>NC_082604.1:6087942-7367942 GCF_030936135.1 Gavia stellata
CCTGTCAAAGACCAGTGAGATGAAGCACCAACTTCCAGCCATAAGCCATACCAAGACACGCTAGTGGTCATGAAGCAGAGAGCCTCAGGAAATCCAAAACAGGAAAGTCCAACAGCTTCACAACTCCAAGCACAAGCAGGCTGGATACCCAGTTAAAAAGTCATCATACATGGTGAATTTATCACCTTGCTCTTTAAATGCATCTTGCTGCATCAAATGGCACTTGTAGTTAGGCTGTGTCATTTCACATTGCATTAGGCTGTATCATGTTACATCATTTGGCAGTAAAATGATATGCCATGACATATACACAATCTGGGGCATGTCACACCCCATATTTACAGTATTTAGTATATTTGATTTAAGTATATGACCATCTTGTCCATCTTTTTCATGCCTTCGTCTTACTGAAGCTGATGGGAGAAGCATACGAACAACTGACAGGATAATCAGAATCCAGAAGCAGGAGAGGATGAGTGACAGTCTAGTTCCAGTGGCTTATTACTAGCAACATCGTTTCAGTTAACCTTGCATACTTCTAATTCCCCTTTCTGTCTGTGGAGCATCCCCTGTTGTCATAATGTCAGTGAATGCCATTAAGCCTGGATAGTCACTTGCAAAGTCTTGAATAAACCAAAGGAATAATATTGAATTTTATTAAAGCTGTTCAGCTTCTTCATTTGGTCTCTTGCTTCTCACTTTCTCAAGGATATCCTGAGGAATTTGATAGTTTTCTTCTTGCCAGATGAGATCTTTTCTTTCCTGGCCTAGATTAAAGTCTATATGGCAGCTTTGGTTGATTAGCCACAACCAATTATGACAACATCATCTATATCTATATGTATGATGACATGATCTCTACTTTGGTGAAGTCTTCCTCACCTAAGACAGGACAAAAGATTTCAAAACAGCCAGTCACTACATACTGTAATAGTACTCTGAAATCTCTCCTCAGCACTTAGCAGATCAATATCAGTAACTGGAAAGAAACTGGTCTGGAGCAAGAAATGAGGATACAAATTTGTTATGATGCTGATGAGCGTTCAAGTAGAAGCATGCTGCCAAGATGGAGATGAGAAGAGACACGAAAGAGCTCAGACAATAAAGCACCATTTCCCAATCCCCTAAAATTCAAGTGCTTCACTTCCAGCACACCTGTTCTTCAAAACTAATCTGCTCTTGGAGGAAGACTTGCACAGAATTAAAATAAAAAAATATCTACATCACTCCGAGTCACAGTGACAATCAATCACAATGGACAACGAATAAATGCAATATATGGTATCTTCAGTAGAAGACAGAGTAAAAGTAATGAAGATGCCCAAACCTGGCACCCATATACAATCATAAAAAATGTAGACACCTCCCTTGTTAAAAAACAAACTCTGTATAGAATTGTATATTGCTGCGCACAGGCAGTTTCTGGGCAGTTTCTGTGTTACAGTACAGCAATAATTTAACTGCACACAGCAGCCCTGCCTGCAGTTTATGGAGAATCTATAAGGGAGCACAATATCCAAATAACATGTCAGGGGGATTTAGATGGGCACAGTGCGGTACCTGGAATTAGATTTGGGATGCTCTTGCAGCCTCGCTCACAGTCATTTACAAGGCCCTTTGGAACGACACATGATCAAAATCTTCATTCCCACCTCCCTGACAGACTGCTCTCAGGTGCACACCTCAGGAGTGGCTGGGGATGACATACTGTCACGTTCCCCTCTCTCATTTTACCTGCTCAGAGCACCCCCAGGGATGCGGGGCTAGAAAGCCCACTGCGGAGGGGAAACACCAGGTGTGGGCTGAAGAGTGGCGTCAGTGCCCACAGCTCAGGGCCACATTTCTCCCAGGGACACGTGTGCAGGCAAGGTGACCGCCTGGCTTCTCAAGCCTGGTTAACTGGGGTGCCCATTTATGCTCTTTCTTTTTAAAAACTCAGTAACGGAACAATTTTTAACTTCAGATAAAGCCTTTGACTCTGTTTCTCTAGTGACCTTTTCATGTACTGATGAACGCTGTGTATGTTATCCTCCCTTCTCTCCCCAATTTAACAGGCAATGCTCAGAGGTTGAAATGACCTCCATAAGATCTTTTGCCATTTAAGAATTAGAATACAGGAAATGACTCAGATTAGAGCGCATGAAATGTATGTGTATGTCAAACACGCTGTTTGTTTGTGTCAAAGACGAACATGTACAATATCGGATGTCTTCAGCCTGTTTCTCAATTTCGTTTCAAAGAGTGTGTCAGCAAATACTTAAATAAGCATGGGAAGAAACAAAACACAAACAGCGCAGCTGAAAGATGTGCTGAAGGAGCTCACATAGCCAAAAGAGTTGAGTGACCCCATTTTTTTCTGGACCCATAAAATGTGCTAACTCACTCTTCTCATACCTATGTCTGGCAGAGTTCTCGCACCAGTATGCCTTAAAAACCACTAAATCTCTACTTTGGGATAGGTAGCCATCACTCAAGCCCACTTCTGCTAGTTTTGCCTGCTGCTGGGTCTATTTCTGAGCATTGCAAACTGCTTTCTGGGACAGCTTTGTCTTTGGGGTGTGGGGCCCCCAGACAAATGACACTCCTTCCCTGGGCATAGCGAATGTGGCAGGATAGGATGGGAGGTATTGACAGAGTCAGCTTCAGGTTATCTGGGTGTTATTCAGAGCCTAATTCCCCAGTATGGCCAGTGGTCCATAGGCAGTGGTAGTGGGAAGGGGAAGAGAGGGGATGATTCCCAGCACTGAGGTAGGACGCCAGCCTCAGCAGTGGCACCATGCGTTCACGGGCATGGTCTTGGTAGATTCCTCGGAGAAGGCATCTCAGCCAGAGACATACCACTTAGCCAGTGAACGGAAAACATTTGCTAACTTGGCTTTACATTTCTTTAACATTTCATATTATATACTTCAAGTCACTCATTTCTTGGGGATTTTTTTCCAGTGAACATTTTATTCATGATTTATTGCTTGATGTTCACAGGAGAGTTTCTCAGTGAAGGTTCACTAGATTAAAAGCTGGAACATTTTCTGACCCAAGTGGAGCTTACCAGGTTAATTTTCATCCATGTCAAGATGTTACAGCATCTTGAATCAACAAAACAGTTTTGTGCCTACTGCTTAGTTCAGAGTTAAAGAGAAACCTGCAAGGTTAATGAGTAACAGGAAGCAATTCATTAAAGTTTTGATAATGTAATGCTTCACAGCAATTTCACTTCATAATAAATTTTACACCCCAAAGGAAGAATGAAACCTTGGAAAAATGTGCGCCTACTGTAAGAGACTGGCAAGCAGGGAGGACTTCTCAGCACTGTCCAAGAATTTTGGCAGCTTTAACACCATTTATGGAGTTCAGGTCTTTATTCAAAAGTGCTTATTCATTGAATTGCTTTCTTAAATGTGGCTTTTTCTGATAAAATATTTCATAAAAATTTTGAGGTCTTCCCTTTAAAAATTCAGTTCTGTATAGTAACACTCTCAGAACACCTGCAGATGAGTTTCATGTAACTTACTCTGTACCTTGAGAATTAAATCTTTTTAACAAAGAACTATAGCACATGTATCTTCTGACACATACAGCGTTAGACCCTCTTGGAGACAAGGTGCCAGACTGGACAGACATGACATTTGGTCTACTAAGGTGGTTTCTAAAGTACCAACAAACATGAAGGAATTCCTGCAAAGCCTTGTAGCCTTCAGTGGGCTCCACAATGAGTCCAAATGGTTTTGCTTTCCTTTTTAAATCAGAACTCTAGAGTCTAAATTAACTTCCCAAACTGAAAAATCCAGAGATTTGTCTTTTTAGCCTAACAAGGATTATCAACTAGAACATTAAAATTTTGGCTTCTACTTGCTCCATCTCCCTACTTCCCAGAGTTGCTCAGAAAACAAAAAAACCCTCCTTCTTAACCAGTGAACAATAGCAAAAACATGAACATGACAAGTAAATGTGATGGGTGACAGCTCTTGCAATAGCAGTTGAAAGCTAGGGCCCCCAGTGCATTTCTACTGAATGCGCAACATTACTAAAGTTATAGATTAGAATAACGAATTTATTTATGCAGTGATTATTGTGCATTTTAACACATTGGTAACTGGCATTTAAATTCTGGAAGAACAGCTTAAATCCAGCCATTAAATTAATTTTAATTAAACGTTTGTGAATGCTTTTTGCTATTATACACAACACAGACAGCTAGTGCTAATGACCTGCTCCATCTAGTCTCTGCATAGCATTATTCCTCGTAGGAAGACCCTCACTGCTTTGCCTGCCCTGTTTTGGGGAGGGTGTCAGTGTTACTCTATGCACGGGGCCTGATTTTTCTGCTGCTCTGGGAAGACATCTCATTCCTCAGACTGTCACTGTTCATCGCTCAACACCGCAGGGGACCAGCATCACATACTCCAGGGAGACGATGCATGGGAGGATGGAGCATAGTTTTCTGCGCTCACTGCTGTAGTCCTCAGTGTTTCTCTTCTCCTGCAACTCTTTCCCCTAAGGATATTTCTTGCTTTCTGATAGGTTTGAACAGAGCTTCTGGGTGTTTACACAAGCTTAAAGGATACAACTGATTTCCAGAGGGTTTGGATTTTGCTTTCAAAAAAGCTACCGGCATGCTTAATGTTAGAGGCATACCTGTTGTCTTCCCAGACAAGCCTGAACGCACACACAGGAATCCACAGCAGTAATTGTAATCACAGTCACCTTTTCTTCTCACCACCCTCCCCATAAATCTTCCTTGGAGTTAAGCACGTAAGCCAGTTAAGTAATATGGCTTTTAGAGGTTGTCAACATAGTACCTCTCCATTGACAGAGACTTCACAGAACAGGACTGCCATTATCACTGAGCGTCATCATGTGTAGCCCACTTCTGCAGACAACCACGTCATACAATGTTGTTCATGAAGTATCTTTTTCCACCTGACAAGTAGATCCTCCTCAATAATCCTACCAGGAGCTGCCCCAAAACCCACTACATTTATGGTGAAATATTTCTTCTACTCTCCAGAATCTATATTTTGTTAATGCCCATTTTTTTCTGTCCCTTAGGCACGAAAAGTTTAGGTTTAAATGGTTAAGAAGGAGAACTTCCTAACATTCTCTTGCCTAAGTCACCTTTGATACTATATAATTGTGCTGCAGGTCAGGTATATACTAGCAGTTAATCTTTTTTCTAACAGAATAAGATAGCTGTATCACAAAAGAAAGCGATTAAAAAAGTATTTTTATCTACAGTGTGCTTAGTGTTAGGTGGGTGGAAGGGTAAAATACCAGCAAGGATGCATGAGGAGAAAGAACACTCTGGGTGGTGAGCAAATCCTAGCTTCTTCACTGGAACCGGTTAAAGAAGATTTTGGAAGGACTGTCACAGCATCTGACTTGGTTAAGCTTTCCATAATAAAAAATAAAAAAATAAAACTCCATCAAAATGAATTGAGAAATATTGTTTTCACATGCTTAAAGCACTAATCTCTGGAACAGAGGGACTGTTAGCGGGACAGTTGTTTGTCTGCCAGAAAAGCCAGGAAGTGGGAGAAATGGTATTCTCTGCTGCTAATGGATGGGAGAGACTTTTTTTGGTTAGTGGGAGAATGGAAGGAAGATCAACTCTTTGCCTGCAAAAACAAGCAATTACAGCAACAGCAATCATAACTTGCTGGAGAAAGCAAAAGAAACATGCCTACAGCTCACAGGAGCTCAGAATTCCCACTGCATTAAAACAAACACACAGACACAATGTCTTTGGAAAAAAATCAATTCTCCTATTTAAATAATCCTTAAATTTCACCACAGAAAGAGATGTGAATTGATGAAAACTCCAAACATATCATTGACTAGCACACTGAGGAGGGGTTTCCAAAGTCATGCCTTGGCGACAGTTTTCAAGATCCCAGTCTTGCAGCCAGGAGTGGGGACACCCTGGGAACACCAGCCAGACCCACTGAGGCCTGTGGCTGTTGCTCTAAGTGCTTCTGTCTGCTTTCAGATTTCCTCCGACAGGCTGCCAGTCCAGCAGCAGGCTGCTGGGAAGGCAAGTAAATTGACAAGAAGCTGTTCCCATTAGAGATTTGTGAATAAAAAAGCCCAGTGTGTTCCTATAGATTACCTGTATTTCACTGCATACTTTTACTTTCTGACTGGGGAGCAGTCCACTGGAAGATTTACACGGTGCTCTGAATAGGATCATTGTCCATACACTGATCAACTAAATCAGAAGTTCCTAAATTGATGAGTACTTCAGACACATTCAAGGAGAAAGAAAAGGATTTCAGACATGCACTTCAAAACTAGTTCCTGAGATGCTATTTCAAGTAAAGAGACGTATCACTTGATTTTCCAGACCACTTGTCCCACAGCTCCCACTGCGATGAGTAAGAATTTCTGGATGCTCAGCAATTTTGAAGAGCACGAAGCCTGATTTGGGAACAGATGAATGGTGCCAGCATGAACGTGGTGGCTCAGCAGGAGGCATGCAATACTGGGGAGGTGGCAAAATGCTCACCTGCTCCCATTCAGGCAGCAGCCCCTACTCGGCAAATGCTCCTGGATTTGGCATTTCATATGGCTACATTCACAGCAGACTTCTCTGAATCCACCTGTGATATCCTGCAGAAGAAGAGATTGCATGACTTGCCCACTGGCCAGCTATATCAATTTATTTCACAGAATCACAGAATCACTAAGGTTGGAGAAGACCTGTAAGATCATCAAGTCCAACCATCAACCAAAAAAAACCCACCACCATGCCCATTAAGCCATGTCCCTCAATGCCACGTCCACACGTTCCTTGAATACTTCCAGGGAGGGTGACTCCACCACTTCCTTGGGCAGTTTATTCCAGCATGTCACCACTCTCTCAGTAAAGACATTTTTCCTAATATCCAGTCTGAATTTATCCTAATATCCAGTCTGAATCTCCCCTGGCGCAACTTGAGGCCATTTCCTCTTGTCCTTGGTACAAGGCAGTCCCTTGCCTACGAACCCTGCTGCCCAGGGCTCCAGGCATTGCACAAGGAACCTAGGCACATTGTTTGCATGCTGCTGCACACAGATTTATGGGGTTTAAGTCCTGTGTGTGGATTCAGCCCTAAGCATCACAAATATAGTACTGAGGTACTGAGTTGTGAAGACATTAGCCTTGACCTTCAACTTTAAAGAGGAATAGTTCACATGAGTCAGGGGAAAAGAACAATTTCATCCACTATGGATTCAGCACATTATTTCCTTCCAAAACATGCTGACACAGAAGTTACATGCTAGGGGAAAATAAATAAAAAAAAAAAAAGACAGGGATTTTAGCTGATTCAGTTCCATATCTGATGTGATGAAGAATCTGAGGTTCATCTTCTGGAAGTCCAGAAATTATTTTTTGGAAAGCTGAAAGGACCTAAAGAGCATGGGAGATGGACTGAAGCTTTTACCAGTCTCTAAAGCACCTGTGACTTATGAAAGAGAAATTTTTTGTTTCAAAGTTTTCAGAGTAGGAAGCCTGAAGGCCTGACTTTAATTCATTTGCAATTTCTTGCAATAATCTAATTTAGATGTCAGACAAAGTTCTGGGTTATTACTTTTTAGAGAAATTACAAAGTAATTGTTATTGTTTTCATCTATAATTATTCTGATGGAGTTAACAAAGGATATTTTTAATAAGCTTTGCTTATCTGAGAGATAACACTTGAACTAACATAATATAAACAGAATTTAGCCTTCATTCAATGCCATAATATTTTCTGTAGACATATTCACAATAACATTAGAATGTTGCAACAGAGAAACCTGTTCCTGTGTTGATTTTGCATCTGGCTATATTCGTATATCAGCAGTATGAAGTGGACAACAAAACTGCTGCACAAATAACAAGTTTGCTATACTTTTATTTAGAAGCTCATAACTTAGGCAAAATACTATCACTCTTTTTTGGAATACATCAACGTATTCCCATGTACTTCAATGAAAATTACAAGATACATCTGCACAGATAATGCTGTCTGTCAAGGCATTTGTTTAATGGCTTCACTGGCTTTAAAGAGGTTGTGCTAGCCACTGTTTTCACACTGAATATCAAATATCAGCGTTGACAAATATACTTTATAGACATGATTGCACCTGGAAGCATAGGCTACAACATTAAAGTGTGCATTTTGTGGGAAAATCACAATACTTTAGCATAAACAGACGTTTCCAGTCTTGTTTCCATACCTCTAAGTTTGGAAAGCAATTAGGCATCATAAAGTTTAATTTTTAAGGTCTCAATTTAAAATTTCGGATTTCAGCATTGCCCTCTGCTCTTTTGCAGCAGCAGACAGCATTTTGATAACCAGATTTGCAAAGAAGTCAATGGCTGAGCATGCATGCATGTACGCTATCATCCATACATCCATGTTAGCTATAAACCATGCAGTGAGCTTTCTTGTTGGGTTTCAAAACTGTCTTCCACTATTTGCCTGCAATTGTATGGATAATCTCACTCTTTAAGCTTTTCACCTCTGTGGATGGGGACTGTTCTCTGGAAAAAGTCCTAGTAAGGCCTATGTCAGAGCTACAATATACAGCAGTATTTTCACAGACTTGAATCATGGGAGTTCCCACGAGGTAGTGACCTATGTTTTTAGAGCTGAAGATTATGAGCTATATATTTTGTTATATGACTGTCTGAAAACCATATTGTACTAAGTATTCTGCATTGTCATGAATCACTGTGAGAATTGCTGAGAAAACGTATAGGCTTCTCTCCTTCAGGGTCAAGAGTACATTTCTCTGTGACCCTTCATTTTAACATGAGGCAAGGATGTAAAATGCCAAAGGCTCTTTTTCCACTGACTTGAGTGGAAATGGTCCAGAGTTTATTAAACAGCAAATAATTCCACTATCAATCTAGCATCTTAAACTGGAAGCCACCTACAGAGAACAGACAAGGATGAGCCAACATTAAAATGTAGATATATAGACACATACAGTCTGCTATTCAAAGAGAATGGCTTTAAATAAGCTCTTTCTGGAACATATTCTTTCTGTTGCCTGAATGACTGTGGTCTTTTTTACCTTAACTGTTGTGCCCAGTGAATTAAGGCACTGTAAATTATTCAGGTATGTCTTGTATTGAATCTTTAATGAAGAACCTCTGTAGCAAAAGAAAAGAAAAAGCTGGACATGTAATTTTGTCCATTTGCAAAGGTCTTCCCTAATTCTATTAAAATACAGTACATTTTATTAAAGAGAGAAATAAAATTAACATCTCTTGATTCTGGTCTGTACATTTCTCAAATACTAAGAATAACTTGAACTAAGCATTATTTTTACTGTCAAATTTTATTATGAGACATCTGAGGTGTATGATACATTTACAAAATGCTTGAAAAAGCCTAGAAATTGTGTATGAACACCAGTTAATTTTTGAGAGTGAAGAACAAGACCCCCTCCCTTTCAAGAATCAGTTTTTCAATTTAAAAAGATGGGCAGGCATTGTAGTATCTAATTTCACAAACAAAAATATTATCTACTTTCATCTACTGTAAGCATCTTAGGATAACTGGAGGAGTTATGTTTTTATATATTTCATTTGAGTTTAAAGTATTTTTCAGTGAAGAGATAATTGATATTGTGCTTTTAGAGCAAACCAGTGAATATAAATGCTTTGGAGAAAGAAGACAGAAAGTTAAAAAAATTAATGTTTAATAACTAAATTTTATGAAATGTTTAAAATCATTTATTATTCAACATTGCTGGTTCAATTATTTAAACTATGAAAAAAAACCCCGTTGGCTATCCAGTCCCACAACAGGGTGTTTGGGAGCCCCATAAACAGTCGGTCACTCTTTCACACCCTGAATTCAAATTATGCGGCGCATGCCCAGAGCACCTATTCCCTCTACGAAGGCGGAGGTCCCTGTGCGTGAGGCAGCCCCTCTCCCACTGCCTGCTCTCCAGCTGCGCCAGGCCAGTCACCTCCTAACACCTTCACACCCCTGGGTCACTAGAAGAGGCAGTGGTGTCATCTCGTCCTACACAACATTGAAATAGTAGGAGTGCTCACTGTGTCTGCCTGTGGGACCTAACCTCTGTAAAGCTAAAGCTTGTGCTTGCAACTTGCAAGGAATCAAAAGTATGTGTTCAACAGGCACGTGGTTTAACCGTAATAAACCTGAACATTGCAACTACCTGTGCCGGCTCACACTGCTTCGTCACACGCGCGCAGGAGACAAGACAGAAGGCATTCACATGCGATACAAACTCCTCCCAAACACAACTCCAGAGATGGCTGCAGTGTTACACGAGGACAAGGGGTTTCTGTGTGTTTTGCGGCTTGTGGGTTAAGCTCTACCAACGCCTGGCACAAGCATACACCTTGGAAAGTCTACCTTAATCCATCAGACGGTTACTTATATTAGCAGGAAATGTAGGCTTGAATCTTATAAGAAACTATAATTTTTTTATTTGTTGAAGTTTATGAAAGAAAAGGTTTGTGTGGAAATGTAAGTGCTCCCAACAAGGCTTCCAAAAATAGCAGTCCTCTTGTTTCAAACTGGGTAACTAAGGCAGTGATTTATAGCAACTCACTGTATTTTCTTGAAAAAGCTCCAAAGTGAATCATCTCCTGCAGCATCAGACTGAGCTGAACTTTGTTCTCAGATTCTTCAAAGTCAGCTGAAAGGTGTAGGGTGGTTTGTTTTTTGGTTTTTTTAAATGGGGCCATAAGCTTCAATGCATATGTCCTTACCTTAGGCATCCAAACAAGGTGGATTGTTCCTCAAAAGGGCTTAGCATAGTGAAGTTTGAACAGACAATATCTAAATATTTTTAAAAATGTAACAAAAATTCACATGCTTAAATATAGCTTTATGTTTCTAGTTGTAAAATATGATTGCTAGGACTTGAGATTTTCTTCTCCTCGGTGAGTGGCCTAGTTGCCAGGCTATAAAAATTCATTTACTCTCTTGGTCTGGCCCAATTAATATTTAATTATGTCAGGCAAAGTGGAACAGCTTGAGTAGAAGGACTTGAGGGTCCTCACACTGCCCTGGGTAGCCCAAACTTACAAATTCATGTGGCACGACAAAAGCGATAACTGAGTCCAGGTCTTCTGCATCCTAAGCAAATGCCGTGACTGCTAAATTGCTGGGTAACAGGGAACAAACAGTATTACCTCTTTTGTCAGCTGTATTTGGTGCTGAGACGAAATCACTAGATTTGCTCTGAGGCTTGAGATCCTTTGAGAAAAAGACGACAGTCTCTCAGTCTGTGAAGCCTGGTGAGGATTAAATGCGAGAGACGTGCCTACCTACCCCAAAAATTGCCAAAACAACTCACATCCGCAAGTGTTGAGAGACAGCTTCAGCACCCAGTCAGAGTACTCTTCATTTTGGGTTTCAGCAGCTCAGTGGCAGTCAGGCACCTAAGTCCCTCTCTGATCTAGGGCTGGATTTTGACTCAACAGTCTAAAGTGACAGGAAGGGGATGAGAAAATGAATTCATTTTTCTGCATACCTTGTCTTCTAGCTGCCAGTCAATGTTTCATGTCAGGTGTTTTATATGCAGGATGTTGCAAAGAGAATTGCTTTGTGTTTTCTCTACATCTAAAAAAGAGGGGGGTTTTTTAACATTTGCTTTTGTCTCCCTCAATTCAAAATACATGCTTCCTGGACTGAAAAAACACATTTTCCCACTGATATAAGAGGAAGCTTTCCAGTTCCCATCCCTGTTTTGTAAATCCAGCTTGCAAATCCTAATAAAACTCTATTTATGCTGTTATTTTATACCGTACCTGAAAGCTTTAGGCAGCCAAGGGCTAAGGTGAATTAACTCAGTTTTCTCTGTTAGGAGAAAATGAAATGTGGATGTAAAGGACTACATATTAACCTGATGGGCCTATCTATAAGAATAGCCCCTAAAGTCAAACAAAAGCCTGAATGTTGAAATTGCACAATTCTAACCTAAAGGCAGACTCTGGGGCTTGAGTTCACATGTGCAGACCATGCATCAGGCAGGGAAGGCAGCATGGGGAATGGGCAGAAGGGAGAACTATGCCTGCTCCCAAGCCAGCATCCCTGTTAAAGATGCCCAAATGGAGCGAGTTTGTGATACCTGCAACCCTCGTGCCCCACAGCGCTTCACAACCCACAGCGCCCAGACCTCTTGCCCTGGGAGCTCATCTCCCAAGCCCTGCAGCTCCTCTGCCTTCCCAGTGCAGAACTCCTGTTCCCTGAGCTCTTGTCCCAAATCTACTCCAGCCCAAATCCACCTTCATCCTTTTTGTTGATATTTCCAAAGACTTTCAGTTGTCTTCCCCAAAGCCTCCTGTATTCCACACATCTGAGTCCCTCATTGCTTCTGTCTCACATCTCCCACTCCCCTCTCTCCCAAACACCTTCCCATCTGGCTTTATACCCACCACAACACCCCTCCACTTTAATTTCTTCACTCTTTATGGATCCATCTCCACCCAGCCCGACCCCACACTCCCTACCTCAGGCCACAAGCCCTGCTGGGGTCCCAGCTATCCTACTTATGCTGACATGACTATTGATTTTGTGGCTGCTGCTGTCCCTCATCCAAGCTCTGACATCCTGCCAGCATTCACTGCCGTCTTCTAACTTCCCACCCTGGCCAACCAAGCTCACGTCCTCCCGGGACTTTGCCTGCAGAAGGTTGTTCTGTCTTCTGCTTCTGGCAAACGTTTTCAAAACCTGAACGCAGGCTACACTTGCCCAAAATCTGCCTGGCTCGGCTCTGAAGAAATTAAAAATAAGCCACATCCAAGAATGATAGGATATATGGCAGCTATAAAGTTCTGCTAGTGTGAATTGGCTGTTAGGCCCCCACAATAGGCAACTACAAGTCTAGTTTCCCTGCATGCATATGTGAAACCAAGGTTTGTTTCCACAGTGCATCCACTTACATCTGAAAATGATTGGATGGAGCTGTAGAGGTATATATATTGTAAATAATGTAAAGAACCTTGATGCTTTAAAATGTGATATAAATATCAATAAGCCATCATTATAGTGCTAAGCTGTAAGCAATGCATATGGGCTTATAGCTGTCACAGCTTAGTTCCTGGGAATGACTGCTTAATATATGTTAAAGAACTCCCTTTTGCCTCAGAAGTAGCAGATTACAGAGTATTTTTAAACTTCTTTTATCACATGTTGCACATTTCACAGAGCTCAGGACTGAAAATGAATTATCTATAGCAGCAGGACGTTCATCCAGCCCTGACATCCAACCAAGTGTGGTACAATTCCCGTGGACGTCGTTACTGAACAGGCTGACCTGCTCAGCAGGTCTCGCTTGCTGATGAATCCTGAGTATCAGGAGTACAAATTGCACTTGCAAAATGTATTCTGTAAGAAAGTGGTGTCTAATGCTCACAATGTCAGTTGTCAGTCTGATGGCACAGACCATGAACAGCTTAACAGATTGTCTTGTAAGAATAATATTATTGCACTGTAAGTGTTGTTCATATCAGTACTTAGTCAGCAGTTAAGGATGTCTCACTGACGTTCTCCAGTTCGGGGTTTTTCCTGCATTTGGCAAACCACGAAAATGTCTGATGAGTTTAGTGATGTAACTGTTGCCTTTGGGGCTGCTTCTAAATATTGTTAGTATCTATGTGAGAATACTATATCTTGATTTTAATGGATCTCATCTCCAGTCCTACTTTCCAGTATTTTTATTTATTACAAGAATTTTCATCATTATTTTTCCCCTTTTTTCTAGCATTTATAATTTCTATTAAGATGATGAAATAAATATTTGGTGATATTTTTAATTTAGACAGGCATGTACTCAGATTGCTATTAGTATTAGTATTCTCTGTTCAGTTAGGTTAACCTGTTACTTCATTATTATGGTAGACAGTAGATCAGATTTATTCTTTTTCCAGTATGAAGAATACAGACATCTCAGCATTAAAAAAAGAAAGAAAAAAGGGTAGCATGTACGTCATCATTATAGAGAATACAATGCATCTAAATGTTTTTAAGGGTTTTTACACATTTTTTGAGAAATGGGGCACTTCAAACGTCTGCATATTTGGAAACTTGCTACTGACCTGAGCTATTAAATACATTCATACAAGTTTTGCTACTTCTGAGAATACTGTCCTTACAAAATACGAATGTCATCTAGTAACTTTGAAACTGTTCTATGAACTATCTGGGGATGTCGATTCAAATTTTCAAATATTCAGCCCACAAAGTTAGACAGACATTTTAAACATACTCACACAAGTACCTACTTGAAATGGTCTGAGTTTTAGAACAGCTCATCACCCAGTAGCTGCTACTGTGGAGTGCTGAACAACCTTCAGCAGCTCACTCTTCATGTTCAGATTTTGTCCAGCATCTGCCATAGCTTTGCTCCAAATAGGGGCTTAAGCTGTAACTAAAGCTAAACATAATATTGTCTACTTCAGGACACGTCCGAGAAACGCACAACTCTGCCTAACAAGATGCCTTGCAGTTTCCAATGGCTATATTCAAAATGCTATAAAAGCCAGATACAGACTTACACAAGCTTCCCTGTAATTAGAAACTTTATGGATCTTTATAGCAGTTCTACATAATAGTTTAGTAAAGAACTGAATCAATAGAGAATTTTTATGAGACTCCTAAGGCCTGCATGTATTAAAGCAGTAAATATTTCATTTTCTTTGTAAATGTTAACAGGAATAAAATGCAGCAGGATGCAATAAGACTCAAATATATAGTACTTGGTTGGAGACGTACACTGTTCTGTCCTGTCTGCAGAAGTCAGGACAGTCGGTGGAGCACAGAGCCAGAAGCGAAGCTGAGCTTCTGCTCCAACTTCAAACATGACTCTCCCAAAGGAAATCCTCATCACACTTTGTCCCACTGCATCGTGTGACCTCCTCCCACTACCACCATTGCATCACCAACCACTTTTCCCTCGCCCGAGCCAGCTCCTCCTGCCCCGCTTTCCTCTCTGCCCGAGGGGAGCTGTGGGAATGCTGGTGGGAAGAAGGGAGGCCAGCTGTGGCAGGGACTGCTTCCCTGGCCGCTCAACTACAAAGGCAACTTCAGCCCGTGAATTACTGTGAATATGAACGAGAGCCTGGGAATGCCTCAGAAATAGTTTTCCCTGCATCTGTAAGCGTAGCAGGAACATTTTCACCATCTTTTCTATAAATGCTCAGAGGAGGAACTTATGCTGGCGCTAGCATCATGTCACTCAAGAATAATTCTATCAGATTTATTACATCTAAGCGCCTCAGTAAATATTTAAAGAAACTGATTGCAGCATATAGGGTTCTAAGAGATTAAAAAGAAATAAATTACCTTACATTAGCATATAATATTATTTACCCAAGATAATTAAATCAACTCAGTTAATCACTAAATCAACTAAATTTTCATTACCATGACATGCTTAAGGAGTACAGGTGATGTTTGGTTAGAAATGTTAAAGTAATAATAATAACGTTTGGTTGGTTGAGCTAAAATGAAGTAGCATTGAAACACATGAAGTATCCTTGCTGTTAATCTTAGACAAAAATCAAGTTTGCACTGTTGGAGGGGAAAGTATTCATTCAGTTGTCAAGAGAAAAGTATAGTTTAAAAATATTTACCACTTTACCCTCTACAAATATTAAATAAATATCACAGGGCCCTTAACCACTTCACAGGTGGGAAACCAACGCACTGCGGCATGCACCTTCCAAAGCAACTAATGAATGTCACGAGGCCTACCTAATCTTTTGATTTTTTATTTGATACTTCACAGGGACCCCTTCATTTGAGTGCTTACAGCTATTTAATTGTTCCCTGTTGGGGTGTTCGGGATATTCAGAGGTGATTATTATATAAAAAGGTGGCTGTTCAGAATCATTTTACTGCCAAAAAAATTGGAAGGCCTGTATAGCAGACCGATAGCCAGGGAAGAATGATAAGAGGAATCAAGACTGAGAAAAGATGGACCACTGTCATTAGCAGTAGCGAAAAAGAGACTTTTTTCACATGAAACAGTGCCACTGCATGGCTCTGCTTCATATTTTGTTTGCTCTCTGCACCTCTGTGTATCTGATAACATCTGGATGCTGCTCTACTTGCACAGACACTCCTTCCTTGGGAGAAAAATCTGGCAATCCCTGTAACCGCACACAACAGCAATACACCCAAGGAGTCAGAACTTCCCGTCACCGCTCCAGGCAGCTGAGCCAGAGTTTTTCCCAGGGAAAAGCTGAACTTCTGCAATATTACCGTTCCTTTCAAGATACAACTTCTGATTAAAACTTCCTTCAATCAGAGGCATTCACTGGCAATACTAAAACCGTTGCTCCTCAGTAACAACTCTCTAGCAACTGATTACAATGAAGGGAGCTTGTTCTCAGTTAGCAGACATAGTATTACAAACTGTAGTGTCCCAATCTCACTACTTGCAAATGGAAAGCAATCCAATTTTTATTGCTGACCACAAAAAAGCATTAAAATTAAACTTTTAGAATATTTTATTTTACAGTTACTAATAAAATTAATTAATAGCTTTTTTTTTAAGGTTTGAGTACTCTGCACTTTTTTTTCCACATACAATATCAGCATAATTTTTTTTTAACATCTCTATAAAACCTATATTTGTCTGTGTTCTTCCAGTTATAGACCTGGGAAACAGAAATAAGGTCATTCCATCAAAGGCAATGGAAAAAGTGGTACAGAGGGAAGTAGGAGCAAACATTCACTGCAAATCATGATTAACTTATGTAATCTACTGGTCACTGCCTGTTAGGAACTTCCCTCCCCTGTGCTGATCCATTGGGACTGTTAATGTCTTGCAATTGTCAGCTTGAGAACCATCTTCTCTCAGGCATGTGCAAAAGCCTTGTATTTTTAGCCTAGATGTGTTGATCCAAGTGGCATCCCTCAAATTTCCATTTACTGGGAGTCCATCCAAGAGGAGATGGAAACCTTCTTGGCCAGCTGCATTGCAGGAAATGGGCCACGAGTGAAAAACCATGGCTGAGCATCAGTGAACAGCAGATAGCGGAGCTCCTGGGACCGTAATGCAAAAGGTAGGTGGGAGGGAGGAGCTGTGAGAGCTGGAGACTTGTCAGGACAGCAAAGGGCTCTACACCAGATATGGAAAGCAAAACTTTCATGCTTGTCCTGTTTTTATTTGTGGTCAATGTTCTCGATTATAATACAAAGTCTCACCCCAGTTATTTTGAAAACAGTGGACTGTCTGATCAGATGAACTGAGAGATAGCTACATTTCAAATGCTTAACACATGCAGTTTAGGTTCACCTTTCATCGCTCATCCTTGTCAGCACTTTCCGTATTTTCTGTTCTAGTATATAATGCACAGTTTCTACTCCTTTATTCTTAATCACCTTTACTGTGTAATTTTCTTAGGTACTTATCTACCTTTTTATCTCCCTGCTTTGCCTAATTACCTGTCCCTTTCCTTCAGATGGTTCTTTTATTCCCTTCTTGCTTTTCAGAATCATTAGCATCACATTATTATTCTTAACAGCAGTACATTTATGTTTATTATGCAGTGTTTGCAAATAAATAGAGAACTGAACTTCTGGCTGTATTTACCTAAAGCTAAAAGGAGAAAATGCAATGCACGTTGAATTCTCATTTTGTTTACTTGCTTATTTTTAGAAGGAAGAATTTTTAATGACTTTAAAGACCTCTGCTTTGCATTCAGTACTTTCTGTAGCTTTGGCGTTTCAAGGAATGTTGGAAATATTTATCAAATCATATCATTTAAGTACCAAAAAAAAAGTACTAATATTGAATCCAATTTTCTTCTTTCTTGTGTACTGCTCTTTTCCTTAAGGAAATATTTGTAACTAAATCAGGTAACTGAAATGATCCTGACTAAACTGTGACATTCTGCCCTGTGATGCACTTTTTACTAGTCCATGTTTGGCTCTATAAACTTCATAACAGGATAAACCCACCCACCTGGTGTTTTACTGCTGTAACCAGTTGGGTTGTTAGGTTTTTTTTTCCTCGTTTCCTCCTGGCTGTGTGGCTACGCTGCCATTGGGTAAGAAGACTGAAGTGATACCTGGCCCTTCTCCCATTCAGGTGAATGACAAACACTCCTACAGATTACAGTAAAAGCAAAGTTAAAGTCACCCCGCTCCCCAGCGAGGCAAGTGTGTAGTTGTACAGTAGTCACATTTAAGTCAAAAGGCCTATTGAGTGCAGAAAGCTCAGCACAGGCATCCCTACCTGATAGAGGCCCAGTATGCCTGCTGATCATACATCTACAGAGTCATCTGGTTTTTCTTTTGTAGAAGCAGCAGGAAGGTGGAAGCTGTTGGAGTATACTATTGCTTTTTTTGAGCTCATTTTAATTAAAACTAGCTCATGCCATTGTGGTTTTGTATAAACTAGTCTTGCTTCCTGCCAGCCTGAGCACTGACTGCCATAGCCACTGCAGGCTCTCAGCGACTCTATTCAAAAAATTGACACAGAGAAACTCGGCCTTTGAAGAAAGAGACAGACATCTCTTCCTCTGGGTTAGGCAGCAGTGCTTTTAATTAGCCCAGGGATACAAGGAACTTCTTCCACTAGGGAAGGTTCCAGTTGCCCAGGTCTTTGTTAACCACTCACTCCATGACTCCCTTTCTCTGCTGGTCTTTATTTAAAACCATCAGCTGTGACTTGTGCCCCTTTGGCTGCTCTCACCCCATCAACTGCCATACCTCATCATAACGTGGGGTCTGCTGATAGCCCGAGTCTTTAGGTCCCTTCCATTGCTTATGTACATATGAAAAAAAATACTTGTTAAACACTAAATGCTAGGCATGAAGTGACCCCAACATCTCAGTGTTAATCTAAAGGTAATCTGATTTGTTACACACATTCTTTTGCCTTTGCTGGCAGTACATAACTACTTGAATTCTAATAGTGATTGTGGGCCTTGCCCATTAAATGGTGTCTGTGACTTCCAGGACTAGGCTGTGCTGTAAGATGCATGGTTTTATGAATACAGGATGCTGGGTGGTGACAGCTGCATGGCTTTCCTTGCACAAGAACACAAGCCCGGGCTGCAGCTGGGTTCATGGAACCAGTATGTGTCTGGCTGCCAAAGCAGCAGGTGCTATTAGCTCATAGGATTGCATCTTATTGGGCATAGGTTGAAATACTGGAGTGGCAATTATTGCTTGCTCTTCTCCTAAGAGACGTGACTTAGCTCAAAGCTGCTGCTTCTATCATTTCTTATTTTTTCCTTGTTTTATTCTTTATGTCAGAGACATTACCAGTCAGTGAATGCATTAAATCATATAAGAAGCAAAGCACTTACACATCAATCTTTCCCTGAGAAGCTACAGTTGTGTTTTATTAACAGAAACATTTCAGTTTCATAAATACTTAATGAAGTGACTGCCTATAGCAGAAAGTCACTTCAGAGCTAATTGTTGCTGTGGTCAGACCACCAAGCTGCTTAGTATTTACTTGCAGCGTCACATTACAATGTACACAGCTGACAAACTGGTTATTAAAGTATTGGAAACATCTCCTCAAAACCAGTGATTGTTTAGTTAGTACAAGTCAGTTGCATTACCTCTGGAATAATGTAGACCAACAGCCTATTGAAATACTGCATGAAAGAAAAGTCAAGGTAAGGAATACATCCTGTACAGTAAAACTAGAGACTACAGACTTTGGGGCAAAATGTCAGCGACAATTATTTGTATCCATTTACTTCCACAAGAGTAGCAGAAACCTAAAGTTATCCTGCTGGCTTATACTGGTAGACCAGCGAGCTACAAACCAGAAGGTGCGAGACAGAGATACACAAAAGGACACTGCTGATCACAGGAGAGGTCTGAGCAGTATCCGAAGGCATGCCATGCAACGCTCCGGCAGTGCCAACAGGAGGGGTACAGAGTGGCCACTCATCCGAAAGAGGTCGGGACAGGAGGGTCTGCTCAGCTCTTCTGAAATTGGGTAACACAGAAAGTTTACTTCAAGATTAAAGTAGATAAAGAGCTTGCACAACTAAGATACCAAAGAAGGAAAACAGCAAAACAGCATCTAGATGATTTGGACAGCCAGCAAGGGATTTCTCTCACTGAAGATAAAATAAATTTATTATACATGTTATCTTTGTAGGATGCTGAGACACATTGACACAACGAATTGTACATAATTTTCTCCAAGATAATCCTTGCCATGTATGCATTCCCATACCTAAGAGAAGGGCACTAACACCTAAACTGGAGGTAGTGTTTTCTTCCTTTTTCATCCCTTTTATTCCCTATTATTATTAGTGAACCGGACTGCACTGTTCATTTTGTTTCGCCCATAGGACAAAGCCTGACTAATGGCCTGAGAGGACAAAGGTGTGTGGCAGAAGCTAAAGGAGAGCCTTGTGCTTCAGCAATCCTGGGTTTTATACAGCAGTCCCAAAATGACCTGCTCACCTACTATAGCAGGGCTGCAGAAGAACAATTCCCCATGTCCACTCAAAAGGCATCACAAAAGGTTTCTTGACCACCCTCAGGTTCAGAGCCTAGAACAGCCTGGCTATACCGAAACCCCTACCCATAAGAGCCAGGGGAGAAAATAAGTAGCAGATACTGACCTACTGGGGCCTAGGGCTTCTGAAAATAATCATCTGCTGATCTCACTTTGGGATGGGTGAACTCCAGATGCTGTGAATCACCATACAGGGCCTTGGGTATGACTGCTAGAGCCTTTTTGCTATTTCTATCATTACGTTTCCCTGCTACACTACACAGTGAGTCAGAATTCATGATAAAACATGTGGTGAGTCATATCAAGAGTCACTCTCCCAAACCTGTAGAAATTAATTTATTTATTTTCCTTTTCAGAGACTCTTGTTGACCATCCACTGCTGTTACAAGGTAAGTCAGTCAGCAGTCTGACAGGGTTTTTTAAAATATCGATCCAAAAAACCACATATGCTGAATCAAGCAATGGAAAAAACAAAGCAGGCATATGGAGTCCTCAGCACTGAAATGTGATTTAGAAAGAAGCAGAAGTCGCAGAGGAAAAGAAGCCACGTCAGGTCAAAGTCTGGCAAGCTGCGAGGCTGCAGCTAGTATTCTCAAAGGGTTGCCTGCAACAGGCAGTCTTTGAGAGTACTGGATTTCATCTCCAGATATAATGGGGATTAAAACAATGAAAGATGTTCAAAAATGTAAAGTAGCATCGACTCTCCTGAAGGAAAAACGCGCATGGTTGATTGAAGGAAAATTTAGTTGGTGATTATGGCAGACAGCATGTTGACTACGTATAGATATTTAAAATGATAAAAGAGCATGTGAGAAAATAATCCATTTAGTGTTCTGCCTTTATGTGGCCCATTCCCTTATTCATCACATTTATATCTCTCAGCCAGTAAGTTCCTTTTTAATTTTTCAAACATAGCTAATGTCTTGCTGTGGAGTTACTTGTGGAAGAATACTGTTGAAAGTATGGGCAGTAAGAAGCATATGATTCTTGTTTGTATTGGGAAATTTTCTTGTGCAAGAGCACTATGGCTTCCTGCCTGCTGCTGTGTAACGCACACCAACAAGCATTCGGTGCAGTTACAGAGAAAGACTGCTGTGAGGTCAGCTCGCTGCAAGGACAACAGCTTACTCGATGCTTTCCTCTATTTTTTACTGCTGAAACGGAGATTTATGCTTAGTAGCGGGGAAGCTGGCTAGGAAATATGTAAACAAACAGGACATATACAAGTCCATGGGACCTGATAGGACGTGCTCTGAAGCACTGAGGGAGCTGGCCAACGTCATTGCGAGGCCATTCTCAATTCTCTTTGAAAGGTCATGGTGATCAGGGGAATTTTCTGAGGCCTGGAAGAAAGCAAATCTTCCTTTTATCTTCAAGAAAGGGTGAGGAAGAGGATCCAGCAATCTACAGGCCAGTCAGCTTCACTTTGATCCCTGGGAAGGAGCAAGTCCAGGGAAGGGCCACAAAAATGATTAAGGGAATGGAGCATCTCATGTGATGAGTGGCTGAGAGAGCTGCAATCATTTATCCTGGAGAAGAGAAGGCTCAGGGGGATTCTGTCTGTGTGTATAAATAACCTGATGGAAGAGTATAAAGATGATGAGCCAGATGCTTCTCAGTGGTGCCCAGTGAAAGGACAAGAAACAATGGACACACACTGAATACATGAAATTCCATTAAACATGAGAAAAGAACCCAACCTTTTTTACTGTGAGGTTGGTCAAACCCTTGAACAAGTTGCTCAGAGATGTTGTGGAGTCTTCATCCTCTAAAATATTCAAGACCCAACCAGACATTGTTCTGAACAACCTGCTCTATAGAGGTCCTTCCAATCTCCAGGATTCTGTGATTTTGTGCAATTCTGGTTTTGTGTTAAACCTGGACACTTTAGTTCAGAGTAGATTCTCCTGAGTTTATTTTTCTAGAAGACTTTTTGAAGATTTGAAAGTTCTCTTCAAATCTATGATAATCTTCAAATCTGAAGACCTTAGATTTGAAAGGTCTGCATTATGGACTATCACACTAAAGATTACCTTTTTCCAAAACTTTTTTTTTTTCATGAACACAGGGTAGGCATAATTGCAAATAAGAAGTTAGGTGTGATCTATGTGGTCTGTCCCTTCCCCACCTTGTTTGTTGCTTTCTTCTCTAGACTTTTGTGATGCTGTGATTCTTGCTAACAGTCTCCTGGAACAAGTAAGACAACTTAAAATCCCAGACTTCTAAAGGTTTTCAAGTGGTCTCTCTGTATAACATAAAGTTCTATAATGACAGGTTGATAGGTACTTTTTTTTTTTTAAAAAAAAGGATTTGTACTCTTTACTGTAATCCTCCAGATAGTCCAGGGAACCCCAGCTATATTCTTTTCTTTGACTTAATATAAAATTCATTAATTCCCATTACTTTAAACTACAGGGCTCTTGGAAATCAGCATAACTCCACTGAAATCAGAGAAATTATACCAACTGACTTTAGAAGATGATCTGACTATTAATCCCAGTGCAATAGAATTTTAGGTTAAGATCTGAGCATGCAGGTCTTTGGTGACAGCCAAAAGCAATCTGATTAAAAGCAATTCTGACTTCACTCCAAAGCACAGAACTTTATTTCAAAGACTTCTCATGAACCTAAGGGCTTACAGGACTATCTGACAACTCAGTAGTTTCAAATCATTTAAAAATAAATCCCGTGAGCATCTCTTGGCCTTTAATAATACCAAGATTGGAACTATGGGCTATAGCATCTGACCCCATTACAAAATCGTTTCACAAACTGATCAGGCTTTCTCTCATTCACAGATTTTGGTATTACTATGCCTACATTTCTACTACTTCCAGGTTTTTCTTCTAAGTTCTAGACATCAATCATCAAATCCTGCTTATTTGTTTTTATGGAACTGGTTCTACACCCAGCCTCTAATGTTACCCCACAGCATATACTTAGAGAACAATTATTTTGCCAAAGTAAACCAGCTAAGTCTGCTTAGTTTCCACTTGTAAGACAGGTTTTCCAGTCCCCTAGTGTCCTAGAAGCCTTTTTCTATACCTTTTCTAGTCTGAATTAATCCTTCTGAACACAAATGACTAGAATTATTCACACTGTTTAAGATGAAGTTAACTCAGGACCTTGTGCATAGCCCTATCTCCAGTGGAAAAATATTGCCTGACATTTTACCTTCACATTCCTCTCACTCAGTGACAGTCATCTTCTGATCAATGAATGTATTTATGTCTTGCTTCTCCTTTTTCTTTTTCAAATATAGAGCTCCAACAGTATATAAGAAACTGTTATTATTAGTTCCTAACAGCACAGACTTGCCCTGCGCACTGTGGAATTTCTACTCACTTTGTTACTTCACTCCTTAGAGTTCTCTTGGTTTTCCTGTACATTTTGATCTTCTAAGTTTTCGATCAATTTTATATATGTACTCCCACCTACCCATGCCATCAATAAAAATATTAAACAAGACCAGTCCATCTGTAAATCTCCTCTAGCCTTTACCCGCCCCTTCAGCATAGCCTACTGTTGTCTTACATTCTGCCCACTTAGCAATTCTTGCCCTTGTCCATATTGTCATCATTTTGACTATTAAGTTCCCATCTGGCAAGGCCACATGGGTTGCACACTTGCTGAGACACAAAATACATGTGTGCATCCAAGGAATGAAAAATGACTGCCAAAGGCAACAGAATGAAGGAAAGGCTCCTTTTATGTGTCTTATCAATCATTATTACTTTTTGGGTGCTTTAAGGATGAATATCTGAAGATGCAAATACCTGACCATTAATTTTTGGAAATTAAGTATATGATAATGTTGACTTCACATCAACTCAACAGTTTCAGCTTTAACTAGATCTATGTCAGGAGTGCCTTTTGCTCACATATCTAGAGATGAAGACTGAAGAGAAATCACCAAGCACATGAACAGGAGACATGGCTTCCATTAACATTTGTGACAATTTGCTTTCTTTTCCACTTATGTCGAGCCCCGTAAATTGGCAATAGTGCCTTTATCTTCTTTGTTGAATGATCCCAGAGCTATGAATGCTGAGTGATCCGTAGAAAGGACTATATTCTTAAGTGTCTGCTTTTCCCGCTTGATCTATGTAAGGGAATTTCTTCTCCACATAGAGCTTGCCTCACTTACAACCACTGCTCATATATGACTGCAACAGTGTTACTACCACAACCTGGAAGACCACACAAGCCATTCAAGACAGCAAATATACAACATGAAGAAAAGTGAAACTAAATTATACGTACTTCCCGAGTTAAAAAAAAAAAACCAACACACCTTTGGGGTTCATTACCCACATCTATCTCTGACTACCAAATGCAATGAGAAATACCACATGAAATGAAGAGTGCTTGCGCCTATTCTGTCCACTCTTGTCAGATGGTGTGTAATACAATATGCAGTAAGCTTGCTAGAAACTAAGCTCTATATATCATTTATCATAACAGCACAGAGGATTTCCTGCCAGGCAGTTCTTCCTTGCATCTTTGCTCTCATACCACAGTATCATCATCTCCTCAATACTGTGCCATTTCCCCTACACTGTGCAAGACAAATTTTGTGTGCCGGTCGCTGCCTCTAAAGAACCAGAGACTGATACCAGAGGATGAACTGGAAGAAAACACGATGCTATGTTGGTGCTGCCATACCTGCCCATTTCCCTTACAGAGTACATCTGGAGCAACCTGCTAGCAAGGGAAGGAGAAAAGAAAGCCTATCCTTGGTAGTAAGTTCCTCACACTTATCCGTGAAACACCAGCTATAGATTCCATTATACCAGTAATAACAGAAAATCATGACTCAGCAAGCTTATTACAGGAGTGGCAGCAGACTGAAAAAACTACTTTTGTACAGTTTATAATAAACAGAGTGCTAAAGACCTGAACCTGGAAGAACATTTTTCAGGTATTTGTAAATTTATTTTTTTTAGTCTCTCCCTAACAAACCTTTCAAAAAGTGTGAACCAATCCGCTAATAACCATTGTTCCAGTATACTGTGCTTCTATATCAGGTTTTACAGCACCTGTTATCAGCTTCTTTAATAAGCACTATCATTAAATTGCCCTGTGAACATTTAAGGAAGGCACATCTCAGGTAAACTATGCAAAAGATTATGATCTCTCTATAGATTATTTTTCTGACGAAATCACTTGGCTGGACAGGCAAACGTTCAAGACCTAGAGCCATTCAGAACTGCAGCTCAAAGGCTCCAGTGCCAACAGCGTTGGGCACCGGGAGCGGTGCTGAGCGAGCCAAGCGGCGAGGCCTGCGGGAGGGCAGCTCGCTCTCCCCGCGGCACCACTGCCAAGTGCAGAAGAGGGGTACAGCCGTACAGACAGCACCTAGGAAATACAAACCTCTGTCATGCTGAATCCTGAGACGGTAACAGAGGACATTGCCTTAGGAAGTGTGCTTATTAAAAGCCCTCATTCTCTCACACGCAGGGCTGAATCATTTGTTAAGCCTCCACAACAAACACAAAAGACAAAGGGAAATAACCACAGGGCAAACACCCACCTGCTGCTTTTGAGATGGAAGAAAATGAAGTACCTTGTGTATTAAGATCTTTTGTTCCATGAAATAATGCGCTTGTTCTAGTTAAACAATCCACACCTGGCAAGAGCTCATTCCCATTGTTCCCAAGGCTTCAGAGGGTTTGCAGAGTAGAGAAAAACTGCACTGCTGATGTTTCATTTCATGCCCCTCCGATGCATGTTGTGAATGACAAAGTCAAACACACCCCTAGCAGGTTTAAAACCAATAAATTATTATAATCCTCCTACTGGTGGGCAGAATGATTAGCAAGAGTATAAATGAAAGGCTGGTACTTTAGCACAGCAAGTAATTGTGAACAGAAGAGGGATGGAGGGTTGTGGACACACAGTTACGAAGGAAAACATGCCATAATTGATAGCTGTGCTGTGAAGAAAGAAGTAAAAAGCCACATGCCACCTGGAAGAAACGTTTGTGTTTTTAAGGACTTAAGCAATGCATGTTTCTCTCTACCAGCAAAGTAAGAAGAGGAAAGCAGCCAGTAAGTTACAGTTACAAACACGTGATGATGCATCATGTGATCACACAATTTCTTTTTAACAACTGCAGAATTTTTCGTACTTTACTTCTTTTCTGCTCCTGACACACGATAGACATGTTTTGTCTACTTATGACATTTTACTAATGCCAGAGTATTCTCTCAGCTCCATGTGCTCAATGAATCATTATAACATTTGGAGCAGAGATTTATTCGCAGTAATTAGAAAGTATTCTCCAGTTTTCTCTGGGAGAGGTGGGGGTCATGCATCCATCCTTGCACAGCCTCTAACCATTCTTGATCTGAAGAGCACGCCTTCTGTCAGACAGCACTGCGCTCCCAAACTTCTCAGTGTTTCTAAATCAATTCTGGAGCCTGCACTCAACAGGCAGCTACTCCACTTCTTAAGCTTGCTTGCTTAGCACAGTACCAGCAAAACCGCAGGGTCATTTGGCACGTTACTGGAGAGGTACTTCCCTCTCGAGTCCAGAGGAGAAGCCTGGAAAGGGACTGGGCTGGCAACACCAAGCCTTCTGGGTCCAGCTGCTGCTAAGGGTGCAGTACAAACCCCATGTGTGTTTCCAAGGGAAAAAAAAACCCCAACCTTGAATAGCCTGTGCTCTTGGTTGCCTCTGTAGTGCTTCTTCAAAATAAACCTGCACAAGTGGCTACTAAAACCTTTCTACTTGTTTTGCTGCTGAACTGAGGCAGATTTAGAAACCCATTTGTATGCTGTCGAGCAGTTGCCAAGATTGCTCAGAAGGGTTTCTTTGCATGGGCTGAAAAGTTAACTGTTCCATTTAGATGAGAGTTCAGCCTCTGGAGGAGTGGATGGCAGCAACAGAATTCTCCCAGGAAACTACTGTGTGGCAGTCTTATTTTTTCCCAGGGCAGAAGGATTTCGCAAGCCTGTCAGAAATGAACCGTGCTTACTACCTGACTTCCAGGGGGTTCATATTTTGAAGCCTAGTACACTCAGCCGAGTATGTCTGACACAGATGCTTTAGAGCTATTAGTAGAGCTTATCAGCATATATTTTAGTGTTTTTCCCTTTGCTGTGCGTAGATCCTACACTGGTTTTCTTCTGCGTGTCTGCTCCAAACCCATCAGAAGGTTAATAAACATGTTAGCTGGCTCTGATGCACTAGATGGCCCCAGCTTATTTGGAAGCTGACATTCCTCAGTGCCATCTCCTCCTGCCTCAGGTAATAGATCAAAACAACTAAACCTATTTCTAGTTATGCTGTTCATTGTACCCAGCAGGAATCAGGGTAGTTGTTTCTTCTTGCTCATGTCAAGAATTTGTCCACCAGAGAGAAACTCCCCTCCAACACTTCCCTGTGACAGCCAGTATGGTTGATGAGATGCCACCCTAGGACTGTTCCTATGCAAACCCACATTTTGCTGTGGTCCCTAAATAGGGGAAGGAGCCCAATGGATTTGACTGAAGTGTTTCATTCATTTTGTAGAGGTCTAATCCAGAAAGATGCTTCCAGAGTCTTCAACTCAAAAACCTTTACATAAGGAGGACCTTATTTTTCAGCACTATGAACTTCAACTAGAGGCTAAATGAATGTTTGATGAACGAATGTTGGTTCTGTGGTTCCGTCTTCTGGATTACGTGGATTAGCAGCCCTTGAAACACGGTTTATCAGATGAGATTTCAGAGTGGGTGAATTGTAATCATTAGTAATTTCAGACACCTCATACACAATATCATCAATTGTCATAAAACAGTTCTCCTTAGTGAATACAACCTATGTTTTATCTATTTACCTCTTAAGATTACCAGCCAAGTAAAACCGGGGCAGTAATATTTCAAAACATTAGCATATTCTGTTGCACAAACTATATGTAGTTTGGAAAACTGATATTGTTGGTCTAGATAATAAAAGTTCAGAAATCTGTTTGGTTTTCAAATTTTAAAATTTAGTGAGGCAATAAGTAATTAAAGTGGACTGGGCAGTTTCCTCTTTGCTCTCCCAAATGTCAGCTCTGTTTAGCAGCCATTCCTGTGACAAAGAATACTGTGAACCCGGCATAAATAACGCAGTCCAGATTTGTGCAGACCAGGCACAACAGAGAGCAAATATCTTGCAGAGACAGAGGAGAAAACTGCTCGGTTTCATCGTAGACGAGATACTACCCAGTGCCTTACATGTAATAGCCTTAGCTAAAGGTTTGCTGTCAGCTCATCCCAGAACATTTAAAATCATTAAGTACTAGACCTGGCAGGCAATGGGAAATCAGCTAGACAGGGTCTAATGCGATGAAACGATTTAGGGTGTGTTCTGCTTTTTATTTTTTTTTTTTTATGTATGAACTCTAATTCTAGAAATAGTTTAATCAAAAAAAATAAGAGAAATGAGACATCCCTATGATGGAATAATGAAGTCAAATGAAGCTAGCACATGCATCAAGAAATACATACGAAATGGTAACAGGATGCAGTTATAATGACCGCTCCACTGTGCTCTGTTAGAGAATTAAGTAAAAGCAGGGACACTGATGTTTCTAATTCATCTCACCAGTGGATCCAGAAATGGTTCTTAAAAAGCAAAGGCCCAGTTAGAGGCCTGCTGAAGCCTTATTATCTCCTTAGCAAGCACTATCCCCATAGGGACCAAAGACATTGTACATAGACTGGAAAAAACTCAGGATTTCTTTCCTATGGGAAAGTCTGATATTTTGTGAAAGGCTTTGTTCTGAATTAGAACAACAAGAAGAAATTTAGAAATATCCAGAACTAAGGACATTGTGGAAGAAGAAAAAGAAAAAAGAGTAGAGGCCAAAACATTTTTTGTTGTTGTTGTTCTGAAAGAAACAGAACAGTTGATTGCTCCCAGCTCTGGAGGATTTTCTGCATGTTTACTTACTCTGAGGGACTTCACAAGAAGTCCTTGAAAGTCATCAGTTGGACCCTACATAGAGGAGAAGGACAAAAGCTTGAATAAGGGCCTTTGAGGCTCTCTGCCAAGGAAACTAGAGTAAGCCATCTCACACTGAAGCTGAGGGGCCCAGAGCTTTCCATTTCTAGACCCCATATCAGAGAGCCCAGAAGGCCTGAGGTCCCAAACCTTTCAACAGCCCCCACACAGAGCTTGCACTTGAACTGCAAGTCCTTCAGCTCCCCAGCATCAACAAGGCAGCTAGAAACCAGACAGTTCTCTATTAGAAACTCACGAATATGTCAGCAATAGGTTGTCAAACAGCCAGGTTTCCTCAAACATTTTGGTTTTGACATAACTGACATTTTCCAACAAACTCCTTCTCCTAGGGGGAAAAAGCATCCTTGGAAAGTTCCCATCCAACTGTACTTGTGATATACACCTACAGAAATAGCACTGCATTTAAAGCCCTTTCAAGCGTAATTTATATGAACCCTACAAAAAAAGGAGTACAATCGCATGTGATGAGTGCCTAATAGTATGCAATATCCTCCTGTGAAAAAGAATCTCTTAGAGTACTGTGCATCCACGTAACATTTGTGTATCACAATCTGTACATGTCTGGCTCTTAGTCACTGAAATAACACCTTGGTATTTCATTTTTGTGACTGCTAATTAGAATATACTACCTTCCTTTGTGGTAACGTATTCTCATGCACAGCTTGACATTACAGTGCATACAGACTGCCCGGAGAAATGCAAGCTTTTTCTTTTTTTGGTGCGATAATTGATCTGAACTTGCCTGCATTCATTTCCCTCAAGATGCTTCAGATTAAATGAATGAATCACGTGGCTGCAGAAGAGCTGAGTATTAAAAGGATTATGCTCACCGCAAAAGGCCCAGTACTCCTACATCCACAATCACTTTTACACACTTTCTACCTGCTCTTCAAAGTACGATGTCTCCTCACTAAATATCAGCAAGTTGTGGAGTTCTGCTGAGTTTAGACATAGAGATGCACTGACATATTTTGCTCAGGCAGACTGCATACCAAGAAGTACTGTTAAGGTTAATGACCTAATGATTAACAGCAGAAGACACCTTTACAGGCAGATGAAGTTCACTAACAGAATTACTAAAATGATGGTAAACTTTGCTCTCCTCCGTTTGTATACATCACTGCACCCTGGGAAGATGCAATCTCCTCCCAGAATCACGACCGGTCATTTAGCAGTGGTGTTTTTAAACCTAATGAGGGCTAGACAATCCTTCATCATTTTTAAGAGGTGGCATCACTGTCTTAGTAACACTAAAACAATTTCTAAAAATGTAGGACGGAACTAGCAATTATATCCACTGAAAAAAGATCATGAAACAGCAATTGCTACAGGTCAGTAGATTTTGCCAGCATTCAAGCAGAGGAGATGGTGGTAATGAATTAAAGTGAAGTCACCAGCAGCAGCTACAACATCCTTAGCTCTCATCATGGGAGTTCCAGGATCAGAATTACGCTCTTTGCAATAGACATCCCTCCCTGCTCGACTGGACCCTTGGGAAGCAGGCCCAGTCTTGTAGATCTCTGTCTGATGGCTTCTGCTCTTTAATCCCCTGCCTGCCAGTACCCGATTCAGGCACAACTTCCTTCGCTCAGCAGGATCCCACTCTCTGGATCCAGTCTGGATCTCACAGGGTAGCTCAGGAGATCATCTTCTCCAGCTCTCTGGTCAAAGCACCTGGTTGCTCAGGGCCTTCTCCAGTTAAGTATTGAATGTCCCAAACCTCTCAACAGCCCACACACAGCACCTGCACTTGAACTGTGAGTCCTTGAGTCCCCCATCATCAACAAGGCAGCAAGAAACCAGGAATTCACTTTCCATTAAGATACAAGCAATCTCCTTTAGTTCAGAGAGGTGTCCTCCAGAAAGCGAATTTTATGTTTGCAGATTTTGTATTCATATCAGAAGTCCTTCCTATTAACTGGGGTGGGACACTGTGGAGGGACAAGGTCCCAAAGTCTCTTGCCAGAAGCTAGGCACAGAAACCAATAAAATAGAGTCAAGAGAAGGATTTTACCACACCCTTTACTGCTTAAACTACCCATGAACCAGACTGTGTTGGGCTACATCAGAGACAGAAAGCTAGACCGGTAAATTGATGGGGCACATCAAATGAGAGACTGCAGAAGACTACCTAGTCACTGCTTTAAATATATGCATTAGATGGTATTTTATAGAGAGCAAGAGAGGAAAGTGTTTCCTCACTAGAAGTAAAGAAGCAATCAAATCAGGTAGCAGGAATTACAGGCACCCAGGCATTCTTACACAGTTTGTATGCCAGAAATAAGAGGGAAAAAAAAAAGTAAAATTTTCACATATGCTGCCTCCCTGCCTAGATCTCCCACAAAATGGAAAGTCATCCTGTAGCCACATTTTCCTGGGAGTGATGACTTTGATATGTCATCCCATTCTTTCTACACACACAGACAAAAATCACCAAAGCTCCCCAGTTGTGGCCACTGAATTATGCTATCTCTGTGTTTACATCATCCAATTCACCACAAGACCACTCAGACCTGATGGTCCATCCCTCTTCCCACCAACTCCACAAACCATTGAAATGCAGGTATCTCATGTGGGAAGACAGCACCTTCTTCACAGTACATGGCAAGTCTGCACAACACACAGGGCTGGAAAGAGACTACCACCAGATCCCACTGAAACTGCAAGGGCACCACTCGTAACAACATACCAAGCACAGAAAAAACATGACCAGGGCGTGGAGCCAACATACACACTTTTACTAAAGGCACCATCAGATCAGTACTTGCCTCTAGCACGCCGTGCTTAGATACCTGGCATCACACCTTGTCCCCCAAATACACTGTAACACAAAGTTTGCTCTAAGCAGGAGAAACAAAATGAACACATATGAGATAACGAGAAGAGGGGATTGACAAAGGCTAGGTACTATCCCAGAGAGCTTTAAAATTTATTGCCTGTGTTTTAACTGTATCACTAAATAACCCTTTCTAAAGGGGAATTACTATGGCCACAAAATCAGCACCTGTGTGTGTGGGTTGGGGGGGAGTTTAAGTGAGAGAAACAGATTGCTCTTTAAAGCTCTTTCACATAACACGGCCACAGAATCCCTCAATGACTCTTAAAAACACTTCAACCAGAAAAACACATCGGATGACTGAACAGCACAGGGGGAACAAAGCATAGCTCTATTCCCAACCTGACGTCTGTGAAACTTTTTAGGTAGGAGCGGTATGGGAATCTCTCGCACTTGTGCTGTGCATCAAATTCATCAGACTCCATGGGAAGCACTCCGTTAAGGAACCAAAAGTATCCAACACCTAGCTGTCCTGCAGCGAGTGTGTGCCAGGACGGACAGGCAGCTTCAGCATGCAGAAGATGTGGGAGTGGGCGTGGGTGAAAATGATTTATTTTTTAATGGGGTTGACACAAGAGGTGAGCTTTAGGACATACTAGCATTAAAAAAAATACTGACCATGTTGACATAACAAGGTAATGTTGAACTATTTTTTTAAGGCTTCTTTTTTTTTTAAATATATATGATGCATTGGAAAAAAATTAGTGCTCTGAAAACCAAAAGCTGGCATTAAAAAGACTACTTCATTTTTTTTTTTTTCTCCTCTTTGTTTTTTTGAGGAAAGCTTGAGCCTTTTAATAGAAAAACAGGATGTCAATTTTACCAGTTTTTCCAGAAAGCCATTTAACTAGTTCTTGAGTAAATACCCTCTGCTTATAATGGAACTCTCCCCTGTGGTTCCTTGCTGACCGGTCCCAGAACTAAGAAAATTCACCTGTAGGTCACCTCTTGTAAGGATACAATTCTCTGCTTTCTTAAAACATGGTAGAGCTGTTATCTGTTCATTTTGCAGTGAAGTACTGGATTTCCTGCTCTCTTCTGCTTTTTCAGGACAGGGTCCCTACTAGTACTAAGTTCAAACTGTTGGCTAAGCAGAGAGCAGGGTTGGAAAAACAAAGAACAGGGCTGGAAAAACCCATTTCAAGGAATGGAAACCAGACTTTTATCAAATCAGAAAAAGATTAAAATTGTTGCATTTGAAGTCCTGGAAAAACAGAATTTAGCTCTAGGGTGAGTGTCAATAAAAGCAGTCCAATATGATTTCACACCTCACGCCAATGCATTGCTATTCTTGCGGCAGGTAAGCTAGAAATGGAAATTTATTGCCATTGCATACTGACAAATACGTAACTCGGGTGAGTTGTGAGGGTGTGTTAGCCTTGGAAGAAGAAAGCATCTAGAACCTGGAAACTGACACGTTCCCCAGAAGTCACCCACGTCAGGTCCGTTCGCTGTCCGAGCAGGTGAAAAGGGCTGTTTTCCGCAGTCAGAGCTGCACACTACCAGAGACCTTTGTTTGGTAGGAGCAGGGGCTCTGTTTGCGCAGGTGGGCTGGGCGCTCCTCCACCATTTCAGGAAGGAACTGGCACATTCATTAGTTGCTCTTTTGGGAGTTGCAGATGGCATCCCTCCAGCATAACATGGTTTTCAAGTACTGACATGAAAACGCTTGAGACAAAACATACACACAGCATAAGCCTAAGCCTAATATCAATAGCTCCACTTGGGCTGCCTCCAGCGTACCTCCTTCCAGGAACAGACACCAATCCCCATAGGGCACCACATCGGCACAAAACTAGGTCACTATACCTTTGCAACAAAAGTAAAGGCATAGATATAGAACAGCAGAAAAAACCCACTGTGACAAAACAGGCCATTATTTTTCATTTAGTAACAAAATACTTTGCAGATGGTGCCGTCATCACCTGTGGAAAAATGGAGCAAACCGTTCTTCTCACTGTGGATAGCATGCACCAGTCACCACTGGATGGTTATGAACTTCGCTTTATCAAAACACACCACCTGCTCTGGCCCCGTCTCTAACGCTATTTAAATTATGTGTCTATGCTGCAGGGCCGTCAATAGAGCCAATGCACTGGGGATGAGATGAGAAATTTCTGGGGTAGCATAGTTCTCATTTAAACACCAGACACCTTGCTCACTACCAAGAGAAAAGCTGGGTCATTTGGCTGTTTTTTTAACTTAGTCTTTGTGTGAGAGGATTGCAAGAGATATATAGAGTATGTCTCTAAAAACTCAGCTTGACCTTTGATCTTGCAATACTCAAGGCACAACAAGTATATTAAAGCTAGAAAGACAGACCAAAATTTTTGACTTTTCAAGATGCTAAACCAAGCATTTTCAAAGAACTGCCTAGAATTAAAGTTGCAAGATTTGTGAGACTAAATCCCAATACAACACGGGGGTGAACGGTACTAAAGTTTGATTTCTTTTCTCCCTCCAGTTTCTCAATTCACCTTAGTGGTTTCTTAGGTAACTCAGTAATTCAGACAATACAACAGGATTTTTTTCCTAGTGATTCATACAATACAGAAGACTCACTAAAGCCATTTTAATGCTGCTGCTTTGATGCCAGGAGATGTGATCAGTTTAGACCAGGTGATTTAAACAATGCAGGACTTGAAGGGGATCCCTGTTCCCACTGCATAGCACCACACATGGGCTTCAACCTGCCTTTCCATAGCTGTTATCCCAGACTTTAGGCACAGCAAAGTTGCTCTAGTCCAGGATCTACAGACAGAATTGGGGGCCAATGGGGGAGCCCAAGAGCAGACAGGACACAGTAATAAACCAGTGGTCCTAAACCTTGAGTTTTGGGGACTCCCCTCCCTTTCACCACTTGTTGCCTTCCTGCTTTTCTCATGAACTTTGGCCAAACACCCCTCTTTCTCCAAGCAACCGTTCAGCTCCGCTCACCCAATTAGTGCCTATCCTCACACCCCAAGCAAACAAGCCACTCCCATCTACCTCTTGCTGAAGCAGCCTATTCTCCAAGATCCGTATGCAAGTAGCCACCATCCTCTAGTATTCAGCCCAGAGAAGCAGGCTGTCGCCAAGGAGAGCGGCACAGAGTCCCAGGCCAGGCAGGCTGCAGCTGTCTGATCCAGAGGTTCAGCGGCTGCTGAAGGGAGACACAAGACAGAGTTACATCTGGCAGGATCTTGCAGATCTCATGCCTTTATCGGGACATCATCAGCTTGATGCTTTTCACTGAGCTGTGGCAGGTTCCTGGCTGTTGCTGCTGCACCACGTGCTTGAGCAGAGCTTGCTTTCTCCTGCAGAGAAAATGTGACAGGCCACCTGGAAGCATCCCACAGGCCAGGCTGGGGCCAGCCCCTGAAATCGGTGCATCACCACTTAGGCTCCATTAGCAGAGTTTGGAGGTAACAATACAGTGCCTCCTACATAAAGGAGTGACCTCCACTATTAGTAGGTCTGATTCCTCTGTTCCTTTAGGAAGTATACAAAGCGTGGGAAGTTCTGTCTGTTCAGTTTGGGGTGGGAAGGGAGAGTGATTTTGCCTTGTAAAGGACGTAGATTAGTTTACTTTGTGGGTACAACCTAGCAACTGGAAAAGTGTGAGGCAAGTCCGACATTTTAATGTAATGGTACAGCTATTACTTATCTTCTTTTGTACATGCAGAGTTTAGGTAGCAAAAAAATTGGTCCCTGCTCAGACAAAGCCCCTTAGACTACAGCAAATAGGGTTGGCAAGAACTGACTTGCAACACTGGGACATACTCCAAAAACAATCTCCAAAGGAACATCTTGTTTTCCCGGCAGTGATGGAAGAGGACAGAGACAGGATATCGCGTACAGGTCTAGGGTTGGTCCAGAAGTGGAAGGAAAGACTGAAGAAAAAAAAATAGATTCAACTACTTATGCAGCATAAATGAAGACACTTCATATAGACCTCTGGCAAAATAGGTAACAAAAGCCAGGCAACAAAAACACTCCTCATGGATAACAGCATGGCTTATGTGGTCTTCAGAAATATGATCATATGAATGAAATAAATTGTCCAATATGTTGGCAATTTAAATGAAAAGCCTTGGATCAAGAAATATAGTTTAATGTCGCAACAGCGTAAAATATGTTGTCCTCCGGGCAAAACAAAAGCCAGAATATTTTTCTATGTATCTGTTTTAATTACTTCTTAGAAAGAAATGGCCACATCAAACTAGGTCAAGATGACAAATCACAGTAAATAAAGCCTGCCGTGTTGGTTCATCAAAATTAGGCTCTACAGCATGTTCTTGGTCTTCCACAGTAACTGGTGAATCTAGCTGGGCAGCCTATGTTAACCCCGTGGCAGCAGGGCACCAGGAACAGTTCATCACGCTGAGATTTTGGAAGCTGCAGTGGTGCCTGCAGAATGAGTCAATTTATTATTCTCCTTTCAGGGGAGAAGAAAGTATTTCCACAGACCAAACTGAAGTGTCGTTAACACTGAACAAAAGTACAATAGTACTCTTGAGTAGGAAAGAGTGATTTCACAGCACTTGCAGATGAAAGACAACATGCCCCATAACACAGCATAAAAATATCCCCAAGTCTCCTACTTTACAAAGTGATTCAATGAAGAGCTATAAATAAGCAAGAGAGAGTCAGATGTTACAGTGAGAGAAGTTGGTGACTTAACGACACATTAAGCTGATTTGGATAGTTAAGAATCAGTGAGTATGTTCACATAGCAATAAGATAAATAAGCAAATAAAAAAATATATAAGCCTTTCCGTGGCTCTTGACAAGTAGAGGTAAACAGAGAGAAGATTTTTCTATATACACTGATGAGATTATAAAAATGTGACCAGATGTCTCCTATGCTTCATAATACCCCATGAACCTTTGAGACATCTGTAGACAATGCTTTGAGGATATCATTTTGATATGCTGCCTTCTGCTTCCCTTCACTAATATTGTTTCCCTTAACAGTGGACACAAAGATTGACTTCAAGCAGCTGTTCAACCCAGCACAATCCGATTCGCTTCGTTTTAACAGGATAAGGAGGCTACAATAAGTGTATTAACTTGAAGGCCCTAGAGGAATAGTTTCTTGCTTAAATAGTACTTGCACTGACAAACAGAATCAATACAAAATTAAAAATGTACAACCTCCCCCTACCAGACCATGTTTGTATTTCCAGGTTAGTTGCACAGCATCTTCAAAAACTTATCTTTCAACATTTTTTATGCTGAGTGGCAGAACTTAACCATCAACATAAGAATTTTTGTCTTACTTCATTTTAAAATCCATATGAAGCTAGCAGTAAAGCTGTGAATGATTTAAGGATTGGCTCAGTGTGCCATTTCTGATCCACTTGAACCAATTGCTGATGAGCCACTGGAGCTAAGATCAGGAGTAACTGGACCACTCATTACTTGAACAAGGGCTGTGAAAACAGCTATTTGCATTGGTCTGCTCACTGACTAATTGCTGATTGAATAAAAATATTTTATCTTTAATTTAATTTCAGATTGCTACAAAAAGTTTTGTTTTTATTTTCCAAGGAAGCTAAAAGTATTGGAACAAAACACGTCCAATCTATAATTAAAAAAAGGATATATAAAAGCATGTTTCAAAGTTAAAAAGGGACATACTCTAACTTTTTTTTATTCTTTGAATGACTGAAATAAAACAAGTTCATACTGAACTCTGAAAACTTTCTGGTGGACTCGCTTTTTTTTTTTTTGGACAAAGTTCTGAAGAAAGAATTTAATGTAGCTTTTCTTGGAGCCAAGTAATTCCTGTGGTACCCAGAGAGATAAATTCTAGTAATGACCCTCATCTGAAGGCGATATCAGATTGAGTAGGTCTGGCATCTTCTTATTTCCTTATGGTTGCTTATACAAATTAACCACAAACATACCCTTAATAGTCACAATGCATGTTTCTATCCCAAAACACTGCTAAGAGGAGATGTGAAATCGCCTAATCAAGCCAGAGAGATACTCCACACCACGTTTGGTTTTGTACCTAGTTCTTTGTTCCAGTTCTGTCTCCTTCCAGAAACATTTCCAGACCTGCCAGATAGACAGCAGCACTGGTTCCACTGAACCGAAATTAGTGTTGCTTGTTGGACTCTAAGGCAAGCTCCAGGGAATTTATTCCTCCAGCACAGTGTCCCAGAGGTCTGTGGAGGACTTCAGCAAGAGCCACCTTGCATCTCTTTTTGCATCAAATTTTCAAAGACCCAAATAAGGAAAGGCATTTGGCATTTCATGTGTCAGACAGATGGATGGGAGGAGTGGTACTTGGAATGTTGAATAGTGTGAATGAGGCATTTGGGGATGGATTTAAAACATTATATAGTGAGCATGGTGTTCTGACAAAATCATTGGAGCTAGGGAATCTGGTTATGCTTTAACAGAGCAGCCAATTAGTTAAGATTTTATTCTGGTTTTGGCTCTAGGTTTGCCTCTGTAGCCTTTCACTAGACACCATTCCTACTAAAAGTCAGTCGTATTTATACCACGGTTGAAAAATGCATTGGCGAGTTGCTAAGGCTAATTTTAAAAAGAACTGACAAAGTAAGTTTTAATGAAGAGACAGGAGACTAGAGAGTGAACATTATTTAGATGGATGTGGAGGAGTAAATCTGCATTTAACTCTCAAAAAGTCAAGATAACTTTGCAGCTAAGGATTAATACAAATTCTCCAATTAATTTTCTTTTCTGTATATGTCTGCATGGGGAGGGGAGAAACAGCAGATAGTAACAGGGAGATCTGTAAATAAGAAACAAACTGAAGAATGTTATCATTCTGCATTGTTAGTGGGGTGTCTGAGATAAAATTACTTTCATTCTTTTGACTTGCTCAGATTCAAATCAACAACCAGGGGATGAAGATAGCTCAAAATGCATATTCCGCAAATTGCCATAATTAGGAGTTGTACTTGGGACTTCATGGACCCTTAATTAGTTGTTCCCTCTCATTTATTTTCTGGACTACCATAATGCAGCTCTAGCTTTCATTAAGGTCTCTTAAAAGTCGGCCTTGACTGAAAGCTCCCTTGCATCTTTCACGCTTGTACATTGCTATTGGCTGTCACTCTCCAAACCCTCTTCCACTTTCTGACCATCAGTTTAAAAATATGCTGATACACGCAACCATGAGCATCTTTTTTTCCTTCCGCATTTGCCAACAAATGTGCAGTCCAAGTAGGTCTTCCATAAAGCTTTTATTTCTGAAAAATGATTTGAGTTATGTCAGAGAACTCCTCAAGCCTGTGACACCAGATCTAGGTGAAGACTCTACATTGCTGACATCCACTCTAGACATGCTGCTGTGTCATCACTGCCAGTGATGTGTGGATCAAGGTGGAAAACTCCAGAGTTGCCACAATTTTTTAGGTTTTTTTAGGCCAATTATTTTGCCAATGACCGCTGCATGACCTTGCGCAAGCTGATTTATTGCTCTTCTACTTCCCTTCTACTTTTACTTGGAATTTATCATCTTTAGGGAAGGGACTGTCTGTGAATTGGCACAGCGCATACTACTGTGGGTCTCCCATTTCAAAGTAGTTAAGTACTGATACCAAATGATGACAAAGGTCTCAGAAATTAGAGAGAGAAGATGTGGTATGAGAGAGATTTAGCATTGCCTCCTTTGATTCATGAAAATTTTCCTCATGCTAGGTTACAGCTGGAACAACGCATACCCAACAGTGCTTTTAAAACTTATCTATGCACAACGCAGTATTTTATATTTATTCATGCTTCTGTTTTACCCATGTTTAAGTAATGAGTTTGTCTGTGAAAAGTGGGGAGGGGGAAAAATCCGTAGTACAGTGCAACAGTAAATCTCACAGCCCATGGGATGGAGGGAGCTATTTTCACTAGCAATGGTTTATGAGACAAATGTGAAACTGTAGGATAAGATGACAGGAGAGCGCAGCGGTGCTGCTCCACACCCATCCTCTCCCCTCAGTCAGCACCCTCCTGCCCTCCAGGACAGCGGAACAACCACAATGGTCTATTTATTTTTTTTAAAGTACAATTATTTCCCAGTAGAAGAAACAGTAGAGTGCAATAAAGTAATTAGAAGGAAAAACATACACATCCTTCCCGCTTAACTGCTAGGTAAGGACTTCTCCCGGCTGGATGTGAGGTAGCGCACATTGCATCACATGCAACTGCTACTCTGAGGGCAGAGCAGAGGGACACTCAGCAGGAGATTGATCATCTGCTGAGGTGAGCGCAAAGGAATGAGGTTACCCTGATATTCCTATCTCTGAGCCCCGCTCAGCGAGGGACACAATACAGTACGTGCCAAGTTCAACTGCGGTCTCATACAACGGGTAACAAACTGCACAGGCAAAACATCTCTGGTCAGAAGCAGCAGTGGACTGACAGAACAGAGAAACCAACCGGCCATGAGGAGAGCGGGGAGGGAAGGGAGATGTCGTGCTCGGAAACAAAGCCCAGCCCCACCCTCACCCCACGAAGCCAGGCGCTAGTCAACAGTCACTGTGAGGAGGGGGGGGGAAACCAACTCAAACCAGCCAAAGCCAGCCAACAACAAACCACCCCAGGGGGTACAGAGAGACCTGACCCGAGGGAGGTGCAGCCCCAGGAACCGAGCAGGCACCTCCCCGAGCCCAGCCGGGCCCCCCCTTCCCGCACCCGCTCACCTTTTGTCACGCTCCCTCTCAGGAAGACAAGGCTGGAGCGTCGTTGTCCTCGCAGCGCTTGGGGAGGATTCCAGGATGCAGCTCCTGGGGGAGGAAGGTGAGGTGAGGTGGGCTCCCCGCCACCCCCTCTGCTCTGTCCTCCCCACTAGGGCCTGAGGCGAAGCCACCGAGGCAGAGCGGGCGTGCTCCCCGCCCTGGCACCTGCCCCACACCCCTGCCAGCAGCCCTGAGGCCCTCCCTGCCCACCCACCTCCACCTGCCAGCCACGAGCACCAACAACGACCCTGTGCCTCAGGAAGGGTGAGGGGCGCAGCCACCATTTACCCAGCGAGCCCCAGGTGAGCACCCGTTAGCAGGGAAGCTGCTGCAGGTGAAGGGACGAGCTCCAGGTGCCCGGCAGCCCTGAGGCCTTCCCCTCCCTCACTCCACAAGGGTGGCACACAGGGCTGTGTCTCCCTCCACCCTCCTGTCATGAACATGGGTGCTTCATGCAGGGTGTGTTTTGGGGTGGTAGAGTTGTACTTGCAGCCATGATCTGGCCCCCTGAGCTCCACAGCCCAGTCTGCCCCCCAAAGTGAGGACATGGCCGCCCCATCAAGGCAACCGCCCTGCCCCTCGTGAGGGGGCCGGAGAGCCCAGGGCCCCGGGGCAACGTACCTGGGCTGTGTCTGGCCCCGCGTCCCAGCCCCTGTCCCCTGGGATCGGCCACCACACTCACCATGGCCTCTTCCTCCAGGTGTGGGCCAGGTCTGGGTTTTGGAGGGAAAGCATTCCCTTCCCGAACCCACAGGAAGCGGGTGGAAACTCCTGGCCTGAAACATGCACAATATTAGTGTCCTGAAAGGGGCGTGCCCCTGTCCTTTGAGATGCCTTTAATTTATAGAACATAATACTTCAAGAAGCCACAAAAAACAAAGCATACCTGTCATGAAGTACTTCAGGGGAGAAGGAAATTACTTGTCCTGAAATCTCTTCAGTTCTGTGGGAGGGAAAACTTACGCGCTTTTTTTTGTTTTGGTTTGTTTGGGTTTTTTTAACGTTAAGTGTATTTTTCCTCTTTTGCTGTGACCTCTCTTAATTTCTTTGGTGTGTCCTTTTCTGTTGACTCTTGTGTATACACATTCTCTTTTAACTGAATTGCTTCTCCACTGCAGTTGTATTGTCTTCAGTTGCTACGAGAGAGGTCCAGCTTTGCAAGGAAATTTCCATGTAAAGTCCAAACCGGGCACCTGTGCATTAAGGACAGGCAACCTTTTTGGAGGGTGGGACAAAGCCAGTCTGTGTTTCCTAATCTATATTTGAGCCCCAAACTGTCATTAAAACAAGTTTTTTCTTCTCAGATTAACAGTCACTCAAATGAGAGGATCACAGGAGACCATTCCAAGGTAGGCCAAACTCTCTAAACGTGGTTTTTATATATAGCAGCCTTAAACCGTATTCCTGTTAAGCGTCAATAGCATCGGTACACCTGCTTTATTTAAGTTTCTTTTAATTATTCCAGTCTCTATTGATGTTTTTGTGAGATTTTGTGTGAAAAGATCTCAGCAAGCCTAGTCCTGGAAATCAGAGAGCTTACTAGGTATTTTTCCACTATCATTTTTTGCTCCTGTTTCCTCAGCTAACCTTCCTTTCCCCTGTATTTGTTCTTCACTTTGTTGGGTCCTTTTGCCATTGCTCACTGTCTTGAATATCTTCTCTCTCTCTCTCTCTGTGTTCATCATTTCCTATCTTCTTCTCTCAGAAGAAAGAAAATGCCACATGATGCAACTGTCCAATAAGTTACTTCCAAATAAATGATTTCATTCCTATCTGGGAATAAATCAACTCAACATTTGCTGTTTTTTTTGACCTCTTTACAGGGGTTATCTCTGCCTTTAGGTAGCAAATGAGAGGGTTTATTGCTGAAGGAACAAAAGATAAACCAATAATATTTAGTTTTCTTGTTGCCAATGACTGTTCATTACTGCATCTCGAGAAAGATGAGAAGCAAGATTAAAGGGGTTCGTGTACATGCATCTGCCTTAATATGGAAGTGAGCTTGGTCCAGCTATCTGCCATTAGAATAACCTTCAGTATAAATTGCTTGAATTAAATATCTTAAGTCAAATGTGGACGCTTGCACATAGTAGGGCTGCTTAAAAAGGGAAATGTCTGAGGGAAGCCATTAGGGGAGGAAGAGAAGCTGAAAGACTCTAAGGAAGGTTAAACCTCACTAAAGAAAACCTGATAAAATAAATCCCCCCATCTTCTCCCCTGCTGCACACACAGATGTTTGCCAACCCCAGCGGAACATGACAGATTACAAAGGAATTTCTTCCAGAGGATATCTTCAAAGGATGTGCACAGATGTATTTTAAAATAAATTGGGTGGGTATTGAATTCACATCATTATACTACATATACTGCTCGTTTCTTTCTTAGTGGATGACTCTTGGGGATCCTTCTCTCATTAGGTCCCAGACAGGAAAAAAACCACTTATTCATTAACTGGAGGACTGTGTAATCTGGTTTTTTCATTGATCAATTAGTCATCATCCACAAAGGCCATAAGCTCCAACAGGCATCACTTTTCAGTTTCCCATGGATAGGCTCTCTTTGCTGAAAGCACAGTCATTTTCAAGTCTTCTTTATACAATAAAACATGGGTTAAAGAAAAACTTAAGCCTCCAACTTAGTTGATGAGTTAAGTGCACTCTCAACTCCCTCTGAGTGGAATAATAAATTTGTTCCTCTGTATAATTTGTATTGCAATGAAGGTAAGAAAGAAAAGATGAAGCCTAGCACAGGACCAAACCCAATACTCAATATTTGCCCTTCAATAACATAGAATTCAATTCATATTTTTTTGAGTATCATGAGTTTTCCTGACAGGTTGTGAATTTTCCTTCATATGTAATAATATAAGGTGGCAATAACAGGAATAGCATCTGAGAATGTTTTTGCACTGTAACTGTGACTTTTCTCTGGTGTCAGAGTATAACCTCCATTTTGCTCCATAAATGACATTTTACAACTTCCTGCTTAGTTTACTCAGTCCAAACCTATTTTTTTTTTCCCCTATCCAGGGCAAACGATCAAATGAATAAAGATGACTTTGTGCAGTTTGTTTGCTTTCTTCTATTATTATGATCTGCTCTTCTCTCTCATTTTTTCTTCCTTCTACTCCTCTCCAAGATAGTTAGAGAGGCTAAGGCCGGGGCAAAAAACATATGGAATTTGGTGTTGATAAATTTAAGTGAGAGCTTGAAACTGGGGGGAAAAATTCCACCTCTTTTATTCTGTTGCTTAGTGGAAGGAATATTTCACGTGCCTTACACTCACTGTGCATACACTCTAGGACCCTGCTTGAGAGCCTGGATGAAGACTACTACCAAAAGTCAGTAGTGCTCTCCCTCCTGAATGACTTTGTTCATTTCTAGACCTCCCATGAGGAAGGAAAAGGAAAGGTAGAGCAGATACCACTGTTCAAAGACAGGTGCTAAATATTGATAAGAGACAGGAGGGAAAGTCCTCTTAGCAGAGAACTGAAAAAAAGATCTAGAGTGATTATTTTAATGAGAGGCTATTATAAAGATATAATGATTAGTGAATAGCATGCAAAAGGTTAATGAGTATCTGCTGTTATTCTAACTCTGAATACAAGAATAAAAAAAATTATTTTCTGGAAGACAGCTTGGATCTAGGAGCATGATTCAAAATGGCTAGGCAGTTCAATATGATAAATGGAAATGTAAATACTTACAAAGCAAAAGAGGTATCAAAACCAGATTGGGGTCTTGCAATGGTTCAGGAAAAAGTTGTGAACTCTGAACGGAATGTGTACTGCCCAGTGCGATACAAAGATGTATATTTTTTGGGGGGATCCCAGATCCATTGTCACAGCAAATCCAGAGCATAAAGTTAAATCCCAGAGGCAGATGAAATGTACCCAATGCATGACTGATTCCATTATTCTCCTATATGGGTTTGGGTTTTTTTTGGTACTTCATATCCTTTGTCTTTTCTATTTTCTTTTTTGGGATAGGTTATTTTAGACTGGGATGGGCCACCAGTCCACTCAGGAATTGTAATGCTTAACTCTTCTCTCATGGGACAAGCTGACAACTCTGACTAATGCTTTTTTTTTTAGCTCTTCATTTTTTCACATCTCTTTAATTATGATTCCTTCCATTTAGTGATTTGCCTTCTTTCTAAACTTTATGCTTATTGATTTTTGAAGATAACCATTAAAGACATGTAGTCATTTCCATGTACCATGAAGTCGTTTGGGAGTTCTCAAAAGAACATTTGCCCAAGTAATAAGGACTGACAGTTCACTGACCTTTGCTCATGTGACAACACAAAGTACCGTCTTATACAATCATTAAAGTGAAGCACCTTAAAGTCATTCATTAAATCACTGCCTTGCTTTGTTCTCAATAAGCGATGAATTAAACCCTCTTGTATCTAACCCAGAGTCTGTAACTCAGCCACTGTTAACTTTTCTGCAGCCTCGTCTCCCAGTCTGGCTCCCCTAGAAAGGCTAGCAGAAATATTCTTTCTTTATTTTTCCTTAGAGTAAGTAAAAGATATGTTGGGGACTACAAGCTTAGCTATCCACAGGGAAGCGTCCATTGCATCTGGCCAGTATGAAATGTTCCACAGTGGTTTGCTCTTTTGGCTGTTTAAATCATGGCCACAAGTAATTTCTGGGTCCTTTTTCAGGAGAACAAAACATAACATGGCAATGGTCAGCACTACTGTTTCTTGTCTTACACTCTGTGAGAATCCACAGCCCTCTGCCATCCGAGGAGCAAGAGGTCTGCCCAGAAATGTATACCAAGGAACTGCCTAACCAATGGGAGACTGAGGTGTGTCTTAAGCTCTTTCACTGGGACAGAGATCCCCATTTTTTTAGTGGCAAGGAAATACATTCTTCCCTTTTGAATTTGCTGTGTGAAACCATCCCTTTGGAATCTGTTAGATGAACCAGCTTTTCTCATAAAACCTTTAAGGACCTGAAGAAACTTGCTGATACATCAGATGTTTCTGCACAACTTGGTGCCTATATATGGAAAGAACTATAGAGAATAGTGCAAGACTCTTGCTGCACTGATCTGTGCATTTGCAAGACAAGCCTCATTTCTGGGCCACAGCTGAGAACTGAGTAATAGGAGGGCTGGAGATGGCTTCTGGCTGCCAGCATGGAAGAAAGGCAAAGGGAGAATGACCCTATAAGCTGTGCCCTGCCTCATCCTGGGACCATGATTTTACTCCAGTATTAGTAAAATAGTTTGGGGGAATCTCGGTTTTGGTCATAGCTGCTTACTGGGACAAAGCAGGTGGCCCTTTGATTTTCCAGTCAATGTAGGTTTGAATCTTGCTATTGTTGGATGTGCTGTTACGTCTTTCTGTCCGAATGAAGCATATTCCTAGGTTCTGCTTTGCCCAAGGATGAATGATCAGGAGTTAGCAGGCAGCATCAAACAGGAGGAATCATATTCCCATTAGCTTATTTTGCTCTGTACAAACTGCAGTCTTGTGCTTTCGACTTTCTGTTCAGACAAAATAAGCTGCTGCTCTTAGTTACTTGCATATCTGTGGGTATGAACATAATCTTGTGAGTAACATTAGAAAGTCAGTATTTACCAGTGCATTTACTTCTGAGAATTCCTGTTCTGCCTGTAAGAAAAGGTCAGGGTAGTTACCACTGTGTAGTAAGTTAGCACATACTGATGTTCATTTGTATTGATTTTTTTTCAGATTTCACCCATGGTAAATATAATTTCTTCTCTGCAAGGAGAAAAAATTAAGGCTCCGTGAGGTTAATGAACTTGTTTGTTCACACTGTTCTAATAGATTACATGTCAGAGTAGGAGCCAAAAACATGAGTTCTGATTGTGGTTCTGACATGCACTTGTAATGTAAGCGTACTGTTCCCTGAGGTTCATTTTCCCAGACAGACAATGAACTATGGGTCTCTTCATCTGAGGTTAATTGGAGTCTCTGTACCTTTCCTTAAATTAAAGAAATGCCCTGAGGAAATTGATGCACTAAATGTGTCTCAAGAACTTTACATCCAATTTAAGGTGGAACTGAGAAAGGAACGACAAGTGATAGGTGGTGACTGCAAGCTGAATCCATCAGAGAAACACAGCAGTGTGTACCAGGTGTCTGGGTAACATGGATGCTTTCCAGGGAAAAGCAAAACCACTGCCACTCTTAGCAGTTTCTAATTCCTGAAAGATCTGAGAAAATCCACATTTTAGACCCGACAGGACTAGGATATTTTCTAGTTCTGCAGACCGAGTTACTCTGTAATGAAAAAGACTGATTTTGCAGCTAGAAAAGTCTGCTCACTTCTGGCTGAGAAAACAGAGGGCATACACCATAACAGTTTGTGCAATGTAATAAAGGGAGCAGACTCCTGCTGCCCCAGCACTTGCCTGAGTCAACAAATAATGGGTCATATGAAAAAAGGCCTTTTTTTGAAAGGATTGCTCTGAAACTGAAGGGTTGTTTCAGGCCTAATTCATCCCTTTTTGCTCCTGGGTGGAGGAAGATCAGTGTAAACTTCTCTCCCTTCCTTCATGCCCTGTGGGCTACCTGGGGAGCATCCGTAACATCTGCACATACCTTGAAAAAGGGATTGGCAGCATGCTGCAGGACCCACTGTGAACCCTGGGGGAAAACATGGGTCCCTGCAGCTGAGAGAGAGGCACACTGCACCCCTTCCCCCAGTGGTAAGAGAGAATAATGCCTGTGCAACAATGGGAGGCAACCCCACAAGGAATGACTTTTCTGTCTTCTCTGTGGGGGTTTTCAAGTTCTAGGTGTTACCTTGGACCAAAGACTGGGGAGCCAAAAGTCTGTAAGTAAACACAGAGTAGCCACTGTGAGTGAATAGGGCTCACACATCTGCTGTAATCTCCTCCCGCTTGCTCTGGCAAATTCCTTTCATCCATATGTTGTTTTCTTGAAAACACGCAAGATGGGAAAGTAGTAAGCTGTGGTTGTAGGACATAAACCTGTAGGTGTAGGATATGGGTTTCTGTTGCTTTTGGAATTCTGTCTTTCTTCTAAAGTTAACTCTGAATCTCCTTGAGGAAAAAATAAACACAAATAAAACCTGTCTTTATCTTATACAAGCAGGAGTATTTTCAGTTTGCTCTTTTAGGATGGTGGTAGTTAATGTTGGGTTCCTGAGTGAATAATGATTTCACAAGCATTCTTTCCAAAAAAAGACTGTTTATTTTCAGATGTAAAGCTGAAGTGTAGGAAGACTTCCTACACTGAAGTCACGCTGCCTCTCTCAATATCATAAGGCAAGCCATCATTCTGATAAGTCAGTGGTTGTATTTGGAGCTGTACTGTATTGGAACCCCTGGGACAAACTAGGCTAAATCCACTCTTTTTTTCCAGGGTTTGGGTATGGCAAATTCTAGACATATTTCAGAGCCAAACTGACATTTTGCTTAAAACCAAAACCAAACAACCAACAAAAAAAAAAACCCAAAACACATGAGGAAAGATTTGGATTTCTGCTGGGAGAAGCATCAAATGGATCATATATGGTTGCAACCACTTCTGTCATCAGGCTAGCAGAAGGGCTAGTTACTCAATGCAATTAAAGATCTTCAGTCAAAGATATGAACTCCAGCACTACTATTAAGTAACATCCTTGCGGCATTTCATCAGATCTGATGTATTCTGTGTATTTTTGGAAAATAAGTACTGAATCAGGCGAGAGGCAAAGCCTTTAAATAACCCTACAAATTTGAACCGTCAAAGACGCACTTTTTAAAACATCTTTGGGAAAAGAAACAACACCCTTTGAAGTGGAGGCAGGTTGGATTTCAGAACGAAGCAGCTTCACAGATTTAGACACCTGCTTAATTAGAGGATGAACGTGAAATCCTTAAACTTAAAAGGCTTTTATGAGGCAGCACTTCAGAGAACAAGCATTCCTCCAGCATCAGCGGAGAAGAGCTGTTGGCTATTATCTTTGGAGCTGGGTCAAAACCAAATGTATTAGCAACAAGCACTCTCCATAGATAGATAGTGAGATGAGCTGTATGTAATTCCCAGACTTCAAATAGGAAGCATTTTGAAAGAATCAGGGAAAGCTGGAATCATGGATGCTTTAGGACACAACACTCAAATCTTCATGCAATCAGAAAACAAAATGAGTAAGAAAAAAACTAGGTAGGTCGATAGCAGGTAGACAGTCATTTACAATAAAGGAACATTTTGTTCACAATACTGTTGTGGTTCAGTGGTCTGTCCTATAGTTTTCATCCAACCAACATCAGGAATACTACAAGAGGAGCTCCTAAATACTACCAAAACAGGAAATAAAAGAGATAAAACAGCTAATGTCTTTCCCATCAACTTTTAAGCAGGGAAAAAAGCAGCTGTTTTGATAGAGAAGTGAAGAGAATCTCATAAAAAGCAGCTTTAACAAATGCTTGTAAGAGCAAAGGTCTCTGCTGAGTCACTTTAGGAAATGGTAGAGGCACAAACACAATAATCAGCATCTGACAGAAAAATACTGGATTAGGGTTTTTCCCCCTCAAAAGAAGAGAAATTGCAAAGTTCATAACTGACAAATGATGAAAACACTAAGCTAACAGCAGGGAGTTTCCTTTTTCTAGTACTGGCCTATATGAAGACAGAAAAGTAATGCGAACCTAATCAAGACGAAGGGCAAGGCTTTTAATAGGCCACACAGTTATTGCAAGACCTTGGTCAATGGGAGAACTCCGATCTGATTGTTTATGTAGAAATGGAGGTTTGATGAAAAATTCCTACCTGTTGTGTGGAGGTATGCTGGCATTTACCCAGGAGACTGCTGCAAGTATTGTGTCTCTTCAATAATATTAAGAGCTCCCAGAAGAGTAGGTAGGCACCTTTACATTTCACTGTACTTATTGCAAGAAAGAAAAGAAGAGCAAGAAAGTAGTTATGTGCTGAAGAAACAGACCTTTCTTTGCGAGACTATGACCAAAATACTAAGAGTTCCTCAGCAGTTCTCAAGGTCTGCATCCTTTATTCAATGCATCATCTGAACAGATTAAAATATTTTTTATGTAAGATTTTATCAGCTTTGTAACTTACAACAAAGATGATGAAAAATATTCAGGAAGAAAATACAGAAATTCTAATAGACAACAATTTCCTGCTGTGGATTATTTATTTTTATTCCCATTCATAGTTCACTGTCCTTTACAAAACACACTGTTTACTTTAACTTTTCAAAGTAGCCTTGTTCTTCTTTTAAGACATTGTTTTCAGACTGCTTTTTAAAATTGCCTTTATCATATTCATGCTGAAAACAAGCTGAAGAAAATGGACAAATTTATTCAATAAAAATATAAGCAGATATACTGCAAGTAAAACACGTGCTTGGGAAATAGAAATAATTATTAGAGCTTGAATACAGCTTACGGCAAAACCAATCTATGTTGGAACTTAAAATACCCATGATGCAACTAATGTAAAATACAAATGTAAGCGGCCTATTAATTCCTGTAAAATAAAATGAACTAAAAAAGACTAGAAGGCCATAAACTATTAAAAAAGCTAAATGACAAAGCACATATTTTACTAGAATTTCTACCCCAGTGTACTGTAAACATTCATACTGTATTAGTTCCGATATCGAAGTAGAGTAAGTGGTCGTATTATGCAAGGTTTAGTGTACTGGCTTCCATTTTGATTCTAACACTGCCCCATATAATAAGTGGGATATGATGAACATTTTATATAGTATTGCTGCTCCATTAGCCCGCTCCCACATGCAACCGCAGTGTTTTGGGAGTAGGTTTTAATTCTGTTGCTCATCCCTAATGCAAAAGCTCAAATATTTCAGCTGAACTAATTTTCTCATTTTTCAATAAGACCACCACCAAATGTCTTACCACTTTCTTCACTGCTTTGTGGACTTATCTACAACTTTTACCTATAAACTATTTGTCATCTTTGAGCCATAAACTGTAGCTTTTCTCAAACCCCAAAAAAGAGCCAAAGGATGGACATCCTCTTTCAGAACAAGCAGACAGACTCTGACACTGTTATTGCTACGTGCACCAAGAACAACCCCACTCAGGGGAATCAATGTCTTCGTGAGGCCCAACATCCTGTTTTGGTTTCCTTCCAAGTATGGATGTTTAGCATAATATAAAATAAAAATAAAGAGCTTTCTTTTTGTTTCTGCTTAGGAGGAAATTTCATTTCTTCTCCATAGAAGAACATCAGGCTATGGTAAGTCACAAATTTGTCACCACTAATCTGGAAACTCACAAGTAATATTATCTGAAACAATGCAGAGATACACAAGCTTCAGCTGAAGCAGAATATGGCTGCTTGCCTTCTCTGCTGCTTAAGCTTCTCTGAAAACATCGAAGCCACAATCAGTTCTCTCCACTGAGTCTCAATTAGTTTCTGAGGCCAGTTTAAGACCTGGATCCTATGTTTTAACATGAAACAGAAAAATCAAACTTGATCTGCCCTCAAGGCCTGATCTGGGTCAGCAAACCTTCTCTGAGAAAGATATTCATGGTATGAATATCTCCTTGTAGCCCCAAATCATACCAGCTGCTTCTGGAAAAGGCCCCTGCCATGCCCCTGGACAGGGAAAATGCCAGAAGACTTATAATTTCCCATGTGTTACCGATTTTCTTTTCAGGCATAAAGATACTATCTGATCAGTGGCCTAGGCAATGTAAAATTGTTATGCAAATTTTGTAATCACTGCAGTTACTCTTGACTTTCTGCACCTGCAAAAAGATGGGAAGGAATTCACATTCTTGGACTAGATACTATGCTGGGGTAAATTTACATAGTTAAACTGAAATCAAAGGAGCTATACTGATTTATAGGAGCTGAGGATCTGCAGCAACATTGCATACCCACAGAAAAGTCTCAAACCCTTTTTTGATTTCCCAATTTTGTATATGTGGAGGTTGTAAATATTTGATATTGGTATTCTTGTTAGAAAGTTTTTTTCAGATCTCCTTTTTAGAAAGATCAAATTATTTTCCTCAATATACTGTGCATTTAAATAGAAAATTACTATTCACCTAGAAGCTTAATTATGACATCGAAGTAATCTGGTTTAATTTCCACAACTTTAACATAGTATCCTTGACACTCCAGCATAGCAATGCTTTTGATAGTCTCTGATTAGTAAAACTTCCTAACTGTATATGCATATACAGAAATGTGAAAGTTACACTAGGTTCTATATTCTTGATGTCTTATTGCTTTTCTTTTTCATTGCTGAATAAACCAGGCTACAAATCTGGGATACTGTACTTAATTGTGGGAAGAGGTATCTGACTATTTCCATTTTAACTGCATTAAAAATGTCAGTACCTATTCTAGGTGTAATAGTCTAAAAGCCTAGCCTAGCTCATAAACCTAGAAGACGTATGAAAACATGTTTTTGTATTCCCCTGTAAAGTAATTTTTACAACTGTGTATTTGCAAGGAGTTCACAAAACTAGCAATGCATTTATTTTTCAAATGAAATGTCCATAGCCTGTAGAATAATTCAAACAGGTGCTAATTAGGTGTACAGAAAGGCCACTGAGGATAATTTATATATCCCCCTGCAACAGAAAAAAACCTGAATAAATGTTAATTGCTTATATTATGCAATGAATGATTTTTAGGATGGCACTAAATTAGCTGCAAATATTATAATTACAAAGTACTGGGTAATTTACTAAAGATTAATTGAAATGATTAAGTACAAACTGTGTGATTTTGCAAGGTAGTATTAAAGCTTTCTGCACAGAAATGAAAAAAAAATCCTGTGGTTGTTACTGGCTATTTAATGAAGTACTTTATGCACCTCATGAAAGCATCAGTGGCCTCTCTTTTATGTGCCCTTCTCTCGAAAGGGTATTACATGATTTTCATGGGGGGAAATCATTGTAGCGTTGATAATAACCGGAATGTCTAAACCAGTCTATTTTAAGGACTGAGTGAGCAAAAAGACATGGGAGCAACACAAAGATATTGCTTCACAGTCGGTGTCCAGCAGCCTTTTCTGAAAGCTGCAGCAACTGTGGCTATTCACTGAATAAGAACTTAAGCAATTGCACATGCAGTTTGAACGCATTCCTCATAACCAGCAAAAGGAGGCCCACTTTAAGCAAGATACTTGGAAATAACACTGTGCAGCAATAGTTTTAATTCACTTTCCTGAATTCAGTGCACCAGCCTCCTGCATGCAGGCTTCATATTGGGCTGTATGGAGGTAGAAGGGGATGGTGATGAATCTGGAGAAGGGAGCGGAACTTGAAAAATTGTTCTAGTCCAGGAGGGATTTCTTACCTAGGAGTATTCTCTATTTTAAATGCAGGATACTTCTCTGAGTTTATTATCTCTCTATTTATTACAGTCTCTTGGCCAGTATTTATTTTTTGGTGGCTTGATATTTAATACAATTCAAATGTAGTTATTTAGAGAGCGACAGTGGAAAGCAGAAGAGAATTCAGTATTGGGAATAATTCTGGACTTCTGAGGCAATGGGAAGAAGACATTATCATGTTTTTTTTGACTAACACATGCCACAGCTATAATGACATTGACTCTAAGATGTTTCACTTTTCATTAACACACATGCCGTACATCATTACAAGAAGCAACTGTGAGTAGTGAAATGCTATAAATGAAAATAAATGTCTTGTGCTTTTGGCTGGTTGTAACATTAAGCACTTATCATGCTCAATGTGCAGGCTAAGTTTTAGGGAATGTCTCCTGTTTCTACAGACCTGAATTTACCTGTGTGCAGAGACATGAGGAAAGTATGTATATCAATTCCCACTTAAAAAATGGGTACTCTTTATCGATGTTCAATACAAGGCTGAAATCCCCTTGACACCATGCCAGTTACGAAATTTTGACTGTAATTTCAGCTAAACCTTAAAATCTGTTTGATGTGAAGAGTCCAATTCAGGAACATAGGGACTTTCTGGCTTTCTGTCCTACTCAGTATCTCACTTTAACGTGTGTTTCAGCTCCTTTCACTTGAACAGATCAAGCTTAAACCTAATCATGTGCAATATCGCGTAAGAGTAGCTCAGTAAATCTGGGCAAAAAGGCTCATCTAACACTAAAAAGAAGTCTGCACACAACATCCATTAGGACAATATTGAGAAGACCCATACAGGATTCGAGAGTAAAATTTAAAATTATGATACACGTTGCAGTCTTGGTAACAAAAGGAAATAGGGATATATTAAATACAGATCTGATTTAAGAGATCAAAGAGATGTGAATCTCATAGCCAGATACTCATACACAGAGCCTCTGAAGTCAATGCAGCTGGACATTATTATTTGTGTTGTCCTTATCAAGCTCTGACATATATTTGTACCTCAAAAGGTTCATTACTGAGTGAGGGATCAGAATCACAATTACTTATGCAAGACAAAGTACCTGGTGCACTAGAGGACAGGGCATAACACTGGCGATATGCAAGCCAGAAAAAAAACGCAAGGTAAAAATAAGAGACCAGATTCTGTAGAGCATCTAAATTGCAAAGAAAGTGCGATTCACTGCAGGTGCTTGTGAAGTTGCCTGAAAATGCAGTCTCTAAATTCTCTGCTGCTCTTTGCCTGGCCAGTCTCCATGCGTTGATTTGGAGAGGTGTAAAAGCTGCTTGAAAAGTAGCTGAGAACACTTGGCTCAGGGCCTCAGAAAAGGCAGCTGGAAGTTGCCATGCCCTGACACATTGCAGCCACACATGCTTTTGTCCACCCATGTTCACTCTTCTTCCTGACTCTTTCATAGCCAGGAAGGGGACTAGTGACACATGAACCTGGTGTAACATGGAGCCCAAACAGCAGTGCAACACTAAGAACTGACTGTACGCCCATGGCAATTTTGTCTTATTTGGTAAAAAGCCTGCATCACTATCAAGAGAAAATTATAGATTGATTTTACTCACAAATGTATGACAGCAGTTACTTTCCAACGCTGGCATTCGCAAATGCTGGCACAGCAAAATATGAAAAGAAAGTAATAGCAAAACAATGAACATTCAAAAAGCAGTGGCTAAATACAATTCATAACTGTTAGGCAAAGCTACAGCAATGCTTTTAGACTGGTGCCTTACTTTACACTGAGATTACATAGACAAGTTCAAAGGTATTTTGAATTCAGACCTTTGTAATTCCACTGTAATTACAGCGTCCTGGATAACAAAATAGGATTTTGTAGAACAGGTATCCTACTCATCTGAAAAGAAATACTTCCTTTATCTGACACAGCCAGTTGTTTTTGCCTTTGCTGGTATAGATTTGTTGTTTGATGGAAAATACTCTTTTTTTAATATGTAAACGTAACTGATCCTTAGGGGGAAACAAAATCATAAACCATCATTAAAAATATACTGCATTGCCCTTTAAAGCTGCACCATTTCTGATGCACATTATGAACATATTTCATGCTGGTTTGACCAGTACTCTTCTTACAGTGTAAAAGTATATTAGCGTGAAATGTATTAATAGGTGTGGAGTCCTCTGCAGTCTCTTCCCTCATTCCATAACAATTTGTGTCTATTAAAATACTGGTTGGATCCAATGAAATGAGTTGATGAATCTAACTCATCCCACAGTTTGAACTTGTTCTAGTTTTGTTACAGAAACTTTAAAAGGGTTGCCTTGTTTAGTTTGAGAGATGAACGCTACATCATACAAGTATTTGCCAACCAAACCCCAAATTCAAACACTTTGATTTTTCAGAGGTTTTTGTTTAGAAAGATTATGACATTTAGCAACAAGGAATAATCCCCTGGGTGAGTTATTCCATACATGCCTACTGCAGGGCTTCTGCAACTTCCTCTGCTACAGCTGAATACTAGGCTAGCTGGATCACTGCTCTGAGCTAAAAGCACAAAACTTTTTACAGAGAAGACCTGAAAAAGACACCTAAGTCTGGGTATTCAAGTTCCCTCTCTGCAGGTGAGAAGAACTGAAAACTCCAAGCTGCAGAGCTGAAATCTGGTAGCGTCAAGAGCCCAGCCCTGAAACCCTAGCTCGATCCATAGGAATCCTGGTGGAGACTTAAGTGTGCAAATACAGATGCATTTGCCTGAATGATGACTGAGCATCTTAAGTGTGAGAACACTAAATTAGGGGTCAGATTCACAAGCAACAGACATGAAGTGCTCAGTGAAGCCACGGTGATTGGGATTACCTGAGGAGCTGATGGTTAAGTGTTAACACGTGAAGTACATTTTCTGTGGGTGCACAGAGACCAACCTGTCTAACAGCAGCCATCACAACTGGTCCTTTAAGACTGCAAGGAATGACAGTGTCCTTTTACTGTACAAATGACATGACTTGCACACCTCCTCACGTAAAAGCGCACTTTTCCAAAGAGCACTGAAAATGAATACCAGAAGCAGCATTTTTAATTATGGTTCAATAGACTGGTGCAGCTCACAAATGCTGGAAAACATAGGACAGCCATTTTAGTACTTTTGGGAAAACTAATTTTCACTGATACGATTGGAAAGCACTACTTAGTGGTATTACTATCCTTATAATTTTGAAAAAATCAGAATTCAAATATAAAATATTTCATTTTAGTATAAGTATCTTTTCCATTTTATTGCCTCGTTTCAACATTAAAATCGAATTCTCTCTTAAAAAACTTAGCTGCTGCCACTTTAGAGACACCTCCTTTGCAGCCGGGTGTGTCGATGGTTCTGATTAAACCTTTATGTCTGGAAATATGATCTAAGAGCCCAAATTAAAAACAAAACTCAAGCCCCACCTTTGCAAACATAATTAGACATGTTCACTAATACTATCTGAAAACATACAAGTGTAGTCAGTCTTCGTTCACTTACTGTATGCTTGTTCTCTATTATTGCCACTTTCTGTATGTTGATATCCAGTAGTAATACCGGCACATGGCACCTCCTTTGAGTCAGGCTGTCTTTTATAATCAAAGTTGCCAATAAAATGCCAGAAGTTGATTAGTAAGATACAGGGTTCTTCTTTTGAGTTATGTCAGTGGCTGTTTAAGTATCAAAGAGATGTTTTAAAAAAAAAACAAAGGCAAATGTTTTACATTAAATCTTATAAAACTGTACATAACAATAGTCTACAACACGAAAATGGCCATTAAACTGTTGTAATAGTTATGAAATGTGTAAATATAACAATTCTAATGTTTCATATATTTATCATATTAATCACTGTATTCATACAGTTGTGTTTGTATATATATTCAATGGCACTGTAAACAGTTGTTGGAAAACACGCATTAACTCTTAACCCATTAGAAGTTATTATAGTACTTTTTCATCTGGAAAGTTAAAACGTATCAGTGTATCACTGATTAAAAATAATAGCCTTGTAATATAATGTACATTTTGACATTTTCTAGGGGAGCAATCAAGATGAGGCATAACAGAGAATGTTCTAGATTGCAGATTGTTTTACATTTACACCTACCATGATACAAAGTTTTAAACATTAAATGTAATTAAATAATACACAGTTTATGAAGCAGAGTTGATTTCAGAGATCCACAATGCACAAAATCTAGTTAGTGTCTAATGGGAGTTCCCAATAATTTATATGTTTATGGAAAATTTAAGTTGGTTTCTCTTTAACATCACATAGGCAAAGCAAGTTTGAACTGAATTATCTTTTCTTCTCTGTACAGAGCTGCATTCAACTGGATAAAACATTATTATGTTTATTTATGTTTCCTGTTGCTGGACATTCATCCAATAAGCCTTGAGCATATGCTTAAGCATCTGGTAATGGCATTTTGTGGGGCAGGGAAACTCACTATCTATATACCTCAGTAAACAAAGTGTTTCTAATTTTTTCCATAGTTAAGGCAACTATACTGATATATTAGACACACCATATGCTTTTATGTTGCTTCCTACAATCTAAACAGTAAGAGTGAAAAGAAGCTTCAAGCATGCTTTGATCTTCTTGACCACTTAGGAATTTCATCAAGCTGGTAGAGAGTACTTCATTTTAACATGGTTTACAACTGTAGACATAGCTTGTTAGCTCTTCACTAGAAAAATAAAGTATGTATTGGCTTGAATTTGAAGACTGACCATTCGTATAATTTATGAGAAAAACTAAACAAACATAACCAGCCAGTCAGATTCCAGTGAAAAAAGTTGAGAAAAACAATAACACACACATACACAATTTCTGTATTTTCAATTATTTCTACCCCATGACTTAAGCTACTCAGACCCTTGTCATCATTCTCTCTGTATCTTGGGCCGGCTTTATCAAAGGCTATCTTCAGACATTATAAGTGATGACACTTGGTATCTGCCAACTCCAGCACATCATTTCATATTTATTCTAACATATCACATAAACTAGAGAGCCATTTAACTTTGTTTTCTGTTGGGTAAGGCTGTAGGTATAAACAACAGTGAAACGCTTGCGCAGTGGCTGCAAGGCAATACAGCTACAGCGGACAATGCCACAGAACTGCTAGTGCTGTTAAAATAACAAGTGAGGAACTCGGGGCTGGATTGCTCCCGTTTCCAGTTACGCTGTGTTTAGAGGATGACTTGACAATGCTTGTGGTAGTTGTGGTGTCAATCTTTTTCACAGTTGGTTTTGGTTCGTTTCTGTTTTCTGGATGGGTTTTCTTGTCCTTGAGTATATCTGAAAACATGAAAGTAAATGTAAGATTAATCACACATCTTTTAAATAGTGGCTTTAAATTCTGTCTGTTGTGGGAAGATGTTGTACACTAGTCTGAATAACTGAACTATGTATGGAGAGCAATGGGGCACTTGTATTAATGTTTTAGTTGGGCCCAGTGTGGCCACTGGGTCCTCAGCACCCACTTGCTCAACAAGTCTTCTCTGACTGGCCTGCTCTGCTTGTCTACTTGTAGACACAGCCTGAGCAGAATGATAGGTATTCGGCACTGCAGTGGCTGGTCTCAGAACCTGGTTTTCTGTCAGAAAAAGCACCTTCAGTTTCACCTGGGATGGGAACTGGCTCATGCTTTAACACATGCTGCTTTTGTAACATGCCCCAGTGAAACACCCATCAAGTTGCTGAGTTGCTGCAGGAGGATACCAGAGAACATACTGACTTAATGTAACAGTCAAGTTCCCAGCTTCTTTTTGCTTTGCCACTATGCTTAACTTTAAAGCAACACACAACCCTTGATATGGTAAGACAACCTGGCAAGAAAGATTGCTGACATGAGGAAATACATAGGTGTCTCATACGCCTTGTTCATCAACATGGGCAAAAAGCGGCTACAAAGAGAAAATGCTTCATGTTTTGTTCTGTTGTTTTTCCTAGCAAGTACAAGGATTTTTTGTTTTTAAAGTATGCAACAATATCACCAGGGTTTTTTTCTCCCTCAAAATGCATTTTGGGGCAATTCAGGGCATCTTTTACATAAAGGACTAGATTAATAAGAAAGTAGTAGTCCTTTATTGCAAAAACATGGATTTTTTTAAAATGAGAAAATGACTGATAAGGGTCTCCAGTTATCTTGACATTTCCAAGCTATTTGCAAGTATTGCTGAGATCATACTGCCCTTGAACCCTCCCACTGGCATAGTGGGAAAAAAAAATAAATCACTGTTTCATCTGATCATGGATGATGATTTTACAGTCAATCTGTAAAAGCATACCCAAATGCTTGGCAAAAACCAAATTCCTACCTGGAAGAATTTATGAAGTAACAATAATTGTTCAGGTCCAAGCTCAAAGGATTTGTGATACTAATGAATGCAGTGCACATACACAAGAAAGAAAAAGGCATAGATTTGTAATGCAGATTACATAACAGTCCAATCTTAAAATAAAAACTCTGAATCACAGAAGCAAGTTCCTGGCAGAAACTAGGAAGATGGAAAGTATTCCAGAAATGTAAATGCAATCTGAGATCATTGTCTGCATGTCAGTAGTTCTGAACAACCATCAATAAACTCACTTGATAATAAAAATGAGCTATTGTATTGGGAAAGCACACACTGTTCTTTTGCCAGTATAAACTGTAAAAGAAATGCAATGAATTTCTCCATTTTATCATAATATCAACATTAATCCCAGAGGAATCTGTGATTCCTAGAGCTGACTCAAGGGTGACAGCAGAGAAAGAACACTGGCTGGTAAGGTATACAGTGTGAAAAGGGTAGTCTGCCACTGCGCTCAAAATTCATCATGGCAAAATGCAGACATAGCTCCTCTTCAATTCCAACTTGCAATGGAGCTAACCGAAAGGAGGGCGAGAAAAAGCATGCTCTAAATGTTTAGAAAATATCAGTATTCTGAGGACACTTAAAGAAAAATGGACAACCTTCAGACTGTCATTAAAGTAAATTAAGAATAAATCATGGAAATAGGTGTGTTCTGACACTGCCTAGACTCCTTTCCATCACTGTCATTCTCCTTTTCGACTGCGGTAAAGGCACTATTTCTCTGCTGCCTCTTATATCATCCCAGCCTGCTGACTTCAGCTCTCTGGGGCCAGCTGATTAAATTAAGACCTCACTCAGGTAAATCTATTCCCCTCTTTCAGTTGGCCATGTCCAGCATTGTAACTTGATTGGCCTCTATAAATCGGGCAGCCTGAAATGTATTAATTCGTTTATTTTCTTAATATTGACTTAACCAAAAATCTAAGGTAAGATTTAATGCTATCAGAGAGGCTGTTGGTTTTTAAAAGCTTTCCTCTCAGTGACTGCTTAATGCACTACATAACAAGCGTTAAATAATACATTAGAAAATTCTGCCTTTATCCTTTCCATGGGAAGGACTACATTCTGAATTCTCTCTCTGTCTTTTACAGCAGAGTATCTTCTGGTGCTATTCATGGCCAATTCTAATTTGGGATTTAATTGTGCAAAACTGGAATTTTATTTAAAATGCTCTGTTTTCTTTCTTCTTAAAAATAAATAAAAATAGCCTCAGTCCTAATTCAGTTCAAGATCTTTTTCAATCCTGTATTTAGTTTTTAAGGCACAAATTTCAGCAGTGTAAAGATTTCATGTTTTATTTCAGTTTCCTCAGAGTTCCTGTTGCTTACTCACGCCAGGGTTTTGGCTGAGAGACTCCTAGTTAAATGAGTTTTTCCTCTTAAATCTTTTTCTCAGAGTCAGAGATGGTTATGTTCAGTCTACTGCTGACATTCAAAAGGCAAAAAAGTAGTGAGTATGCTAAAAAAAAAAGTGTCAGTGGGAAGACTAGCACAGAAATGAAACTCTAGTCTCAACAAAGCAAACCCCAGACGTTCAATACCCATGAATCAAGCCCCCAGATCATGACTTCATAAAACCAAACAAACAAACCCCACGACTTTGGTTTGCTCTAGTATTTACCTTCTGTGTCTTAAGGCTTTATGGTTCCCAATTAAAAGCTTTCTCCATCGCTAGAAACTTTCTTCCCATCATCAATCCCTCTCTCCAGAAATGGAGTGGTTAAAATCTTTAAAGACTTCAGCTAACCTCAGGCTGACACATGTGATGGCCTTTTGGACACTGGCATCTGAATACTATTCTACACTGTTTATTTATCACTGCATCATGATGGTGATACAGCCACTGTAGTAGCTACTGTGCTGTTCCCTTAGCCAGGCTCCCAGTGTGAATATTCAAATCCTGCCAAAAAGGGTACTTAGCAAAGGCAGCTGACTGCCAAAGCAGCCTTTGTGAACAGCCTTTCAGGACTCTTGCCGAGGATGAGGTCTGTCGGGGTCAGTGAAGATGGCTCAGAGTCCCTCTAGGCCCCGTGATTACTGTGAGTGCAGAGAACAGCTCAGTTAGTCCAGGGGATTGAGTCCGCTTCCTTAGCTGAACTTTCAGCCGTGTTAACTGCTGTTAAATTCACATCTTGACAACATAAACAAAGCACATAATGAAAATTACTTGACCTCGATGTTTAGAGCATTTAGGATTATCTTCACCTCAAAGATCTAACTGTAGATTGCTACCCAGTAACGCATGTGCCGCTCAGATGGCACTGAACTTCTCATAAATACTTATATGGATCAATACTATTCCTCAGAGAGACTAGCTAGGATAAAAGGCAGAGTCAAAACTGTCACTGTCATCTAATTTAGGAACAGGAAACCTCCCCTGTAGCGAGGGCTGAGCATGCCTTTCAAATGCATTTGGCAAGTCACACATTGAAACGTAGACTGGTTTGGGTTGGAAGGGACCTTTAAAGGTCATCTAGTCAAGCTCCTGCAATGAGCATGGACATCTTCAACTAGACCAGGTTGCTCAGAGCCCTGTCCAACCTGACCTTGGATGTCTCCAGAGATGGGGCATCTACTACCTCACTGGGCAACCTGTTCCAGCGTTTCAGCACCCTCATCGTAAAAAATTTCTTCCTTATATCTAGTCTGAATCCACCCTCTTTTAGTTTAAAACCATTATCCCTTGTCCTGTCGCTACTAAAAAGTCTGTCTCCATCTTTCTTATAAGCCCTCTTTAAGTATTGAAAGGCCGCTATAAGGTCTCTCTGGAGCCTTCTCTTCTCCAGGATGAACAACCCCAACTCTCTCAGCCATTCCCCATAGGAGAGGTGTTCTGTCCCTCTGATCATTTTTGTGGCCCTCCTCTGGACCTGCTCCAACAGTTCCATGTCTTTTCTGTACAGAGGACTCCAGAGCTGGACACAGGACTCCAGGGGGAGTCTCACCAGCACGGAGCAGAGGGGCAGAATCCCCTCCCTTGACCTGCTGGTCACGCTTCTTGTTATGCAGCCCAGGATACGGATGGCTTTCTGGGCTGCGAGCGCACATTGCCAGCTCGTGTCCAGAATGTCAGACATAGCCAGTAACGATACAGGGGAAAAACAATGCGATTATTATTTTTTTAGGTTATTACCAGGTTATCTGACACAAGTTCAAACTCTATTGGCACCCCAGCTGTTAGTTCACTCTCCCTAGCCTAAATGATTTGTAGTTTGCTGCTGGTAGGGATTATCAAAGGTGTAAATATTTATCGGTGTACTTGCATGCTATTGCTCTCTAATGAATGGCATCAGCAAGGTCTACTTCAATGTCTGTTGAGGTTTCTTATTGTCCTGCCACAGGATGAACAAGCTCATCTACTTAACAGAATCCCCTTTACATTTTTGTCTTTCTCTTGACCTGACTTGAGCTCAGTCCTTTCTCTGTGACTGCAAATGATAACGTGTGATAGGGAGTCTCCTTGCAAAGATTTGCTAGTGCTACTGAACCCTCCTCATCTCCTGTCTGAATCACACTCAGCACTGTCTCCACTGAGCTGAAGGGTAAATGCAAAGACTGCCTAGACAGGCTCCTGCTGCTACTGACAGAGAGGAAGACAAAGTATTTCTAGCATGAAGGAAAAAGGCAGGAAGGGAAGGGCACTCGAATGGGCAGATCTCATGTTGGGGGAAGCTGGATTAGTCTTGGGGAAGCCTGTGTTTGAGCTGCCCCAGCACCTTTCAGATCCAGCCCTTGTTGCCCTTCACCTCTCATGGCTGAGCAGAGAGAGCCACTGGCAGACTCTGCTTTGCACGGCAGTGCAAACACTAAGGCGCTAGTGCTTGGGGAAGCAATGTGCTTGTGCATCAGGACCCCTGTTACTCAGGCAGTACACTTACAATTGACCAACAGCCATGGTGCCTGCATACATCTAAGGCTACGGATCATCACACCAGACATGCGTACAACCCCTGTGAGGGATTTCTAAATAAAAACAAAGCAGAGAGATTTGCCAGACTAGTCCTGTAAATGTTAATTATAGCAGCCTAGTTTCTAATGGAGTGGGGCACTGACAGCAGAGAATCGATGCTCATCAATCCACCATGCCCACAACAAAGTGGAGATTTTTGAACACGTTTCCATCAGTTTTACACCATAAGCTGCTAGGGAGAACTTTCAACCCAGCTATTTGGGGAGAAAGTTGGGGGAGAGAAAAGAAGGGGAAATTGTTTATTCCTGCTTTCCCACATTAATTACATTAAGTCAGACCTGTCCATTTCTTCCTAGACTTCCGTGCAAACACTGTGCTTTGAAAAGACAGAATGTCAGCATCTAAGATAGCAAATTAATGCCTTGGTCTTGAATGCCTCATCATGGTTTTAATGATACTCATAATGCAAGTCTAAAGCGAACTGGTCAGTACCTGCATTTACTCTGCACGTTGTAGCCTAGTTGCTTGATAAATTTCACTTCGATCACAGGCTTGGTTTTGGCTGACAGCTTCATAAGAAAATTAAAGCTATGTGCAACTTGGTGGAACAGGCTCTTAAATTACAGTAGATGCTGCAGTGTTATTATTAGCTTTTTATCACCTCTGGTAGCAAAAGCTGAAATTACTTTTACATATTCAAAGGAAGGAGCTCTGAAATTGCAAAACAATGCTGTCACCATAAAACGTACCAACAATTTCCAAATAATCTATTATCCTGACATTAAGACCAGCACTAATTATTTCCAGTTACAGCTGCAGCAGACAAATGGAAACAGGAATGCTGTGGAAATGGGAATGTGAGAACTCGCAAAGTGTGATGAACTCGTGATGCAATTCTCCAAATTCTGGAGTCTGTTATTGTCCGCTATATAATACTGGTCAGTAAAAGGCAGGTGTAAGATATCCCTTTCGGAGCCAGAGGAAGGTAGTAATTAACAGCTCTGCAGCATCCCATGTGCGTACTGTTCTACCCCTTCCTATTTCACCCTGAGAATATGGTGTCCACATAAGCCTTTTCCCCACACGCCTTCTTATGGAAACCTGGCCTCAGGAGGAAAAAATCTTTAACTAGAAAAGGGAAGAACTACAGGAGTTACAACTGAATAGATCACTCTCCTCACTTAACTACTAGGTTGCATTAGGCTTAGGCCAGCCTCTCCAGAAGACTCACAGGACAAGATTATGAAGGTTAACTGATGTGTTCCATTTTCATTCTGTGATCTTTCCATTTCTCTTTTCAAGGAGTGTGTGACTGAAGAGAAGTAGCCTTGGGGGGATAGTCATAAACTGGGACTAGGATTATCTGTGTCCAATTTTTAATTCTGCATTAAGCTCTGTGTGATCTTTGGCAGATCACTTCTCCCTGTAGGCCAGCGAGAGAATTACTCTATTTCCTACACACTTTGTGCATTCTGGATGTAAATTCATCAGGCTGAGAAGAACCATACCCACTCTCCTCAAGATATAACATTGGCTGGAACTTTCAGGAGCTACTGTTATAAAAAAAAGGCAAATGCAATAAGGGAAAATCAGGAACAACTGTGAGACAATTTGAGATACCAGGTGCCTGGAAGCCACACTTAACATGAAATGGCCACTCTTTCCCCCATTCCCAAACAATCTTTTGTCGATATACATTTGAATGCGCGTGCGAGAGAGAGAATAGGACATTATCTCAGCCATAATGCTGTAAGGAGACCTGTCATTGTATTTGTTTGGCTTTTGATATACAGCTGCCATAGCAAACTCTGCATGATTTTCATGAGCCACAGTAAAATTGTATTAGTTCTGGGGGCTAAAAAGTAAACCCACACGTATAACTGCCTCAGCTCCTGGCATGGTAAATGTCAAGATAGAGCAATCCATCTTTTCCTTGGGAAGAAATAACCTAACCTAACAAAACTTGTGTGATTCAGCAACAGTTCCATTAATCAATCAGTCATTTGCAAGAAAAGGTTTTGTCATTTTGTTTATATTAATACGGATGTATTCAAATGCAGACAAGCTGAAAGTATAAGCTTAAAACATGCCAAACATGTTTCACATTTCCTGGAAACATCTGTTTTTAGTCTAGTCCTAGGCACATGTTTGTGGTTGCATGTTTAAGCTTGTTTGGTTTGCCAGATACCTCGTACATACTGCAGCACAGCTGACATGATATCCTGAAACACAGCATGGAAGTATCTGTAAAACATGATGTTCCCAGTAAATTTGTTGAACTTTTGTTGTAACTTTCTTGTAATGAAAGAAACAACTAAAAAACTCTGTGACAGCCTTCTGCCACCACTGTATGGTGCAACTAATTAGTTAAGTTTAGAAATTCTGTACATGCCTCACTGGTAATATCCAGAAAGACTGAGAGCGATCCTGATACCACATGCCTCACATGCTCAAAACTCCTATTAAACTTAATGGGAGTTTGGGGGGATGCGAGGAATGCAGGATTGACCTTTATGGTTAAAGATGAATGTGTGCTTTAGACTTCAAAGATTAGGTGCCCCTGCCAGTCTGGAGTGTGCAAGTGATCAGCACGCCAAGTGCCGAAGGCATCTGCTAAATATCACGCCACAGCTCAAAGCTGTAATTAAGAAAAATATAAACTGGCTCAAGGAAGAAAAATATTAGTAATAATTGAAAATGCTTTGGCTGTTGCTTTTGTCCTGATGATCTCATTAGTTTTGGTTACAGAAACAGTTCTCACACTGGCTGACGTGGGGCATGCTTTGTTTGTGCTCTCATTCTACCCACATCTTTCCCAGTTAATTTTTATTGCTCAATACAAAGGTCAAATCGAAGGCTTAATTAAATTGTATATGGGGAAACTATAAACTTATTTTAGAAGGGAGTACAAAAACATTTAAAGCCATCCCAACTCCTCTCCCCCAGACACTCCTTAATTTCTCAAGAAGAAAAAGAGCATATGTTGTTGGCGCTCTTTCCCTTAAGGGGAAACTGCACCTTTTCTTGCTTGAAAATGTACATGTTACAAATATCCAGCCTTTTCATAAACTGCTAATTGTATTTGCAATTGACATTTGTAACCAGGGTTTTAATTTAGCTCTGCAGCTCTGAACAAAGCTCCGTTTCGCAAAAAGACTGGATATGATCTTATGCTAGCAGCAATCTAAGTTCAACTTACAGCAAGGATTTGAACTTCATCTGCTTAACTTTAAACAGAGATTGTACCACCAAAATAAATACTGTTAACCACCTGCTTGAAGTTAGGCATATGTCTTTCAGCCTTGAGGCCTAAAACTGAAAAGCAGCATCTCAGCTGAAAAAACTCACAGGTCGTATATAAGCACCATTTACAGTTTCTCCATACCATAAGAAGAAAATCACATAGCTTGAGAGGAAGGTCACGTTTGAGTAAGTTACAACCTGTGCCCTAGCAACACCAGTCCCCAAAAAATTTTAGGCTTCCATGTGATGAGTTAGCTGCCAGTTGAGCATTTTTGCACCACTGAGATTCTCAAAGCTCCCGTTCAGCTGTTGTCCAGTGCGAGGGGCATAACAATTCTCCAGATCCTTCAGTTTCCATCTCCAAAAGCCCTACACCGTTTACATTTCTGCAGCTGACCATGCACACAAACCCCAGGGAGCTGTGAGCTCCCGGCCCTTGGGGCGCTGTGACGGAGGTGGAGGGTGGCCTGCAGGTCTCCTCTCCTCTGCCAGACCTCGTCAGCATCGGCTTGCAGGATCACACCAAGCGGTAAAAGAGCAGATAGACATCTGCCAACTAGGGCAGTAGCTAAAATGTGCACCAATGATGGACGATATCTAGGTTCAAATCCTTCCCGTGGCTGATTTAGAAGGGGTGCTTGAACCCAGGTCTCTCGTGCTCTATCCAGCCAGAAAAGGTACGCAGGGACGGGTGGCTCTCAGACTGAAGCAGGCTCTGCAACGTTGTTACACGCTCTAACTACCTGGGTCTACCCTGAGAGCAAACTGGCCCAAAATACATAAGAAAGAACTACTCAAATTAAGTAACAGGGTGTCAGCAAAAAGAGAAGAGCCAATAGAAACTGCTCCGTGCCTCTGAGTGAGATCTTTTCACGCCTCCAGAAGGAAATGCCAGCAAGGGGCAGGAAGGTGGACTGCTGTCTGCTTAGGAAGCCATACTCTCACATTTTACTATAAGCAGATGTCATACCTGTAAGGAGCGGGCAGGAGAAAATAAACCGCAGAAGAGTTCCCCTCCCACCAAAGAGCTGTGACTCAGGGCAGAGCCCTTTGAGCTCACAGCTGCCTTTGAGAGGCAGGGTATTCAACACATGCACTTCAAGCAGCCCGACTAAATCCCTGAGTACAATAACCACAAACTAGGCATCAACTTCCAGCATGGCAGACACAGGAAAACAATCACAAACATCTCTAAAAGGCATCTGAAATATTCTTTCCACTTTGCAAATGCGCTGTTCTCATCATTCCTCACTCTTTAAAAGCTAGTCAAATTCTTCCAGTTATTCCCATTGCTCCCTAAGAAATTTGGGCAGACATGATTCCTGCTGCAAGATTTTGAAGTCACCAAATCCCAGTGGTGGCAGTGAGGACTTAAAATGTTTCCTGTATTTCTGTCTTTTCTTGAGCACAGATAGAACCTTATACTAAAAAAATCTTTTAAAGAGGTTCTAATAGGATATAATATTAATTGCTTAATTATAGAATAAACATTGAAATCACTTCAATCCACATATCATCTGATTTCTCTTAATCTAGATTACAAAAAAGGATTAGTCATAATGCCAAAGGATAGCTCTGGTCCTTAGATCAATCAGTAGGAAATATTTGTTTATTGAATCTTTCCAGTATTTCATTTCAGTCAGAACTGAAATCAAAAGAAACTCTGGCAAGATATTATCCTGGATTAATCATTTTAGACTTAATATCAAGAGCAGTAAAGGAAAACATCACAGCATTAGGCTTGCTTCAGCTCTGGTATGGGATGTTTAAATTAGTCTTTTCTCCTGCTCTAGTTTGGCAACTATTCAGCATGCATATCATCCTCTATTTCACATTGCTAGGTTTATCCGGCCAACCAGAACCCCAGCTCTATCACAGCTGACAGTTATTGACGGAGAGGATGATTAGAGCCATCACTCTACTGAATATCTGTAGCAAGAAGAACATGTTTCATGTGAAAATACCAAACGGCTTAAAAGCATTATCTTATTAGTAGCATGCAGTGAAACTGATGAACCCTTATCACATTCAGCGGGATGATGAATACCCAAATCAACACAAACAGAAAGGAGATATACAACCAGGGGTAAAAAATAAACTTTTCTAATAAAATGTCTTACAGAATGAAGCACTATCCATTAGCATATGCAGAAGACTATGCTCAGTCAGTGCTCAGGCTGTGGAGCAAATTAAAGGAAGGAAATTCCTATTCGGAGCTGGCAATGATCCCATTCCCCAATTCTGTTCTGGGAGGGTGTGAACTGCTCCTTCCAGTTTTCTACACCAAACCCACCAGGACTGCATTTAGCTAGTCTGCTAACACTGTGCTACATATGAGACTGAGGGCTATAAATCTTCCCCTTTTTCAGGGTAACAACATTGCTAAACTTTACATTGCCCAGCGTTCTCCCACTTAGCCATATGGAAAAAACACTTCTGCCCATAGCCCACACATTGGCTAAAAACCCCTTGAGTTATTAACTCCATCATGAGAATGATAAAAACACCATTTTGAGAGCGATGAACATTGCATTGGAACTCAAAGGTCTGCAACTTTCAGCTGGTTTCTCTCTACACTGATGTGCTCAAGCTTCTCTGCCCAGGTGAGACTAGTGACAAAGCCAGCATGGTTCCCAAAGCCCTCCTCCGGGCACCTGCAGCACCCCTCCAATGGATTGTGTCGAGGGGCTGAGGGTGGTGATGAGAAATGTATTAGTTTGTAAGGAGGAAGAAGGTTTCTAAGGAGGGAGAAGTTGGAGAGCGTGAAAGCAGCAGGATGTTGCTGCAAGGGAGCGGAGAGCAATGGGAAACTCCAGATCAAGAAATTGGATGAACTTGAATGAATACATAAAGGACCGTCTCTGCCAATTCTGTGCACAGAAACAAGCATGGACATATGCAGAGCACTACTTAGGTGACTGAGCATGTGGCTTGGTTTCTGTGTGATTCCACCCAGCCAAAGAAGCTTTGACAGGCACTCAGTCTTCTCTTTGAGATTTATCATTTATTGCCAATTTCTTTCTGTCATAAGAGCTCCAATAAAGGGAAAAACCCGCTGGAAGTTCATGAGAGCTGACACTGTGTGCTGCGATGGATCTGTTGGCACTGCTGCGGTCTATTATGCAAATACGCATCAGTGGACTTTGTAAAACATAAATTATGTAAATGCCCATTTAGAGACTCTTCAAAATGCAGATTACTTGCCTGATGTTTGGAGACAATTAACATCTCTGACATGAACCTGCACTCGGGGACTGCTATGCTACAGCCTGTGGATGTCTAGGCCTAGCAAACTTTATTTTGCATGCAGATTCAATCTTGGTATGATGGACTTTTGCTGTAAAAGTCAACTGTGTCATGATCTACGTAAGCCACATATCACTGCCACCATAGGTTTTAAGAGACCCTCCAATTTGCTATTGTAGCAGTGCTCCAAAAGATCTGATCTGGAATTCGGGTATGCATTTGTTTATTTGGGATTATGAAGGGTTTTTCTTTCTAATTAAGACTTTGTATTTTAATTTATGCATGCCAAACATCTACATGTCTGCGTGAAGCCACGAGGCTCATTATCCTGTGGGGATGAAGGTTTGAGTCCCAGTCCTCCATCTCTGCAATCCTGTTCTTGGCCCTGGGTCAGACTTGAGCCAAAGCCAAAACGTAACCAGCATAGACAAACAGGACTTTGGGTTTGACTATGAGCTCAGGCCACAAGCTTGACACAATAGGTATAAGTCAATTCCTCAGGGTGCCTAGTATTCATTAGGAAGGCTGGACTCCCAACTCAGGAATTAAATCAAGCCGTTACATTTTTTTTTTTCTATTTTTTTTTCTTTTTTTAGAGCATACTAAGCATCTTGGATTGTGCTCAGTAGGCTCATTCCTGGTATCTGAGACCGTACAGAAATCTAGGCCAAGCAATATATCCTTTGCTAGAAAAGAAAACATCATAGAGCATCTACCTGGGAAAAGAATTCGGAGAAACTGAGTTTTCAGGAGTAGTAAACTCAGCATCTGTTGGACTTCATTAAATTCTTGTTTAACTTGAGTTGAGATGGGTGAAATTAACCTTTATACCTCAACAGTGCTCTTCCTATTTGAAGCAATGGAATCAAAGTAGCTTACCAAGGGCATCTTTCTACTTTATAACTTCAAAGAACATTTATTCAGAGATAGCATGTGAGGATCACATAATTGGAGCCAGCTGATGGAGGAAGGGCTGCATACTGAGCTTGTTGGGGAAAAAATACCTAATTTAAGGACAGATTAGAGATCTGAAGCGAAGTTCATAAAGACTGATGTGTTACAAAGCAGAGGTAATAGTTTCCCAGACTGGCAGAGACAGTGCAAGGTGAATGGAAGAGTCTTTCTAATCAACTGTTGGCTGAGTAGTATTCCCTGAGCAATGAACCAGTTCCTATAAAAAACAAGGAGCTCAGAAGGCCATTTGCAACCGTTCAGTTTTCTTTACTAGCCTGTTTAGGCTCTTTGGGACACAGACAATAATTTCTGTGGATCTACAGTGGCTAAGCATCATAGGGTCATGATCTTGATTGAGGCATTCATGCACTACTGTCAAATCAATAATGGAAAGACATATACCTTGATAATTAAAGGGCAGCAAAGACAACAGTGGACATTTTTGATTTAATTGAAACCCAACTTTTACCGGTATCCAGAACAGTTACCAAGTTACCAGCCATTTAGTAAGGTTGCAATCAAACCTTAAACTAGAAGCCCAACAGATTTGTAGCCATCCAGTTACAAATTTACATTAAAAACATTCAAAATAATTATAAGAGATAGGACTACTCATTTCACTGAACCATCTTCAATTGTTATGTGTTGGGATATGCACTAAACAACATCCCTCTATCACTGACTTGGTATGCGAAAGCAGTGCAGGCTAATGACATCTTCGAAGCTTAAAACAAATCAAGACAGGCTGTTGTCAAAGGAAATAGAGATATTCCTGTGATATGTCACCAAGCCGTAAGAAACCGTAAATTCTGACATGGCTATTCCATAAAGCAGAAGATATTGTGAGATGAGAGCTAGCAACACCCAGAGCATTTATTTCTCACTATGGCATGGGAGAAGAAAAGGCAGGAGAGACAATCTCATATCTGTTTCTCTACAACAAATTGTTGCACCTCACTGAATATGAAAAGGCAGTTTGGTTCTACTGTTGATAGCAAATGAAAAAAATTATAGTAGAATGACAGTGGTCGTACAAGTCTGTGCAATTCTAATGCAACTCTAAAAACATAGTTTCCTTGTAAAATACCAAGGGAGAGAAACCTTCTTTGTGTAAGGATTACTGTAGTATTGTCCCTTAAGGGAAAAAAGTCCCTTGTACATGGGCTGATGCTCAGTTTCTTCCCCCCTACCTTTCCACCAGTTTCCTTTAAAAAAAATTAGAAGCAAATGGCTTAACTTATAAATTATAATCCTTACACCAAGGTGAGTTTGAAAGTGAACTGGGAGAAGTACCTGAAGCTTGCTTTGGACTTTATATTACTAACTAGTTATACAAGGATGTTTTTTTGGTAATAGGTTTTGCTTAAAACTGAGCATCTGTCAGAGCATCTGAAAAACAGAAATAATTTTATCAAACTGCCTCCAACCAGTGAATCAGAGCATGGCAGAGCATGGGCAGGCAGGAGAAGAGGTGGCCACACACAGCTCAGCCAGGCGTCCCCTGTTTAGCCAGACAGGACAAGGAGAGGTACGGGATGGTGGGAACGGGGCACACGGTGACAACCAAATGAGCAAAACCTCCATTTGCATTGAAACTGGTGGGGGTGTGAAGGGCCACAAGAAGGGCTCATCACCAGTGAAAGGGAGACTAAGAAAAACATGTACCCATGGATAAATGAGACAAGGTGAAAGAGGACACAGAAAAGCCTGAGGTATTAGAAGCCTTCTCTGCCTTGGCTTCACTGACAAGACAGTTGTCAGGTTCCTGTGGCTGAGTCTCGCGAGTGAAGTATTACCCAGGGTAGAAGAAAATCAAGTTAGGGAGTGCGTGTTGGTGCTGGGATGAAGACGAGTATTAGGGCTGCGCAGACAGCTGCCTTTGGGAAGCTGTAAAAACTCTCTCATTGAAGGTATTAAAAACCAGACTAGGCACACAGGAACGGTTTTGGTAGAGCTGACTCCGGCTTGGAGCACAAATACACACTAGAAAAGCTTCTTCATCTCTGTTTTCAATCTTCCGATGATCTATTCATTTTGATGAATATTCCATGTGAAAAGCAAATGAAAATGAACTATTCGATCAGTTTGTGACTAAATTTCTAACTATCTATAAAAACTGAGGGTGAACATCTTATGAAAGGAATATACTTTGGCAGCTATTGCTGATGAAGTGCTATCAATAGGCATTAAAGCTGCAAATGGCAAGGTGTTGGCAAAGTGAGAGGAATTGCTGCAGAAAGTAAAAAGCCAATCTGTATGATGAACAGAGTGTACATAAAGTAGAGCAAATTACCAGACACACAGACATGAGAGTATAGAGGCATGGGAGCTGATTAAGAAGTCCTTGTGAAGAAATCTTGAAGGCTGGCCAGTTCCTCCTAATTCTCTGGCATCCATTCCAGCCGCTCAGCTAGTGAAAAGAGCACTGTCTGTGATGTGAGCGTACACGTGGTCATGTATTACAGGGAGACGATGGATGTGCAATACCATTGCAAATGGCTGCTTGGAACTGCCATCCCCCTTTCAGAACAATCCTGCTTTTCAAAGTCTCAGTAATCTTGAACAAATGCCAAAGAGAGAGACTTGAAAGGCCCAGCTCCTGAATTCCTCAGTGAGGAATAAGCTGGGCATGCGGCTGGATGCACTGTGTGTCACTGGCACCTCGCGTGTGTGACAGCAGAGGCTCTGCTGCTGAGGTTTTCCTTTCTGAACACCTTACCCTGTACATTTGTAACCTGAGAGAGAGGTGATAGCCATAAGACCTCACAAGCCCATCGACTGCTGGTTTTCCTTAAAACCAGAAGCCTGATTTTTATTTATTTTTCACTCCCTGGGTTTTCTCAAGACATTCACAGAATCACTATGGTTGGATTCCTTTTCCCCATTTCTTTCTGATTAAATACAATGGAGCTCTGCTCTTTAATCTGCTAAGTAGAGAAAAAATAAATGACTTTCTGAACAAGAGTATGCATTACGGACCTCTGCGAGTTCAAATGGTGGAAACCTGCAGCAGCTAAGCACCCTCAGGTGTTTTGTTTTTTTTCAATTACAGAGAAAATATGGATCATTTGATGTTTATCTCCAATATTGTCAATAATGGCTTGTGCTAGGGAAAAATTAATTGTAACTAGACTGAATTTGACATAACTGGAAGTTGAGCTTGGCTTACAGTCATAAAGGGACCAATTAAGCTCAGGGTTTGTATTGGAAGATTATTCTCCGCTTTACCTGCTATCCAGGAAAATTTCAACACAGAAAAATCACAAACATGACCAAAAGTCTGATTTACATGCCCATTTGAAAGTTACCGGTACTTTAACTCTTCCCTTTTATGAGATAGTCTGCTGTAAGTGAAAGCTGAGTAGGCAGAGGTAGCCTGTTAAAAATTCATTACCATCTTTTTGCTTACATATTGAAAAGGAAAGCCCCCCCAAATTACAAACGTGACTGCTTTAATTGGGGATTCTGGGTGCTGCAGCAATGGAAGTAATAAAGCATGCATGAGATTTTGATTGTTGAACTTTCATCAACTTACTTTCTTCACTGCTCTACAGTAGAAATAATAGGAAATAGGCAACTGCAAACATAAGCCAAATGCTTTTCCAAGGGTGTGTCTAAGTAAGTTGTCTTGTTTTCAGATAAAATGAGCATCTAACTCCCACTAAAATCAAGACCTTGAAATGCATCTCAAAGAAAATCCAACTGCAGTGCTGTAGCGGGACCAGGGAGCACGGCTTATCAGTTTTCTCTACGGTGCACCACGAAACCAAGGGAGCAGCTACACTTTGCCTAGAAACATTTCCAAGTAGTCTTTCACTGTATCTTCTAATAGGGCACTCTACAGCAGCTGGTACAGAGATGACTGAATGCAATTTGTTTTAGCAAGGTCAGTACCTGGGACAGCTTTTCTTGGTGTGTACTAGGGAGAAACCATCCTGCCCCCAACACACATCATCACACACATGTTGTAGCTGTCAGAGCGTGAAGGCACAGATTAGCATTAGCACTCAACCACAGACATGAACGACAACATTTTTTGTCTTTGTGTGTGGAGTGGAGGAAGAAGGGGACATTGTGAAAGACTGTGGGGATGGCATCAGGATGGGAGAAAAAGGTACAGCTGCTTTCTGCAGCTTCCCACTATGACCTGTATTTTGGTCTAAAACAGCATGGCACACAGAGTTTCATTTTTCTTTTTTAAAAATGTCTGGCTGTTGAAATGGAAAGCACACTGCATATGCAGCCATGGGGCCCTTTTCTACTGCTTTGCACCATACTGTAGCTACATCTGCCAACTTGATGTAAAACACTGCTTACCTCTGTAAGTACAAGGAGAATTGTGTCTGGCCTTGCAGACTGCTGAATGACTACCTTAAGGTCAAAGCATTGGTGAAGCTAGTCTGGATAGCTTTTCCTCCAGTTCCACCATTAAATGCTTCCCTTTGGTTTGGATAGCAAGATACAGAGGGAAACCACACCTTCAGCGCTGCATAATGCACCCAGTTCAGCATACTGCTGCTCTGCAGTGCCAGCTGGTAGCCCAAAAACATACCCCAGCACAAGCAGGGAGACAGAAAGCCAGCAGATAGACTAGCAGATACACAAACATGTACAGGTATAAAATAACTTTTGACTCAGGTGTTAGTGTGCCCCTATTTAGCCTTCAAGCCCCCCAAATTAAAAAAAATACTTTTTCAATAGCTCTGAAGCAGTACTGCTAGTGTATTACATAACTTCGAAAAGATTCGCCTATAAAATATGACTGAAAAATGAATGGAACAAAAACCAAACAAACTCCAGCCTCCCTCCCAGAAACACCATATATCCTTTAAATCCTGGAATTCTTTAGTGGTTGAAGTCATACTTCAGTTGAATTCCCAGTGTTTGGGTAAAATTTATGATACAGCAGCCAAGTAATTTATATTCTTATTTGGAATGAGCTTTCTAAATTCTGCTTTACTACAGATGCCAGCCTCTATAATATATTCTATCATTTGCCAGTGAAAGCTTTTCTTTAGAGTTAAGACATTCAGATGAATCACATTTTCTTTGCATCTTTTTTAAATGAAAGGTTTCCTTGTGTCTGTAATTCCCACTCCCCACCCTCCAGTTTCTGTTGCTTTCGCTGTACAGAGCCAGACTGTGATATTTATTCCCTTACTTAACAATGAATAGTACAATGTATCAGTGAAAGCCCTTCTGAAATCAATGAGACTTTTTATGGAGCATGGTACTACTCATTGTGAGCAGGAGTGTTTCAGTCTGGCCTGAAGAAAGATCCAAGAGGACAGAAGTTGAAATGAATACAGTTACTCACCACTATAATACATGTGTTAAAGAGAAGAGACCTGAGCAGATGGAAAACCATTTCAGTAGCTGCCAAATATTTTGACCTCCCTACAGCAGGTAACAAGGGATCCTGGGAGTTCTTAATCAAAGCATTACTGTCTCAACACTAATTCTATTAAAATAAAAAAAAAAAAAAAAAAATCAATGGAAAAAGTAACTTTTTACATTTCTAGAAAGTCTTCCGTTCCAGAGTCCTAACAGATGTTACAAACAGTAAATGTGGCAGCACTCCTGGGAACTATTATTCCCATTTTTCAGATGAGATAACGAACACATAAAGAGGCTAAAGTGATCTGGGTGGTGGTCACAGAAGAAACCTGCAATTACCTTCAGAGTCAGCAACACCTTTGCATCCTTCAGTCCAGAAACTGATGCAGCTAGATGTCATTTCATTCTAAGTTCAGGCATTTACTAAAAGGTGATTTACCTTATCTCCAAATTAAAAAAAAAATAATCAAATCAAACTGCATAAGTAATGATATGCTGGGTTTCAAGCTTGTAGCTCACATGTAGCTCATGATTCTTAGCTCACAATATTTGATGAGGGATTGTCTTTGTTCTGATCGTACATCTCCAAGCACAATAGTGTCCTCATCTAATGCCGGGGCTCCTGGATTAGTGAAACCCAGGAATATTTGGAGCAGGATCAATCATTTACTGTATTTACCTAGGGCGTTCCATAACTGAATGCTTGATCTCACTAAGAACAGGATGGGCATCAAAAATAGAAAATGTAGAATGATGTTACGGTTCTTAAAAGAAAAAAAATAATCAGATGTGATGATACAAGTACACAACAGCTTCTGCTGATGTGAGGTGCAGTAAATTACAAGTGGGAAGTATCAAAGGCAGTGTTATAATGGGGAAAGCTGTCAGCGAACAGACATGGAACAGTGAAAGATGAAATAGCCTTCCCCAAATTATGCAGCCTCCTAGAAGCTTCACATCCAGTGGGATACAGGTTACAGTGAAGGTCTGATGAGATTAGTATTTTTATGTGTGTGTGGCGCTGGATTTTTTCAAATCCTTCCTACAATGGAAACAAATAGTACTAGGTTCCTGAAACAGTACTTGACAGGCTCATTACAAACAGCTATTTAATTCAGAAATTCTCAGCTTCTATAAGAAGTCATAAAGCCACCCAACCTGCCTCTAAAAAAATGAAGTTACCCAATGACAACATATGCCTCAGCATCTGGAGATTACCATGCGACATACGCATCAAACCTTGTTTGCGAAGGCTGAGAGAGGCAGTAGCTTGCTTTTTGGCCCACCTGCTACATTGTTATATTATTATCCTTGAAATATACTGAATGATTAGGTAGAGATAACTTCATGCTTGACCAAGTATACAATGCAATTAACATTTTAAAGCCATTTGGTACGTGTCTAATCTTAACTGCTGTCTTCATATTTTACCCTGTTCCCATATTTACTGTTATTCATTTATTTGTTTTTGCCTTGGCCTATGCTGAGGTATCAAATCTCTCCTTTCAAGTCAGCATAAATCAACAGCCAGCTCAGTGGCAGGTAGTAGGCTCACTGGTAGAAGTGAAGGGTGGGCTAGACTTGGTTGTAAATATCCCTATGATGGTGGACTTGGCAGTGTTAGGTTTATGGTTGGAATCGATCTTACAGGTCTTTTCCCAACCTAAATGATTCTATGAAATGGAAACATCATCCATAAATGTTTATCATGTGTTAATAATTCTGGACCTGATTCTGTGAGAGACAGAGAATGGAGAGATTTGGGCCTAACTCTCTCCAAAGGGCTTTGTACTCAGCACAGCTGGAATATTCTCATCTGATCTCACACACCTGACACAGCCAGAAGCACACCTGAACCTCCAAGTAAGATGCTTTGGTCAGTATTGTGCTGGATAAAAGAAGAACTAAAGATGACAGAAGTTCTCATGCTCAGAGCTGAAGGGGGTGCTTTGATTGCAGCAACTATGGGATAGTGACAGTGCTGATGTTTGTACAGGCAAAACAGGCAGAAAGGCTTCTCCTGTTGCTGTGCATGGCACAGATCCAACCTAGCTGTCAACCTTTGGCTTCGCTTCTCTCCCAGTCTCTTCACATCTCAGCTGTTTTGCCTTTCACGTGCATGAAATCATGGATACTTTCCAAGAGAGATGCTGCGGGCATAAAACACTCATCACCCCCAAGTTTCTGGAAAGAAAATGAAGATTCTTTCCTCAGGTATTTGCTTTTTCTTCTGACATTTCTGCACATCCCAATTGCTTCCCCTAATCAAAGTGCTATTTTTCCTGTTTGCTCCAAACGTTTTTGGGTGCCATATGTGCTAAAGGGAACAGCACAAGTTCTCTGACAGGTAGGATACGGCACTAAGTCACAACAACACCTATGTAGTAAGAGAGCTCAATCTTTTCTGGGATGGGTGGTATTTGCACGGGGAGCTCTGCTAGCGTGCAGGGCCCTAGCACAGAGAAACCTCAATGGACTACTTACATGTAAAACCTTCGCACTTGTCTTGCATCCAAAACAAGAGAGAACATACAGTCTGACTCCTATTAATGCACAAAAATGTTAAGTACCATCTGTTTTAAAAGACAAAAGGTGGTTAAGATTTATAGGGAAGCTGGGTAACTCCAAACCTCTCATCAATATCCCCTCTCTATGGAAATGAATGGAATGGGCTTCCCTGTACACATGCACTATGGGAGGGACTGCCATGCTGCGCAGCCACAGGCACTTTATGGCAGTAATTGGCTAGTGGAAGTGAAGGAATTCATTTGTACATCTATAAATGCAGCATTAGGAATGTGCAGTAGCATGCAGAGCAGTCATTTCAATTTTACTTGTTTATGTACCTCTTGTAAAAAAATCATTTATGGTCATTATAAACCTGTTCTAATGTAAATCAAATGAACAAATCAGTATATTATCGCTGTCTCCTTTGGTCTAGTTTATTTGGCAGCTGGGTTTGTTAGCACTGTCAGGAGCCAAGGTTGTCAGTCACCCCACAACCTGCAACTGAAGAGGGCATTAAGAAGAGGTGGATGCAACACTGAAGTTGAATACTCAAAATGAGTGGTTGCTCATCCCTCTACATGCAGGAGGCAAAAAAGGAGGCTGAGCGTAGAATTGTTCGTATACTCAGGTGCAGGTACACAAACCTGCAAGGGAAGCTGTGGGCTTGCCTCCTGGGCTCCCTCATTTCCACCTGGCAAGCGATGGAGGGGTGCCCATATTGCACTCAGTCCCTCCTGGACTGGAGTAGCAGCTCTATACCCCCATGCCATGTCTGATGAAGAGCCCTCAAGACCTTCACCTGTCAGACAAAGAGGAAATGCACCTCATGGCAAGCAGCGGTTGGGCTGCATCACAGCAGATAAAGGTTTGGATGGCTGCATGCTGTACGGAACGATCAAGCGCTTTCTTTTACTCCAAAAGCAAAAGAATTACAAAATCACAGAATCACTACGGTTGGAAAAGACCTGTAAGATCATCAAGTCCAACCATCAACCCAACACCACCATGCCCACTAAACCATGTCCTGCAATGCCTCGTCCACATGTTCCTTGAACACCTCCAGGGATGGTGACTCCACCAATGATACCCAACCCCATCCCCTGATAATCTTCTGCTTATTTCCTCCTAGGTGGCTGGGAAGGGAAAGACTTCTTTTGGTGACAAAGTGGCAAATCAAAGAGAAGGGAAAAAAGTGGGGAGCAATGCCGAAATCAAAGGAGAGGCTTGATAGAAAAATCTTTCCCTAGGTACTTCTGGCACCCCAGAATATGAATTACTTACTCTTATTCATACTGGAGAGGTGCCTGGAATAATCTGTGGAGAAATAAGGGCCTCTGACTTGCTCAAAGTTAAAAGCGTTGTTGAGAGGAAAGCTGAAAGCACTTTTTGCTTGTACCCAGAAACTTCTCTATGCAGTCTGATGGGTATCACATTGTGTTATGCATGAACCCAAGAGAGAGCATAGAGGAGCCCAGTCCTGTAACAGAACCTCAAAAATAAGAGTTTTGAAAGGAGTTCCCCCCACCCCTTGAAGTAGTCACTATATCTGCTCAAAAGAGTCTCTGTGGGAAAATAAACCTTCAGAACCCTCCAGTAAAAAACTCCATCACATTTAATCCTTCTTGAAATATAACCTGGGGTACCAAGCAGGAAAAGAATGGGAACAATGGAGAGGAGAAGCGCACATACCAAAATACCCCTGACAACAGCCCTAGGCTATGCCCCAGCATGACAAGTTGTCCCCCAGAGAAACCTGAGTGGGTTTCAGTTCTCTGTAGGAATGTGCCACCAGGCAGAAAAACCTCAAACTAACCATATTTAGAACCTCTGCTGCTACCTGCTTATTCACCTCTTATCAGAGATACAATCCACACCTGAAATGCTGCTTTGAACACATTTGTCAAAGCAGACAGAGTACCTCTCATTTTTATCGCCTCTAAGGAAAGACATTACAAGATCCTGCAGTTCTCTGTATTCCCTAGGCAACATTCTGCACAGTGGCATTTCCTACCTACTCAGCACCTAGCTCAAAATGAATACAGACAGGTATTTGCTCTCATAATTACCACTTGATAGTAGGGATTATGTTCTGTCCTGAATCTGCCATCTCCCTCTGGAGCAAACTTGGCTGGATGACTAACATTCATTAGAAATGAACTTAACAGTATTTTGAGTTGACATCAATTGTTTCCTCCCTGGTAGTTCATATATACCTTTCTATTTGATAGGATACAATAACTCACATCAGCACTTGAAATAGTGTCACCAAATCGCAGAGATTAACGGGCTATGATTCGTAATTGCCGCAGCAGAACACAACGCACACATCGCTAACTGCTGATGAGTGTAGCGTTGCGCGGTTGACCCCCGCACGGGAAATGGTACCCTACGCAATACCACACACCACATAGGCAGCGAGAGCTGAGGGTGAAACAGATAAGAGGGCTGCAGGTGCAGCCCACAAGCCCCACTGCTCCCTTCCTTACTTTTTACTATTACTGCTATGATTTGACTGTACTTTCCCTTGAAGGGGAGCACTCTGGTCTTTCTCTTTGAGTCTTTGGGCCCAGAGATGATGGGAAAAGAGGTTCTGTAAATTCAGAGAGCAGCGTCTCTGGGCGATGCCTTCTTCAATGCTGTCTGGGAATCACAGAAAACCTAGGCTGTGAAGGATCTCCTAATGGATGTTGTGCAATAGACCTGCTTACAGAAATGACACCTCTGATAGAAGGAAGGTATCATCCAGCATGGGCATGTTGCCAAGGCCATACAACACATGCAAAAGGACTGCCAACCTGCTGTCCTTAGAAACACTTCTCATCCCCCAAACACTTCCCTAAAAAAAAAAAAAAAAAAAAAAAAATCAGACTTCAAAGCAAAACACAGCATTTCCCCAAAAGAAGTGACATCCCCAACAAGCATCTCCTCCTGCCAACTACTAAGAAAATCAGCCTTGCATACAGCCAGAGCTATTTCAAACCAAAAGTCAAATACCTCAAGGCACGTTTGAGGAAACACTCCTCTCCAGGCCCTCTAGGGAAGAATGTATCAAGACAGGGAGTTTGGTGGCTTGGGTGGACCCCGCTGTTGTGATCCAGTAACCAGTTGCTCTGCTTTACTAAATGATTACACAGCATCAGTAAAATAAAATTAAAACTCTTCCAACTGATGTGGTGGACATTTCAAATAAGACTACAAGAGACATGCTGCGTCTCACTAGTGTCTAACAGCGACCCACAGGTAGTTCTTATCTATCTTGTGGGGGGCAAGACAAGTACCGCAGAGTCTCTGGCTCAGCCAGAGGTAGCTCCCGGAGTCACAAACACAATCTGGCAAATCTAATCTCCTCTGAATCCCACTTCCAGTAATGTGGAAGGGAATTTACCTTCTTCATAGGGTTGTGGAGAGAATAAAATCACTTTGTAACTGATAGATACATATATACTACAGTGCAAGTCTATACAGTTCTGCAAGCGTGTCCTACATCCTTTCCATAGGAAAGAGATTAATCCTGAGGAACTGTCACTGAAAGGTTTCTATGAACAAATCTAAGAAGTGTTCCTTTTCCTCCTTAAAAAATAAAACAGAAAGAGCACAGGAGAGATGCTTAGTGTTTGGTGATGACTGACAGGAGTCTTAGTGAATCTCCCCCCAAGTTTTTCATGTTAGCATTTGATCAAAGGGCTAGTTTTCTCAACTAATAGGGGATAAATACTGTATCCTTTCTGTTAAAGATAATTCTGTATGTAGGGAGATGTAAGGGGGGATTCCTCAATGCCTGTGTCAAACTTGTGAGAGAAAAATCTTATTTTCCAGCAATTTCATAATCTTCAAGGAAATATGGAAAGTTTGGTACCTTACAACTCTTTTTTTTTTTAATATCGTTAGCCTCATATTACACAGGAAAACGTTGTTGCAGCGTATTTACTATATGTAAGTAGACTTGCTAGCTGAAAAGTCTTATCTCTGGAATAATTACTTTCTAACTGAAAGCAAACATTCATCAATACACCAAAAAATCCCATGAGTTTGATTCTTTGTTGTAAAAGACATCAAAGCAATGATAAACTTGAATAAATGAACTAAAGCAATAGAAAACTCTTCCAAAATTTATTTTTCAGAGATTTGCTAGTGTACTGTAAACGAGAAATTAAGGGTCGCATCTGCACTATAAATCAAAGAGAATTCCACCACATGTTTACAAATATTGTGGGAAACATTTCTTTACTGAAGTTGTCCAAGAGTTTGATTTTATCTAAGCCACATTACTGAAGAAAGTATATTTTAATTAAAATCCTTACAGCACCAAACTCCTCAAGTCAATACTTACATCCTACTAATGTCAAAGAGATGCACTTCAATGCTTTGCCAAATAGGGCTGGTCTGCTGTTTTTAGGACATATCTGCAATGAATCAGCTTCTACCAAGTCAGTCGAAATCTCCTAACAGCTTGTCACAGTATTCGAGAGCCATTCAGAAATATGAGAAGGTTACCCACCTACAGCTCTATTGTTGGAGATGCCTCCACACACAGTCACACTGCAAGTCACTCGGAGCTTTGTCCCACATGTCCTCCTCTCCTTGGAAGTCATCCAAAAGAGCAACCACCACATAACCAGTGTCGCACGTGCCACCTTACTGTGATTGCCTAACTCCTGGTAAGGAAATAAATGGACAGATGGCCTCTCTGTGGCTTTCGAGGATGAAGACAGCCCGTAGTGACATAGCCCATGCTCCAGCGAGGGCTGCCCTCCTCTCTGAGACAGGACCACATTAGCCACCTTGTAGCACTGGCTTTCACAGCTGGTTTGCAACTAGACAGTTCCTCTGGGGAGATGGCTGCACCTTTTGATCTCTTGCACGGTGACATGAATGGCTGTCAAGACTGCTTGAAAGGCTTGTTTAAGGGGAATGGTGCTCAGCACATGAGACGCTATTTCAGCCTAGAGTTATGGGGTTGGGACTGAAAACAGGTGCTTTCATTTCCTGATGCAGATGAAACTTGGCCATGCCTCTGTATGGGAGCTGGGGAAAGGATCCAAGAGATCTGGAGTGTGGGAAGGAAATCATATAGGGCAACTGACCATTAGCACCTGGATTTCCTTCACACAGTTGGTGTAAGTAACATCAGTAGAAAGGTGATCCTCATGGAAAGCCAGAGCAGCAAACAGGTTACTTTGGGCTCAGATGTCCACCTTTGAGTGCTAGAGACACTTGTATAGGTGAAAAGGGAATGCTTCATTGGACAGGGGATATTTACTTAAATCCAACCAAAAAAAACCCCAAAACCAACCAAACCCCAACAAACTGTCTCAGACATGTTTACTTTTGTTTTGCTGCTGACAGAAGACACTGGCAGACACTAGCTCTTATGTCATCATTAGGAAGCTAATGCATGAGTCTGGAAGTCTCAGTAAGCTCTTCTTAATGAAACAGAAGGATTAAAGAAAAAAACGGGGATGCACAAAGAAATTTTAAATTCCACTGAAAGGGCAAAACAAGTAGTAATAAAATGTTTCAGTCGCAACTATTTGCATGCACAAGATTAACTGCTACACAGAAATAAAAAGCATTTAATTGCACCCCCTTCAAATGTTAGTGCCTATTTTTTATGAGGACAGGAAAAAAAAAATTTGGACTGTTTTAGGCTCGATCACCTCTTACTTGTTTCAAGCCAGTTTTAAATGCTCACTGAGTTCAGTGGAAAGACTCTTGCCACTTAGCTTTGAATCAAAGATTTTATGATTTTCTTAGCTGTGAATATACAATTCCTAGGATTTCAGCATGCTTTCTTTTCAGCCAGCCAGCCTTCCTCTCTCCCTTGTTACCAACGAGATAGCTGTTTTCTGCCATTCTGGGAGTTTGGACACTGGTGCGCACACACACACACAGAGTGGTTTAAACATGACTGTGATAGTACCAAAACCTTAGACTAGCACAGGACATGCTCAAAGTGGCTGAATGGCATACACCTAGTTTGCCTGATGCTTTCACGCGTATTCCTGTCCACGATGCGTGGGGCAGAAGCAAAGCAGCCTGTCCTTAGAGGCATCGGCTCTGAGGCCAGTAGGGCTAGCAGAGCCTCAGCATCTGTCAGGATCAGGCCGATACATTTTTGAAACGTGGCATGCCAACAAAACGTCTGTAACACATCACTCCTCACTGCTGGTCTCTAGTGACCTAGAAAGCGGTAGTTCAGAGTTCAGACACAAATCTGGCAGAAAAGCTGTAGCTGACTCAACAAGCTGCCTTGGGAAACGGTGCCCTTTTGCAAGTCCATGCTAGCAATTTTTGAGGTGAAGGAACTGTATGGCTCAGACAGTGCAGCTATTGTTGTTTACTTTTATCATCACAAATACAGAGAAATATAACCTCAGTTGATGAATCTGCTGAAAACATTCACCACAATTTTCATACCATCTACTTGAACTTAAAGTGGATCCTTTTCCACTTAACAGCACTGCAATGTGAAGTAATGGTCTGTGACTGCGGAAGCTTTCAGGTAAGCAAGACCTCTCTCAAGTTCTTAGCAACGTGCTCATACTGGTGTCCTCCAAAGGTCTATTTTGTGTATGTCTTACTCTGGTAAAATATTTGGAAAAACAGTTTAGCAGAGTAATCAATTTTTTCTGGACGGGGGATTCTTCATTGAGTGTATTTTTTCCCATCATTTTGTCTTACAAAGATGACAGTAGTCTGATAAACAGACTGACTTTGTATAATTCATCAGGAGTTTCAACAAACATGGTTTCAAACTTCTAATTCCTTCTTCTTAACCCCTGTAGCGCATTCAAACCAATAACTCCTGAACTATGGAAATCCAAGACCAAATTTTGGTTCACTAGGCTCTAATAAAGTCTCTCCGTACAACATTTATACACAAATCCTAAAACAGACACAAAGTATGTGATTTTAATGGTCTGAGGTCATATTACTGTAGGTGCATAGCTCACAGTTTACATGATCTGCTGTCTGGCTTGTTTATCGAAATACGTGATGCTGGCTAATTTTGTTTTATAAGTCTGAGTTGGGCTGGGGTGAAGGTCAGCTGGAGAAGACAGCCTGGGGCTAGGGATGCAGTTGCGGTGGCAGTTGGTAAGTGGGGAGGGACAGACAGAAAGCAGCAGGCCTGCAGACATACAGCCTACACGTTGGGAACAGGGGCAATAGAAAAACTGAATGGAGAGCACAGATGTGGCATATGGGTGAAGGTATAGGAAGCCCAAAGCCCCGACAAAGAGAGATGTGCTTTCCAAACTCATCTCCAGCAGCAGAAACCATGGCAGAGAGCGCCGCAAGCAAGAAACAAGTGGCAGAGGCAGAAAAAAGAACTGAGAAAGAAAACCCTGAGAAGGCATGTGGGGCAGCACAGGGGTGAGAGGAGAAGACCCAGAAGGCAAATGGAGGGGACAAAAATGGAGGGAGCCAAAAAGAAAAAGGGGGACGAGAAAGTTGCCAACAATAGGGCAACTGTTGTCAAAGAGCTGTGACAGAAACACTTTGGCTTTTTGATCCAGTTAACGACATTTAGAGACTTGCCTTACGCAGACAGAACTGGGCACGGGGCCAGGACAGAAACACAGGGCCTGATTTTGCAAACCTGCCGAGTCTCCTCACTGGGAACGGCGGTCGGCTGCGGGAAGAAGGCTTGTGGCTTCCAGCGCATGCAGTCACTGTGCTGGGCTGCATTTCACCTTAATGCCAAGCTAACTCCCAAGATGTGATGCTCAGCACCTCTGAAATTAATGGTATCTGAAATGCCAAGGGGACAGATTTTCCTTTATGATTTTATTATATTTCCTTCAGTTGCTGGAAGGGGTCTGCTGCATATTTGCTTGGGTAGTCTTGAAAATTCTATCTACAGCTATAAAACTCCTTTGAAAATTTGGCCCAAAACACAGATTTGCATGCTTGCATTATGGCCTCAAAGTTTGAAAATGCTGACAAAGCATTGGGAGACTGGCTTAGCTTCAGTATTTCTGAGAATGCTGGCTTAATTATGGTAAGAACTTTTCCAGCCAGAATTTAAAAAAAAAAAAAAAAAGTAAAAAATTACCTCTACCTCCACCTCCCTGTATAATAGATGGTGAGGTACTTTATGCTGAAAACTTTTCCAGAGTAATTCTGAAACAGACAACCCAGTGCAATGATATACCACATGCTGGCACTATTATTTCCCAGACTACTATTAAGCTATGTGCAAACCGGCCTGCACCATTGAAACCCATTGAAAGAGGAAAAGATAATAAATTAGACAAAAATTAAATCCATATGCATTTGTCTGCAGAGAAGCAGGTAATGGAATTTTGTTTCTTTCTTATAAAAGAATTTTAGTACAATTCATTTAAGCCAATCTTTAAAACAACATAGAGAGCATTGCAAAGAATTACATATCCAATACTATAAAATTTTTGTGTGCACCTGCAAATACCTGAGTACATGTATACACACACACAAATAAATTAATATTTATCTTCAACAGCTACAAGTTAACAGATCCCTAAAAGGTAGAAGACCTGAACTCAGCAAGTAGATACTCTGGGTTTGCCATTTAATACCTGTAAAGATTGGCTACAGAATCCCTTTTTTCTTTCCAAAAATCCTCATGCAAAGCACATTCAAGCCACCTCTTTAAAAAGAGACTGTCTACTTGAGATAAGCTGCTCCCTACACATTCCTGCATTTATCAAATATGACTTAACTGAGAAAACAAAATGAAAATCTATTAGCTGCAATTCAGAGTTGTGACTGCAGTGTAATGGCTTCATTATGAGCGGGATGATAAACATTCCCAACCGCAGGCTCAGAAGCAGTTACCAAACATAAGCCTACACTTCAGCAGCAGCTCTCCTCTTTCTTCTGTTTGGTACTCTCAGCGACACAGCACCTGGCCATAAGGCAGGGCAGAGAGCCCAGGCTGGAATTCCCGGGAGGTAGATTCCCTCCCCTGTCCCTGAAAGATTTCCCTGTAGCCTTGGGAGAATGTGCCATTTTCTCTGTCGTTCCATTCCCCGCCTGTATATGGGAACACAGGTACTCCGGGACAGTAAATGCAGAGAAGGACTATGAGGTCCTCTTTTATTATAGCAACAGGCCTTGCAAATATCTTAAGATTGTAAGGATTTATGCCATAATATAACAGCAATCCTTGTTTTCTAAGAATTCTCATTAGCCCCCCTATAAGGGGTCTGAAGAGATATTGCCATGGGTCGGGAAGCAGACCTGTTTAGCGTGGACTTTCTGCTGAGAAATGTGAGGGCTGTGCTTCATTAGAGCGTGATATGGCCCAATGCAGGGAGGACCAAAATCCAGCCTTCCACCCCAGGCCCCGTGGCACTCTGTTCACTCCTGGTCTAGCACACACAAACACCAAGTATAGGGCCAGAGCCTGATTTGTTCGAGTAATATACTCCTCTGATTTCAAAAGGAGCAGCTAAAGAGACAGCCCTCATTTGAAGAATATGTTTAGAGCGAGGTGCAAAAATACACGTAGCGTTTAGCTGCCTTACATGCACTCAGTTTGTGTTTGACTTGAATTAATTGCTTAAAAATCCAAATATGAATTTACTAATGTATTTGCCTGTAAATTAGAAGCTTTCACAGCAAACATGGGCAAGTTATTTACTACCCACACAGAGCTCAAAGCAGACCTTTAATAGTAGCTAGAAGGTCAAGTCCTGGGCCAAAACACCACCAAGCTTATGTGCTTTATAAATACAGAGTGAAAAAACCTGCTCCTAGTCTGAAGAACAAATAGGGGATTTATTCAGCGAATGCTAGAGGGGCTGTGGTAATGCCAGCAGACTCCTGCAGCCGTCCTTGTGGAAGGTGATGAAAGTTCAGAGTACGCTAAAGCTTTTAGCTTAAGTCAGGACAAAAAGAGAAGACAAGAAAAAAACGCAGACGCTGTAGAAGGAACTTTAACCTGCATGGTTAGAACTGACCAGGGAATAGATCAGGCTGCTTTAGGTAAGCACTGCATAGAAAAAGGTCAAGTTTAGACCCAGTCTGCCCAAAAACACAGTGACAAGTTAAGTAAAACCACATTCCCTCTTTGTAATCCTGTTGCTTTATGTTGTTTCATTAGATAATAAACTGGTTCTGCCCTGGAGCAGTGCTCCCCTGGCACTGAACTCATGCTCACGTTCAAGTTCCCACCTACAGATGCAGAGACACCCTTCTTTTCTTACAGCGTAACACCTGAAGTACAGGGCAATGTGTGGTGCTGGTGGGCTGGCCTCTTAGTAGCGTTTCTTAACATCTCAGAAATGGTAAGAATCTCAGTACAAAGATTCTTTTCTTAGATTTAAAAAAACCCCAAACACTTCTTATTTCTTGTATGCAAAATACGTATTAAATTCATTTGCTTTATTCTACACTTTCCGTGGCTGATATTTTTGGCATATTCCATTTTTTTTTCTAGAATTAATTCCTCCAGCTCTCTCAGCTTCCTCATTGACACGTGCGGTCAATAACATTAGCCTGACGTGTACATGGTGGTTAGACACTCTTTTACAGTGGGGTTACCTTTCTCAAAATCCCTAGTTCCTGCCACCCTGTGACCTGGGAAGCAGAGCCCAGTGTGCATGGCAAGGAGGAATACGGCATGTCTCACTAAACTAAGGAAAACTGATGTTCCACCCTTGTTATTAACTACATGCAATAATGCAACTGAAGACTGAGAAATCAAGCATTCAGAGATCAGGAAATACAGATAGAAGCTGGAAAAGTTAATGTCCAGTCTGCAATTTGGGCTTTTGCCATACATGATGGTTTCTGTCCAAGAGTGGCTAAACGGGAGGGTGGGTGGGTGTGGAATTAAAATAAAAGCTTTCAACAATACAGAAGCAGAAAATGGCTAAGGAAGTCCCCAGGATATAGACCACTGGAAACTGTGAGAATACACTGAGGGAAATGTCAAGCATACGCTTGCAAGTTTTTTGTCAGAGACAGAATAAAGAGACAGTCAGATCTCCAACAAAATTAAGCTACCCATATATTCCTATATTCTGATTCTAAAATTTGAAATAAACGTCTATGTTCACCTAAAAAAAACCCCCAAAACAAACAAAAAAACCCCCAAAGGATTCCTACACAAGTTTGTTTCATGAACTTGAGCAATTTGGGCCAGATTTCCCTGAGTTAAGGCCACGAAACTTTAGCTGCATACTTGACAGAGGCCACCTGAATGCCCTGGAGAACACAGACCATAACATTTATTTGGCACCTTCAGGTAGTATAAGATCAACTCTCAGAATTTCAGTTCTATTAAACACCTCTTAACTACTTGACACTAGCAGAATTTGTTCCCATTAAACTTAATTTATGCTAATTAAATACTGCTTATTACCATTCTCTATTATTAGGCAAAATCAGTTTTCTGGGAAAAGTCATAATCAAGAGGCAACTTCATTTCAGAATATTCCAAACTCGAATAGCATTCTGTAGTAAAGTTCATTTATAGAACAACTCGCTACAAATCATTTTACAAATACTATGTGTAGCAGCAGTGGAAAACCCCCGTGTTTGCAGCAAAGGGCAGTGGCCAACCTGCCCGCAGAGCGCTCCAGAAAGCCAGAGGGAAGAGAGAATGGGGCAGCCCTTTAAGGGCCACAAGTCACCGGTAACAAAGAGCTTGTCTGTGCCAGAAAAAGGATAAATGGCACACTTATCAGTGCACAGCTTCCCCGCCCCTCCCCTTAGGTGTATCACAATAAGGACTTTTAAGGAGAGAAAATAATGAGGTGCACGTTGTCTCCAGCATGAGGAGCAACAGGGGAGACAGTCTGAAGATGCGCGTTTGCAGATGTGAAAGGCGGCCAGCCAGGAGCTGCCACATTGCTCGTGGATGAAAGACAACGGGCAGGGCCCCAGCGGGCTGGCCAGCCTGCAAGACCGAGCCATAGCTTGGACCTTAAGAGCTGTCTCAAAGGAGACTCCCATGTTTTTGGCAGAGGTGAGAGACAACAGGCTGATGCTGAACAAAGAGATAGACGTGGGAATTGGGAAAGAGAAGATGTGCAGAGAAAAACCTCAGAGTGAGTTTGACTACGCTGGGCTCAATGAGGAGGTTGAGAATTCCCAGTCAGCTGCTGGTCTGGACTGGGGGAGTTACCAGCACAAGGACAGTGCTTGCGTTTGCCTGCGTGGGTAAGATTACCACCGCTTTTAGTGGGAGCTCACCTAAGCCAAAACTGATTGCCCTGGGAAATCCCACCCATGCTGTTTTAGACCACCAGCACAGGACACTGCAGTAATTATTTCTTTTTTTAAACGTAAGGGCCCTGTGGAGTAGCTGCGGTGCTCTTTAGAGTAAAATTCTGCCTTTCCATAAGTGACTTAGAAGTCCTTTAAGAGTTTTTATTCTATACACGCTTAATAATTGGTACCTATAATTTTAAAATGCAAGTGTCTCAGCAGCTCAATTGTCCCCAACCTTCCTTTTCCCTGTAAGCTTTAGTCATCTCAGTGATCCAGAGTGTGCAGGAATAGAGTATTCCAACTCATTGTCCAGTCAACAAAGTGAAAAATGCCATTCCTGTTTTAGCAGATGGCAGCAGAAATGCAATACAAGGAGCAAGAACACTAATATAGAAATCAATATCTATTACAGTTTAAATCACATTGCAGTCCTGAAACGATAATAGCAATCCTTTAAAAGCTAATGCTGATCCTGTTTGTATTAGAAATCGGTTCAATGTGTTTCAGGTTTTAATTCTGTTACAAAAATAATTACCTTTTAACCTAGACCCTCCGACCCCAGACCCCTCCTCCTTCCCCAAACCCAGTTCCCACAAAGGAAAGCAAACCAACCAGCAAAAAAAGCCCCCCAACAAACCAACCTAACCTCTTCCTTCCTCACTCTATGACCAAGAATATGGGGAAAGTATTTTTATAATGGAGATGTCTGGGAATTCCCACAGCACATGTAGCATGGTAGGTGCAGAGGTATTATTCAGGCAGCTCTCTCTATTGCTGTGCAAAGCCTTTCTGGACAGCTACATAATATCATGAAGAAAGAAAATTAGTCTTTAGAAACTGCTGACAGAGCAAATGCTTCCTTCCTTGAGTAAAATTGAAGTCTTTTTATGTTAGAAAACAATCTTTTTGATATAATCAGAAGAGCCACATGCACAGCAACACTGGTAAACCCATACTCCATTTGTTAGTTGTCTGCATGCAGCCAGTGATTAGCACAAAGTGAAAACTCTTTTATGAATCATTTGTATGATAAATAGCAAGAGTAAACATTGGGGAAAAAACCCCACCAACCTCTGTGTGCGCTGGGTGACCTGATAAACCTGATAGCAGGTAAACAGAGCAAGTCATACGCATGCAGGGAGAAAGCCCACAGCCCGGCTGAAGCATGCTGGCAGATGGTGACCTGAGCATAAGCTTGGGAAGTAGCTTTATGGCTACAAGGTCTAGAGCGCTTTTGGCGTATAGCAGGGGAAAACTGAATAAATTATATTACTGCTACATTTATTGCCACTACTGCCAGCAAAATACTACATTCAGCATTGGTGTTCACACATCACGAAAGCGCTTGATAAATTGGATATGGCTATAAGTCATGAGATTGATTAAAGGATGGGAAAACACATCTTATGGTGACAGTCTCAAGGAGTTCAATTTATTTAGCTTATCAAAGAGAAGGTTAAGGCATGTCTGATCACTAAGTAAATACTTACTTGGGGAAAGGGAAACTGATAAGAGGAGACTTTTCATCCTAGCAAAGGTGCAACAGTCCCACAGGCAGGACATGAAACCAGACAAGTTTAGGCTGGCAAAAGGCACACACTTTTAATAATAGAGGAATGAACCACTGCTGATAATTTTAAAGTTATAAATGGATGTTTCTTTAAAAGATATGCTATACCACAAAGTGAAATCCAGGCAGGCTAGCTCCCAAAGTTGAAAAAACCCCTAGAATAAAAGATGGTTTTTGATCAGCCTTTTGATTTTTCATTTCGTCTGCTTCTCAGCATTCAACGAAAGTTGTTTGATTCAATAAAAAAACCTCAATGTCATTATGTTGCTTCTAGTTCATTTTGCCTCTCTAAAACCTATTCCTTCCTACTTTTGAGTACAAAATAGTAGGTCTTTATTTGCGAGAATTTGTATTAGTGTCCTTTATGGTACATATATTACTATACACACTCGCATCTCTGTCAACACCTGCTCCCACTTTGTGTTTCCTTGAGCACTCCTTTACTCACCCCCATTGAGCAGCAGCTCTGGAGCTCAGCTAGCCCAAGCCCCATTTGGTCCCCGGGTCACAGCAGAGGTTGCTCCTACCCCAGCCTCGATTGTGTCTCCTCTCACCTACTCCCTTTAGCTGTTTTCTTTCTAACTGCCCCTCTCAGACGTGGGGGAGCAGAACTCCAGGTTCCCCCATTGCCCTTTGAGACCTACAGAAGAAAGTTCCTGGCAACTTTCACCTGGGTTAGCAGAGTGTTACAGGCAAAGATAGAAGAAAGGGGAAGAGAAAGGGAGGAAAACAAGAAAAAAACATTCTACATTTTTCTCCTCAGGAAAGGCAATAGAAGATATCCTGGGCTCCTCCGGCTGCCCCACTCCTCCCTTCCTCTGCTGGGCACTCCCCCCCACCCCTCCACTTGTCCCCCAAAATGCTGTTGGGACATGACAGGGCAGAGCGGCCTTTCTCAGCAGGGCGGCTGCAAGTCAGACCCCTCTTATGACATATGCCTTTCAATGCCACGTTGTCCTTTATCACGATTTCCAATTTCCCAAGAAGTTCTCTCTCATTTTTGATGATTTCCAGTCCTTTCCAAAGAGCAGAGGTGCAGGGTTACCCCTGGCTTCCCCCTCACTCATGGGTTGGGGAACAGTAACCCTGCACTTACCTTCAGCTTCACTCCTGGCTTTATTAACTGCACTGACCCCAGGGGTGGCTGCCAGGGGTCCTGCCACCTCCCTGGGGGCTCCCAGAAAGATCTAATGCCCCAACCCAGTCATTTGTTCCCTCCGCTTGCCAAAAGCCACAGTCTTTTTTGCATGTCTCCGCCCAGACTGGGGCTAGCAGAGCCCAGATCCTCTCCCTCTGACTGCCCTGGGCTTCTCCTTCCGTCTCCTTTCCTCCTGACCTCCCCCTGCTCCATCCCACACCACCCACTGACCCAGGGAAGCACTCTGCTTCCTCACTACTCCTGCTTTTCAAGAATGAACCTTCAAGATCAGCCCCAGAAAGATGTACCTTCAAAGAATGAACCACTCAAACACATGGGCAGGCAGGGCCTGAATCCCTGGCCCTTGGGGAAGCCCCTCCACCTGTGACAAGCCACTACTTGTACCAGCCGGGAGCAGTGAGCAAAGAGAAGGGATTGTCAAACACCATTGAACAAAAGCTTTTTACAGGAAAAAGCCGTATCAACAGAATGTGTAGATACCAGCGAAGCCCTCTAAGCAAGCCCTCGGCTAGGTAGACGAGCCGCTGACCGGCTGCCAGCCAGCCTGGGGGTGTGCCCGTCCCAGGGAGGCAGCAAACAAACTGTCCTACCCGCTGCGCTCCTCGGGCCGCCGCGCGCCCAGGCGGCACCAGCTGCCCAGCCTCCCTCTTGGCAATCGGATTTGGGACCTTTCGGAAGCACTGAAATGTTTCCACCGTCTGGTGTTTGTGAAATATTTTGGAACTGCAAAGCAATTAAAGTGTTTTGTTTGCCCTGCTTGGGATGGTAAGAGTATTGAGAACATTATTATCACTCCCGCTGTTTTGCCTGCCGGGAATCCCCCCTCCTGGCCACGCTCGCTGTGCTAGGCAGGCTGGCAGGATGGTGACCAAGTCCTGTCTTGGCTCTTTTAACCATTTCTGTGACTCAGGGAATGACTCTGTGGTTATTCATGTGACCATGCAACATATTCATTCAATCTGACCACTGATTTTTTTAACTGAGTGACCAGTCTCTATTTGCCAAAATAATTCCACTGGCCCAGGAGGCCGCCTCTTGCCCAGGGCACAGCTGAGCCCCAAACACCTCGCAAACAAGAGCGTGGGTTCAGATCACTGCCAAGAGCGCTGGTGCCATGTACAAGTCCTTGTCCTCTGCCTCTCTTGCTGCCAGCACTGTTTGCTGGAATGGGAGTTAACTACAGTTGAGTAAACCTGTTTTTTGGGGCAGGGACCAGTTTTTCACTCAGTGTTTGTCTGGTGCTGCGATCCATACATTTTGCAGTGACAGTAATGACATTACAGCCACTAGTTCAAATGGTTTCGTCCACAATACACTTCACAGCAGACATCTGAGAAAGAAGTAGCCCCTAATATGTATAGTTTTACGTGCATATTGGGGCTTTTATGTTCATTGATTTAAAAGAAACCTAATAAAGTGTCATTATTAAGAAAATCCAAACTTTTTTGCTGCAATCTTAGCCTCACTGAAGTCTGTGGAAATTCTGGGTTTAACTTCATACTTTCTTTTATTGTGAGTTTCATATGGGAGCAGCTGAGATCAGTCAGCTACGAAACTAACACAGCAACTTATACATCAGCTTTAGTAGCCTTTGGATCAGGACCATAAATAATGGTTTTTTAAGAAAACTTGACAAGTACTGTACAACTAAACCAAACAAAATGGCTAATAGGTTACATATATCACTTAGTATAATAAACCTTTGCTGATTTATTATGTTTTTAATTCTTGCAATATGCAAAAAGGTTAAATTAATCATTTCTCTAGAGGCATAATAATATTGGGCTCCAATGACATATCTCTGCAGTGCAGTTTGCCTGGAGGACTAATAAAAACTGATCATTAAAACAACTGGATTTGGCTTTGATTAGAATCACCATAGGATAAAGGGAATAAAATGAATTACAAAGAAGAATGGGTAAAATAAATGAAATAGACAGATACTGGTGAATACTGTACATTAATATTTACTAAGGAATTAGAGAGGATAAAAACTTTTAATATGGTCAGCAATGAGGTGTGAAATGCACCATATTAACAGGTTACTCACTGCTGGGCCAGAATATAAAACAACAGGATAAGGTGCAATCAGAGGTCACTTCCATCCTTCTGCACTTAATTACACTCCACCCCATTTGGAAACACAAACAAAGCTTTTTGAACAGAACCACACAAAATAATTACATATACAGGTATGAAAAATAAAATACTTTGTTAATCATGCTAGACTAAAGATCAAGTTTCACCACTGGCTCCCACCATGGCTGTTCCCATCACATTTTTCTATACATACCATTTCACAGGCAAATCTGGTTTTCCTCTGCAAAGTGGCAAATTTCTACTTGAAAAACTACCAGCTGTTTCTCTAGCAGAAGTGGCAAAATATTTAATGAAAGAGCAAACACTGATTGCTCTTTTTATTTTATTTAAATTAGCAGTTCCCCCTTCTCCCTTTCAAATAAATCCCACTAATATCTGGAGGCGGAGAATATTGTGATTTACACTTAATAGTTTTTTTTTTTTTACAAAGGACATGTTTCTGGTTTGCATATAGCATCCTATCTTAATTTAATACTAGAGAGAGAGGGTGGAAACCCACCTGTTTTGCTAAGGCAACCTATCCTGTTAGCTACCTGCAATGAATTGGCTCTGCAGTTCCTCACTCAAATCTGGGACCTCATTCTGTAATCTCCAGAAGTCATAACTTACAAAATAAGCACCAGTTTCAATGATTTCAGTATAACTAAACTGTAGAAGAGGGGCTACTTGCATCACGAAATGTTTACAGTATTAGGGGGTCAGGGATGCACTAAGAGGTTAGTGTTCTTAGGTGCCTTGTACAGCTCTGAAGGGGCCTCCAGAAGGCAATTGGAAGCCAGGACCTAACTCAGGAGCTCTGAATTACTTTTGGGAATGGAGATTGTCTGCCATTCATTGCCTACCCAGGATGTCTAGGGAGAGCCACTTTCCTGAAATGAGCAGTGAGAAGAAGTCCTTAATGTGTCAATATGAAAAATAAGGGATTTCACATATGACTATATGCTGATAACTCTCTTGACAATTTTTTGGGGACCTTCCACATGAAAATCCCACTGACTGAACACCCTCCTTATGAAAAAGCAGCTGGACCAAGCTCTGAAGAGCGAGCTGCTTCTTTTTACACTTGTTGAGCCCTGAATTTGTACAGGCACTACATTAAGTTTCTGAAACACAAATGTAACTTTGCTTGACTCTAGATCAAGGGACAGAAAAAAAAGGACAAAGGCCTCTTCCCTGAGGCAGGTGATTTTCACCAGGCATTGGCCAAACATGTAAGATGTGATGCAGGTAGCTGGGATGGAGCCGAAACTTGTGAGCAGTAGTAGCAGTATTACCTCCTTCCCATCAACATTGCTACCAGTGCTGCAGCACTAATAAAAGAAGTAATGAGTTGTTTTACACACACTTCTCCTGGCAAGGTACCTGAAACAGCTCATCAAGGAAAATCAAAACTAGCAGTGGTCAACATTTTAGGAAAAAACCCCATCCAAAATCAACGTAATAAGCATAACTCCTATTGTCAGTGCTACTGAATCCACATCGATCAGGTCCTAGCTTTTTTAGCCACTTGGGCATACAGTTGAGCTGCACACCTTGACCCAAAGGTTACTGATCTGTGACCACTTAAGGCTAGGATTGGAAACAACTGTGAGCCAAAGAAGTAGCTATTGATTAGTAAACAAAGAAAAATGCACTGCAGAGCCTGGTTTCAGAAGGTCTCTTAAGATACATTGAAACTAGTATCCACATCCCTATTTTATAGTGTTACTCAATATGCAGCCTTAAAACCCACACCCAAAACCGTTGCCACAAAAGACGCCACCACACAGCTAAAGCGGTGGCTTCCCAAAAGGCCCCAGTCTCTCGGGTAAAGGCGACAGGTTTGGAAGCGTTGCTCCTGGGGCAGAGCCAGGCTAGGTGACCCCGGTGCCCTGCGCTTGCAAGTGCATCCCCCACCGACAATCCCCACCCGTGCAAGCAGACGTGCCTGTGTGCCGTTATGATAAACAGGATTGGAGAACTGAGAAGTTTTCACTCCAGATCAGTTCTTCAAACTTCATCACACGCACGGAGTTATGCAGAAATAATGGAAGGGGATGAATGGGACAGGAATAAACCAGGAGGCATTAGCACAGACTGCCTTTTCAAAACCCTTTTACTCTTCATGCCTTGCTCCTGTTAGGAAAACTAACAGCTCTTTGGTTCTGGAAACATGCCCATGGTTTGTTGGGAGTGCAGATTCCCAAAACTCAGTTACAGCTCCAGGATGGCACAGCTGAGAAAGGAAACTGTCACCAGAGGCAGGGTCGGAGAATGGCAAAATGACACACCTCATCCAGCCCGGGTAAAGACAGCACACAGGGAGCCCAAAAGACACAGAGGAGCAGCTGACCCTGAGCCAGTGACAGGTACAATATGATATGCAAAATATATTTGACAATATTTAATTGCCTAAGGTACGAGTAACAGATTGTTTTTCACTGTTCTTTATTTTGTTTCTACTTTCACATGTACCACATTTACAAAAAAAGACAATGCAGAATAAGAGTTGCCATCAATACAGTTATATAGCAACCAAAGAAGAGAGAATGAGAGAAAACCAGAAAGCATATACTGAGTTTCAGCGAGGGATCTCGTTTCCTGTGATAATGGCAGATAAGATGAAGCATTCATATTTTCCACAGCAAAATAAAGACTTGCTTTGACAATAATAACCTACATAGCATATCCTTCTTACAGCACAGCACGGTGTCAGCTCTTAGACACCAAATTAGATTGTGAGGATGAGCGTTACTCTTAACACTGCAAGCAACCTGCAAGACTGCAAGCAATGCATCTGATGAAGCTTTAAAGCAGATAAGTACAATTAATGTCAGCTAATATTTTTATGGAAAATCGGTCTTGTCAAAAACAAAACAAAAAGCAAAGGAAATCCCCTGGTTTCGCTCCATAACAAGACCATGTTTGATTGATAATGATCATTTCATCTTTGCGATAGTTTAAGTTTTTATATGGGGTTTGATTTAGTGCAGCATAATACTCTGGTTAAAAACACATTAATAACAAGTCAACTGAAAAAATTAAAGTGTTAGCTTGCCAAAGGGAGAATTATTCAAAGATGTTTCTAATGGGGTTTCCTAATGAATTGTTACTAGTCTCCCTATATTTTTCAACACTTTCATCCACGCTCCAGGTACAAATAAATTATTACTGCTACTAAAACCTGTGGGTAACATAGGTAAATAAAGAAGAAAAAAGATGGTTATACTGAGGAATCCAGATCACCCATCTCATTCAAAGAAAATATACTTTAATGGAACCAAATGTGAACTTATAAACATGTTTGAACATGTTAATCCTTGATCATCCTGACAAGCATTTTAAATTGACTGCAGTTCACTACTTCACCTCGCCTTCAAACAAGACTAGAAACATGGCAGCTACTTGAAGGAGAAGCCAAATAAAGCAGAGTTTATGTCTGACTTTCAAAGCTTGTGGGGTTTTTTTTCCAACATTAAGCGTACAGACCCACAGAGATATGCAATTCCCAATACCAAAGGAACTGTCACTGAAACCAATATATGAGTCATGAAAAATATTATTGTACATTTTGTACTGTACATTGTAACATGCACATTATAAATGGCTACAGTGATGCCTACTGAAAGAAATACTTCTGCTTCTCATCATTTGTTTCTGCCTTCTCATGTGCTTTCTGCTCTTTCACGTTACTGCCAGTAGTGAACCTCTATCATCTGCATTTGCTGCCCCACGGGAGTATATCCGTGTACCTCTCTTCAATTCAATGCGCAGCTTGAAAATGTCTCCTTCCCACTCCTTTAATTGTTCTAATCCTCCAACTGCACGAGTTGGCATTGTAAGAGTTCATCAGTTGTTCTCTGTTGTCTGAAACCAGTATAATTAAGAGCAATATGTGGCCTGACTTGTTTGGGGATATGACTGCTATGGAAATTGTGAAACTCAATAAGATTTTGATCCTATTGCCTTCCTTTCCTCCCCTAAACCACGTCTCAAACCTCTCCTAATTCATCCCCCACATTCATTATCTTGTACTTCCCCCTGTTGTACCCTCAGAACAGCTTCATTGCATTTTTTGTTGTACATTTTACTTTTGAAAAAGGCCATGTACATATAAGCATGGGGACAATAAATCATAAACACTGCTTGATTGCATGAGCTGGGGTTAGCTGACAGCCAGGTCTCCGGGGTGAGTTTACACAAGCATGTTTCCCTGATTCTATGATCTCATTTGCTCTCCTGGAAAACGTTAAGTACAAGGAATTATGCAGACCACAAAATGCTGCGTGAATGGAGGTCTGAGCAGGGAAAGCTTGGGTTTTCTTAATGAGCACCTGCTGTAAGATATGCTGCCTATGTCCTATGCAGATGACACCAGCAAGATAAAGTCAGGTATTGATTGGTGCCCCCAGGGTGTGAGAAGCATTGTTAAGGGTCTTCCGAAAGCACAACCCACTGTAGTTCCTTGGAGATGTGCGAGTTGCCGGTAATAACATCACCCCTGCAGTCCCAGTTACCCAGATCCGCAGTGCCACGGAGCAGAACCAGCAAGAGGCTTTCCAGAAACGGAGATGCAAACGAGCATCCCATTTGCCAACACTGTCACTTTAAAGGAGCTATAGATTAAATAAAGTCCAACTCACTGTTTCTGAGTAGGCAGATTGTTGTGGGTAAGACACTTCCTACTGTGTTGATTTCTTAAATCTACCAGTGCCTGCTCAAAGAGACCTGAAACTGGTTATACTCAATGTGCTAAATGTCACTTAGTCATGATATTCGAGGTTTCTTTCTGCTTCCCAGGGAGTGGAAGAACAGACTGAGCTATAATTTCGTACCAGTGAGAGAAAGTTCGGTCACCAAAGGGCCAAGGAAACGTTGCCAAGCTGGTGAGGATGGCAGAGGTGGAAAGCATGGGGAAAGGAAGAAATAATACATACTGGAACTGTCACAAAAGCTTTAAGGAACTACATTTAAAAAACTAAGGAGATATTTTAGGGAGATGAAACACTTGCTAATGTGATGCTTATATTAAAATTGTAGCCAGATTGGATAGTGGTATAAAGCATGTCACTGGAACCAGCATCTCCATATTGTATGTTGTGAATTTTGCCTTGAGGGCAGAAAAAGAAGCAAATGGAACAGGAGATTTCCACTCCCCCAACCCAGCTGAGTTTCATGTAGTTATATCATATCAGAAGGCATACTGGAAAGGGGATATTTTAACTGAATCAGTCACAATCAGACAATTCAGCATTTTTCTTGACTCTTCAACGATAAGATCTTAACCTGGGGAAGGTATTTTTAATTCCAATCAAGTACTGTTTAATCTTGGTAAAATGCTGTGGTATTAAGCACTGCAGATAGCTCACTTGCAAAATGACAGTAGTATTTTATTAATATTTGTTGCAATTGTTCTCTGGGAGAAGCAGCTGTGAGGGACAGAGAATGGAGAGGAAGGAAAGGTAAGTGGGTTTCTTTGGAATGAACCCAAAGTCACTCCCACTCACCAGAGATGGGATGCTGAGTTGGCATTCCTCCTATTACCAGGTGCACATAGAAGACCCCTTCCTGAAGGGAAGCAAAGCCGATTTTAACTGGGAGTTCTCAATCCAAACGGGAGAGCACACACCCTGACCTGGCATGGGGCTCATTACTAAAATAGTTTCCTTTGCATAAGGGTTTATGATCAGGAGAAAAATGACGAATTATGCAGACAAGAAGATGTTGTCAACATGAATCAAAGGCCTAGCAGAAAAGAGCTGTATATCCTTAGGAAACCTTCGGTCTAAGCGAAGCTGTTAGTATCTTGTGCAGCCCAACATTAAGAACAGCAAGGCTGAAGCATCTTTCATCCCTGGCTGTAACCAAAGAGATAACTGCGAAGATGACGTGTGCTCAGGAGCCAGATATTCTAGCAAACATATGGTTTTTCTTACACCCAAGCATAAAAAATAATATCAACAAGACGACCATAAACAAACTCCTCTGGATTAAGTTGACACTACTTGCAAATAACTAGGAATAAAATATCTAGATACTCTGGACTATTTTTCATGCCATTTATTGCACTTGGGAGAAAAAGAACACACACTGGGCAGTTTCTTCATGGGTGGTGGGGGAGAGAGTTTAGGATGACAGCAATTACAGTAAAATTGTACAAAAGACTAATAGGCATGCACCTCCCTGTGTGGAAAGCTCGAAAGCTGAATAGTGGCTAATGAAATAGCTTATTTAAACCTCAGACCCTCTTAAATACAGAAATGTTGATAATAATGACAAGGCAGATGTTTCGAACCTGAAGAGAAGTGCTGGCAGCCCTTAACCTCTCTCTCAAAACTGAATTCTGGTTGCTTCTTCAGTGAGTCAATCTCTGTTATATGATTTGATTCCCTCTGTGACTTCAAAAATATGTTTGGCAGAACATTGTTAAAATAATGCTTATTTCTGTGCTAGCTTTGGGTTAACCCCCGTCCCCCCCCCAAATCACACACCAAACAGCCAATCAACAAGACCAAAGTCAGGGCCCTGCACTGCAAACACTTCATGAGGTGGGTGAACTTCACCCCAACGCTGCAGGGACCGGCCGGGCAGGAGGAGTGCCCTGGGAGGAAGGATGGGTTATTACGCTGGGAAACACTATTTCTGCTCAGGGTAAGTTAGAGCTTTTCACGGTCTCATCTGTCGCAGAAGCAGAGGCTATGTTTTCCTCTTGAACCAGGTCAGAAAATGACCATGATTCTGAATTAGACAGGAGAGCTTCAGCCACACTGAGGGCAGTTTCCCATTTACCTCGGTGTCATCTTTAAAATCACTATCCTTCTAATGATCAAAAACTTTAGAGAAAAAAAAAAAAAATCACTCAAAGTGTCTTTTCCCACAGAAGTAAGAATCACTTCTGTGGATCAGCATTTTCTGACTTTCAGCAGTTTGTGCCCCTTCGTTTAGTGCTCACTCGTTTAGATCTACTGATAGTGGCAATACTGAGAGCATCGGTATGAAGAGCTGGCCACAATCATCTTAAAACACGATTCAAGATGAATTACATTTGTTGCAGACTTAAAACTATCAGTGGCCCACCTGAAGTAAGGCTAGCTGTGTAATTATCATTGATTGAGAGTTAAATTGGATAAGTAATGGTGTGAAGCCTTTGGGACAAGGCTGATTACAGTACGGGGGCAGTTTACCACAACAGTTTTCTTGGACTGAGGTCTCTCTCTGCGGTTTTCCTTCCTGAGAGCCCCTAGGACACAGTCTCTGCACTGCCATGGCTTCACACCATTTGTGCATGGGGGACATGCAAAAAGCTGGATCGTGCAATAAGGCAGATGATGCACACGTGGCACACGACCACTGCCTGTCAGGCCACAAAACAGAGAAAGGCTGCTGTGCAAAATGGCAGGATTTGTCCTGGGAGACAGCCCGGCCAGTCTTTGGGGCACCACCGCCTCCTGGCACCTGGGCACACAAAATTTGTCTCCTCCACAATTTAGGAGCATGAAAGCAGATCATGTAAAGATACCCAAGCTGCAAAATAGCTAGTGGAGGCAGAGCAGGCTTCACAAACTAGCCAAGCCCCCGGGGAGAGGCACACGAAGCCAGTAGTGCTGTACGTGTGCTGCCACGTCACCTGAGCTCAGCAGATCCGTGCCAGACCAGGTATCTTCACAGTCTTACACCTTGGGATGACAACACTACCATATACTTGGGAGCTCTTGAAATCCCATCCAAACACACCTAAACCAAGACTTGACATTTTTGCTCATGTCAGGAGACATGTCCCTCCTGAACAAATGCATGCTCAAGATCAGAATTTCCTGTTTAACCTAGGTCGAGTCCTAAGTCGTCATTAAGAGGAGCACATACTTATCTTTAATAACCTTTCCCCTTGCTCAATCCTAAATTCAGTTCCTTTTCACTTTCTTTCAAAAGATATTTATCACGGTAAATTTCTCAATTTTACATCTCATCCTTTTAAAGGTCAGGGTACAATGCTGTATTTATAGAAAAATCACGGTTATCAACAGCTAACATATGGGATGTACTGAATAGCAGGAGTCATGGTATTTATATCATATTTACTGAAAATGTGTTTGCAGCCTCATTCCTCTTATACTGCTGGGTGATACACTAACTTACAAATTAAACATTAACAGTGATGGCAACTGATTTACTAAATAGAAATTATAATGATTCACTAAATTACAGCAGCACCTGCTGTTACATATTGGCATTTATGAGACCTGTATTGATGAATTTTAACACTACAGTGTGTTAGAGATACCAACTAATAAGTTCTACACTCAAATCAATATAGCTCATGAAAATCGTTAATAATTATTCTGCCATCTAATAGAGGCTTTCCACTGGTTGCAACTTTTGCCTTCACGTTCAGGGTTGTATACTTATGTCTACTAAATTCAGATCAAGAGAGGCAACAGGACAATCTAAATAAATTCTCCTGTGAAAGCACAGCTCAGCAGTGAAGCTGTGTTCTACCATGACTTACACTTTCTGTGATGTCTCTAACTCATTCTCATCTTCCACTGATTGGACAGGAGAGCAACTGTGAACCCCAAACCACTCTTATGTTTAATTTATGGCAGGAAAGCTGCTTCTGCTGCAACCTGTCCTTTCTTGGCTTGCATTCTGATGGGAAACAACAGGCTTCTTAAACTGAACTGGCTCTTTAGCAAGTGATTTATTTCCTGAGATGCTGCAAGTGCTGCTACTCTGCTAGCCTAATGCAAGCAGACTGACCTCCTAGAGCTGCCTCTCAACTTGGCCGTCTGCACTGCTGCTGCGATAAGCCGGCTTCTGTCAGAACACGTGCAGCTTCATAAATGCAAAGGAAGAAAATAAATGAGACTCCAAACTAAACAGGTTTGTGTGGTTTGTTTTTTTTTTAAAAGCTTGGCTTTTTCCCAAGGAAAAAAATCATTATGGGGTCAGGGTTGCATTGTCAGACCAAGTTTCTCCCTTTTGCCCTGTCACCTGTGCTCTGTGAAGCATCTCAGGAAAACCAGGGAACACTTGAGTGAGTGTCAGCAGTAGGTTGACAGGGCACCTTTCGCCTCTAATCTGATCATATGCCTTGGCCTAGACACCCAATATCTAATATGTGCTGCTGTCTGGTGGTTCTGCAGTGCCTCGAGCAAATAGATTGGTAGTCAAAACCCAAATACCACTATCAGGAGAGAAAATACTCCTGTCTGCCTGAAGGCCAACAGCTGCTTTTTCCTCCTCTTTGATGCAAGAACCACCTAGTTCAGAGGAAAGGTTTGCTGGTGATACAGTGTGAGACCTCAACGTTTCTAAGGATATAACGAATGCATCTCTTCCTCCCGTTTCACTGGGTTTGTTTTGATCAGCATGTGTCAATCTGCCAGCTTTCACACACTGAGAATCAGATTTGAACATGCTCGGTACTCACACGATTGGTTCTTAATTGTTACGCACTGGCCTTTTAATCTATTAAAAGTCTGAACAAAGGAGAGATAAAGCTAGTTGTTTGAAAACCCTTCAAAATAGACATTTGAAACCTAATAAGACTACATAACGTGAAGAAGCTGCCTAACACGTAAAGACAGACAACACAGCTTTATACAGTGTACTATGGGAAGCAAACAACACAGTTCTCCCTGCAAAACTGACAGTCATCAGATGGAAATCTCATTTCAAAGCCTCTGCGCTGCCTCCCTCCAAACGTGCCAGCCAATGCTGTTAGAAGCGCTCAAGATTGCAAGCCTACCAAGAAGTCTCATAACGATCACCTTGTTAAACTATGATCTGTCATCGTAATTTAATTATTTGGTGCCTAGACCATTTCTACTCAGGATTGTTTTTCAACACCTGTGGTAGTGGATCATTTACCTAGATGGCATTTTATTTCATTTTTACAATTCTAATCTAATCTGCGAGCTAACAGAATTGTTTTAGCTGTCATGAATTCAGAGGCACAGAGTGAGCTTCCTTAGAAATCAGACTCTTTACTTTGCTGATGCTTTAAGAAAAATTTACCAAAACTGAACATTCCTCTAATTTCATTATAAGTTCTCCCATTCTCTTCAGGTTAGACTGACTGAAAAGGAAAGTGCTCCATTATCACAGTACATTTAAAATATGTATTAAAAAAGTTAGGCATAATCTTGTTTTATGCCAACATAAAACCAAATCTATATCAACCTTTGGAATCCTACATCGTTTCTCAAATTACTTAGTGTATAAATTAAAGTAATCTTTTCATATGAAATACCTGATAACGCAAACAATACATGCCAAGCCCTGCCAGACCTCCTTACATGGGTCATTGACCAGCGGGGACTTTGCCTTTCACCCTCAAATGCTTGCTTTCAGTCTGCTGCTGCTCTCTCCATAGGCAACCCAGAAACACCCAAAGTCTTTGAAAACACCTCATTCCCCTGGGGCAGCTACACAACCTGCCGGTGTCTGTGGTAACACAGGGTAGCCTTTTTTAAAAGAAGGTATCTTTTATTAGTTAAGCAGAATTCAGTGAATTACAGCCTTTGGGTAGAAAGGGGGGTACACACGGGTGTGGGGATGCTGACAGACACACCAAAATCAAAACTCTGACCTAAAATGCCTGGCACCCCCTTCCAGCACCCATCCTGGGCTTGCACTTAATTCCTCGCAAATTTTTCAGACAGTTTTGTGACTTTGCTTCTCTTTGCAAGCTCTGCCCATGCTACTCTCACTTTTCTGGCCTCTCTCAGCTGCTCAAGGTTATAATCCAATGGCCTCTCCCTGCACCACAAGGGACCCCCGTGCCAGACCGGCTGGATAAATGCTTCCTCCTCGCTCTCCTCTCTCAAAGGCAAGCTCCTCCCTTCTGTCAAGGTGCAACATGGCATTGAAGTAAATGAAGTAAACCAAGTCCCTTCTGCTTTTTGGAAACATGAGAGATCCTCACCACCCCCTACAGTGGGCCAGTTCCTACAGTTTGCCTTTAAAGCTCCCCACAGCCTCCTCTCTAAAACAGCCCGGGGCCACGTGCCTTCCGCTCAACAAGAAGGGCCGGGAGGGGCTGTGCACATGGTGCTGTGAGACACCTCACTGAGTGATGTTGCTCCCATGTTGATATTTACCCACACAAACACTGTAAATGCAAACCATACACCGTTGATCTTCAAGGATGGAAACGCTCAGCAGAAGCACTAAATCAGGACTCACGCTTCCCTCCCAGGGCCCTCCCAGCTGGGGGCCATACTGCAGCAACCGGGAGTCTCTCTATTTCTGCTGCAGGGCGTATTTGCAAATCTGGCTTTTGCTTGTTTCCATCACTTTACCAAAGAGTGTCACGTGTAGTACTGAAGGCTAAACTGTTCAGAATAATGCTGTCATCCAGTGATGCAATTCAGTGCAGGGTGACAATTTTGGTAGGAATCAGGTACTTAACTGTGAAATGCTCCCTGGGAGCTGGCATGTGTAGCTCAGCACCTTTCCGCATGCCAGGGAGACTTCAGTGTCACCAGCAGTCACTAAATGGTATTTCTCCTACCGCAGTGGTACTGGCACCCCACCCGCTCTGTGCAGCTCAAATAGGAACCCACTCCGGTGTTATCCTTTGGATACTGCAGGATATATCCCCCTTGGATGTGCTGGGGAGTTGGGGTACTTGCTCAACTTCTTAAATCAAAAAAACCCCCTAGTTTGTGGATTTACCATACCAAATAAAAAATACTTGTTTAATCTGTTTAATCTTAAATAACAATAATCCACATTAAAGTAAAAAAAGCCAAAATGTCCAAGACAGAGAGCACAGTTACATGTGTTTATAAAAGTCACCAAAAAAAAGGAAAGAAAACTACCCTTAGTCTAGTTACACTACAGTTACATCAGAAAAGTGCCTCTTTCCCTCATTAAAGTGAACTGCTGCTTCTCCTAACGAGATGATAATCATGACTGGAGGCCCTTTGCCTGCCCTCCCTTCTTCTGGTGGGAGAGCTTAACTCCTAGAGCCAAGCTCTGCACACACGTTATTGATCCCAGCCCAGCCAGGCTTCCAGCCGGGTCTCTAACAAAGCCTGGGTTACCAAGCACAGCTCACAGAGCAGCTGATTTACCTCTTGAACTTCCTGATATTATTGGGTCTTCCAGTGAAGACTTGTAAAGAGAAAACAAGGGCAGATTATTAACACTTCTGGTTCCACCCCCCCCAGTTGCAGCTACCCAGGACAGTCAAGAACAAGCAGCTGTGGGTCATTCCTTTTGCATCAACTCAGTGAACAAAAACTTTGAATCACTTCAGATCTGTAATATGGAGAGTGCCCTTCAATCATACCTAATGCTTTTCCTCTGCTGAAGGAAAAAGCACCCCAAGAGGCATTCAACATTACCTGTTGAATTGCTGTAAAATTACAATTTCCCTCTTGTTATCTGTTCATAGGGGGTCTCTTGACAAAGCCCACTTGGGCAGGGTTAAGTAATTTCTGATGCCTCCCCTACGGCTGGTTCTTCGAAAACCCAGCCACACACCTGCAGTTAGCATTAATCACGGATGCCAGCCCTACTCCCACAGGCCTGGAAGTCTTCGGCAGCTTTATGAATTAATTGTTGCAGCAGGGATCTCATTTCCAGGGAACGATTAAGCATACTTTCTTATTTTATTTTTTTTAAGGAACATAGGATCCAGCTTCTAACACAGGTAATAAAACTCTTACTTGCACACATTTACCTCTCTGGCAGATTTGTTCTTACTTTTTTTTTTTTAAGGCAAAGCTCAAATGTTTCTTCTAAAATACAGTTATTCACATCTTTTCTATCATTGAGTATAGCCATTTGGTACTTCACAGGAAATCTCTAATCACCTCTGGCTTATAGAGAAGGGATGAGGCATAGAGCTTATTGCTTAAAAAAAAAAAAAAAAAAGAAACCCAAAGTCCATGAAAGCCTTGTTGATATTTTTGGACCCCTTTGTTACTGTTCTCCCAGAGGAGACTTCGTATTTGGAACTGTGAAGTACTTGTGCCACTACTGAATTTTCTTTTCAAGCAATGATCTAGCTTACTTCCCTTTTCACTGGTATTTTTCAGAGCTCTGGGTACCCAGAGGTGCTTTTGACCAGGGTGCACTTCAAGTTGCAGAGATTCACAAGTTCTAGCCCATTTCTGAGGGTTTTTGTTCTGAAACCTCTTCTCACTGGTTTAAGATAGTCTTCAGCTTATTTTGATGTTATGTATTTTCTTTACTGAAATACAAAGATCTTCAGTGTGAAGAGATCCATACTGCCCTCCGTACTTCCATAAAAGCAGGCGGCTGCTGTATCGGTGCCAACCAGAGCAGCACCACCAACACAGCCACCGCAGCACGTTTCATTGTGGACCTGGGAAGCGTGGGGCAGCTGTGCTGCACTGCTCCACCTTTACACACCCCACTCGGGGCTTCTCCCAGCACTGCTCCACCTTTACACACCCCACTCGGGGCTTCTCCCAGCACTGCTCCACCTTTACACACCCCACTCAGGGCTTCTCCCACGGAAGTGTGGGAGCTGCTTTATTTCCTTTTCATCCAGCGAGTCCCCAGGCAGCCTTACACCCAGCTTACTCACTTTGCAGAAATCTTTATCCCTTGTATATCCTAACAGATGTGCCACCTTTTTCTCCATGTATATCAAGTAGGGATTTGGGTGTGTCTAAGACCTACAATACGGAGTGCAATGCGAGGCCCGATCTGCCCCTCTTCCCAGGCTACCTGTCCCAACTAGCTCCTCCTCTTCCTCCTTTTTACGTTAGGGTGGCATCTGGGGTGGAGCCAGAAGGGAATAAGGACTAAAATTAAACTTCAGAGCTGGGAGAAGATGAGTCTTAGCACTTTTCCATTCCCTCCCTATCACCCCCAAATCATTACGGAAATTTTTCTCATTCATTACTTTTGCACGTCAAGAGTCAGAGAACAGATACGCAACTGGGACGGCACCTTCTGAAAGGAAGCTGCAAATTCACATGCTCAGGCAAATGAAGAGATCTGGCATCCAGATACCAAACTAATTGCCCTGCAACAACCAACTGGGACAACTTTGTACCTGTTTCCACATAACCCTGGCATTTGGTTCTTGCGCAGGAACAAAGAAAGAGATTTACATTTTCCAGCCAAAGCCTGGAGACCCCAGACTGAGTCCTGTCTTTTCTTTCTGAAAACCAATTCAAAATTCAACCTATATCACATTAAAATTAAAAGGCACTTAAGACAGAAGAAAACCATTCTTTTCTTCTAAACAAAGAACTAAGCACTGCAATGATTTATATCTCCTGCTCCCTTCCAGCATAAATACATGACTTACATATGACTGAGAAAAATATTCCACCGTTTTGGTGGATCAGGGAATATAATTAACAGATGGATAGGCTGCTCTATATATACGCATAATAATCTGTTACTGCTAAGGCTACCAAGTCAGCATTAAGTGTCCAAATATAACAGATTGCCTGTGGATTCTTCAAAATTCCCTATTGCCTCACAGAACTGGACCTTCTTCGGCTGAGAGGCGACACAAGACCCACTGGAGACCTCAGCTACAACCACCAACCTGATGACTACAGGATCCTCTCACAGCTGTACCAGAAAAACTCCCTAAAGGATGCTCTATTTGCAAAGATAATTATTCAGAAGTTCCCTCTGTTCAGGAGCAGGGTATCCACATAACTCAGCCATAGGGATCAGGTTCATTTTTGTACACGGAAAAGCCTTAAGTTACGTAAAACCTTAGGACACTTGGGTCCTTCCCTCTGGCAGCATTCGGGGAAGTTCAGCCTCATTTGTCAGCATGAGCAGACCTAGAAACAGAGATTAAAAGAGTGCCCCACCTTGTACAAATACACACTTCAGCAATTAATGAATTCTTCATTTTCTCTAACCATCATCAAATGCATATGCGAAGAAAAAAAATCCCATCCCGTAATTCGGAAGCCTATAAAAACCAAGGTGGCTTCCTGATACATCATGAGAGTGTGCAGAAGGAATAGAAAAAGCAGACCTGATTTGTGACTTTTGTATGCACCTGATTTTCACCCTCACTGCATTGCCGCCTGCACCCAGCACACTGCAGCCTGGCAGCCGCAAGCACTCACCAGCTCTGGGATCTTCCAGCTGCACCCCGATTCATACAGCCTGTCACAAGCTTGACTTGATACGGCTTTCTTTCAAAATATTCTCTGATTGAGGATAATACGATATGACAGATGAGTTACACAACTGTGTGCTGACACATTGTTTGTTAAAACCCATAAATAAAAAAAGTTAGCACAACGCTGTTGCATGTAACTCATTGTGGAATATAGTTTCAGGTTAGTTTTTAGCATTCAAGGTTATGAATGGGACTCAGGGTGTTCTCTTGTGCTTTTGTATGTCTGGTAGGTGGGAGGCCTAGGGAATGACTAGGTAATTTGCCGCTCACAGCAACATTGAAACAACAAGGAACGTAAATCTAACTGCTGGCGAAGCAGTGGGTGACCGCGCAAAGCACTGGAGCTGCCTGTGAAGCTGCCCAGTCCTCACAGCATATCTGCTGGATCCATGTCTCCCTGGTGAAGATGGTGCTGGAAACGTACCTGCTGCTGGCACGACACGGGCAGACCCAGGAAAACGCTAACGTGCACGAGAAGGTGACTTTTCCCTTAAGTCAGGAGGAAGGAGGCATCCCCTCCAAGGGTGCCCTTCTAACAAGAGCGCCCTGCAGAGCAGCATGCCTTGCCCCCGCTATTTTTCCGGGCAGCTGTTACTCATACACAGCATACTCCCTCTCTTCACCCGTCATCCCCAGTCTTAGTTGATCTCTTCTCTGTGATAGTCTCTTTTCGCAACCACGCAGGTATCTATTCATGTGGGAAAAGGCCTGTTTAGTTACGCACACATGGGCGGCGGGTTGCGTTCACACAGAAATCCAGCCTGGCAAGGCGCCCGTTAGCTCTGGAAGATGACGAAGTGGCAGCCTTGTCAGGACTAGCCGAGCGACACTGGCACAACATACCATGCCTCAGGGGATTAATGTTGTGTAACGTGTATAACAAGATGAAGTATGTTCATTATTTTGAAAATTAGCATCAGAAAACAAAGTCCAGAGTTTCAATCTGGCTTTATTTCTCATTTAAATCTCACCCACCTTTTTTTCCCCTGAACAAAGCCTGCAATATTTTGATTTAAATTATAGTCATCAGTTAAATCACTCATTTCAGGTATGGCAGTAAAAGTGATGTGTTGTAAAATTCATTCCTCAGCTAACATTAGGGAACTTGATTTTAATGTGTGTGACTGAATTGGCTGCTGCTTTCTGTGCATTTGCCTTTGAAAACACCTCCAAAAATAGTAAGGCTAGAGAAATGCTGTGGTAAATGAAATTGCTTTCTCTGGACTCATTTCTGGCAGGCTTGCCTGTGTAAAGGGAAAGACACTGGTTTTAGGAACTGTCCATGTTTATGAGAAGGCTAAATATAGACATGAAAAGGCACGCTATTCCTGGACAAAGAAAGCAAGCATGTTTTCAGGAACGACTTGCATGGGATCTTACCTAGAAAAATAAATGGTGTATTCTAATGGACTCAGGAAAATAAAAAAAACCCACACAGCAGCCCCCCACCCCCCCCCAACCCAACAACACACCTTTGTCAGAGACAAAAACTCAACACATCATGGAAACACTGCCATCCTCTCCTATCTTGGCATTCTCTTCATCATTTATTACACTTGTCAAAATTTTCAATCACGTCCTGACTCACCAAGAGGGCAGCATGCACAGGTGTAGAATATTCAGCATTTTCACCTACGGGTATTTTGCTTCCACAGTGCTTTGAAAAAGGGAGGAAAAGGAGTATCAGGGTTTGAGGTGAGCCCTTACTGCTGACGGGAGCAAGCAAGAGCCAGCTTGCTTGAGAGCTGCACGGCAGCAAGCCCACCGGCCAACCTGAGGCAGATACACGTAAGCCTAGGTGGATTAATGTTTAATAAATCCTTTCCCTACAATCACAGAAACATTAGGAAGCTGTTTAAAAATGCAACAGTGAAACTGTTCAGAGAAAAAAAAAATCTGTGGAGGTGACTAATTTGGTGACTGAGCATAAACAGGAAACACAACAGCTGCACGCAGCTTGGTTCAGGACCAGGGAAACTGCTGGGTAAATGTAGTTTATCATTAGAGGCAATGAGGTATTTAGAGAAATCAAATGAAGCACTTGTTCTCTGCAACAAGCTCAGCACTGGATGAGGGAGCAGCCCACAGATGTGCTTCCTTCCACTAGCAGGGATTTGCCCGGGTGCCCTGGGCAAGCCTTCAGCTACCCCATCTGACACCAGCACAGAGCCTGGCCCGGGACTCTGTCAGACATCTGCAGGGCGCTTCTGGTGCTGACAAGGTTTCAAGGCCTCCTGCTTCCTAACCCCTGGTGCCCCTAGCCATTTCCAGCAGCCTTTGCTTTCTGTGCTGGGAACCCCATTGGTACCTGCACAGCTGCTGGACCTTTGCTCTTTCCTGGGAGCAAGAAGGTGCAGTGAGGAGACACCTGATTTCGTACCTGAACTGAACCTGCAAGAGATACAAGGAGGCAGAAGACAGTGGTTACCTAGTCCTACGTAACCAGAATATCCATTCACTGTCTAGCTGCCTGGGTGGCAGGGTGCCAACAGCTCTAGCAACATTGCTAGGAGATGTATGCAACGATTTCAAATAACTCTGCACTTAAGTATTCAAAAACTTTTGGAAGCTTTTTTTAATACATATATATATATGAATAAGGCTACAATAGCTTTATTAGCACTTCTGTATTTTTATCCTCTATTTTTCCTCTTGTTTTACAGAAAGCAAGCAAGGTATTACTTTCAAGCTTGCACTGATGCCAGTGCCTTGCCAAGAGCTTGGCCACGAGAGGAGGAACATGCTGACGCCAGGGCAATGATTCTTTGCTCTGACAGTGGGCTATGAATCAGGCCATGAACTGGCGCTTGGCATCCAGCAAGCACAGGGGAGGTGGAAGGGCATAAGCTCTCCGTTTTGTTTCGGGACACCCCAAGCAGACTGTTTGGGGCAACGACTCGCCACTGTATTCTCATCGGTGATCCCCATTACCAACATCTTGAAAACAAGCCCTCAGACATAGGACAACATTACCATTTTACTGATGGAAAATTGTGGCACCAAGATGTCACCCAGAGCTATGACAACTTTTGCAGAGCAGAAACAGCAGCTACATGTGTAAGCTGAGTGGTGTTTCCGTAGCCTTTAGCATATCCCTATGTCCCTAAGCAGAGTCCAGTCCTCCTGCGGGCCTAGCAGCTCAGCCTGGGAAACAGTCCGACTACATTTCTCAGCAGTTATCTTATATATGAGTTTGGCATAAGTATGTCTGAACAGAGCTTCTCTTTCCACATGACTCAGAAACCTGTCCTAAGCAGGTCAACAGCTTCACTAAAAACATGCCATAGCCCTGACGTTGTCAGTGGCTAACTGCCTAGGGAGATGGGAACACCTTCCGCCTTCCAAACTCTAACACTTAAAAATATATATTGTGTATATAATTGTAATATGTATACAGCACATATATGCACTACATGTATATGTTACAATAAAAATACATCATATAATGCATTACACATTATGTGTATTATACCATAAAGTGTATCCAGTACCTTTGCACTATGTACCTACCCTACTGCATGTGTTTCATTGGAAAATCAGGGCTGCACAGTGAACGAAGATTATTGTAATGGTGGCAAAACTATAGAGACTTAGAAGCTGCACCAAATTTTTCCATCAAGCATAGAGATCACAACAGACCTCCGAGTAGAAAGCAACACTGCACCACCCTGCTCTACCCCTTGATGTTTCAACAGCCACACACACAAACCCCACCTTCCCCCTGCTCACACTTCGAGACAGAAGTTGGCAGAGCCCTCAGGCTAGAAACAGTGGCCCATTTCCAGATGCTGATTTTATTCTGGTTCTGCATAATGCCCATATTCTTTACCCATCTTCTTCCTCCTGCTCTCTCCATTTTGCCATCCTACTTCCCTCCACGCTCCTGCCCATCTCCCACCCCACACCTCCTGCCGGCAGTTCCCCCACCAGCCCTGCCTTCCACACCACTGCCCCCAGGACAGCCGAGGAAGGGGGCAGCAGCAGGACTTAAGTCCACAAGCTGGGAGAACATTGGGCGGCAACGGGATTTGCAGGGCAGGGGAGCATGGCAGGGCTGGCGGAGGGGGTGCTGCAGGGTGGGGATGTTCGTGTGTCACCCACCAAAGAGTCCTGAACATGGGCATCAGAGCCTTTGCAGGAAGAGGTTATGCCACAATGCTGTGTTACACAGACACGATCTGGATATTGAAGAGCAGGTGAAATGCACTCTGGATAAATCAAATAGTTCCAAGTTCATCTTCCCATGCATCCAGTCATTTATGTGAAACAATTTAAAGGCACTTTACACAGCTTGGCCTCACTAAGAGCCTCTTCTGCCATGCAGATATTTCCCTTCCCCCAATCTTGCTTTCATTCTTACAATATTACCACCATCAAAAGTCATTTAATTTCAATTTCATGGCTTGATTGGGCTGAATGTAATGGAACCAGATGCTATGAATGAATGGAAGTTCCTTCTGTGAACACCCATCATATTTCTGAGCTAAGTGGGCCATGTTCAGCTGCATGCAGGTACTTCATATGCTTTCAGAGCGTTTATCTGTCTGTAGCAGGTATGAAGCCAGTCCAATGAGCCGAAACTAAAGTAAAAACATTAAACTGGCCTTTGTTGTTCCATAAAGAAAATACTATAAAGCTTTAATTGCTAGTTAATCAACATACTCCAAAATAAATGAATCATACTATTTTTCTTGGTGCTTACGTGGTTTAAAATAGCAAGAAAATTATATGCTCATTTTCCTCCCAGGGTTTTCAGTTGTGGACTATTTCAAAGACGAAACAATTTAACCAGAACATTTTATTTCAATATAATCACAAGGCCACTACTGAATATGGCTGCATAAAAACTATAGCATTTGAGAGTGCTAGTGGCTGGTAGGCTGCGAATTTCCTTCAGAAATACAATTTTGCCGAAATCCTCTCTTATGCTGCCTATACAGTGGTATGGTAGGGCTGCACAGTGTCAGTGAGGGAAGCCAGCCTGGACAGACAATACTTTGGAGACTATTGGAGCAACACCTGAAGTTATTTGAGGGGGTTTCAAGCAGCATTTTTCTAACTTTTTCTAGTGGCTCTCCAGACATTAGCTGGCCAGCAACAGAGTTCAAGGAACTCAGTGCAAAAGATATTAATAGGATTCACTTTCAGCTAACTTCAGCAGCAATAAAACATGGAATTCAGCAAATGAGTTAAACATAATGGAACAAGTCCACTGCATTATAGAGGTATTTAGTATAACACTTCCAAAATTAATCAATAAACAGGAGTATTTAAAGCGAATGAATTTTTAAAGTCATCTAAGGTAGTGCGGTTCCAACCTTTTGAAGGCAGATCTTACCCAAGCTTCAAAATTATTTTGGTGGGGAAAAAAAGAGTCTCCTTGGATCCAAGAGTGGTAGCCTCAGTGTGAACAAGAGTGAGGCATCAGAGGGCCATCATCTCTGGACTGGGCCCTTCCTTTACTAATGACCACTACAGGATTATTCATCAATATCAAATAGCAAACCTAAGTGTCTATAAAACATCTTAACATGTACTAAAAAGCTCTACTGAAGCCTGCTAGCCTTATTCCAGTGCCTCTGCCTTCTGGGTGTGCGCTTTACTTGCTCTGTAGGGTAGGAAAAGCTTCCTTCTCTGTGCACAGCATCTAGCACATTTGGTCAACGTAATGGAGACTCTTAGCCTCTGCTAAGAGGTCTCCAGGCTCATGCCCTTGGTATGGTTTGGGTACTAGATCTTTCCAGTAAGTTTGTAGATTGAGAACTGGTTTAGGAGTAAGTACCTAAATTTAGGAGTAGTTTCATAAAGACATGTGGGCAATAGCTGAATCTTGACATGGGGAACCACTGGATGTGGAGCAGTGTTAGTAACAGCAGCTCTAAAACATAGTTTAAAGCAGAAATTGGTATGAGGCATCTAAGTGCTTTTTTCACTGTTGATCCTATCTTTGCCCAGAGTGAGCAGACTGAATGAGCGTCACCCCAAGAAAGCTCTTCTTCCCAAGGGCCTCCATTTCCTCAGGTTCACCACACGCACAGCTGAGGCATTTCACTGTTCACAGACACACGAGCGAGAATTTTGGGTGTTTCATAGGTGTGTGCTGATGGCAGCACACACACTGGTACCCCCTTCGCTGGCACACTCCATAATAATCAGTGCACTCCACTGATACTCCGCGACACAAGGCACAGCGGTGGCCAGTGAGGCAGAGGCCCTTTTTATGCTGATCCTTTGCATTGCGTTCATAAACACAGGGGGACTGAAGACCAGTAAATACCATAAATGAAATCACCATGAAAAAATACAATGCGATTTTAATTCAAATAACACTTATTTTGATTGGGGGGAGGTATTCCAGCTTCCCATGTAAAGTTTGAAATTTAGAGAGCTGCCAATATTAAGATGTCTGCTTTTACTTTCCACAATGACACAATTACTTACAATACAAGTTAATTTTTTATGTATATTTTTAAAAATCTTTCTGAGGTTAAGTTCCTTATTTTGGATAGCATGCGAAATTGTGTTTAAAGAAATTCTTTTAGATAGCCAACAGACAATTTTCCCCTACATATTTTTTTGGTAGGTGGCTCATTATGGAAAATCAATTATGTCGTTTCTCATTAAACAGTCCGCAGTATCATGAATGTTAAACAATGAATTTCACATTGTAAGACAATTTCCGTACTTGAAGTCATGAGGTTAGTGACATTATTAGCCTCTTCCCTAGCTAAAGCTCTTTTATTATTTCTGATTTTCTCTTCCTCCTAGGAGGATATAATTTATGAGGGCAACCTACTCTAAGCTGGGCTACTTGAATTCTTGCTGATAGGAAGCAATCTTATCTACTAAAATAACAGAATAAAATAAAACTACTTAAGTATTTTTAGAATATAGATGAATTTTCCTGTTGCAGAGAGATGAATTTAATACTACTGGAATATGCACAAATTTGACTTAATAAATACACCAGGCAAAGAGAGGAAACTGAACTACTTCGTGTGCAAAGCAATTGACATTCATGGTTCTCGTACAGTTGGGCACATAAACCTTTAGCAAAGAATTAAAATTATAAATAGAATATTCTCAACACTGAACACAGGCTTTCTCTCTTCCCCAAGCACATCCACCATAAGCAGTAAATGTGTGAATAACCTTCATGTTGTGCATTAACGGATTTCACTGTTTTCAACACCTAGAAATCCTTGACCATGGCGATGTTGCTTGCAGCTGAAAAGAAACTCCGTGCACAGCTCTGTCTCTGATCCAAATGTACCACCGCTCTGATAGTCTGACCACAGCAGAAGCTGTTTGGTGGTGTTAAAGACAGGCTGCCTTGTACAAACAAGCAAAGGTTTTCATGTGAAGCCACACAACTAGTGCCATTTGTGTTTTTAAAACAAACAACTTAGCTTTTATAAAACAAGGTTCTTTTACTCAATATGGAAAGCATTACATGGTCCATGAAGGATCCATAATGCAGTTTCTAGAGCATATAATCTCCAACCATGCAGAAACAGCAAACACTATAACCATTTGTGAGAATGCTCCAAATCCTGGAAAACACTCCTCACCAAATCCTTCACCTCCCAGCACAGGCTAATAACCAGGGGAGTTGAAGAAGCCCTCTCCAGAAAACACACAAATCACGGACACACCAAAGGAATTAGAAATAGTGTACTACAAATCCCAATGTGCAGGACTGGCACTCCTGGATTTTGCTAAAGGGTTTGCAGTGTCCATCCTGCACCTGGGAGAGGAGCTGAGTGCCAGTTTGTCAGTGCTGCAGCATTTTTTACTGCTACCTAAGGACAGCTCCTACATGGAGAAGGATTGGGGTGAAACTTGAACAAATAATACCTAATCTTCCCTGTGGTTAAAACTCTTGTGAAATGAAACTACTGAATTAAAATCAGCCAACTCAGGACTAGAACTTGCAGCGAGTTCTGCACAGACAGATTCAGTGTGGACTCCACAACAGGTCTCTGCAGTTGCAGTTCAGAAAATATCCTACTGCCCTTCGCAGAAATTTATTTGACTGCAGGAAGGGAAGCGGTGAGAGCGGCTGCTTTAGCTGTCAATGACTTAACGTGAACACTGAGCTCATCACAAACATTTTTTTTCTTCTCCTTTTTTCTTCCTTAGGTGTTTTTCAGCTGTGGATAAGTTAGAGGTGGTGGAAGCATGCAACAATGCTTTAGGCTGAGGACATAGTGTCTGTGGCTTGCAAAAGCACAAAGGCATAAACCTAAACCTTTCCATTAATAACTGAGTGAAAGGAATGTCTTTGTACATTATATCCTCGTAATAGCTTTTGTGATTGTATTTTTATAGCACCGTGGATTGTCTCTCAATCTCTGTTCTCTATTGAACTTTCAAAACACCTTGCAAAGAGGAACAAGCATTTTCTAAGGTATTCCTGATGGTAAATTTATTACTACAGAACACAAAATTAACTAAAATTTCTAGTAAGCCCTAGGTAGAGAAAGAAAAATCAGCTTTTATGCTTCACCCAGAACAGAAAACAAAGTCTGCTGTTCTTAAGTCACAGTCAGCCTACATCACCCACACTGGAGAGCAGGGATGTTTCACTGCCCAGGTTACACCTTGCTTCCCCAGGGCGTTACAACCACATGCGAGTTGCCACTTGCACAGATGGCAATTCTGGGACCAGAACACAAGTGAAGCCTGTAGCTAACCTGGGTGCCTAACACAGGCACAGGGCCCTGCTGCATCTCTCAGATCTCAGCAAGAACCTCCTTCTGTCTGCCTGTTTCCTTAGGTTTACTCTCAGAACCGCAATAAAACTTTCACACACACAAAAAAAATAAAGCAATGTTTTATCAGAATAAAGAATTCGAACTGCACATTTTCTGATCCACGTAAGTTTATAAAAAGGCAACAAACAAGCTCTGTGTGATACAAAAAGAAGTGTAAGCGTTTTCTTAGGCAGTTTATATCACCTGTAAGTCCCGAGGCAAGAACCTGGCGCACAAGTCAATCATGCCAACAGAGCCATGATCTTTTCTAGGTAGAGGAAGGTTTCAGAGACAGCCAGGTGGGAGCCTGAGGTAGTGACAGCCCTGCTAGGTGTGGGGACAAGGAGCAGCATTCTGCATCCCAGGCAGAGGGATCTGCAGGCATCCTCCTCTGTCAAGAGCTGGGACAGTGAACGCTACTGGGACCTCTGATGTCTGGCTGTTTATGGCAAAGCTGAGAAGACTAAATCCTGAAGACCCCGTCAGCGCTACCAAAAACCTGGAGTTTACATTTGTGGTCAAATTCAACTGTGGCTCAGCCACGGTGTACCTCACTCTGCACAGTCCGCACAAGACAGACTGAGCTAACCGTGAGACAGCTTGGCTTTGAGGGGGGCTCACTGCATAGACCAAGTCCTGTAGAGGAAGAAAGGGTTTTTAGAATATTGGTTAGTGCAAAGGAGAAAGAGCCAGTGAAAATAAAGTAACAGGTTTGGGGAAGGATCCTGAGCAATGTTGTTTCAGAAAGCAGTGAAAATTACTGAAGAAAAATTAACTTCACAGTTAGCACCAGCTGGTGCAACTCAACTGTAATCAGCAGAGGCCACACCACTTACACCAGACATGAATCTGGCCCAGCTCATTATCTCTGTGCTGCCTCATTGCTCAGTAACAGCCACAGTAAGTTTTTGAAGTGTAAGGCAGAAAAGAGAATCCCAATTTGTTCTGCTCAGCTCAGCACAGGTAGCATATAAATAAAATATTCACCATGTGGGCTCTGCCCCTTGTGAATTGTTTTATCTTGCTTCACTTAAGGCATGAATCTGATGTCTTAATTCAGCCCATTACCTATAGCCTGCACAGGACTGGAAGACACAAGCAGGTATTACTGCACTGTGGATCACCTGCCTGAGAAACTTTACACTGATCCTTATCACCCTTTTGTTCAAGACAATAGTTTCGCACGTAAAACCTCACTTCCCCCACTGAAATTGGCTAAAAATTGGGGATGAGCCACAAGGTAAATGAATATATGAACTAAGCCTAATGGTGGGAAGGTTTAAGGGATGCTTTAATGCAGGACCTCTTTATGAAATGCTCATCTGATATGGCAGTGACTGAACGCAAACAGACCAAGCGATGCCTCGGCCAAAAGTTGAGGAGTGTTGGTGAAAGTCTGACTGGCAAGGGGATTACACTAAATCCATTGAAGGTTTTTCAGCGCAGGGAACCCTAACTTCTTTATAAGGAATATTATATGCATTCATGATCAAAGGCTCTCTCCATAACAAGCAGCAAAAGATCATGGTAAATAGTGTCAAACAGAATATGCCCTGAGGCTCAATAAACTTGAAAAATTCTGCTTATAGTTGTGTGAACTGTCCAGGATACTGTTTCTCAGCTGGTGGGTCAGGAATATTAGGCAAGAGAGCAGACAAGACACTAAAAAAGGTCACAAGATGGTGAACATTACAGTGCAATCTCCAAAGACCTTGTTCCTTGTGCACCCAAACACCCCCCTGGCAGAGCATCCTCTGTAAGCTATGTAGTGCACACAAGAAAGTAAATTCTATGGGTTTAACTGTGCAATCATTAAGAATATATGACTTCAAGAGTGAGAATAAAAAAATTGAAGGGGAGTCATTAAAATATATTGAGTTTGAATAAATGACTGGCAATCTGAAAAAGGTGCAACATACTTGTCTGGAAGAAACTGCACATGCCTTATTTCAGGGCTGCAGAAAGATAGAACGCTTGGTTGATACTGTTCATGGCAGGTAATATGCAAGATGATCCAGACAATCTACTGAAGCAGGTAATCAGCTGGATAATTTAATATGATTTAAGGAACAACAATTATGCATCTAATGGCTAACAGAAAAGCAAAATACATCATGATTAAGGTTTTGCTGGAGGAAATGGAGAAGGCTAGAATACTTTGGGAATTACACTACAGAGAAGAAAGATGAGCGCATCAGCTCAGTACAGATGACTTTTTGCAATGGGAGATACAAGAAAAAGCTAGCTTCTGAGATAATCCCCCTGTCTCACATAGAATAGCATAGTGCTAGGCCCAGTATTGGTCAGTATATGTGCAGTGCTAATTTCACAGTTTAAGACACTTTTTTATATTAAGAACAGTGCAAAAACCCCAAGTCACAATAATGATTCAGGGACCTATAAAAATATTTTCAGGAATTAAACATAGCGAACTCAGATGAACAGGCAATTAGACAAGATTTCTTGAAAGCCCAGCACTACAGATTCAGGATGCTGTTTCTTTTCTATAAAAAGTGTTTTTAAAAAAAAGAAAGAAGAACAGGCTTCGACTAAATTCAGCATTTTATGCAAAATGATTATTTTTGGTGGAAGACATGGACTTCTTTTTTGAAAAAGAACTACCACAGCCATTGTCTACCCCAAAGCACAGGTCATTTAGCAAGAGGAGAGAGTTTGGTGCATCACAGCAGGGAGAATTTGGACCAGGTGCCACTTGCCAGAAGGTAAGTATACAAGACACCACTCCTGAGGCACCACAGAACACTGAATTATTCTGGCATTTATGAATATAAAGAAAGTTAAATAGTCTGAGAATTTCAATCTCTCCTTTTTTTGAATAATTAAAAAAAATCGTATGTTGGTACTTTTAGCACCTCTTCTGTTTTCCCATGTGCAGAATATCCCAGAGCTTTCTGCTCCTCCAGTGCACTGTTTCCCTGACTTTAGTTTCTTAACTATATCAAAAAAGTCGGGCAGGAGGGGAAAGAAAAGCAAGAATAATATTCTTATCACAAAAAGTGTAAAACTACTTATGGATGTTAAAATAGACTACAAAATACGTATACTTATATTTGCAATAGATGGTTATACATAAATAAGTAGTTGAATTTTCTTAATCACAAGATTCATATAACAGCATTTTTACACATTCAAAGCCTCTCAATGTTTACTAGTCCACTGGAAGATATTTAAAACAAACCAGGGCCTGCAAAAGAAAAATATTCTGTAGAAAACAGAACATGGCTTTTAGTGCTCCACTCGTGTCCAAATAACAGGACATATATCATTTTCTAACAGTGTACTACATATACTCCTCCTATTATTTAAAAGCATTAGGGCTGTTAACCTGTAAATGGCAGCTCCAGAGCCAGGCAATAAAAATGCACTTAGAGCTATTTTAGCACCACATGTAAGTAATTCAAGCTTTTAAATTATTAGAAAAGGCACTGATTGTGACAAAACTGAGAGACTTTTTTTCACCATTCATCTAGCACACTGCAAAAGAGAGATGCTATTTCTCAAACCTGCTCTATACTCACCTTTGTGCTGATAAAACTCTTCTGGTTAGGGGTGTCAATTCATATTAAAACAGACAGACTGGACAGAAGCCCTCACACAATCACAGGGATATCAAAGGGTTATACGAGCACAGCTTAGTCCCCTTTCTTTACATAGAGACACTCTAATGTACAAACTCCTTAGCAATGATATAACTGCTTCTGCGAGAGGGAAGGGGAATCATCTTCAGGCGTTTGCGCTTTTGTACAACAGGCACCCTCCGAGACAAATGGAAGGGCTCACGCTGCTGCTATTGCTCCTGCGTGTCCGCAGGCTCAGGCAGACATCACTGCATCATTCCATACTTGTTGCTTATTTTCAAGGTCGTGTTCTCAAACATGAGACCTAGAAACAGCCCTGGGGCTGAGGCACTGACTCCAGCACTTCACAAAGGGAACTGGGGTCACAGTCACGCATTTGGTTCTCCCTGACATGGTCTGCAGGCTAAAAAACCCACCGTGAAGAAAACCTGACTCAGTATGGAACATCACAGCAATCATTCTTTTCTACTAGTTTAAAATTCATGTCAAGCATCCGTGTCATAATGGCCCTGATTTTAAGTCCCTCTTGCCTGATAACATCTGCTGGATATTTGACAGTATTTAAAGAGTTAAATTATAGGAAGCAACTTAATGCCTTAGAAACAGGACTCAGACCATAATATGTAATTTCAGCTAATAGAACTAAGCTAATAAGACCAAATGCTTTCTTAGGCAATGACTGAATTTCAAAGTACAAAGACCTAAACAAGGAAAATCATCATGGTGACCACAGAGGTATAACCTGTTTCTGTCAAACCCCTTTCCAGCACTCTGAATTTAAGCACTGGTAGAACGAGACATGGTTTTGCCTCTGGTCAATGCACTGGAAAAATCCCCTTCCAACAGTAATATGTCTTGGCCTCAAAATAATTCCTATATAGCACAGCTTTTCCTCTCTCCTTTGGGAACATCTTGTAAAAATAATAGTAGTATTTGTGTACTTGGCTTCATTAGGAACATAGCCAAGTTATCCCACAGGATGAATTTCACCCCTCTCCTGGCAATCAGCAAATAAAGTCAATAGTATCTCTGCTTCTCAGTTAGGGGTGGCATTCCTCTCGCCTACCGTTGGCTAGCAAAGCAGCAGACAGCAGCGTAAGCCCTGCTCTGCGTCACTCCCTAGCCAAGGGCAGGAGACACCTCCTCGGGGTAATTTCTTCCACAGAGTGAGGAGTAAATTGCCCCTGCAGACACCCCACCTCCAGGGCAACACAGATGTCTACCTCCAAGTAGGAGCCCGATGTTCTGGCAGCTCATGTTCGGTGAGATCAAACAGTATGCCTCTTGCTCTCCTTCCCATTTAAACCCAAGGAACAGCCTGTTACTGACACCACAGCCACATCGCTGCTGGGGCTTCTGCACTCTTTCTTCCAGCACCACATACAAGGATTTCCAACTCAATTGGAAGTTTGCTAGTAGTTTAATTTCAGTTGGCATAAGGATGTGATCAGAAACATTCCCCGTCCCTAATTAATAGAAGATGCATCTTAAAAACAACGAAAGAGCAACTCTTTAAATAATTCTTCATTGATAGGACTGAAAATGGTTCTGCCACTAAAAGGACATCCCAGCTGGCTACTCAGCAGCTTGCTCTGAGCCCATGCTGTTAAGAAGTTTCTTGACCATTACAAAGTGGCTTTGTTTTTGTGGTTTTTTTTTTTAAGGTACTATAATAGTTTATTCCAAAAGGCTAGCACCAATTTAACAGACAAATTGGCTAGAGATCCAGCATCCTTCTCATTCACAGGTTCCTAAACCTCCTCCTCCACAGTGGAAGCCACAAGCCTCCTGGCAACTGCAGGGTATCAGAGATGTTACTCATTTCACTCACACTTCTGAGAGGGCAAATCCAGCACCCAAGCTGCAGCCACCTCTCCCTGGCCTGTTGGTAAGGGGAGGGCCAGGCACCATATTCTGGACACTCTGGCTTAGACTATACAGGCATCTCACTGAGGCATTTCATTTATGCTGTTATTTGCAATGTCATTATCATGAATGATATCATTTGCACCTCAAATACTGTGTTCAGTTTTGAGCCTCTCACTACAAGAAAGACATTGAGGTACTGGAGTGTGTCCAAAGAAGGGCGACAAAGCTGGTGAGGGGTCTGGAGCACAAGTCTGATGAGGAGCAGCTGAGGGAGCTGGGGTTGTTCAGCCTGGAGAAGAGGAGGCTGAGGGGAGACCTCATCGCTCTCTACAATTACCTGAAAGGGGGTTGCAGAGAGGTGGGTGTCGGTCTCTTCTCCCAAGTGACAAGTGATAGGACAAGAGGAGACGGCCTCAAGTTGCACCAGGGGAGGTTTAGATCAGATATTAGGAAAAATTTCTTCACTAAAAGGGTTGTCAGACACTGGAACAGGCTGCCCAGGGAGGTGGTGGAGTCACCATCCCTGGAGGTATTTAAAAGTCATGTAGACATGGCACTTAGGGACACGGTTTAGTGGTGGACTTAGCAGTGCTACGTTTATGGTTGGACTTGAACTTAAAGGTTTTTTCCAACCTAAAGGATTCTATGATTACATCCTAATGGTAAGGAGAAATATCCCAGCTTCTAACAAGGCTGATACTAACCATCCCATCCTAAAGGGGTGCCCTGGAGGTTCTGCATTTAGGAATTCAAAAGAGCAAGACCAACAGTGTTGGCTACTACTCTTTGATTTGTGCTTTGAGTTCACAGTCTTCTTTCCTTCAGGCTTTCTGGCATTAAATGTGTTTCTTCTGAATCAGCAGGGTTGCCTGTCTAGTCTCTGGCTAGAAACGTAGGCTGCAGACTGAGCCTGGAACACATCAGCAATCTCTGCTTGCTCTCAGCGACTGTGACCGCCGATGAGAGCTTGCAGAGGCAAGGAAAAAGCAGCCTCATTTGCTGCCAGAGTCAGTGATAAGGAAACAAGTCCCAATTAGTTGCATGTTCAAGCCTTGGCCACAGCATCCATCACACAGTCACTTACATTCCTGAGTTGACACAACCCCCAGAAAAAACCCTGCACCATAAGCCAAGCAAGAGGGCAAATGTACTTTAGAAGGAAGCAAAAGCACAGATGCTTAAAATAAACTAATGAAGTCCCAAAATAGTAACAAGTACAAGTAGCTTCAAAAGACTTTGAAAACAAGAATTAAAACCTTTTCCCAAATACCAGCCAGTTCCTCTGTTGTTACAAGACCTGCTGTACAATACTAGTCGTAAGAGGAAAGTCTAGCTTTGTTGATACAGTATCTTCCCAAAACAGTAATGTTTATTCATATCTGATAAAATTGTTACTTCTTAAACTGAGTCTCTGGACTGAGCTTTTACTGATGGTGAAAATGGGTGTACCTTTTGGAACTGGCTTCATAGAGTTGGTTTGTGTGAAAAAAGAGCAGCAGCAACAGCAAAAGACAGGCATATACAACTGTTGCATTATCTCCATCTCTCTCTTATGTCAACTAATTATCATGATAAAAAAATAAGAGCATTCCTTCAGATGCCAGAAGTTATATCCAATATCTGAAAAAAATAATATATATTACAGTTTTAGCTTCTCTAAAGTAACAGGGCTGAGTCCCAAAAGAAATACCATGAAGCAGCCTCTATGCTAAAAGATATATTGCACAGGCTGTTTTCATAAACTATCCTCAAAACCAAAGAACACATTTCTTCACATTAGCAATCGGTAAACCTAATTAAGGAACAGAAATATTGCAAATGAATGCACTTAATTTTGAAGAAAGTGTGCAGCATATGCAAACTAGTAGCATGCTGAAAAAATGGCTGGGCAGCCTTTTTCTCTATTTGGATCTCATCAGCTCTGCGAGAAAAATAGCTAGCAAGTTGAAGAAGGGGAAACACACAAATCCTTGCCATCTGGGTATTACAAATCACCACAGCTTCCTCTCCCCACCCCCTGCCAAAGTCATTACTTTACAGAGGCCTGTACACAAATGATTCTGCTCTATAGAAAATACCTTCAACGAGTAAAACCCCATGCCATGGGCTAATTCAGTGTGGCCAGGGAGGGTGGGAAGGCATAGGGCATCCCATTCACTGACAGACTCCGTTATCGTGAATTATCTGAAGATAATTCCTCTAGTATTTTGGGACATCCGCTTTCCTCCCGACAGATGCAGGTGAAGAGTTCTCCCCCTTGCAGCCCGAGGGGGGACATTGCCTTGGGTGTCTGACCAGGGTAGAGCTTAGCGCCCAGCACAGCTCCCAAAGCTGTGTAAGTCCATGCAGTGCCATAAGTGGGGCTCATGTCAATGCCAAAACTTAGACCACAACCTGTTCAAACATGTTTAAGAGGAAATCTTTAAAAAACTCAGCAACAACAAAAACAGTGACTGGTAGAAAAAAAATCGACTATGTATAATATAATCGAAGGGTGTATATAAAGGAAATGGTGATTTGTTTAGTCTGTTCTTTAAAGGACCCTTAAATAATGTAACATTGCTTACAATACATGAAGCCAAAGATAAGATTATTTTAGGTTCATTTTGTGCTGTGGTTTTTTTGTTTTTTAAACCACTGCAGGAAAGGAACAAACTGGTGTTTATTAACATTAGCTTGACTTAGACAAAAACCAGACTATATTAGCAATATAAAACTCAAAGAGGACAGGGACGAACCTAAAAGAAAGAGCACCTGGAGGGACAGGGCTTCAGGAATTGCATGTGCCAGAAGCCTCACTTTACCAAGGACAGGACAAAATCTGATGGCAGTGATTCCTAGTGAGCCCTGCAGCTCCCTGGCTTTGCCTCCCACCCTCACTTCCACACGCAGTTAAATGCTTGGGGCTGGGCTTTTATGCAGGCAGACGGTGAGCAGGGCTTACGCATGGGTGAAGACTGAAAAGAGAAGATAAAAAGCACAGATTTTAACCACTCTGTTTTTGGGAATGGGAGAGGGAAGAGATCTGCCTTTACACATCCCTCTGGAGGAAGACTGCCAAGCATGGGGCATCGTGGTGGATTTCAGCATTTGCAATTGCCTACAGGGGCCACATCCTTTACCTTGAGCTACTGTGGTCTGCACATTTGGCTGTGGAATCTAAATTTGCTGTTGAGATTGTTCCCAGTCCCTTTGGGCACCTTGCAGAATGTCTGTTAATCAGTTTCTTGCTCTAATAAAATGAGGGTTATAGTATTTGCTCACTGAATTATGGCCTGCAAAACCTTAGATTTATTTTACATACCTGATTTCAACAGCACAATGATCTCTTAACTTGACAGTGCTTTGCAGCACACAAATGGGCTATCTGGTTCTCTCTGTTGCAGCCTGTCATCAATATAAAGATCTCAAATGATGCAGAATGAAGACTGCTAATCCCTGTAACTACCAGAGGCATGGCTAGTCTGTTAATTGGCAACAATCAAATTATGTTTTCTAATGTTATATTCAGTGGAAAAGCCCATCCCAAATGAACACACTGCAGCAGATGACTTCATTTACTCTAAATTTTGACAGTTACCAGAAGCAGTAGGAAGGGAGAAACACTGCAAGGAATGAAGTGCTTGATTTAGTGTCAGAGAGCCATGGGATGGGCGGTACAGGCTAACAGTTTTTCATGGCCAGTTTAGGCTTTGAAATTCCAAGAGCGATAGCCACTCCATGGCAGTGCAGATGCCTGGAAGGGACACTGTTGTTTCTGTTCCATTTGTTTTGCCTGGCAGCCTCAAATCTCTTATCTGCTCTAGACAGGTCATTTAAAAGGTGTCAGGGTCTGTGAAGGGTATCAATACTTGCAGTAGCCCCATATTTCAGACTTTCCAGATGCCTTTCCTATGTCCAAATCTGAACAGAAAGCAGTTATGATAGATTCTCTGTCTTGAAGCTCAGGGCAAAATGTCTACAGAAAAAGAAAAAAATCTATAGAAGAAGTTAAGTCACTGCTTGTTTGTTTTTCCATTCCCTTTTCCAGAGGGAAACTATCCTTCACACCATACAAATGAGGCTCAGACTCCTGACATGAAGCTGGCACACAAAGCACCAAACAAGATTATGTAAACCACAGAATGCAACACAAACCAGTTGTTTCCCCCAAAAGCTTCAGAAGCATGTAGTCATATGTCTAATATATACCTTAAACTACAACGTCTGGACCAGATTTGTATCTGGTTGTGCAAGCCCTGCCAATGTACATCACTCAAAGACTTGGCCTAAACCATGTATTTCCATGGAAGTTTATTTTGTGGAATTCAAACTAATGCATATGTATTCACACAATACTGAAAACACTACGCTGTCCTGCTGCTGCTTTGGATTTCTAAAGCATTTAACTCTGTGAATACTGTGCAAAGGTGGGCATGGCAGGCTAGGTCACACCCCGCACTAATTTCCACAAAGGCTCCTCTCCACCTGGAACTCCACAGGACTGAGACAAATGCTTAAATCCCTGGCTCAGCTTCCCGGGATTGTTTCAGCTCTCTTCACCTATCAGACTCTGAAGCAGGTACAGCTGGTCATTCTGCTCCCTTTATCACCTTCCCTCCTGTGCTGCTCCCCCCTCAGTAAGAAACCTTCAGTGATCAGCAGCATGGTGAGGTGGCAGCCAGGGATCAGGAGCCCCTGGCTGCATTGCCAATCCTGGTGCTGGGAGATGGCCGGGCAAATCGAAACCCTGTGCTCTGTCCCCTTTCTGCTCCCCATCACCTCAGCCTGGCATGCCTGGGGGCAGGCCAGGTCTCCCAAGTGACGATGCAGTTCCTCACATCATGGGACCCTGGCATGGATGCATCTTCCAGACAGAACAGCAATGCAGCTTTTAAAAAGCTGGAAAGAGTTCATACAGTCAACATCTGGCAGCAGTTGCCAAAATAAATACAGCATAGAAATATTTGTAAAATGGCTGAGGAACAATATGGATAATGTGGCATTATACTATAAACAGAGCAGCATATTAATCAAGAAACAATAAAGCTTTTAAATATATTTTAAAGAGTCTCACTTAAAACCAATGCAAAACATAACTCGTGCAGAATGGCTGGCCTATTTCCCATTGACTGTCTATTCCAGTTCTCCAGCTGTAAAATTAAGAAAACAAGTCTTGGGGGCATAATGAGGAGAAACAGATGAAAGACTAAGGAGCTCCAATACAACCATAATGGATACCATGCAAGTAGGTGGGCTAGAGAAGACTATCCAAGTAATAAAAAATTGTGTTTGGAAGGAAATACCACAAGTATCAGGAGAGGACTTTTAAAACTGGCCATCCAGCACACAAGTGCAGATTTACTAGGGAAGTCAAACACACCTCAGCTCACTCTCGCCTTTAGAATGCCCCAATAACGTCCTACCTTCTGTGATATACTTAAAGCTACACAGTTCTTTCCTTGCACACCAAATATTTCGTAGCACATCTATGCTGCCTACCCACAGCCACGACACTCACTAGATACTGCGAGAGCTGGGCTGCCAAAATGCTCCTTAAGGGAAAGGCTGTGACACACGGCTAAGCTGCACCAGGCCAGGTGTTTTGCATAGAGTATCTGGAACATATATGAATCAAAGAACCCTTCAGATATAATGGAGCAAAGATTGACAATATTTGCTGTTTTGTGGTGCCGAGAAGAGAGACTGCCGTTAATTACTGTCAGCTACACTACATATACATCACCCACTGCAACACTCAGCTCATCTTTAGCTTCTACCAGGAGAACTGTTAGATTGATGGGAAACCCTGCATGATCAAGGTACATCTCCACTGAAATCCATTGCAGTGAAAGAATATGCCACAGGCATATAGTGCTCGCAAAAACTGAAAGCAGAATAGCTGGGGCTCAGTCAAAGCCAATTGAGAGGCAAAGTGAAATACAATTGATTAAATGGCAGTGCTGGTCACAAGCACTTGGATAAGTTTTTTTTGCCTTAAAAAAAAAAGAAAATGAACATTTTCTGTTCAAAATGACCTTTCATCTCAAAACTTAGGGTAACTATAGTTATAAAACAGCAGCGGAGTCAAAGCTGTACCAGCACCTTCAGAAGTTACCAAAATGAAGCACTCCATGTAAACAAAACAGACTTCTTCCCCGCATTCCCTATTCCCTAGTGGTTTTGCCTATTTCTATTACAGACCCCTCAAGGTTGTCTCCTCCACAAAGCTCTAAATATTATACTGTATTTCCTCACCATTGCATACATCTGAGAAGCTGGATCACCTTTTGGAGTCAGTGCAAATGTCTTAAGTTTCTTCCCACTCTTTGCAGTTGGGGGGAGGGCAGCAAGCTCACCCCCATGGCGTGGTCCCACAGCACCAGAGCCAGGCAAGCAGAGCAGGGTGGTGGCAGCAGCACATCCCATCAATGAGCCAGCGATCATCAGGCAAAGTGCAAGGTAACAAGAGCTCTAAGATCAAACCAGGAAAGCCAAATCATCCGGCTACAGCCCCAGAAGCAGGTCTAACTACAACACAGCTCAAACCACTGCTGACAGCCCAGGCTGGAGCTTAAATGGGGCTCCTGGACCCACAGCTGGATGGTGCGTGAGTGGGGCTCCCAGGTGAGGCTGCTCAAGGCAATTAAGGGCTGCTGGTGCCACCTGGGCCTAATAAGCTAAAAAAGCAAAAATCGGGTTCTGTGTTTTAAGTACCCAAAAGCATAAGATGTGAGTACCTTGCAGTGTTGGTTTATCAGCACAGAATTCAGGTGAGGTGATCGTGGCTCTGCACGGGCTCATGGACAGCCCGGGGTTACTCAGGAGTCTCTGGCAGCACCAAGGGATCACCCAAGGGATCCACCAAGGGATCACCCCAGCTGAACATCAGAAATAAGTGGAGCGTTTGAAAAGAATGAAGAAGGGGATGATTAACTAGATTCTAGTGACCAAGGCGTATAAGGGTAGAGCATGAGATACCAAAAGTCAACGTGAGACTCAGTGAAACATATGAAAACACATGGCAAAAATGTTCTGCAACTGTATATATAAAAAGAGAACAGTGAAGTAGAAGAGAAGCTGTTCAGTATACTGCTATACAGTCCCTCAGCTTTGCGATTATGCCAGCGAATACATGTAACTGGAAACAGAGACTGAAATGTCTTAGTAGGACATATATATGGTAATGGCCCAATGTCTCATTTTCTGCTTGGGAGAAGCATTAGAAGACAGTGATTCACCATAAATAGTAATCCGTGGTAATGTCTCTGATGGAAAACCGAAACAATCCAAAAGTTCAGGTCTAACTATGATTATATTGAAGTCTACAGAAAACTCTGCCTGAGAGCAGCAATTATCTGTAGTGGAAGAAGGATAGGAAACCGTAAGACTGATTTGTTTAAAAAAGTTTTGAAGGCGGCCAGATCACTAGAGACAGACCATGTCACTAAATGCTTCTCTAGTACAAACCATGCCAGCAGAAGTCTAAAGATATTTTCTGCAAATAGGGGAAAGGTGAATCAAATTTCCAGCACTGGACAACGAGTTTTTCAGGTTGAAGTAAGCAGCAGAGGTTCTTCTTTTTTCATTCAGGCCTTAAGGGGAGTCATGAATCCCCCAAAGAAAAGTTTAAATGGTAATTTATATTTAGAAAGATACAGAAAAAAAGAACTTATAGTCTCATGAGTAATGGGGTATTTGACTTACAGGTCAACGACATTGTAAATAAGTTATGTACAGAAGCTCTCATAAGGATGGGGGTCCTAGCTTCTGATCGGTAGATGATCCGAGATGTACCCTAACACAGGCGGTATAACCACCCTCACATCACACTACGTGCCGTTTAGCTTGCTTTGGGGTGGGTTTTTTTTTTCCTGTTCAATTTAACCTAGGAGCCGTATGTTGCAAAAATATACATGGAGTTATGGGCTGATTCTGGAATCAAAGTTGCTCTGTAAATTACCAGTGCTGGACTTTATAACACAATGAAGTAAGAACATATTTGTTGCCCAGGTAAAATGCAGGAGAAGTACACTCTAATGCTGGGACAGAAGATAAGCTCTATGGAGAGAAGCTGAATTAATTTTATCGTATTGCACAGAAGGCTACACAAGGGATACTATTATACGAAAGAATTATTCCTTATCTAATTTCTGCACACCCAGAGGATTGTGTCCAGCGCCTGCAGACAATACGTCTAGGTATAATATTAGCACACTATCCAAGAAGCACACCTTAAAGCATGCTGAAACGGAGTACATTTTCACTAGGGCCACAATTCCACTAGAGAACCTGCTTTTATGGAAAAATCAATTTTTCACTTTCATAGCCATGCTTAAGTATTGCAATAGGTTTTATGATAGTTTTCTCAATATTAAAAATACAACTTCAAATACGACAAAGCAATAAATATGACATTTGACACTTATGAATATGATGGCAAATGAATCGGGGAGGACTTCTGTGTTTAGTTTTTTTAAGATGAGTTGATATACTGCAGCTCATTCTACAGGGCTGACATACCCGTCACTGCTGCTTTTCTCTTTGGCTATTTCTCTTGCTTTATTAGGCTTATTATTGCTAATTTACTTTTTTGTTCGGGTTGGGTGTTTTAGAGAGAAGATAAGAAACGAGGGGTGGGATGATTCCAGTTACTGCCATCTGGCACTCCAGTGACAGTTTGGAAAACTCCTTTTAATTAAACAAGTGTTACTTTGTAAAGTTAGAGTAATCCTAGCCTGTAACACGCAGCTGGGAAAGCAAACAGACATCAGTTCATCTGATAAGCACATGCTGAAGACCAGTGAAAGGAGGAGATTAAACAGGATCCCACATGAATGCAAACACACAGAATGGTTTGGGGGGGGAGTTGTGCACATGTGTGTGAGCACACGTGCACACAACGAAAGACCTGCCACAGCCAGAGCTAGGGCCAGAGCTGCAGCTTAATGAGAAGCTTTAAAATGCACTCCTCAGAATGCCATTTGATTAGAAAAGCAGGTGATTTGGAAGGATAATCTGATTTCTGATGTGGCATCACCAGATACCACATCACACTGGGTAGCAGACCGAATACGGGATTTGCCTTAGCCTTATCAGTGCCTGAGTCTGACTGCTTCCTCAGAACAGAAAAAAATCCCTCTCTCTGTTCATCACCTCTCCCACTTCAGCTCAGAGTAAGTGGCAGGGGAATCAGTCCCTTGCGTACAATAGCTCCCCAGAGGCAGGGAGCTATACAGGCAGGCATCGGGGAACATGATCTGGGATGCTCCCACTGCAACAGAAGGAAACACTATGAAAATCTGGTATGATGCAAAAGAAAGCTCAGAAGGAACTAAGCTTGTTCTTATCTGCTCTTGATCCAACAAATCAGCTAAAATTAAGCATATGAATAGGCCTAACTGTGAAGGAGGGAGATCTAAGTAACTGTTCGCTTTAGTTTTTCCCTGGGTTAAAGCCTTTGGAAGGCAAATGCCCAAGCACAGATCTTGCTCTCCCTGCGACCCAGGTGCTGGGCACATGCACTGCGCAATGTTAAGATTAGCACCGTGCGTTCTCTCAACACTAATGGGATGTTATTTCTCTTCTCATCTTAAATTACTATCACCCCGAGTACTGTTACCTGTAGCAAGCCTAAGTCCAGAGGAGTTTAGAGCTCCTGCCGTAATCAGCCACCTCTGTCCTTGCCTTGGCAAGTTTTGCTGCAGCTGGAGCCAGCCGGGTCTGGAATGGAGGAGCTGGCACCGAAGGCGGGCGGGTGAGGGATTGCGTTTGTTGATTACATAGTGCCAGGTTTTAGAAACTGGAATCTCTCAAACCAAGGGAGAGGATGGTGTCTGGAGGATGTTGGAAAGATATTTCTGATTAGCACTGAAGGCTTGCAAAGAATTAGTAAAGAATTAGGGTCAAACAGAGTTACCGTGATCAAATACGGTGCTACGTGTGACCAGGTTGCAGCACTTCCAGGAAAGAGTGTCTAATGAAAGCGGGCGTCAGTCAAGCCAAGGGGCACGAGCCTGGGCACAGCCGGAGAAAAGGCAGCGCACGCTAGCTGCAGAGCTGCGGCACGGGGAAACGGGGAGCTCAGAGAAGGACGCTGAAGGGGGCTGAAAAAACCAGGAGCAGAGCTTTCAGGGGACACGTGGCTGTGTGAACCACCATAGCTGCATGAGCGGTAAAGGCACACTGGTGATTTTATTTGCACCCCAAGCTCCCATTGAATACATTCTTTTCTGCCTATAAAAAATGCCAATATCTGAATCATAAGGCACTGACAGCTTCTGAGATACTGCCAGAAAATTAGTTTTACAGTCATAAGCAATGCTAAGGGAATGTTAATAAAGAGCAGAGAGCAAAAGTTTGGGTTTACATTTCACAGCCAGAAAAAGAGTCTTTCCCTCCGAAACGATCATCTACTCTCCTCATGCTCATGTGCTCTGCAACGAATGCTGTCCTGGCTCCTTCCCTCAGCTGCAAGCAGGAGGGTCTTCCTGCCAAGGTAACCTGGTCCAGCACCTGGGCTTTCCTCCCATGTCCCTCAGAGAAAAATCAGATTTGAGACTTAAGACGTACTCATATGACAAATGTGCTCAAGAATTTCAGAGAAAAATAAGAGATTTTGAATACTGAATGGATTCTTGGTATATAGCAATTGTGAAAAGGAATCATTGTACTAAGTTTCCTGTGAGAAAAACCTAAAAAGAAATAATAATAAAAGATCTCAGGCTGAGCTACTGACCTCTAAGAAAGGTTGAAGAGATGAGAGACCTGAGAAAATTAAAACTATGCTGATATTTATTCACATGGCACAAACAATTCATATAGTTTGAGAAAACACACTGAAGTTTAAACATTCATTGTAAGCCATTACACTGTTTTAAGTTGAGGCTGTTCACAAATTGTCTTCTTTTAAAATGGAATAATGTATTCTTTTAAATTTCTGTAAGTCTGAATGTTTCATTTCTCAGTCAGAATTGTTAATCAGGAAGATGCAATACAATCTGCTAAATCTCAAGAGTGCTAAGATATGAAGGGCCTTTAGCAGTGGTACAGGTAATTAAGTTTGTTATGATTTTCTATATATTCTGCAGCAGAAAACCTGATTGTTCTTTTGGCAAGGAGCCATGTCTGTTCATCTTCAAAGATGACCTGTTTTAAATTTTAAAATAAATATTATTTAAAGTTGGAGATAATTTTATTTTAATAGAACACATAATACCAATGTATGTTCTTCATTATATACAGCAATTAATTTTTTTGCTAATATACTAGTGTACTGAAAATTTGTGTGATTTTTTAATACATATTCAAAAGATGAAAACACGAAAGGCAGGTACTGATGTTAACTAAGATGACAGATCCTGTGGAGCTACATTAACATCTTGGCATATTAATAGTCTGGAATTTTTTGACTGACTGCAGCAAAGGGAAGATTTGGGTTTGAAAAAGAAGAGAACTTAGCAATTTTTTTTCTCATTATTAGTATTTCTCACCAATTTCCATGAGAAATTATGAGAAACAATGTCTGTGGGAGTTCTCCACAGGATTCTTACTAGCTGACAGGTGAAGGAGAATGTTGTTCTGGAAGGATCATGGGGTTAGGGGCTCCCCATTTATCTGGTGCTGGAGAGAATACAAACCCTTTGTACCACTGTTTGGGGACCATTCCACACTAAATTAGAACTACTCTGTGGATCTAAAAAACGTCTCAGGCGTTTAATACCTCCAGCTACTCTAAGGAGCTAATCTGAAACTCTTATTAGTCAGCTCAAAGGTGATTCATTTAATTAATCAGAAATATACACACCCCCAATCTTAAAGCCTTGATCGTTTCAGACAGTATTCAAAATATAACCATTCTCAATGCCATTAATCCTCACATGCTCACACATCTGGTTCTAGCCAACAGATCAAATCATTTTCTCCCTCAAGAAACTGTCAAACCCGAAGCCCCCAAGAAAGCCGTAACCACACGCATCTCTCCACTTCCCGAGATTCACCCCTGGCATTGCTTTACAAGCTATTACATTGAACAGGAAAAAAGATGACTGCAGCCATGTAGCTGGCTTACTGCACATACAGCTGGTTTACCAGCTAAATAATACTAAAAGTATCTGACCAATTCTCATGCAGAGGCTTTGTTAATTTATATGCACAATTTAGATTTCTGGGAAACGAATCCTGTTGTTCATTTTGAAATGATACTTTTGTTTTGATCAGTTACAGTATTCAAGTCTCCAACTCTAATAAATATGTTAAAAATAAGCCAGACAAAATATCACTTTTGGTGCCCTGTATTATTGATCTCTAGTCATTTAATTTCATCATGTTTGTATATTTTTTTCCTAAAAAGTATTCAATTAAAATAAGGCAATAAGCAAATTAAATTTATCTACAACCCATAACAACTAGTTTTCCTTAGCGCTGAATAACACGTGTGCACTACGTTCACCTAATGAAGAATTTAAAAAAGAATATTAATATGGTACTTTCAAGAAAAAGGTGTGAGCTTCCCACGGATTCATCAAATATTACATTACCACATACTGCCTGAGAGTTTAGCAGTCATGCATTTGATGATGGGCATTTTAAGGCATTAACGCAGGGCAATTTTCTCTAAATTCTTTTCAGGACAAATCTGCTTAAGCTCGTAATATCTTAACACCTTCCAAGAACAAAAGCCCTACATTCTAAGACGGCTGTGTTAATGTAGTCTACGTGTAACACATTTACGATAACCGTGAATTGTACGAGATCCCAGGAGAAAACAGATTACACATCTGCTTTTTTTGCAAATGCAAGATACAGAGACATGCTGTTGCAGGCAGTTGTGAGCTTACTCTGCCATGCTCCATACCAACTCAAACATACATTACTGGGGCTTAATACAGCTGTGACTGCAAGCTATTAAGCCTTGCTGAGGGCTAAGATCAACTGGTTCAGGATCGCTAATGCCACGCTAACACGACTACATGGAACCAGAGTACAGGGAGAGGGAGCTCCCATCTGCGTGCCAAGGGCACGCGCCCCGACGTGCGCTGGATCTCTCGTCTTGCTCATCTTGCAAACTGCTCCTCCCGGCACTTACCCCTTGCCCTTGCAAATGCTCTGCTGGCAGAGCTGCCCGAGGAGCTGCTGTACAGCACCCACGCCGAGATGTGCCGTGCCGCTCAGGAAAGGGCACAAATACATGGCCTGCTCCTGCAGATGAGAGAGGCCACTCCCAAAGAAGAGATTAGCAAGGGAAAGCCTTCTGTCTCGGAAGTTAATTTATGACCGCATCCCAGATCTCAGAAATCAATGAGAGATGTGTGATGCATGAATAAAATGAAGAGTGGAGAACCTGAATGCTCGCTAGGGAAGAATTTGTATTTTGACTATTTGCCTTCTAAACTTCTTAGCATTTTTCTAGTTTCAAACAGCTGTGACCAGTATGGAAAAGGGATCATGGCAAAGATTTAACATTAAGGCTCTTTCAGGGAAACAGAGCAAACACGGAAAAGTAACCTCCACTAAAATCAATGCACATATCTGCAAAAAAGGAGAAAGAACCCTTAAGTAAAGAGATGCCTGTGCTAGCGTTCGAGCCTTCTTTGTAGCATGAGGGAACAAAGAAAGAAAAATTCCTTTTTTATAATAGCCCGCTGCTCTTTAAAAACTACAATATTAAGGTAGTTTGTATAACACGTAAGCGTCTAAAAAGAACGCATACAGAAGTAAGGGATTGTGTTTGATTATATAAAATAAAAGTAGTGACGGATTACATTGCATTCATCAAGATCAGCACAATGTAAAGGATTTGAAATCAATGATCTGATTTTTAACAAGATGCAGAGAGTTTGTACATGGTTAGTCAGAAGTATTGTACTTTACATAAATGCTTTACAAATGGTGATGCAGTAATTACAGTACTGGGAAATGGCTACTCTCTATCCGCTCTACATTTTACAGACTAAATAGAAATTTCTTGCCTATTGAATACACTTGTGTTAGCTCAATTCATTTTTTTCAACATCATTTTATAAGGTGAGAATAACATAAATTCTAAATTGCTATTCAAATGTTACATCTATTTTATCATGAATTACATTTTTAATAAAATGCAACTTTACTTGAAGCATACATAATGTTTGCATAATCTGTGGAAGAAAATTGTCACTCTAGGAATTTATAATTTGCTTATTTCTTACAAAACCTTCTTTTGATGTATTCTGCAGATTAATGGGGTTTCAGTGTATTTATACAGATATAAAAATATTTCCTGTGCTTGCGTATTTGCTCCTTTGAGTAGACTTCTTTATAGTTTGCAATATATTTTCATATAGTTTGCAAAAATAAGTTTATGATTTATCTGCAGTTTAAAAAATTCATTTCAAATATTCTTTGAAACAACACACTTCCAATTTTTGTTGTGACACAGATTATGCAAATTTGCTTAACAAAGAGTATGCAAACTGATTTTAAAGTAGGAAGTTCAGCTGACAGTACCTAGGCTTCTGCATTAAATCAAAAGGATTGTGGTTTTTTAGTCTCATGGATGGACATTGATTACTTGCATTTTTTTGGATTAATGGGGAGACTCCCACTGGGCAGTTCCTGGTGAAGCATTCGGGTATGATGCTGAACCACTGTAGTGTCCCCATTAGTGTCATGCATCTTTTTCATTCACTGACAAGCTGCCAAGGATCTGTTGAGATGTCACAGGACCTTGGAATATGATTAAAGTGGGTTTTTTTGATTAAGCTCTTTCCAGTTCATGATATCCATGTGGAGTTTACGTCAAGTGACTCAAAGCCTTAAAACAGTCTGGAGACAGCCAGTACTTTGCTACTCAACTGGGTAGGACTGCATATCCAACAAATTTACCGGGAACAGGAGAGGTTCACACTCAGATGCTGTTTTCAGAGGCATCTCATCTAAGTACTAAAGGATCTGAGCAGGAAACACTGCTCTGTGAAAACCTCACATACCCGAGTCCACGGGATCAGGAGGCCACAGGGAAACATACACCAGTGAGTGTTTTGGGGCATGCGTGTGTGTGTATGTGTGTTTGAGAGAGAGAGAAGTAGAGAGTTCTTCTGTGTGCAGCTACTGAATCTGTGGATGCAGTGGCTGGACTTCAATAGGTGAGATTCTTGAAAAGCTGTCTGGTTTTCTTACAGGGCAATGCTGCACATTTTTGTCTGATGGCAAAAACATATAAAGATGTGATAGTGCCAATCAAAGAATTGCTCTGCAACTGCAAGAAAAGCCTCCAAATACAAATTGAATGTGATTCTAAGGCTCATGGCTAGGAGCCTCTGTTGATGCTCAGGGTTTTTTCTCGGCTTTGGAAAAGCAAAACCCAGACAGCACCTTGCCTGGTTTCATGCTTCAGTTCATAACTTGGAGGGCTGTAATGAAACCCACAAGGATGGTGGTGATCCTGCACAGACGACGCTGGGGGAGAGCCGTGGCAGGCTGTAGCATCCCTGCCTTCAACCCCAAGAAACAGGTTCTGCTAGGAGAACCAAATGGAAATGTCTTCTTGAACCCGGCAAGGGCAGGAGGGGTGTAGCAGAAAACTCACCCTCGGGGCTAGGGCAAGAAACTTCCAGGAAAAATTCCCCCACCGAAGTTCAGTGGAACAAATGCAAATACAGCAGATATTTACCAGACCACCCAGTACCCATGAATATTGTTTTTCACACCATGGACTAAAAAAAAAATATAGTCCCTGGGGCTTTAATAAAAAATGAAGAGGTCCATGAAGAGAGAAAGAGAAAAACTAACTTCCAGTGAACACGAGTAGTTGGTCACTTTCAAAATCAATAATTTTTTTAAATGTGTGAACATAATGTGAATATTTCAATTGCCAGGACTACTCTGCGAGTACATTTTTATGATGAGTGATAAAATGTTCCAGCTTGGCTACAATTGTACTAAACTGTTGTAATGGGATTCTGTACTTTAACTGGAAATGGGACCGTATCCCAGTTTTGACAGCATGCTTTATTATCAATAGCTGATTTTGAAATGCTGCCATGACCTCTGTAAATTATATAAATCAGGATATGAGAAAAAGACAGTGTCACTGTTCTTTAACCTGAAACAACGTCATTTTCTGTGTTATGGCACAGGCCAGGCTCATCACTGCAGTTCAATCTGAGCAGGCAGCCTCTTAGGCATAAGTGTCACCACTGCGGGATATCATCCTGCGTGGCATGGAGGGGGGCAGCAGAATCTAACCCTTCATTTGTTGGCTCAGACTGTTCTCTCGTTAAGTCAAAGACATACTTCCCAGTGATGACTGCTGGGTCAGAATTAGGCCAAACTCCCCCACCTTGTTTTTTCTGGCCTTTATTCCTTCTCCTGAATTCTATAATATAATGCCTTTAAATCAAGAAGAACTTTCTGGCTGAGAATATCAAGCTTACTAGATGGCTTTAAAACCTATAAGTTTTTCTGCAGGTGGCAAAACATTCATTTTTCCTTTTGTATTAAAAACCTTCAAAAATATCCCCTCAAAATAACGTTCTTCCAATTGCATATGTTACCAAATGTTTCTGTTTTGGAAAATGATACCTTTTCAATACAAAACCAAGTTTGTGTTTTTTTATAGGATGAGAGCTGCATTTCCCCCATCAGCTCTAATGTTTCCATTGTGTAAGAGATTTATCCTGATACAGTTCAGCCCTGGGCGCTATGCCTTCCCCCAGCATGTGCAGGTTAGTGCAAATGTTCTTTGTGCTGGCTTTAGTTGTAGCAGCGTACAGCATGTGCTGCAGCAGTATACATATTTAAACAGGCTGTTCCTTTACAAGCACATGTTCAAAAGATTTTATCTAATCAAATTTTAAATAGGAAATTACTTGTCTGACTTAACATCAGAAAGCTGTTCCTTTCCCTGCTGCTCCAGATTGGATTATTAGGACTTCACTACTAAATGGTCAGCAGTGTGTCTGAGTCACCAGTCTTAATTTTGGGCTATAAATATCAGATGATGATTTATTACTTGGCAGTTTCAATACTGCGATGGCAAATTCTCTTTAATCTCCTTAATTTGAGATGAACAGCAAACAGTTTTGAAAGTTGAGAATTTCTGAGGTTCTCTGTGCAAATAATGGCTAAGCCTTGGGCATGCATGATGCGGAATTTCACCCCCTTCATCAATTTATTTCAAGGTACCTACCTTCTAGTGATTCAAAGGGTTTTTCACTGCCCATACAGATCTAATCCTGCTTATCTTTTTGAATTAACTGTTAACTGTGGGCAACAATTCAATGGTAAATGGGCTAAAACTGGGATTTTGAGAATGTTTAATGATTTTTACAACTAAACTGAATGAAGTTTGAAAGAGTAGTTATTGCTCTTGTATGCTACCTGGATCATCACTGTTTAACATACATGCTGCATCTGGACTTCAGATGAGAGTTTATGATCTGCACAGTGCCAGGAATCATGCTATCTGCTTGTTCAAAAGTAGATGTTTGCTCACCAGAATATACCTCTTCCAAAATGCTAATTACACTTCTTCTAAACAGCACCAGCAACTGGGTCTCACCCCTTTCTGGGGAATGCTGCTACCAGGTAGGTCGCTTGTGCAAGATAGGTTTGCATGTGCAAATCATATCTAGATCAAGAATGTACGTCCTTTCAGAAAGTGTTAAAATAGGAAATGGATTTAAATCTTGCTGAAATGAAGACTAATTTGCAAACTTGACAGAAGTGTTTATTTAGAAGATGACCAAACTAATGTGATACAAGACACCTCAAAAGATAAAAAAAAAATTAAAAAAAAAACTTAATTTCAAAATATCATTTAGTCATATTCAAAGTTTGGTTGGTTGCTTATGGAATTTTATTTCAGAAATAATTCAAATTTGGCTTGACAAACTATTAGACATTCACAGAAGAACAAGCACAATAGGAGGGCTGAGAGACTGACTAATGAAGACAGCCTAAAGAATGTTAGAAAATCTGTCTAAATCCTAAAAGATGGGAAGACAAGAACAGAAAACATTTTCTGATTGTGGTATTCAGGAACCTGAACTAGGAATAGAGATGTAATTCAGAAAAAGAAAAGCTTCTGATACAACTATACATGATGGGTAATTAATTGAGGCAAATGGAGGAAACCAGACTAAAAACGGTATTAGAAGAGGTGCTGTAGGATCCCGTATCCAGCTGACTTTTCCATCACTGAAAACTGAAAAATGAAGACCCTTAGTAGTCCATAATTTAGAGACTTCACCCTGTTTGCACAGATTCATGCTCCACACTCCAGCATGTCATATAGAAACAAATAGGTTTCTAACTTCACTGTTCTGCAAGTTATATCCAGTTCCTGGGTTTGGGGCTAGCAGATGGCATTATGGCCTCCTTGAATCTGCACAACACCCTAAAATGCCTCTGAACTGTCCTGTCAACTGTCCTCTCCATCCTGGGAAGTGTTACATTTCAGGGAAATACTAGTTAACTGCTTTCAGGATCGAAGGACAGAAATAAGCACTCTTAAAATACAGCAGACAGGAGACACTGTGGGATAAATCAGATGCACAATCACCTGCTCAGGAATAATGTGCCTAATCCTTGAATTCTTTTCAAGGAAAGTCTTTAACTACATGCAAGATCATCAGCTGGTTTAAGTTATTATAAGTACCTTGATCTCAAGGCAGCCAGATCCAGCCCTATAAATTCATGATCCTGTTGATATGTCACAGGACATATGTTGATACTTCAGCCTGAAGTTCTGTTCTTGTAGTAAATCGAGTATAGAGCACAGAGCATTTGTACTGTGCTCTCTGTTACTGTAAAACTAAACTGTGCTTTCTTTGAGGGTATTGTTTTGATTCTAAATTTCTCAGCTGAGACATTCTGATGGCATATCTGTTGGCTTCAGGCACAACAGCACTCTTTTAAGGAGTATTATTATACCTTAAAATGGACAATCATGGGACAGAAAACCTCAAAATGCATACCTGGTGTACTCAGGGCATTTTCTCCCTAAAAGCAAAGACAAAACACCCCCAAGAAACATTGGTTCAAGAGAGGGAGGGAGGGAGGGAAAACAAATCAAAGCAATTCTTTTCCTCCTTTAAAAGAACAGTGACCGCTTAGGCTTTCCTCGTGAATCATAAAACAAGGGAAGGTGGCAGCAGGGAGAAACAGAAACTGTATTTTCATTTGTCAGTGACTTTCGGTTCTATTTCCACTGCCAACTGCTGTGCTATCTGCCTTTCACTTGTTGTGTGCAATGGGAGATGAGAGTGGGTTTCTTAAAGCCGTTAAGGTTGCAGTAATTCATAACCTTTCCTTAATCAACCTGAAATAATTTACCTTTGGAATAAACAAGGTCCTAGGTTTGCTTTTATTATCTTCCTTGGAGAAATGTGGGTTTTCTCCTCCAGATATCCCCACATGCAAACACATTGCTTCTCACAGCTAGAGCTCTGGATATTACTAAAACTGTAAAACAAAGTAGCATGGCAAATGCTTCACGCCAGCGTGGGGTTTAAATGGCACAGCGATTCTCTGTATTTAGTTCCTCACTCTCCTTCTGCTTTCACTGGTGAGCAGGCAAGGGCTCCAGAGGAGGAGGAAAGGTACGCAGAGGTGCCGCGGGGCACAGCGCAGCACGTGGAGGGGGCACTAGCAGCGCTGTCACTTAGCTGTGACCAGGTAAATGTTCCCTTGTGTGGCATGAAGACTAACTCACAGGTGAACACTTTCCTTAGGCTTGCAGGATTGTTTCGATAACTTACAGCGTAATGGCATTAGCATTTTAAACTGAGCTTCCATTAAGTTATATGAGTTATCTATTTTGAAGTCATTTGAAGGACCTTTCATTGTTAACTCCTCTTAATTAATTTTGGCTTTATGGCGTTTTGGGGGCAAATTGCCTTAGCCTTCACATTTATCCTATCACTACTTGGCATGACCAAGATATTACAGCTCTTAAGTGAATTTCTTGTCAGAAGGATCTAAATCACACAGCTCGTGAGAGTTACTTGAGGAGGATCAGTTTTATCTCCATTTAGCTTGGCCTCTAAACTCTGGGTGCCAGGCTGATGCTTGCAAATGACTTCCACAGAAGTAGGCATTATGAGCACAGGGTCAGAGTATCTACCTGCAGACTGCTCTTGGCCTGAAGCAAGAAGTATGTTCTGCTTCATGTGTTTAGTAAGGCAATTTTTCTCGGAAGTTTGTCTTTCTCATAGGTTTAGCCATCACATACCGAGTTGCCTCTTTTCATTCATGCTCTTTGTGGTCTATGTTGTTCCCATTTGGGACCATTCAGCTTTGTGATATTTTTGTTTTAAAACAGTCCATTTTATGAAAACATGTGAGAAATGCTGGTGAGCAGGAATTCATTGGAAAATCAGATCAATGAGTTTTCAGTTTAGGGCTGTTTCCAAAACACACTTCAGAAATGCATGTAAACATCGAGTTGCTCCTGTGGAAAGTAACTAGATAAAACATTGCTGACAAAGTTAGTAAAAATTGTTCTGCTGTAACAAGTGCATTCCAAGGACACAGATTACTGGTAATATTTTTAGTAGAAAGTTGGTAAAAGCACGTTACCCTTCAGTGATCTACAATGCAGTCTCTGATGACTGCTTATACAGACCTACTGCAAACAGCTGAGCGCAAACGTCTTTACCTTGGTCTCTCCAATGTTTAATTTCCCCTTACGGAACAGCGTACTGGAAGGCCTTATACCCTAAGCAACTAAAATGCTTTTACCTTTTAATTTTGTCTAAATCGTGCTAAAATGATCAAAAATGTGCTGTAATTTACATTTCTCTGGCGAAATGGTAAAATTACATTCTCCCAATTACCTTTTTACCTCTTTGAAAGTATCAAAGACAGTAACAAAGTTGTTCAGAGAGTCACAGAGCTGGCACTCGGTCTGTTATTCCTCTAGCTAGTGTTCTGATTAGCATTAGGAGAAATTCCTACAGGGAACGCGTTTATCTGGTCATGCAGAAAGTCACTTACACGACTTGGCAAAAACTCCTGTCTGGTATGGATCCGAGCAGGAGAGCTGGTGGTACTGGGAACTCTCACACCTCAGGTCTAGGAGTAAAAATCTGAAGGAACTGAAATCCCTTTCCTTTACACCTCAAACTGTCATGTAAATGCTGAGGTTGAGGAAGGATTAGGAATGATTATACTCTTCTTCTCATATGCATTTCAGTTTAAATTATACTGTGTAATGAAGGATACTAAAATGACACATAATACCTTATCCCTGTGTAGTAGATTATAAAATAGATCTAATCAGGGATAGAGAGGTGGGGAAATTTTTTCTTTCTTTCCTTCTTTCCTTCCTTCTTTCTTCCCTCCCCCTTCAATGCTCTCTCTTCCTACCCCCTTCTCAGAAGCCCCCTCTCAGCTGTCTTCTGAGCCCATTTGCACAGAACAGAGGCTGCAGGAGATGTCACTGTCCCCCAGACAAATGCTTAGCAAAGTGTGCCCGTGAGGTAAGAGTGTAACAACACCACGAGTCTGAAGTAACTCATCTCAGGATCAGATCCTATCAAGTTCAGTTAGCATTAATCAAAATCTGTAATTTTCACCCTGATTATTTAGGTTTCTTTGGTTTTCGTTGCTCCCATGTCTCCTCCCAAACTGTATCTCTACAACAGAAACCGAAGCCAGAAATTTGCAGCTGTGGAACTACCACCTGCTTCTCCCCACACGTGCTGAATGCCCTCTGGCAGGGTTTGCTTATGCTCCTGTTGACAGAGGCTCATCTCCATTTACCACCCCAAATGACAAATATAAAGCTTTGAAACCACTGAGTTTTCTCAAAAATCCACCTTATATAAGGGCTTAAATTGTTACTGTGCTGTTTTGTGGATAGAATGAGGCCTTTACACTAAGGGCAATAAAGGAATTTATAGGCTCGCTAAAAATGGAGCTGGAGATAAAATGTCTTGTGCAACAAAGGGTGTAGAAAAATGGCTATGCAAGGCAGTGGAATGGGGATGAAGAGGCATGATGAAGAGGTTTCTCTAGGCAGTAAGATGGAAGACACTGAAAATGCAGTATTTCTGTGAGCTAGGATCATCCGTGGGGAAAGTCAAGACGTGTAGCGATGAGAAGTTGATGAGTGTGGCTGACTGCCAGCAGATATTATGATCTCAGAATATTGATGTTTTGTACTAATAATTACAAAATCAGCAGCTGTACAATTACATATTTAGATAAATACAAGCATAAGTGTATCCTGTAACATGGTGAATGGAAATGAAGTATGATTAAAATGACAGCTCATACAGTAATATTGATGCCTAGAAAAGACAGACAAGCCAAGAGAATGATAACATAATAAAGGATAAAAGAATCTTGATATTCAAAAACTGATAATGAAAACACTCATGAGCAGTGAGAAAAATACATTAACTTTCCATAGCTGTTGAGAGCAGATACAGATCAGACCGAAGACATTAAGAAAAAGAAAATTTATTTGTCTGCACTTATAAAGGCATTCTGGGGCAAAAAAAAAATCCTTCTCAAATGCCCTGAAGAAGAAATCTACAACCAGGATAATCTCTTCTGATACTCTGTCTAGAGCAGAAAGATGCACTGAAGCTATGGAGTATCTAAACAGCCAAGAAGAAAGCCAAGGCTTGGAATCATGTCATCTGAATGTGCTAACAAAGTAAATTTGCTACAGGTTCCCACTCAGGCACTGAAATGTGACAATAAGCAGGATATTCGACTGAGAGAGATATCTGAAATCAGAAAGTTCCTATTAAAGGGAGGGAGCTTCATGAAAGAATTAGGAAGAAGTACAGAAGAAAACTGTTACCGGGATTAGATCAGCATTTGGCTGGGATGTCACAGGATATGTTTGTTTATTGAAGACTACATCAACAGATACAATTTTAAAGTATCATTTAAAATCTGCTGTGCCTCAGGGTCAGCACTGGTCAGGCACTTCTTGTTATTCCATGGAAACCCACTGCTTTTGGGTCGGGGACAAAGCAGAAGCTCATCTCTGTGTGGAGCAGGCAGCCAGCCAGGGGAAAGGTAAAATCCAGGTCTCTGTTTCCCAACAATCTAAACTTCCAAGGCATGTCGGAAGGAGTGGGGTTAATATATTCCCCATCTGAGGGCTGGGTTTTTTGATCCATATATAGATTATACCCACAGAGGGGTGAATCTGGTGCAAAGACTGCAGTTCATATATAGCAGACTTTTTGGCTTTGTCTATTCTGTTAAGCGGAAGAAGGCCCAAGGGTAGGCTAAAATATATGTTTTCCTTAACCTGTGCTGTTTGTCTGCCTTGACAGCAAGAAGGCAGCTGTAGTCCAGCACTAACTACATTCCCTATGACTTTGCATGATATTGTATCAGGCTCCTCTAGAAAGAAGCTTAGATTAATTCCTGTCTTACATTGGCTATGCGAAACACACAGCTTTGTACGTTTGCTAGTGAGCAAGCCCAGGAATACCTGTCTCCTTCCCATCCGCAGACAGGTGGGCAGATGGACCCATGCCGAGAGGTGTGTCAGCACAGGCTTTCTTCAACATAATGCTACACAACTGCCGCAAAGCCTAGAGCTCTATATAGGTGACTTTGGGCTTGCACTAAACTCAGGTCCCTGCCTGTGGTCCAAACAGTTTCTCTAAGCTTTGTTTAATGGCTAATCACCTGATTATTTCCCTGAACAGAGTTCTAATCTTGGTTGTCACTGCTTGGGTGGGGCCTCATCACAACATACAGCTGTGCAGCACAGCTGGGAATGGGAAATCCCCTGCACTAACTTCCTTCCCACTTTTCACTGAACAGACTGAAACATTTTTCCTTTTCTCTTAACAGAGGAGAAGCAGGACACAATGTGAATCTGTTGCTGTTCTGTCTTTTCATGAACGGCAGGATGCTAATCCCTCTCCTAGTAAATATTCCTGTGGCTCAGTCCTGCAAGGCACTGAGCAATCCCTGCTCTTCTCCACACCACCACCACCACCACCACCACCACCACTCCCCCCATACCTTCACAGTCCAGTAAGGGTTTGAAAATAAGCACTTACATCAGTGGACTCATTTTGTGATCGAAGTTCACGTAAGACTATGCTTACATGATCACGCAGTGCTAAGCAAGGTTCAGACCGAGATACTGCTTTGCCCTTCTGCCTAGAAACCTGCAGGACTGAAGCAATGCAAATCATAAAGCAACTTCCCCATCCGTGCTCAGGGTTTATATGGCTTGCTTTCCTCTTCTTAAATCTCTCCTAACAAAGCTTTGTTCAAAGATCATTAACAGATGTTGTCATTAAAAAGCTGGTACTTGCCAACAAATAACACATGGGTCTGCTTGAGAAACAGTGCTGTTTCCACAGCTTTCCCCAAGAAGAGATACTTCTGGTAATTAGTAAGGCCTGTGAGAATATGACATTTTAAAGTATCTTCTACCATACATAATTTCCTAAGAGAACACTGGTTTCCTGAGAATTTGTTTATCTTGTTCCTATGAAATCATTTGGATAAACACACATGATACAGAATAGACAATTAAGCCCATCATGATTAAAGGAGTACGTGGTGATCTTATTAGATAACAATGAATTTGGCGAGCAAAGACTTATCTGTAACAAAAGTAAACAAAAAACCAGCACTAAATAATAGCTAGCTACATAGCTTAATTGAAGGCATAAAATAAAATGATTATCTGATATGCAGAAATGATTCTCAAAGGCTAGAAGGTAACAAACAAAAGGACAGGATTTTGATATCCATTGCAAGATAAGCTGAAACATACAAACAGCAATGCCAAACCAAAAAAAATCTGGGGAAAAGGATATGTACAATGGACCTGGTTGGAATATACAAGCACAGAACTGCTTCTGTGTTTACCTACTTGGTACACACTGAAATCTATAACCTAGATGCCAGGCCTTCTGTCAGCAATTTGGAAAAGTAAACTGGGGAGATGGCCATGTACCCTGTCCAGGGGGATCTTTTAATAGTTATGAACAGAAAGGCTTTGAAGATGGTAACCTAGATATTGATGAAACTCCTGGCAATTTATTGTTAATGAATAGGTGATTTTTTTTTTCTGGGAGGTGGAAAGGAATGAGCATTCAGTAGGTTTTCAGAAACTATTTAAAAGCAATCTGAGTCTTTTGCAATGCTCAAAGCAGGTCTCAACACATAAATTGTAAGTATCATTTTCATATAGGTTTCAAATAAATGGCAGATGTACATTTTTACTACATTCTAAGTTCAGCATTTTAGAGGTTGACATTGAAATCCTTTCTTCCCTCTTCTCTTTTCCATGGACCTGTTGTTAAAAGCATGACTGCTCTGCTAAAAAATCTATGTTTTGAAAGGCTTTTACTCCTTTTTTATTCCTTTTTTATTCCTTTTGTTCTACTGTATGACTGCACGCTACAATATGCACTGATGAGATCGGTGGCATTTTATAGCTATCATTTATGTCTCATCCAAACATGCCGTAGTCAGTAAGAATATTCCCACTGACTTCTCTAAGCCCCAATTCAGGGTTTTATTTGGGATTTAGCTTTAGCTTCAATTCATGTCTCAATTCACTGTGTACGTCAAGCAAGGAATAGTCAACGTTGTCATGTTCCACTTCTATAAAATAATAGTCAGATGTACTTGACAGGTTTTAAGTTTAGGAAGTAAAACACAATCACAGCCTGTACAACTAGAAACACCATCTTGCAGACATGCAGCAAGAGGAAATTCAACTAATCTGATGTTTATTTCTTTAACATTCTATTAAAGCAAAGAAGCTCTGTAATGAGATTACTCCATTTTATCTCTTAATTGTATCCAGATATGCAAAACAGATTTACTGCTAGTGGTTTGTATACAGTACAATATTTTAAAGCTAATTATGAAACACCATTACTATTGTCACACAATGAAATACTTATTCTTACTGTTATGAATCAAGACCATTTTCTAAAATTAATTGTAATTACCTTTTTAATTGGATATAAACCCTACTAAATTCTGAAACAGCTAGTTATATAAACATAATTCCTTTAAATCCAGGATGATATCAGCCTAAAGTATTTTAATTAAATAGACTGCAAAAAAAGGGAAGAGACATTAAGTAGGTTCCCATTATTAAAGCCAGCTGTAAGTCAAGTCTTGAAAGTATTCAAGTTTTTATTTTTGAACACCTGAAATCTACCATTGTCCATGTAAGCATGCATACACATCCTCCCAAACAGTGTATTAATAGTTTAATTGTTCATTGAAGAGTAGTTAGCACCTGGCTTTTGTTTGTATTATTCCACATTGAGAGGAAAGCATATTAAAGTATTTACCCTCACAAATCCCCAGGGCCCAAAAGATCTAGCAGTCTTTTCATTGCTCATGTATATGATACAATTAACAATAAAAAAAAGGTAAGCAAATAGTTTTAAAATAACATTCTATCAAAGTTCTTCTGTTCAAAAACATTGGTGAGTAGATGGTGAAAATCCTTACTTGATCTGTTAGCTGCAATTATTTAATAATTTTTTTAAAAATGCTGTCCCTATGTTATAATACCTCATGTATCTTGATCATACAGCTTGTCAACGCAAATTAAATTTCAGGTATCTATAACCTGGTACTGCAAACTAAATCTAACGTTTTGCACACGTTTCAAAATAGATGTTTAAGCTCGGTTTTCCTGAACAAAATATTCATAATAGGAACAACTGAAGTCTTGACTACAGACTAATCACAGCTTGTTTGCAAGTCTTACTTGAATATGGGATACCTTTTCCCACTCTCCACTTAGTGGTAAAGGGACAAGGAAGAGGCACTTGATTATTTCAGCTGAATGAAGCAGCAATTTAAAACTTACCTGAGTTCCAGCCATCTTAATGAGCATTATTTTTCAGCACTATTATACGGGTATTTCATATATTTGCACATCCAAACCAAATTATATTTACACACACAATGGTAAGGACTTAACTACATATTAAATTGCCAGTATTTTGGTGGAAATTAAGTTAGATTCTGATGCTGATTCTACATTTGATGACAAATTATCCAAGTAATTTAATTAATAAATATTGCAGAATGCGTATCTGAGACTATCAAGAAATTTTATTTAACCAGCAGCTCACCACTAGGTAAAAAAAACAATACTTCATGTGTTTTTTCAAGAATATATACTTTCAGAAGCCAACTCTGTTCGGATCATCCTTCAGTATCATTATGCAACCAATACATATTTGTTAACACTTAGCACAGTCTATAAGGACATTAATTTTCTATTTATTTGAAGAGCTCACATTATCTCAGAAGGCTCTCCCAGTATTTCTGTGATCTAGGTTTCATTGCAGATATTATTCACTCTAAATTTCAGTTTCTTACCTGCACGCCAAGTGTTAAATTATATTGGGTTACTGTCTGTATCACTCTATTTTTACTGCAGCTCTTCACAGATTAAGATTCAAATCCTTTGAATTTAGTAGGATTTTGACAGTAACTCAAGCAGTGCAAGTCTTAGCACTGTCCACCTAATTGTGACATTTATGAATTTCTAAGCTCTGTATGTGTCTATAGAAACTGTATTTACCTGCTGTGTGAATCCTGTCACCAGATCCTTGACAGCCATCCTCATCATCACAATCCCCACTTGACTCCATCTCTTCACTTCTTCCACCCCCACTTCCAGCATCTCGGGAAGTCCATCTTTCCAGTTTTAATTTTGCCTTCTCAGCACCCAGCTAAAATAGAAGAAGCGAAAACCCAACAATGGTCAGAATACTTACACAGTTCCTATCTCTGGTGACCAAGCTGGGTTTATAAAGCAACAAGCACTTTCTCATTCACTTTCAAGAACTGCTCCTCAAGTTGGAGGGTTTTTTTGGCAGTGACATCCAAATATTTTGGAATAACTGATTATACCATCAAATTTTCTCCACCACAGATGACCAGGGACAATTATCATCAAACTTATAATTGAAAGCACCACATTTACCAATAGCATCACAGGGAGCTCTGGTCCTGCAGCTTTTCCTCTTGCAAACCACAGCCTGGAGATCACTGGTTGATGATGGTACAATCTGCCAGCTGTCTGAGTACTTATTTTGAGTTATTTACAATTGAAGACCACAATATACTTGACAACCTTTGAAGAGCTGAGGGTATTTGCTACTTTTCATTATGGGCTTGGTCACTTGGAAACCTTGGCCCCTGGATATGATTTTTAAGATGGTGTCATTTAAGATGCCTGTATGAACTGCAAGTTGTTCATTAAATTTCACTTGAAATATATTTCTTGGACTGAGTATAGAATAAGAAAGCCTTTTCTAAAATAAATCTAAATGTATCATACTAGGTCACACTTGCTGTAATAACATATTTACTCCCCAACGTTATATTTTTGATCTTTAGATAACTCTTTCTCCTTCTGTCACCATGAAGAGTTGCCTACTATAAGTGCTGTGGGAATAAAAGATTTTTCAGTTCACTGGTAGTTCCAAAAAATGAACAATACCATTTCATTTTCACTGAATCTAAACCCAGCCTATCCAGGGAACAAGAGCAGCACTATTTGGGAAGAAATGAAGTAACTGGCTTAGGCTAATACATTCTGTTGTGAGGCATTTGTCAAGGAAGGATGATTCGGGAGAAACTTGAACCTGTCCCCTACACCTGAGAGGAGCACCTACTCGCTGAGCTACATGGCACCTCTCCTGTGGGAGCTGTGCCATTCTTGTACAACATTTCAGAACCAAGGTAACTCCATGTTCCTCGGTGGCCACTCTCCTCAACAGCTTGTATCTGTTGTTGCTAGTGCAAGGGACGCTTCAGGGTATTGGAGAAGGTGGGACAGCTTCTGCAGAGAAAAGCCCCAGCAGCTCAGCTTCCCCTACAGCCCAGTGATACGGAAATACCCTGACTCAGAGTGGATTTTTTCACAACCTGGTTAAGTTGCCCTGGTTACTATCAAGTTTCCATTCCCCCTTACTTATCACCCCCATTTTGTGACTGACGACCAATTTCTTTTCTGAATCTTGTTGGAAAATTACATTGGGGGGGTGTTGGTTTGTTTTTAAGTGATGGAAAGAGGCATTCCAGTATTTCCTTCACGTAGCTGAAACTCAATCTACAATGCATATGAACACTGTTTTGAAAGGCAGCAGCTTGTTTGTCTCCTTTTAAGAGTTATGAAAACCTTGTTCATGTTAGCTCTGCTTGTATGGTTTGATGAGGCACGATTAGGACCTGTTATTCTAGTTATGTGGAAATATTTTAATCAAATGGAAAGACTTCGTAATGCTTCTCAAAGTTGGTCAGATTATGGATCTATCCAATATCCTTCATCACAAGTATCTTCCCCCCAAAGTACTGCAGATCCATTTCAGGCTTTGTGATCTGCTTTATGCCGGAGGACTGTGGTTATTCTTGGTACTGAGCAAAATGTATTTTGAAACGTAGCTACTTTGAAGATTCAAACACATTTCACATTAAAAAGGAGGTGGGGTGGGAGCTGAGGGAGGAACTGGAGCACAGGGCTAATACAACTGTATTAACTGGGTTGAAAGGATGATGATGGATGCAGCAATTTCTCTGTAGTGGGAAGCTTTGTGTGATAGTCTCCTTCTTCAGATACTGTGAGCTGCCATCCTCCACTCTGGGGCTGACAAATGCTTGGATCGGTGCAGCAGAGATCCTGTTCTATAGAACAACAGATGCCAACTTTTATACAGCAGAACTCAGGAAATTTTTCACCCTTTCACTGAAAAGATCTGTTTGCACATTCTGAAGACACAAATAACTTCACACTGCAGTGGAAAGATCAGTAAGTGGGAGGAGAGGGTATGGACTCTAGTGGGGAAGTGCATTAAACACTCTCTAATTGTTACTGCATGACTGTTTTTTATAAACAAGTTGCTTAATGTTGAGCCTCATTATTCACAGGCGTAAAGACTGATGTCATGGCAATACAAAACAACATTTTGTTAAACAATTGGAAAAATTTGCCTATGAGGGAGGAAGATAACTCAGTTCTTTCACAGATTTATTGTGCCCTGACCATATTAGAGAAGACTCATTCATTCTTAGTTATAATCCTTCAGAATGAAAAGAAATGGCTAAGTGGCGAACAGAACCAACGCAAAATTTAATAAAGGCTTTTAATGATTGTTTGCCAGTCAAAGCAGAAATGTTTATTGCCTGTTAAGGTACTCCTTCTTTTCAAAAATTTGATTTCATTCAGCGCCCATGGCTCAATCCTGACCTCTGCTCAAAACAAGTGAATATTTGAACCAAAGATGAACCACTTTCTTGGACAAAGACCAAGAAGCAAGCTCAGCTTTTCAACATGGTGCACTGCAGCATTTTACAAACTTCTGGGTTCTTAATCTTAAGAGATTAGCTGTAGCCCAGATCTGCATCTCCTGCCCATATTAATGAAGGCATACCCACTCTTTCTTGGCTTGCCACTAGAGAGGGCCATCAAATTACACAGAATCCTTATATACAAGTTCAACGTTACCACTTCAAGTCAACTCAGGTGTGACCTATCAACCCTTTTCACCTTGTAGACCCTTTCGCAACCTCTTCCAATGACTTTCGATCTGCAGCTACCATTCATCTCGAATGATGGACCATAGCCCAACTTTGTGCAGAGATGATGCACAGAGATAAATAAACCAATTCTAGGAGATGAAATAGTATAGCCACTTCAGCGAGGAGCTCCACCCACACCGTGCAGCCCTGTTGAGAAGGCAATGACACCATTGCATAGTGACGGGTGATCTACCACCCTTCTCTTTTCCAAATTTTGAAGGAACACTTGTCCTTTGGCTACCGTCATGTGACTTTAGTGAGATCACTGTTTTACTGCGATAGCAAAGCGTACACCAGCATTTCTTCATCTCCTTTTTTCATAGAATCCTTTCTCGAAGGCCTGAGACTGCACTGAAATAGCACAGACTGCATCACGATGGACTAAGATGGTGGAGCTTTGAAAGAAGATCATAATGAAAGTCATTAACCTTCACTTTTTATTAAGCTCTGCGAGGTCCAGAAGATGGGTGTGGACAGGGAATTCCTGTAATGTTTTGTGGCTAGGGGACTGAGAGGTCTCCAACAGAGGAGCTGGAGGTCATATGAAGGTTCAAGGCACCTTCAGAGACAGCCATGATCTGTTAAAGAGCCTGAACAATTCTCCTAGCTGCTGCCACCAATCACTAAAACTTTCTGCTTCCCCACAGATGGCTGTGGAGAGAATCACAGTCCCTTGCCCATAGTTAACACTGGAGATCAGATATTGGAGTCAGTCATGGCATTTCTATTATTGCTTAAAATCCACTCTTAAACAAGCCTTATTTTGTTGACTTCTACTCTGCCTGCTGATGCATAATGCCATCCAGCCATCTCTGGCAACTCTGCACAATAGTTCCAGCCTGGAAGCGCAGCATCTTGACGCTGAGAATTGATGCTTCGGTTAAACAATTGCAATGGATTTCAGGCTGGGCACTGGATCTTGTACCATTACCTTCACAAAGCAGAAGAAACCTGCTGCCTAAGATTCCAGAAAATACTGGAATCTTAACAGCTTAAAAATTAAGTCTTCAGGTTTTTGCCACATCTGAACAACAATTTTTTTTAACTCATGAAAAGGTTATATAAATAGATCAATAAGATTTGTACAGCCCAACTGAAAAATGACTCAAATCAGGAATTTTTCCAACTGCAATAGGCTTTGGATCAGGTTCATAAATCTCTAAAGGGTTTTTGAGAAACTATACAGTCTTTCTGTGGGAAAGCTTTAGTATATGTATCTGATTCAGCTGAAAGGTAAAAATCCGGTAGCACTATTCAGCTCTGAGTCAGACACAGATGACTATCCTCATGCATTTTATTTATTCCAGCAAAGGTGCCAACCCTAAGTGACATTAAAAAAAAAAGTTCTGCTGATGTATGGTTTTATGGAGAAGAAAGAAGTCGTATGAGAATGGCTGCTGTCTTTCTCCCCTATTAATACTTGATGATGTAGCACACGCATTCCTGGTCGCATAAAAGAATCCTTCAGACTTCAGAGGCTTCAAAGAGTATGTGACACACAAACCCTGAGCTTTCTACGATGAGTCTAACCCTAATTCTCACTCTGACCACAGGTGTATTAGAATATACATTTATTCTAATGTTTTTTCATGAAGGCATGTTCCAGCTGAATACTTCCACACATTAATTAAATAATAACTGTTTAGCTCCGTGAAAACTATTTGATAAAAGTGCCGATTTCAATCCATTTCATTGATTAGTCTGTTTTCTGAGGGCTCATACATGCACGTATATCTGAGGGGATGACTCCAAGCTGTAGAATAATAAACTCATTTCATCAGAAAATAGGTTTTAAAATTATATCTTGCACCACAGTTCCAGACTTTTCAGGTCAGTGAACACGACAATGAAAATCTAAGAGAATGCACTTTTTGAATAAAGCCACTTAAAATTGCGTGCTTGGAATATTCAGAGACAAATCCCATACAATAATTGTTTCCTGAGGGATTCATTAATTAGTTTACTATATGACGGATTTCAGTGTGAATGCTTTTCTTCTCTGAAAAGACAGCTTTGAGGTGAAATCTGACTTCCGTCCACTCGTCATGTGAGCACGTGTATCACCTGCTGGCGTTTTCACAGTGCTCCAAAATGGCTGATTATATACTGCATTTAGAAATTGTAAGCTAAGCTTGATCTTTTCTCAAGGTACTTATAAGTAGTTGCCTTCTAAAAAATGCTCTAGTGACATAAATATGATTTGCAGAGACAAAGCATTTTGCCAGCACAAATAATGTACAAAGCCATTGTAAATGCCATCATAAATGACTCAATCCTTCCATTCATTTTTTTCAAAAAAAAAAAAAAATCCTTTCTAAACCATTATTAGGTCAGAAATGACTGAAAAAGACAATGCGCCTTTGTTTTTAGCCTATTATATACATTTTTTGTTAGGGACTGACATACTGCTTTAGGCATAAAGCTGCATTTTACTGGTGCCTTGTGACTGAGCAGATGTTCTGTCATTCCACAAAACAATAGCTACATAACAAATTTTAGACATAACTGCCATATATATACTTATTCCAAGAGGGTTCTCTCCTTTAAGATAACATTTATGGCTAATTTTCCTCCACATATGCTCTTAGCTCCTTTTTAAAAGCATTTGGCAGTTGCTTTTGCTTCTTCTTTTCGCATTTATCTAGCATTCATACATTACAGCATAAATAACCAAAATGAACTTAGTCTTCAATTTTGTCAAACATTTTATTTGGCTTATTCTTCCTTTGTCTCTATTTCATAGAAATCCAAAAAGGGCTGATGTATTATCCCCTTCTAGTTTCTTCTGAAAGTAGTACAACTCAAGGAGGTAGTACCACTCGACTCTTAAATCCTTTTTTTTTTAGCTAAAGAAAACAGACATGTAACCTTCTGCAGCAACTGACACCCCCAGGTTTCCTTCTGCTGTATTTATTTATATTCTTACAATAACCTTTGCATAACACATCTTGCTTTACAAGTCACCTCTACAATATTAGAATAATTTAAATGAACAGTTATATATAATTTATGCAACACAGTTAAGAACTGACAATGGTTTTAGAATTTTATTCATGGCTCTCCCAACTAGACCTTTTCTAACTCGGGAATTGGACCACTATTGGTAGATTCCTTTGTTTTATGTTATTCTCTCTAGCTAAGTACCTCACATTTACTTACACTAGCATTTGTATTTTTTATCTATGCCAATGTTCCTGGTATATATATATAAAAACTGAAGGGGGAAGGCTTTCTTCAAACACACGGAAACATGCAGAGCGCAAGTCTTAGACTATATGTGCCCACAAAGTGGGGACTGACACCCTCCTTCCCTACTCTGCCCCCGGGTATCTCCACTTGAGCTAGACATAGCATTTTGGAAGTTCTTTTTGCACTTCTGATAATTTTTTTTTCCCTGTTTCTTTTGGTTTGTTCCACCATCAAGTTTCTCCGGTTGTCTGGAAGCACTTTCATAGCTGAAATGGCCCATGCCTAGAATAACCGTGCCAGTTCTGGAACTACACACTCACCTTTCCTATATTTGTTTGTGACAATGCAGCTCCCCATGGAGCCATCTTTCGGATAAATTTGACAAGTTTCTGGTTGAGGTTACCTGGCAAAGCTGATGCAGAACATACACTTGAATGATAAGTGCAATTCTGAGTACTTCAACTCTCACCCAAACGTTGAAGCAGCTGCCCCCCTGCCCCAGCCCCACTGCTCCCAGTGCCACAAGCGCGGAGGCAAAAGCGCTCAGCTGCGAGGGCAGCCCCCATGGCCCCGTGGCTGTTCCTCACCTCCTCAGGAGGAAAGGCGGAGGCCCGGCAGAGCCAGCTCACATGGCAGAACAGGCTCACAAGATCCAGCAGTAGGAGGAACACAGAGACATAAAGTTTCCTTAGGATCACTACGCATTGCGGGGGAAATGATACACCTGCTTCTAATGTGTTTTACGGGTTGTTTTTCATCTTCTGCTTCATTCTAGAATTCTTTTGTTCAAAGTATTTTAATTATTTGACCAACTCTCCTACTGTGTTTCTGAGCATCTTCAGTATGAGCTGTACATCTTTTGGGAAGGTTAGGTCTTGCTTTCTGACTTTATCCATCTTTTTCAAGCCAAATAGCTGATGGAATTGGTGTTTTTATTTGTTTCGGTTTGCTTTTTTCCCATTAAAACACTAAATTACTCCTGTCTGAAACAGCATCTGTATTCCTACAATGGATTTAGCTTCTTACGGTTTCTGTGGAAGTTTCTTGCAACCATTCCTTTATTTTCTATCTATAACTTTTCCTCCTGATTTTATAGCCCTAACTTCTCCACATACACATTCCAATCCTCTGTCCTTGAGGCTTTGTATTTGCATAAGTCTGTCTTTACCTGTGATTACTTTTTGTTCTCCTAGTTTATGCAGATTGACTCGTTACCCTCTTCCTCATATTTTTATTGCCAGATGACACACCAGATACTTAAGGATCCACACTTTCATTTATCTTTGAATACTTTTCATTTCCGCTCTGCGTCCTTCCTCTAATCAGGCTGTTTCTCTCTGATTTCCTGGATAGTCCACTGCAGATCCATACTCCAGAGTAGAGAAGCTAAAAGAAATTATTTCTCTCTCAGTTGATTACAAAGGTAATAAAATTATTTCAGCAGGAATGTAAGATGGTTTTTAGAGGTTCACCTTGTTATACTGCGGGATTAATGCTTCTGGTTTCGATGTTTATGGTTTCTGTTTTTCAACTGCTTATTAAAGGTGAGTATATTTCTAGAAGAGTGCTAGCACCATGATCAGCTTAATATTCATTGAATTAAATTACACAAGCTACATATGTTCTCATATTTACTGATTACACTGTAAAGAAGCAACAAGAATGTGCACCTACAGAATCTTCACACTAACAGTTTGGGTAAACTGTCACCCAAAAAGTATTAATTGTGAACGATGTAAAGTGAGCACAAATAAAAAAATACTTATTCTAGTTAATAAACTGTTTTGACCAAGCGCAACAGCTGTTCAAAGAGAATTAACAAAATTTGATTGGAATTCAGTAAGTCAGCTGAGTCCAGGAAGCAAGCAGACACCTCTCCTGGATGTTGGATCTTGGTGTTGGGCTGCAATTTTTTGGTACTACGTGATGCACCAAAGAAGATCTTTCCGATGCAATATCTAGCGTGCCTAACTTAGACATATACCTTGGGTTAGTCCCTGCCACAGGCACAAATTTCACCTTTAGACAGTTAGCTTAGTGTAGTCTTTTCCAAAAATAAAATCTGCTTTTTAAATTGCAGTACATGCAGTCTGAAAATAGAGCATATGGCTAAAAAACCTGTCGTGTTATATTAAGACTTTCTGCATCTTGTTAAAGTGAAGAAAAAAAAAGGTAAACAATTGTAATAAAAACATAAGGTAAACATTGTAATTATTGGTGAAGAGTATGCAGGAGCTGCTTACAAAAGATCTTTGACCCTTCAAAATAGTGCATTTTTGGGACAGCGGCTGTTTGATACAACAGCTTCAGAGGCAGAGGGTTGTTGAGTGCCAACAAGGTACTCAGAATGACAGTGTCACCAGTTCTTGTGATGTGGCCCCTTGCAAGAAAAATGTGGGCTGCAACACCTCTAGACATGTGTGCATGGCGCGCGTGCACATATTGGATGGATGACGGTGCTATCGCCAGTGGGAGCTGCACTTATTTTTTGTAATAATCGCAATAATGCACTAGACCAGAAGGCATGATTCTCTGCAAGGGTAAGTGGCTGGGAGATGAACACACCATGTCTCTGCCATACTGAGATACGAAGGCACGATGCCAGACCTAGCAAGTGTTGCCTCCTGTGCTCTCACAAATGAGTCTGTTCTACATTGCTTACAACATTGTTTCTCCATACTTGGAAAGGAGGAGCTTTAAGTGGGATAACTTTTGCAAGGGGTTAATAAAATGACCAGAAAAAATGAAGAGTCTTCTCTGAAAGACCATGGCTTGCTTTTCCTAGCACAAAGACGACTGGGAGAATATGATTATTGTCTACCAATATATTTAGCCTTCCCCTTCAATGTGGAGAGATCTCTGAGAATAAAACTAGCATAGAAATAAAAAGGGCGAAAACAAGCTTTTTAACTATCAGAGTTACAAGTTTTGGGAGCAGCGTCCCAAGAGGAAGATGGGGACAAAAATTCTCAAGCATTTGCAAGACCTGGCTGAATAAATTTGTGAGTAATGTTGCCTGTGATGTCAATGAGCTATATGTGATATTTCAGGAGGTCTCTTCCAGACTTCCATCCTGTGTCTCCACACTCTGATAGTTTCTAATATTAGAAAATTGATTTGTAAAATCAAAACCACAAACCAGAACCACTCCCATTAGCTATTAGGAGTGTTATTTCCCTGCTTGTCTGATTTCTGTATGGGAAAATTCTGTCCACATACCAAATTATGTCCATTCTTTCTTCTAGGCTAAGAATGAAGCCTCTTAGTTGTGCCTGAAGTCAAAATGTGGCTCAAAATATGTATTAATTATTGCTGGGGCTTAACATGGTTTACAAATGTCCTGTTTAACTAGGAGTTCTGACTCATCAGGTTTTAGACTTCTAATAATAACCAAGAACCTTCTGTCTGATCAGACTTGGGAAGTGTGAAACGAGAAGTGCCTGCAATCAGGAGGCTGCTCGCACTCCATCAGCCCTTGAATGGCACCCTTCTGATAAGCTGCGTGTTTTTATGGATCAAGTGAGTAAACAGTGGCCAATCTAAATTGTCTGAGGAACAGAACCAACCTTTCTCCTTGCTTTGTACTCAGACAGCAATTACCTTTTTTATTTGCTGAAGGAAATGCTCATGACATGCTCCAGTGCATGTTAATTCTGTTTCGTGTTCTTGGATAATTATCTGTTTTCAAGCTCTATGTTGGTGAAGATAATTTTCATAGAATGAAAAATTTGACATTTCATTGGAAAGACTTGTGAAAAATCAAAGCCTCTCATTATTTGGCAGTGCTCAATGGAGCCAGGCTTTGGATTTCATGTTTCATGTTAAAACATGACAGCAGCAGTGGTCTGTTTAGTCTCCTCCACACTAAATCCAAGCAACTGAGCACTAAAACACAATATGGAATAAAGTATGGAAAATATGGTAAGAAGATGGATAATGATGTTTGTCATCCATTTAACGTGTACTGACTTTGGGAGCTAAATCACAAATTATCTATTACGTAAGCTAACTAGTTTTAATAACACCGCAACCCAAACCCGCATTTAAAAACAACCACACTGTCTCAGTGCCACCAGACTTCTCTGAAATCTTGAATATCACATTTCTACATGTGTTGTATTATTTAGAAGGTGCCATGTATGTACAGAAAAAGAAAGGATTGGAGCCTATGCTGCTATGAATCAGCAAACTGAATTCTGTGGAGCTGATCCAATTTGTTCCACATGAAGGGCGAGCCCAGATTTTTTGTCGTTTGGGAAAGCATGGTCTTCTAACGAAAGAGACAAATGCATTTCATGTTGCATGAATGTGACAGAAGGAAAGACTCTCTCCAGATGTTGTACTCCCACGGTTTCATGGTAACATTTGAGGACATATGATTGAATGTTTTTGCTAAGTCATTTTTATTTAAAAAAGGAAGAAGAGAGAGAACAGATACTTCTGCAAGCAGCAGCTGCCACTGAAGCTTTTTTCCTACGGCTTTCCTTTTTGTTGGTGGCTTCCCATGGAGGTTCTCTCATGCCACAAAGATTGACTTCACAAGATAGTGTTTTTACCAGTGAGTCTCTCTCCTCTACTCACAGAACTCAGGATCTGTTAAATTTGGTTAAAATTGGCTAAAGGGTTAAAAAGACATGGAGGGAATGGCAAGGCTGACAGGCAGGGACAGAGCAGAGCACATTATATAAGCTGTATTTGTTTATGAAACCAGGTTAAAATGCAACATAAGGACAAACAAATGGCCTTGAGAGATCACTAGTAACATTTCTAGAGAGCAGGAAGAGGTGCTTTGCCTGACAGCAGCTTTGCCTTTCCCCTCGCGGGTTTAAACTCTGTTCAGGCTTGGAACAGGCACAGTAAGTGGAAAAAGGTCAACGCATCAGTCTTCGTGGACTATCATCTGCTCCTATTGCCTTCTCAAAAGCCACTAACAAGATAATCTGATCACAGAGATCAAAAGCTCTCTCGTGGTGCACTAGGTAAATTGATAACCACATTCTTCTCTACTGTATATACCTATAATTCAGGGTTGGGAACTGGCCCACATTTACCAGAGATGTAAAGTGGCTTTGAAAGTCTTTCTTTATATCTCATTCACACTATATAAAGGACCTACTATTTCCAGGGAGAGGACTGAAATATTCAGAACAGGGCTCTAGACTTGTGCTACCAGCACTTTACTGCAGAATTCATTTAAGCAGTTTCAGCACATAAATGCAACACTCATTTGTCCTGTTGTTTTACACTTACATTTTACACTTACTATTTCAGAATGTTTTCTCTACAAGTGACAAAGTTCCCATTTAATCAATTAGAATAATTTTCGCTAAAGTCTCTTCTGAGATTTCTAAAGTTTCTCCGTTCCATTTTTCATCTCACCAAAAATTTAATTTTTTATTTAATTAAAACAATCATCCTCTTTCCTCCAATGACAGGTCTGAATTAGATTCTACTCTTGCACAGCTCTGTAGACCTTACCTAAATTTCAAGCAGTGTTCAAAAGGAGCAAAGAAAAGACGTCAGCTCTACTACAGACAAGAGAGAGATCTGGACTGGAGCTGACTTCTGTTATTGTACTGAGACCTAGCGTGGAATAGGTAGGTGAAAACCCAGAAAAATGACAGCAGAACTACCACTGAAAGACAGTCAGCACAAAACAAAACATTCTGCTGATATTCTGTTTTCCCCCTTCTCAGCAAGATGCTTTTGCTCCCCATTTCATTTGTATTTAATCCTTCTTGCCAGCTCCTCTTCACTGCTTACTTGTGACCCACCACCTCTTTTTTTGCCTTATGGAACAGCATTCTCTTTCCTGCCTAAATATGGTCCTCAGTTCAGCTGAGGATGATGATTCTTGGCCACTTCTGCTTGAAGGTATTATTAGGTTTTACATGTGGAAGCTCTTCTTCCATTGGAGGCTGGTCCCTCCCTAGCAGCTCTGCCCAACGGATGGTTCTCTCCTCCTTTTGTTAATTTATGTTGAAGGCCTGCAAGGACTGTTCAATGGCCTCACCTGTTTCTCTTCCCCACCTCAGGCCTCTGAAGAAAGAGGCTTGCCTACTTTTTCATTTTGCTCTCCCACTGCTTTTGTACAACTCCGAATCTTTCTTTATGCAGAGGATTCTCAGTGGAAACAAGGAGGAACCAACCCCAGTGATCTCACCACTGACCATCAGCAAGTTTTCCCACAGTCTGGGAACTCCTGGATGAGTTAGTCAGCAATACGTCCCTCTAGATGAGAAACGTGGACTGGAAAAGCTCAGACATTTCCATGAGCGGGTATGTTATTCAGGGACCATTAAGATGGCTCCAGGAAAGCTCATATTCTGCTTGTAAAGCAGCCCATGCGGGCTGCCTGCCCTGCCAGACCTGGCACACTGCTGACTCTGGCCTCCTGTGAGTGAGGGAAGAGGTATGATTAGTAACAAGTGCTGGCATTTTGTACGAATGTCCTGCTTTGTTCCCAGTTAATCATGGCCTGAAACTGCAGGAAGTACTAGTAAACACACACATGGATAAGCTGTTGCTTTAAAACAAAAAGCTACAAGTGAGAGCTACAGCGTTTTAGAGCTGACAGCAAACACTGCACCCAGATCTGCATTCTTTCCGGACAAGGAGCTAGCACTGAAATGAAGAACAAGCTGTGGCGTGTCTCACTTACACACCAACTCAGGAACAGCCTTGCTCTCTGTACATTCAACCCCACAAGGGTTCACGTGTTCACATGCAGCTCTGGAAGGTACAATTATTTGTGATGACAAAGGATGATCTAAGCAAACAAAGGCAGACTCCCATGCACTTCTCTTCTCATCCTATGCATGAGCAATCACATTACATAGCCTTGATTCTGCCTTGGGCATTTTCCTAACCATGAATCATGAAATACAAGGCAGAGATGGCATAAAGAGACTATGAAGAATTTACACTTCTAGCATACCTCAGCTGCCTCGTAGCTTCCTCTCCTTCCCAAGAGCTCAGGCATGGCTGGGCTGAGTGCTGAGTGCTGGCCACTCTGGCAGCAGCCACACACACTAGCGCTGACTGTAACAGAACTGGAAAGTAACAGGAGTCCCTGAAGAACCACTGGCATGACTACTATATCTGGGGGAGTTGGTTGGTTCAGGTCTTTTAAGTATTTCTGAGGTAATACAGCTATATTTAGCTGCTGAAACATAACTTGAAGTATAGCAAGAACCCCTGCTGTGTATTCGATCATCTGATACTAATTATGCATGAAAAAGAAGGAATCTATCTTTAGTTTAACTTCAAAGACCAGCCCATGCTTCTTACTGTCAAGTAGGTAGGACTTGCAGTGATACTCTGTGATTACAACTGCAGGGGCACATACCCAGTGGGAAATCTAAGGCAGCTGGAAAGGCTCAACAACACTAATGTTTCCTCTCTCTCTTTTCTCTTGCTAGTGCGTAAGTTATGGGGCAGAGTATTGCTATTTATTCAGATAACTCTGATGTCGTGAATGACTGACTACTAAATCAAAGTCTGCTCACCGACTTCAGTGAAGGTCATCTCCCCCCAAAAATTCCCCCATCAGTCCCAATCCCTTCCCATGTTGTTACAGGGGTAAACACAGGGACACGCTCACCAACACACTCACAGGTACACAAAGAGAATGATCCTACAAGCCTATTTATTTAGGAAAGTAGGCAAAAAGCCATTGTAGAAATCATGTTAAGATCTACCTCCACCATAAAGCTCCCTTTTGTGCTTTATGTCACCTTCCCCAGAGCTTTATCTGGGCTTGTGTATGATGGTAAGCTCTGCAGGGACTGCCTACCCTTTTGGATTTACTACCATGACAGAGGGCTGTTCTTAGTTGGTCCCTTATTCCTTCTGTAATAAACATGATTAATCATAATAATTAAAAGGATGTCCCCCTCCTTTTTGTTCTTTCATTACTGTACAGATGGTAGGGGTTTTTTTTTTTTTTGTCTTTTCGATGCTGAGTTTTTCTTTTTAAGTCTGATCTCACCACCTTTCCACTACACACTACTGTGTCCGTATACATCAGACAAATAGTGCAGTTTTAATAAGGGGAATGGTGCTTAATTGTGCCCATGTTACAAATCACATTTCCTTTCATCCCCTTTCATTTGACAGGTTTTACTCCAGGTAAGTTATGTCATGACTACACATGTTGCAAATCTTATTGTGAATATTTAAATAGATGGTATCCTAATTCTCATTCACTTCAGATGTTTTTTGTTAAAAGAGATGGCAATACAGAACCATAATGAAGGACCTTCTTGTCAAATTTTATCTTCAGGGAGGCTTGGATTAATATGAAGCACACAGCTGAGGTATCTGTGTTTTGAAGTGCTTGAGAGACTCTTTTTAATTGCCACAATCTGTTGTGCCTCTCAGAACTATCTGTGAAGGTGTTCGGCATGGTGTGTGTTTTGCTGATGAGCTATTCTGTGTCTTGTAACAAAGAAATGTTTTGTCTTGCGTCAGATATTAGAGACACTGATATTTAAATGTTTAAGAATGGGAAATGAAAGACTGAATACTAACAAAAGAATGAAAGCAGTTATGACAACAGTCGTTAAACATAGTAAGGTGGTGGTTTATTACTTTATTATTATGTTTTGTTTATCTCTCTTCTGTTCATTAGCCAGGAGCCCAGGAGTTTTCTTTCAACAGATTCTGTAGTCTAATGCTTTCTAGATAAAGGCAGTTTATTACCACCAAGTAAACTGTGTTCCTATGGTGTATGTCCATATGTTTTATATATTCTTTCTTTGGATCTACAGTGGATGTTTTATATTAGTGGCCCCTTTCAAAAGTTCCCATCTTTAAGATTTCTCTAAATGGTCTTGATACAGTGGAACATTTAGCAATAATTGCTTATTCTCTCTGAGTCTTCTTAGTATTCTATCAAAAATGGGAATTTATCTCACAACATGGGTGGAACTACCTTTGGAGCAGAAAACTTTCATAAATGTGATATTTTGTATTAGCAATAAATCATACATGTGTTATCTCCATAGTAATCTAACACTTAAAATAAATGGCCAGTGCAGAGCAGACCAAGTCACTGTTTACTTGCCTTATTATTTGTAAGGAGGGGGTAAGTGACTGAAGCAACCATATTGTGCTATAATTTTCATGAAATCTCCCTTCTCCCTGTTCTCCCACACCCTTCTGATTAGTAATATATATCCTAGATATACACACTAGGGCTTCTCCTCAGACATTCATCCCATGTCTTCATTCCATCTCTGCCATGATCCCCCAGGCTTGTGTCTCCATTCCCCTCATACCACTCTGGGGTTATTTCCTCCCCCTTTACCTGATCTCACATAGATACTTTATTCTGCCCACTCTCCCTGTCTGCAAAGCCTCCATCACTGCAGTCTGCTTGTCATATCTACTGTAAGTCCCTTTATTTGGCTATGAAAGAATGGAAGTACTTGGGGTGCTGATCTGAAGTTGCTGCCTTCGTTAACTGTTTTGTACTACAACTCCCTTTGTATAGTGTCTTCTAAATTGAGGTGTACCTGATATTTGGAGCATGATTTAATCTCACTTAACTCTTTGGAAGTTAGTGCAGCTTGCAAGATCAGAACTCAGAACCAAACCACTCTCAGGCTACTCATTTTCAAAGATCATATTAGTCAAGAGTTTTTTTCATTTCTCATTTAAGTGCCAGAACAGCCAATGTAAGGTGAGGGATAATGATCTACCTCCAGAACTTTAACTGCGTTTAATATTTAATAGTCCATGATCACTATTTAATTTGGACCAATCCCATACAGTATGTTGTAGAGGTCTCTCTCTACTGTTCCACATCTGTTAAATATTTTAGATATTTTAGCTTTATATTTATGTAGTTGAGATGGAGTATAATAAAGCCTGTTAAAATCAAGAGTGTATGAGGTTATATTGGGTATTCTGAGAAAGACAGATTTAGCAAGCTTAATGGAAACCATTCACTCTTCTACTGAGATGTCAGGTTTGTTTCTCACAGTTTTGCACATTATGTTTAACTCAGTTCTTTCCATCAAAGGCAACTGATGTCTTCTAGCAACACATTCAGGCATGGTTTCTTTCTTAGTTCCAACTTCTCCAGAATAAATTAATACCATAGACAGTGGCATGCACGTGAAAAAGATCATTCCATATGCAAAATGACGTATCTATAAAAATGTAAAGGAGCACAACTTACTGACTACATATACTGGAATTCTCCTAACTTCCTTCCGGGGATCTTGTTAACATTTGACATTTGGGCAACACATTTCCATTATGGCTCAAAACTCTTCATATGATTTTTCTAAACCTTTAATCACTCAGGAATGTCAGGCTGGTTAACGCCACGGTGATACTTTATTTAATGCTCCACCTCATTTTCAGCAAACTGTTCCACAAAGCTTGAATATCATTAGGTGGACAGAGCATTACAGATACATCTCTGCAATTAGGCTTCTGTCCACAATTCTCTGTTGTCAGTATTTTCTCTAAAATTGAAGATTTCATACTCAGGAACCACTCCTACCCTCAAACAGGACACACCTATCTTTACCAAGGGCCATCCTCCCTAGTGATATGCCAGGTAGGTTTAGATGACTGAAGATAGAGATATCCTTAGATGACGTTCTCATGGTTACAACTGTGGGTATTATATTCTCAGGAAGCAACTGAGAAATGCAAACCCAACCCATAAAATTTGGTAACAAATCCCACTGTCACTCCTCACTAACATACTTTAAATCGATCTCACTAGGTAATGATACTACTGCACTCTATGCAAGTCCTAATGGTTAAACTGGATTACATAAACTTGGAAACTGAGCAAGACTATAGCAAATATCGTGCATAGACAGCTAAGGGGGTAAGCAAGAACCCATTAAAAAGAAAGAGACAAACATAACTACTATTTCCTATCATTTACATTTTTAATCTTTAAACAAAACTTCTACTCTGTTTATTTGTGCAATTAAGCACATTATTTCACTGGCTGTGCACAGCTCTTGGAGGATTTAGTCAAGCTCTTAAGCAATTCTGAAACATACTGTGCATATTTGTCTAAAAATGTGCCCTAGTTGTATAGCATGGACGGGTAAGAGAGTTAACCAGAAAACAAAAAAACAAGCATTAAGGAAGAAATACTCTCAGGGGACAATAACACAAGGCAAAAGATACGTTACTGCTCACTGGATTACCTACACAAGCATTTGCTTTCTTTATTACAGCATTAATCTTTGCACATGTGATACAGGAGTCAGTAGTGTTAATCCTTTACCTTGTTCTGCAGGAAAGCAGAGTGCTGCGTGACACTATTGGCTTCTGCCCCCCCCAGCACCTGACAGCAGTGGTATTCCTGGACTTTGTGCAGGTCTAGAGAGTGTCTCTGGTAGAGAGAAGAGGATTTGTTTCCCTCTCTCTTACAAGTGCCATGTCAGGTAATTCAGAGAAATTCACTGGGCCTCTCCCCCATGTCCCAACATTTCTTCTCCTCTCCTCTTCCTTCCCATAAACCCAGGATCATGCTAGCTAATGTTGGCTATGGCCCAGTCCAGCTTGATTGCTGCAGCCCAGGCTGTTGTATTCTGCTTGCGTTCACATCAAGCTTTATAAGGCACTCTCCACCCTCCATGCTACTGCACAGGAAGGGCTGTATTAAGGAAACGCAGAATTACACAGGCACACCGACAAAGTACCTCCCTGACACAGCCCCCACACTGCTGTCTAGCAATGGAAAGCCACCATTGCAGGACTAGGTTTTGGTCCCAAGCAGAGAATAAGAAAAATATTTTGAATCTTGAAGGTGTCGAGCACAAAAAGGAGATAAACAGCATCTGAACTTCATAAAATAATAAATGCAATGAACTTTTCAAGCTAGAAGCTTACTGAACGCAAAGCACAGCACCACACAACACGACCTTACAGAAAAGAATTGTCACCTCTTGAATTATACTTCCAATATCACATCTTTCTTGCATGAATTTCTAAGTGTATGATAATGTACTACAAGTCCTCAGAGTCAGAATGAAGTGCTGGATAGCCAGCTCAGGATCAAAACGATCAGCATGCCATAAAAATAGCCATACAGCTTGCAACTAGGTGTTCATCTAGCCTAGTGTTCCATACCTGACAGCAGTGCAAACCTGACACTGCTCCTTGGCACTGCAGGCAAAGTGTGGTTCATCATCCCAATGACAACAGGCAAAGGACTTCATTCAATCCTTGTGGCTAGCAGCAAAAGTTAAATTGTAGTGTGGTGGTAAGCATTGTGGGACAAAGGATAGACTGGGAGTTGTAACAGAGCTTCAGGAGGCTCTGGCTCGGGGCTAGAGCTCTCAGTGGGTCTCCAGAGGGATGACAGTAGGGCTTCACGAGGCTGTGGCTGGAGCATCTCTTCCCCTTCATTAACCTACTGCTCTCCCATCAGTCAGGTCTGCCTGAAGGATTCCTTCCCACTGTGTGGACTAGACATGCTGGGTAGAGCTGAAGACCATGAGGGAACTGCAGGTTGGAGTCCAACACCTTCGATATGGTTTTTGAATATTACGGCTCTCAGAAACCTACACGTGAATATGTGCACCTGTATCTGTCAAACTGTATTGCTGCATCCCTTAGTCTTCACGTGGCCACTATTCTGAGAGGGAAGGTTTGGCACAACAGTTGGGAGCTTCCTCTCTTACAGGCACAGCAGCACAGAGCTCTAGGTGGGCTGATGATACAGGGCCAGCTGGCTGTACCCATGCTGGGGCTCGCTTGTTGGAGCACAGTCTGCACAACACTGTAGCACCCACTGCCACCACAGTGGAGACACTCAAACACTTGGCTATCAACGCGCCAAACACACTGGGGGTACCTCCTATACAGTTCTTTACAATCTTGAAGCATCATAGCTTCGTATTTGGTCCTGCTGATCCTGCAAAGAACTCCCACTAAGGGAGTGTTAGCACACACTGAGAGACCAGGAGAGCGCCTTGGATATGCCCGAGTCCTGCTTGCAGAGCACACAGTTGGGAGCCGGGAGGAAATGCAATGAAAACTGTCCATTTGTAGTCCTTGATAGTTCACGTTAAAAAAAACCACAGGAGTACAGGAAATGCCTGACTGATAGTGTAAGCACTCATGTAAATTTGCGCAGGCTGGCAGACTGATTTTCATCATTCAGGCTGGCTATATTCTTTGAAGATATGTCACTTCCCTGGGTGTATGCAGCTGTGTGTTTGAAGCTCACACTAGTTGGACAAAATGATTTGTTCATGATCTTAATGTTTAGCCCTTTCAGGGAAAAAAATTCCAGCACTTCAGGCTTTTGTGAGTCTGAAAGGCTCATTCAGTTTTTAAGGATCTGCCTTAGCTTTTTTATTATGATTATTTATTTGAAGCCTGAACAGGCAATTTGATGAATGAAAGAGAGAGAGGGTGGGAGAGAAAGCACACAAAAAATACACTGTATATAGTTTTGCCAATTACCATGGAACAGTCCTCAACCAATTGAGAAGATTTATTTAATATTTTTGATATGCTATTACATGGGGTTTCTTTCACCTTCTTGTTGATTTCCTCTTTCCTTATTGTTAATTACTCTATTCAATCTCATCAGATTTTATTTTTAGGAACTGATCCTGATGTTCTTGCTTACACAGAGCAGTAGTTACCCTAAGTAGCTTCAGGAAACCAGTGCCCCAGTCCAGCAAAAACAAAGCACTACACTCCAGAGCTGGAGGGATATTCGCTGCATGCAAGGCTGTTAAGCGAAGATGTTGAATTTCTCACCCCTGCTTCTTCTGTGCATACTTTTACAATTTTAACCCTCTGCATATGGACATGGCTGATTTCCTCCCTTGCATCTGAACTAAGATACAGTAATTTTAATAGTAAGACCGCATCTCAAATACAGTGTTCAGTTTTGGGCCCCTCACTACAAGAAGGACATTGAGGTACTGGAGCGTGTCCAGAGAAGGGCAATGAAGCTGGTGAGGGGTCTGGAGCACAAGTCTGATGAGGAGCAGCTGAGGGAGCTGGGGTTGTTCAGTCTGGAGAAGAGGAGGCTGAGGGGAGACCTTATCGCTCTCTACCATTACCTGAAAGGGGGTTGCAGAGAGGTGGGTGTCGGTCTCTTCTCCCAAGTGACAAGTGACAGGACAAGAGGAAATGGCCTCAAGTTGCACCAGGGAGGTTTAGATCAGATATTAGGAAAAATTTCTTCACCAAAACGGTTGTCAGACACTGGAACAGGCTGCACAGGGAGGTGGTGGAGTCACCATCCCTGGAGGTATTTAAAAAGACGTGTGGATGAGGTGCTTAGGGACATGGTTTAGTGGTGGACTTAGCAGTCTTAGGTTAACGGTTGGACTTGATGATCTTAAAGGTCTTTCTTTTCCAACCTAACTGATTCTATGATTCTGTGATTCTAAGGTGGTGTTTTTTCAGCAGTGTCACTAGCTGCCAACCCCATTCTGGGAAAAGGTGGTTATGATGTCTCTCAGTGAGGCAGGTAAAGCCCAGAACAACTCTGTTTTAGTTGATTCTCCATTTGACTCACTCTGGCATAAAAATGCGGGGCTTCATTCTTTTTAAAGTGATAGATTAAGATGGGAGTGAGACCCAGTGCAACTCCTCCTTTCCTGATATGAGTACGGCTATGCAGATTTCACTGAGAGGGTCCTCTGTCTACACATCTACAAATCTGCTGATTTCCCCATATGTTAAAAAATATTTTTAGAGTACTCCTTATAAAAAACAAATAAATCTCAGGGAATCATTTAATAAAGAATGGTAATTCCTTCAGAGCTCTTAAAGCCAACCTATTCCACAGCAAAGATATCTATTCAATGTTTTGCGTAATTTTACGTTTTGTTTAGACAATCTCTATACACAGCAATATACCACTTCTTTTCATTCTGTATGTTCCAGAGGATTGCTCTATCAGGGAGTGTGAAATTTGGGCCAGAAAGCATTGACTATTTTTTGAAGCTAACCCTAAGCCTCTGAGCTACTAAATTATTTCTTAAGCAAAACCAGCACACTCTTCATTTTAGATCATTCAGCATCCTCTTGATTATGGTATGACGTTACTTAAACTGCTGGAAAACTTTAGCTACTCAGTAAGTTTTACACTGATCATATTTTGCCAGTAAAATTTTAAGTATTACATAGTTAAAGAGACATCTTTCACAGCTGCTGGCTGAATATTAATATGATTTTTTATTTCCACTAGACTCCATTAGAATGTAACTAAACATTAAAAATGAGCACTAGATTCGGTGACACTTATTCCCCCATTGCGCATCACTACATGACTCTTGAGTCCTGTTTCTCTTTACCCCATTTGTGGTCCTATCCATCTGATTTATAGAGCAAGCTGTAGCAGGAATTGGAAAAGATTTCTAAATCAGCACTCATTTGTCAGACTTCAATACTAAGTGCAAAATATGGTATTAAAGCAAGACTGAAAGCTTTCTTCCTTGTGGTAGAACATACCTCCTTGCAAAGGACTTCATCATACAGCAGAGGTAATGGGATAAGTGGTTACGAATTTTCCAATACTCAGCTGCTCTGCATGTGTGTGTTATCAGCCAGGGAAAAGTTTAAGGCAGGTTCAAACATGCAGAGTACATTCAAGTTTACGACTTAATTGTGCTGAGAACCAGCACTGTTAGTTTGGATCAATGGTGCTGAGAGGAGCATTTCTAAGTCTCAAAGCTTACTACACAGATTTGCAATTATCGTGCAAACTGACCACTTACGACATTGTCCTGTAAGATGATGCCTTTTCCAAGAGACATTAGGGGTTTTCATTTCTGCTGCTCAGCTTTCTTTTCCATCTTGAACTTTCAGGCCGTTCAGAGGATTCATGCTGCCTGAGATATGGTGCTTACACTATAAGCATTGCTGAATTACTGCTTCAAAAAAAGATACAAGCCTATTTTAATTAGATTTATAGGAAATCTTCCTAAGGCAAATTCTTCCCAGTTGCAATTACTGAGCACACCTGAGATAAAGGGATGGCGGAGGAGGAATTTTCTTTCTTTCAACATAAAATATAGTTTATTTGGTTATTTTCATTATCAAAAGAGGTAATAATATTTTCAAAAGAAGCAAAGTGGCTCATCTTTATGAATCATTAACTGTTTATCCATAAATATGCACAAAGCTGCAAGAAATAGAGGAAATGAGGTTTCCTGCCCTAGAGAGTGTACAAATGATGTTATAGACACACTTGTTGCGGCAGCGAAGCACTTGGGAACACATGTCACTTGAAGCATGTGGGCAGAATGAGTAAAGACTCAAAATGACTAGAGCAAAATTTTTTCTAAGGTCTTTCAAGACAAGCAGATACCTCTGGACTTGGAAATGTAAAGCACAGTCCCAAACCCCGGTGATGTATAAGCTGCCTGTCCTTTGGGATGTGTCCTAGAGAAGCCCAATGCATCGACAGTGCCCTGGCAGGATTAGGAGCAGCAATCCTTCGCAAACCTGCCTTTTACAGTGCAGCTGACATCCTTTTGCTCTCTTCTGCCCAGGATAGCATTTGGGGAGCCACAACCCCTGACCCCAACTATGGTGATGACAGCTCTTGCAGACACGAGAGCAGGGTATGTAGGAGTATGAGGAGAAGATGGGATCAGGTAGTAGGGGAAAGTATCTGAAGCAAAGGCCTTTTGCTCTCTTCATCACTCAGACTCAGAATTGAGCCACAATGTTGGCACAAAAAGCTCATCCAAAATGAGCCCGACATTGAAAAGAAACACACCCAAAGGGTTAGATCAGTGAAAGCATGCTGCAAGGCAAGCATTAGTACTTGGTGACTTAAGGAGGCTACTGTACTGGCTTTTGAAGGCTTGCAAGAAGAAGCTGTTTTTATCAATATCTGCAGAAATGAAAGTTGTATTTCATGTGAAAAGCTACTCCAGTTAAATGGAACAGCTGATGAGGAGTAACCCCCTCAAATTGTGTTAACACCTGGTCCATTTAATTTCTGCTTTGAATGAGATTTTACAGTTGAATTCTAAGCTGCTCAGTGAAGGAGGCTGGAAGGGAAATGCTGACACCCTCTTACTAGGGCAATATTGAATGGCTTTGCTGTAAAAGGTACTGCAATTTCACATTTGTGGCGTGAGCTAAATGGGAAGTAATTTGTCGTCACTAATATAAACCACATTTATCAGTGCAAAAGTTATCTTACACTTTTGGACATGCTCTAAGAGTGTTTAAAATGACTGAAATGATGGCTTGTGACCTTAATGCATACTAAGCAGCTAAGATTATAAATGCAGATCCATGGCCACAACTGCATTTTGTTCCCTGATATCTACATTAGAACACTGTAAATGTGGCTTTTTTCTAAAAATAATACATATTAATTGTGGCAGGTAAAGATGCCACCAGGACACCAACCTGAAGAAAATACTTCATTGAAGCTGCCCTATAGCAAACAACAGAACCCCATATCAAGAATATGTATATTATAAATCACCAGGATGTTAAGCAAATCTGACATAACAAGGACCCTTGAATTCAGGATCTGAGACAGGGAGAGCTATGTAATGACATAGGACTTAATGAAGTACTGTCTTTCTCTAAAAGTAAATATGTCATATTTCATATGACATATATGAGCTCATTCATATATGAGCTGCAAATAAGCTGCTTATGTGGAACTTTGGAGCATCTCACTCTCATTAGCAATATTAAATCCCTGGGGAAAGAAAAAAAACAAATAAAAATTATTCCTGTCCTTGCAAACAGTGTTTTAAAATATGTTTTCAGGAACATGCAATTACCCTTGCTGGGAATGGAATGAAAACTAAACAGAAACACATGTAATCATTCCCTTAATAACGAATCACTGTTCTAATTTACTAGACAGATAAGCTCAACATCCATACAATGTATGAGACATCAGTTTAGCTCCTTGCTGCTGTGAAAGTTCTGTCACAATCTTATCAATCCAGCACAACTAGCAGGGCTTGACAAGGCATTCACGAAATCCTGGCTTCTCCCTTACACTCCCCAGATTCCTCCATACGTCACACTCCGTGGCCACTGCAGTGACTTAAGTGGGGCAGCAGGGGTATCCCAAAGGATATATCAGCTGAGATCTCAAAATCTAGTCTGAGCACTGTTCTGTCCCACACAGAAACTAAAAGCTTCTTGGAGATTCTCTAGTTTAGGAGAGATGGTTATAAGGGTCTCTTTCTGTGCTCACTACTGCTTTCACATTCATGACTTTTTTTGTGCACTAGTGATTGCTGTATTACTTCTTCTAACTGCAATGTTCCCCCTAGCTCCTAACTTTTTTTTGTTCTTTACAAGCCCTTATTTTTACATATAAAAATATATATATAAAACTTCTGCCTTTAAAGCGTTCTGAGGACACATAACTGTGAAGATACACAAAATGGAAGCAGTGATACACGTACCAAATGTTACAGGGGTCAAATGGTCCATTGTAGCAAGTATTAGCTTGTTTTTGCCTCAGTCAGTATTTAACTCTTGGCTCAATAAATCTTGATGCACTCCTCAATTCAAGTCAATAGCCGTTTAATATTTCATGATCAAGCTAACCAGTGAGCACCAAATAAATCTGCTTCCCTGTGCTCTGGGAAATGCACATGATCTGCATACAGCCTGGGGACCCAGGCTTGCTCTCCCCCTGCCTGCTCTGGGGAAGGTGCCTTGCTGGTTCACTCCTCTACCTCCGTACTTCTACCTGCTGCAATCCCTCCTCTCTCTAGGTCACTTCGGCTTCTTCTCACTGAGAAGCAGATGACACATCTTCGTCTATTTGGCTCTTTCCACCAACGTGCTCTCTCTGCTTGGAGTGCTTCAAATATTTAGCCTTTGGTTTAGCAAAAAGCAGTGCAGACACTGGAAGTTTAGATCTATGATCCTGACAGCAGGCTTGCTCAGACTGCTGGAAGCCATGGTGTCATTTGAAGATGGATTGCTTTTCTTAAGTGCATCTATGCCTATTACTAGCTGTGGCTTCCAGCTCCACGGGGTTCAGCTGTCATGTCTTTTCTTAGGTTATTTAAGGAGTAAGAGAAAGCAAAAGCCTTACTTCTTTGTCACTCTGCTTTGCCTAACTGTCGTACAGAGAGGAGGGTCACCTTTTGGGTATTCTCCATTGCCAGCCGCTGGCCAAGGAAGGAGCAGCAGGAGGAAGTGTCTGGGCTTCGCATGCCACCCATACCCTCCCTTATTCCCAAGAGGAATAACTGGGTATATGCAGGGAGAGAATAAGTTTGCTCTTAAAGGAAGGGAAATAACTGCCTCAAAGCATGGGGAATAGTGCTTTAGCGTTAGTGTGTCCTGTAGTCTAAGCGCTCAAAACACCACTGGTATTACAGCCTGTCTTAGGCGATGGCACAGCTCCATCGCTGCAGAAACATATCACCTCAGAGTGATTACTAGGTTTTCCTCATGATGCACCTATTAGATAAGAAATGCTATTTTTCAGCTGAGAGACGGAGAGCAAGTAACTTGTCCAAGCATGGCAATGGTGGTGAGACTGAACCTAATTTTCTGAAATACAAAATTCTGTCATTTGCACTTATAGTGCTTCCAACCAAAACCAACCATATAATTCAATTTTCAGCATGTTTATAGGAAACTCCACTCATTAGCCAGCTGAGTGAGCACAAGTTAAACAAGAAGGCTTACATCCAGGACCATGCTACCACTATTCACATTCTCTCTAAATTTTCAATTTAGGAATTACATCCCAAAGGTTTGTACATCATAAAAAAAAAAAGAGGAAAACCCCCCAAATTATGTTGATGCAAAAAAGGGCAAAATCAACCCGGCAATAAACATTACTTGCAGGACTAAAAGCCCTGCCAGAATGTCTCAGGTGAGCTACACTGCCTGCTCTGAGCAACTGTCACGCCTGAGGTGGGAGCAACCTGCAACAGTCTTTCGGGGCACGCTGTACTGCGCCCAACTGGTAACTCCAGCGTCAGTCAGAGAGGCTTCGAAGCCCTGTGAGCCCTGCTGAAACCACTTGCCAGTACTCCCAAGGTGTTCTGTCAGCTTAGGAAATCAGAGCAAAGTGACACATTTATCAAGCTCTCTCCTGGTGGGAACTGCCCAGGGCTGTGCAGCAAAGCAGCGGGGCCATGCGGTGATGCCGGCTGGTTATGTAGGTTTCCCAGAGAAAGCTCTGCAGCCCCGGCCATTGCTGGGAGGGAGGCCCAGGGTACGGGCTGCTGCTTTTAATTACTGGGCTTGCAATGCATTACTGTTCTTTAGGAAACTTCTAATTTCCAGATCAGAACTTTTGTAGATCAGGCTCATTCCTAGTTATATATTGATCCTTGTGAACCCAGATGCCTCGAGGGATGTCTTAAATTGCAGCATTTTGTATTAGTGACAAAGACCTATGATTTTCTTATTGCATGTGATCATGCCTGCACAAGTTGTGGGGTAGGCAGTAATAAGCAGCTTTATGATTTATTTTGGGGTGATAGTCTGAACTTGTAAGCTTTTAGGAAAAGCAGAATTTTTTCAAATTAATTTCTTTTCTGTGTTACTGCTTCAAGTTTTGGCATTCAGAAACCTTAGATCCAAGGAAAAAAATAAAAAAAGAGAGCTCAACTAAATTAGTGGCTCCCAAAGTTGTGTCTATAGCACTGGCTCTCCTCCTGATCTCCAGATGAAATAAAACAGATGTGAGGGGAAATGAATGGAGCAGCCAAAGTAAACGGTGTGACTTGGTCAAAAGGAACTCCCTCTCCCCAGCAAGATTTCAAGATTCCCCTGCACCAAAGCCAGCTGAAGGGATATAAATACTTTGCCATTTACACCTGGTTGAAGCTTTCTGGATTTCATTTCCCCTCTCCCCCCCCCTCCCATTTTCCCCCTTCCTTTCATCTCCTCCTTATTCCAGCCATCCCCTCCATAGGTATATATACACATATGTAAACACGCACACATATAATCACACAGCAAAATATGGGATGAATTAAAAAAAGCATGATTTGCAGGTTGATGTATTCTGAAATGTGAAATGCTAACTAAATACTCTGTAGAAAATTCAAGAGCGAGTCATTCTTAAGACAATTTTTTGAGCTACAGTCCAGAGGTGGAACTCCAGCATTAGATGTTAGTTAGCACTTTGTGCAGTGTGGCTTTAAGTTAACGCTGATTAATATTACCAGCCCTGTCATTAAAACAACTATTTTCTCTCTTTAACATTGCTTGGATTTTTGTATTGGCACCTTCTTTCAAACATAGATAGAAATTGTGCAAAGTATGTAAATAGCTACACTGTTTTTATTAACTACATATATCTCAGTTTATTATTTAATCTTGTGTTGCTTATAAGCTGCTCCAAAGACATTGGGAGAGCAGAATAGATGCTCAACAACATTTGAAATAGGGCTTCCAGGGTGAAGAAAACCATTGTGCCAACTCAGCTGCTAACAAGCAACTTGCCACTCAGAAGGGGATTTCAAGCAGCTGCTGTGCATATTTGAGGCTCACCTAACAACAGAGCTAAGTTATAAAAGAAAAATTATTTAATACAAAATATGAGAGAGACAGAGCCAGGATGGAGATGAAGAGCAAAACCCTGGGCAAGCATTTGTCATTGATTGCTGTCAGGGCTCACCCAGCTGCTGGAATTGAGAGAAAGCCGTCGATGCTCTTGTTTGGTGAAAAAGCCACAAGCTGCATGATGGGCTGATCTAACCTCAAATACCATGGTAAGGGTAGGGCAAAAAATGTGGAGGCATTTATTATCTAGTTTAAATCTACTAATTTGTTGTGCAAGCAAAAGTAAAGAATGACTGTCCCTAACAACCTGTATCAACCCCTATGTTTGTTTGCCCCAGTTCTTACTTATCCCTGGAGGGAAACTTGAAATGCCAGGTGACTGCACTAGCAGTGCTTGGGAAGGCCACCTTGTTGCAGAAGGGGCTGGGAGGCAGCCTGTACTATGAGAGACTTCCAGCAGAGATGGTCGCTGCTGTATGCAAGACCCAAGGAAATTAAACGTACATTGGTCCAACAAGCCTGGACCAAAACACAGCAGTCTGGCAAGTGCTGGGTGAGCTCCCCCACGACACCAAGTTCCCCCAGCATCGAGGCAGACCACCAGCAAGCTGCCAGCTTCCCCTCCTTATTGGGGACACCTCCACCCTACGCACGTGGCCAAGGTGCTTTTCCTTTGCACATAACATATGGTGTTGTGTACTACTGGTCTGGCCTTCCAGAGGAAAGAATAAATTATTAACATATAGATATAGTGAAAAAATTGCACAGGTGACTTTCTAAAGTGGCTTGTTGCACTATAAAAAGAAGGAAGCTTCCAAAGCAGCTAATAATTCAACAGTCTACTCTGAGGAATCTCTGGGGCCCATCTGCAGGTTCCAGGCTCCCAAATTTCTCCCCCTGTTTCATCTGGATGGTGGTACCACACAGAGAGTGCAGCACTGGGGAGCACACCATGCTCTGACACACAACCTCCGTCTGCTCCTCGTGTGCTGTATGTACTTCAGGTTCGTTAAAACGCCTGTCACCATGTTACTGCTCAATTAAAACCAGGAAAAATCCATATGCACCATTTGTTGAGGTAAGTGTTGTGAATACCCCACAAAATAAACTTAAAGCCAACATGAATTGGCAGGGCTTCATTTTCCCTCATGAATATGCATAACTAATATATAAAATGCTAATCTTGCCCTCCTCCACTTCCTTTCTGCCTTCTCCGTCTGCCCCTTTTGGAATTAAGCACTTATCTCCTATGTAGTGAATAGGGCTCCATTATGTGAGGGGCTGCAGAATTTTAATTAATTGCAAAATATAGTTAATTATAGAAAAAAAAGACATCTTCTGCACTTTTTCATGTAAATTAGACAAATTAATTGGTGTTCAGTATTTTTTTTAAATGCATGCAGCCCTAGGAGGGAAGAAAAAAAAGCTACTTGACTATTCAGCATTGGAATCGTGATGGAGAAAGGAAAACAGAGGGGGCATTTCTGAAACACTGCACTAATCCAGCCTCCAAAGTGAATACTTCCTAATTCCAATCTAGAATCGTGAGAAAGTTATGGAAGTCTGTTCTCACAAACCAAGTTATTAATTTTTTAAGTTTTCACCTATTTGAGCTCCTGAATCTCAAGCATTAATATCAATAGCTAGGTCTAAACATAGCACAGGGCAGGTACTGTGCAAGTTTTCCCACAGCGCTCTGCCAATGCACCTCCACACCAACTCCCCTTTAGATAACACCAGCAGTTGTGTGAGTTTGTATGGAAGCTCAATGATGGGAACAGATGTCCAGCTGGGACTGCAATGAACTTATTAGGTCAATTTTCAGGTACCTTTTCCCAGCATTTGAATCCAGAATTTGCAAGACAAAAAACTAGCTGTTCTGGCTGAAACCCTGTCCACAAAGAAGCCAATGGCAAACTGCATAGGCTTTAGCAGTGCACGTTACAAAAAATTAAATATATTTAATGAGATTTTGAGTCCTTCAAAAAACAATATAACATCTGCACTAGTGACCTAAATAAAGCATCTACATTCTGCTTGAGGCTGCCCAAATCAATACTCATGTATGTAAGCAGACACTTTTGTGCCTATTTGTTGCAGGTGGGTTAAAAACAGAGCACTCCATCAGCTGCAATAAAAGAAATGGGTTTATTTCTCAAAATGTAAAATTGACTCTGGATAGCTTCAGAGAAGGTTACTGTCACAAAACAACACAGTAGCAACAATAATAGCATCTATTAAAATTACTATATAAAGCATGCTGTGGCATATTAGGACTGTTCTTTATAAATAATATTCCACCCTTACATAGCAACTGACATCTATAAGAGAAGCATTCAGGCTGATTTAAGTGTAGCATGGCAGCATTATCACACGCTATACTTTTTTTTAAATCTGGCTGTGTTGGAGAAGTGTCCCATTCTGACCAGTTGAGGCCAGAATCTGCTCACACAGAGCATGACTTCATGTCCTGAGGACCTCCAAAGCCAATTGCTCCCATCAGAATCAAAGCAGTGCACAGAAATTGATAGCAATGTTGTTTTCTCTGACACAACTTGTGGTCCAGTCACTATGTTGCTCCTCTAATTTCATATATGCATTCTATATGTCTTTATTGGCACACAGAAAAAGCTATTTCCCCTTTGTCTTAATGTATCACAACTAGTATGGCTTCTACAAGTTTATGATGGTTTAATACTTAACGATACTAAATGCCTCGGTGAGGATTAGGAGTCTTTGTTTGGGTGCTACACGAAGACATAAGACAGGAGATACTCACGAAGATGAAGGTGCTGATGCAGCCAAGGGAGAGAGCGGCTGCTTCCTCACAGGGTGATGCCAAAGCAGGAACCTAACTCAAAGGGCTCTGAATCTCTCCTAGAATTTCTCTTCCTCTCCCCTAACCATAGAGGGATCCTATGGACACTAAAAAGGACTAAAAGTGGCCTTTAATAGTATTCCCGTATCTCCTCATCAAAGAGATTACCAGTGAAAACATGTAAAATGTGTCTAAGTTCAAAATTAATTACAAATATTAACAAAATTAACTTCATGACATTAACATGAGGTAAAAACAAGGAAATTTTCTGTCCTGTTTTACCGATGGAATAATTGACATAATTTAGACGGATCTTAACATTTAAGTAGTATTAAAAATCTAAATTAAAAAGTAACTTGACTCTGACGGAAGAATGATAAATGCTGAATGCAATTTTATCAAAGTAAGAGTTCAAAGCAATGCAAACCGCAGCTGATCCTCCCTGACATGAAGAAAGCATGCCTGAGAGATATCAGAGCTTGTTTCAGGAACTGATTTATTTGAAACATGAAACGTTTCTTAGAAAAAAAGTTGCTGATTATAATTTTTTAAGAAGCAGTCAGTAACTCATTCAGTAAGTTGGGCAGAAAATAAACTTTGTTGTGGGTCATCTTCAGACAACTTGAAAGGTTGAAAGTGCTGAATGCATTAGAAAGCACTAGTTAACAAACTGCAGCCATAGTAAATGCTTGTAGGAAAACCTGCCTGCTCCTATGAAACATTTGTGCCTTGTTAGGAACTTTAAAAGATTAGGCAGGGTTTAGCATCAGAATTTTTAAGTAATGGAGGGAACCTCTGTTAATATGCTTCATTTTATTAATCAAGATTTAAACTTAAAAAAACCCTGTACACAGCATTCTTTTCCATCACCAATCTCTTTTAACCGTATTAGAGCTGGCTTACATTTCATTTTTAGATAATAGATCTAGGATCAAATGTCCTTTGAAATCAGCCTAGGTTTTTAGGGCTATTTGGATCAGGCAATGAATTAGCATTTAAGAACTTCAGCGTCTCCTTAACTGTTAAGCAGATGCTACAACCTACCTCTAGGCACTGATGAAAATGAAGACTATTTTAAGCGCCTTGCTGAAAAGAATGGAAAGAAGCACCTTCCTCCTAACCAGGCCCAGAAAGCAACAGAACCAGTGAGCAGAGTGCCTGTTTCTCTCTTTCTAATAAATGGGATCTGCAATTAGCTTAGATAAAAGTATTTGACATAGCCATTAGAAACCACCTAAGCAAAAACATATAGGTCAACTTTGCTTTGCATTTCCTTCTAGCAAGAATTGTCTTGGCTTCTGTTTATAGCGTACCTAATAAAACACAATCACAAACCGAAGCCTGTGAAGGTGCGATGTATATGAAATGTAATTGATAAGTTCATGTTTCTACTACTGTTATGTCTAATTCAAACCTTAAGTAACTCAGGTTCTGCTGTGAACAAGAAGAGCGACAACACTAAACAGCACAAGATGATAAAATCTGCTTCAGCAGGTACACTACAACCGTAACATCTTGGATCCAACATGAATTCATGAGCTCTGCTGTTGAAGGTTAAATTAGTCTACGTTCAAGTACTACCCAGTTTGCATTACACAGCAATCTAATCTGTCAGCTAAAATTCCTAATTGTTGTATAATACAACCTAATGTTGTATTATCAATTGCAGCGTGTTTGATTTAAAAATGGTATGAAATTTCAGGTTCTGCTTTTCCACCACTGCAATCAGTAACAGCTTCAGCAGCGACTCTTGTGCAAAGCAGGATCTGTCTGTCAGGGTACAGCTTCACAAAGCTGAACTTCCTCACACAGGACCAATTAATATGAAAGTGGCCTTGATTAAAGGGAGTAAGAAAGAGAGAGCACCAATTTCTTTGCTATACTATAACCTCTGGAGAAGCACAGGACTGTCAACTGGAATTAACCTCTGACCCTGGGGTAGCTGTCAATCGGTCCAAGGTCCCCATCCAAACAGGAGTAAAGGCCCTTATCCAGAGCTCCGATGCATTTCAGTTCAGCCATCAGGTCACCCAGCTCCTGACAGGGCTCCAGAGAGAATGCACCCTCCTACTCCTCCTCTACAAACCAAACCACTCCTGAAGATGCCAGCTGACGTAGTACTAAGGAAGGATGGACACCTCACTGCAGGCTGACCTCCCGCTCCTGGGGTAGGTATTGTACTATTCACCGAGGTAAAGTGCTCAGAACATACAAAAAATTCTATAAATGCATTATTACCATTACTGAAGGTGGTTAAGCTAGTTAAGAAAAAGTTACTTTAGAAAAAGTACATAAAAAGTACATTTTAAAGAACAGGCTCTGTATAATAATTAATGAATTCCGTTAACATTATCAAGTTTCATTTATATTTGTCTAGATAATGAACGAGATCTTTCTTCCTACTGCTAACAAAATTTATTTGCTAACATATACTCCCACAGTCCAAAGCGTTGCTAGATGATTTTGCCTGACACACAGACATTGTACAAAATAAATTGCTTTGAATGGCATTTCAAAGATATTGTTCATTTATTTCTACTTCCTATCTTCCTAGAACAAAAAGGAGATCACAATGTTTTTTCTTAAATTCTCCAGCTTAGCAAATTTCTTGCAACAAGCATTAATTATCACCATCTATCCTTTACATCATCCATGCTGACATATGCCCTTCAGTTTAAGTTTTTTCTAACACAGACAGCACATAAGAATCTCAGTGTGACCTATTAAATATATGTTCTAGTGCTAAATATATTTCCTTGTGTACATAGAATAGCCATTGTACAGCATTCTTTGTCCTCTGTACCATTTTAAAAAATTGTCTCTTTTACCTTTAATTGCTGACAAATTTATTGTCGTGAGGAAACTGCAACGGGCGGTAAATTTGCTTAATGTTCAGCGGACATTTTTCTCTAAATAAATCTGTATTTCAAAGCATGTTTTCTTAAGAAGAAACATTCTAAAACAGTGGGATTATGAAGTACTAAAAGAGAGTAAACAATTAGTACAAATAGTCCCCTCCCTCAAATGGTCCAGAGGATATCATAGCATACTGTAAATTAGGAAGCTGCGATTACTCCTCTAATCCCCAGTTTCCCAGGAAAGCAGCTTAGAATTTTACAAGGTCAGAAATTCTGGCAAAGAAAAGGTGATTTCTACGAAACATATGTCCTCTCATCTTCTCAGTCCGGTGTTCCTCATCTATCACAATGTCCGCTATTGCTTTCTAACCCAGAAGTAAAGGCAGCTGTCTTTCCAATGAACATATTATCCTTTACTTCAATCGCATTTCCAACAAATGATCTAATGATCCTCACTGTGAAAAATTATGATCTTTAATTCTCTATTTACTCTGCACTTTTATTGCTTATAGCTTTTTGTCCAACTTCCTTTCTTCCAAAGCCTTCAGTTAGACTGAGTGATATGGATTTGATGAGCCTTTAGATAAATTTTAGAAAAACCCCATTTTGCCTGAGCAGAGACACTCAAACTCCCATGAAATCCGGTTTCACTTCCAGTACGTCTCAGGTTTCAGCCTTGAAAACCTCTGTTGCCTTGTTGCTATAATATTCTGCCCATGAACAGTAAAAAGTCTTGTCCCCAGCATCCCAGAGGAAGCAAGAAAGTTACACTTCCATTGCATTCTTGTTGTGTTCCTTGCTCCCAGGAGACCTGAGGATGCCATCAGTTTATACTCACTGCTAGTGAGGCTGATACAAATTCAGCCTAATGCAAACATGGTGGGGAGATTTTGAATGATGGCATGAAGGAGTCTTGCAATCAGTTCACAGCCCCGGCGCATGCGTCTGACAGCTGGTGCTCTCACCAGCAACATCAGCAGGACAACCTTCGATACCTGAGCATCAACAGCTCTCCTTTTGTGGTAACAGCTGGTCTTTCATGATCACTTGCCCTAGTAACGCCAAAGGAAGGTACTGTTTACCTGTCTGCTACAGAATAGGAAAAAATGTGAAGGAGAGACTTGTCCTTGGGAACACCAGGAGTTTGTCTCCAAGATGGAAATTACAACTGAGTTCTCATTTGTCTTGTACATTCACTCTGAATACTTCTCCATCTCTGCCACGTAATCATCCTTTGCTTCCACTTGACTTACCCAATTCCTGCGAGGCTGCATTCCTTAAGCTGAATACTGAGAAAGACGTTCATGACTAAATAAGTGGACATTTTTTAAAAAAAAGGTCAGGATATTGTGTCCCCAGACTTATTTGAATGGGCCATTACGAGCTCTGTCTCAACAAGCTGCTACAGAATATTTTGTAATAATAATAATGATCATAGGTTGTGGTGATAAGAAAGCTCACTATTAACCTATTCAGCCTTTCTCAGGGACTGGGAAAGACCAACTATTTTTGTCTGGATTAGCAAAACGATAATTAGAGAGTCTGCTTTATTTACATTTAACTGTATTTACCATCTGACAGCACAGTCTTCAATGTGTCAATCAGCTTCAACTGAGGCTTTGTATTTCCTCTTCCTCCCTTTTTATACATCTTTTGTACAACACATTTAAAAGTGCCTTGTATACCTAATTTAGGACAGATCTGTCTGTTCTGAGGAATGGACAGAAGGAAGAGGGAGAAAACAGTTCTTGAGTGAGGCCACCCTCGCCACTCTCCCACAGAACACAGTGCTGGAAGAAAACTATTTCTGTGAAGTGACTTTTCTCCTCTTCGTGAGGCAGCGATGGAAACTTCAGGCCCTTTGCACACACAGGCTCTTTCCACTCCCACACAGGAATTGGAGCTGGCAGTTAATGCTCTGTGCAAAGGCTAGGGATTGCTTGATTAATAAAACAATAGCTACCAAAAAAAAAAAAAAGGAAGGAAGCCCCCTTTTTAACAAAACTATATTTCTCTGAAGCATTTCCTTTTCCTAGGACAAACAATTAATATGTTCTGTGAAACAGGTTTAATTATAATGCTTCAATACCAATGCATCCTGAAAAGACCCCTGTTCCACTGGCAAATGCCAAATGATCCCCAAAAATGTGAAAGAAACTGAACGACTTGGAAGGACCGAGTGTATGTATACGCTAAAACATGCACACAGATAACATATGTTACCATTGCTCCCTTCATGTTTCCTGCTGCTGGACAACTGCCAGAAACAGAGGTATCAAAACATCATGAAGAAACTTGTCTTCACAAGATTTCTAATAGAGGGCTGTAGGTTCAGACAGAATCGAGAGTTCCTACGTGCAATCCCAACCTGGGCATGTTCAGCAAACTGAACTCCTGCAACTTTGGCAGTTCATTCATCAAAACTCACAGTTTTTTTCTCACTTGAAAAGGTTTTTTGTTTCTTTATTTTCTTCTTTTTTTATGGCTAACCTTTTGACTCCTTTTGTGAGGTGGTTTTCTATTCCTGTTTCATCTCCTCTTCTCCAACTCTTTACCTTTGCCATTAATCTGCAATAGGCAAACTTGTCAAATGTCACCAACACCCAAAATGTAATTACATCAGGCTTGAATTTTCTTTCTTTCTTTTTATCAAATATGTGGCTCTGACTTTCAGTGTGACTGAAAACGACTCTTTTCTAAAGAAATATAATTCATAAATCAAAGCAGCTGAAACTATCAGCATTTGGTTTGGAGCTCTAGCATCTATGTCCTAATTCTAATACTCAGAGGCATGTTCAGAAAAATGGTACAAGAGAATCAGAGCGCAACTTTTGTGGATTCTGAATTTTTCAGTATATCGTGTTATGAAGCAATACGTCACGTACATGTAGCTCCCAATGAAACTGTGATTACAATGAACATCTTGATATCTCATATTAGTTATTTAGGAAGGAGGCATTGTTTGGGCTGTTTTCTGGAACCAGAATTGTTCTCACACCCTGATCTTATTCCTAACTTAACCCTGAGCATACTTCTGTTAGTTGCTTCACTGACTTTATGAATATCTGGCTACTACCACAGACTCCTATATTAAGGAGGCCCGAGGAAGCAAGCACCGACTTATTCCAAATGGCGACAGTTTTCCCAGAGCCCATCACAGCTGCCCAGCTCAGGATGTGGATATGCCCCACCACCAAACCCCAACCAGAGCTTCCCTGCCCAACAGCAGAGACCGCACCCACTGACTTGGAGCCAGCCTGCAAGGAGGACTGGCGGGTTAGCGAACCAAAATGAGAGTTGTGTCTTTGGACAACTTCAGCAACAGCATTCCTCACCAGTCTCTCTCTGGCTCTGTACAGTGAAAAACTCTTTCAGAAAACCCCATGGAAAGAATGGGTTCCTGTTATCAAGCCATTAAATCAGTGTTTAAGAGGATGGCTATCCAAATACAACAGACACATGAACTTAGAAAAACAATCATGTTTCGACTGGCAAAACACTCAGGAATATTTGGTTAGACTTTGAAGGCTGCTTCAGACACTTTCACCTTCTCCCCACCTCAGGCTTTTTCAAAATTGTTGTAAGTCAAGGCAGCACGAACTGCCCCAAAATTTAGGGAGCTACAATAACTGGTTACTGGAGCAGAAGCTTACAGCTTCTGTATATATATATTTTATATATATATATATATAGTGTGTGTGTATATATATAGTATGCGTGTGTATATATATAGTGTGTGTATATATATAGTAGTATAGTAAGCTGGAACTCGGGGCGGGGGGGGGATGTGTTGCTTGGGATTTTTTTTTCCTGTCTGAACACCTCAGCTTTGCTTTATTGTAAGTTGGGAACTGCAGTTAGGGGGGATCGGCTTTATAAAGCACATTTCCAGTGTGTATGAGTAATAATTTGGCATTCCTAATTATGGCCACGCTGTTGGTTTGTGTGAAAGACAGTAGCTATATTTTGAGAGTTTTCTAACAAAGCTCTCTTGCATATGAAGCATTAAACAGGCTCTGTGGCATCTGAAACATGAATAATTTGAGTCATTCTGTCCAAAAAACACAACACGTGACTGACAGCTGTCAAGTGTGTGACATCACCACTCGATTATACAATATAATCATTTATGGTTTACTGATGTGTTCAATAAAATGAACAATCCACAGTAAAGCACAGAAACTTAAAGGTGACATCCAGATAAGAGTTCCTCCTGAGCTGTTAATTTATATTTTCTGGAAGCACTGGGAATTTGCAGTTCTCAGAACAGCAAGGCCTTTCTGAAATGACACTACATTTCAGCAAGTAGTCATTAACCACACAATTGGTCCAAGATCACATATTAGGCTACTATATACTATGTGAGAAACTCAAATTCTGCTCTGAAAAATATTAGAGAGATCCTTTTTTTTCTTTCAATGAAGTGAAGCTCTTAACGCTTCTTACTCATTACTGTGTTGGTTATGCAGATACAATAATCAACACATAAATCTTCTATGTTTTGGGCTGCAGATCAATTTACAGTCCCCTAGGAGAGACAGCAGAAAACAATGGTTGGAAAGGGTAAGCACAGGCATATGGAGTTTACTTGCTTATAATTTTGACCATGAGCAGTTTAACTGTTCTGTCTTGCCTGGAAAATGGGAAAGTTTATCTACATTTTTATTCACCAAACTGCTCAGTACAACAGGGAAAGCAAAACTGAACACACAGGCACAAATGGAACGAGACGTTCTCTGGGAAGCAGAATTTAGCTTGATTACCTTTGGCTTTGTGTTTTGTGGCTTGATTATCTCATATGTAACGAGGCATGAGACCCGACTGAAGCTTTTGTTGCAGCTGGGCCACTCAGAGTCCTCTTTCTCATTCCTTCCCCTTAATGTGGATTCTTTGGGATATAAAAACACAGCCCACCCTGCAGCCTTTCTGTCAGCGGGGCACTGAACTGGATCTCACTCTCCAAACACCTATTCTCCTTAAACTTCTAAGGTCTTAATTTTTTTTTGAGACGTAAATACTGGTTGAAATGACTGACAGGTTCAAAAGTTACTGGGAGGATGAGCTGAGCTATTTACTGACATGTTCACTCACTAACAGATGAGCAGGCAATTTCTGACCCACCCTGTACCTAAATGCCAGTCCCGTGGAGCAGACAAACTGCAACTGGTGCTATTCTCAGGCTTCATCGACTGCTTACAAAATACGACAAAGAGTAAAAGGAAGTTCCCTGATGCTCTGCTTCAGTTTGGGCATCTGCTGCAAAGATTTCTCTGGCCTATGCCCTGGCTTCTAGAAGAAACACTCAAGCTTCTGATACACGAATATCCTGAGGGAGCAGCATTTTGACCAGTGAACTTTCCCTGTTATTCCTGCTGCAACTATTTCCCCTCTTTCTAGCTTTTTCAACTGTTATTAAAAGAACGTGAAGAATTTGCAATGATACATGAAAAAGATTATCTAATAGCAACAACAATTCCACATTTTCTGCAATGGTGAGAGGAAAAAAACCCAAACCAGCCTAACCACCCAACCCTTTAGCTTGAAAGCCATTCATTTGCCTAAAGAAAGAACCTTACAATCTGAGGAGAGATGGGAGGGAACCTTCATCTTCAAAGAAAATAATGAGCTGCAAGATGCCCCTATTTAAAGATACCACACAGAATTAGCCACGATTCTCATTTTCGGAGAGGAACTAGCTCAAGGGATGCTGCATAAACCAGAATTTAAATAGTACAGTCTTACTGCAGAATGAATACTGAATAGGGCAGGCCAACAGAGAACAGCAAGGAACTAATGTGTAGCCCTCTACACTTTTTTAATTAAAAGAATCCAGAAGAATAAATGTGTCTAAAATCTCCCAAGAGGCCTGAAAGAGCTAGATCTCAAGGATGGAAAATCTACACCCTTGTAAAGGTCAGCCTTTGCAAGGGTAAAGTTTAAGTCACAAAAAAGTTTAGAAACTTGGCATCCCAAAGCACACAACAACATAAACTCCTGCCTGTAGTCTAAAAATAACCACTACCTTTTATTAAAATGCCATAAGGTCAGTTATGCTGGCCCTTCACACTGGGGTGTGCAGAGCACTTGCGGTATGTATATTAATTCAAACGGTATTCTCAAAGAAAAACGCAGCCCTCCGCTTCTTTGGAGGAGATGGGGGACATTGCTCCCTGCTAATCTTTGTGCAAAGGGCTGCTCTGAGCCAAGACCTTCTGTCTGCCACTGCCATGTACAATACAGCCTGTCCGATAGATCTAGGTTCGCATATCCTCGGCAAACTAAGTTCGGGAAGTTGTGTTTTAATCCAAAAACCTGAATGGACAGTTTTGTCCACTGCCTTAGTCAAGAGCTACAATAATATCCTCAGCAGCAGCCTGACAACAAATGAACCTGAGCAACTCCATTAGATGCAACTAAGACTTTTGTCTCAGACTAGGGCAGCGCTTCAAAAAGTAACATCCAGCCAAAACACTCAGTGAGCTTATAAACCTTCAAGAGAGGATATTGTCCTGCCTAGAATTTGATATAAAAGTTATTTCTAACTACATGTGAAGATGAGCACAGGGCAGTGTGGAAGGGATAAGATACCTTCCAAGGATCAAGTACCAAACATGGAAGTGCAGCAGGCCTGGAGGATTCATGATGGGAGACACTGCTGTCCAGAGTGAACTCTCTGGGTGGGAGCTAAGCACAGTAGATGATACAAAGATATATTTTGTGGATAGCCATCAATTTGTCTTCTTTCAGAGACAGAGGAAGAAAAATCACATCAATATGACAGTCATAGGTAACTACACCTACTGACAAAGTTGTCAGTGGCACATGAGCATTTAACTGATCAACTAGCTTTTGATTCTGTTGTCTTCAACTTGTAATGCTCAAAATTATATGCATACTCAAACATATACACACATACATAAATGCCAACACAGTAGATTACAGCTGGCAGCTTTCTGAAAGCTACCAAAGTCCAGATAAGATGGAAGCCTGTTCAAGCTGTTGTAAATATTTCATCTGATTTCTGTCACATCTAAAACTTTGTATAAAGCCATGTTAAGGAACAGCATCCTAAAATGAAAGACTGAACTGCCACCAAGCACTGTGGACTTGCAGGTGCTAAAGAGTATTTTGGGGTTAGGGAGGGACTGGGATGAACAAGACAAACAAAATTCTTTCTCAGTGCCATGTCTCCAGGGCTGATTTTGCTATTTTCTGTTTAGTCGTGGACTGGAAAGTGAAAATACGGCGTGTTTGAACTCTCTGGATTTCATGTTCTTTAAGAAATCAGTGCCATCTTCCACTCCAGGAGCCAGCCTAACACTGCCTTCTCCCACCTCCCTTATAGGGCTTACAAAATGGTGGAAGAAATTTGACTGATTTAACTGCAGCAACATAACTGTCATGTACTTGTAGCTATGATTGTCACGGGTTTCATCTGAATCCAAGGCAGAAGCCAGGGACTAAGTGTGAATTTGCTAAATCTCCCATTTGCTGCTCTTCACTCTGACAGACCCTGAGGTTTCAGCTCGCCTAAACTTGCATTATCGACCACTGTGCATGGTTGATACAACAGGAACAGAAGGATGCTGAAGAACAGCTTTGGGGGTGATGCTAAGATTGACCTGAATTCCAGGGTTTGCAGTGAAGTACCATACCGCCAAACTGCACCCTCCACAAACTGCATTTCCATCCCACTTGAATCTTCTGTGGAGAAGCATGTCCCCACACTCGCCCACACCCACACAGGCATATGGCCCGCTTCACTCACGTGGGGCTTGTGCTCCACCCTTCTCCTGTCACCCAGTTACCACGGGCAAAATTAAATGTTTCATTTACAGCGGGGATCGGGAAGAAGGAAGGGATAGGAGAAAAAATGAGAGTAGGAGAGAACTAAAAAGCAGACTGAATATTCTGGTGCCTTCTCTCATCCTCTACAATCTGCCTACGGTAATTTTTACCTCCACAGCTAGATCATGCTGGGGACATTCTCTGGGAACCACACAATAATGTTAATAGAGACCAGACTTGCTCTTTCTAGACCACTCCCCAAACCCCCACAGAAAAAGGTGGCTAAAATCTTCCCTAGGATTCAAACAAACTCCTCAAGTGGTCTCCACAGACCAGAATTTCCTTGAACTTGAGGCTCCAGCAAAATGACTTACGTTCAAAATGCCAGAATGCATTTTGATCATATGATCTCTCTGAGATTGCTGAAAGCCTAACAGCAGGCCGCACAGCAATTGCACGCAGTTTAACTCCTGCTCACTAGTTTAACTCCAGCTTGACAGTTCATATTGAACTATTTTAGCTAAACCCAGATTACAGTCATTCAAGTTTTTCCCTGCCTGAACTGATAAAAAAAAGCATCCACACACAAAAAACTGTGCTGGCTTAATCAAAACAGTGCAACACCAGAATCACAGCTAAAACTCTACGTACAGGCAATTCCTAAGAACACAATGCCCTGCGTCCTTTTCCCCCATTTATGCGCTCAGTGCATCACTCTTGGGCACTTCTTCCAAGAATCTTTACTCAGGAATCAAACTGCCATGTGTGCCAACATGTCTGTGTAGTCCAAAAACTTCTGAGACAGGAGTAATCGGCAAGGAAAGAAACTTCCTGCACAGATGAAAATGGCTATGGAAACGTGACTGAACTCGATCCCTTTAAAAGGTTGCTGGAGGCGCAGGCTGATAGGCAGACAGACAGGACAGCTTGGGCTTCCTCAAAGAACAAAGCCAAAAATATCGTAACGTTTACTAGAATTGATATGTTGACAGGGATACTTTTTGCCTCGTTATTAATTATTTACTATCTAATAGTATACCTTAGCATGCAAGATAAGACAGTTTCTTACTGTCCTTGGCCCTACCAGCCACAGGTTTTACATCACACCTTTAGTTTTCCCTCTTGACTTTTACATGTCGTAATTTTTGCTTTGTACTGTTTAGTATTTCTCTTATATTACTTTTGTTACTTTTGAAATTGAAGTGTTTTTCCTTTGCCGCTGAATTGAAATGCTTTATTATCAGCTAATCCCATTTCCTGAACGTGCACTCACGACTTTCTGGCTTTTACCATTACATTTAGGAGCTAAACAGAAACTTCTTATTTCAAAAAGTAATTATTCAAGTTTTCAAAATAAATCCAATACATTTAATTTTGTTTGAGTCTCAGAATTAAGTAGCAATTTATTATGTTTTGTTTGGATTATTAGTTTGTATCATATTACTGACTCAAAAGTTATTTTACATGTGCGGTAACTGGTGTGCAATCTTTAGTCTACCAAGTACTTGGAAGTGATTAGCAAAGCTAGATGAAAAAAAAAATCTAAAAAAATGTATTAACCAATAACTGAAATAATCTTTATAACAAGAAAGTATAATATTGCTTCATATGGTTCATAAACACTCTAAATGAAGTCCAAACCTGAACTTTAATACTTGAAGTGATTCATTTTACACACCTCAGTTAAAACTTCTGTATCATGCCACATGACTCAAAATTACCCTCAAGACTAGAACTTCATGCAACAAAGCTCTTAATATTAAACTTTTATTCGAGTGACTGGCACAAACGGTCAGCTTCAGCCAGGGGTTCGAAGTGCCTGCAGCTCGCCGCGGCCCTTGGCCCTCTCCCCTCTCTTTATGACTTCATCCAGCCCCAATTATACAGCCTAAGACAAATCTCAAGCTTTCCATTTACCCTTCTGAAATCCATTTTATATTATTAGATTCTCTTATTTCAAATGCCACATCAAATATGGTTCAGCGTCATTTTACTGCAGTGAAGCACAAGTCATATTTCATTATATTATCCAATAATTACATTGTTTGTCTGCCAGTTCACTCCCATGAACATGTCATTTTGAAAAACTCTGCTGTGAGAGGCTCCTCTTATAGATACTGAAAGGAACAAACAAAATGCAGGGCCCTGAAATGATGTTGAGCACTGTTTGATTCTGTTTGCAAGGCTGATATGTATCAGGACATATGGCAGCATTCAAAACACTACGTGCTTCATATCAGTAGGCTATGTTGTAGCTATTTGCTTCTGGCTATTAAAAGCTGTGTTCAAATTTGACTGTCACTTGAATCCATTTGAATTAGTTATTAGACATACTTGCGCAACTGTGGAAAAGTCCTTGTCACATAGAAAAAGTATCTTCCATATCAGAATAATTAACAAATTAGAGCTAGAAACCTCCTTTTCCACGTGTTGGAAACAACAGAATGTGTACATTCGTTTCTTTTTTTTCAGTTACATACATCAAAAGAATGTAGAGGCCTACATAAATTAATCTTCAGATGTGAGTGAACTGTGTGAGACTGAGGACACATTGTGGTTGCTTCAAAACAGTTCAGTCCTGTCACCCCTGTCTCTCTTGGGGCCTGTGTGATGTGGTGTGCACACTGCCATGAGCCTGGAGTGCATAAACACCTGTGCAGGAGCACACTCGGCACTAAAGCATCGAAAAAGCACACACCTCCTTACATACAACAGCTGAGTGAGCGGTGTGTTTAAATGCCATGCTGAATGAAGGCTTCTGGTGAGGAGAAAACTGGGGGGATAGATGATAGCAGACTGGCAAAGGTTAACGCTAGCCTTGCCCGAAGACCCTCCCTAGATTCCCTTTATTATCAATGGGGAAGGCTGGTCTGGAGTAAAAGTCTTAATGTTGAGATTTTGACTTACCCTCTCAAAGGAGTAGCCTTATTCCCCAACAATTACACAAAGGGTTTAACCTCAGAAGCCTTACACCAGGCCCTGTATTTCTTCTATTTTTGAGCATGGCCTTCACTCAAACATGCATATAATTACAATTATACAGAGTGTGAATAGCCAATGGAATTATTTACATCTTTAAAGTTAGGGGGACACATAAATATTGATTCTGGGCTTGAGCATGGTTATACTTGCTGGGTCTTATTTGCTTTACTAGACCCCTGTTAGTTACCCTTTGTGTATACTCACCAATGTTTCTATATTAACAACTTCTTGTGAGGTCTCCATTGCTGTAAGAGGCAGAGAACCCAGTTTCTGTCTTGCAACAAGGCAGGTACCTTCTGCAGTTGTTTGTGAGCGGCTCATGCTTGCTAAGTACTGGCAACTCTCAAATCTTTGGGGTGGGGGGAAGCACTTGCATGAGATTTATGTGACAACAGGCTCTCCATGGGATGACTCTTCTTCAGAGTGAAGACTAGCGTCTTTGCACAGCTCAAAAGTGAGCTTGAGAAAACAGTAATGAAAGTGCATAATTTCTACATGAAGTGGCACTGTCTTACTGCCTCTCATTTTTCACTTTGCTATTAGTGTTAAGGCAATACCAAGGCTACCCATTTCTAGAGGGAACCAGTGGTCTCCTGGGTGACTGTTCTGCATAATGACAAGTTCATCCATGACATCTGGGACTGGGAATACTCAGCCCCAAATAGATCCACTCCCACGTAACTGCACTGAGGCACAGGCTCATTTCAGATGCATGAAAAAGGCAAGTGAAATAAATGTATTATCTCATTTAAAATGCATACAGTCCCAGGAAGCAGGATAGATTGTAGGTGTCACTAAACAGTGCATAGTAAATAAGTCATATTTGCAATGCAAGACACTTCAGCTAGCCAAAGCCTGAGGTGTTTAGGGGTGTAGAAACTGAGGGCCTAGATGTTTTCAGGACTACAGAGCTCAAATCTCTAAGTGGCAATTTCAGCCACGAAATCACAGTTAAAGGTAGAAAAAGTCCCATCTCTGCTCAGCTACATTTGCAAGTGCATAGGAGCCATGGCACACAGACTCTTACACGCACTTCATCGCTATTCAAGAGAACAGTAATGAGCAAATGGTTCCCAACAGTAATACCCAAGGCTTTTCTCAGCATCATGTGCACAGGAGTAAATTTTCTTCCAGCTAGTAAGCGTATGCAAATTCTGCGCTCTGTAAACCAGCGGGCTGTCACCTAACCAGTATTCTCCATTTGTTGATGTCAGCCTCACTGGTGGTAATCCAGGCAGGCTGGACTCGCACAGGAATCTGCTTTGTGCAAGATATGGAGACATGCTGTTTACTTTGGTTGTCATTTCCTTTGAATGTTTTCCTATAGGAAGCAGGAACTTCCAGGTATCCCGCTATCAAGTTGTTATATAACTGCTCTTGCTTTATACACTGGAACGTATTTCAGTGTATAAAGTTCCTATTCTGTGCCCAAGAACTATTGTCTATGAATTCTAGCTGGACCTTGAGAACATTATAAACAGGAAGAAGTGAGGCATTTAATACTAGTGTGCTTACTTTCATAGATATAAGCAAGGAAACACAAAGTGGAGGGGCACCAGAGAAGAGATGGAATCTCCCTCACTGGAATTATGCAAGACTTCGTTTTACAGGGCCCTGAATAACCTAATCTAAGGCCCTGATTTCAACAGAAGGTTGAGCTGGATTATCTCCAGATCGTCCCCCTTCCAACCTCAAATTGTCTATTGCTCTCTGGTAACTTTTATACTCTGGTAAATGCTGGTAGAAGATGGTAGAAGAATCAGAATTGAACTATATACCTCTGAAAACAGCCTTATTGCTAATGCATTTTGAAAAAAATCCTTCATTTCCATTGACTATTACTTATGACAGCCCTTAACATAAGTGCTCCATGGGGCTCTCTGCATTTTGTCATTTAAGCACCATGTAAACCAGTGCGTACAGTGTTGGGCTTGGACCTAGACTTCTAAAGAAGGCTGAGGAAGATCACTCAACTCAACTGTATCTGAGTTTGCATTTAAGACACAGATGCACAGTATGTCCCTATCATTATTTCTAATAGTGTTTCACCTCCTGAGCGAGGGAAGTCATTGGGTATCATAGTGATAAAATGTCACCTCTCAAGGTATCAACCTGGAAAGGCATGGTGGGGAGAGTCTGCTTAATATTGTATCTCAGACAAATAAACCAGATCTCCAAACAGTAAGTGAACACTAACAGAAAACCTTGGGACTCAGTCTGTGCTGAGCTGACGCCAGACTACTGCCCGGTCCATGTCTCAGCTGGGATTCCTGAACAGTCACTTTGTAAGGAGATCACCCACCATTTGGGCAGACAGGGCTTCTGAGCTCCTCGAACTCTGCAGGGCCAGGAAAACCTGCTACTTCAGGAAGCCCCACTTTTCCTTTGTGAGTGGCAGGGTCCCCAGCTTCTTGGGAAGCCCAGATCTCAGCTGATCCTGGTGTCCTGCAGCTGTGAGAAACAGTCTTCCTAGAGCCATTTAAAGAGGGTTTCCACAAGTACTAAGCCCTCATGTGCAAGGCACTGCAGCTGCCTGCTCCAAGCACTGCCCGAAGCTCAGGCCTGGGCCATGGCTATTTCCTCTCAGATGCTTCACAGCCATAAGCAACTTCTGCTCCTGTTTGGGACAGAATGCAGAGATCAAGTGACAGAACATCTGCACATGTCTATTTGAAAGTGAGTTTTAACCTTCCTTAAAGATGAAGTCCCTGTGTGGTTCCCTGACACTCAGTCCATCTTCTATGGCTTTGGTGTGGAGTTTGGTCCCATACTGAGTGCTGGTGCATTTAACCTGTTATTGATATAACTGTCTGATTTTTACCATCCCTAATAATCCAGATAGAACAATGTTTATAGGAAACTATGCTGTAGTTTCCTATGACCAAAGAAATTACTTTCCCTTTCTTGCTATGTTTTCCTCTTAAGCCTACATGCTGGCCTCATACCTGCACAGGACTGAATTGAGTTAGGGGCAAACTGCATAGACTGTCTGGACTACAATGAAATCAGCTGATACACTCAGCTGAAGAGCTTTCATAGTGCTTTTAAATAATACACCTAACTTAATTATTTTAAAATGGACTTAAACTAGGCCAATTTTCAGAAACAAAACATTTCAATAGTGGTAAGAAAGGCCAGTAAAAAAGTAAGAAAGTTAAGTACTAGCCAATGCTCATAAAAGTAACAGACGGAGAAAATTCGAGTGCAGTAGGGTTTGTAAAACTTCCAGTAAACTTTCTGGCATTAGCTGAAGTCATGTTCTTTGCAAATCTCCAAGTCTTGACACAAAAGCAAGAAGACAAAAATTAAAAAACAAACAGTTACAAATAAAAGTGATTTCTTTCCCTACCAGACAGTTCTTTTGCTTTCAATATTAGCAAAGAGGCAGGTAAGACTCAGCCTTTTGTATCTGATGCAAAGTTTATCGTGGGAATTCTGACGAGATGTGAATGTACAGTATCAAGCTTTTGTAATGGAGAAGACAGGACGTCAGCCACACAGAATTAATGCTATTGATGAAGAAGTGTTTCCTTGGAGAAGTGGGAATAGCTATCCTTGATAGGTGGAAGAAGGGAGAGATGTCTCAGTGTCAGGATGGAAGAAGCCTCCCAGGCCTGCTCGTGGGGCAGAGAGCAGGAAGGTGCGTTCTGCGCTGCACTCGTGCAGCCCAGCTAGCCATCATGCTCAGCATCCAGAAAGCTGAGATGCCTGATGTTTTGAGGAACACACTGAGAGCAAGGTCAAGGAGGTCTGTGGCCATTCAAGAACTGCATCATGCTTTTGATAAAAGAGCAGTAGCAAAAATGATCGTGCCAAACCAGCATTTGTGCGATTTTACTAATTAGGCTGCTGCACCTACATACAACTTGCATTTTTGATTCCAACTTGGCAGAAGATCTCATGATGACATGAGGAAAATGCAAGTCTGATATCCTAGGATCTCTTCTGGATTTGGTGAACTACTCTCAGCATGGCTCTGGGATGTGTGTGTGATCAGGTGTTTGTGAGATGTAATATACTTGAACCTTTACAAATATTATGTACAACACCAAACAAGTGCAAGACAGGGTCAGAAGCAAAACAGGTCTATCGTAAGACTGAATTTCTTTAAATTGACAAATAATGCTATTTAACAGTAGTGGTTCTGCCTCAAACAAGAGGATTGTTTCCTTTAGTCTTTCCTATTTTAGTAATTACTTGTGAATGTCTCCCTAAATAGAAGAGAAAGGCTATTCCTGACATGGCCTTTCTCCGATATTCAGGCTTGCTTTCTAAATTCCAAAGTGTAAGGGAATGAACACTGATAGAAGAGGACTGCAGATCAAGTATTCTTCTGATGCTTGCTCATGGCCCTATTTTCTCGTCTAGAGACCAGACAGTGACACCAGGAAGTTTGCCTAACCTCACCTCACACCTATCATTAGCTCTTCTTTATTTTTTCCTCCAAGAAGTACGTGACTGATCACGCGAATACAAATGGCACCAAACTGATTCAGAGGTTTTAGCTTCTCTTCACATTGCAGATACAGTGAGGAGACATATTAAAAGGCTGCTCGCCTGGGCGGACAACCATCTCACGTTAAGCTGCCACGGAGGAACCGGTTAAGCAACGTAAATATGAGGGCTGCGGGTGTTACCGATGACTTGGCTCCCATGCTTCTGGGTAGTGCAGGAAGCATCTGGGAGTGGCACTGGGCAGCCACGGTGGGCAGCCATATCAGGCAGCTAGTAAGAGAAACGTCTCAGAGGGACACCTGATCTGGGGCAACTGGGGTCCAGGTCTGATTCATCAACTTGTGCTACAGTGCAATCCAAATTATTTCTGGAAACAAGTTGGTTGCTTTAACTGGGAAGTGGCAGTATACTTTAGTAGTATTAATCCACTTGTCACCAGCAGTACAGATCCACTTGAGCTTTACAGACTAAGTTTGGACTTTAGGTAGTCTTTAGTTTTATTCTCTTACACTGCTTTTTCTACCCGTCTCCTCCCTTTAGTAGTGGAACAGAAAGAGAAGAAAATGACCCTGTTCTTGCTTTTGGACAATGATCAATTGTTTGGAGACCTTTCCTCTACCCTAAAGAAAACAATGATCAGCCCGTAAATCCCTGCTTTTCTTTCCTATTATGCTAAGCTTACCACCTCCAAAAATAAGCACGTTATCGTACCTCGGGAATGAGATCAAAAGTAACACCATAATCACACTTGTAATGGTAATAACTTAAAGCAATGCATATGACTTACAATCATTGAAGTGATCAGAAAAAGATGATGGGCTAATAGAACAAAATAAGTATTTACATAAAAGAGAATTTGTAATTTCAGTATGACAACCTGAATTAATTCAATGATAATTGCTGACTTTCTCTTTTTAAAAAAATCAATTAACATCAAAACAAATAGGCTAATGTAGCAGTCAGATCCATGCTTCCTCCCCTCTGCCAACACCCACAAAGGGGCATTTCTGGTCAAGAACAATAACAACTGTTAACAGTTGTTGAACAGTAACAGCAGCATGCATTTTGGTTAGCACCTTATACCACAAAGACAACAGTTATTAGAGTGATGCACTTCTCTTCGGGTGGCAAGAAACCACAGTGTTTCTACTAATGGTGGAACTGTTTCCCTTTTGCTGCCTCCACCCCCTGGGCAGCAACCCCAAACCCCAGGGCTGACCAGCTCTTCCTAGACGCCCCGAGATGCCTCATGCTCCTGCCCCTGCCTTGCTTTCCTGCCTGGCCTTGGGTGCCCACACCAGCCCTTGTATTCCCATGCCCGGGCTCATGCTCCCGTACCACCTTCCACTGGTCAGGCCAAAGCAGATCCCTCCAAGGTTTGACCCTCTCCTCACTTGCAGCCATTACACCAGAGGATCCAAAAAACTTTTCGGCTCATCTCTGAAAACAAGTACCAGCTCAGCTTTTGCTAATCAGCTGCAACTAGAACTAGGGACTCAAGCCAAAGGACAGACTCTCTATTATTTTTAAAATAAGACTCTTCTTTTCAAACTATGTTTTTCTATATGTGAAATGTTTTGGCTCAGTTATAGATTGAAACAGTAGCTCTCCCCTCCCTCTCCCCCACTTGGCAAAAGTCACTACTGTGACTCAGTATGTGATTTTGATTTATTAAGACTAATTTCCCACAATGAGCAAAACAAAACACATACAACGGCCCATCTGGGCAAATAATTTCTGAAAATGCTTGCAAGACAAATAGCACAGCATACTCTGAGACACAACACATGAATAATAAACGGGCATTTTAGCATTATATATTTGCTAGCATATAATAAGATATGCTGGATTTACGCTGAGATTCAGATTTGTCTTATTTTAAAATGCTACATTTTGCTTTAGTTGAGCCAGTATTTCACGTGATTTCTGTTTCTATTGAAATCTTGATGCTGTTTTTAATACTAAAAAGTCATTTCTCATTTCTAATTAAAATTATTTAATTATATCTCAAGTCACTATATTTAACAAAACCAAACAAACAACCTGCAGACCTCAGGCCAGTAAAAGTAATCTGATTTCAGCCAGGGAAGATATATACCTCAATTAGCAATAAATTACAAGGTTAACATATGCTCGCCATAAAACAATGCTCCAGTGACATTTTTCCATTGGGACTGGACTAGAAAGAGCTCTCCTGTTGTGATTCATGGACAAACTTCTGGTTTTGACATGAATTTTAGTGCCATAGCAGAACCAAGGTTAGAGCTTCCAAACTCCTCTTTTCTTTTTAAAACGTTAAGGGCGTATGAGAGAAGAAAACCACTGCACACAGCCCAGTGACCGGGGCTGCCAGGCTTGAGTGAGGAGATCCCACATCTCCAGATGAATAGCCTAATGACTGAATTATTATTGGCTGGTCTGCTTTTCCATCTGCCCCTCAAGGTATGCAGACAAAGGGAATCTGAGTGAGTTTTTCTTCCTTCACGGCCACATCTCTGTGTTTTCCAGTAGGAGCCCAGCTGAGCTGTCTGTGGCCCTAAGCTGCCCCTGTTCCTTCCCCAGCACACCCCCTCCCCGGGGATGCTCCCCCAGCAGCCTCACCTGCGATGCATTAAGTCAGAAATGAGGAAGGGGCACAAATTACTGGTCTCAAAGCAAAAGCAGTTTGCAGAAACCTAAGACCGGAATAGGATTTTGACAGACTTCAGATGCACCAGCCTGCTGTTTGATACATTTCTTGTGAATTTTACTCCTTCTAATGGAAGCCCTGACAGATGAATGCTCCTAAGCAATCAGCGACTACATCCTCTCTAATTGCCTGAGAACTACTGCCTTTATTGCAAGAAACATTTCCTAGTGAAGCATCTCCATTACTATGTAGTCTGCTATATACCACCACATCCCGATGCACTACTGTGTGATACACTGCTTTGCAAAGAGGGCTCTTTGTTGATTTTGATTTTTCTCGGTAACAAGAGTCCCCCAATAGACAACAGATGAATTTTACTCAGCTTTGATTGACAAGTCAATGTGAAAATATGTTACAAAAGCAAAAAGCTTTGGACCCAAAGATGACTTGCTAAGAACTATATGTGACAGAAATCTGCCAGATTCTTTAAAGAAACAAGAGAGCTAAATTGCTACTAGATTTTTGTTTATTTTTCCCAGGCTGGCAGCATTTATGTATCTTTTCTTGCTTTAATCACAGATATGATGAAATCAGATGTCTTCAAAATTATTATACAGTCTATGTTACATATATGTGTGTATATATATATTTCCTAAGAAAAAGAAAACCATACAGAAGACCACACAGAGAAAGATTATGCTCAGTCTTTGAGTAAGCTGGACTGTTTCAAGCACTGGGATGAGTTGTTTCGTTGCATATGGATTATGAAAAAGATCATGACTTATTTCAGAGCTGAGCATTCAGCATCTATATCTGGAAGCAAAGAGATGTCTGATTCTTAGCAGGGGAGAATGAAAACAGCCCATGAATCTAATAAGAACAAGCATTTTGAAAAAAATAGGATGAGAAACAAACTCTGTGTAACTGATGAAGTAATGTGAGATGATAGTTTATTTGAAGATAGGAGTGAACAATTTTTATACAGCGGAGCAGGAAATAAAAAAAAATAAAGAAACAGTCCATTTGCTCTTTCCTGGCATTGTAAGACTTTAAATATAATTGTCTCAGGTTTCATTAATTCTATCTTTATTTTTCTGAAGGATATGCATTTCTTGCTGCTATTTATTAATTAGCCAATAACTATGGTATTAATTCAATTATCACTGCTGTTTACATTTGGAGATGAAGGTGGCGAGGGCTGTTACTGCCTCTATAGTGATGTGAATTCAAAAAGGGCCAACACAACTGTAGAAGTGTTTGCTTCAGTGAAGATCTCTCTTGTACCTGAACCTCAGACAAACTGAGGCAAGATTAACCTTTAAGACTTCTATGAACCAGAACACTCAAAACCTGCACTGAAGAATCAACAGTCTCTGTTATGTTATGGACCGCTTTCACCAGTTGATTGGTGACATTGATCCTACGTTACTTGCAAAAGATAAAATCAGTCTTGGGGTGAGTTGGGTGGCATCCTCAACAGGCTATGATGGTGTGCCCTTGGCAGTATCACAGTGCAGAGAACGCAGTCTTTCACCTCCTATATTTCTGTACGGGAGTATCATCATAGAAGTACCTGTATAACAGAGTCTGCATGCAATGAATCCTGAAAGCCTTGAAAGTGTATTACATGTGCACAAACTGTCAGTACACTGTACACCCTACACAACTAGAACCAGGGCCCAATCCCATCAGTGTGTCTTTTTCTATTAATCTGTGCATCTGCATTAAATTCAATGCTTCAAATTACAGATAGTCTGCTTGGTTGGCCACCGAAGACATAATGAGTATCTCTGGGACTTCCAGATGTCTTGCTTCACACTTCCAAAAGGGATATGGAGCACCTGAAATCCTGAAGAAATATCCAAAGTCTCCAAATGCTTTGGATAGAAAAAAAGAGGACCTGTTTTGGAAATCCGGATATATGGTAGTTCTGGGAAAGGTGCTCTGTTTTGTAAGAGACAGAAGTCTCTGCAGGTTTTGGAAGGTATGTGGGGGGCAAGTAATAATTCTTCTAAGCCTGTTGGGGCTGTTTAAATCCCAAATACTAGAAGTAATATAGCAACAATCTTTCTAAGATGACTACCTTTCTGTCTATGTTTTCATTAGATGAAATGAAGAACAGAATATTTTGAGTCTTAGTCCAAGTCAGCTACAAGTTTGGATGAAAATCAAACCAACTTGTCTCCACTTAAATCTCATATTAAAAGTCTATAATGTAATAAATTTTACAGATGTCTAAAAATATATATATACACTTTTAAATTAAGTAGTGATTAAATGATTTATTGTATTATTCTCTATTGTCTAACCCAATTAAATTCACATTCGAGATTAAATTATGGCTAGCTCATATTATTGTTAAGAAACATCTCTGTGCAGTTGCTTTGAACTTTGCTGTGATGGCATCTTTTGTATACAAATCTAAAGGGAATACAAGTTACCTGAATTTCTTAGTTCAGCTGGCAGATCCATGAGTCTTTGGCGGGGGGAAAAAATAAATAAATATGTGGGTCCAGATTCAGCAAGGTTTGCCTTGGCATTGCTTTCATTTTAAGCGCTAGGATATTGCACTATCTTCTTGACTTACAGTCATGCCCTAAGTGTTCATCTCTGACAACAGCAAAACACACTGATTCTCAAAATCTGTCAAGATATGATTTAGGCTGACAAAAGACAAATAAGTTAAATTTGTATAATGCTTATTATATTATAATCCTTTGAGAATGCCCATGCAACCCTGCTAGTAAAGTCATAGTCAAAGCTTTTTCACTTTTCCCTAACATTCTCATTGCTTTTCAATGCAATTGATCCTTTAGGATTTTTAACCTTGGCCTCAGAACCGCTTGTGTTTGAACTGTGAAAAGCATTATGCTGAAGAAAAACATTAAAACATATTTAAGTGCGATTATGTGGCAAGAAGTAGTAGTCAAAAAGGGCGCAATAGGGGATTTTATGTTTATTATCAGTTGCAGTTCACATCTGCTCTATTCACAAAAAAAGGGGAGCAAAAGATGTTATTTCTAACTGCTAGTTCTTCAAAATCAACCTGGGACTTCACTTGATCTGTTTTTGCATTACTAATAGTAAAAGTTACTGTAAATTTTAATTCGGTAATTCTATTGATATGTGAATCAGCAGCTACAATAAACACTTGAAATACCTTATCTGCCAGGGATGCAAATAACAGTAACTGTTGAATAATAGTCTCTAAATTTCAGTTTACTTTTGGCTTTGCAAAGTGGTTATGAAATAGCCTGCTATTTGCATAATCATTTTTTAAAAACACAACAACTATATGGTGAGGATTTAAGTCCCAGATGAAAAAAATGAGGAACTGCTACGATCTCCAATGAACTGGCAGAAATAGAAGATGACTTGCATACAGATTATTTGTAATGTGCTGGCGTTGGGATGCACCAACTAGAAGAATAATACATTGACAAGAGTTTTGTTCATGTCCATGGGATTTAGGATCAATGAAGTTATTTATCTCTTTGCATTTGTGGATAAGTCATAATAAGGACCTAACAAAGAAATGGCTGCTGTACACCAAAGACTGTCAGTTTTGGATTTAAATGAATGAATAGTTTGCTACTTCTGCACGGCCAGTGACAAGCCACTCTTGCTCACAGCCTTGTGCTGCGATGCTACCCCAGTCGCCAGAGGCCCACGTTATCTCAGGTCCCGCTGACCCTGCCGCACTACACCGCCACACCTGCAGCCTGGGACTGCCAGCGTGGAGGAAGGAGGCTGCAGCAGTAGTCGCAGCACGATGAGGAAGAGCTGGGGTCCAGCAGTGGAAGATAGGAGGTGGAAGGGGAGCTACTGAAGACAGCAGCAATTAGATTTGCTCCAGAAATGGTTAAGAATTGCTGAGCTAAGGTACATCTTTTAGAAAAATGAATCTTGTTGATTTGAACGTAGCTGTAGTTGACTACTGCACCACCTCAGCAAATTTATCTAGCAGCAGATTATCCTGATTTTCAAAAACACGTACCTTTGCAAAACAGAAAGAAAGAGAGAGACAGAAAGCCAACAGGTCCAGGCTCTCTGAGGGATAGATGCAGCATGGCTGGAGCTTGTTTTTTTAAGACAGAAATGTTATTTCTTTTAAAAATCTCAGCACATCTTTCTCTTATCCAAGAATATGCTTTCTTCTGGGTAGTTTAGCGACATTATTACTTAAGTGGTAGAAGATTATTGGGGCCTAGACACATCAAATCACCTATGATGCACATTGCTTTGTTCTCTGCTCTCCAGGTTTCCTGCCTCTCTAGGATTGCTTCTGCAACTATTGCAGAATGGTATTGCAATATGGTCAATTGCAAATGTCAAACACTTAAGAAGATACAAAGATAACACCTTATTTTACCATTGTTTAAATTCCACCTTATGTATTGCCTCAAAAAAAAAAAAAAAAAGAATAGTTTGACGAAAAAAATCAATTTGCCCATAAAATGAGTAATGGGATTCTCTATACCTCTTCCTCTATGCAGTGTACACACACTATTGATGACGCTTTAAACTCCTGATTTAATCGGCTTTTCAGTGTCAGTTTTTATTTGTATATTAATATCACAACCAAAATGAAAATTCAAGAAGCAGAAAACAGCTACACATGTTTGATGTTGTATGTGAAAGCCTTAGATATTTAGCAACTTCTCTGATGCTTTGATCTCTGAAGAAATCTTACTAAAATTATGATCAAAAGAATTTATATTATTCCAAGTACTTAAGAACGAACCATCTTAGGGCAATAATCAGTATTCTGTTTAATCCTTCACCCTTGGAATCCATTATTGCTAAGCACCTCAATCTGATGGGAGTTACATTTACTTAAGGATGATATTCTCCTAAAACGGAATTAGGAGTAAGAGAGAGCAACACTTCCAACTTACAGAAAGCGCTAGGAATTGGGATTTTATTTTTCTGACTAAAAAGTGTTCTTTGAAGCTCTTTTTTAAATGTACGTAACTTAAGAAAATTGGTATGCAGCTCATTATGAGACCGTTCAGATGTTTATTTTTCTGCAGCAGACAAAGAAAAAGAATTTCCAATACACAGCTACTTTTAATTTAATCTATTTCTAACTATTTCCTATTGTCAGTGTTTATAGAAGACCATTACACAGATGGATATATCTAATATTTATAAAGTAAATTAACACTCTACTTTATAACATGCAAAGGCAGATAAATAATGAATTATCCTTTTCATCAATCTGACCACATAATGTCTATTTCACTCTAATATTAAGCACCACATCAGACCGGTTGTTGTAATCCCCTATGGCAAGTTAAATCAAACAGCCTGACACAAAGAATCCCTAAACTGCAGCCCTCAGAACAGTAGAAGAACATGAGAGCCAAGCAAGATTTAACAAAAACACCAATTACTGGTTAGATTATGGATTTACCACCAGTGGTTGATGAGAGGTAAAGGAGGGTTGTACTTCTGCAGAAGCAAAAAGGAGATCAAACCATGACCAGTCTTAATAACCTCGCACACCCTGACTAAGCAATTCCTCCTCCCATTTTACCTGTGCAGATTATTTTTCTTTCTGCACACCCCACCCGCAAATGTGGACTTCAATCTTACAGCAGTTTTCTGCTAACTATTTATATCCCCATGCTCCATCACTCTTTAATGGTGAATGATTACTAGTAGACTAATGCGCAAACACATTTGACTCTGAACACACTGTTGTAAGCATTCTTCCAAGCTGACAAGAAAACATGCCTACTTTAAATGAAAATCAATCTCTGTTAAATCTGTTAGCTCCAGCTCATTTGGACTGGCACTACTTTAAGAGCTCACAAAGAGGTGTGCTGAAGCTGTAATATCAGAGAATCATGCATTCAGCTTTGAAAGACGGCAGATGCACCAGGACTGCAAGTGCATCTGAGGGAACCCAAAAAGATGATAGAGGCAGACACAGGTTAATCATGCCTCTGACAGACTCATTCCTTTTGGGCTGAGGGGCTTGAGAGAACAAGGCCTGTCAAGGAAACGTTTTCAAAGGTGCATGGCTAATCCATCCTGGAGCACCTTCTGTTCTGACTTCAGCATTCCGGACAGTTCAGTTATCACACCCTTATAGACCCATTTTGTCTTTTGATCCGTTTATATCTATACCACTGAAAAACAGGAAGCTGTACAAACAAGGAGATATTCCTCCAACACAAGAATATCACCGGGCTCCCAAAGGCGCTCGCATGGCCTGACTCCAGTCACAAGCATCGTATGAACTGTGGGGCTCAGGAGTACCTCCCTGTTCCTGGGACTCTGGACTGTGTAGGACAGTTAATCAACAGCTATGGAACAACAGCCAGGAATTAGAGCAACTTCCAGGGAAATAATTTTGCCTCATTAGAGTTCATAAACCGGCTGGCACAAGAGAATCTTCAGTTGCCTTTAGTACTGGCTATTTCAGGCCTATTATCCTGGGAAATGTAACATAAGAAGCAGTACCACATAGAAATTTTAGCTTCAGCTCTGTTATCAAACCCAGTGATAAAATGCTTTTCTTTCTAAAAGTTACTTACTCTATTGAAGTGCTGAAGTTTATCAATTAAACTGCTGATGAGTGGATCCAATCCTCTGACTTTCAGTTCTGGATTATTAATTTGTGCCTTCAGTCCATTGGAAACAACTCTGCTGGTGTAACTGAAAAAGAGAAAAAAAAGAAAACATCATTGACTGGCACCATATCCATTGGAATCAAATATCATATTAAAGGGGACTTAAAAAAAGCAAATATTTTGTAAATGGGAATAGAATTTTGTAATAAATATTTATGTTTCTAAATACACCAAACCAGAATAAAATAACAGTTTCTTGCAGTATCATTCATCACTTCAAACTATACAAGTCATTAACTGACAACAATTTCATAAACCCCATAGAGGTTCCTTTCATTCATATTTTAATATGTGAACTTTTATAACTGACGTTCTCAAGTTCATCCATGCAGCAAAGCTGATAGCTTCCAAAAAATCATTCTTTCATAATTACAGAAACTCAGGGAATTTAAGACAGAAACTAAATATCACAAGATTGAAGTAAAACCCAATGAAATGGCAGTCTGATTTTGAAAAGATTCTTAATCAAAGCGTGAGATTGGACTTCCCTTGCTAGACTAGCAGTTTATAACCAAACTGTCTAGAGACACCATAAAGCAGCACCTGCTGCTCTACCAAAGCTCCTCACCGTGCCTTACCTGCATTACAAACTCACTAGCTAAGGCCCACGTACAGGAATTCTCTCTAACCAAGTCTTGCTTTATTTGAGGAATAGCAGCTGTTGCCCCACCACATGGACCTTGTCTCTTATCAGCAACCTTCTCTCACCAACTGTTGCCTAAACAGTTTCTGCCAGTCTTTTCTGGAATCTACCACAGTGTATTCTCAAAACCTAATTGGTTTGGGGCTCCACCCATGTCCTCTGATAGGGAAAATTCCAGGATTGTGCACATTTGGTCTCTACTTCTGAACATGTCTTTATCAGAGTTGAGGAGGTGACGTTATCAGCACACATATGCTGAATCCAGTGCTTTCTGGAAGTATTCAAACTACTGCATATTGGCTCCAGAGTTGATCTCTTCATGCACAATTTAAGTTCAACCCATCCGCAATCCACTGCAAATCCCAGAGAGACACAGAACAACCTTTTTTGGTGAGTCACGCTTTTGAGGGCTGTATGTAACCACTCTCATTAGTTCAGCACTCATTTGTCACAAAGTGGATCATGGATGTTTGCATGAGCAGTTATGAACTGGACAAGAGACTGTTCCCAAACCAAACTCCCTTAGACTCACACACATGCCTGCGAGCATCTCATTAAGATGCCATGTTGGCATCTTTATAAGTCAGGTAGTAATCAGCTGTGCTCCTTTGGACTGAAATGTCAAGAGAAACATTCTGCTACATCTTTCACTTTGATCATAGCTACATACTTGGATATCCCAGATGTTCCCCTATCAGTGAATTCTTCACCGTAAAACAATTTGTGCTGAAGCTGAGGACAGCACTTCAAAGTAGAAAAAAGTGCCCAAATTCTACTGTAGAAAGACAATAGAATGTGGCAGGGGGAGCCCTAGCTCTCCAAATATATTTGATCTATCTTAATTTCATTTAGGTTGAACAACAAATTTTATGCAAGCTGCTGGCAAAACATACTGTATTATACTGTTGTAAAACATGTGGCTTAAAAAGAGAAAGAACTGAGAACGGTCCACCTTTTTGGTAAACTCAATAAATTTCACTTCTCAGGGAAAAAAGAAAAATAAATTGTTTAGAACAAAGAATTGAGAAAAAACATGTTTTTCACAAATAGCCAGATAGTATTTAGAGGACAAACATTAAGGAAAATCTTTTTCAGTGAGTTTGTATTTTTTTGTGCACTGAGCCTTTTAAAGGTAATGTTCTAATTTTTCTTGATGTGTAACTCATAGAAGTATAAACTAATCTGGAAGTACAAACTTTCATGATGAGATGGCATGTACAAAACGATGGTCAGGTTCTGACCTTACAAGCGGACTCAGACAGCTGGACCAATGTCCCCAGGAAGAACCAGCTAAAGTAGTATTTTGAAGTCAAGACTGGTATAGATCATATCAATCCAGATCAATTCATTTGGACAATATAGGAACACTGCTGCACCTTACCTGCCTTTAGCTTTACCTTTATTCACAAATCATACTATTTGCTGAATGCTCATCATTGTTCACCGTGTGAAAACACATGGTTACCCACTGTAGATGTACAGGGACACTTGACACAGCTTTTTGAGATCATCTAGTTGCAATACAGGAGAGATTTAATTTAATGGGTCAGCTCGTGGCCTCCACATGTCTGTTCAGTGATTCTCTGCATGCATTGCTTTGTCTGATCAGAAACTCATCAACAGCAGCAAAAAGCAAGGGTTTTCCTTTTCATTGCTCTTGACTGCTCTCCATTCAACCCCTGGTTAAAGCTATCAGAATTTCTCTAGAGGCTTATGTTATTATAATCCAGGATAAAGAACGCAAAATTGCTTCCCCTCTGGGTTGGTTGGGTTGGGGTTTTTTTGGCAAATGATATTGGGTTTTTTCCCTGAGAATCACAAGCTTCCAGTAAATGCCTCTAAGTGGTATTATAAACCTACAGCACTGCATAGAGTTTGCATAAACATGACCAATTCAGGGATATCAGCAGCAGCAGCATTAACGCCAGAGTCCTCAAAGGGACCCAAAATATGGAAAGTCAGTCTCAGTCAACTCATGTATATTGCTGTTGCTAAATACATACCCTCTTTTACATACATCGTTTTCAGGAAAATAGGACCATTTGGTATGAATGAGTCCACAGTCCACTGAGACAACAGGGATACTCATATTCTTAAAGTTCCATCTGCATTTAAGGACTCACTCTTTAAAGCTCTAGAGATATGCATAAATTATGCACAAATATTTCTGTTGCCCAGATTGCTTGTAATTAAGATTCATAATGTGGATTACCTAAATTTCAGATGTCAGAGAAAGCATGCATGAATTGTATGAATCCTGTATCATTTCCTTGTCTCCTTGGACTAGCATAGGTTCAGTGTGGCAGTCACTAACAACTACATCTAACTGCTAATGCGAGGCTCCAGCACATAAGGGTTGGCCCAGCTATGGTGTGGAACATGACCTGCATGACTGGCAATGCCCAGAAAACCATCTACAGAGCTTTGGCAGTGGTGAAATAGATGTGATCTGCCAAATGAACAGTGTAAAAAGCTGACGTAGAGAGGCAAAAGACTGACTTACAGAGCACAAAAAACCCAACTCTTGGGTTTCCCCGAAATAACCTGTAAGCTCTGCTTGTCCTGTATGTTCTTAGTGAAAGATCACTTCTATAACAAACCCAAGCCCACAAAGACTCAGATGAACTAAAAAATGGTGAGTTCAGAGAAGGTGGGCTACACCTCTCAAGGTGTACACCAGAAGGAGACAGAGCAGAGAACTGAAGGATAATTGCACAGTCAGCGAGAAGGGAGAAATTCCTCCAGTCCCTCACAGCCAAGAACCAAAGACTGTACTAGAAAAAGACATTATGTCCATCTGACTCAAACTACTACCCTGTAAACTGTGAATCCTTCTACTAGCTCTGTATCATGCTAAAATACTTTGAAATAAACACTATACATTTCCTGAAAGATAATCTGATTACTTCACTTCTTTGCACTATCTATAACATTTTTTTTGTTGACATCAGATCCTGAATTACTGGAAATGTACATTAAGTAAGATCAGAAATTGGCTTTCTTTATTTAATAACCTGCAATTTAACTGAAATATTGTAGCACAGAATTGTTAACTCTGGTTACAGCTCTAGTACTTTATTCATACTAAACCCAGAAATGTCAGCAGAAATGGCCAGGAAAGTTGTATTAAAATATTGTCATTGGAGCAATCCTGAAAGGAACTGTTACATCGGAGCCCAAGGAACAGCACGTGCAGACAGTATTTTCATCCAGACCTCAAACCTCATGCCAATGTTATTCCACTGACAGGCTGGGCAAAGCTACAATACTTTACAAAACAAACAAAAACAAATTATAAAAACAACCCCCCAAACCCCAGCTTTACAGTATTTCAGAAGAACAGTATAAATTATTTTAGATCTTAGCTAACACAGCTCATGGCAAATTTAAAAAAAGGTAAAAAGTGAAATGCTGTTTACACGTGGGATTGCATTTCAGCTGAAGGTACGCATTTTTATTTTCTATATAAATACAGATAAATTAAGATATTTGAGTCTAAACACTTATTTTAAAATAAAGCCAGGTGCTATTCTGAAAGGTGTTCTTTTTAACTCCTAATATGAAAAGGGATCAAGGTACAAGATTCCCTCAAAGACAAATATGCCATTTTAGACAGTTCAATACTTTAAAACCAACATATAATAAAGAAATAACTTCAAATTCCAGGCAAATGACTGCAGGAGCTGCATTAGGGATGGATCTAACTAGCAGTGCTATTTAACCACAAACGCCCAAGAAACAGGGTGCTGTTTTCACACCACTTCCTTCCCTCCTCCCTGCAGGAGACCATACCAGTCAGGCTACAAGCATCAGATAAAGCTCTTGTAGGCAGCTTTTCCAAGTATTATCGATCAACCTCCATCTGGGAGACTATTTGCATTACTCCATATGCCTCAGGGTGCTGCTACCCTGAGTTGCGCCACTAGCAGCCACCAAGCACCCCAGTGCTTTGATCCAGTGGCTAATGGCCTGTCCTCTTCCCGAATGAAGTCAGCTCCAGCATGTGTACTCACCAGAGGGATTACAGAGCAAGACACCAGACTGCACTTCATATGCTTTGTGACATGCACTGAGCGTTTCAGAATTATCTATACTGGAAATTCAGGATACCCGCAACTCGAACGTCATCTGAATGCAATTCTCTTAATTTTAGTTCTCTTTTCTCCACTTGAGTATTTGGCGCAACATAGCTGCTTAAGAGGCATCCAAATTTTTATTTAATTGTGGGAGAAACAGGACATCTAACATCACAAGGCAAATCTGAAAATCTGAGTCTCACATTCAGTTCAGAGGAATCCATAAACTGCCATAAACATCTGTATGGGACAGAAATTGCTTTTGATGAAATAATTTGTCATAGAACCTTGCGAGTTGCCATATAGATAAAATAAAGTAAAATACCTTGGCTACAAAATCAAAAAAGGTATTTGCTGTAATTTTTCTAAATTGTTAACCACTTTTAAAAAAATATAATTACATACTGCACATCACCAAGGCAACAATTTTGAACCAGAAATATTTTCCATAATCTGCCACGCATTTTTTCATCATTTTTGTTGGAATTGGTTAAATAATTCTACTATAATCAACAAGGGCTAAACCAGCAACACCTTTCTAAGACATGCTGGCAAGCTCAAAATTAAAACATAAAAATGTGGCTGTCCTATTTTTTGTACAAATGTAGAAACTATTCTGTAAAAAAACAAACCCTCTCCCCCAAACAGAAAATCACATTAAAAAACTGCAGACTGGACTACCTATAAAAAAATGTTTTCTCAGCTTTCTAAAAATCAACAGCTGTCCAGCAGCCTGCTAAAGCCAGAGAAATCTAAAGAAAGTAAGCCACTAATTTTATAACCAACAAAATCATAAAACCATTGAGACAAAGGTAGACTTTACAATGATCATTTCACATCCAGCTCCGCTTTTTTCATCTTTGTGCATAACTTCTTAAACGGGGAACAATCCTAGAGATATATTTTGCCTGTAAAATCACCCAGAAGTAGATAGCGCTATGGAAATAATAGCTCCAATGAATTAAAATTACGTGTTTTTAGGCCCATATGTTTGAAAGTCAGTCATTGACCGCAGGCTCTCATCTGCTAAAAAAATTCTGCAGTAGCCTGTTTATTTCAGCAATATACTCAATACGCTGTCAGAGCAGACACCACCCACCACCACTAAATGACTCAGAGGTTAAAGGGTTAGAGGGGGAGAAGGAAGGGAAGAGCTTTGAATGTGTCATTTAGTAAGAAGCAATGAGAAATATGGATAAGCTATTTAACTGGCCTTGAGATCCACTGAACAATTAATTCAGTTACATTAGGCATAGTTCACCAGATGGTGTGTTTTGTCTTATATTTATTCATAATTTGACCCTTGGGCTGGAATGGTTTGCCTGAAATTCAATTATGTGAATCCACTGCTGATCTACACCAGCCTGTTTTGTCTCCAAATTAATAATTTTTAGACATTTTCCTTGTAGTTTTTAGATGCAGCCCTTGGCGCATGCGAGACACTGACCTACAGGGCTCTGCAAGGAATGATTTTTCTCCCAATTCAAGGAACACAGAAGTATGCCCCGATCAGTAAGAGCAGTGACAAAAAACCTGTACGGTTGCAGAATTTGAAATAATTCATGAAGAGTATCAGCTTTGATCTGAACAACCCTTCTGCCCACTTCCTTGCAAAAGGGAAGGAACAAGCAGAATATAGGGCAATTGTATATCCCTTGCCTGGTTATCACAGTTACTTGTCACTTAATAAGTAACTTAAACATAATTCTCCAGGAGGAAGAGCCAGTCAGCACAGGATTCTCCTTTGACTCGGCTGTCCCTAAGCTGCTCCACATGATGAGACCAACAGTGGGCGAGTCCCCCCAACCTCCTTCCTATCCTCGTCATTAAAACTGACCACCAGACAGACTGTGCTTTATCTCCGAGCGGCTCCCACAACAGCACTACTCAGAGAAATGTCTTATATCATACTTTTTATCATTTCTGTAACAGCTCAGCAAACCCGGATTACAGTCATTGAGCATCTTGGCTGAGAGGTCTCAAAGAAAGGAATGATCAATCCGTGACAAGTACTGTTCTCTAGGAACTAAATGCTCTTTCACTAAGCTGCCACAATAAACAGTTTATTTTTTAAAAAATGAATAAAAGAAAGAAATACATCTTGATAAATTTACTGTCAGATAATCAGCAGCCATGAGGGGAAAAAAGTGCCTAAGTTTGCAGATTTTGGTTTTGTCTTATAATTCAGTTTCTTTTCATCTACCCTATTTGAATATTCCGTAAGTGCTTTGTAGAATTGAATCTTGGAAGACTTCATGACTGTAACATTTATTCAGTTGGCCTGATCCATTAGGTCATTCTGCAATTGGCTCCATTAACTTACATGGATATATTCCTTGTTCATAGGAAAGGTTTCAGTCAGGCTTCCACTCATAGCAGAACTGCAGTAAGAGCAGCCGAATTCCAGGGAGCGGCTGACAAAGGTGTCCTCTAACAAGTGACATCCTGCAAGCGACACTGTGCAAGACCACATGTTGGGAAATCTTGAAAGCTCCTGACGTTTTCAAGCCCTTGCATGCAGGACTGCAAGCTTTTGTGTGATTGCCAAAAGCCACATCTTATAACTTATAACCTAAAAACCAGTGGGGCATTCTGTTTGCTTTTAAGGAAGACACATGTAATTTAGGCCAGTGTACAGCAGGAGCAATTCTACTGAAGTCAGTGGAGTCATACTAGGGTAAAATCTGGACACGTCACATGAAAATCAGACCCTTTGTGCACAAAGAAAAAAATTTTCACGTGTTCTAAATGATCAGCTGAACACAAGTGGAGCAATATTCTCCAAGAGAAAGATTTATCTGTTTAAAAATACCTATGTAAAGAGTTCATTTTGAAATGATTAAATAACTGCCAACAAACTACAAGAAAGCTCAAGTCTAGCACATAATGAGCTTAGCTGCCCTGAAGATTTTGTGAAACAGAACTGACACGATGTGAATACCATCTCTGCCAGAACTGTTCTAATGGGCTTCAGTGGAAGTTTCACAAATAATCTTGTTTATTAGTAATTATGGGAAACAATGAGACAAATACAGTGGGTTAATGGGATAATTAAAGAAAAAAAATCACAAAGCCAAATAGCATTTTATAACGGTCTTTCTCCACTTCTATAGGGCTAAAAAAAGACCTCCTGCAGTCTACATTATAAAGACAATTTTAAGACTTCAGGTACAAAAACAAGTTGCTGGAAGGCTGCAAGTGACTGGATGATGCCACGCCACGAACACACTGAAAATCACAGTGAAAAGCAACTCAGCAAAGGAGTACATGTGTAAGAGATCTTACCATCAAAAAAAGATGTGTTCATCAGTTTCTCCAGAATCATGCTGAAAATGTACTGACTGGAGCTTCAAAGAATACTTGTAAAATGCTTGAAAAGTGTTGTAAAAAAGTTGTTATAGATTGTAGGTGAAACAGCCTACATTCTTCCCCTAGGTATATGAAAAGTTAATACTACCTTCAAGGCACACTGAAAGCACCGAAGAAATTTGTAGAAGTTAATTGGACAGTCTTTATTATGTTGAGGGAAGGAAAGTACTTGCCTGGAATAACATCAGATAGGAAAGTTCTTCAGTTTAAAGTGGAATAAACTCTACAGATATGCAAATGATACCTCTATACCCATCAAAGTGAATATAATGAGCAATGAAAATGATACAAACCCAAAAGCTGATAACCTAACTAGGAACTGGCAGTATAAAGACCATTCCCCATTAAATGGATTTGAGAAACAGAACAGAAAATAGAGCAATAAACAAACAGTATGTACTTATCAAAGTAACATCTGTGGCCATTCCTAGGGGAAAAAGTAAAGCTAATCTAAAACACCTTTTTCTCAGTAACTCCTAGACTGAGGGAGAGCATTCTTCAAGTACAAACAGGAGAACAGAGCCGAGCTAAATCCTGATGGAGAATCTAATTCTGCACCTCTCAGAGACTGGCAGCTTGCACCCTGTTCTGGGGGCTGTGGAAAACAAATGGAAACATATGACTGCCTAACTTTTTAACCTGCCAGGTGGAAGATGCTAGTGGAAAACAGGACTGACTCAGCAGAAAAGAAAACACAGTCTCAAGAGAGGAGAGGACTTCAATTCTTAGTAGAAAAAATAAAAGCAGACTAGCAATAAACTTCACAGCAGTGGAGAGAGAGTGAATATCAAGCAAGGGCTCACAGTATTTGGTTGATAGGACTTTTGGCAGGCCGAGGCGGCAAGGATCCAGTTCCCTTTCTGGAAACCCTGGATGCTGATACGTAAAAATTAGGCTTGACAGATGACCATGGGTATACAAAAGGGTATTCTATGATCCCAGCATAGAAATTTTTATGAAGCAAAATGGGGAATGTCCTAATTTGCACAGTATCAGATGTATGACACAGGGAGATCTTGCCTGTGGCTCATTAAAAGCAAAGCAAAACAAAACATAACAGAAATATATTAATGCTAAGAGGTCAAAATTGCAGCTTTCCTCAGAAGTCAGTTTCTCCAAATACACTTAGATACACATGGGAGATTAATGAACAGCTGACAATAATGAATACATGAACTACTCAACTCAGGGACTGAACTCTGCCCTCTAACAGTCTTGGCTTAAGCCCTCCGGCTTCGGCACCCCCTGCCATTCTCACTGCAGCCCACAGCTCCTACCGAGACAGCCCTGGGTGCTTACCGCATGTGTCTATTACTTCCACAATCAAAACTACTGTTGAGCCTAATAGTGCAGCATGACTGTCGTTGAATATCACTGTTCCTGCGGCAATTTCAACTTTCTTGTCTCCATTTTTAATGCTTTCCACAGCTGTGATCCCCATGCTTATCTCCATGTCCCTTCATCTACCCTGCTGATTACGCCAACATGAACCCAGCTTTGCCTACTTCATTCTAAACCCTGTTCTTCTCTCCCATGCCAGTTTGAAGTACCTTCTCAGGCTACTCTTTAAGGTGACTCGCTATCCACCTTTACTCCTCCCTCAATGCCTACGTGTATTGCAATGTGACAAAGCCATCAACTACTGCCAACGCTGGTGCTCTGTAATGGAAAGATGCAGTTAGCTGGTACTTACCAGAGGTACCCAGGAGGTACTGAGCAGAAGTAGATCAGACATAGCATTCCTTCCCATCTCATGCAAAGGAGGCATTTGGGTAGTCCAAGCCCACTCTCTCTTCCAGGCTCAAGGACAGGGCGGCTGAGACTTGCACTTTCTAAACCCCTGTCACTTTCCCTGGCTATTTTGGCTCCTTAGGGATGTCTGTGACCATTATGTATTCTAAACATGCACACTAATGCACACATGTTCAATTTCACTCCCTTATACAGTTTTTCCAATATATTTGTGCAGAGCTATTCAAGGCAATTCTTATCTGCTCCAGTGCCTTCATGTCTGCTCAGGTATTAATATCTTATAGCAGGTGTTTGGTCCTTTAGCCACAGATGGAAGAGTTATTGACCCTTTCTGGGCTGCAGGAGTGCGAGGTACAGAGTTCCAATCTATTCCTATTTCCAGGCTAAAAACTTTATCAGTAAGATGGTGATGCTAAATTTTGTATAAGTAAAAAGTAAATAGGAGGCCTTAATGCTGTATAGAAAGAGATCAGACACTAAGACTTCCAAATCTCCTGACTCAGTGTTCTTAAAATCGTTCCCTTTTGCTTAATCTTTTCCACCAGCAAGACAGCTGAATTCATCATTCCAAATCACCAAAGTTTTATTCCTTATATAGGAAGCAGTATTTTATTGCAGAAGCTATGAGCTACCTGTTCAGCTCACCAGCAGATTTATAGATTTCATCCAACTCCTTCCTTTTGCAACTGCCTAACTGGCATAGATCAGGACAATCAACATTTATTGTTCCCCTAACAGTAAAACACCAACAGCTAAAACGCACTCAGCACATTCTGCTGCCACTGGTTGATAGCTATGGGCACTAGATCAGGCTTAGCTTAATTACCGTTATCCTTTAGGCACCCTTACTGCTAGAATTCCTCGCAGATACACCAAATCCTCTGCCATACTAGTACTTCAGGGATATGTTTTGAACAGGGACTTTTTCAGTACCAGCTTCATGGTTTGGAAACAGTTTAGGCAGTGAGCAGTTTTAATTTGTCGCTGGCTCATATCTAACTCTTTGATGCAGTAGTTCAATATCTAGCAAAAATCATCATTTTTATCACTCTTGAAAACACTGCAGAAAATGCTAGTATTAGTACAGAGCAAGTATAGTCTAGTTATGGAGATTACAATGTCTTAGCACTTGTCGAAGAGAAGTGTTTACCCAGGTCAAGGCTAAAGAGCTCGAGAGTAATGTGGGAAACTGAGCGGCCTCAATTCATGTTTTTGTCATTAAATACAAAGCATTGTTTTCCTTGCCTGAGTGTCTGGTACTTCTCACAAAAATAACTGCACTAGAAGAGAGGTCAAGTGTAGAAAGATTTTCCTGCCATCACAAATTTGAAAAAGAGAATATTTATACAAAAATCAATTTACTTGACCTATACTGTTCAATTCTTCTGCTAATACTGTTGAAGATTTATGTCTGGTTAAAACTGTCCCCGTCCACAATGTAGCTTCTCTCTCACTTGATTGTGCAAGTAAGGTCACAATCCTGATTCATGATTCTATACTTTGTTGCCACAGACACCAACAGCAACACAAATTCAACACAAGTTCACTGCAGGATTAACTACATCAAAGTCCAAATTGTTAGGGGAAAGAACATTTAAACGCAAATACATATGCCACAAAGAAGAAAACCAAGAAGAAAAATAAGAACAGGGAATCCTTTTTGCCCTGCTGTAAATGCCCTCCTCGCGAAAATGCAAGTGTCACAGAGGCTTGTGCCCTGAAGAAACCCAGTTTAATCATGTGAAGTATGATCTTATTTTTGATAATCACTTCTAAGCTGAATAATAGTAAGTGGGAAGAGTAACCACTTCTGACACACTTGCAAGTTAGTAGCATGTTTCCTCTAGAGTTTTGATTTCTGTTACAGATTCCCTTCCCTTATACCCCTACAAGAGCTCCAACACCTTTGTGTTAGATACAGTAAAAATACTTGCTATAAAATCCTCAAGTACAGGAACACAAAGCAGATCATGAGACTCACTAAAAACAGGTAAACTCAAATGACATTCCCATCGTGCATATATATATAAAATATAATCACACACATGCATTTTTCACTTTTTAGCTAAAAGGTATAGACACAGAAAAACAGAAAAATAAACGGGTGGAATAATGTAACATAGAAAGAAATAGGCCTAACAGGGCATTATGCTAAATACAACGAAGGAAGCAACTGAAACGTACTCATACAAGTAACTGATGTTGCAGTGATTGCAGGGACTCTCACGCAGCCCTCGTCTACATAAAGCCCAAGTTGACCCAACTTTTTTTTTGCATGTAAGCATCATCGTAAATAATCTGTTTAGTAATAACATGCGACTATTCTCAGTTTATGTTTAGGGGATGAAGTTATGGTGCCTTAAGCAGAGATCCTAAAAGGCCTCTGTTCCATCCAAGTTCCCATTGATCATCTGGGCCTAAACAAGTTAGGCTCACACTTGGAAGATGCTAATGATCAAGGAATCAAATGCTGATCTCCCGCAATCACCCACCCACTGCATCCTTCTTGATTCTCCCTGGTTTATAACAACAGGAATAAATAGGTGTCTCTTCCACCCTCCTGAATAAAAGCACACTGATCTCATCAGTCTGTCACCAACTACATTGATGAATACTTGCCCCCAGGTGCAAAGGCTTCTTCTCAGCCTTCTTAGCACCTTGGAAGGAGCAAAATGCAGTCTCCATTATTGCACTCCCAGCACAAGGCCAAGGAGACACTTGAAAGTGGCCAGGACATACCCACAAGCTAGGCTGGCAAGGTGAATCCTCACTTACCCACTGGAGGACTTAGTAAGCTGCCTTTTAATGAATGCTCCCCAGAGAACACACATGAGCACTTCACTGCACAGCCTAAGCACTTCTCGTAGTAAGGCAAAGAGGTCAGGACCTATCAAGCAGCACGTTATTTTTTCTATGGATGTAAGGTGCAACACAAAGTACTTCTGAGCTTGAGTGTGACCACCCTTGGTTAAAAAAGGAGCTGATGGTTTCAAGGGGTTGCCATGGGCCAAGCAGACAGAGCGCTCTTCCCTCAAGCTCAACAGCTGCCCTGACCCATGTATTTTTTCAAGTCTTTCCCGAGATGCAGAGAGCTTTTGCACACCACACATGCTGGAGCTGACACCCCTCAGCATGGGAAATACATACCTGCCTGTGCTCAGCCATAAGGAAAGGCCTACAAATACCAGGAAAAAAATGATGAGAGGACTGACTCTGTTTTCCTGCTAAAATCAGAAAAAAGAGAAAAAAAAAAAAGACAGGAAATACCTTTTTTTTTTCTTTTTCTTTTTTTAAGATGTGTACAATATTAAAGAACACAGAGAACCAAAGTCATTTTGAACAGAAGACAAAAGGAATGAGAGAATAGCCGGCAGTGTGTTGTGGCACAGCTAACAGCTACAAAGCACCACTTGTTATCTATGTGCTAAAAATATTATGATGATTAATGGCAAGGACGAAGGAAAAAACAAATAATAGACGGAAGAATAAATGATGTAATAATGTTAAAAAAAAAAGCATGTGACATTTCAACATTTACAATAGGATCTGAATAGGCTTCAGTTGTCTATAGCGTCATTCATCTTTGAGGTATCCTGAAGAACTTTACAAAGGGGCGGGTTGGGCTGGTGCTACTGTGACTCTGATGGCAAATGGAACAGGCATTAGTCACTATAAACAGCGCACAAACAAAAATTCGAGCTGGTTTTCAGTACGTGAAAAAACTTTGCAAGTCCATACAGCTAACACTGCTGGATACTTAATTTCCTCTTTTGAATAAGATGGCAAGGACAGCACAAGGACACTGGTGATGGACAGTTGTTCATTCTGAGATCGTGGGCTCAAATTCTTCCACATCTGAGTCTTTGCAGTGTTTGCTAGTTTTTCAGGAGTCCATGCAAACACTTCCCTGCAGACAGCTGCAAGTAACACGGGAGAGCATGTTCTTGCCTGAGAATATTCAGGCAGGCTGACTGCCAGGGGGTTGGCACCTTTTAGCAGGGAAAGTGAGAATTTCTGTCCCCTTCAGGGCACTGAGTTCCTTTAATTATGGTGTAGGCTTAAAGGGACAGGGCTGAGCAGAAGGAGGTGATGGAGATGGTACTGTGGGTCTGCCACGTGAGAAGGTGTCCTGTTTGAACACTGCTTCCTGGCTCTTGGGCAAGGTGGCACTGGCTCGGCCCCTAGCTCCTGCAGATGGACATGGACCAGCAGCACGTGACAGCAGGGATAGCCGTCGCTGACACTTCCTTCTCTGATCAACTGGCAGAGACAGATTTGTATTATGACACTTCACGATGAATACCATGAAGGTAAAGGACACACAGGAATCCAGGGTCCTTTGCAGTCTGTTTGTACCTCCTGCTCTGTGCCTTGCTCTGGACCCAGCATAAAGAAGAGAGACTCCCACACCGCTTCCTGAACAGGCACAGACCCAGTCCTCTCTTCCCTCTAACAAGTCAAAACCAATCTTACCGCTCCTGATCACTTTTACAGCAGCCCGGCACAGGCAGAGGGATGTATGTCTTTCCTTGAGCTCTTTCTCAGGACCCTTGCAGCTTTCTAGGCCAAGCCCAGCATCAGGGAGCAAAAGGCAGCCAGCGGGGCACAGGAGCCATAGGCTCAGTGGCAAGCAGGCAGCTGCGTTCCTCACTGCAGGGCAGCATCCCCACGCGCATCGCCCCACAGCAGCCGCAGAGCAGATATTCCTGAGCAGGCCGCTGCTTCTTGCTGAGCACAGCCCACAAGCTGCAGCCGGGTGTGTTTGTGTAGTGCGGCTGTGCATCAGCAGATGGCAGGCCCAGATCAGTCACCCCTACCACGCACAGCCTCCAGCCTCACCGTGGAGGGGCCATGTCCTCTCACTCCCTTTCCCACCCTCTACTATGCTCTTAGTTAATGAGATAAAGCTAATGTAATAGGGTCAGACTTAAACCCTTCCAAGCTTTTTCATAGACTGCAAGAAGCTTTGGATCACATACAGACAATTTAAGGCAGCTGGAGAACTTACAGCAAGGACTACTACACCCACAGTCAATATTCAGATCTGAGGAATATATGGCTGGAAAAAATCTTGTCTGTAAACATTATCCTGCAGAAGGTCTTGATCTGACAGTGAACACAAAAATACTCTGTTTGGATAGCAGCTGAAGAGCCTTATAAGTTTGTCATCATTAACTGAAAGGTTTGTCTTAAAATCTGAACAAGAAATGATGTCTGAATCTGTTCTGCAGTGATTTGCAGAAGAGGGAGAAATTACTTTATGCACAAATCCACTGGCTTTGAAAGTTATTCTGGAAAAAGGCAAGAGGAGCAAGAGAAGGATGAAGCGTTGACTGTCATTTCCTACCAATGCACAGAAATCTTTTACCAAAGCAACTGGGTAGAAAAGCTATGAATCAAGTTCTCTGTTGTTTTACTGACTTGAAATTAAGTGTTTCCTATCAGGAATGGCAAAATATTTTCTGCAGACATTTATTAAACACTTCAATCCTCTACTTGGAGATTGCATTTTAAAGAACAATTAATGAGAAAAGGTTTTTAAATGAGATTAAAATTAATCAACAAAGGTGTGCGGGGGGGGAGGGGAGAGAGTAGTTTATTGCTTGCATTTTAGATGAATCACCTCTTTTTACCATAGCAAAACTTAACCAAAAAAAATGAGAGATCAATTTAGCCAAAAGTAAATTATTTCCCCTCATTTTCTGTTTTAGTATCTAAACTAAAAAACTTCATTAATTCCTGACATGTACCAGATATTTCAATGTGACTGTATAGTTTTACACACACTTACAAACTCCTGTGTGGATCTTGCCTTGGCATGAGAATAATTATGATCAAAAATTAATAGCCTCTATGTAGACAGTTATGCTCAGCAATCATGACCTCTAATCTATTTCTCAAAAGCATCTCAAACTCTAATGACAGGTCTCCCTCTGGCAAATGGTGCAAACACAGCAAATTGCTTGGGGAAAAAACATTTAATCAATGTTTTATTAGTTTTCATCTTGAATAGAGCAATATATGATCCACATGAAAAGGTAGGACATAAAGCTATTAGAAATTATTGGATGATTAGCTTAGCCCAGTCCAAATTTCTTAGGCAATCAAAGCCTGTGGCTTAATGCCACTGCTCTAGAAGGGATGGGTCTGGAACTTGTAGAAACAGAACTAAGAGTCACTTGTGAGAGACACAACAGGGTGGTCACACCATCAGGATGCAGTTGTCTACCCTACTTGCAAAGCATGCATCAAAAGAAACTCTAAACTCTGAGCTAGAGCTATGAACAGAGTAGACGGCACTTCTTTGCCCATGTGCAACCACGTCTTTGGCCACCTTGTTGCCAGAGACTGGTTTCCCAGCTGACCCTCTTTCTCCTTCACAAGGTCTCCTGCTTTTGCAGAGAGGTGGGTTTCTACATCAGCAGGCTGGACTGCAGACTGGAAACCTTAGACCTTAGTCATGAAAACAATTGTGCTTGGATCTGTGCAAATCAGTGGGGACTACTCATGGATTTAAATCTGGACGCACCTACTGTTTGCAGGAGTAGGGCCTTTGTTAGTGAGCAGTTCAAAAGATACATAAAATCCATTAGCACAGTCATCAAGTAAAAGCTATTGAGGGAGATACCATACTCAGAAGCTGTAAGACAATGTTATAATGCAGGCTCATGGCTTATAGTGCAGGTTAATGAGGAGCCAAGCAGAGAGGGCTGTACTGTGTTTCTAAGAGGCATCGTTCTCACCTTTAACATAAAATAGCCTGGGAGGAGGGCCACACTCAGACAGGCTGCTCTCAGCTGCCTCCTATCAGCAGCAGTCCAGAGTCCCTGCTGAACGCTCCAGCCAAAAGCTCTACCAGGTACCACAACACATCCCTCCTATGACCAGTTCAGCCCCGGGCACAAGAGGTGCATGAAGAGGCGGTTGCAAGACAGCCTTGCTGAGGAGGCAGTGTGAATTTTTACACATGCTTGTTTATTACTTTACTTAGCACATGCAGGTCTTAGGAAGGCATAAGAATCACGTCTTGTTCTCTTCTTCCCCTTCTACAAACCACATGAATCAATCAAAGGAGAAAAAAGACTGAAAAGAAATCAACTAGTTTAAGAAAACAAAGGAAAGCCACCTGCTAAGTCCTGCTTACTTCACCTGTCCCACTTCAAGCTGCATAACACTACCATTACAATTTGATTGTAAACTTAGGCAGAGCAGAGTGGCTGGAGCCTGTGGCAAGCCTGACACAGCTGATACCAGCCACTGGGACAGGATCCCTCCAGCCAGTGCAGTGTCAGCCCCACTTTGCTCTGTTGCAGGGCCCCCCGGGTTTATGGGGCTGTTGGGTAACTGCTTGTCACTATCACAAGAGAAGGAAGTGGCAGAAGCAGCTCTTAGTAGTGGTGGTAGTAGTAGTTTTCCCTGCGGGAAAACAGCAGTGCCTGCAACACACATAGATGGCAGAGCAGGGACATCATCTCAAACACTGAGTGCTTGGTGGTTGTAAGACACAGCAAAAGGCTGAACAACAATGACAGGGTCTGAGACCAGCCTGAAAGCAGCTCCTGGAGACCACACCAACCTTGAGGTTTCTGTACCGGCTCCATGCAGGCATTTTTTTTAATGCAGAGCAAATATATTTTATTCATAAAACCTGTCTCCACTTGCCTTGCTGAAAACCTGCTCTCTGCTTCCTTCAAACTAGTCAGAATAGTGACCGTAGGCTGCCAGCACAGTAAGTGTGGGCTCTGCAGGCCAATAGGTAAATAAAACTCCGGATGTCCCAGGGCATTGAATCACTCCTTATACCACCTACTGCACGCTGGCCCAGCAGAGACCATTGCAGAGGCCAGGCCATGCTGCATGGAGCAGGCACAGGCTTTGCCTCCAGAGCTCCTGCAAGGAAATGCAGAGACCATGCAGCCATGCAAAGACCCTGTGGTAGCATGAGTGTCCCCCCCAGCAGGAACCTGGGCTCACAATGAAGGACCTCAGGAATAGAAGTGCTATATCTTCAATAAGAGGCAGCGATTAATCACGCAACTGTATACTTGTGGGAGTGGAAATAAAAGCCTTTTATTGGCATCCTCATTATTTAATGATAATTAGAGTCCAGTGTGCCATAAACTGCCCCCAGGTTTTATTTTTACTAATAGGAGGTAAATTCATTGTTCCTTCTATAGATGTCTTAAAATCTATTCAGTTAGCCCTCAAATATAAAGGAAACTGGAAATGCAATAGTATAGTTAAAACCAAATAATATAGAATTAAGCAAACCTTTACCCGTTCTGTGCTTGGGGGGAGGAGGGAAGGGGAAAGGGAGAGCTCTTGCTTAAATTATTCTTGCAGCTTTACATGGTTAGTCTCCAGCAGGTCTAATCTGTCTCATTTGTAATTTCTCCCAACTGCAGGAGGCACGTTGGAATTGCCAGAGAAGATCAGCTCACCAGCACATTTAGCCCTGAATTCCTGCCTCTGGCAACTGCCTAACTTCTAACACTTCAACGGAGGAAAAAAAAAAGAAAGTTTTCACCGTATACCTAACAAAAGATATTTTTCCGAACCATGGATGCCAGCTTGTAGCCTCAAGCATGAAATTTGATTACTTAAGTTTACATCTTGTCTCTACCTTTCCTCCCAGAGATATATTTTCATTTACACTCTATTTATGCTGGTGTATTTTTCACTGGCTTTCCTAAAAGCAAGACAGAGAAGGAATTTCTTATCCAACAAAAGAGATCTCATGAGGCAGACCCAAGGGTTCAAAGGGCTGGCATGTCTTCTAGGAGTTACACACAGCCACCAAAGAGAGACACAGAGCCTCTAACTGAAGTTACACCTACGGCTGTAATTATCTACCAAACCCCTGACCTTAACAATATTTCTGTGTAAAAGGAGTGTATTACAGCATTTCTTTACAAAGCAAGCAAACTGTAATTTCTGATCCTGAAGAATACATCTGTAAGCTTTATTTATTTATTTATTTTTATTTATTTTTATCTGTAAGCTATAAATCCAAATAAAAGCCACTGCTAGCTTTTATGACAGAGCACCAATACCCCTTCCAAAGTTCATAAGGTACCCTGAGGGTGACAGGGATGGGAGCTGGTTCTGTTCCTCTGGATGCTTGTGACATTCCTGCAGTCACCACATAGATATCACTGCAAACACGCTGCTGTTACTTCAATATACTGCAAATAAGTGAAGCAGGCTAGTACTGATAATGATCAGATATCTATTAAATCCTGACTTTTGGTAGGAAAGAAGCTCAAGAATTTTCAGTTCTAATTTAAAAGCTGATGCAGTAATTTTCTCTCATTTCACTGTGCTCATTTGACATGTCAATCACAAAAAGTAACCCAGCAGGAACTGCACTTCCATTTTAATATAATTTCAAATAATAACAGCACATCTATTGCTGAAGAGTGATTAGTACCAGTACTTCCATTAAAACCTAAGTGGCACAATATTACTGCTGAAGCTCATCTGTCTACTAAAGCTTGCGGAGTGATCGCCTCCTACAGACTCTCAAAAGTTACAAAAACGCATTCAGTGTGGAGAGTGACTCTCTGCACATCATCTTTATAGCTGCGTAGCTTTGAAAAAAAAAAAAAACCCTCGTGAATTACAGTCTATTAACTCAGCAGAGAGGAAAAAGCCAGTTTGCACTGTTTCTACTGAAAAAAATCAAGTAGCTTTGGTTCCATTAAACCAATGATTAAACTATTACATTCTAGGAAATCATAATTTTATAGTTAAGTCTAATACACTGAACAATTTAAAACACAGAGTCTGGCCAGGGGATGTTCTGTACAATGCTATGAATATTCAGCAGCAATTTGAACCTTGAGCTCCCCCTTGTGCCACATAACCAAATTACGAACACAATAATTTGGTTTTTTCTTTAGTGGCTTGGCTGGTAGGGATTTTTGGTGAGTGGATCCAAGAATGCTGATGGACAATGGGCAGCCACTGCCTGGTCCATCCCTGCGCAAGTGTTTAATATCATATGTATCAGCTCAATGTAGCACCTGACTGGAAAAAAAAAAAAGATTAAGGGTATGTAAACACAAGGGTTTTTTACTTGTGCTCACAAAAGTATGAACGTTTCTTAACCTTACTGACACTCACATCAAAATGCAGCTGCATCTTCATGCGTGTAATACACGTTACACGCAAAATGTAGGATCTAGATTCATTGTCTTCATGGATTCCTTCATTTTGACCAAAACACAATTTGTGACATGTTTTTCAAAGAATATTGCTTTTCCCCTGAACACGTATGGAAATGCCATATAGCCTGAGGCATACAGGCCAATGTAAGAATGGTCTCTGAAAAATCAGATGTCATCTCTAGCCTTAGCATAACTGTCTAATGTCTTGAAAACAGAGAACAATGCAGGCAATAACCATGTAGACAACAAAATAGACTGCTTGCAAGTACAGTCTTTGAGGCCAGTCATTCTAACCCCTTACTCCAGATTTATTATTTTATAATAAAGTAATAGCTCATCTATAAATTCATAAGGAAAAGAGAGTTTCGTTACATTAGTTCCACCATGTTGTGGGTAACTAATGCTGACACCTGAGCACTCCAAAAATGACAATCATCCGTTTCAATAACAGAGGAGCATTTCTTCAAGCAAAGGTGCCTGTTTGAAATAGAGATCTTATTCTCATAAGGAAAATCTATGCCTGTAACTGAGTTTGGCTTATGAACCACATGCAACTAAAAACCTCCTAAAAGTGACACTGCTTAAAAAACAAACTAATGCACACATAAAATGCATCTTAAAAATGTATTAAGAACTGCCCCCGCACCAGAGAGTATATCAAGGCAAAATGCTGCTCCCCTTAAAACCAAAGAGAAATTAGACTTGATGAGAGGGGGACAGGACCAGGGGGTTGAAGACCCTCTAGAATATTTTAATAGCTGTCATTTAAGTAAGTGTTTGAGGGTGTGGGGCATAAGACACAGTCTGGCAGGTGTTTTGGCATGCTTTGCAAACTTTAAAAGATAAGATTTTTTAAAAATCTCTAAAAATTGCATTTGTATTGGACATATGAAAGAACAGTGTTTGTTAAAAGTCTGTGGCCTGATGTTTTCCTGGGCCTTTAAGCATAGCTCTGCAAAGTGCTGCTGTAAACCTGCTCTTTCTGGGATTTATGTCTGCTGTCTTTCTCTGGTTTCTGTAGCAAGGGCTCTCAGCAGAAAGGCAAAAAGTTGACATGCAAGGTCTGTAAACATGTGAACAGTTAAGAGCAGGCGGTGGTTTTTTCTCTTTCATCCGCCATATGTTCTGCAAGCCTAGGCAGGCTCTGTGACACACGACTAAAGGCACTGCCTACCCTGGGCTTCCACAGGTGTTCGTGACCGGGAACCTCAGAATCCAATAGCACCAGCACGCACAGAAAACAGTCCCCACCTTGGAGTTGTGCCTGCAAGGCTAACATACATACATTTTTATTACCAATGTCTACAAAGAAAACAGGCTTCATGTGGCATGCTGTGCCAAGTAATTCCTCAGTCAGAGGTATGCTCCTATATAGTAATTTCTGAGATTAGAAATGCACTTTAACTGAAAAATTCTGTTTTTCCAGTGTAGGTATGTATAAAATAAAAAGTGTACAGGAATTGCTAGCAAAAACTGACTCCTGGATAGACTTGAGACAGATAGAGTGAGACAGAGACAAGGGAAATATCGTCCATTTCCCCACTCAGTAGCTAAACCAATATTTAGTAAATCTGTTTCTTTAGGGCAGTGCTTATACTTATAAAAATGATTGTAAATTTTTATCAGTCACACAGCTCTCCCAGAATTTTCTATTGCACGCTAAACAGGTGGCCAACTTGCAAAATATGACTAGTCTTCAAATATCCTCCTAGGTTTTTTTGAGTGTTTTGTTTTTAGTCATTACTCTAATTTTTCTGTTGTCTTCTATGACAATGAGTTTGTATTTTCTTCCCAGACACAGGTCCTGACTTGCACTGGGCTGAATGCAGATCCCCATGGAATGAGTACAAATTAAGTAGCGTCATGAGATGAGTATTCCTCATTTCCAATTTGTTTTTTGTGATCTTTTAGGCAGTCTTAATCCAATGGATATGGCAGTGCTGATTTAATAATCACACATGGTTTTACTCAGAATGTTACCTGGCACTATGTCAAATGCCTTACAGAAGTCTAAGTGCATTAGCAAAGTTATCTTTATCAAATTTTTGTGAATTCCAACAAAAATCCAGCATTGAGTTGATCTGATAAGATCTTCTGTCCATAAACCAGTGTTGCCTGGAATTATGTTACCACTCTTTGGTTCTTTATTAATTAGGTCCCATATCACCCTTTATAACAGCAATTAATCATCAAACTAACCAGTCTTTATTTGCTTGCACCATCCCATTCAGTGACTTTAAAACAGTGGCACATCATGACCTTTTATTCCCAGGTTTTCTAAGCAGTGTTTGAATAGTCTGTGTCCTTACACAGGCAGATGCATGTCTGCATGAGCTGTGCAACTGCTGCCTGCCACAGAAGTCCATGGAGAAACACTAATGTGCGCCAGAAGTAACACCCTGGCTCCACACTTCAACAATTATGGGTGTATTTAAACTTCAAGCCTAAACTGTGCACAGACTATGCTTATGGTGGCACGTTTTGTGGGAAAGCAGCAAAGAAACAGGGTAAAAGCAACCACTATCCTTGGCAGCTAAATGCCATCCTGTATTCACAGTAACCGGGTTCCCTTCCATTCATCTTTTCCACCCTCCAACCCTTAGCAAATCAAAACAACTTCTGTTAGGACCATATCTACTATGAAACTGCTGTTTTCCTTTTTCTTGTAAAACCTATTTGTTGCAATTTTTCAAAATAATTTAATTTTAGCCTAACTCTGCTACTGTAAAAAACCAGTGGCAAGACCCACATTGATTTCAGGAGGGCCCTTGTCTAAACCTGATTAATTTTACCATCTTCTCCACTCCTTTCTCTGGGACAAATGCACCTGAGCCTCTGGTCCTTAGTGGGGAACAACTAACTGAAGCCTTAATGTTTCTCTGTTCCGACACGCTGTTTCCAGTGAGGATCAGGACCAGGCAACCTCCAGTTCCTAAGTATGGCCATTTTTTGAGCGATGTGGTCAGCACTGGAGGTAAGACACTGCAAAAATAGTTAGATGATGTTCTCACAGATACAAGTTTCAAGAAATGTGGTAAGTGTGCAGATTTAAATATTGCACATATAAACTGGAACCCCAAACAGCAGCTCTCCAAAGGCAGCCATATGTATACAACCTTTATACATGACATGGCAGACTGACTTACATAAGAACCACTAGAGATTTGCAGTCAGAGCAAGCCCTGATAGAGTGTCCCCCGTCTGGGCCCAGAATTCCAGAGAGGAGAACATCCCTCCCCCATGGTGTCACAGTGCTGTGATGCTCCTTTGCCTGCCAGTCACACAGAGCCTGAAGAAAACAAAATCCGGCAAGGACCCAGGTTAAAGTTCAAAAGGAAAGAGCAGAGGAAGCTGCTGCTGAGCCAGCCTGGGACTCGAGCAGCATCGCTGCTGGCCCAGGACTCCCCACAGTGCCCCTCTGCCCTGCCAGCTGCCCCCGGCATGAGCACGCTCCTCTTACTCCCCTAATCATCGGAAGAAAGAATGTCTCAGCTCCCCTCTACGTGTGCCACCGCGCTTCCCACAGCTCATTCTGCCATTCACAATTAGAGTGTATCCATCACTATTTATAGCGAAAAAAGATCAGGAGGCTAAATATTGAAAATAAAGAATTTTTAGATTTTTTTTTTTTAAATTCTTTTCCTTCCTTTATTTTCCATAGCAAAGCAGAAAAGGAGAAAAAAGAAAATAGGAAGAAAAGTGCTTGCAAAGCCAGGGAAAAATAAAATTACATGAAAATATTCTTTTTTTAATTTTCTTTCCTCTCTTTCCTCCAATGTTAAATGACAACCCCCCCCCCCAAAAAAAAAACAAACCCAAAAAACCAAAACTCCTCACAGAAAACCCAAGACTGGGGATTTTTTTTTGTTATTGTTGTTCTTGGTTGAGCTTGCACATCTGTGAATTAAAAAGAACTACCATTTAGGGACCACATTTATCTTTTCTGTTGAAGATGTGTGTTAATTTTCAAACGTTTGTTTTTTGATAAAAAGAAGAAAAAACATTATCAAGTGCCCCCTGCTTTGTAAAGGGAGCATAGCAAAAAGCTGACCATTAGACGGCCTGTGCATGCATACTGAAATTGAACTTGTGAAACTTCAGCCTGAGAGTGTGTGTTTCTAGGAGATAAACATGTACTACATTACAACAAATCAAAGTTAATCTATTGTTATCTCTCTTTTATTTTGTTAGCTCTTTGGATTTAACTACACAGCTTCGCTATCATGCACTATGAATAGAGTAGATGGAAAATCTTTTTTTTTATTCCTACTTTAAAGAATACATTTTTCAAAGCCTGATTATAAATCCTTGGCTGGCAGGAATTACTACCAGACATATTGTCTAAGAAATATATTCTCAGCACAATGCAAAAGGCTTTCGTCATGGATTTGAGGAGCATAATGAAAACTATCATTAAACCTGAAACTGGGCAGACGTTGCACCTTTCCAAACCAAGTCTAATAGCTTACTTTCATATTTCCATGTTTCTTATTCAACATTTTTAGTTACAGAGCAGGTACTTTCAGACATATTTTAATGCATTGAAATATTTCTGCCTTTCATTGCACAGTATTCCTTTAAGTCTGAAAAGGAAAATGACACCAACTGTACATCAAATCACTGCATATGGAACATATCAACAGTTGTTATGTTGCCTTCCTGTATCAGAAAACGAGTTTAAACAGCAACTGTGCTCCACTTGTACTGAAATAGTGAATCTTACCCAAACCATGTGGGTGAAACAGTGCAGGTGGGCAATTTCCCTGCCTGCGTGCAGGGGATGCTCCCGTTCATACACCTCTTTCCACAAAATTCTATTCTATGTTATTACCAGGAAAGATTAAACTGCACACTATGTGGCCTGTCAAGCACATCTCGGGGACTTTAGTAACCCTCAGCAAGGCAATGATTGACCGTCCCACCGTTTAGAGAAATGGGAAACAAAGATAACTAAGCAAACTAGCTCTGTGTGCATGCTCGCGGACCAAGCTACTGAACAATGGCATGGAGGGGTGTCTGGGTGGCACGTCACTTTGTGTTTTGTGTCCTGCTTCTCTACACTAGGCAATGTTACAATTAGATTTAGCGTGAACTGACAAAAAAGTTACAGAAACAGTGGATAAAAAGGACCAAGTCCACTAGGAAACTGATACTAAATGGAATTTTTTGCCTTCATTTCTTAATTTTCTTCAGCCTTCTCTCTTATTGTTGTTGGCCCTTTTATGAGCTCCTCTGGACTGTTGCTTTTCGTGATATCTGCTGATAATTGCAGGCAGTGATGAAGTAGAGTACTGCTAGCAACTGGTATGCTGGCTCAATAATGCAATCTCACTTATGGACGAACCCTAAAAAGCAATCTATCAAAAGAAGAATAAGCCTCCCCTTAGTCCCAGGGGCAGAGACAAGGTTTTATTAAAAAAGGAGGAGGGGGTTATGGGTGAATGTCTTTGTTGAGAATTTTTACAATTATATTTCAGTTTTCCTCTCAACACTGAACTGCCACTTGCTCCCACATCTCCCGGCTGTTTTGCCGGTATAAACCAACAAAATGCTAACAGGCCAGTTTTAATAGAAAAGGCAGATCAAATAAGGGATGACCCTTAGACTGTAACCTATATGGCAATCATTAAACAATTTCAGGCTATTTAAAAGGAGCTTTTCCACTAAACAAAATTTCCACTGAACTCTCAAACATACCCCCCAGTCTTGCTGAACTCAGCAAGTTTAGCAGGAAACCACCACACTAAATGCCCCACAGTAACATCATTAAATTCTTTGGATCTTGGACATGTATTCTGCATGTAGTATATTATATCCAGTGCATTAAATGCTCTCTTAGCAACTAAACAACCGCTACTCATCAAAATGATCTCACTCAGATGCTTAATAACAGACAGAAAACCCCAGATACCCGTGGGAGAACATAATTCACAAACAACCACTGCATCTCTGACCTCTCGTCCCTTACAAGGGATCTTCAAAAACAGTTCTAAAATACAAACCTTGGAACTAAAATTCATAACCCCACCGGACACTAAAAAAAAAAAAAAATAAATCACACACTCTCTCTCTCTCTATATATATATATATATTGGTTTCAAGGCATGTTGTATTTCCCCATCTCACAGCTAACCCCTTCATCAGCTGCAGACAACAACCCGTCTCCTCTTTTCTCTCTCTGCCAGAGGAAGTCCCCAAGGGTAACAATCCCTTCCTCCACCTGCCCCCATCTCAGAGCTACAGCCTTTCTCCCAGTAGTTTAGCTGATTTACATAACAGAGTGATTGTGTATGACATTTTGGACCTTTGTTCTGTTTAAGACAGTTACCCAGAAGCAGCAGACATTGCCCATCAAATTACTCCATATAATAATGCATTTATCCAAGCACAGTAAATTGAGAGCCATCTCGCACTGCATTTCTTTGTTTCTTTCTTCTCACTCACATATGCAGTCCCCTTTTCTAATGAGGCCTGGGCCCAGAGCACAAAAAGCACAGCCTTGTCTCCACCGTGTCTCAAATCCAGATGCAACAAAAGCAAGCGAGAAGAATGACCACTACCGAGCTTCAGTTTGAGACAGTTTCCTACTGAAGTCAGCAAGTAGCATTTCAGTGCCATTTTAAATTTGACTGCACATGCTCTCTATGACCCAGAGCAGCTCTTGCCATTTTCAGGGTTACCTCCGGGACTGAGTTAGTTGACCTCTCTCATCCTACCTTATTCTCCTGAAAAAATAATTGCTCCATCTCCTTTCTTGTCCCCCCTGCCCTTGTGCTGACTGGTGGCTGGGGGCAGCTTTGCATCAGAAACATGCAACATCTGCCTTTCCAGACCTGTATCAGTAACCACTAGCAAACAACAATAACTGTTTAAAAGAACTTCCTCTGATTGCTGATAACTGCTTCATTAATTGCAGTCCCAGATATCTTATTTAAATTGCTTATTTTAATTTACATGATAAGCCACTGCTCCTGCAGGTCCAGTTCGGTCAGGCATTTCAATGTACAGTCTCCCTACCTTGACATAATCTAACTGAATAACCCAGGTGACTTAATATAAGTAGATAACTGCAATGGATCACAGCCTAAGAACTTATATTGCTTTTACTTCTCCCTTTCCCAAATGAAATTCTACTTAAATCACCAATAACCAATTGAGGACAACGGATCTACACACCCCCTTTCTCACGATATTGTCTCTTACCCCTCCCCTCAGTCGATAAATGGATAGACTCGGTGGGACATCAAGAATGTTCCTTCCTGAAATTTGCAATCACAGGCTAAAAGTTAAATCATTTTGTGAATTTGAGCCACAGGTCTGTGTAAGAAAGTATTGAGGATACTAATCCAAATCAAAGGGTCACTAACAGTGTGGGGTTTTTTCTACTTTATTATATCCTCCACTAGGAAAGGAAGAAAAAGCAGGAACTGTAAAGTGGGGAAATATTATATTCCACTCCTCCTCTCCTGCTGGACTTGTAAAGTTAAGAGAGAATTGTTCTAAGATATGGAGAGCTAAAGGGAATAATTATTTTCTTAGTCCTGTTGATAAGACTGTGGCACTTGCACACCACATCATTCAAAATTCACAGAAGAAAATTCAGAAAGTTGACACAGTCTCAGTGCACAGGACAGCAGTAAGCCATTTTACCATTCAGGTAGCTAGGTTTGTTCAAGGATCTCTACTTCTGGGCTACCTTCTCATGCCAACTCTCAGCTTACTTCCCATGTGACTCAAATTCACACCCCCTAGATTTCAAAAGAGATTGAATTCCTTTTTTATTACACTTACTTTCTGTTTGTCTCCTTCACTCGGCCTATCAGCTCAAGATAGAATTTATTGCAGTTTTATGTTGTGTAGCATCTGTTCAACTATAAATTAATCACTGTCAGCTAGGAATGAAGATAATCGGTTTCCTGGAGTACATCTTTTTCTTCAGTTGTTAATTACCTATATAGGGATCTGCTCCTTTCATAGAGTCAGCATAATCACAACATCGAAATATCATTATTCAATCTCCTCCTGAGAAAATATTAACCATCTTTATACTTAAGCAGCATTGAAAGTTAATGCAAATATCTAAGTATTTTTAAGATAGGGAAGACACTGTTATCGTCACAATTAGGTAAAATGAAATAAACAAGTTATCACAATGTTCAAAGCAGCTAAATTACCACACTATCAGATTATATTACCATAAGAATGACAGCCATTGCATGCAGGCCACAGTCAGAACACCTGAATTCCACTCTCAGCTTTACAATGGCCATTTTATATGGCCACCTCTGTATTTCAAGCACGTTCTTACAAATCAGATGACACTTACCCAACTTTTCGTCTTTTGAGCAGAGCCCTGTAACCTCTACATATTGAAGTATAGAGTTTTGCATCATCTGCCTTCTTGCTTAGCATAAGAAATTTAAAACAAGTTGCTTGGAAATTGATTATTTATAGAGATGCCGAGTCAAAAAATGAACATATATTTCTATAAAGCTGTTCAGGGCAGAAAAAATAAAACCCAACAGGGTATAAATACAACAACTTCTTGTATTGTTATACAAGAAATGTTTTTTGGAAAAAAACACAAAAGAAACCCTCAAGTCCAAACAAACACATAACACACATCAATTTTTTCCCATGAAACAAGAAATTTTCCTGCCAGCTTTGAATTTTTATGTGCATCCAGTAAGTGAGTGGACTTCTCTCTCTGGCCACAGGATCAGAAACCTGAGACACAGAAATCTTCCCCCTTCCTGAGGGTTGGTAATCTAACACCTTTGTATGCCAGATTGAAATAAATGACCAAGGGGAAAGAATTTCTTCCACTGTCTCCCAGAGAAGTCCAGCCCTGTCACAACTACTCAGAGGGCACAGCTGAACACTACAGGCCCTTGTGGGAAGAAGAGAGCAATGGCTTTATGTCTGCCCCAAAACCCCTGCAAGTGCCTACAGAAGAGCAGGTAACTTTCAGGAATCCAGTAGATGGGATGGAGTCTTTGCCTGAGGGGAACATCACCCCATTTCCTTCTTCACTGTAAACAAATGCAATGTCCTTGACTGAGTCTCTGTAGTCAAACACACACTGGGAATGCATTTCAATGAAGCTATCAGCATGTAAACTAACGATGCGTAAACTATTAGATTCAAAGGTGAATATAATTAGTAAGATGATACCCTGCTAATGCTTGGTTCACCTTGTATTTATAAAAATTCTGTATCAATATTGGAGGAGGCATGGAAGGGATACCTCTTCCCAATGACACTAGTGAAGACTGAGGGCACCTGTTAAACAATTGACTAAGATGGAAAATGAAGCAGGAAAAGCACATGACACTTTCCCTGACAGGAACACATTGGAAATCCATATCAATAGGTCTTTGAAAGCAAAGCTCCTGCAGAAAACAAATGGAACATAAAATTCAAAGTTAACTTCAGAAACTGTGCCTTGTCATAACATGAGACACTGTAATGGTTTTCACCAAGAAATGGTCGGAATATTCTCTCCCTTAACTGCCAGAAGATGGTAGTATTTCAAAATATTAATATTATTTATGAGGAAATACACTCACTGGTTTATGAATTTTGGCTGTCTGCCAGCGCTGTATTATTGTATGCATAAGAGTTATAGGTCAGCAGCCATGCCATGCCATAATCTAGAGACTTGGGTATCAGAGGGACTGGAAAACATACTGCAGAGTCTTGTCATGCAAGACAGTTTGTTTCAGGGGGAAAATGTATTAATACCTGCTTGTCATTGGGGTAGTCTGACACGGTATCAAACATCAACGATATTTTCTGGAATCTGCAAAAGAAATTGAGTGAAATATTCTCAGCCCTGAGAAGAGAATTCTCTGTAGGATCACTTGAGGCCAAGTTTCCCAGTTGAAATGAACACCTCTTTACAAAGTCATTAAATCTTCCAGAGCTTTTTCTGCTATCTTCAAAACTGAATTCTCCAATGAGGACAAAACAAATTTTAGGATGGATCTGTAATTAAATAAGGCTGCCAAAGAACAAGTCTGGCTCATGTTAAAAGCCAATTCTTGGCATACACTGTCTGAGTATCTACCAAGGTAACCTAAACAAAAGCCATTCCATAGCAATGCTAACAAAAGAATTTTGAGCACTTTGCTCATAAATGAACAAACTTCTGCAAATCCTAGAACCAGGGTGAAATTGCTGCAGCCACATATATATAGTGCACGTTGCTTAGACCAGATGTGGTTAGTCAAAGAAATTGGTTATAGCAGACAAAAAACAGATGTCCCAACCAAATAAATTAAATCCAATACATTTTTGTAGGCTATCATAGACAGAAATGGCACTGCTAGCGGACATCTTCTCACCACTTCTGCAGGTCCACATTAGCGCTCTCAGGATGAGCAGAGGACAGGTGGCACAGGAAAATGGTCTTTTTGAAAAGAAGACAAGAAAGGATCCCAGTAATTCTGTCAAAATGGACCCGCAGAGCTGTGCCAGCTCACTTAACACATTACCACAGAATCTCTGTGAGTCAAACATCTTCCCAGCATAGAATATTACACTAAATTTTCCTAAATTTCCCCTGTTGGTGGAGCTGGATGGGATGAAGGAGGGAAGTGAGGACAATGGCTGTGCCCCCTCCCTGTCCCACCCATGGAAAGCTCCTTCTACTCTGCAGGTTTCCACGTAGCCCCAGCCCTTCAGCACAGGGAGAGCTACAGCAAGGGCTGAAGGAGGCAGCATGGCCTGAAGTCACTGGATGCCTCCTCTTCTTCAGGAGTGGAGAACAACATGCACAGATCCTGGAGCCTTGAAGGTTTTCCCACAGACATCTAGGAAACCTCTCCAGCGAGATTCCCATTCCTGTGTAGGTTTGTGGGGAGTAAATAAGTTATTTCACGATGGATCTCAGAAAAGCTGAGTGGCACTGTCCAGGTTTGCCCCACAAAACTAAGCACACTGGGTACTACCTAGAGGCTTTCACTTTACTAGTCATTTGTTATATGCTAGGACATGTAAGTTATTTTTTGCGTAGTTAATCTTTCTTGAAGACCTAATGACACTCATTTTATAATACCTCCATGTATCCACCTACTGGTAAAAGAAGTGAAAAACCTGTCACACCCCAGAGCGGCACATATTTATGGTCAATAAAATACTTGGTTGCAATAACTGCCTCCTCATTCTTGCATTTTTATTTCATCCGTACATATTTAAGAGACAAAGTTTGGCAGAAGGTGCCTTTAATATCCAGGAGGAAAGAAGAGTTTTTACAATGGCACCCCAGGAACCAGAACAATAGTGTTGCCTTTATTCTGATGTGATCTGTGCAGCTTGAAAACTAATCTAGAAAACCCAAGTACTATTAAAAGGGGAAGATCTTTTCTGGAGGAAAATAATTCCTTAGGACTTGATACACAGGAAAAAAAAAAAAAATCAAACCACGAATTATATGAATCTTGATTACACTTAGAGAATTGCTTATATGCTTCAAAACTGTTAGCTCAGCTCTGGTAAAAATCCAGGCTGAAAAATAAAAAGCTACGTGGGAGATCCCCGGTGAATCAAAAGCAGTCTCGTTCCAGAAAGGAGGAAACAGCCACCCTGGGTCTTGGCTTCCACAACAATTATGTGATGGGGTGTACTTCAGGAACAGAGTATAATTGTTAAAGGCTAAAGTTGGTTGTACACAGTGTAAAAGTTTGGCCCTTTAGGATGAAAAAGTACCCCTGCAACTTCTAGGAATTAGAAGCAAAAACACGGAACAATGTAAAAATAGTAGGAGACAGGCCAGCTTAGATGGTTTGATGTGTAATTCAACCTGGCATTGTCAGGTTTTCTCAGAGAAAAAATATTAAGCGTAAGGGAATATTAAGTAGTAATTATATGGTTGGTTTGGTTGGTTTTTGAGTGTGCAAATACCATCTTCTGTTGACTTTTTTCCTGGGAAACAGAATTTCTAGTGCTGAGCTAAACTCTGCCCTGCCTTTTGAACATAAGCAAATAAAATCAGTACAGCTCTATGGTGTTGAAGACAGCAGATTTTGGCCTCCTTTTTTGCACTATGAAGGGTGCTACACCCAAAGTAGGAAACTGTAAAAAGGAACCAAGAATCTCACAGCTTTGCTGCTGGCTGGAGTCAGAGCCCAAATGCCTCCTCTCCTATTTCCTCACAGAGAATATAAAGTGACGACATGTTCTGGACTGGACTTGGAAATGTCAGGCAATAAATACACTGCAAATGTTGATTTCCCTGGACTCTCTGCAGGACTGGAGAGAAATTGAGAGTCCCTTACCAACAGGAGCTTACTTTTTCCATGGTAATGTCCTATAAAAAGATATTTATTAGATAATGAATTGCAAGGGGCTGTCAACTGAAAGTGATCTCTCATGCAAGTGGTCACATTAGGCAAAATTTTAGTTTGGTCATTTAATCAAAATCAAGGAAATGAGTTTCTATGTGAATTCTTCATATAAATCTCTTTTCTACTGTCTGTTTCCTCTCTTTCAACAATTTAGGGTAGAATTTCCAAAACCATCAGTATTGCTTAATGCTCAACTCTATAGTGATACACTATTTAAACATCTGTAACTCAACCTTAAAAAATACATTCCTTGAAAAGATGCTTGAATTTTTTTTTCTGATCAGAAAACACTGTTAGCTGGCCTCAAATTTACTGCTTTCTCCAAGCACCTCTTCTCTGTACTGTAAGCAGTTAAGAATGTTTTTAATTCATTTCATGGTGCATTAGGAGGGAGAAACACTTAATAAGTAAATAGAAAACTAAGATGAAGCTCCTTTCCCATGCTGAGTCTGTCTGCCAACTCCCCATACTGACATCTTAAGGGAGCGAGTGTGAAGACCAAAGAGAGTTCAGTCCTCACAGAACTCTCATTTTTCTGACTAAGAAAGTCAAGTGTCGCAGGTTGTTAAATATGCTGATTCAGGGGAGCACAAAAGACATTGTGGATATATTACCTTCATATAATGTATAATAAATGAAGTGTACTGCTTTTATCTCTGGCTACTCGCTCCCCTCTCACCTCGTCCTGAGCTGGAAAACAAAAGCCACATTCTCAGGGCACGTCAAGGATTTCTGGAGTCCAGAAGTTGCAATCCAGACAGACTTACTGTCACAGCCTTGTCACTTGTTGCCTTACACACCAGTTATGAACATTATGATTCTAAATAGCTCAGAAATTGTTCTTGCTACATAAACAGATAGTTCTGTGAACAAGCTAACTAACAAAGCCTTTCCTTTGTGGATTTTTTTTTATGTCTAATAAAGCTGAACTCACCCTGCAATATTTCACTGAATGGAAATATTAATGTGATTTCCCTCTGCTTCCTATTCTTACAGGAGTTGTAGAGCTAATATTGTTGAGACCTCTTCCTTTCCATCAAATTGGTTGAGACTAGTTCAAATTTCACTGAAGTTGTCCAAGAAATGAAAAGTTAAGAGCAGATAGACTGGAGAACACCGTGTGATTGCAAACACCTTGTTTCTGTAGGAAACTAAGCCAAAAACAAGAAGAAAAGAAAAAAAAAAGCTTTTTTATAACAGTGCTTAACTGCAGGGAAAAAAAACTAAGTCAGTCTAGGATCCTTGTAAATGCCTGGCTAGTTCTGCTCATACTTTAAAAGCACATTTGTTCCAAACATTTAATAATTGTGAGACTGTGTTAGAATTCCCACTTCTGAAATATTTGATTAGATTTTAGTGTCTTCAAACCAGGTCAAGGAATATTGTGTGAAAACTAAGTATCTGATTTACTCTCACACAGCTGGGACAGCACCTTTGTGGTCAAAGCTGCATCAGCACATGGACATTTTTAGCACTTTTCAGTCTTGGCAAATGATTCTAAATGAGAGAATTTGCTTGTATTTGCCAATGAACAGGGATTTGATACAAGAAAACCAGTAAGAAGATGGGATTACCAACATATGGGGGGGGGGGTGGGTGCTAAAGCCAAGAACACTTTGGATAAAGGAAGATAACTTCTGCAATTTTTAGCAAAGCACCATCCCATGTACATATAAATGAAAAAACCACCGGGCCCTCAGACACTGCATATACTATGCAATGAAATTACTTTTTTATGAAAACAGATGGCTTAGCCCTTGTATACCTGTTGTAAAAGCACTCTTACCTGAGTGCTTTCAACATAAAGGCTTGAATCATTTAGCTGTGAGCTACAAAATTCTTCTCAGAGCTGGGGGAGGAGGAGGAAAAGAGGCATCTGAATAAGACAGCACAGTGGTGTTGGAGTATAATCCATTTAGGTACTGCTACTGTGCCTGTTACACCAAGCGACCATCAGTCACTCGTATTTTACTTCTTAACAAAGGACAGCAGCAGTAAGAAGAGAGAAACAAGTACAGAAAAAAAAATAGGGTGCAAGGCACCTCCTCTCCAGATTATTGCTCTCCTGGAGGACAAACAATTTTCTCTTCTCTCTGAAAGTCTCCATTCCTCCTCCTTCCCTTCGCATACCCTAAAGGCCTTTCACACAAATGGAGTCCTTTTCTGACTCTGTGCAAGCAGCTGAGCTGCCTGTTCCTCCTCCCGTACAAACCCCTTCTATATTTGATGGAAGCAAGAGGCAGAGGAAAAAGCTGACAGGAAGTTTTACCACAGCTTTTTTCCCTTTCCCTTGAAGAATGAGAGAAGACTAGGGTTGATCCTGAGTGAGAAGAGTATATATTAAAGAAAAGGAGAAAATCAGGATGATGGTGAGAAAGGATTTATGGGCTTGGGAGGGAAAATGGTGGCCAAGCTGCTGTACTGGAATAAATGATCACAGTACCATTGACTATAAGAGTTTGTCAGCTTTCCACCAGCTGGGGAACAGCAGTATTTGCGGGAAGGCAAAGGGTCCTGGGCTTGTTTGAAAGGGCTACAACTTTCAGGGAGTGATCTAGGTCAAGTGGGCTCAATCTGCCCTCACCACGATATTAAAACACCCCATCTTTCCCAGCCACCCAAGTTATGAACTTCTGAACTGGCACCAGTGAATTCTGTGAGGCTTTATATAACAGATGAAGTCATGTAGCTAAGTTATATCTCAGTTATCCCAGCACATATTAAAGGTCCCATTCCCTCACCTTGTACCATGTGTAATCATTTATGCTTGTCCAAAGTGAGGCAAATATATAATTAAAAAAATGTGGTTGCACCTTGAGCAGATTTTCTGCCAGTGTAAGGGACTGGGAATTAGCCTTTTCCTTCCTTTCCCCCAAGAATTAACTATATTGTTTGGAAGTTGTACTGAAGTCACATAAGGGAAGTCATCATTAGACTGTAGAAACAGACCAAAAGTCAGAATTTTCACATTCCTTTTCTCCCTGAGATGAGAAACCAGCCTACAACACAGAGATCGACAACATCAGTGATGCAAAAGCAAACTGTTCACATCTTGCTGAAGTGCAGATGAATGGCTGGGCAGAGGATAAGCTCGATGGGAGATGCAAGACACCACAGAGTACGCAGCGCTCCTAAGTGGATTCATTACAGCCCCTTCCCAAAGTGATGGTGTTAGAGTGAGTGTTCGAAAACACACGCTGATTGTGTTGGCAGAGTTCAAACTAGACAGCGTGAGCAATCTAAACTAGTGAAATGCACAGGAGAAAAATTCACATACGGCAAGGCACAGAGAAAGAAAGGGGGGAAACCAAGCACCATCAGCTAGGCACAGAGCTGCTAAATTCAACCCTTAGGAACAAGCCATCTGTTTGTTCTGAGACAAAGTCCCCTGAACAGGGAATAACAACTTACATTTAGCATTCTTGAAAAGGAGCATGAATCGCTGGAGCAAGTTTATGGGCTACATGCTGGCTCAGATGACATGGAGATGTACATACCTCAAAGACACCTCTGAGTTGGAAGAAAATCCTGTGTTACTCAGTCCTAGCAACAGCAAAGTCCTTTATCTCTGGGGGAACTGGAAGCATCTGAACAAAATAAACCAGCAAGGGTACAGACAAGAGTACGCTGCTTCCAGCGGTGTCTTCCTTGCTGTCCAACCTGTCTACCTGCACCTCTCCTGCCAGAAGTGACTGCTTACCGTGACAGCAGCACAGTGGTTGTTGGTGCCACCACCGCCTCAGCTGGTTCCCACTGAAATTTTTTCTACCTCATTTGGACCATTTTGCCTGAAATAGTTCAGGCAGCAACAGAGAGCAAAACTGGGAGAAAGGCAGGGTTGTTATCCTTGTTCTACTGACAGGAAATTGAAGCAAAGGGAGACTAAGTCATGTTTGCAAGCAGGAATCGCAGCCTAACTCGGAGATGGCCCTATATCTCCTCAGATCCACACTGTACTTTAAACATCAGAGTTGCCAAACCCTTGTTCTTGAATCCTTATGCACGTAAGAAGGAAGAAACACAAACCTTGATCATTTTTCTGAAACTCTTTGACTCAGGGGAATTATCACCATATACAACTGCTTCTCCACCCTCCCCTTCGTGCCTTTTCTCTACACAGGCCAGGCTCCATACACAAAGAAGTTTTATCCCCCAGCCTCACTCAGCTCTGTGCTTACACATCCTGCTGAGTGTTAGCATCGGGCCCTGGATGACAGATTTTCCTAACGATTGTGAACAGATTGCTGCGGCACAGGCTGCTGCAATGTACAGAAACTAGACTTGGACAATCAGAAGTTTAGCAGTTCAGAGGCAGCTGCAGATTGTAAAAACAAAGCCAAGAAGTGAGCAAGCAACTGCAAACATCCCAAGGAAGACTATATATTGAAAAGTCATTTCAGTCTTAATCCTTTTATACGTCATTATAAACTGAACTCTTTCCAGGCTAACAATGGGCTGCTTTTTTTCTCCTAGGATGATCTTAGCCAAAAGTGCTGCAAGCTTTGTCAGAATTATTGCTTCATTGAAAAATAATTTAATACAGTGACTGTATTAAATAAGCACAGTTCAGCTCAGCCCCTTCACTTCAAGAGAAGTTGCAGGGCAGAAAAGTATCTTGAATTTTAGTATGAACTAGGTTACTTCAGATTTCCGGGAAAAAAGTATATTTGAATCTGGCATACATACTGGCATACATACATCTGGCATACATGCCACAGCAGTGGCAGAACTTTCAGTATCTAAAGTCAGATGACGAATTTGTACACTTTTATCCAATAGGACCAGAATTCCAAAATATTTTGTAAAAACAACTAGGGCATAAATATGTACATTAAGGGAGAGAAAGAAGCAAACAGCTCAAGAATATGTTATCAATATAGCTTCTGCAATGTTCTGCAGTCATTTTTTGATATGACTGTAACTGATGACAACAGTGAGAGCGATGGACAGCTAGGCACCACTACCTATACAACAAAGCGTGATTTGAGCAAAAGGTCAGATACATGAAATATAGATGACTAACTCCATCATGACTTACACAAATGCAATGCTAGGATACATATTGTTTCTCCTACCTTGATGCTTCTGGTGGAATATGTAAGAGATAGAAAAGGGATGTGTACCATTAATCACGCAAAGCACCCAAAAAAGTCTCAAATTCTTTCCAATGGGTGCTTGTAGTAGCTGGAGGTAAAGATCAGAAAAGTCCTTGCCACTTAAATGGATGAATTTTACCAAAACCACTGTACTGACTAGCCTTAAATACTTTTTTAAAAAATGAGCTGATTTCTTGGGGTCCTCTGCCAACCCTATTTTCTTCAATTCTACCTGTGGTAAGCAACTTTCAGAAGGATTAGCAGCTGCTTTTCCAACTTAAATTACAACCAGAAAATATTTTATTCTCACAATGTGGCATCCTCACTTATTTTCAGCTTCTCACTTTCTCCATGGTTATAGGCAGCAATACTACCCCCAGCGAGACAAGTGTCTGAAGCAGTGATCTGAGACAGACATTGCTCTCCCAGCAATTCTTTTCATGGAAGCACAATGCAGAGCCTACAGCAGATTCACTGCTGACTAAAAGCTTGCCTATATGGAATGGGACGATCCGTATGAAAACTTCAGGACCTGACTCAGTTTTCATCTGAAGAGACTTAGTCTTTCTACCAACTCGTTAGTGGGCATAAACTGTCATGAATCTGTGCCTGTCAGCAGAGATATATTAATTTATAGCAGTTGAAAAAGCGGCTCATAAACTTCAGTGCAGATACTCTTAATCACCACTGGTGCAATTGGGACAAGAACTGAACTCTTTGAGAAGCAAAACCCACAAGTGATTCCACTGATCCAAAAATGCCTGGCGTTCCTCCCTCATCATTGTTATATCTGGCACAGATAAAATATGCACGTAATATAAATTTTTCTCATTAATGTCCTTCAGGAATAAGGGCTACTGAAGACTAAGGATCACGGCAGCACTCACAGCAGACCCACTACTTTGGGGTTAGGGATGAAAAGTCTGCTCTCTCTAAAGTGACAGGGCCCGATGCACAATAGCACAGCTACTTGGGCTTGTGTGGAAAAGGGGGGAGATCCAGCCCTGAGAGAGCAGAGGGTGAAGAGCTCTCGCTCTCAAAAACGTGTTTCCTATGTACAGTATAAACTTCAAAGCTCTAGGGAGAAGAGAGTTGGTTATATTGTTCAGGCTGTGGTTAGGTTGCCGGGATTTGGTAAATAAAAAACATTTTTACAGCTCATTAAGTGGAGCTTTGGGAAATGTTCTCATATCCGTTTTCAAGGGGCTGTGGAGAGCTTGCATTGTGTGGTGGGTCAGGGAAGCAGTCATTTCAAACTAAGGGTTTGGGGGAAGGTATACATACTGGGCTGAGGAACACTGGTGTGTAGCCTTCTTATTTTACTGATATGGTGGTTGCTAATGTGTTATTGCTTTCACTTGCTAGATTTGACTGAAAGGCAATGTCTTACATTGTTTAATGAAAGACAATCATCAAACAGCCTGGGAGGATGGGACAATATAACTGGGGCCCTTTAGTTGATTCTGCAAGACCAGTGAATTACTGTCATATTTTCTCTACACCATATGAAAACCATTTTCTATGCGTGTAGCTGAAATTCCCATATGTGCTTCACAGGAGTGTTACTGGCCTCGCAGGGCTTAAGGGACAGCATCTTTTCATTACTTCTTTATACAAACTCACTAAAAAACCACACATGTCCTGTTTCTAATGAACACAGAGCACTTAGTGTGGGCCATTACTCCAAAGGAGGCTGTGCCCATGGGTCAGAGCACCTCTCTATAGCACTGCTTCAACCAACAAAGTCCTCGCTTGCACACAAGGAGACATAGTTGTAGTGGCAACTGTGCACTTCTTCCCCTTTCCCCCTCTGAAATGTCATGTTTGGGGTTCAAATTATTTTAGGGTCTATTCTTTTTTTTTTTTTTTTAAAGGTGCTCTCATCATGGAGAGACTCCCAATTATAGGCAGTGCTATTGAAAAAAACCAAGTAATTTGCCTTTCCTCTCCTTTATCTTGTGCATATTTTCAGGGGAGGAAACAGACATTTCTACTGCTTATTTCAGCCTTACTATGATTTCTTCACTGATCTTAGGAAGACAAATTGTCATCTCCATGCCTGGCTTTGCCCAAGAATGGTAAGACTTTGCACTGCCCTAAGAATTTCTATTTTGCTTGTATACGTGTGCTTGCAAGGAGCCATGAGCTGCTCCAAGTCACCATGGAAAGCATTGGCACCTGGCAGTGTCAGAGGAAGGAGAACAAGAGAGATGGTGAGGATGGCAGAAAAGCCATTGCCTGGCACTTTCTCTTGCATAGTACTTTCTAAGCAGCCAGCTGTGCAGAGGGAGAGGTGCTGAGCAGTTGGGTTTACGGCACTGGAGCGTAATAGCCACTCTACCTCCTCCAAGACAGCCTGACCTGTTATGTGAGCAATTCTTAATCCTAAATGGATTTTAGTTTCTCGGTAATGTGACGACAAACGGCAACATTGATCCCATTTTCAAAAAGGGGAAAAATGAACTCCCTTACCTTCTCTGCAAGTGACTTAACGCGGTGACAGAAGCAGGCTGAGATAGGACTGAACTCACTTCTGAGTGTTCACCCAAAGCCCTATGTTCTAAGTCAGTATTTCTTGATTTTTTCAGTCTGACAATCCTTATTTGCAATTAGCAATTTTCATGAGCTTCCTTGCATTTACTTTGAAAGCATTTTGAAAGAAAGAAAGAAATGAAAAGTTAGGGTATTTGTGTGAGGTTTAAGAGGCTGATACAAACACTTGATCGTGAAGAACATGGTATGCAGTGGCTGAGAGGCAACCTCTGCATAAACCTACTAATAGTTTCCTTAGATCAATAATTGTCTGATCATCCAAATATGCTAATCACCAGTTAGGAACCGCTACATTAGGCCAGCCTTCCCATAACTGCTAAACCGTAAAAGCCCAGATACAAAATGTTCTCACAGAAACCGAGGCCCACACACACTTGGACACACAGAAGCTCATTTTGATCACACCAAGGGACACTCGACCATTCAGGGAGCACTGGTCTGATAAAACTTCTTGAAATAAGAAGTGTCCCTCTCCGTTTCCAATAGACAGTCTCTGAACTCACACGAAGAGCTAGCCACACCATGAACTGGATTCATAAGTTGAGGATGAACTTATAAGAAAACACAAACACACAAGAAAAAATACCTCTTCGGTCCTAATTAGACTCTTTCTCCTGAAACTGGTTGACTGGTCTCCATCTGACCTCATGCCAGTAAAACCCAGAAGACTATCACCCAAGGCACTCTTACAATCAAAACCTGAAAGATCCTTATGAGAAACTGCATTAACTGAGACAAGTGCTAGAACACTAACTAAACTCCAACTATTACTAAATAGCTAAGCTCCTAATTACACCCACAACCATCTTTTTCACACTGCTTTAAAGATTGTATGAATTCCTTGAAGGCTGAAACACAAAGAGGAAGAACTAAGTGTTTCCATATCATTGGTGCAAAGAACACCCCTGTCCCCACCTCTGTATACCTCTCTGAGCTATTTAAGGCTCTGCGTTCAGTACTATCAGGAAAGCAGAAAAATCATACCAACACCTTTCTGTATGCAAGACTAACCTTGGCCTTTCCAAGTGTGGAATTCTGCATAAATCCATGTTTCAAACCATGTATAAAATTTAGAGTTACATAGGGAAATAAATAGATATTCAATAAAAGTGATAAATAACTACTCTCACTTCCAACATTTTAAGGAATTTTTAGTTTTCTTTGAGTGTTTTTTTTTTTTTAAAAGAAACATTTTATACATTAGAGTGAAATAATTTTTTTCCTCATGAAACAACAGTTAATTAAGAGCCCTGCAGGAGTGCCAAAACGTTCAAAAGTTTGCAAGTATGTGAAAAAGTCTCGTAAGGAATGCACTGCATACAATCTCAAACAACAATGCAATGGACTTGAAAGCTAGGAAAGATGTCCATGTAAAGTTGTAAGTATTTTTTAATTCAAAGTCCGCTGTTAGCATTGTACTTGAAAGAGAACAGCCAAACCAATAGGGTGTGCCTGGAATTAATTTATTGGAAGGAAATTTGCTGATTGGCAGCAAACAGGATGAAGTTGACAGCCAAACATTTTCTGGGGCTGATTGAAAGAAATTATCCAGGACTTGGTTAAGAGTCTCCCCAAGGAAGGAGTCTGTCACTGCTGATTAGTTTACCAAAGTGATCCTGTTTCATTGGGTAGAACAAATTGGATTCATCTTTACTGTTGGTAAATGTCCCTCAGTACTTTTTTTTTCAGCATGGCATGCCATGCACATGTGTACCTTCAGAGGGCCTTCACATAAGACGAGCTTTAATTCTTCAATGTTGTTCTGAATTCTTAATTGCCACAACTCCTTGTAGCCCAGTGCCAAGTCAATAGGCATCAGAAAGTGACACAAATGCTCACTTGTCACCTCTACCAATGTTGCCTTCTGTTATCTACCTGCACCTGCCTTTGTGGGCTGCCTGCTAATCTTTCTAAAATTATGAAGTTCCGACACAGACAGTTCACACTGTCAGCTCTCAAAAGAGGAAAACATTACTTAACAGACATAGGGAAATAGGAATGTGAGATTTACGCCCAGAAGTTTTAGAGCATTTCTTCTCCCAGTGCACAGTGTCACTGTTCTTTCTTCTTCCCATGTATGTGAAAGTGGAAAAAGAAAGTTCTAGCAATTAAAGGACGCTACTCTTAAAAAAAACAAAACAAAACAAAAAAACCCACCACCAAGCAAACAAACAACAACAACAGAAAAGAAACAACTGTAAATCGTTTTAAAGGTAACTTGTGTGCAAAACCGCAACAGCACTGCTGCTTGAGCAACAGTTCCACACAGATCTCCAGACTTGTAGGGGGGAAAAAAAGGTAGGAAGCCCCAGAGCAAAACAGGAGGGAGGTTTGAGTTTGTTTTGGGTTTTTGTAATACTTTTGTCATCTGTTACTTCACTGGAAAGGAATAAATCTTTTGAAGGAAAAACGTACCTGCTGGTATCTTTAAGAGACTTAAACATGGCAAGATAAAACTCCCTGAAGTCAAAGCAGCTATCTGTGTCAAAGAAAACAATACAGTAATTTATATTTCCACTCCCAAGTTTTATGTTACTGCAGAAAATTTGGTCCTTTAACAATTAATCATAAATCAAAACACTGACAAGATATTGTTCTCCTATTCCTTTGAGAGAGAAGTGGAACGTATATCAAGAAGCAAAAATAAAAGCTTGCTTGCCAATGCGTCAGATGGAAGCTGTGTTAAGGGGATCACTGTATTTTCTACTGTAACAGCAATATGGAATTTCTGATTCAGCATTAAGCTAACAAACTGGATGACAAAACTTCAAAATCCACAGACTCCATTTGAAGCGAGCTGCTCTCTTAGAATACGTAAAAATGCAATCCAGTAAGTGCTGGTCATGGAACGTCTTCGATTGCACTCTGTGTTTTACAGGGAGTGTTGCGAGAGGTGAGTGGAGAAGACTGTATCTATAAGTAGGGAAACACAAAGCACTGATAACTCCAAGAGAACAGGAAAAACATAGGACATGATTTTTTCACATGAAAGATGGGCAACTGTGTTAATTTAATTAGCAATCGTTCTTAAACAACTAGAGCTGTAAAATGCTGGAGGCCTTCAGAGAGAAATTTTAAACAATTCACACTGACAACAGGGCAAATGAGAACAAACTTAAGAAATACTTATAACATGCCTGTTCATATCAGCTGCAGGAATAAATTTTGTAAAAAATAAATTTAGTTGCTATCACCTCACACTGCGTATTTACCTAGTTGACTTCTTGCCAAAAAAGTGTTTGACAACAGCCCTTTATTTTTATATAAAACAGTTATCCAGTTAAAGAAGGAAACATTGTTCCATATGTAGGTAACTATTTTTTGTAAGAAGCTTTCCAGGTGAAGAATTGAAGGTATTTGGGATAAAAGTGGAAGGATTTCTGAGACATACTTAGCACTGTCTTCTCCCTCCTTCTCAAATGGACTGGAGGGTGACTGGTATCATGCAGAATGCTCCTTTGACTGCCACAGGAACTCACCTAGCACATCCATCCATCCGTGGAAGGCAGAAGGGTAAAGCATGTGACAGTTATGAGTTTAGGTCAGCACTTGCCCCTTCTGCAAAAAAACCCAGGAATTTACAGATTACTTTTAGGTTTAGGGTTTGGGGTTTTTTTTTTCTGAACTAGTATTTTCAGTCCCCTGGGGGGAAAAAAAAAAAAACACCCAACCCAAAACAATCCAAATAATATTAAACTGCAAGATCTATGGTGGGAATATCGATCTAAACTTTGTAACTACCCTTCCAAACATCTTCCACCAGCAAATGGTTTCTTGCACGTTCACACAATTCAGGTTTGAATACTTAACACTAAACACGCATCTAGCATCAGTATGAAATATTGCTGGCTGCCTAATCTCCACATCTTTTTCAAACCTAGTGACTCTGGTGGGATTGCTGAACTGCTACAGAGGTAAGAAGTATAGGACTAATGCATAATCTTTTTCTTTCCAGTGGGACTTCTGCAGACAGTTCTTCTTACAGGCTCTCACAAAACAAGCTATAATTTCACTATTCCTGTGAACAAGGAATAAGAAATTAGCATTACCATTTCTGTAGGGAATGCAATTAAAAAACCTTGTGATCACTTTAAATAACTGCTTAATATATTAACTTTCAATTGGTTATTCCTAAATAATTTCTCACCTGACAAGGAGATCATATTTGAGTGCACTACAGTAGGAATTTCAGTGGAACTCAGTTATAACTTCAAAAATTTATCCTTTTAAAAAAAAGAAAAGTCTATAGATAAAAGCCTGGCCATGAGCAATTAAGAGATGCAGCCAATTCCCCATTGTGATACAATGTCTCATTGCTCACCATTACTCTGCTCAATTATACCATTCAGCTAATCTTAAATTTGCATCTTTGCTCTCCTCAGTAATAGAATATATTGCTCTATGTAGCTGACGATGTAACTGATTGTTCAGTGTGCAGTAAAGGTTTCAAAAATATGCTGGTAGCATCCATTAAATTCTGCTCCTTGTCCACATATTTTCTTGGAATATGAAATTATTTGTGGAGGCTATTATACTTTTTAATGAACAGAAGCAAAATAGAAGAAAATTATATGACAGTAAGAAGACAATACTTTCAAATATAAAATGTCTTAAAGTGGTGGTGTGGGTTTGGGTTTTTTTCCATTTCTTTTCCTGAATTGTCTGAAGAATTAGGTCGTTTGGACCAGACAAAGAACTACAGTTACAATAGGTATTAATGAACTCAAAAGAGGAAACCAGCTTTAGAGTCTTGATGTGGAACTGTTACAAAATGTCTACATCCCCCAGTAAGACAGAATTTGACACTACTGGAGTCTCTGAAATTTCTGTTTAGCTTGGTAATTCAATTAAAGCAAGACTTCCACTTGAAATTCTGTTTTATGGTTTTCAGTAGAAATACTTCAGATCACTAATCTTACTAAAAATGAACATTAAGAACATTTAACATATGTCAAGGATTCTTCCACGTCTCTCGGAGAGAGTTATGCTAGCAGTTGAGACACGTACACAGCAATGTCTAAAGACAAATCTAATGCTTCCAGGTGTGCTGGGATGACCAGCATTTAGAATAGTTCTTAAAAAGTTATTAATTTTGTTTGCTTCTCTTTGTTCTATCAGACTCACCCCTTTCTACAGCTTTACACTGTGCTAGAGGAGCCCTTCTCACTTGACTGAAATCCATCTTCTAATATTGCTATTACCAATAAAAGATCACAGGGAGAAAGGTTGGAGGGACGACGAATTCTGGTAACCTTTCTTTATCAGTATCTTTTAACTGGACCACTCACAATCTAGCATTTATAATTATAATAAAGTATAATTTTTATTATTTATAATTAGCATATTATAGTACTTAGTGACCTTTCTTTTCCTCCTGTTTTTAACTGTATTTGCACAAAATCCTGCATACAGGAAGCTAAGCTGATCTTTTTGCACTGCTTTTTAAATCACAAGCAATCATGCAAGCCAGAAGATAGTGAGAACTAAAGTTTGCTTTTATTGCCTAGCAAAATAAGACACACATTTCAAGCAGTGGCAATTACACATATTGTATTTGCAGAAAAAGACTGCTCTAATTTGAAATGCGGTTCAAGCTCAGAAATGCTTTGCAGCTTTATAACCATTTTACAAGTCTGTTTTGGATATTTAAAATAGAGCATCTTTCATACAACTAGCCCAAAAGAGGCATCTCCTATTAGATTGAAAATTATTACAAGAAAATTTATTACCCAGCTTTATATGGTTAGAATGAAGTTGTCTTATTTAATGGACTCAATTGTCTAAATTGTGGACTATCTGCTAAATTTTTTAAGAATTGAGGGCTGACCTCATGATCATCTGACTCTCTGCAAATAGGCCAGACCTACCTATGCAAGTCTGGGCATGAGAATGAACCCCATAATCTCTGTTTCTCTATCATAGGATTACACTAGAAAGAAAATGCACTTCTTCACCATACACAAATAGCTTGTAGAACTCATTGCCACAGAATACCACTGAGGACAAGAGCTTAGGAAGGCTCAGACTAGGATAAGTCATTTATATAGAAGTGGAAATCTGCAGTCATGGCAATGTATCTGAAAAACTAAACACGAACGGTGCAGGCACCCTAGTGTTAGGCTTATCAGCAAGAATGTCTTACAGACAGCTCTCTATTACCATCCACTGTTGTATATGGTACATGTCACAACCTTGATACTCGATTCACTAGATTAAACTGGATTTAACAATGCCTGTATTTTTGAGCAGATGTGCATCTAAACACAAAAAAAGTAAAGCTCTAAGTTGTACAAGAGAGTTCACTGGCCTCTGTGCTGTTAAAATATACAGTCATTATTTGTAAATGGAGAGTATGCTTTTTACAGTTTTCTAACCTGAAAACACACTTAAATCTTTTCACCACAAGATAAATATAATCCTTCCCCTACTTTCTTTCAAAATAAATGTAAATCAAGCACTTTCTGAGAAGTCACAGAAATGTCAAACTGTGCAACTGCTCTGGAGGGACTCACTGTCATGTTCGGTTTATTCAGGAGACGATTAAATTGCAACAAAAAGCAGAAAACATTTAAGAATTTTGCGTCATTTGGCATACATGCAAGCAAAGGAAAAGGCATGCCACACATCTGCTTCTTGTCATGATTCAAGCCAAAACGCATGTGACAATTGCTTTGCTTTTTATTACCATGCATACCATAAAATTCTGAGCCTCTCCCTCCTATTATGGACATAGCAGTTTCCAATCTGTTCACGAATGTGAAGTGTGGGGCAAAATTCCTGGTTAACCAACAATTGCTTATGAACTGTTAGGTAAAAGGGAGGGTAGGTTTCCTCCAAAGAGCCTTGTGGAAGGGTCACAGCAATGCACAAAGGCTGCTAAAGGGCTTCAACAAGGGTGGTTGATTCTGCAAATAATGAGCAGAAAGAACATTTCAAGCTTGCACAGTTTCCATGCAAGTGTGCGTGTTGTTCAGGAGCTCTGATGGAGAAGGGCTTAAGCCCTGTGGATTTCAGAGTCAGCTGGGTGAAGAGCAGCACTGGTTGGTGGTGGTGCGGTTTGTTTTCTTTTGTATTACCAGGCTACCTTACTGCAAATTCCTGATTACCACATTTCCTGAACTCATGAGAAATTCAAGGAAATGGAAAGGGTGAGGTCAGTCCTTTCTGCATTACGCCTGATGCCCCTTCTGGCTTCTTTGATGTCCCACCAGTAACTCATTCTCCCTAACTGTGCACCAGATACTCCACCTAGAAACAAAAATACTTTTTATACACCAAGGGAGATCAACAGAAAAAAGAACCTGATTTGAGGCAACATAGCACCAGAGACAATTTGCCAAGAAATCAATGTCCTGGAAGTTGAAAAGGTGGTGTTGATTATCAGCACAGAGGTAGTGAGGAGACAATGGGTGCTTTCATGTTGCCCATGGGCCTCTCGCCTCTGCCCTGCCTGGTGCTGTCACCACTGGTAGTCACATGGCAGAACTAAGCCACAAGGAGAGAAGTCGAGGGGTTGCCCCATGGAGGACAGAGGGGTCTGCCCAGGCAGATGACATCCTGGCAGCTTGGGCACAGGTGACCTGCTCCTGCTGTGCCTGCACCAGGGAAGGGCAGCAGCTTAGTGGAACTAAGCATTGTGCAGGGGCTGCTTCTGCACAGAGCTGGGATCCAGCCTGGCATGTGCCCTAGGCAGGAGGGGACAGAGCCTCCTCCTCCTCCAGCTTCACACTGCAGCTGGCCCAGCCACCACTGACACAACCATGTACGTCAGCTTGGAAAAAGCTGTTCCACATATCAGCGTAATTATTGAGTTTGCCCTTTCCATTGAAGGGTTCATTAACTCCCGAAGAGCAGGGATGGTACAAACCAATATTGTTACAAGAAATATTAACAATCTGTAACAATGTATAACCAGGCATTTTAACAATATACGAGGTTGCTTCACCAATAAGCGGGTAAGCTTTGACCCTTACAAAATCCTCTACCACAAACCCTATCTCAAGCAGCATAGGCTCAACCTAGAACATGCAGCTGAGAGGCACTGACAGAGGATGAGCTGTTCCACCAGAGGCTTAGCAGAACTCTGATGGCAACTTTGGGGATATGGTAGGCTATGGGGAAATTTGCCTTTTATTAATTTCATTGTATTTGTCCAGTTAAGTAAGTCTTATCAACCTATGATTTATAGTTTTTATCATACACTTTAACAATAAGAAAACTGATAAATCACTGAACAGTTGTTATGGTTTTGGCACTAAGGTAGTCTTATGGGCAGCTTGAGAAGCTGCCAAACAGCATAAAAGCCCATCTATTAACAACAATAAAATTAGATGCAGCATTATGCATCAAAATATGCCGAGAGTTCAGTCTCCAACACAAGCTACTCACAATCTGTAAGTGCAACCTAAAATCCACATTCTTACATTGCATGAATTTCTTTTGCTCCCACACAGCATGTAACCCACAAGCCCTTACGTGAAGGTCCTGGGGCCATGCAGCGTGGCTGTGCGAGAGATGGCAGCAGCAGCACTACAGCTGTCTGCCATGAGCACCACCTTTCCACTCTGATCTCTGTACCCACATCCTTGCTGAGCCTGTCTCACCCCTGCCTGCTGCTTCTCCTCTGCTCCTCTCAAACTGCATCCTCCCAACTTCTTCACACGATTGCCTTCCATAAGGTAAAGCAGATCTTGACACTAAATAAATTTATGGGCAAGGATGGCAAACTAAAACCTTTTCCCTCTTTAAGTGCACTTCTTAATACAGACCCACACTACCAGATGACTACCAATGCTACAGTAGAAATGCCATTTATAGACACTGCACCAGATGGTGATAAATGGAACAAACTACAAAAGAACTAGATCCTGACCAATTCACCTCTGAATAATTCATTCTAACAAGCCTTTAACTGCTGAATTTTTAAGAAAAGTAAATAAACAGTAAACAACTTTTCAAATTAATTGTGGCCTATCCCCACGAAAAAGACAGATATTGTTTTTGCTCTAGGTCACCTCGACTATGGCCAAAAAGTGGGCCAGCATTAGTACAGCCTCCTTGCCAAATTTTCTGGAAAAACAACTCACCTTGACGTCTAATATCCCTGAATGGTATAAAAAAAATACGAGTTTGATAAAACCAGACAGGTTTTCCGGCTTCCCAAACATGACCCAGAATACATTGCCTACCCCAGAAGAGCTCATACAATCACGCTTTAAAGTTCTGATGTTCTCAAAGAAGGGAAGGCTACTTACAGTTGCTATTGAAAAATACTACTCTTGATTGCAATCTTTGTTGCAGCTGACCTCTGCCCAGCTGGGCTAACGAGGTCACGTTACAAAACAAATAAATCAACATAGCTGTTCGGAAGTGAGCAGCACAACATTGATTTACACCAACTCTTGTTTTGGGCTATGGAAAATAAATTTTAGGCTTTGAGGGCTAAGTAATTCCTACTGGTGAAATATAGAAAACAGCTATAAGAGTGTGCTACAAAGATTTATCCAACATTTCATTTGCAGTGAAAGATTTCATGCATTGCTTTCCAGTTCACAACATGATCATTTCAAACTCTGCTGAAAAATATTCAAACCAGGTGACAGCATTCTACAAGCAGACAGACAAAGTGATATTTTGACATCTTTCAAAAAGTTAGTGAATGCTGAATAACCTAAAACAAAAATATGCTTTGATATTTCTTGCTCTTAAAGTCTTTGCTTGTCTCCTTCACATTCACAGATGAAACACATTTCCAGCATAAAAATCAGCAAAACAGAATGAATTACAGTGTAATTCTTAAAACACATCCAATAAAGCTTGAATAGTTCATTCTTTGGAACATTTTCTTCTGAAAGCTATGAGTTGACACTTTAAAAAAAATCATCTATTTCTCTGTTTTCCTCTCTCGTGGGAGCTGAACTAAACACTGAAAATGAAAAAGAAACCCCAAAACTTTAAATCACAGAGAAGGTAATGCTTTCATTCAATCTCTCTGAATTTGTGACCTATTTTTGAGACTGAGAAAAATGCTACACTAGTTGCTGACTACCATAAACCAATGCTTTAACATGAATATTTTTGTTACCACTGACTGGGGATATGGGTATTTCACCTGCTCAGAACCATTGCCCTCAATCCCTCTTCTTACATACAAACCTCAAAAGAAGTGCAACATCTAACTCTGCCCTTTTGCAGAAGCAATAGCAACATAACCAACTGTACTCAAAAGATACGGTAAGTATTGAAGTTCAGCTGTGCAGAGTAAGTTCAGGAGCATGCAGGGACTGCTTATGACCAGATTAGGCATTGCTGCAGAATTGCATATGCATATATCAAAATTGTGAACAAAGGGTTTTAGTGTGAAGCATAGTTACGTGATTTTTTGATACACCGTATCCTTTTGATACACCGTATCCTTATATAGCCAGGGAATTGATCTACAGGCGTGGATGCCATTTTGCGGAGTAGAGCTGATTCCACACAACTGAAGTGAAGCAGAGATGGCCTCCTATTCTTTACTGGGAGTGTTCAGTTGTCCTTTTATTAATTGAATACAAAATCTTCAAGTGTAAAGTATGTTTCTGTTTTGTCTCTGGAACCTATAACTTTATCAATAGAAAATGCCAGGAATTTTAATTAAAAAGTAACTGAAAACAGTTTTTGGTTTGGAATTTAATAACAGCATATGGTTTGCTACCCAAGATTGCAGTACTCTGCTTGTGCATATGAGCCTTCAGGTAAAACAGGCTAGAATGAAAAACTGTTCTCATTAAAGTTGATCAAGTAACTAATTTCTGATAACTTAATAAATTAAACTGATTCCCCTGTTCAGTGAATATCTGTGAAAACATCACCATCTTCTTAAATTTACACACACTTTGAAAGCCCTATTCCATGATATATGCAAAAGTCTACAGATTAAACATAAATGGTAATTTTCTATAAGTATTTCTCTTCAGATCCTGTGGGTCACTCATGAGTGGACCTACTAATGTGAGGGAATGCATCCATTCCCTGAGTAGATGTTCTTAAGTGGACACTCTAAAATTGTGGTCCGTAAGCACACCAGACTCAAGGAAAAAAAGGGTAAAGAATGTTAAAAAAAAAAAAAAAAAAAAATCACAAAGAAGTAATCGCACAGGCCAAACATTTCTAGCAGTATTTTTCTAACTTCTCGCTCTCCTTTTCATTTTCTAGCATAAGCAAGCAGGAAAACATAAATTAATGCCAAAGTTTACTGAAAGCATACTTGATTCTGTTGCAAATGGCCCTAAGATGTTGCTGACAACAATAACAACGTTAAACAATATTGACAATACATGTTGAAAGCATGTGTTCTCCAACCAGATGACACAACTTTTACACAGACTAGAAGCAAAGAGCATAATGGATTCCGGTTAAAAAAAAAAGAAATTAAGAAAAGAGGAAAAGGAGAAAGGAAACAAAGGAAATACAAAATTAGTGTGGGTAAATGTTTTAAGAAATACGAAACCTTAAAAAAAGGTACTTTTTTCCCTAAATACACAAAAGAGTTGTAAATGGTACTAAGATATAGTCTGACTGTATGGCACATTACAAAGATGCCTGAAAACACCTGTAAGTGTCAGGATGAACTGCCACATTCAGGCAGGTTCCATGTTCTGAAAATCCTGTTGGAACTGCTGAAGTCAGTCAACTTAAGCCAATTTACGGGTTTTTGCTTACAAAGATATTAACATAAATGTGCCTTGCTCACCTGGAAGCCAGGGAGCTAATATACGGAGTGCAAAGAGTAATCCATCTTTTAAAGAGTAATATCCAATACAGCTAGGAAAATGTTTGAGGATTATTATTTTTTTTAACCATATCTTGTCTCTAAGAGAATCAAAAGCAGGTACAAGCAAAAAAGAAATGGAGTGCTTGTTCTCTTTTCCTAATGTCTTATAGTCCTCAAGATACCCTCTATTCAAACATCCCCTTTCACGTACAGCAAAAAAGGGCAAAAGTAAAGAATTAGACAAATAATAGGAAGGCAATTCTTCAGTTATTCGTTAGCCAGAACAGAGGACTCCTCTTACACTGTAAAAGCAGTCATATGACAGGGTGGGATGAAGCCAGTGAAAAAATTGAGGCTGGCCTCTCATTTAGGAGAGGAGACATTTCTGGCAGCCAGTGCAGCTCGCTGAGGAGCTGAATCACCCACTTGAACTGCCTAACTCTCTCTGCTGACAGCAAATGGAGACTGGGGCCAACAGGCTCCTAAATTACTTGCCTCAGTTAAGTAGCTAAAATTAGGAAAGGGGAATTGAAACTACTTCCAGCATGGAGGAACACTGCTACAGTCTTTCGGAGAGGAAACCTGGCCTTGCATAGCACAAAATGATGACAGCAATCCCTTCCTGGCTGCTGAAATACTCCATGCAGATGAAGTCTTGAATCTCTTCACAAGAAGGGAACAGCATGAGGCACTGGACAAACACATTTGATAGTTATGTCCATTCCCTCAGTCAGCACAAAAAGGACTGTGGCCACTGGAAAACATCTGTGCTGAAGAAACCAAGGAGATGGTGACACAAGTCAAGCATTAATATCTCCAAATATTAAAATGTGCTCTGATGGTTGTGTAAAGGCAATATCAATGTCATCAACATCCACCCACATGGCAGGAGCTACCAGTGCTTCCTGGCATTTACACAGACTGGTGAGGGCAGAATTGGGGCCTGTTGCTCAAAAAGATGAGCACTGACAGCAAAGGGATTTCTTTTCCAGAGCCTCAGCAAAGGGACACATAGCACAAGTCCTTCAAAATCAAAAGGTGTGTTTGAGTGAGAACAAAAACAGGAAGACAATGGTGGTAATGAGGGAAAGGGATGCATTAGGTGCTGAATTGCTATAGTAGCACTGCTGATTGTCCCCATGCGAGGCTCACCCACGGGAAGGTGCAATCAGGATGGATGAAAGAGGCGTCAGGGGCTTTGCTGGCTGGAGGCTATGGTGAGTGGAGGACATGCTGGCCCTCTGCTTGCCAGCTGAGCCAGGGGAGCTTGAGCCATGGTGCTATTCCTTCCCACAGCGAGGAGTTGATGAGCTGTAGTAGGGCTGCAGAACTGGGCTTCCCAGCTCTTCTGCATCCCAAATGAGCCTCTGCAATCTCACTTCAGAAGGATAATTAGGTGGCAGTTTCTACATGCACCATTTTGAAACTCCAGTTTGCTCTTTTCATTGGCATAGCCAACAGAAATTCTCACTAGCAGAAAAAAAAATCTGTCAGTCTTTCCTGTCAGATCTCACTTCATTCCTGAAGTACAAGTACAGTTATTTCTCTTTTGAATCTGGCATATCATTAGTGCCTAATACCATGCATAAAAGTTTTTTGATAAAATATGATCTGGCCTGAAGCATACTTTTATTAAAATGCTTAACCCTACTATATTCACAAGCATTAATAAAACACTAGGTTATAATTAAAAATAAGATATGCGAGTTTTTTCAATATCCTTAAAACTGCCACACAGTTCTTTTGTTGTTGCTTGTTTGGTTTGCTTTCTTGGTTCGGGTTTTTTCAAACAACTAAGGCTGGTCAAAAGCTAGACATTTTCCACCATCGCCTTCTTATAGCGACAGCAAACGTCTTCCATTGCAATACATATCTTGCCTAAGCTAAACTTTTTAACTGGAAAAATGAAGAAAGTTTCTATTTATAAACTCATAACTCAAACAAATTAAAAAAATGCCAAACACTGCTTTTTCTGAGGGTCACTGAAAACACCTATCTGCTTTGGGAAATCTAGACTTCTGGTCTGTTGGGAAGATGGGAGCCATAGTTCATTTGATTCCTTTCCAGACAGGGTATCAAATAAGAAGCTGCTATTGGCCCACGTCTAAGGAAAACAATCTCACAAAAAAATGTGTAGCGCGTTTTGACAATTCATATCAGGAATGTCTGTGCCACAGAAATTACCATTTCTTTTGATTTTTGTCCCCAAAACCAGCTTTTCGATCTTATTTAAAAACTAGTGTTGTTCAGTGATCCAAGATGACAGCAGTCTTGTTTCACTGCAGTACTGCCTCAATCAAGGGAAAAGTGTTAGTATGGATTAAAAACATATGGTAGACCAGAAACTTCTATATTTTATCTTAGGCCAGCCACTTCATTGGTCTTAATAATACGTTGCACTTAATTAGAATTGAATCAAGACTATTTGGTTATGCTTCAAAGTGCATCTGTAAGGCAAACATAACTATCTCGCATTTTACTGGGAAACTGATAGTCTCAGAAGTCAAGCAACTTGCCCAAGGCTACACAACCATTATTGCCAAAAGTAGGGTTAGCATCAGCCATTCCTGCCAGAGAAAATTCTTAGCACTGTATTTCTTTGAAAGCTCGAGATTCATTCTTCATAGAAAAGGGATGAAATATCATTACTTATCTCTAAGGACTCCTGTGGTCCATAAATAACATTTGTACATTGCTAACTAAGAGCAAGCCTTGTGAAAGGTAGTAGTGCTCTTTCTGAAATGTCAGCTCCAGAGTATGAAGCCAGAGCACATAAAACACCAACCGTTGTGGGTATGGATGTTGCTAGTCTAGCAGAGATTTTTGCAAACATTCAGTATTGGAAAAATATTTTATAGAAGGAAAAGTTCAGATTATTTTACAAAAACATTTCATTTTCCATAACTTTTCACAGATGCAAAAGCGTGCAAACTTTTTTCAAAATTTGCTTTCAGACGAATGCCATTCAATGTCCAGCACTTCACCTCTTGTACACCAGCTGCTGGCCAATACTGTCAGATTAAACCTTTTTGTACATTTTATGCCATTTGCAGCATTTTACCTAGACTTTTAGACTAAAACTATGCTTTACCTATAAATGTGTGTCTGACTACCATAGGAAGAAGGAAAAAAAAAACAACTTTTGTTTTGCTGAAAGATTCCCATATGGACAGGCTCATTCGAGGGTTTTGCTGTGAGACCCTCCACTTTTATTACTCTCTGTGCTTCTTGGTAGTCACAAGTCCAATTTAATCAATCTTCCAGAAAATTGCAGATGCAATACTTTTTGCCTTGCTTACTGTACACTGTACAGGATCATACTGAAATGACAGAAAAAACCTCAATTTCTCTTCTGTCAACGGCACTAAGGAAAAAACAATATATTGACAGAGACAACAAAGAAAAACATGAAAGGAGCATGTATGCATTTCTAAATACTGTTGTTTCTTCTGGGAAAAATTTTTTACTTACTGAATGTAATAAAATACTCATTCAAATATTTCCTGCCAGCAATTTCTTACATTTCATAACTGATTGACTTCTAAACTGTATGTTTAGATCTGTAGAGCACCCCACAGGTGCTAATATCAAATTAAAAGTACTGGAAGCTCTTTTTGTGTTAATCTTTTACAAATTGACCCAACTGAAGCAGAAGAGAACAGCACGCATCTTTCTGTGCCATTCTTGTGTTACAGCATGCCCAGTATTTGGAGCTTTTCCTAAAGCACTCTGAGAAGTTTTTTTAATTACTCCATGCTGGCTCCCTCCACACAGCCAGTGTTTGCAGAGCAGCAAAGGAGCAGCAGGGCTCTTAAAAATCATTCAACTGAATCCCAGCTGGAAACCTAAACACCCCACCTTTTGCTAAGCCTATTTTGCTGTGCAACAATTCTGCCAATATAACTACCTATTTTCTTGTGTGTTCACACAAAAGGTATTTTCAGACATAATGTGAAGCGTTACAAAGTGGCATAAATTTCTTTAGAACAATCATAGGCTAGAGTAAGGGAGATTGATACTAAGAATGTTTTATTAAATTTCACTCAAGTGCACACATAGTCCCTGATCTTGCAGAAAAAAAGAAAAATAAAGAAATCAAGAAAAAAAATGTAAGTTTTGTCACCAGTTCCTAAAACTACTATTCCATTTACTAAAATTCTATAGCCTTAACAGAAAACTAAACATTTTTATACACATAAAATTTTTGTGAATCTCACAAGGATGCATTAATGTAATAGCAAATCTCAAGAGATTTATATTGAAGCCTTACGAATCATTGACTTTGAAACTACAAGTAGCAACCAGAGCAACCAATAGTCTTCTAAGCAGCTGAATGACATTGTTCTAGTTTGAAAGAAGGGATTTTTAGATAATGTTCCACCGTAAGTTTTATTGCCAGTCCTAATAGCAGTAATGCATCACTTCTGCAATGAGCAGCTACTATCAAGAGATCACGGCAGTACTTTATAAAGCACAGTAGAAACATGGAGTGGGGAAAAAAAAATTCCTGCAAGCAAAGCTTTGGAGATGAGAGAGACATATGGGAATGAAGTGATTTGACTAAGGCAACACAGAATCACAGAATCACTAAGGTTGGAAAAGACCTGTAAGATCATCAAGTCCAACCAAAAACAAAACAAAACAAAAAAACAAAAAAAAAACCCCACCACACCACACCAAAAAACCAGACCAAAAACCAACCCACCCAACACCACACAGCACCATGCCCATCAAGCCACAACAACAGTTAGGTCAGTGGCAGAATCAGGAACATAAAAGAGATCTTTTCAATCCCAAATGGCCTACCAGCGACAGGACAGAAGCATAAAGACCATTTTCATTGGAAAACATACTATGAATCATACTAGACTGGATTTTATTGAATCTGACTCCCTTATTGCTTCAAGTACATCTAAATTTGGAACCATAGACAGCAGAACCAGTCATCCCATCATTTTTCTTTTTCTGTTTGCTCATTTTCTATGGAGAAACCACATTAGTTTTACATCTTGCCTCAAATGATAATACCTCACTGCCATTCTCTGGGACGCTTGTCTGGGTCTGGTTTGGGTCAGGAGACTTTGCTAGGTACAAGCATGGGAAGCTCTGTGCCTCTGTAGCTGATGAATACTGGGAGCTTTATCTATAACGGCATTAAACTTCTGCATGAAATATCTATCACTGCTATTATGCTTTGAGTGGTGTCAAAAGCTTATGGATTGTGATCCATCCAGCCCCAGCACAGAGGCACAAAATTGAGAGTCCTATCTGCTATTTTCTGTCATGATTTATCATTCCAGTGACACATGGCTTTTCTTTTAGAAAGTTTATTGCTATTTTTGCTGGGATCTCTGTTAGTAAAAAGAACAAGCATCCCACTTTGGAACAATGCCAAATAACCATCATGCAGACACTTTACATGTTCACTCCATTCAGCTTAACTGCTTTTAATACTATGAACAAATCCTACAAGCAACAAAAAAAAGGTGGCACCAAACATAAACAAACAATCCACACCTAATGACAACGTATTACAAGTGCCTCAAATTCATCATCCACCTGTTGGGTGGGTCATGAGAAAAGATTTATGTCCAAATAGCCATAACTTCTAGGGAGCGAGATGCAGAAAGACTATCCCTCTTTGCTGGGAAATCTGATCTTTACCAGAACAGATTCCAGCAATGGATGCAGTTCGGGTAAGTTTAATGGTCTATTACTTTTGCATTTGTCATGTTCCTACATGTTTTGTGGGGTTTTTTTCCTTTATATTTGATACAAGCAGCATAGTATAAATATAACTGGCAGAATGTGTCATCCCTTGTTTTCTTTTCCATTCAGATGACGTGCTAATTTTGTGTAACACAAGAAATGAACAGCACTTTCCAGATGTATGAAATTTGGTTTTAACGACCAAGTAAGGCGGGAATTTTTTTTATGGGTTCACAGTTTCCTCAATTAAATTTTAAGAGAATTCAGCTCTGGAAACACTGAGTGCTGTATTTTACAGTTCTTTGTGTGGGAAAAAAAGTGAGGTGGGAAGATGTATGCCTACTTTCAAAGTACAGAGAGTTAACAAAGCATTACTTTAAATTCAGTGATTTTAAAGTCAGTTGTTCATGTCTGCTTAAATGCCTGTGGGTAAATATGCTGAGGTTTGTAATACACTTCAGATGGTCAATACTGTTATGATAGTCTTGCAATTACTGCACTAAAAGAAAGACTGACTCAATCTTTAATCTAACAGACAAAGAAAGGAAATACTTCTCCCTTTTCTGGCTGAGACAGACAACTTTTCAAGTTACAGTCCTACCTAACAACTCAAAATGATGGTGGTAGACTCTGTACTGAAGATGCCCTGGCACACAGATTGTAAAACTTCTACAAGAAGTAGGAGTCCAGCAAGCTTGCGATGATTGTAACTGCATGGTGGACTAAATGAATCAAGCTTGTCTTATAAGTAGCATGCTTGGGCCTTCTACTAGCTGTAATAAGAGCCAGCATTTTAAGGAGAGAACTTGCTGATTTTCCCAAAGACAATAGATCTACTGGAACTTTCTCAGGGAGGGATATATTTATGTGCGTGTGTGTGCATATGCATGCACACGTGTTTATGTGCAAAGATACAAAGAGTGGAAATCTGAATCTATATAATGTCAAGTAAACTAAAAAAAAGGAAGTCAACAAAGCTGTCAACGCAGAATTCCTTGCAGAATGGAAGGAACCAGAACTGCTCAAAGGATTGAAAGAATTCAAGAAGCTGAGTTTCCAAGACGATTTTTAGAGCAAAAATGCATTAAAAGCATCTTCTAGAGACTATTTGGGCTCAGACAAAAGCTTGTTAGCTGCTCTTCTGGCTTTTTGTTAAGCCAGTTATGAAAAATACGCATGCAAGTTTTTCTGAGTCAGGTAACAATTCCTTGAGTTACCCATCCCCACTGAACACAGGCATCTGCCCACTCACACTCAGTCATCAGTTCAGACTTGAGACACTGGCACCGACACCATTTTGTAACCAAAGAAAATGGCAAAACTTCCCCAGCTGACACAATCTTTAAATTTACCAATTTCACAGTTATTTATTCTTGCAAGAAAGCATGGGAGAAATGTGATATCCCGAGAGAGACTCTGCCTTCCTGTTCAGAACCAGCTCAAGAACATGTTTAGATTTAAGCTCCACTGAAGTAACAGAATTTACTAATGATACAAAACTATTCAGTGTGGGGAAAATCACAGCTGTCCTAGAAGAGTCATGAGGAGGATTTCACGATATTGAGTGACTGGGCAACAAAACTGATGGATTAAGTTCAACATCAGCAAATGCAGCCAGAGAAAAGCTGTCCTAAATACCTACACACAGGGGGGCACATAATTAGCCACCACCGCTCAGGAAACAGATCTGAGAATTGTTACAGTCAATTTGAGAATGTCAGCTCAGTGTTCAGCCATTGCCAGAAAGGGCAGACACAATGCTAGATTTCTTCCCCCTTTTTCTTCCCATATAAAAAATATTTTTTTAACCGCTGCAAAGCCATAGTAAGCCTGTGTCTTGAAGACTCCATGTAGTTCCGGTTATTCCACCTCAGAAAGGATACAGCTATAGTACAGAGAGGTATAAAAATGGCAATAAGTATGTTAAAGATGTCGGACAGCTAGAATACTAGGACAGGCTAAATACATTAAGGTTCTTTAATGTGGGAACTAGATAGCTGTGGGTGGTATGATTAAAGTCAATAAAATCATGAATGGCCTGTAAAAGAAGGAGGAAATTTGGTTTTTACATAGTTTCAGGCTGATTGTGGAGGAACAGGTCATTAAATTAAACTTCAGATAGCAGGGTTAAAACAGCAATACACTTTGTTATATCACATATATTGGCACCACACTACCTCGTAGAGACCAAAAGAGTAAGTGATTCCTAACATGCAAATGTACTGAAGGGCACTATGAGCTAAAACTGAAAGACTCAGAAAATACATCAGACACAGATTGCTGCAAGCTGGGACAATATATTTGGGAAATAATCCTCTCAAACTAGTTACGCTCAAGAATACCATTGTATTTGCAGCATGTAGACAGATACCACTTGTGTTCCAGTCTTGCTCAGGCTGATAGTGCCGGGTCTCCTTGCAGAGAACTGCAGGCTCTGGTAACCATCAAAGGGGAAAGTGTACTGAAGACACCTAATCTGAATAACGGCACTTAGACTTGGTCACGGAAACATATTTTACTTTGTAGCTATATCAGTACATCTTCTATTAAGAACACTCTCTAAATTGCAGTTTACAGGTTTCTTTTACAAGCCAGCTATGCCTGTATATGTAAGCCTGTACTGTGTTTTTCTTTCTTACAGCACTTTTAACCTTCAAAAGCAATTCCAGTGGCTAAAACAATAGAAGAACTGTTTTTTCAGTGGTATTTCTACTCTTCTACCAGAAGTCTAGCTTCAGGCTCAAAAACTGCTACCTGACTATGGGGTGCCAGGACGTAGATGGTAAGCAGAAGTCAGCTAAACACCCCGATGGTTGTTCTCGCCCAGATCAGGGTTCACCTGCAAATGGAACAAAGCTCCAGCCTGCTCCTGTGCAGTGCTATCAAATACACATCATCTCTCAACAAACACAGCTAGTCATTATAACACACAAGTATTTCTGTGTATGTTTGCTAATAATAATGCTGATTTTTACTACCTACAACTATAATCATGAATCAACTGCTATTTAACAGATCTGTATCCAGATGCTGTGTATGTACTTGTTTCGCCTACCAACACAACTCCCCGTACTTTAACTTCTTAGAGAAAAATAGTACAAGAAAACAGAGTGTCACAATTGCACTTCAGGCAACTTTTTAATCTGAATTAATAATTAGTACATTAAGGTGACATACCATAATACCCAAGAGAATAACTCTACAAATAGATTAAAAGACTGACTTTCAAAAGGATTTAAAATATCCTCTCATAATTAGAAGTCCACCTGACGTCACTGAAACATTGACCTATCTAATTTGCAGACCCTGTTATGTCTAAAATATATACCACACAGTGCCCATACCAATTTTCCATGAAAAAAAAAAAAAAAAAAAATCACACCTTTCATCTTAATGATCATCAAAATCTAATCTACCTAAAAACAGCCTAAAGATTTATATCAGTATTTCAAACAGGACTCAGTAGTGCCAATTCATCTTTTGACAGCAGTAGATCAATTAGAAGGCACCAATTCTAATTGGTTGCAAACACTGTTTATTAGCTTAAGGCTCCTTGATGCACAGCCCAGAGATCTACACAGACAGAAATGTCTAATGGGAAAAAGGTAGAAATGGAAAAAAGCTTAATGGTAGCTGACTGACCTCATCAGATCTTTGCACACACACACATAGGGAGCCCCCAGGGAAAGGATCGGTGCAAACACATTTTGTCAGAGCTGATAAATTATATAAATTATATATATCTAGACCATTAATGCCTCCATTCCCTCTCCTCCACATTAAGCAAAGGCCCTGGCCACTGTCAAATGATCCGTGCAACAGCGCGCTCAGCAGGAGGTGGAAGGTGAGTGACAGGCTCCAGAAGATGAGAACTCCCACAGGTATCTATGAAAGAAAAGGGGCTAGTTCCCAATCCAGTACAACAAACGCAAGGTGCATAATGTTATCAAACCATGCAGTGCAATTACAACACAATAAAACAGTGTTTTCTTCCCAGATAGATCATTCTTCTTGTTTGTTTTTTCCCCCCTCTCATTTAAACTGTATAAATAATATTTTTTTTCTGCATGAGATAGGACAACTATTTCCTTCTGGGAAAAATTTCCAATGAAGACATCAAACACAATGAAGTCTTTTCAATTGAGCAATTTATCTCAGCACTGATTTCCCCTCTTTCGTCATACCTCCAGCAGAAGCCATCTCGAGCAGTGAGATTCACCTGAGGGCTGGAGAGTGGAAAAGCCCTGTCATTGTAAACACATCTGTGCTGCTCTAAGAAATTTATTGAAGTTCAGATTTCTCGGTGACCTCCAAGTTAGTTTGTTTCTACAAACTGACATGTTTTCTTCCTTTCCTTTTTTCAATGCTTTTATTGAAGTTCCTTTTAAATTCAAATTTCTTTATCTGTTTGGATTTCAATTTACACAACAATACCTCATTCCCTATGAAAAAACAAGACAAGTTGGGTTTTTTTTCCAGGGGAACTAATGTTGAGCAATGTGAAACCATGGTAACTGTCAACTTCCACAAGGTTGTGCTATAAAGGAAAATGAATTGGTGCAACCTCTCTTAAACATTTCTGTGGGTTATCACCATAGTAAATCTAACAAAACCACACTTCATCCTATAACTAGATTTTCATTTCAATGAGGGAAACCATTGATCATTTTAACCAGCTATTTGTGATCTACAGTCAGCAGGTCCCATAGGGAGTAAATCTCTGCTAAGGGGAAAGAAGGGGAAATGTATCTTTTTCAATGGTTTCTCTTCTAGCAGCATAGGGCAAGGGTTGGCAGCAAAGGGTGAGATTTAGGGGCCCTTGCTGGGACAGGAAACACTAGACAGGAGCAACTATAGACTTCTTGCAGTGCAAGAATCTACAGAAATGTTAAGCTTTATTGTCCTTTGAGCAAGGGAAAAATCAAAGACCATGGGGGCCAATTAACTACATGGAGTTGCTGAAGTAGTAGTAAACAAAGAATAAACTTGAGCACAGTAGAGTTGGTGCTAAAAGTCTTCCTGTGAAGATTTCTTCATTATTAGACCTCCTGTAAGGCTCTACGGCAATGGCCAGTGAGATCCTGGCAGGTTTTGCCTTACCTCCCTCCTCCCTACCCAGGATCTAACCTTTCCTGCACATGAAACTAGGGGAGTAGATGAGATCACGACTTCAGTTCCACCAGAGTTAACTTGAAATCTCTGCTCTCTTATATCCAACCTGACAATGCAGCTGGTCTGTTTCAGATGTCAGTATTCCTTCTAGGACACAGGATTGAAACTGAACTCCTGAGCCATAAGGTCTAGTCTTTATTCATGCTTAAAATGGTTCATATTAAAACAATATAGGTTATTTGTCCCTTACTACTCCTGTTGATACACTGTTCCTGTGGCTCAGTTCTCCAATGGACTGACATCTAATTCCCAGACTAAATTTACCACTGTTCAGTTTACACCCACTTATATGCCTTAGCCAACAATCTTTTGCACTTAAATAACTCTTCTCTCTCTGTGGCAAGTATTTATAGAGAGCAATCACAGCCCCTCTATGTCTTCACTCTATTAAGCCAACTAAGCCATACCCTTTCTGCTTCCTTTCCTAAGGCAGGCTTCTCCCATTCTGTCCTCACCTCTCAACCTCAATTCAGCCAGCGCTGAACTTCAGGCTTTCTCAGGCATTGTTTTTTGCTCTGTGTCCATGTATTATAAATGTCTCTCTCTACTATCGTCTCTTGCTTCTCCTGCGCAGAGAAACATCACCAAGTTTATCTACACACCACATTCATTACAGATGATCAGAGCTCTAATGTACAATGCCTTCCTACCAGCTTTACCTCGATTTCACTTTCCTGAGCAGTGTCTGCTGCTCTGTCATGTTTCTGCTCTATTATATCCACCTTCACGTGACACCAGTTGTTCACAACCCTCCCTGTTTTGTTGCCCAGGCATTGCATATAAACAGTTCATTTGCCCCCTTCTCTAGCTTGGTTAGGCACTGTCCTCCCACTAATTATATCACTTCTGTAACTACTGCATTCAGCAGTCTTGGGATCAATTATGTGTATTCACATATGCACATGCTAATGCATATATATTAATAACAGCTAATAAATTAGACAGAGACAATTTTTTGCTACAGATGAACATGAATGGGGTGTTTGAATCCTATTTTTAAGACCAGTTTTTACCTAATGTGCCAGCCCTGACACCTCCAGTTTGTTTCATCAGATGAAACAAGGATGATTTGTAAAAATAGTAGAATACCAGTAATGACACGTTATCAACGCACCAAGAGAGCTAATGCTTGTTTGTTTTCTTTTGGTTTTATCCACCCAGTTATCTCTAGAGAGAGATCACAGCCCATTTTCCTCATATTTCACAAAATAAACGTGGCAGCAAGAAAAGTGGGGACAATGAAAAAGCAGACTGTGGTAGCTGTAGAATCCAATGCTGGTTAAGAAAACAACAGTGAAAAACTGTGGAGGATACAAGCCTTTTAAGATCAGACCTTCAGAAGTCAGCCCAGTAAATACTGGCACTGTGTCAGCCATATACTTTTACCCAAAAGACGATTATTCTAGCCCAGCTGAGAATCTGGTTACTGACTTGACCTGTTGGTTTAAAACACTAATGTTTCAAATGTGGAAAGAAATTTCATCTGGAGCTCTAGTACCAACCTGCACAATCCTGGCCCCAGATTTGGAAAAAGTACTGAGCAATTCAACACCACTCCCAAAAGCTGCAAGAAACACAAAGAAAGAGTTGCTGCCATTTAGAACAAATTTAACCTTCCCCAACAAAGCTTACAATAGGAGTAAACAGAACTCCAGACTACCACTGGTAACCAACAGGCATTCACAAGAGCATTGGTGAATTTTTCAATTAATTATGGCAAAGTAAAAACTTTTCTAGCAACTTTTTTCTGTCATGCATGCATGTTGGGAAGGCTGGGAAAGGGAAGACACATACTTTATTATTCTTTTCAGCATATCAGTACAGAGGAAAAATTTGATCTAAAAAGCACCCATGCCCCTTTTTTCCAAGTCACTTGCTTTCTCCATTGTATTCAGTGTCTTTTTTTTTTTTCATTATTTAATTGATCAAAACTGTGACTTTCTTTTAAAAATATTTTGAGATCTTGAGGCTGTATGTTAGGTTATGGCAATATGAATATACACAGCTATGTTTGTTCTCCCCCAATAAACTGTTCGACAGGTGTTATCATTTCTTTTGATAGCGACTTGACCAAAAATGTCTTGCAGTTTATTGCATAAATTCTGGTGTATTCAGGGCCAAGAAATAAAAGGTATTGAACAGACTGAGACTTCTTACAAGATTACAATAATGTTTATGAACAAAGGCAGGCAATCGGGAAACTACCATCATGGGACCAAAGTCAAAACAGAATCCTGCAAAGATTTAGAAGTCTGACTCAAAGGTTTATGAAGAATGAGTTGCAAAGGAAGAAAATTATTTGATTATACCATTTTTTCAATTAGAAAATGCCAAAATAAGCTAAAATAAAAATTTAGACTCTGAGTTTAATTTCTGAACCACTTAATGTCTGGTTATTGAAACGAAGCATTCTATGTCATTAGTTTGTAATGAAGTAGAAATTTTTGAATACTTGGTACGCAGGAAAATAAAACAACATCTGTCAAAACAAACAGCTTCTACATAACAGCAATCACATATTAGAAACAATCAAATTTTCTGCTGGTATGAGATGATGCATTTCCGCTGATGCAGATGCTGCAGCAGCTAAAGTGACAGACACCATGATGGACAGTTGCTTCCAAAAATCACTTAGAACTTGCTCTATAACTAAAAGCTGCATTAAGCGCATGAGTTTAAGACAGAGTTGTTCCCAAGTCAATCCACACATTGACGGGCCACTAGAGCAGCAAATTCTTATCAGCCACTTCAGTTACACACAACATTGCCTAAACTGTTATTTCCTAAGATAAGGTTGTGTGAGCAATGTATAATAAAGAGCGAACTTAAAACAAGTTGATCTTTAAGTGCCCAAATAACCCATTAGCTTCTACAAGCTCCTCATGAGATCTTTAATAGACCGCACTTGCATGACCACTTTTTCTGGAAACCATGTCAGCTTAAGGAGCCATTGTCCATCCTTCCCCTTTTCCAAATTATTTGTGCTTGCCTATGTTTTCCCCCAGTTGTATCAACACAACTGCTTGCAGGGCTGTGTTGTATATTAGGGTGTGCTTTGACATAACTCGGCCGATACAACACCTAACTGCAGCCAGAAAATGTGGTCCTTCTCCCGCCTGCATGCACTCCTGCTGCCTCCCTTTCTTCCCTAATATTCCACCTGATCTGCATCAACTCACTGTGCAATCACAGAACTAATAAATCTGAAACAAAGGTGGAAGAGAGTAGGAACCTACAGGCAGGTGCAGGGGGAGAGTGATATTACCTTTCTTTTGGTGGCAGGTAACCATTAGATCAGCAAAGCTGTCAAACTGCACCCTCAGACCAGTGGACAGATATGGATTAGCATGTTGTTTTAGTTTGGAGTCAGGTAGAACTACAACCATAGCACAGGTTTAAGCATTTTGCTGAGCTGGAACCTAAATTTCCATCAACAACTAAGTCAATGCTCAAGTCATGGACACAATGCTTTGAATAGCAGTGTCTAATCTTGTATCTATTAAGAAAGTAACTTGCAGAGAGTCATGCTCTTTAGTTTCAATAGCAGGGTATTATCAGCATTGCATAATAAAAGTTCTGTTTTCATTGTTAAAAGCTAACAATGAAATTTCACACTCCCACTCCATCTTATAATCAGTTACCTGAATTACTTGAAGTCCTTTATCCTGTATCAATGTACTGCTAGCATCATCTAGCATTATTGACACAAATACTATTATTTGGAGGAACAACTTATGCTTGATTGCTGTTAATTCTGCCACACTGAAAAGCTGTAAAAATTATTATTAATACAATGTGAGCAATTTGATTAATTAAAAAGCACTGATTTACACACCATAGAATGTTCTGTAAATACTTAGAAACCACACACACAAATTATCATTATAGAATCTGAATACAGTTTTATTTTTAAGCTGGATAAAGTCCTATTACCTAATGCAGGCCCTTATTATAGAGAACTTCTATTGACTCTGTAAATAATTCACATCAGTCTGTGAGGATGCAACTCAAAAACATCTTCCTATTAGAAAGGAACTTCATTATGTTCCAAGTCTGCTTGCAATCAGCAGTTCTTTGTAGGCAATAAGATGGTTTAGGTCCTTTGCCAAATCTCAATGTGTGGCCATTCCATAAAATTGACTAAATCAATGCACTTTGAATTCTTAAGATAGTCCAATTTTCCAATGAACTTGCCTGATTCAGATATGTGTGTTTGATTCAATATATATGTAAAAAAAATACGCACTATATTAGTTTCTATTTTTCTTAGTTTTTAGATCTATTCAGCTTAATTCAATTCACATTTAACTTCTTGGTATGTAAGCATCAGTTTTGCTCAGTGCTAATTCCACCACAAGTTGTGAAAGGCTATAAAATATTTAACTCTGCTTCAATTCAAGTAACGCCCAGCAACATGTGCATTCTAATGGCCGCTAAGTGACTTTGTAAGTGCTCACCTAGTATTATTTATCACCATTATCTTACAATTGCAGAAGACTTTTCATAAGTTTTCTGAGTGATCTCAAGTTCTGTTGATGCATTTCAAAGCTCTAGGTATCTAGTAAGTTATTTGGGCATTAATATTACGACTGACAACTTGTGATGCAGGCTGTTCACCCAAGCTGTATGCTGTTGCTTGTGCTCCCCATAACCTTTAAGAAACAAGTGTATAATGGCTAGTGAACAAGAAATACAAATGTTCCCAAACACACGCACTTGCCTGTTTATACAGTCAAGTGCTTGTAAAATCAGAACTCCCCAAGGCTGAATCATGGTCAGCTCAAACAGCTGCTCCAATTGTTTTTCAGCATTTGAGCAGCTGTAGTTTTCTTCATGTCAGTCCTGATGGGCTGATATCCACCTAAGTGACCCCACAGTAAACTACTGCCTGAGAGAAAGAAACTGTATGGCAACAGGGAATGCTGTAAGGAAGGACACTTAGGGATCAGTCTGGGAAAGTTTTCATATTGCTTTGTGCATCGGCAAACAACTGGGAACATTTCATAAACAAAGCTCTCCGGTGGCAGAGAAAGCTGATTTAGTACCCCTCCCCTGAAACTAGGCTAAAAGTTATAAAGTCTCAGAGAAAGTGCCTTTGCACCTAGCAAGAAAATTCAGGTACAAATAAACATACCCTGTCTCACCTTTTTTCAATAATGTTGCTACTTTCTTCACATTTTTACTTCCTACCATTTTAAAATTCTTTTCATGACCTGCGCAATTCATCACATGATAAGTGATACCCTCACTTTGGGCACACATGCAGTAAAAGTTGACAAACATGGCTTGTGACACGGCTACTGAGTGCCTCCACAGCAAGCAACATGATCCACTGGGGGCTGAGAGAAGCTTAGTACCATTTTCTCTAAAGTTTGGGTCAGAGCCACAGAAAAAAACCACACAGTAGTTCTCAGTCCACTCTGTTTCCAGCCCATTCCACCTCACCATACATTCTGATGAAAACTTCAAGGGCAGTTGCCCAAATATGCTTTAAAATTAAAATAAAAAATACTGAATGTTAGATGACACCCAGCTTTTTGCTACATTACCCAATGAATAATATAGAGCTAAGCTAAGGCAACAGACTAAGAATCAGCAGAGAGATGCCCTTTTGCCAGTTTTGCTGCAGACATTCAGCATGACTTTGGATGCATTGGTTAAAACACTGTATCTTGGTTATCTGTCTCTGGGAAATTGCTTTATCTTGGCTTCTCCATGTAGAATATAAATGTTTTAGGGGTGCAACTCTCCCTTGTTCTACATACTCTGAGCAACTAGGACAGCTAACCTTGCTTTGGCCAGTAAGAGCTATTACCGTAGGAGCATGGTAACAAGTAATTCAGTAAAAAAGTTGGATTTTACAACTATCTCCCATTGAGTTCAAACTGTAGGAAGCACCTAAACACCCTACAAGAACAGCTGATGTTCCCAATTTTACCAGGTCCAAAAGCAATAGTGAAAATATGGAAATAATACAAAACTATCCCTATTCCAGAATGTGTTTGTGGATACATGCTATTTTGCGCAACGCTAGTAAGTCTACCCTACCACCCTAATAACCCAGTATTTGAGTTCATAAAGTTTACTTTTCAATCCTAGAGGAATTAATTTTCCCTTAAAGTTTTTGCTGTGAAATAAGCCGTTAATACAATCATGACAGCTACCTAAATCAGGAGGGTTTTGTAGAAGACATTTAATACACAGCCCTTCACCTGGCGTTTTAGAGCATACTATTGTATTTTGAAATCTATTGGAGAGGCTTTCTACACATGACTCATTGCTGATAAAAGAATAACAAAGAAACCCAAGAGAATACATTATTAAATGAAGTTCCAAGAATTAAAAAGGAAAGGATTAAAACATGGCTATAGTCCAATGCAGTTTGTAATTAAACCTGAATTCTCAATTGCAAAAGCCTGCTTACTGAACATAAAAAAAAAAAAAAAAAAAAAAAAAATCACTTGAGTAGTCCTTCATCTTCAGGAAGAAAAATGGGAGATAGACTAGCCCTACAGAATCAGCCAGAAAGCATTTTTCCAGTGGTTTTGATCAGCACAAGCTACATTAGTTCCACGCAGTTCAAATTATTACAGCAGAATGTTTTAAAAATTTACTTCCATCAGAGAACTCTGCGTTTTTATATACCCAACTACAGCACTAGCAATGAAGAGGCAGCACTGGCCAGTGGGTAGTAGGCAGTGATCCCTGGTACACCACCAGCACAGGTGATACATTTTGAACACACCAGGCATAAACATTCTTCCCACAAACCCTTTGCCTCAGGAATGCTCTTTGCTGAATCCTCAGCTGGAAGGGGTTCAGGAGGAGCTGGGGTTGGGACCAACAGAAACATGGTGGTTTCTCAAAGGAATGCAGAGCTTTCACTTGAAGTGCACCCTACCCCGTTACTGACAAATGCCTCCACGGCAGGATGGGAGGCAATCCCCTTCCCCAAAGCAATAGGAGATTATCGGTAGTCACGCAAAACTGAAACAGAACTTACATCTTAAGATTAGAAATATTAGTCTCTACAAAGATTTTCATTAAGAGAAGAATTCATTCCTCCAGGTAAGAGATAGCTTTGCTGTACCTGTAGCATGGATTGGTTTCAACTCAATGTTTCAGGAGGGCTGAGCTGTTGGAATTATTGCACTAGAAAGCAAACATCCCTAAGCACAAGGGCATTCTTTTCACTCTAAAAAAAAAAAAAATCTGTTTTGCTGCCACTCTGCCCCTGTCACACGAATGGCAGCAATAACACAGTTCACACCTTTGCAGAGACCTGGCAGCTCTCATATACTTTGCAGTAGGAATAGTATTCAACTTCTTAACCCCAAAATGTCAACGACAGGACAACTTTACTTGAGAGGTTATCAAAACCTCCTTCAGGTTCCCTAACACCTGACTTCCTGGCTGCAAACTCTGAACTCAGGGTTTTGGGAGAAAGATTGACACATGCCCTGTGTTTTCAGCTGATGTGGGGTCAGATCCAGCTCTTTCTTGCACATTGGAACCATCCTCCCAAGGACACCATAAAGGTACAACTTGGCCTAACAAACTCTTAGAAGGATTTCTGGAACTGAGTCCTCACCACCCAAACCATGAAGATTTTCTGACAGGCTGCTAGGTAGCATTACACTACAGCACAGCAAAAGATTTGCTGTTGTCCATGATATGCAGTATCTCTTAGTTTGCCGTACAAATCTCTGAATTGCAACTTTCCCTTTATTGTCTTTTCCTTGTAGTTAAGTTCTTGCTTACAATAGCAAGGTTTGTAACATCCACTCAGAGATTTTGGGTAAGCTGTCTGCCACCACACAGAAAACACCTCAATCCTTTCTCACAGTCCAGCTGCAAATAAACTCACCCAGACAATCACCTGAGTTTACCTTAAATAAGACCAGCCAAGGTGTCTGAGTATACCCAGGGGAAGCAGCTATGCCAGGGAAACAGATGTTCTTTAATGTCTGCTGTACATAACTTTTCGTTTCTAAAATTCTCTCTGCTATGGGTAATACTACACGTACGTATCCATTCTTCTATTTGTTTTTAGCACGTTCCCAGGTTGTGCAGCCACACGAGCCTTCCCACCTAGCAGTCTTCCTGCAGGGACATGGCTATAGGAAGCAATGAATTATTATGGATCAAATCTGTTGCTGATCTAAAGTGTCACAGTTCTATTAAAATAACAACAGCTTAAAGTATGCCTTACAGTTTTGTATTCCAGGAATTGCAAATACAGCAAAAGATAACATGTGACTGGAGCAGCAATAACTCCAGTTGTTCCTTTCTTTTGCTTTTGACTCTGTTACAAGCTTTGGTGGCATCCCTTCTCCTCCTTCACCCTGGTAAGAGGTTGAGGAAATAAGAAAAAATGCTGGAGAAACCATGGCAATGTGCTACATCACACTAATTGTGCTCGACCATCCTGCCTCTGCAAAAATGGAAAACATAACTGCAGTGGTTTTTGTTTTGGCCCCAGGTGTTTTTGCAGCAGTGAATCATTTATTATCTTGCTTTACCTAAGGCATTTTCCAATTAGCTAATGAAGACTCCACTATCACGAATCAACCACAGACATTTAAGATACTACAAGGTCTGCTGGTTTTCCTGAGTGAAACTGAATTTCCTGATGCATGCTCAAAATGCCAATACATACATTGAAATTTTTTAGTGTTTCAGGGATAACATTTTAAATGCATTTCCTTAGCATAATACAAATAATTTGAAAGGACTCTCACAGCTGGGCAAGTATATACATCATTTTCTTCTAATTTTTGTACGTAGAAATAATCACTTATGCTTTTAATAAATACATCATTTGCTTTTCTTACATTAAGTTCCCACAAACATATTGTTCAAATCATGCCCCAAATTCTTCAGTGGAAATGAACTGCCAAATCCTGGGTATGAACAGAAATAACAACTGAATATTTATAGATAAACATTATATGCAAATAAATTTATATATAAATAACTTAATTATTATCTGGATAATGACCCTGTGAAAATTACCAGGTCATGATCCAGACCATGCCCAGTTTATATTACTCACTATAAGGCTAATACATTATAAGCCAAGGGCATCATGAGCTGAGAGGCAAAGCTAACCACTCTGTTAAGTCTTGAGTTTTAACATTTCACTCTCAAATATTTATTTCTTATCTAATATCACTTCAAAGCGTACTTTTATTTCAATAAGTAGGAAAAAACAAGAGAGTCAAAAATGGGCCTTTATCAACATCTATGTATCTTCAGTTAGTGAAGTTTGTCAGTGCCTCCTAAACTATCTGCAATACTGGACTAATTTTCACAATGCTAAAAAATACTTCTGCTGATTTTTTACGTTTATCAAACACGCACTTCAATGTTTAATTATCTGTAGAAGACAGGTTATTGCATTGTAAACTCATCTGACATGAATATTATCCTTTTAATTAAAATATATAAAAATTATTTGACAACATTTTGTTCAAAGAATGAAATAATTTTATGAACGGTCTCAAGAATTCTTTCACATTCAGTAGAGCACGTATGTGGTACCTATAGCCTAGAAAATAAGATAGTTGTGTGTTTTGTTGGCTTTCAAATCCAGCTTTGAAAAGTTTTCCTCCTGCTCAAATTTGCCTTCCCAGCAACAGCATAGCTTTCAAGAGCATTTCAAATGCTTCTACAATAAGCATTGCCAATAAAGACATTGAGATGTTTGCAGACCCTATGTTTCCCTTTCTCTGATCAAATCAAAACTCTCCAGGAACACCTCTGCAAACAGAATTATTTCTAAACCAAGTAAAGCAGTTACTCGTACAAAGAAACACAAATCCAGGTCAAGAAAATAAGCACAGGAAAGAACTGAGAAAGACGTAACATTCTCTTCTTTATCATTCTAAGAAATTAATTTAAATCTAGTCAATGGAAAAATGGTGCTCTCTATTTTTAAAAGCTAGCTATAATTTTAAAATATTTGTAAAATATATTCTTTCCCGAATAACACTGAGAGATGAGCCAGAGATTTACCAAGTTGTGAACTACTTGCAGCAAGCAGTTTGACAAGCCGGGCCCCCTTTCTGTTTATTAATTGATCAATGTAAAAAAATTAGTGGGTCATTAAGAGCTCTTATTTGGTCAAGATCTCTGGTAGGCACCTTGGGTGAGAACCTGCTTTGTCTGAAAATGTAATCACGGTTCATCCTCACCACTAAGCTTAGCTGGCAAGATAGTGATTGGTCCGAATAGGGAAGGCTAGCTCAGGTTCAACACATCAGCTGAGCCAAGCAAAACTGACAAACTATAACCAAATCTGACAGCATGGCCTTGCCTATAACCTGCTTCTCTACTTAACACTGTGTGAACACAGATCATCCAAACCTTTCATTTCTTTATAAAACAAGCACTGTGTTTGTGCCATGAGTAGAAAACTGGGAATTATGTATAAATCCACCACCTTATAATGCCTGTGAAGTGATATTCTAGTTGTAATAGTCTCTGCTGATAATTAGACCATAAGCAACTAAAACAGCATTATATGAAGATAGGAATGTAACAAAATACATTGTGTAAACATCACGGAGAGGCTTAAGTTATGCATTGCTAATATAGTGTCCTCTTCCCAGGAAGGCATCTTGGTAGAAGCTAGTCATAGAAACTCCTGAAAGAAAAAGAAGTTATCTACAGGCATATCGGTTCCCAACTCCCAGAAAACCTGACTACACTGCTTAATTAAAGAAGGCATATCAACTATAGGACAACTTTTACTGTTACAGATTTCTATTAGGACACGGCCAAAATAAAACCATCCTGGATTTAACTCCACTGTCTTTACCTTGTCAAAAATATCCTTTTAGATATCATAGATATAGACTTGTAATCTAATCAAAAACTTCTGAAGATTTCCAGTGAACTTTGTGCTTCTCGGAGAGAAGGAAAAAAGGATGTTGAGATGTCTTGCTCTGAGATTTAATTTTATTAATGAATATTCTTTCTCCACATCACAGAGCATGAACCAGTCTGGACTTTCTCCAAGGCTTGGTTCCATTTGCCATGCCCACAGACTCCTAGAAGCAACGAGCCAAACTTTCTCTTCACCTTTGTTTTCCTGAGAGATCCTTCCCTATTGCCTCTGTTTTTCATAAGCCTCAAAACTTTGCTCCTGAACACTGCTTCTACTCTCCCTGTTAAGCTGTAATCCATCTGCATCACTTCACAGGATGGCACCTTTTCAGCCATAGAGATGTGTATCTGCATAAAGAGACCCTTAAGTGAAGGACATCTTACGTACAATACCAATTCTGTAAAAGACAGGAAAAGGCTTTATATGTATGCAGGACTATTAAGTCCGTGACTAGCACATGGCTCAGTCCTACCACACTTTTTGAGGAGTAGGGTATAGCTGCAGCTGTATTTTACCATTTCTTCACTTTCATCAGCTTGTTTTGTATCATCTATTCCCATCCATTCTCCTCTATGTGACCAAAACAGCATTATCATCACTACCATTAATTATTCACATTAAAGAAAATTGGCCTTAGTTCTCTGAATAGTCATTTTCCTCTCTAACAAAGATCATCCATTCCTATCCCTTAGATGGTTATGATCTAAAAACATATTGAGACAGAGAGGTGGAAGATAAATCAGCAGGAAGATGTAAAATCAGATGTGAAATGATTGTGTTTAGTACAATAATTGGCACGCATAGTCATGAATAATTTTGCTAGCTGTGTTCACTGCTCTAACAACTATTGTATCGGTAAGACAATAAAACCATAGCTAGTTGAAAAGCAAGGGGTTTGGGCCATAGGAAATTCTTCTCTCTCCCTCACTACATCAATTCAAGTGTGATCCAACCCTCCAATTTTTTCACAAACTCAATCCTGAGCTGCAGCTCTGCAAGGGGGAAAACACCATTTCTGTTAAGCCTGCCATAGGACAAGCTTAGGACTCCTTCATTCTTGCTGTCCACACTCTGGACATGCTGGCTGTCTGACTGGCTTTGATTTGGAGCAACCAGTCAGCTCCTCAGCTGGCAAAACTCAAGCACAGGGCAGTACTTACTCTATGGACTATACATATCTACCTCAGCCCCGGAGGCTCTATGAACTTGAGCACACTTGGCCACAGCAAGGAGACAGGGATTTGCTCCAGCTGGTATGCCAAGGTTTTACAGGAACCTTATGCAGAGGCAGGACCAGAGCCTGTTTCTGAGCAGGCACCCCCAGGGTTTGCAGGCTCCCCCTGCCCAGCAGAGCCACTGCAGGCTCACCCAGTTGCTCTGCAGGACCAACCTTTCCCTGGTGCTGCTGCCAGGGCAGCCTGCCTGGCCAGCTGGCAGCAGAAATGATGGGTATAGCAAGCAGGACAACCTGAGAACTGTACCATGCCGTGGATTTGGCTGCACTGAGTCCATACTATTTCATGTGCAGTATATAAGGCTCAGTAAATCAGGAAACTTTGTGCATTTCTAACTAAAGCACTGATGAGGAGGAGATGTCCCTGGGAGGCAAGGAAATCGTTAACAGAGTAGGGGCTTAAACTGAGAAACTTCTCAGACTCTGCACATCATCGGTACTTCTCTGAATTTTATGCCAGTCCTCTGCTAAAGACTTAGGAAAAACCACCAGAGAAATCTTGTGGCTTCTGGGCTTAAAATAATTTCTCCAGGAATCTTTCATAATTAAGGGGAATATGTATTTAAATTGTTTATTTTTAGGATACTTCCTAAAACCTCACTGATTGACCTGAGGAAAGCCTCAAAGAGTTAGTGCTCTCTCTCCTCCTCCACTGTGACCCTGACATTAACCCAGCCAAACCACTTCCCTTCCAAGTTCAACTTTCACTAAGTGCAGTTCTACTCACAAACATAAAAGTATGTCTTCTGCAGGGATTGGCCTTTCCTTAAAACATACTTAATCCCTGCAAAAATTCTTCCATTATCATCTCCTTCCACAGAGGAAGGGACCAAAGCCTTTTTGTCCTCAAATTGCAGCTCTGAAGTTGATGGATTTTGTCCTCATTTAAAGGAGGTGAAGGTGCATGACATTGTTGAAGGAAAGATCTTGTATCAAACTGCTCATCCATACAGGCAATGCCAAAGGATTCTACAGCAAAGACACACCCATCCCAGCACATTTCCTCTCGACATTGCTCCCGAGTATGCCAGCCTCACAAGTACAGGGATATTCTCTGATGTGCAGACAGCTTCAGATTCACACCCATTTTCAGCAGCATCAGAGATGAGCAGAAACTAGTGAAGGAAAGGACTGACTGCACAGTCTACAAGTGCTACAGAGTATGGCATATCCACATAATTACTGTGGATCAAATACTGTTACATAAATTACTTCAAGGCACTGGCTTAATCCTATGGAATTGAAAATAAGAACATATTTTGGGCTTTCTTACTACCCTTCCATCAGAGCTCACATTTTCTTTATTCCCATAAATCCATAGGGTTCTTTCTGTAGCTGTATGGGAATATTTGCATTTTAAACTGACAACTCTCAGAACAGAAGACATCATCTGTTTCAAAAAGCAATCACAACAGAGGTCAGTGAAAGTACACAGCAGACAGGGAAAGCTAGAGCAAGATGGTTTTATATCAATAACATGGAGAGGCTGTGTAATAAACAATGTATAAATTAAACTACTTTTAAACGATATTTAACATTTGTCAAACTGTCTTTGTGTCTACTCATCTGATCTGCTTCTCATAGGCAAATCTGCCTCTAACCCCCAGACATGGCTCTGAATACTACCATAGTCAGCAAACATGCTTAGATAGCCATAGTCTTTTGAGAGATCAATTTCTGGGATAGAACCAGGCAGCAGTGTTGTTTTTTATTCTGCCAAAAATATCAACATTTCACAAGTTTACCTTTTCTGTGTTGACAAAACACAAAACCTTTCACACAAGAGAATAATATCATTCCACTCTACATACTCACGTATTAAAGCTGAGATTTACACCAAAGCTACCCACATTGCAGCTGAGTACCCCAGCCACAGAGCTACACAACAGCCTCTTTTCTCCTTTCACTGGCATGTTAAGTGTCCTATCACTTATACATAGAGCAGGTTCAACAGGAGAGAGTAACAAATTCCCCCACAGCATAACAGGTTTCTTGGGGATTTGGGTGACTCTTCAGCCTTCCAAGCTAGAATCCGGATTTATTATTACTTTTTTTTCATTTTGATGTTCAATAAAAGAAAAATGTCTATCCCTGACTCCAGCTCTAACTTTGGATTCTACCCCACCTTGCTACAGCTATTTGTCTAAGAAGTTGGCTGTGACTGGATATGTTAAAACATACACACATTATACTAGACAAAGACATTTTACCAGCATCTAATACACAGGGAACGGAAACCAGAAAAAAACAGATGATTTTATCATTTTTGGCATTGAGGTTTGGGTAATACTAGAAACAGACTTCTAACCCACCCTTTAGATACAATGTACCTGTAACATAAATAAAACCAATGTGAAGACCTAATTTACCTTAATGACAATTTACAGGAAGATGATTCTAGCACAGTAAAACCTGGATTAAACTGCTGAGTATATTTAGTTCAACATACATTGAATTTAGTTTGAACTGAAACATGTGCCCACACAGAGAACAATTCTACTGACCTCTGCGAGATCACTCAAGTTGTTACTGCCAGGCTCTTGCTGAAACGGTGTGCTGAATCGAGGGCATAAATACAAGTACCACAAGCTGTACACAGAAAGGCTTTGCGATATCAGAACAATAGAGAGTGTGTGGGAAACAGTATTGTCTCCTATGACTAACAGATAATTGAGTATTTGAACAAGGCACCAAGGTGAGAGGAGCGCTAGGAGCTGTTACAGAGCAGGATAACTATTCACATCTTCAAAGGGAACAAGCCAAGTAGGCTGACAGCAGCTTAGCTATTAAGTAGATACTTTCTGCATTTCCACTAAAATATTTTCATTTAAGCAACTGTAGGTTTTATCACAGCAACGCTTTCCTCAAAGTATTCAACTTTTGTTTGAAAAATGTAAAATTTATTACTTATTTTATTGATAGGCTGTATTAAAACATTGACTGATTCCTAAAGGCCTGCTTCAAAGTCCAAAGAATTTAATGCATGGTTTTTTCCATTGACCTGCTCATACTATAGTTAGTCTACAAATGCTGTTTTCATCGCTGCTGGGACACAGGGCTAGTAAAGGACAATGAGAAAATTCACCTCCGACTAATTTTTTTGAATACACTGTTACTTTTACATCTTCAATTTCTTCTTGAAATAATGTCAAAAAGATTTTTATGTACCCTGCTGGTATTTTTCTCACACCTATCAAGGCATCATATTCTAACAGGTACACAAAACAGTACGATTTGTAGAGCAAATTCTTTTAGATACACCCATTCTGGTAATACAAAGCAATAGTAAGACTTTGTAGGGATTGGTCTGGAAATTTAGAAGTTTTTTATTAAATTGTATACCGCTCAGAAAAGTGGTGTGCTCTGGGGCAGCACAGACATTCAACGTTCTGAGAAATGCCAAAACCCAAACATCATATGCTATCCCTTTTCATCCAACAAAGGGACCAGACTTGCAACTCTATCCTATAGTTTTAGGAAAAAAGATGAGGTATATCAGTATTAAAAGCATTCTTCCTGATATCTCATTTAACTGATATGCTGAAGAATAAATTTTCAGTCCAATATTTCTAAGCTAAGGTAGGTTTTTCTTTTTCTTATTGATACTACTTTATTACATACCCATCACAAATGAAAGAAAATTAATTTCACTTCCCTACTGGAAGAATCATTGGCTAAGACAGACTGAAGGATCAGATATGCCTTTCTCTTTCTACCTTTCAGTGGGATTTTGACTGTGATCTTTCCTAATAGGAATGGGTAGAAAATCACTACGTTGGACCCTGCACAAGAAAATAAAGTTTATCTTGGATGTTTTCCTTAGACTTTAACCATGTCTGGGTTGTTTTTGTTAGAAGAGTTTCAATGACTGGAACACTACCATATTATTACTGTACTATTTTAATTGGAAAGTTTCAGTTTTCTGACTAGTAAGGGCTGTTCTTTCCTTCTTCTGAAGAAAATAAATAGAAAAAATAGCATACAAAAGAAAGAGTACCTGCCCATCATTCTTTTTTATTACTCTTCAATAAAGAACTTCCCAAAGCTGCCAAAATAAGAGAGATGCTCTGATAGTATCAAATTAGCCCCCATTACACATTGCATCTGCAAAATACTGTCCCACTGGAGTAACCTAGATGACTATGACAAGATTTATTCTTCTGTGTATTCTGCTCAAAGTCCTGCCCCACAGAATATTTAAATTAAAAGGAGTAAGTCATTGAGTAGACACCAAATCCACAAGTGTCCCCCAAGAAACTTTGAAACCCAGTATTAATTATTGCATTCAATTCCCACAACCTGAGAGAAAATGCTTAATGCTACAATGTTAAAAAGAGGCCTTCACAAGACAAATCCCTATTTGTATTTACAGAAATGTTTTTCAAACACTGACTTGAGCCATCAACATAAATTACCTGGATGTATCACAGTAACAATATTAACTAAGAAGAAGAAAGCCTACCATTAACGCTGCAAGCAAGATGAGAGCGTGATTACGCAAAAGAAGGACTGTTTCTCCAACAAGCAGGTCGTACCTAACTAGCAGCGGGCATGGAGTCACCATGACTCAATCCAGAAAACTGCATTCACAACATCAAGGTGATTTTTTTTTTTTTAGCAGTATACTGTGCACAGACACACAAACCAAAATGGAACCTTAAAACAAAAAGCAGAAAAACAAAGCTTTAAAGACAAGCACCAAAATATTGGAGGTAGCTTCTCATCTCTTCCTCAAAGCTGAGCTGCAAATCGTTTAGTAAAGCTGCCAGCAGAGTTCCTCAGGTGACCCCAAACCCAGACTGAACACCAGAATGGCCTGCTGTCTACCAAGAGGTCATGCACAATGTGCACCAAGTAACAAGATCTCAATCATCCAAACTCCACAGCAGTCCAGTCCAAGAGAAGCGAGGACCACAAATCATTCCATCAGTCTTCACAAACAGACCTTGGGTGAGCAGTTACTCATGTGTTGAAGCAGGCTTCTTGTGCTGTTTTTGTGCCCCATAAAAACTTGCATGCTCGCTGCTGGCTTTCTCTCTCTCTCTTTTTATTTCTGTACAAAACTTGCCTCCTGACTCATTAACTTCTCTTGTGCAGTTGGTGCCGGATAATTCAACATGTTGCTCCTTTTTGGTTTTAAATTTTCTCCCAACAGCTGGCACATAATTACTTTAATGAAATCTCTACACTGAGATCAATTTATTAATAGTTTCCAGGACTGAAATCCTTAAAATTGTCTTTGCTTTATCATTGCATAAAAACCCCCACAAACAAACAAAAAAATCAAGTCTTTAAGCATAGAGACTTATCAGTTTAAATTACAAAGATTAGTGTAGACGACATCCAGCCAAATGGTCTGTTACAAGTATTCATGAGGCAGCTATCGTATACAAACGTCATTGACTTCTGTCACTTTTCTTTACATGCTTTTTCAGTGTGGGTCCTAGTGAAGACATGCCCTGACCTTTTTAAAATTTGTGGTGAGGAGGGAAGGGACTTAGAGGGTCTATATTCCTAATAGAAAGCCTTACCAAAACCCATGCTTTCTGGTCAAAACCATAAAAAATTTCTTACATTTCTGACCAAACTAATAAATCTTGCCTCAACAATGGAAACTCAGTTCGTATTTGCAAAACCCAACATTAATTTTCAGAAGTCATACAAACCAGGGGCAAATAATTCCTTCCTCATTTAGTCAGGATTCTACTACTTAACAGAAAATCCTTAAATAAATGCACTGAAGCACCACAAGAAGCTTTTAATACAATGCTGCAGATGTATATGGGCATGCATGCAATCACTCCTTCCCTCCAGTGGCTCACTTGCACAATGAAGGGGGAAAGGAGGGAGGGCTTGCTACTGAAATTAATTATGTATGTTTGTAAAAGTTTCTTGCATAGCATAAGGAGAAAGGTTGTATATATACATAGTGTGTAAAACAATACCTGTTTTCAGCATATGGCTTTGATCCAGACTGTACTTTAGGGTACTGTTGCTCATATCCACACTGCATGCACATTCACACAGCAAAAATTGAACTCACAAAAATTGAACTCACAAAGCTACACCCATTGGCTGCAGCATCAGAGTTGTGAAGTGTTCTTAAGGGGCAATCTTTCATTTTTAAAAAAGTTCTCTCTGGAGTTCAAAAGGTATCAGGTCTCACTATACAGTACAGCGACTGTGGAACATGTTCTTTTTGATCTTGATACCTCTTCTCCAGCAGAGGAGGTACCTTACTCACAAGTAGTTATGGGACACATACAAGGTATTTCATGACCACTTACTTTTTGGCTATGTATTCTGGCTCTTAAACACAGCACTGCAGGTGGCCCCAAAAGAGTAACAGATACCCTCTTTTGACCAAACAGAAAATTGAGGCTGAAAGCCTGTGCCAGACAGCTTAGTCTTATGCAATATTAGAAATGGCCCTCGACTGAAGTAGTAAATATTTTTCTCCACAATTGGGAAGATGTAACTACTGTGGTAATCGATGGTAAACTGTGAAGTAATCTCAACAGTTGGAAAAGTCTGATGATGCGTAACAGCTTTTGAGACAATCGCCCTTTCCTGTTGTCCGTGTGTTCAAAAAGTATTTGTAGCATTGAAATTCACTAGGTACAATTTTACAAGTAGGGAGCAGTTTTCCTTTGTCCATTTTTTCCCCATTCTGTCTTTTAGAGCGAGACTGTCATCAAACAAATACAGTTAAGGAGTTTTCTGCTAACTATTTAATGGAATTATAACCTATCTGTTCATTGTTAGAAAGACAGTCCCCTCTCCTCTCCCATATGATTAAAAATGTAACAGCTCATGATTTTTATAGTCTCAGAACTAGAAACAGAAGAGTAATCTAACCACAGGATCCTACATGGCACTAATCTCAAATCACCACAGAAGACATTCTTTTCTACATATGTATATTCTCATAACCCCCAGGAGATGTTTTACTGACGTCCTTTCTGGCACTATATATGTAATTCCCTCAATTAGTATCAGCTTACTATGTTGGCCTCTGTGATCTTGCAGAAGAAAAAAACATCTAGGCATTACTATATGGCATTTTAATAACTCTTGCAGATTGAACACAGCTTGTTGGTTGAATTTGTGTGCTTCCTTTTCATAAGAAATCACTTCATATGGGTTATATACATACAAAACATCCAGTGCTAACCAATTATTTTTCTGTTTGCTAGTACTGGTGAAATGCAGTGAAACAGCTTCACTTTCACAACATATTACAAATTCATTTCTACCATATTTTCTGTTCATAACTGAAAGCTGCCTAGCATCTTTTTAAGAAATCCTCTCTAAAACTGAACTGAAATTGAATTTATTCCTATTAGAAACAATAAGGACAAATATCATTTCCTTATTGAGGCATTTATTTCCTTATATTCCTATGTTTTCTTAGTTAAATAGATTTTGCTTTGTGAGCATCTTTTAACAACTAGTACAGTCCTCTGGGGTGGCACTATTCATATCATATGTATTTTGTCTAAGTACTACAGGTTTTTGACTGGGGGTAAGGAACACTTCTAATCTCATTTTGTATATAATGCTCTGTGTTTAAAACATAATTGCTTCTTTCCATCATCAGTGAAGTCTTTCACCTTGTAAAAACAGAAAATAATGCAGGTTACTGTGTCTCTCAATGCATCTGACAGCTATTAAGAGAGTCTGCTAAGCACTGGCGCTTGTTAGCTTGCTGGCAGCATGGCCTTCAAGAGTTTCAGGTTCACAGACACTCCGTGGTGCATGGTGACAGGACAAAAAACAACAGATAAAATTTAAAATAAGAGAGGTTCTGACTGGATATAAGGGAAACCTGATCTGATCTCATAGCAGCCCCTGCTTTGAGCAGGAGATTGGACCAGAGACCACCTGAGCTCCCTTCTAAGCTGAAGGGAACTGCAGTTCTAAGGACATCTATTTCTAATTCATGGGACGGCACTGTAATTTGCAAAATGCTCTCAAATAAAGCAGGGGAGAGTAGAATCAGTGCAAGAAACATACTGGCTTTTCTATCCTTCTTTATGAACGATCCCAAAGCTCTAATTCTAGAAACTTTCTTCTCAGCAATCAAGCATAAATCCAGAGTATTCCACAGAAGTGAATAAAGCCTCTGCACCTTTCCTGCAGAGCTGCTGCTGACGGAGATGGATCTTTGCTGCCTGATGGTGGAAGCTCTAGTACAGGATCTAGTAGCAAAGATTACTCCAGTCAGCTCAGCATGCCCTTAGCTGTTTTCTTTTCAGCATCTCTGGACTAAATACTACTCATTACCTCACCTCTTCTTAGATACCACTGACCTCCACATAACCCCTACCTACACTACTTGATTGATTTCCCTACAACTCTTCCTCTTTCCTTCATATTCTGTGGCCTGGTAGTGGCACCACTTATCCTACAGAGTCAGTTTTGATCCATTCATCTGAATATGACCTAACTCATATGGATATATTTTGTAGAGCAGAAAAAATATGTATGTTCATAACAGAAAGGTAAACAGTTTCTATACGAAACCCTTCTGTCTTTACTTCTGCAAAAGGTCTAATTTTCAATGACCAAAACCACAGGATTTATTTTCCCATTTTAAAAAAGTGAACTGGGAAAACAGGGCCCGGTGTTGTCCTTTGCTGCTTTTTAACTGATTTGCCTTCAGGAGCAGGGAAGTGACCAATTCAGATAGCAGAACACAATATCCCCAAACACCTGAAATAGCACAGAGAAAGTGAATATTCTCCTCCCAACTAGCCCAAATCCAGCTTTTTGCTTCCTCACGCAAAAGGGCAAGCTTTACCAACAGCGAATTATCACATTCTATCCTTAAATACATCACAGACCTGCACATACAAATGACACAAATACTCTCAGAGCAGCCACTGTTCATTTTACGAGACAGACATTATAAGAACATGGGGCAAATTCAAACCTGTGTCATCAAGTTTGAGTTCACCAGGATGCTTAATTCACGTAGACAGTCGCCTTATGGCAGACCTAAATTTGTCCTGAATAAGGAGAACATTGAGCTGTCTTCACCTCTGGTTTCCACACTCACCTCAACTGTACCAAGTACTCACCATAACCTGCCTGGGATCAGCTGCCTATATTTCATAGGTCACCAATACCAAAGTAAAGGGTTTCAACTGTAACTGCACATTGTCCAATCGCACACCAGAAAACACAGAGAGCTCTCTCTGACTGCTCCTGTTCTACACTATGATCAGACACAGCTTGTCCTCTTCCTAAATCTTGTGCCTCGAGGCTTTTTTTTGTTGTTGTTGTTCTTTTCCTAGTACAACTTGCTCGCTACTGCAGGTGGCAAGCAGAAAGTCCTGGAACTGGGGTTCCCTGGCCACACGATGAGTTTACATGTGGTTGAAGGATAGCTATTAAACATTGTCATCTCTCCTCCCTATGGTTGATTGGGTAGGAGATAATTAGCGGCCTTATTAACATTTACATGCTTGGATGGCAATGAACTTTAACACTCACCCCTCATGCGTCCTGACAGAAGGACACATAATATGCCATTCAAAGCCTGTCAGAGGTCTGCATCATTCTGAAGGGTAAGCTCAGGCAAATTTATGTCTCAAATGATCACTTCCAAGACAGTGTATTGGGGTTTATTCCACAGGATTTAAAACAAAGCAAGTAACACCAACAAAAATATCACAAGTCCTGGAAAATACCCTAAAAACTGCAAAAGACTGCAAAAAGATACAGCATTTTACAACTTAGAGTAACAAGTATATCTCCAAAAATTCTTTACACTGATGGCACAAGAATAATAGAAGCTCAATATTTTTTAAGTATGCTAAGGCTAAATGTTTATCTCTGTTTTCCATATCCAGATGGCTGCTTGCTAGTCTAAGGAAATGAGAAAGGGGACAATGAAAGTGATAAACTCATAAAAACTGAAAGTCTCTAAAGGAAAACATTTTGTGAAAAGGAAGTCCCTGTGATTTGCCACTTCCTTTCTCAGCCAGCTTGCACAGGCCCTGAGAGCCTAACATGATCTGCTCAAGCCTGTGGACAGGTGTCCCCTAATCTCTCCACTTAATGCAGAATTCCGAGAAAAACAGGTAAGGGACAGAAGGAGAGAAGGAAGGAAAAGAAGTGTGGGTTCCTACTGAGTGTTACAAAACATCCTTCTCTTACATTCCCAGTAATCCAATTTAAAAGCCATTTTTATATGCAAGTTTTTAACCCCAAAATGTTTCACTTAAAATGTCCCAAGAAAGTGACTCCAATCTGAAAAGCAGTTGCTGTAAAAGAACCTCTCCCCCTGCCCCCCGCCAAATCAGGGTACTACATGTCAAACCTGTAGACTTCAGTGACGTGAACATTTTTACTACCTTTTAACTCCTCATAGCACTACAAAACCAAGGCAGATCTGGAGAAATGAGAATAGACTTTAGCCTGTCTCAGACATTTTAATGCAATATCAATGGCAAAGTCTGCCACATTGAGAAACCCATTCTAGATAAAATCCACCCATACATACCTGAAGAGACACATCTGAAATGATGATGGTTTCTGTACCTGTGCAATGGAAAGCTGTGTCTGACCAGCAGAAACATTCTGCTACTTCTACCGTCATTAAGACTATTTCAGATCAAGCTAACTGGCAACAAGAAAAAGACCATTTCATCTGGAAACTCAGGAAATTTCCCCTTGAAATTGAGCGGCAACAAACACAAAATTCCCTAGAGTCATTTTTACAAAGGTTTTTTCTTTCCCCACTCCAAATAAAGCCAAGTTTGATCTTCTGAGCCAACTATTATATATTGGTTCCAACCAAAACGGTTAGAGTTTAACAACTGTTAAGCCTGACAGATGGAAAAAAAGGGTAAACAGACAGAAAAATAGCAAATAGTACAGTGGCTTAAAGCATACTTACAGCTGTTCCTTATAACGCTAGTTCTAATTCCTGTTTATAGATACTACATATATGCACAAATTTTTAGTTAAGAGTAAAAATAATGACAGCAGTTCATGGGGACTTGATGGGACAACCAGTTATGTGTCCAAAAGTGCTTTACTTGCTACAAATGAGGAAAGAAGATCCCTAGCAACAGGGAGAAGAATCCTTCCCCTCTTTCTCTCCTTTTCCAGTATTTCCATATTTGAAAATATTTTGCATATTGTCATAATTTCATAGTTTCTCCTAAGGCTGTGGATTTTCAGCAAAAGGGAGAGCATTTGGTTTTGTTTTTCAATTTTAAAAAGTGGGATTACCCAAAATGGTAAAACTGGGCTGCAGAGCAGCTAAGACTATGGAAGAAACTGCATGGTTCAAACTCACTAGTACACAACTTGTTTGCGCTTGTGACTATATTTCAGCACTTCCTTGTCTTGCCTGAAAGAAAAAAAAAAATGAGCGTATGGAAGATTGCTTTTTTCAAAAGTATTCTAAGAAATCAGACTCACACAGTCTGCTTATTAAATGTTGTACGATTAGGACCTGACCACAGAAACGGATGGCTCAGCATTCAAGATGTAGTTGTTTCAAATAAGTAGATGCAAAAACCTGGAAGGGGAATAAAATTTTCAGGTTTATTTGTCCTCTAATTTATAATCTAAATGAACATTACTGCTATTTTGCTCTTTCTGTGGTGGATAGAAAACATTAGAAACAGAAACTTCAGTATGAATCATGAAGGCTTAACAGAGATTTCTCATTTAAATGCAATTAACATAACATATTTTGGTCTGAAGCAAGGCATTGCTCTTTAAGACATGGACTTCCCAATTGTGTTCTTACAGGAACACACTCTTATTTCACAGGAGGAAGAGCAGTCCAAGATATCAGATTTAGAACCAGAAATAATGGTTCCAAAATATTTTTTGAAGACCTAGGCAGAACACAATGAAACATTGAATAACCATCAGGATTTAAGGCAGCATTTTATTTATTTTGGAAATATTTTGATGACTGTGGCAAACAAAAAAAAACTCCAGCAATGCCTATTTCTTCCTGACACAATCTATTATTTCTTCATGAGTTCACTAAGCCATTTCACAAATGCAGTATAGATTAGTAAGCCACAATAACCACTACAGCTGCTCTGTTTTGCTACAGATTCATTCCATCAAAAACCTGCGATGGCTAGTCAAACTAGTGTTTGACTTAAGACTGCTAAAAATACAACAAGAGACAGAATTGTCTTAGATTTGTTGAGACATTTAAACATCAATACATGCCTCTTAGTAAATCTACTCTTCCTTTCATACATTTTTAACTCCCAAGTTTTCAAAAGTATTATGCCACTACTGGCTTGCCCAAACTCATGTTAATTGACCTCCTCTTATTTTGGCTTTGTGTGTGAAAAAATCATCACATGACATGAAGAGGAGCCTGGAAAAGAAAAAATCTCTGAAGCAACTAGAAACCCTGTCACTCAATCTAAAATTAAAAAAAAAAGTGACATCCCTTTCTTCAACCTCCCAATTCTGTAGAAACTTCCAACCTGTTCCACAGTTAGGTATCAAGTAGCAATAACTCCTAAAACAAATTGCACATCTACAGTGAAATTGTTACTTGTAAAATGTCTCACTGACCTAGAAGTGTCACAACCCTTTGCTTAGAAAATGTCAGAAAAGCTGCTGCACATCATGGTCATGATGTGGATTTGCTTCTTCCGAGGAAAAACTTCTCTGCCAAATCTTTGAAAGCTTTATTTTTCAGAGTCAGCCTGAAGGTTGACACTGTTCTAACAGAGGTTTTTATTTTTGTAAATTGAAAATATAGCATCAAAAGCAGCCAAGAGCCTGGATTCAGGTTACCACCTGCAGCCACGTCAGTACCTGCTGTGATCTCATTAGGTTTCACACATCTAGCACAGGCAGGCTGGCTTAGCTCCAGGAGGGGACATTTCTGCTGAATTCTTTAGAAAGCATCAAACCTGGGAGCAAGCCCAGCCTGACAGCTCTGAAGCACTACACCACCTCACTGTTAGGAGCAATGTGCTACCAAAATTATCACCATAGACTAACTGCATCAATAGATTGCACTGATATAGTTTTTTAACAAACTTCTTTATACACACGCTAATTACAGCCTCTAAGTACTTATTGAGGCAGTTAAAGTTTCAGACCCCAAAATTCAAATGCAGGTGTCCAGGTGACCACCAGGTGTGTCTACATTATCATGTTAGTTCTGATCAGGTTTACACTTTTCAATTAAACGCCTGAGTGTCACCATTTCTCAGACTTCAGTTTATATTGCAGGGCAGCCTCAGAAACAGATTCTTTTTTAACAAAACCAAGGATGCACTTCAAGGATGCTAGTGGTGTTCAGTTCCCAGGAATGCACCAGAGCTAGTCTGAAGTAAAACCTCCAAAGTACAGATAGTGTGGGCATTGGGTTATCAGTACCATGCCCTTCTCTGAAGATCCATGCCTGTTGTGCACTGGAGACACAGCCTAAAAGCCTATTTCAGCACCTGAGAAAAGGGGGCTTTATTACAGAGATCCCAAGCGTCCACCACCGCTAGTAATGAAGCCAATCACTTAATTTTCTCCTTCATTATCAGCTCGCATTTTCCTACTATAAGACTCAAGCTGGTTTTTGCTTACTGGAACATCACAATAGAGATGGTGTGCATTTTAGAATATATCAAAATAATTGCAAGTGCTCATTCCTTAAAAGGAAAAAGATTTGAAATGGTAGCAGCAATCTTACAGTTCTCACTAGCACCTGTCAGCCTCTAAATCTCAACTCATAAACCAACAGCACTTTCTGCAGGAGCAACATAAGAGCTTTTACTGTCTATTCCTCTGTGGGACAGTCCCCACACATAGCCAGTCATGAGCAGACCTCTCAACTTTCAAAAATCCTGAGACCCTGACACGTTGTTCATATAACAGGAGTATCTTTGAAATGCTCATGCTAAAGGCACATGTCCATTTATGTGATAATAACTAGGGAACATGTCTTTTGGGCCTGCCCTGAGAATGAACCTTCTAGCAGAGCTCAGGAGATGCAGAGCAATACTGTAATATCGTCTTTACTTCAGGATTAAGCCCAGACATATAAAGGAGGAAGCTGTCACTGACACCTAAAAGGCAAGTGATGAGGTTGCTGAACATGCCCCTGAGCAACTTTCACACTCCAGCCTTGAAGCCTGAGCAGCATGCATTGCAGTTGATAGTTTTCAGATTGCAGTCAGCCTCTTTCTGAGAACTAATGATACAGCCATGGGGAAAGAGTGGGAGAGTGTATGCAGTGCCCAGCGTTGGCTATAATGAATGCCAGCTACACTCACAATGTTTTAATTCTTCTATACACAGATTACTGCTTATCTATTTATTTATGATTGTTTCACCTCTCTTGAAATAGAAACTGCAAGAGATAAGTAGCATGCAGAGATGGGAAGGCTGAATAATTATCTAACTTTAATCTGGTAGTCACAACCCACTGTTCCCTTAAAGTGCTATTTCCAAATCAGGATTACTCATCTGTTGTACACAGACACACCCGAAAAACCTGCCAGTGAGACCACATCTCCTTTTCCCTTCTCTAGCAGCAGAAAGAGCTGTCTCTGATAAGGGTACTCAAGTGCAACTAAGACTTCACAAAAAGCCAAACTTCATAAAAAGGAGTTCTAAAGGGAAAACCATGTTTTGTGCAAGGATGTAAATCTGACATCAACAGAAAATCTCAAGATGAGCTTTTGGGAAAGTCCTTGGGCACTGTATTGTACTAGTCTGCCATTTAAGAGACTGGGACCTGAGATAGCAAATACTGTTTAGCTACCTCGGCCAGGGACAATGGAGAAAGTGATTCAATGCCAGCATTTAGCATAGTTGAAGAGATATTCCTGAGGAGAGGAAGGTTCCTGCACTTTAGCCCCTACAGAAAAGAAGTCCATGGAAGCAGCTGCCTAAGGGTGACCAGAGGAAATCTTTTGTCTAACCTTTTGCCTCAGCCGTTAGAGAAAGAGACTTGGATGTGGCATCTGGTTGCCTCATATCTGCTCAGACAGTCATTTTACAAATTGCTTTTCTATGAGCTGAATCTGCTCATAAATTCATCCATTTTTTTAAATATCCAAACATCCTCAGGCAAGAAGTTTCACAGCTTAAGCAAAAGTTTAGCAAAGGATTATCTACTCCTGTTTTCAAGCTGTCACTTACTAATTTAAGAAGATGTCCCTTGTTCTTGTAATGAAAGAGATAGCGAACAACAAATCCCTGTTCAGCATCTCCATGACACACATGATTTTTATAGGCCACTATCATATTCCCCTTCTATCTTTTCTGTGTCAGGCTCAGGTGTCTGCCATTCCATGTCCTCGGTCCTCCTCCTTGTTGCTCCCTCTGTACATTTGCGGTTGTGCTCTATGTTTCTGCGTCTGGGGGGCGGCAGAACTGCAGATGCCACGTGCCTGGAGCAGTGAAAGCCACCTCAGTGCACACCATTCTGTATGTAACATTTGGATTGTTCCTCTTATGTGAAACACTTTACATCTGCCCATGTTGAATTTCATATGCCATTTTATCGCCTAGTCATTCCATGTCATGAGTTCCTCCCGCAATTAACCACAGTTGACCCAGGATAACTTAGTATCATCAGCACATGCTGCCACCTCAGTATTCACTCCCCTTCACAGGTCTTTTATGACAGATGAACAGCACAGATGAACTAACACAAATCCCCATGCACTGACACTGGTGACCTCATTCTACTGTAACTTATGACCATCTATTACCTACCCTTATTTTCATCTCCACCAGCCTTATGTGAAGGACCTTATCAAATATCTATCAGAAATCCAAGCAGACTATAGCAATCTACCCTGTCTACATGCTTGTTATCTCCTAAAGACTCTCAACGTGTTGATTGCTTTCCCTAAGTACCATGTTCATCTGCTTATAGTTTCTACAGATTTTACTGTTCCATACCAAGTTTACTGGCCACATCTTTCTGAAATCCTTATTTTGCTAAAAATACAATGATGGCTTCACATTTCACATCTTTCCATCATCCGCTATTGGAGCAGTCTTAAAGAAATCGTAACTAGTAATTCAACTATTTAACCCTTTAGTCTTTTTAGAGTTCTTAGGTGAACGATGTCTGGTCCTGGCAGTCCATAATGGTTCACACTGTCAACTTTTCCTGCAATCTCTTCTACTGACATGGTATTGAGATAATCATCTGAGACACTGCTGGGAAAGAAAGGTTCCAGCATAGAAATTTCTCCAAGCTTGCTTCACTTTGCAAAATACTTTTCCAGTTTTTCTGCTCTAGCCTCATCTTCTCTGAGTCTTCTTTGTATACTCAGACCATTTATTAGCCTCACAGACTATTTCTTATATGAAGTCTTGTTTCAGGAACAAGTTGCTCAGAAGAGTAATGAAGAGAAAGACAGCACTCCTGGTGCAAGTATTTGTAATGTTTTCAAAGGCCCTGAACTGACACTAGAGGATTCCTAGCAAGCAAAGCCATGTTTTGCTGTTCATTGGAAGAGCAGGCCAAAAGCATATTCTCAAACCGGTGGAAACAACCTGGCTCTTTTTATGGTGTATTTATTGGCAGCTCAAGGTTGGGGTTTTTTTGCCTGCTAGTGCATTGATTTAAACATGATAAAACCCAATCCAAGAATTATAATTTAAAAAGTACATTGAGAATCTTGTTTATCAGATCCTCTGATAGACCCCAAGTGCCCTCTCTACTAATCACAGAATCACTACGGTTGGAAAAGACCTGTAAGATCATCAAGTCCAACCATCAAACCAACACCACCATGCCCACTAAATCATGTCCCGCAATGCCACGTCCACACGTTCCTTGAACACCTCCAGGGATGGTGACTCCACCACCTCCCTGGGCAGCCTGTTCCAATGCTTGACCACTCAGTTAAGAAATTTTTCCTAATATCCAGTCTAAACCTCCCCTGGTGCAAGTCGAGGCCATTTCCTCTTGTCCTGTCGCTAGTCACTTGGGATAAGAGACCAACACCCACCACTCTTGAATTGAATTGGATGCACAATCCCCATTTCTGAGTAATAATTTCATATCGTTTCAGGCTGTGTTTGTGTGTCAAATTGTTTTTAAAGGTTGAGTTTGTTTTTCCTAAAGAGCTTGAATGCCAATTAGCATGCAGCATAAATATGGCTCAGCTTTCAAATAGCATTATGAAATGCAAGAAGCATCAAGGAAAGAGGAACCGCGGCTTTTGCCAGTTCCACAGCCCGAGTAACCTTCAACTCAGGTTCACAGAGATCCACCAGATTAATTAGGGACATCTATTTTCTGATACAAAGTTAAGAATAAGGCTCTATTTTGAGTTCAGGGCTGTTTACTACTGCTGATATTTAATCCTCTGGTCTCCTGGGAAAGGAGAAAGAGCAAAGACAAATGCATCTTCAGGCATCATCAGGACAGGTTTATTTCTCATGTGGGGAGAACTGGTGACAAGTCCAGCCTATAAAACAGATGATGAAAGAGTAGTAAAATGTGCCAGCAAGCAGGCGCCATGTTTGTGCTGCTCAGCAGCATTGCTGGCAGTGCAGGCTGCCCGGAACGTCTGCTCCTTTTAAGGCAATCAATACTACAACAGAACTGATAAATATATGCGTATTGCTGTCTGATTAAACATGCAAATTTAAACTTTTATTTTCTAATTTGCCCACTTAATATATTAACTACAAATATATATTTCAGGGTTTGGTGGTGGGATTTTTTTTTTTTATGTCATTGGTGGGGTGTAGGGTTTTTTTTGTTTGTTTGTTTTTGCTTTTTAATTCAAGACATGACGGGTCTTGTTAGTTTTTTCCCTGCTACTTTTCCAGCTTCCTACCCTTTTCAAACCTGAAACTTTTCCACATGTCTCCAGCTCTGGGAAAGTTACAGACTGGCAAAGGAAAAAAACAACAGCTTTTCCTTTCACGCCTTTCTAAAACACATATATGACTAATTTAAATGGCTCTTTTTTTAAAAAAAAAAAAAAAACAACAAAACAAAATAAGATAAAAATTAAACCTAAATTTTGATTTAATTTTTCGTTCAGAGAGTTAATATAGCAAACGTTTTTCTTGGTTTTGCTTTTCTTGTTTTTCTTTTGACCAGAAAGCTGTTTGTTCTAAAAGTTAAGAGCAACATGTTACCAGTAAAAAGGGACTCTGAAATGGAAATACTGATTAGAAATATTGATATTCTCCCCGCTTCCTCTCCATTAATTTTACAGTAAAAACTTCAATCAGTATTACAATCACTATACATTAATATTTAGAATACTGCATTATTGCCAAAAATCTTCAAATATATGCTTCTACAATTAATTTGTAATGCCAATATACATTGAAATATTAAACTTTAAAGTTACCTTTGAATGTTAGACATGTATTTAACTCTGAATATCTCAGATGTAATTAAGCTGAAGTTATTTACACATAAGAAATCTAAGCAGAGCTGTGTGGGAGTCAGAACTCCCTTTAATGGGACAGCCTATAATTGTAACATCTCTCTCTGTTCCACACTGGAATTATTCCATAATTCCCTACAAAACAACTTTCAATCATGAAAATGGTTTTAAAGCAAGAAAACAGAACGCTAGAACTTTATCTTTTAAAACTGCTACAGACCACAAAATATACTTCAAAAAGAAACATCACGAAAGCCAAAACAATCCCATAGAATGTCTCTGTTTTGACAAAAAGACATTTTTGGAAAACATTCACTGGCACACTTCCAACCAGCTCTCATTGCAAAAACTGATGTATACTTTGACAGTGACAGTAACAGGTATAGTTGTATTCTGAATACCTCTTTTTCTCCTCAGGGCAATGTTGCCTCATGTCATACAGAGTAAGAGAAATGAAAGCAAAAAGTTTAGATCATGGAGAGTGCAAGTGTGTTTTCCAGTTTGGATGCTAAAGGGTGATGGGAAAGACTGTGACAAAATACAGGGGAAGAAATTTAGGTGACAAACTAGAAAGATCTTTCCACCCTACATAGCTACTAGCTGCTCTATCCACATGGAACAGTGCATTTATTAATTGTTACTTTGTAAGAATTCCTGCAGAACATGCTCTGGTAAGGATGCTGGGCAATTCCAGAACCTGTTGTTATGTAAAGTACTATGTTAGAAGCTTTGAGAATAAATGGGAGGGAAATCCTTTAAAAACATAATGGTTTGGTCACTGTATTTTTCTGACACCTTTGCAGGAAGAGCTACATGTTTTCTAATTATGGCCAAACATGATGTTTGCTCTGCACTAATGAGCCTATAAACAGCAGACTGGAAGTGACCTCCAGTCAGTCACGGAGGTACTACTTGCTAACTGAGCTTTAGAGGGTAAGATCTCTCTAGAAAGAGCTGTCTCTCTGTAGTGAAAGAAAGGGACTCTTCAAAGCAGCCCTTCAAGAAAGTGTTTCACTATAATTAATAGATACCTAAAACTCAGCATTAGCAACCTTTTATTTTAGCAAAACCCTTGCTCAATTAAGCATCAAGTTCACTGTAAAGGAGATGGTGATGACAACAACATTGCAGCATGCTTCTGAACCATCAGAAGGATGTGAAGTCACCTTTTTCACCGTTAGGGAAAACTTTTACTTGTAACTTTACCTCTCTACAACATCCTCTCCATTCCAGCAGGTTGAGCTGTCTCTCATCACCAGGTCTCCATCACACAGCCTTTCTGCTATGGAGGCATAAAAGGTTCGGGATCGCTTCATGTAATTGATGAACTCTCTGTAACATAGGAAGAACACATTTAACAACAGAACAGTACACGTATGGTTTAAGCCCCCTGTCAACCCTCCACAAGTTTAGAACCCTTACAGTAATCCAAGTTGATTAATTTCTATTTCTAGTGTATTTCTACTCCTACGTATCATCCAGTCTTACTTAGTCCAGTGTTAATACACATAATTACATACAAAGGGTGGTTTCAAGAAACTGTGTTAACACATCTCACACAAAATTTGAAAAACATCTATACCTACTGTCTCTCTATGAACAGATTAAAAAATAATGAGAAAACATCATCATTAAAGGAGTGGGCTTTTTCTGTTACTGGACATGAATATTTCTCCATTTCCTGCACATGTGTGAGATGACTTAAGAACACTGTCAACAATTTCCTGGGTGGAAAAGGCTTCCTAAAGCTAACATTCCGCCACAAAACCTGCAAAATGCTTTAAGTACCCCACACATGCAACAACAGTACAGAAAGTCATCTCTCTGAGATGTGGTGGGGCCCATTCCTCCCCCCATCATCACTATCCATGTCACGCTCTTTTTAGAAAAAAATTTCTCTCTCATTATATCTGGCACCTCACAGATGTTAAGAGGAGGCTGTGCCTGCTGCTGTGGCAAGTAACCAAAACTCCTGGCGAGTACAAACAGTCCATTTCTGATCACGTGTGTATGGAAAAATGCATTGTGTGCAAACCTCTGCCTCGTTTATAATCTCATCATACCAATAACACGTATCTCACTGAGGTAACCATAAAAATAAACTGTAGCAAAACAAGTGTTAATTCAGCACACAATTGAGAGTATTTGAGAATAAGAAATTACCCTGTCTCCACAGCTTTAGAAGCTCCTGTTTGGTATAAGATGTTAGAAATATTGAGAACAAGACACAGGACACAAAAACTGAGGTAGAGCTAACACAGAGCTATCTGCTTGTCTCAACAAGTCCCTCAACAGCCCCATTGGGAAGGCCAAAGGACTCATTCTGGTTTATACTATTTCTGCCTGGCAGGCTGTAAGGGGACACTGCACTGAAGAGGTGCCTGGGGATACAGCTCGAGGGAGCTTGGCACAAAACCAGTCAGGAGCTGTTATTCTTTTGAGAGCAACAGGTGCGTTAAACAATATCAAAGTCCATCACTAGGTATCTACCCCTACAAGGTTTAGGCAGTGGTCATCTCTCCCCACAGCTATATGCTTTCTCAAAAGCGTTTAACCATCCTATTTATCTTATGTGGGATAAAATCCTGCTCTAGATAAATTAGTCATCACATGGTCCTAAGGAACTAACTTACCCTAACAATGCAGAAAAGCTGTCCTTTTAAGCAAAGAAAAAAGCAGGAATTTTGGGGCTTACGACAAGGGAATCAGTATTTCTACCTCTTGACCACTAACTTACGAATATGAGCTCTAAGCATTTATACAGTAAAGCTAGGTCCAGACAGGAGGCCACCACCTGATAAAACAGCCTAAGAGCTTCAATTATGAAAGGCGACACAGATGCTAAAGATTTTATGAGTTCTAAAATGGAGCTTTCTTTGAAGGAGGAAAAGAGCACCGTTTTAAGAGTCTAAAGCTTGTCTTACCCAGCTCACCCGAAGCGGCTTAAACTCCTTTGCATTTTCAGCAGAGTGGGGATCTGACATTTCAAAGGTAGAAGTCTGTGTCCAACTCTTAATCTTAACAAGTGAAAATATTTACTTTTCATCACTATAAAACTAAACACACTAGGGTAGAAAACGTACAGTTTCCCAGTGCCCCACAGTATGAAAGCAGTAATCAAAAGTATGCCAATTCCTAGATTACAGCTGAAACAGCAAATTACAGTGGAGATGAGCTAAGTGTAGAGACAACAAAGTATGTCACCTTGTTTTCATTCTTACCGAGAGATTTTTTTCAAACTTCTTGATTTGTCATTCTTTGAAGCTTTCAGAGGCAGAGAACTGGAATAGGCCGGGGAGAATAAGCATCAATCAGGAGAGGTTGGGGAGTAGGGGAGAAGCAGGAATTCAGGCAAATAAGGAAAAGAAATGAGAAACAAAAGAGAAAAGTAAAAATTATTTGAAAGAAAGGTCATCAAGCACATGCACAGGATAATATAAGAAAACAAACAAGGAGGAAAATTGTCATGAGATTTTTCCAAAGTATAGATGCAATTAAAAATGTCAATGCAATACTGAAAAAAAAAATACAACTGAGATTGTTTCTCCCAATCATTTTCAAATAAGGACACAATTACAAATGCAGCACACACAGCAAAAAGCTGAAAATAAATTCAGTGGTACTTAAATTAACTATAACTCATACCAAATGGAAGAACTGTAAATATATGAGGCTATACAAGAAAACAATGGCAAACAGTTTAGAATGAGCACCATGGGAAGGGGGATACAAACAAGTAGCATTCATCTTCTGGTACAATGAGCAATTTGCTGTCTGTTAATAAATAATACGAATACAGATATTTTTTGGCTGTTCAGTTCTGGTCAGATTGTGCCACTGAAAAAAACCCCAACTTTGCAAAACAGGCTGTAAGATTGTATTGGAGAAAAAACTGTGGAAATAACCCTTGTAGTTATTTAGTGCAAATGCATTTTGTGGCACTGATATCCCGAGGTCCCTTAATTAACATTAAACACTGTATTTAACATTAACATCATGATGCAATTTTCCACTTACGTGATTTGATACCACATTCAGCTCTTTCTTATACCCGTACTCTCATGTATAAAGTAATGGCAACAGGTGGAGTAATTCATGCCTGCAAACAGGTTCAGTGATACTACCCAAACGAGTTAACTGACTGGAGAGAGTAAGGACCACCTTCAGCAGCTTTGAGGGCACCCAGATGACAGCAGCTTTGCCATCGTACTTTCTGGGACCTAATAGCAGAGGTGGCCACAAGAGAGGATGGACCTGCACTGATCATCAGCTGAGCATCACCTGCATCACTGAAACAATGATTCCAACACAGCCAGTCAAAAAAGGAAATGAGAGTTTGTAACAGAGAAAATCTGGACCTGCTGAAACTTCTGCCTTGGCGAGTCAATCAGAAATGTTTGATTAGTTTCCACAGTAAGTTAATTTGCATCTGGCATTAATCATGTTTTGTACTAGCACTTTAATACTCAAATTTTAATAAAATCACATGATGCCTGACCCAATAGATAGTTAATTTTAAATAAAATAGATGACATTGACTTCAAACATTCTCCAAGAAACTCAAAATTGTGTATATTTTAAGATGTATAAAAGATCTATAAGTTCACAGTATGACAAAGAAATCCCAACAAAATAACATTTTGGAGCCTGCCTCCTCCAATTAGGGACCTAATATCATGTTATAGTTCTGTGTCAAACATAACATATTTTTACACACAGATCTGTAACCAGTCTATATTCAGTGGTTCAAAATGTTACCTGCAGCAGACATGCTAAAAGGCAGGTATTCAAATTTGCTAGGAGTCCAGACCCTGACCAGAATAGTACTTTGTGCTGAGCTCAGCAATTACATTCCAATTTACTGATTGAGATTCTGTACATGCCATGTACATTCCCTGTACCATCGTATGGTTTCAATTTTCTTGTCATCCCTACTACATGTTATAGTAACCTCCACATTAAAAAATGACTACAGCAGCAATCCTGCCAGTTTCAGTTAATCCCTGAATACAACTGTGTAATTCAAAAAAAGTAATAAAATTTTTAAAAAATCAGATCCATGCTTTTCAGCTTAATCAGAGGAAAAGGTTTCCCACAAGATCATGCAATATTTATTCAAATTTCAGCTTCTCATACTATTGTCCCTGACACTTAGTGTTGCATTACAAAAAAATATGCAGGAATGGAATGCAGGGGAAAATAAAGAAAGATGGATAATCTCCCAGGAACCCATGAGAGTAAGAGAAGCAGAGAAGGGTTCAACTACCACAAAAGAGGATCCAGTTGCTACGTGAATTCAGGGACCACGCAGGACCACGCTGTGCAGAACAGCAGAGGGTGAGAAGGACTGCCTCCAGCCAGACTCAAAAAACACACACCCAGAAGAAAGACCAGTCAGGGAAAGAAACACCATCTTAACAGTCCCACTTTTCAACTGCACGAGCAGCGTTGGCTCTACTGAACAGCTGAAACCAGACGTTCTCAAACTCTTTGGAAAAGGAGCTTGATTCTGTAACTGGCTTTGCAAAGATGTAATACCTTTGGAGCACACATACATATATAGGTATAAGCTGTTTGGCACTAGGTTTTTGAGGACATCTCTAAGCAGGTACTACAGAAGAGATGAGAGCCACTTTATTGTGGCTTCTCCAACAGATGTGCTAACCAGACTGGTTCTTCTCTTTGAGCCTGGGAGTATTCTGACACATTAAAGAAATGAGCCACAGCTTTTCTGTTTACTTGGGGATTGCTGTCTCATTCCTTCTCTTTTTATTTCCTTATACTAAAAGGCAGGAATCATGTTCCATACTCCCCTTGAATTAAGGATCATTTGGAGGGATGTCTACCACAGAGACCAACAGACTCAGTCGGGCCGATTCCCTGTGTAACCTTGTACCTAAACTGACAGACAGCTGACATTATTGCTCTTCATTTTTTTAAATCGCCAGAAGGAATGGCACCAAAAACGATTCACGTAATTACTGTCATAATCTAGATCCCCTGTAGCAGTTATCTGTCACTCTAAGTGCATTTTTGCACAGCCCACTGCAGGAATGATTTCACTCATCCATTATAAAATTTTATGACCTAAAATTGCTTTTTATTGATATCATATGTGATTAAATGATAGATGATGAACAACACAGCGATGTAGCCAATCACTGTGTGGTTCACTCTATTTACTGTTTCACAATTGTTTCCAAGAAGCAAAGTACAAGCTTCATGCCATGTGTTTTATAGCAAGTTGTGGAAAATTTAAAAATATTCTCCACTTCTTACTAATTATGGCTTCATCATTCTTTTTTGGTGCACAGGCTCTCCACAATACCTATCAACACTACATTTCAGTAATGTTTTATAAAATTATGTAAGGATGGCCTTAGTTTAGATTTTTTTGACAAATTAATTTTCAGTGGATGGACTAATTTGGAAAATTGTCTAATTTACAGTATATTAGTTTTGGCATATTTTCTTTTCCATCTACAGGTCTTAAATTTTAAAAGGTCAATATCCAAATAATTCTAGATGGTTGGGAAGGGGAAGGAGCAGATCCTCAGGTGAGGAAGAACTGCTGTCATGCCATTAAAAACACCAATTTGCATCTGTTTAAGAGGTTACCTGTTAATAGGGCAGTAATTCTGCCTTTTTCATTGCCAGCATATAAGTCCCAGTGAAGTCAATGAGTGATACAGAAGATGGCCTACAGACCTGTATTTTTAAAAGCATATTTCATTAATTGTACTGCAACTGTTCTTTAGAACATTACTGATGAATTTATTAATTTAATTTCCTTAATGCTCTTTTCTCTGATTTGCATGGTAAAATTTTATTAGCTCCAAGCACTAGCACAAACTGTTGTGTTTTGGTTTTAAATTACAAAGGGATAAAAATATCACTATCACTCAAAAAACTTAGCTTGCTGCTATTACTTTTATCTTTTAAAGCAGTGTTTGTTTCATTCATGCAAGCTTAGATGAGAATTAAAATAGAAATGGATAAAAATCTCATCTTCACAACTCAAACTCCAGAATCCAGGCTATGGAAATTTTAATATTGCTGTCATCCACTTATCCAATATACAGATACACATGGACTCTGTGGGCAGATTAGATACTGTTCTCAGACAGAGGTGTAAGCCCAGCACAATTCCACTCACTTCGCTGAAGTTTTTCCAGATTTATGCTGGTGCTACAGAGAACAACATGTTAGCCAGAAATATGTCATTGTGATTTTATGGTCAGTTTGCTCTGACATCTACTCATGTATCATGAGCGGGATTGCAAAGACACCCTTCCGTCCCCACTTAAAATTTACAGAAAACCAATCCAGGAGCTACACGAGGGGAAGTGAAAGAAAGACTAGGAGATCTGGGAGCAGGGGTAACTCATACCAGTGCCAGTAATTCAGCTGTCTAGAGCCTCAACTGGCATGCAGCTGAAGAACAGAAGCCAAGATGGGCACAACAAGCCTAAACATAAATGCTTCTGCTCTTGCTCTGTTAGGTAACAAATCAAGGAGACTGCAAGGGATCTTATTACTCCTCCCCAGCCCTGTGAAATAAGGGACTGACTTTGTGTCAGGGCAATGAAACTTTCTTTTTCACCCCTTCCCACCTCTGCCCCTGGATAAGCTCAAGTCCTTAAAGACCTAGGCAGTTATATTTTAAGTAATTTAGTCTCAACTGTGGAAATTACTCAGACTTTGTTGAGGAAAAGCTTTCATCATTTTCATTGAAAGTTTCTGGAAATAATGAACACCTTGGTGCTAAGTAATGACATCAAGGCTGGCCTGTAAAAAGCTTTTCTTGGAGAGACCTGCAATGTAATACCACAAACACATCTGTATAACTATCAGTGATGGCAAAAGCTGGAGAGTACACAGACAGGGTGACAGAACTGTGGCTCTGGCTTAAACACTATGGTGCAAGGAACCATTAACACAAATTGTGAGGCAGAGAGTTTATTTCAAAGCAACTGTTGCTTAGGGTTACCTTCTTTTATTGTTCAGACTAGCGTGAGCCATCATGAACGTCTGGGTTTCAGTCGCTTCCTTCACTGGCACTATATTGTCTGATGACAGGTTCCCTTCTCGTTGTTTGGGCTGTCCACACACTTTATCAACCTGTATGAAAGGAAGGGAAAGCAAAACCAGATTTGAATGGAGGAACTGATTTACAATTGCCCAAAGGTCAGCTTGTTCCTTATGGTCAGTGTTTACTACAAGAGAAGGTGTCTGGGGGACAGAAAGAAAGGATTTTTCTTTCCAGGACCTGGAAACTAGTCCCCTGCATAAGAACGACCAAATTAAGAAGCAGCGCAAAAAGCATTGCTACCAGAAAGCCAACAGTCATGGATTTGTCACTGGATACCTGGACTATAGCACACCCTGGAAACAGGCTGAAATAGGGATTTGGCAACACTTCCATCAGTCAAACTTTTATTTAGAGACACACCTGGAGTCGGAGGGTACACAGATTTTGGTGGACTATCTGCCCTGTACGTAGAGAGCAGAGGCTATTTAGTGTTTGAAGGGGCTTGTAAGCAGAAGACAACTGAGTCTTCCAGACTTTAGCTACACAATGTTCCCTTAAAACAAGGAAATGAGCAAAAGAAGTCAGCATGAACAAATCACTGTCAATAAAGTCTTTTCCTGGAGAAAGAGTGAAAAGATAATTTCCAGCCATGGGAATCATCAGCGCCTTGGATCCTGGGTTCGGACCACTAACATCGCTCAGTCATTTGCCCTTATTGCCCTTCCTGAAGCCTCTCATAGGGGATTTAATACAAGACAAAGAAGAAAGCAAGCTTGTGTTTATCCTTTGTGCACTGTGGATCTGACACTGCTGCTGCATCCTGCCACGTTTATTTGCTGTAACAGCTTTAAGTGACAATAGTAAGACAAACCTCCTCCCTTTCTAATTCACAAATAAGTAATCTGTAATGTTTTCACCTACACTTAAATCCTCAAGCAAACACAAAAAGAAGACAAAGGAAATCCTACTGGGGGCATGGTACTACCAGAGACCTTAACCACACAGAATCCATCATCCCACACAGCACTGATTTTGGTGTCCCTTCTTCAGTTTTCCATTATAACCAGGGTGATGTCTTGCTGGTCTGTGCATTTTACTGCATCTTTAAAAGCCTTACTGAGTCACAACTGCCTATCTGCTGAATATTTCAGACCACAGACAACTTCAAATAATTTTCTCTGCCACTTTGCACCAATATGTTTTGTGTGTCAGTGCAAGTACAGGACAATTTTCCCTACCTTAGCCCATTTCCTTCAGGAAAACTAATGCTATGTAAAGCTAAGATATTTTCCTCTGAAAAAACAGGCCAATCGAACATGAAAAGTTGGAAGCTGTATAGGCATGACACTTAACATCAACTTTAGTTGTATGACTTACGGCCTGGTCCAGTATAATATGCTGTGGAGAACCTAAAACTGTAGCAATTGAATGAGAATGTACTGGATTAATCCTGACATATCTCCAGCAGTCAGAGTGGGAGCCAGCTGCCTCACTCAACACCACGTGCTGTGCATATTGTTCTGGTCTCACCAGGGATTAGCACAGCATTGCTTTAAAACACAACTTTGTGGAAAAAAAAAAAAATTCTATTTCAGTCTTCAGTCCCTTCTAAACTTCTGAAAAAAACCCCAAAAACAACACTCTATGTAAATGAAAATATAAAACAAAAATGCCTTTTGAACCCTTTTGAGCTGGACAGAGGGTATAACACAGCTGGACCACATTCCTACACAGGATGCTCTCTCGCCTGTGCCCCAGGTTTCCCAGGTCTCCCACAGCATGCAGACCCAAATTCCCAGCATAGGTTTCTGCACAATCCATCTTAGGTTACATCATGTCACTAAAGTTCATGTCTTCAAATTACATACACCTCAAACCTAGTCACTATGTATTTAAGACAGTTTTAACCAACTAACACCAGAGCGGTTTGGAAAAGCAATGTGGTTCTCATATACGTAAGCAATGAAGAAGTCCAAGTTTTTTGTTTTTTCTGTGAGACATTTTGAAGAGTTTTAGAGTCATCATTTTTGTTGCGAATCAATAGTTTAAACATCCAAATGAAAATACTCACTTTGTTTTGATGTGTATTTTTGATACCGCAGAAATAAAATGACTCTTTAAATTGCAAAAGTTTCAGTATTTTCTATGCCAAACCTTAACTTTGGGGTTTTCTTTTTAACCAGTAATAACAGTTTCTGCATATCAAACAAAACCACAGTATTTTAAGGAAAAAATATTTCTCAGTGGAAAATTTTAACCAGTTCTACTCCATTAAAAAGAAAGTAATTTGTTAAATGAAAGGGCAAATCACAGTCACACTTTTTTGTCGTGTAGGCCTTTTAGGGCCTTTCTTCTCATTAATATGCTAAGAAACACTAGCAATGCTCTGTAATTTAAACTACTGCACAGACTTTTTAATCTGAAGTGAGATTAACAAGATGGAAGATACAATAACGATATGGTATTTGTAATAACAGTAGTTCTTAAATGTCTCAGCTGAGATCCGGACTGCGTTTTACTGGGAAGAAAAAAAACAGCATGAGGCAGTCCCTGTCAAACAGCATTTGACACTTAAAGGAACAAAAAATGGTGGGAAGCTGGTGAAGAGGCAGAGTGACTTCTCAGTGTCACAGCGGGGGGCCCACAGCAGACCTCAGCTCATGCAGTGTGCAGTCAATGCCCTGGCCTCCTTGTGCCCAACAGCCCGCAGCCCATGCCCAGCTCCCCAGGCTGGTTCCACCTGTGCTGCAGGGGCCTGGACAGTTCCACAAGGGCCAGGCTGGCAGCTCCTCAGCCCTCTTTTCTTCCCACCCCTTCCAGCATGCAGTTTCTTCAAGGTTAGTGTGGATCGCCAGATGTTCTTCCTTCCCAACCTCTTCGGGGCAGCAAGGATGGAGGATTTCACCCCACCACTGCGGTGTGTACAGGTGGTTTGAAAACTTATGCCCGTGAAGGTGGGAGTACCCGACGTCTTTGGATGAAAAGACCAAATTCCTGTCTCCCACAGCTCTTGAGTTATCCCTATTTGGCATGCTGGTTTCAGATTTTGGATGAGTTAAACAGAAACCTGGTTTTTTTATTTATTTATTTTTTTAATGTGGACTCACTTTGACATCTCACTGAAATGTGTATTTTTCTGCAAAATAAGAGAAAAGGTTTAATTTTACTATCCAATTTTGGTAGTAACAAAGTTGATGGCAAGAGTGAGAACACTCATGTACAGAAAAACATCTAAATCTTCCAGCTAGGACATTTATGAAAAATGAGTTAATGCTGTGTAAATTAAGAAGTATGAGGCATGCCATTACAAAAAAGTGCTTTCTAGAACTGCAACATCTGGAAACTACTGCTACAAATGACCTGTCTGTTAACAACAGTAAGGAAGGAACATGGAGGGTTTCCCTCCCATCCTAAGGGCACTAGACAACTGCACTGTCAGTTTAACTCAGAGCTCATGAATCAAGACTCACCACCTAAAGGAAAAATAGTGCTACTACAAATGGTGACTGGAATTTTAAAGATTTATTTCCTTGTATGTATGACTTACTGCTTCCAAGTTACCTCTTAAACTGAAAGTATAGACTAAGTGATTTATTTATTTATTTATTTTTAAACAGAAGCTAACATTCTTCTACTGACGCTGGACATTAGAATTTGACACAATAAAAAAAATTATCCAATATTGTGAAAGGCAAGAGAACTGCAAAACATTAGCTGCAAAGAACTGGACAGACCTGGGATAAAATTTAACAAAAATTAGTAGAAACAGAAACATTGCTCTTTTCCTAAATTCTACTTTTAGTACTCAGAATAATTAGGAATCAACATAAAGAATAGCTGAGCTAATTTATTTCTTTGATTTTTAAACTTAAAAATAAGCCTACCGATCTTAAATTACAAAATTATAGAAAATCATCCCTCATTAACTATAGTAACACTAAGGTCATTTGTCTTGTCTCTAATGATGTTTAAACAAGTCTGCCTTCTAAGAGTGAACACCTATAGCTGAAAACTAGTATTCCTCATACCTCATTGTTTTCTGAATTATAAATAATGTTTCACCATTCTATACACTTTTATTTGGATTAAAGCTTTTTTACTTACACACCAATGATTCTTCTTAAATATCTGTCTTTCTAACAACCATAGCCACATTTCCTCTCATGCGAGCTTTCCTCTGTAATGAAATACAGTCTCATATATATGGATTATTTGACCTCTTACTATTTGCTCTTTAAAAGAATGACTATTTACAATTACTGCAGAAGCTTAAGAAAATAAATAGAAAAATATCTCATCCAAAGTCTTTTGAACTCTTGCAGCTTGAGCAACCTTAAACATTGAGGTCATATTTAATATACCTAATATAATCAAACAAGAGAAAAATGTCATGCCCTTCCGGATACCAAGAGAATCTTATCCCTCTAGCGCAGGAGACCTTTTCACTAGTTCAGAACAGTAATTTTCTTTGATGGGAAGATCAGTATTTTAAAATACAAGATTTTTCTAGTGGTTGAGCTTTGAGTTATTATTAAAATGCTGACACATTTTCCACCAGTTTTCCACCCCCCCTATTCTGTAACCCAGTTCAGCTCTGTGAAAACCCAGCATCTGGGTGAACACCTCCGACAAATTACACCCCTTAGTCCAGGTTCTCGATGGCTGTGCAGACGTCAACACAGCTGTACCCTGCACCACACATGCCACAAACACATTTCAAATGAGAATTGGAGTTTGCTGGTTCCAGCTGCCAAGTTTGAAGTGAGGGAAGCAAGAAACACCGAGTTGCAGGGAAATGAGGTTTGAATTTTCAGACCTGCGTGTTCACCATGAGATCTCGTTTCCTTTGGGTCAGACATACACTTATCACTTGATTACCAATGGCACAAGACACCAACGTATATCTTGCTTGACATTTTCTGTTGACCAAGCCATCAACCACAGTTCATTACGTAAATACCGAATCCTCTCCTTTGGAGTGGCTGTTGCCTATTATTATAGTATTGTTGCAAAATGCTCATTTCCAATGCTCCAAAAGATGAGTGGGATCACATTTGATAAAATGCAAGCCAGGGTTTATTGCTCATTTCCACTGTCTATAGCTTATTGAACAAAATCTTACACTCAAAGAAGAGGCAATAGCTGAGAGAATAAGAAAGATCATCAGGAGAAGAGAGCAAAGAGCCTTTGATTTTGCCTTCTTTTAAATAGCCTCTCTCTTAGGGAATGTTACCTATTACAAATGCAGCATTTTGCTGGTAGCAAAGTTCAGCAATACATAAACAAACTATGGGATCGTTAGTTCATTTTCCTACAGGAATATGCTGTATTTCACTTGGGAGGGGAGCATTCTTCCTCTCTCTCATCTTGAATTTATTGGACAGTTTAATGTAAGTTAATATCCTACAAATCTGAAAACTGGCAATTAGAAAAATTGACCATTACTAGATACTAGAGATTCCACCAAGGAGAGTGGCATTATGAATTCCTCGGGGGCAGAAAAACATTGTGTCAGAGTTGACACTTACTTAGACATCAAAGAATCCAGCCATGGAATTTAAATCCATAAGAAATGAGGCTCTGTGTCTTTGCTGCTGCCTCTGTAAATACCTGGCTTTAATCAAGTGATTTGAATTACAGTAATATTTGTAGGTTCAGTTTTGGAATCAAGATACTACCATGCCAGAAATAAACAGCAAAGTCCTGTAAAAGGAAGAGCTCACATTCTGAGGAAACAACAAGAAACTATAGGCATATCCTGAAAAATGATGGACAAGTTCAAAGATATTGAGATACAGATCATCCTGACATTTTTATGAAGCATCTGGGCTCCCGTTACTCCTAGGCATATCTCACAATCTTCCTCAAACAACAAAAAAAATCAACAGGAAAGTAGTCTTGTCTTAGCAAGACGCAGAAGTAACAGAACACAATTTAACATATCTGACATGGATTAATTGATGCTGAAATCTATTTTCAGCTCCCCAACTCAACCCCATCTATTTCAATAATCTTACATGCTTTGGTGTGCTACTGTTCCGCACCCAAAGCCAGGGAAACTTTGTCCCCTGTACAAGTGCACAGGGATGAGGCACTTCAACAATGAAACTAAGAATATCTTCTTGCTTCTCCCTAACAGCAAGAGAAATTCTGTCACAGCTGCTAATGCTGAAAGTGCCTCCTGCCTCAGAAGGTTTAGAAACAGTAACTATAAAAAATTTGGATGTCAGCTTGCAGAGTCATTTGACAACAAGTTATAGTTTAAGACCCTCACGCTTTTTCTGTGGGGACTGTAGCCCCCATACAAAAAGGGAAAAGCCTGTGTAAGAGTTATTTAGAGTCTCAAAAAACTGGAACTTGAAATCAGTAAATCCAAGAAAGCTCTAATAAATTCCCTGGCTAAAAATATGGGCTATCAACTTTAGGCAGCCATTTCAAAGTCAAGGAAGGATTGAAGAAAACCAGAGACCAGTTATACTTCAGCCGTATAACAGAGTTGCTAGAGCAACGTTTGCCTGGAAGAGCAACGAAGCTGCCACGCTAGTACAGAACAGGTAGATGCAAATCGCAAAGCTGAAGTGATTCCTAGGTCTTGTCACTGGAGAACATGCGTCCTTACAAAAGTTCACAAATTTTAATGTCTTCCTTAAGGAAACATCTGGTTATTGCCTCTTCTTCAATGAGCAGTAGCCAAAAAGATCTCAGAGGACCTCCCTAACTACATGGTAGGTTCAACCAGCTAGGGAGTTGGACTAGTAGTATGTATGCAGTCCCAAGCACCCCATTCCAAACGCAGAAATGCATTGCCATTTTACAGGTATACATATAAAGAGGGGTGTATGGGGAGAAGTACAATTAAGTAGTCATAGGAATTTTCAATATTGCATAGGACGTGAACTCGCACAAGCTTCAAGTCAAAAAGGGGCAGGTTTCAAGCCTATAGAATTTATAGGAGAATAATTTACATGGCTGCAATCAACTTCCTCTCACATATTTCTGAGGTATACCAACCTGAGGTATTACAAGGCCAAGTAGTATTCCTGTATGCCTTTATAAAAAGTGTTACTTAAAGACTCTGTTCATCTATTCAACAATTCATCTTTCTTCCTTTTTAACAAAGAAGGTCAAGTTTCCAGGCTGCCAGATATATTGAGAAAGATGAGTGTTCAGCAGAAGTGGAGTAGCAGTACTGTTCTGCAAACAGCCCTGAAATTGGTTCTTGAAAAGAGAAAAGTAAGTGCTGTGTTAGGAGGTTTTGTGCTGGTGTGAATCGACATTGTTGTCTTTTGTAGGTTCTGTCTGCTGCAGAAGAGATGTCCTTTCAGGCATCAACACTGGGCACACACAATGGTCAAATTCTGCAGCAGCTACTCAAATGAATCAAATTCTACAAGGCCTTCTCCCAAATTAAAAATGCAAATGATGAGTAACAAGAATTTGGGGCCTTATTCTACAACATCCTTAAGAAAGAGTGGTTAGATAATCTGTGCTGAGCCAAGTAACTGGGCATGCCATGAAGCCTGCATCTGAACACATAGATACAAAATTTTGTTCGATGGGATAGTAGTTGAGGATTTCTGGAAAAATGTAAAATACGGAAATACCTTACACAATATCAGATATTTCAAGAATTCTATACAGCTTATACCTAAAAAATTTTCACTGTAAATTACAATTATGTTCTTTGCTGCTCTCACTGGCTTTTAAAATTGCATACACTGGTCAGGATATCAAACTATCCACCGTTTATCTCAATGTGTAAAATCTTTTAAGCACACATAAGTCAATAACTGTCTATTTTGTTAGGAGCTTTTAAAACGTTTATCTTCGAACTGTATATATATTTACCCAGCTGAAAAGAGAAATGGTAATCATTTATAAAGCAAAAAAAAAAAAAAAATACTAACAGCACCTGAGAGGTAATGACAGCTCCCCTCCTCCCCCACAATACACCCAAGATTCAGTACTAATCTTTCCTGAGAGTCAGCCTTTGTTAGCTGTGACATTTGTCCTTAGATATTGACAACCTAAGAAAGGTTAAGCTCAATTTATAATTAATTACAGTAATATAGTATGGAAAGAACATTCCATTGGGAATCAATCCAAGTGAGTCCCTTTAAAAGCTCTCAGAAAAATTAGGTAACTTTAAAGATAACATAAGAAGAAAATCAATTAAAAGATTTTATTCATATTTCCCTTTTATCACTTTTCAAATTAATTACAGTATATCAAAATGGTATTGCATGTTATGTGTTTATTATTTATTCCCATTCTTAAGTGAAAGCAATTATCAAAATATTACTGGAATTTCTTTTATCACTGCAAGCTTAAAATGTAACTAGGAAAAACCCTTCATAGTTCGTTCTTCAAAGATTCAATAACCAAGTACAAAAAGTAGCAGAGAAAGATCATACATCTTACGAACACACACACATATATATACACACACACAAAAAGGAAAACACACTCATATCTTTTAGGGCTTCTCTACTATGCAAGTGTTGTACTGACTAAACACCAAACTGCTGCAGCTATCACTGCAGATAGAAGTCCCTAGCTCAGACTGATTCCCAGTGCGAAGGCGGTACCATCACGATCACCAACTGGCCCCAGCGCCTGCTGCTGTCCCCTCCCCAGCAGGAAGAGCTGGCACAACCCCATCTCTGCTGGCAGGACCCAATGGCGATATTCCTTAGCCCTCTGCAGTCACAGCAGCCAAGCATCAGTATCGGGGTTCAGCCGAGCTAATAAGGCCCATTTTGGGCTGACCCAGTTAGAGATAGCTCCATCACTGACTGCGAGGAGGGCTGGCAACCTCTAGCAGCAGGGAACTGACTAGCAGAAGGGATCGTGCCCATGATTCAGGTAGGTCACCAGTTGGCACAGGCAAAAGAACATCTTTCCTTAGACTCGGGTACTTCCCAAGATATCTTTAGTCAAAAAACAAGCATGTCATTCTTCAATTTGTTTTAAGTCAGATTAGAAGACAGTCACATTAGGAGCTATAAATAAACTATTTTCTTCTCAAGTTAACTTTAGCAACGTTGATCTCTACCTTACTTCTTCATAACAGAATCACAGAATTGCTAAGGTTGGAAAAGACCTGTAAGGTCATCAACTCCAACCATCAACCAACACCACCATGCCCACTAAACCATGTCCCACAATGCCACGTCCACACATTCCTTGAACACCTCCAGGGATGGTGACTCCACCACTTCCCTGGGCAGCCTGTTCCAATGCTTCACCACTCTCTCCATAAAGAAATTTTTCCTAATATCCAGCCTAAACCTCCCCTGGTGCAACTTGAGGCCATTTCCTCTTGTCCTGTCACTAGTCACTTGGGAGAAGAGACCAACACCCACCTCTCTGCAACCCCCTTTCAGGTAGTTGTAGAGAGCGATAAGGTCTCCCCTCAGCCTCCTCTTCTCCAGACTGAACAACCCCAGCTCCCTCAGCCGCTCCTCATCAGACTTGTGCTCCAGACCCCTCACCAGCTTTGCTGCCCTTCTCTGGACATGCTCCAGTACCTCAATGTCCTTCTTGGAGTGAGGGGCCCAAACCTGAACACAGCATTCGAGGAGTGGCCTCACCAGCGCCGAGTACAGGGGCACGATCCCCTCCCTACTCCTGCTGGCCACACTGCTTCTGATACAGGCCAGGATGCCGTTGGCCTTCTTGGCCACCTGGGCACACTGCCGGCTCATATTCAGCCGGCTGTCGACCAACACCCCCAGGTCCTTTTCTGCGGGGCAGCTTTCCAGTCACTCTTCCCCAAGCCTGTAGCGTTGCATGGGGTTGTTGTGACCAAAGTGCAGGACCCGGCACTTGGCCTTGTTGAACCTCATACAATTGGCCTGGGCCCATCCATCCAGCCTGTCCAGATCCCTCTGCAGAGCCTTCCGACCCTCCAGCAGATCAACACTCCTGCCCAACTTGGTGTCGTCTGCAAACCTACTGAGGGAGCACTCAATCCCCTCATCCAGATCGTTGATAAAAATATTAAACAAGACCGGCCCCAAAACTGAGCCCTGGGGGACTCCGCTTGTGACCGGCCGCCAACTGGATTTTGCTCCATTCACCACGACTCTCTGGGCTCGGCCATCCAGCCAGTTTTTTTACTCAGTGAAGAGTGCACTTGTCTAAGCCACGAGTCGCCAGCTTCTCCAGGAGAATACTGTGGGGAACAGTGTCAAAGGCTTTACTAAAGTCCAGGTAGACAACATCCACAGTTTTTCCCTCATCCACTCAGCGGGTCACCTGGTCATAGAAGGAGATCAGGTTGGTCAAGCAGGACCTGCCTTTCATGAACCTGTGCTGGCTGGGCCTGATCCCTTGGTTATCCTGCACGTGCCCTGTGAGCGCGCTCAAGATGAACCTCTCCATAATCCTCCCCGGCACTGAGGTCAGACTGACAGGCCTGTATTTCCCCGGATCCTCCTTCCGGCCCTTCTTGTAGATGGGCATCACGTTGGCAAGCAAGGTGAGGCCCAAGAACTCTCTGAGACAAGAGTGGGACCCTTTTCACTAAATGCAGCTAGTCTGATCACCAGCCCAACACAGTCAGTCCCATTGGTTTTAGCGAGTTTCAGCTGCCTGGCAGCAGAATTCAAAAGATAGCCCAGTAACAAAACAAATCAACATAAAGGGGAGGCTACTGAAAGAGGGAGTGTTCCTCCCTAAACAGCATCTCCTTTTGGTATTGCCAAAGATGACTGGGTAGAATAGATCATTAGTGTGACCCGGCTGGAGTCTTATGTTCCTCTATACGTAGTTATTGCAATCATAATTACAACAGAGTTACAGGAATGATTTTGAGTAACTGGCCAAGTTGACTGCAAATGCTCTTTCTTCATATATGAACAAATAATAATTTGTAATGAATTACTAGGAACCTGAGCCAGATCTGATCCATGGATAACTTAGTCACATAATTCTCTGAGCATGCAATTCAGCTTCATTTTGGAGTTTAGCAAAATTTCATAGGTGGGCATCACCACTCAGGTATTTAGGCACAAGCCCAGACAATCAAAGCTATCATCCTAGCAGGCCTTTTGGTATATTCATTCTAAACACAGCTTTTAACTGAAGTGTTTTGTCTCCAGTCTTTATATAATGCAAACAATTGTTTCTGACTAGTTTTCATGTGGCTGGCATTATGCAGTATATCCAAAAGAACGCAATGAACAGTAACACAGAACAAGATTCATTTTTGCTTACTCCATGACTTACACTGATTCAGTGTCTGTAAAATATTACATTAATTAGATATCTGATTATGCAAATAAACTACATAACTGTTTGTGCTACAGGCTCTCAGATAATTTCAAATGCTTCTCAAAATGATTGTGTATACTGTGTGGGTCCCTCTTCCTCTGCAGGGTGCTTGAAAGCAGGGTTGCATGAGCTGGGGACAAGCCCCAGGGTGGTGGAGGGACAGGCAGAATGCCTACACAGAAGAGAAGGGACCTCGGGCCCACAGGCTTGACAGCTCCTGGTCAAAATCTCCCCTTTCTCTGAAGGTAGATATATCCTAAGAACCAAGTTTCAGGAAAATAAATGGAGGAAATACTCCCTAAGTAAAAGAGTTTACTCCAAATCTCTTTGAGAAAAACTGCTTCCGTTACGTTAAACTGACATCTGAGTATGTTCAGAGGAATATTTACAGGGAAAAGAACATCCCTGTTAGGGCTGGCTAATGCTGCAAATGGGATCCAGATTTTAAGATACAAGAACAGCCATGTATATCCTATATAGTTAAGAGCACTAATATACCTACCCTGAAAACATTTGCCAAAAATGGTAATCAAGAGCAGGAAAACACCGATTTTCAGCAAAATTTTTAAATCCTTCTGAGATTTTTTGTTTTCTGTTCATCATTACTACAAGCGTTTGGTTGGATAGGCAAAATGCCTGAACTTTCTCTTCCAAAAGACACTATGAAAATGACCTAACAAAAATCTGTAGTCAGAAGGCCATTATACTTTCACATTGTCATATTAGCTGAAATAATACTGTAAGTTTATGCAATCACTAAACAAACATGTAAATAACAGTGTCAGGACCTCCAAAGAAGGTCAGAATGACCTTCCATTTTTTATATAACAGGAATATAATAATTAGAAAAGACTGGTAAACACACTGAATTCTTCTTTTTTCATGAGATACGTCATTTCAGTTACAATTTGCTGACAGTTGCTGTCAAAATCAACATGTTTTCTCGTGCCTTTTTTGTCTGAACACTAATAAGTAATTTTAGATGACACTGAAGACTTGAGTAACCTGTAGCAACAGTATGTAGCATAATTATCAGGGGCAGCAGCAGCCGCCCTTGTTTAAAATATTTAGAAGACATTTTTCATGCTGAGACAAGTACATTACATTTATAAGCAAATTCTAAGTCTTCTCTCCTGTCTCCTAAAGAAATCACTTCTAATGCGGTAGTGATGGGTTACTTATATTGGCTAGCAAAATAGCTGTTTTTTCCCTTTACACCTTAGGACCTCTCAGGCAAATGTTATCAGGAGTTTTACCATCAAAGAGGACTGGGAACCCACACAGAGTACAAAACCCTAGCTTCTCCTGGGGTCCTGAATCATCACATCTATCGGGACAGGCCTCTCTGGCATTAACAGGCTTTTGGTTTCTAAACATATGTGGCAGGCAGACTCCGACCTTGTATACTTGGTGAAAGGAAGGATGCTTTGAGGATTTTCCACAGTGACTGATTAATGTGGATCTATTTAGAACTTTTAAACCATTAATGTCATTTTACTGGTTGAGTGTTTCTGCAGTTGAAACTAGATGAAGATACTAAATCTGCAAGTTTAAGTCCAAACTGCAGATCAGACCTTTTATTGTTCCTTCGAATTTCATCAAGACAGAGATCTTTCTAGGAAGAAGCACAATTTATTTACTAGTATATGCATCCTGTTTTCAACTTCAGAGTCAAGGGCCAGCTGATAAATAAAGAAAACACAGTCTCAAGAAACCACCGCCTGAAACTGCCTGCTCTCTGCAGAATTCATTTTGAATATGCTCAGAGTGCTGGAATGGTACCATTATGGCAGTTGGGTGTTAGGGAAGAGGAACAGTATGAAAACAGAGCTGAAAACAACGAATAAAGATGCTTATAACAGATCCAAGACAATGACTTTTCATTTATGGTTGTCAGGCCTCTTTCATTCAAACTTCATTTCTGATCCATGCTTTGTTAATACAAAAAGCAACAGAAGGATCCACTTTAAATGGTTATATTAGCCAAGAAGTCTTGCCATTACTTCTTATTCTAGAAACCATTTCCTCACTGATGGCCCACTGAAATTCCTGAGATCCATTCATGTACTTCTCTGACCCATTTCTGATTAAGTTCTGCAACAAGAGCAAACAAAAAAATAGCTTTTCTTTTGGTTTGAAATTTCTCAAACTTTGTATAAGATCTCAGAGAAATAATCCTAGAAAATATGAAGGAAATCGGACACGATGTTTTCGAGCTGGAGGGTAGTGAAAACTTAATATTTTGACTTTTAAAAACACATCATAATCCAAATAAGTCTCCTTTTACAATGTTAACTCTTACTCACTTAAAGATTGACAAACTCAAGCAGGGACATCTGGCGTAGTCAACAGCGAGTTACACAGGTACTTAAAAAAGTGTCACTATGTCCATTTAACAAAAACTAATCACCTTTTGCTAGTAACTGACTGGATATGAGTTACCAGCTCTGACAACATGCTGAATTAGTGTTAGCAACACTGTCAAGAATCAATCATGCTTTATCAACCATGCAGTAAAACAGCACATTATGTATCGTATCACATACTGTGCAGCACAGTGACCATGTGTGGAGCTTTAAAGTCCACTGAGTGTATGCAGAAAGTGGACAGAAAATAGGGTTTCTCAGCACAGAACTTGAATTTGCATGGAAAAGATGTCCCAAAAGGGCACAGGATTGGATATCTGAAAATTTTAATTGAGCCAGCAACATGCCCTAGGGGCAAAGGCTAATGGTATCCTGGACTAGATTAGGACGAGTGGTGATCTTCCGTTTTATTCAGCACTGCCAAGGCCACACCTGGAATACTGTGCCCAGTTCTGGGCACTAGGTGACCCTGTCTGAGCAGGGGGGTTGGACTAGGTGTCCCAAGGTCTCTCCCAATGTCAACCAATCTGTGATTCTGAGAATTCCCTTTTTTTTTGTTTCCTTTGTGACTTCTGGTAAGTCACCTACAGGTAAACAACACCCTCCTGCTACCCAAAAGACATTAAAAAGTAAGGAATTTAAAATTTGGGTGTCCCTGCTGGACATGTGGATCCTTAACTGTAGCACAAGAAATCTCAGAAAGGGACCCAAACCTAGCAAGCACCCAAAGCAGGAGAAAACAACAGGTACCTAAGTGTATGCAAACCTCTGCATTTTCTCCAGTGTTTGAGTACTTTACTAAAGACTTATCTCACACCTGTTGAAGTCAACAACACAAGATTAAGATTCAGCACTTTTGTTTGCTGCCTCTAAAAGGCACAGAGGGCTTCCCTTCCTTATAGGACACACTGAGTACTTAAGCCACTGTATAATGCCAAAATATCAGATAAAAATTGGAGGCAAGAGAAGTAACAAGACTGATGGGAATTTGGTGTCATCAAATTGCTGTCATTCAACACACATTCCAAGCACTTCAAAAGAAAAGAAAAAGAAATTTGAATTTTAGGAGAGAAAATAACTCAGTTAAATTCAGATAGCTCAAGAACAGCAGTTAAAAGAAACAAAATGAAACAAAACACACTATCAAAAAGCACAGTAAAAGTTCCCTGTCAAAACTTGTCTACCTACTTGTAAACCGATAGTATAGTATAGCATTCATAGGACAATTATGTGCTCAGTGAAACTATTATGCTTCTGGCTACAGTCTTGAGTGGCATTTATCAACATGGCAACTTTCCCGTCTTACAGCCCTCAGCTCACAGTAGGCGATAACTCTTTTTATTTTTATCCCCATTTTTCAGATGAGGCTAAGGCAGAGAGATTAACAAATCTGAGAAAAACATGTAGAACAGGTTTGGAACTAACCACCTCCTGACAACTAATTTAGTTCTCTGACAATTAAATCACATTCTGAGTTCAAAAGCTCTGGCAAAGTGCCGTCATGATTAGATACTTGCCTAGCCTACCTAAAACTTGTGGATTTGCAGAATTGGGCTACGAATCTCACATGAGCACGGTCTCACAAACATCCTCGTGGATCCAAGGCTGCCTCTGTAGACCCAAATGTGCAAACAATCCAGGCATGATGAACCCAGTTAATGTCCAAGACCACCCAGCAGCCCAGCGTAGCAACAGGAGTTGGCAATCGTCAATGCAACCTAATTTATTGTTTAACGCTGTAATTAAACTGCCCTGAATACACAAACTTGTTTCGCTCAATAATTGTTTTACTTGCCTAAAATAGGAACTGGAAGCAGTTGATTTGAGCTATATAGTCTGTGCTCATCTGCTTTTCAGAACACGTACCAGAGTTTTTCATTAATAACATGCATTTTTTTACTTCCTTCAGCGCACTAGAGAAGAGTTTAATTTCCCTTTTTCTCCAGCCACAAGAAAGCACTACTTGCTCAAATCAAAGCTAAATTAAGCCACTGGTCCTTTCAGTGCATGTGCCAAGAGACACTGCCCTCAAAAAGCAGGCCCACAACAATGTAAAACAAAGGAAAAGGAAAAAGTAACTTACTGTCTAGGTTGCTTAGCTTGAATCCCAATCTCTATTCCCTGCTCTGCAGCCTGAGGTGGTGAACTGGCACTCTCAGTCAAATGGCACCAGGCTTATGTCTGTGGTAAGGGCAGACCTGTCAGGTCGCATGCTCTGAGCATGGGACCCGCTCAGTTGCCCTCCCCTCGTGCTCCTGCAGCACAGCACCAGCATCTCACACATACACAACACACTGCTGCCACTTCCTGTGCCCACCTATGCCTGCTGCATCAGACCCTGCTACTGAACAGGTACCAGAGGAATTGTTCTGCAAAAAGGACCTGCCCTTCCTACCAGGATGCTGTACTCAGAGACACCCTTTGAGCAGCAGCCCCATTCCACCACCCCTCCCCGCTCACTATGAACTTCCACCTGTGTTTGTGCCCTAATGGACCACATCCCTCACACGCAACCTTCCACAGCAGCACTAAGCTCACACAGCTGTAACCGCAGTTTCAAGTAACTTACCTGTGAACTGACAGTTTGGGGAAGCCCTAACTTATAGAATCATAGAATGGTTTGGCTTGGAAGGGACCTTAAAGATCACCTAGTTCCAACCCCCCTGCCATGGTCAGGGACACCTTCCACTAGACCAGGTTGCTCAAAGCCCCCTCCAACCTGGCCTTGCCTTCTTTTTCTTCACAGCATCTTCAGTGGCATATCCAACTAAATGGCCATTTACAGAGGCTTAACACAAAACAGGAGAGAGAGCAGTTATTTCATTCTCATATCTTGGTGCCCACAGCTCCGCTTTCTTCCTTTGACTTCCTCATTTAAGTGGGATCACTATAACATTGACCTAAAAAGCATCCAGCAAGGTTTTGATCTTGCAAATTTTGGGGTACGTTCTCCCAAATCTAGCTAATAAATCAGCCAAAAGCTCAGTTTTCAGCATCTACTGGGATAGAACCTGAGGTCTCAATTAGGAGTAAGTTCTTGAAGCAGGAGCTTGGCAGACCAGTGAAGATAAAAGTTATCATCTGGTTGCAGAAAACAAACCAAAGCTAGGGTATATATATGCACCTGAGACCATTTCATTACCACACAAAGAATCTGCTGTAGTTACAATTTCATTTTCAGTATCAGACTCTTGCAAGGCAACATGACTAGATATAGGCAAGTAGCTTACTTGTAAAATCTTGTAATCTTTCAGCAACAAATAATAGCGAGTAAAATATTAATCACAAAAAAAATTATTTCCAATTTCTTAAATTTCAACATTTATTTCCTTATGGCCTTTTGCACAGTTTCTTTCTTCTCCAAAACACGCCTGGAATTTCATGCTTAACACCAATAGTTTCACTGATGTCAGCTCATCAGTCTACTTGGGGCCCAGTTTGGCCTGGTTTTGAGCTAATTGGAACTGGATATTAAAATACGCTGAAAGCATACTGAGTATCCCGTAAACATTATAATTATCATTATTCAATATGCATACAGGATAACTATAATAAAAATTAGAGTATAGCAACCAGCTGACTCAAAGTCCTTCAGCCACAGTTTCTCAAATCAACATCAGCAATCAACAGCAGTAAGCAAAATGTGATAATAGCAGACTGCTATTTGTTTACCTAAGCAAAAAGAGTTAAGTCCAACTTTTTTCTGGTAGATAAGAACTGATATGACAAAACCCGTTACCATAATTGGACAGAATGATCATGGAGAGAAAACTTTTTCCTGAATTCTAGATGTTAAAATGAATCCTGAAGCCTAAATCCTGGACATCTTGGGTTGAGATTCCTTAATGTAAGAAATATAATTTGAGATGGGAGGGCAGTGCTATGTAGCATGAATTCTTTACTGCCTTTATGTAAAGTTGTATATATGGACATTGCTACTCTGAACTACACTATGGCATAGAATACTTGATGAGAAACACAGTGGGGCTCAAGTACTTGCTGAAGTGGGTAAAGCATGAGAAAAGGACAGTGATCCACAGGGTACAACAATCTCCCATGAAAAAATAGACACAAAAGGCTTCTCATTTATACCGTGGCCTTTCTGCTGCTTTGATCACCCACTGAAAAGACCTATATGTACAACTTCAGTATGACAAAACTTTCTAGAAAGGCCATAGCATGAATGGGAATCAGGACCAAAATCCCTTCTTTTCATAATCATTTAAAAAAAAGAGAAAACTTAAAGCCTCAGCAACCTAATAAAATACATGGGAGGTTAAAAAGTAAAACTGGTTTGTTTCTAAAACAGGTCTTAATATAGTGTGCCTGTAATAATGAAAAAGGGTAAATGAAGAGCATGCCGATTCCTGTTATTCTTTGAGTTAGACCATGCCCTTGGGTAGTATACGAAACCCCAGAAATGCAAAATATGAAAGTAATAAACATACAATTGCTGAGAACTTGATAATGATCTCTGTGAAACAAAATCTGAGGATTTTTGGTAGGCTTTGATGATTCTGAACACGGAATTAAGCTGAATGTATTTTAAATTAAACCTAAAATAAAAACAGGTGCTGGAAAACATGCATGACCAAATTCTTCATCTGAACATGTGCTGCTTTTGGCTATTTTCTTTTAGATTTTAAAACTTCACTGGCATTCTGTGTATTCAACTCCAGCATGAAGCAAAGTACAGTAGCTACTGTTGGCATTCAGTTAAGCCAATCTAATTTTATAGATGTTTGTCTAACAACTCAGAACCACTGCTATTTCCATCAGTGAAGGATTATACCACCAAATAAATATATTCACTGTAGTAGATACAATTCTATATGCAACGAGGCCTAAGATATATGCAGTCATCATTTAGGTTTATGAAGTTCAACCCACTGCTCTGCTGGCAACCCTCGAAGCCTTATTGCCTGGAAAAAAAAGGCTGCTAATTAATTTTCCAAAGAGTTAATTTTAAGAACAAAACAAGATGGATTCCTAACTGGAATTTTCCTATATGAAAAATACTTATTCCATTAAAAAAAAAATATTTAGACTGCTTGAGAAACAGGGGAACAATACAGGAGAAAGACACAGAAGAAATTACTTGGTTTGCTGGTACATATGAAAAAGACTATCCTATCATGGCAAGCCAGAGGGCAAACTTAACAAGATGTATAGAATACGCTTCCACTTGTGATTGAATTACCAAACAAAAGATATCCATGTCACAGTGGAAATGCCCTAATCAAATAAACTTTGAAATACCATTTATTTGGGAACCTGACGTCCTATTTTCAGTTCTACAAGATTCTGAGGAAATTCAAGAGGGATACAAAACATAGTGCATTCTGCAGCACTTTAATTGAAAAATCTTTCATACTTGCGGTGTTTTTATAGATATTAAAAAACTGTAAGCCATGTATATGCATAGTTCCCTTTGCACTTGGTAGGATGACAGCAAAAACGTAAGCAATTCACTTCATGGTGCATGTCTGAAAACAGTTGTCTGTCCCATATTCACTTAGCTTTAAAACCTGGAAGTCTTAAAATAATATCCTAGGTCCTAAAAAAAAGTCCTGAAAAATTCGTTCCTGTGAAATTGTTTCTCACTTTGTTTTAATCTCCTTGTAGCATCTGCATGTCTCAGAAAACTCTTTAGAGTGAAAAGACAGATGTTTTCATTAGCCTAAAAAATAAAGACCCATAACCATTGCCAAAATAAGGCAATATTAACTCTACCTAAACACCAGAAGATAACAATTTTTAAAAAACTACCCATAAATCTGAAATGTAATGAAATGTAGACAGAAAAAGAGATTTCCATGGAATAGTTTTATGCATCCTGGAAAAAAACCAAACCAAAACCAACCCAGTCCACATGCTACATTTTTGATAATGCCTCCCAGTACAAAGATAAGCTTTCATAGTTTTCTGCAAGGCATAATTCTCAAGGGTTTCATGTAACCAAGTTATGCATAAAGCTGTCCATGACAGGCACATAATACAGGACAAGACAAGAAATGGAGCTTTATTTGCTCATAATCTTCAAGAGTGAATACTCAAGCTCCAACAGCTGTCTGCCTCCTCCAAATCCTAGTGTCTTCACTTAACTTGGCTACAAGAGGATTACTTGGGATTGATACAACTCCAGAGTTTCAGATTTACTCTTTCCTGACCCATGAAGTATTCATTTCACTCCTCCTCCTCCCCTCTAGACATCCTGACTACTTGAAGGGACCTACTGGCCTCAAACTGCCTGCCATAAGGCCCAGCTCTGCAAGTATCAGGCTATTTGAGGAAACAACCATACAGCTGAAGAGTCTAAAGGAAAGCAATGAAAAAGGTCAGAAATCCAAAGAATTTAATAAATAAAGGCTGAAGAAGCTGGCACCAGTCAGCGTGAAGAAAAAGAGATACACTCAGAATCTTAAAATGTGTAAAAATGTGCCACATACAAGAATAATCTATTCTCTATATCCTTACAAAAGAGATCCTTACAAGCAATAAAAAGTTGCGAGGGAGATTTAAGTTAGAAATTGAAACTTTCTTACAGTAATAACAAAAAAACTTGAAAAGACTGTCCGGGGACATTACAGAATCTCCATCATTAGAGGTCTTTAAGAAGAGTTTAAAGAACATCTGTCAGGAATGGCTTAAAGATAATTATTCTTTCCTCAGGCCGGGGATGGGTTACATGACATGCAGAAATCCATCTGCTGACCCCAGTCCTGTATGCTTAGAAAATTTATTTGCTGCAGAGATGAAGCATTTTGCATTAAATACTGGCATAGAGGACAACACTGAATACCTGTGTGAAACTATACCACAATCATGTCATTCCACAAGCCCCCAAAAGGATGCCATTGCAATGAGACTGAGTTTGTCTGGTAGGAGGTCTCTGAATCCTCAGAGACCGAGGATTTTTTTGCCAGACAGCAAGTACTCAGGACCAGTGGTCTCAACCCTCCTGAAGGCATGAGTTTTCTGTGCATTTCTTTGTTACAGGATAGTGCATTGCTTTCCCCTGCACTTTATACATTTGTAGTTTCAAAGACATTGTTGGGCTTCGCCATTACTCGCCTGTTACTCTTCCCAGGAACACAATTCCAGAATTGAATTTTAGTTGAAATTAATTTGAAAGGTAAATAGGATAACAGGTTAATTTTGAAGAATCAGATTGAGCTTGCAGTACTATCTGTATGGATTTTTTTTTTTTTTCCTACTTAGAAATAGAGCTGGAATACTGTCAGAAAACATGACAGCCCAAAATTTAGAATAGCAATCAATCACCAGTTTTCACAAATGGCCTTTTTATTCTCTCCCATGTGGCTGTTGACTTTTTGACTTGCACGAATGGAAAACGTTCTCTCCAGCCCTTGATTCCCATAGCACCAATCCCTGCAGTAAGCAAATTTTCAACAAGAGCAGCAGGCTGCAGGACTTGCCACTATTAATTACTCTGTAAGAAAGTAAGTGAAACTTGCATCATTTAAGAAACATTCTCCAAGCTTTACTTTTTAAACCACTCAAGGCAAAAGAAAAAAAGCATTGTTTAAAATGAACCTTTCAAATAGAAACCAAATAAATTGTGAGGGAGGGGAGCAGGAAGAACCTGGAGGACAACCAGTTTTCAAAACCAAGGTTACAAAATGGAAGTATGCATTGGCAATAAGCAGCATTCATGTAATTCAGGCTATATCAACCTTGAGTTTATTCCTGATCTTCCTTAACAGTCCACTTCAACATTAAAATGTTCCCTTTATTATTATTGCTTCAAAATTTAGAATTCAAGAAAGAGATTTGTCACTACCAGGAAAATGGGCATTGAAACAAATACTTTCCAAACATGTATAAATCCATTCTCAACCTTTCAAGAGGTTAATTACAACTAAGACAATGACTGACATTCTCTCCATCCCTGCCTTCCACCTTTGCCAGCTAAATATTAAAATTACCATATACAGCATAATCTTAATGTAGTAAGTATTGGAGTTCGCTCCCAATGAACGCAGACACATTTGACTAAGCTCCCCGACCCCTTGCAACCACATGGATATTATATAGCTCAGCTGAAATGCCACAGCAAATCCTACCTTCTTTTTCATTTTTCCAAGGTTTTTCAATAGTTTAGTTTGGGCAATTTATGCCCGTTTCATTATCAGGATATATTTACTAACTAAATTCTAAATAATGTCAAGGTTGTCAGGAATCTGACCTTGGAACTGAGAGACTGCAAATTTTATTAAAGCAGTGAGCAAGCCAGTTTCCAGTAAGAAAATGTGCAAGAGCATGATAGCAGCCATTTCAACATGTTTTATTATGAACATATTTTATGTTGTTCTTGACAAAAAAGATGAAAAATTGCAGAAAATGAACATGATTAGTTCTGCTTTTTAAATATAAAAGAGGGACTTGTTTTCTCTTAAAATATCTTCTCATTCAAAATAGTTCAATCACCTCTTCTCAAGTATACGGACATAACATTTATTTTGCAAAGGAGAATTTAGAAAAGTTGCATAAATGTCAAACAGTTACACACAAAAATATGTATGTTTGATGTCACATCATCAAAACATCCCAGAAAACATTTTCACCCATGGATACTACCATTGGAGCTCACCAGACTTAGCTCTTGATTCACTATTTGGAGCAGAATTGGGACCTAATTTACGTTTAATAGTTGTAAGTAATATTACATCGATTTCCCATTTACTACTTAAATACAATACATACACTTCGGGTATATTATCATCACTGCCACACCTAAGACCTATCGCTTTCTTTAGAAGAAAGAAATGGATCAAAACTATAGAATCAAAAAATAATAATTTTATTTAAAGAAATATTTTACATCTCAACTTTGTAGTAAACTATATGAATATGATATTGCATAACTGTGTTCAGTATATTTAGAGAGCTTCTATATTTAGACTGGACTATCAAACAAGTTACTGTAAGAGTCTGTATTTGGATATTACCAGCCCATAATTTTGAACATGGATTGCACTGTAACAAAACGTTTTGTGTCAGAAGAACGCAAACTGCACATTTACAACAAGTAAATGAGATGGATACATAAAAATGTGTTAGATACTATGACTTGAAAGCTGAAGGAACTTTCAGTCACTCAAAAAGCATGGCAATAAAAAGGAATAAAAGTATATGTTGCTATGCAAATCACAGTATTTTTCTTCTCTAAAGTGTATTAGCTCCCTAAGTAATTCAGAATTAATAGACCTGTTCCTGACAGAAAATGCATCTCTCATTTAAAAGCATGAGAAGTTTGTTACTTTTACTCAAGAAGATTTAAGAGTTTCCAAAAACTGTAAGTGGCATAAGCACTTCGGAGAGGTAGTTTTCCCCAGAGGTATAATCTTACTATTTTCAACAGGGGCCTGTTAAAAGAATTTATTTGTGAAAGGATAATCTGCAGTTTGAACTTTCTCACCAAGCTCCCTTCTCATTGCTATGCAGTGTGGGAGGTAAGTCTGCTTGCAATGCTAGCCATGTCTATCGAATCAGAACTAACCTTTTGTTCCAGTTATTTTCTTTGCAACTTTTTGCCATCAGCAGCCACCTCCAAAAAAAAAAAAATATATATTTTTGAAGCCTCAGTATCTTTTTGATAATTCACTTCCAAGCTGGTTCAAAATAGGAAAGTTTCATCATTTTACAGAAAGCCATTCAGGACTTTTTGCAGAAGACAGAAATACATGGCCTTAACTTTGTCACCTCTACTTCGTGAATACTAGCCATACAGCAATGTAAAAATAAAAGGAATGTCATCTAAGATACTGTAACACTAAATTATACTAGGGTCCAAAATTACAGACCAGAAGACTGATTTCCATTACTTATAAATACCAACAGAATAGCATGATTCAGACAGTAAATCAGTTTGGGGAAGAAAAAAAGAACATAGTAACAATCAGCACTAGCGATGTATGTAAACACACTAAGGAGATCAAAGAAAGATTGATGACTACAGTACTCATTTCACTTTATGGAAAAGAAATATTTCTTGGAGAGTAAGTATCTGTAACTTATACCACACGAAAAAATTAGGGTTTGTTCACTAAACATTATAAATGCATATAAAACCATAAAACACACATGCAAGTACCCTGCAATGCAAAATACAAATAACCCACGGTCTCCCAAGGAAAAGCACACAAACAAGTAAGCATATAAAATTAGAAAAACTTATAAAGCAGACTCTGGTGATGTATATCAAGAATGCAGCTTCATCACAATCTCACACCAAAAAAAACCCACTAGAACTTGATATCAAATTAATCTTCAAATGTGTGTATGGTTTCTGTTTTTTATCCAATGTTCTGTATTACATTTTCAAAGTATTAAAAAAAAAAATCTTGGTAACATCATGTACTGTAGGAGTAGCACTGGGAAATTTGGTAAAGAAAAAAAAAACACAGTCTCTTTGTTAGCCAAGCCACAAAGCATCTACAGAGCCTAATTCATCATGAAAATGCCAGGATGCCTGACAGCCGACTGACAGATCAGCCCTCTACTCATTCCCTCTCCCCTCACAGAGGAGCGCCTTTGATACGACATGTCTGTTCCTCCTGGACAGAACAACTCACGTGCAGAGTGGTTATACGCAAGAGCTTAGCTCAAGAAAAAGAGGAGAGGTTGAGCACAAAAGCCTTCACAGGACAGCTGGGAATTTGCTGGGTGGAAGAAACTTCTTGTCTCGTGTAAGGGAGCATTTCCACACACTTTCCTTCCTCCCCCTGGCAAGGGAGATTGCTCTGCTCTCCAGGCCTGCAGCCCCCGTGCAAGGCACCAGGCTTTGGCAGCACAACCTGGCAGCCACCCTGGCAGCCACCCTGGCAGCCACAGGGGCCTGCTGTTCCCAGAAACCCTGGTGCTGCCACGTGGGACCCGGGCGCTGCCATCCCACCTGGGTGCAGGTGGAGCAAGCCCTGGCTGCAGCACAACTGCACAAGCAATCCATGTCCTCCTCCACATGTAGTGTCACAGACTATGGGTTCAGCCTTTCTAGGTGTCAGTCAATCTGCTAGTTGCTTTAAAATTAAGCCTGTGCTTAAGTGCTTTATGGGACTGGGGCCAGAATACTCAGTTTCTTGCAGAACTGAGCCCTATGTTTTTATATCCATAATGTTAGCTCAGTCTTTCTGCCAAGTAAACCTCTTTCCCCTGAGTTTTGTTTATTTTTCAGGATTGAGCTCAGTGAGGTGTGGGGGTTAACCTAAAGTTCAGTGGCCTGATTGCCATGGATGTTGAAGGCACTTTACACTGAAAAGCAGCTATGAAGTATGCTCAATTTATCGGTCCTTAACTTTGCAAGGGACAAGTAAAGCAACACCAGGATAAGTGAAGGTGAGGTTCTCCCACTCAATCAGTGAAAGAACAGACTATACGTAGATGAAAAAGTAAATTAAAATAATACCAAGTACAAGTAACATGGCATTGGATAGTTTATGCTTTCAATAGATAAATTCTCTCTGTATATTTTAAAAATCTAAAACTCTGTAAGGCAAAAGAAAAAGGAAAACAAGAGAGTACTTGGAAAAATACTTCAGAAGCAAATGCCTAAACAAGAACACCCTCCAAATCACTCAAAAAAAAAAAAAGAGATTGTTTTTCTAATCATTATCAATGTGTTGGTGAGAAATGACCCTTCAAAAAAACAAAGGAAGAAATTGCTTAAGTTCAGGAACTTCGTGGGAAAGCCATCCTACACCGCCTTCCCTCCTTTCCCAGCTCGTAGCAATGACTGGGTGGGACAACACAGCTGAGAGAAGACAAGCTGGCTACTGCAGCCACACTGAGACCATCTGCAAGGGCAGGTGTGGAAGAGAGAAACTGGGCTCTATCCCACACATCCTGCAAGGCTGCACAGCTTTGAAGACTATGAAATCCCAGCAAATTTTTAAAACTTCGTTTCCCTTCTGCTATTAAAGCAAGCGTTCTTCCTTGGAAAATTTTTCCTCGGAAATTAGTCTAAGAATTGTGGGGAGAAACATTGAGCAATAATGGAAAACAATTTACTGTCTTAAGGCTTGACTCAAGAAAATGCAGATGCTATGAAGCAGAAGTGGTCATGAGGTCTTTGGCAGCAAACCAGCAAGGCACAGACTTTCTTGTTCTCTCCCTAACCTTTCATAAAACATTTTACAAATAGACAATGTACACAGGGAAAACTGGAACCACTCAGACCTTACAATGACAAGCTAATATTTATAGTCTTAGTCTCCCATTAGTGCACAAAATAAACCAGCCGCTACAAAAAACACAAAAGCAAAATAAAACTTTTTTGGCTAGTTGGCTGGTTTTGTTCCTTGGACCACAATTTTTTATCATCCCCTCCCAGGCATCTCATGGGAGGAGCGACTGTGATCTTAAAGGATTTTGACACTAGTCTCCCTCATGTCTCACTAGATGTTTATCCTCTCAAGACTATCTTTCTACACAATTCTGTATTTGCTGTCACTGTAAAACTATTGTTTAACTACACTGCTTAGCCTTAATTGTCTCTGCAGAATTTTGACCATTCATAGTGAATGAGAGAAACAAAAATTATAAACAAAGAAGAGTCTTATGACTCTGGCAGACAAATATTACCCTAGCTTATATAAATGCACCTAGGTCCTTGCTAGCGATACACCTTCAGGCTTTCTGATATGAGATTTGGTGCCCGATTTGCAGAGTATTAGGTATTTCCATTATTCATCTGTCGTTTGAAGGCTTTTGGTGTCATCCAGGCTGCCAGGTAAAGCAGTCCTGAGCCCAGGCAAAACATTTGGTTGTGATTTTGACATCAGTATGCGGACACAGATGTTTTCCATGCTGGGCAATCAAAACTGTCCTAGACTAGAGCTATAATAAGGCCAAAATTTGAATACTACTAGAATTGACAGAAAGGGAAAATTTATCCACTGTCTCCTGGCAGGGGGGAAGCATGACCTTGGTCTTCTCCTGATGCAAAATGTTGGACATACTATTAGCATGTTACCAAGAGGCTGGGGTTATAAGACTCAGATGATGTTGCAGAGTACTGATATTATAAGGGACTGTTTGTGGTTCCTCAAATAGCTCTTCTGTGGTAATCAGTAGTGGAAAAGCAGGTGGAGGGCTTTTACCTCTTGACAACATGAGCTGGCTCTTAAAACCTGGCTCCAATAGGCACATCACAGTGGTGCTATCTCCTAACGCTCAAATCGGGAACGGGAAACAAGATCCAGCATACTATCTCTGCTGATAATGAATTCAATGGGAACAATCTCTGAATCTTGAGATTGCCAGGTGAGCTCCCCCAAGAAATATAATGGAAGATACAATTACATCTAGCTGAAAATTCTGTTTAACGCTCATTAAAACTCTGTACATCTTATGCCAACAACCAGATATCTGCAACTGAATCTACCAGAAAGTATACACAGGCAACAAATAAAAGAAGTTAAGTTATTCAAGAGTCCTGCTATGTATCAGTCTGGAAACTCTAAATGCTCTAACATGAGCATGCAGCAAGTGCCTCCTGCTTCAGAAACACCATTTTTCTCTAAGCCTCAGAAGACTGGAGGAGCTCTTAGTCTTAAATACTTTTCAATATGTCCACATAACTCTAAGGATGCAATGAAACCTACAGATAGAGCAAGGAAAATCAGTAACAAACATTCTACTTGAATAGTTTGCAATTTTAAGATTTGTGGTAAAACGAGAAAAATAAACTCATTTTTCTCATAAAATTAATACAAGAAAAATTAGGGAGAAAGTCAAGGTGGGACCTGACCAATATTTGATGGCTTAATTTCTGACTTTCCTAGAAGTAACCGGTAATAGTTCATAACTATGCAACTTCACAGTAGCATAAACCACCACCTATTTCTGATTAACGCTATTATCTTTTAGAACCAACTTCATTGTAGATCTAGGATAAGCATTTTGAAAAGCAGCCTGAAAGTGGGAAGTAGTCCCCCGGGAAAAAGAATACCAGCACCCTGTCATCAGTGACACAAACTCTCTTTCTTCCTTTATATTTTTCCAGAGTAGTTTTCCAGTTCTTCAGCAGCAGAACACACAGGTTGATCTCCTTCACCACCACCTCCTCAGACTTCCCCTGTAACATCACCATGATTCCAAAGATCAGTCTCATTCTCTCAGACTTCAGACAAAAACTTTCATGCCTTTCAGTTAAAGACTCATTTCTTTTTAGACTGAATCTTCCACTTTTCTCTAAGAAGCTGAAATTTCACAGTAACAGGTCCTCACTCTTCTTGCTCAACCTAGCCCTTTCTCTTAGTGCTTTTGGCTTCTGCTTTGGCTCTCCATCTTCAGTATTGTGCCTCTTCTAAACCAAATTTCAATTGCACTGTAGTATTAAGCAGCTAATAAATCATGCAGTTCCCCAAATTTCAGAGAAGCAGCATGGAGTTGATAAGCTAGAGGTAAGAATGAAAAGTGTTATTTAGAGATGAAGTCAACTACCAGACCAGAAGTGTGAAAGGACAGAGCTGTAACTGTGTAAGAACAGTTTATATAAATGCAAAAACTAGAGTGATGTCACTAGCTCTGTCCTTTATTTTAAATGAGATTGTCAAAGTTAGTTAGATGGACTGGAAGAGGTGGGTATAACAAGAGTAGACAAAACTACAGAAGAAATTAACTGTTTCCTGGTTATTTGGCACCAACTTTCTGTAAGTCCTATTCTAGTCCATTAGATAAGTAACGTAAAACAAATAAAAATATAGCTGATCCTTCCACTAGACTAGATAGCCTCTTGGTATCTCTTCCAGCTCCAGCATCATGTGATTCCACTCAATACATTCTGTACTAGCTGGGGAAAACATGCAGTTTTCAACCCACCATGAACTACACATGAGGGCAAAGCATCTGAGAACACTAAAGCAAAAAAAAAAAAAAAGCCTATAAAACTTTTTTGGTACTAAAAAAATAGGTCTGCCATTTTTAGTCCTGACGGTCAATCACAGATCCCACTGAAGACACTGAACTGGAGCATATTTTATATGTAAGACAAATATTGACTTAGAAGCTTGAATGCAACAACCTCCCCTAAGTTTGTTGCCAGTTTTCCATGCTCCAAAACCTTTGACAATACAAACCTACTAACACAACTCCGAGCAGAAAGCAGCTTGCTTCCATTTCTGCAAAAGGCTCCAAGGGACAAAATTCAGATTGGGACACATGTTTATTTCTGAATATAAGTGAGTTAGGTTTGGCATACACATCCAAACATTTAGCCAACACTGACACTGTGATTTGTGACGCAGCAGAGTAATTTCTACAGTGGATCAGCAGGGCTGGGAAGTCAGCAGATTCTTTCCCAGGCGAACCTCACTGTGTATATTATTTCTTCATGCTTCATCTAGGCACTTGCAGTTTGGTTATAATAGTTCAAGGAGCTGAAAGCACATGAAGATGAACTGCATAGACCAAACCCTCAGCTGGCATGGATCAGCATTGCAGTGCTGAAGCTCAGACGACTTGTACTCGTGAGGATCTGGCCCACAGCAGGTACACATTCTTTGAGCACTTCACAGTGCTGTCATGAATTTCTGTACTGAAAGACTAAAGTTTCAAAGATGAACAAAAAGAGACTTGGGCTTAACCTGCTCTGAAAAACTTAACTGCTGACTTCCCTCTTGTTTTTAAATACAACTTCTTTGGAGTCTGATGTCAAAAAAAGCATAATTATACTGTAAAGCAGTGATGAAAAATTTTCATGGGTTCATACACAGTGGGAAGGAATATGAAAAGGCTTTTAAAAGTGTATTACATTTCTTATGAGTTGGAAATCCTGGGTCACTAAATGTAGTCTCAAAATGGAATCGTGGACTGATTATATATTTTCATAGCTAACTATGATGAACAAGCCATTCTTTCTTACTTTTAGATCACAATAAATGTCAGTTCAAATAATAATCATGAAGAATTAAGCTCATACTGAAATCCGGAGTCTATCAATGGAGCAGCTTCCTGACCTGATCTTGCAAGAAGCTGACTTCTTAATTCCATCAAGGATGAAGTCTCAGAACTGAGGGCATATCCTGGGTAAGCTTAGACAATAAGAGAAGCATAGATTACATATACTTAATGATTAAAGCTTATAGAGTAATGCATCATGTACCTTGCAAAAAAAAAATGCTTAGTGCTGTTTTTGTAAAACATACTGAACCAATTAAAGGGAGAAGAGGGAGGGCAGGGCAGAGCCGAGTGGGGCAAGAGAAAGTGAACAGAAGCCCTAAAGATCTGCTGCCGCCATGGGTGCGAATGGGTGTGTGCTGTCATTCACACACTCCAGTCCTTCCCTAGCTATCAGCAGCAGGTAACTGCACACCTAAGAAGGTTAGGCTAACTGCTCAGGAGAACTCACAACGAGGTTAGTCCATCCAAGTCTCCTCTAGCATAGGCAAAGTATGGCTAAAACCAGCTTGAAATGATAGAATTATCCAAACAGGGATAATTCTACTAGGGGGAAGGGAGGCAACACTGCTGTTGATAAATCCCCAGCACCGCCCCAAACTAACAAAAAAGGAGGTGAATAACAGGGATATAATTGCTGAATAGACTGACTTCTCCAGAGGAGTCTGTCCACCCTGACAGTTAGCTGACGTGACACCCTTCCCCCACAGGGCATCATGGGAAACCCGTCATGTGGAATGTCTTCAGCCTTGCTGGAAAAACCGTAGCACTGCAGCCACACAGCACTAAAGGAAACCACTGACTGAAATGCAACCACAGCAAAGGAAAAGTAGAATATTGCTCTGCTTTGGTAAACTTGCATGGCCATGTACAGCACCACGTAGACTTAGACAATTTCATCCAGATGCAGCACAGCTGTGTTTACGTGACACTATTCAAGTTGCTAAGCCTGGTTGAGAAGACCTGTAAACATGGCTGAGCTGCTTCTGGACATGAGTCATGACACCCCCATTGTATTGTATCTATTTTTCTTGGAATAACCCATGGGAAACCAGCTTGTATTGCTTAGTGGCTTGTAAGACCAGCCAGCCCATGCCATCTTTTGATACCTGCCTATAGTCAGTAAGAAATTATCATCATTTACTCTGTTCCAGTTCTTTGATTCTTCAAATAAGGCGGGGAGGGGGGCGGTGTCCTATAATTGTTTTTCTAGCTCTTTTCCATATCTTTCGTCTCAATTTCTTACATACCTTTCTTATTGCTTTGCCTCCCTTCGACTTCATATTCTTCTAAATCTCTTGCTACTTGGTTAGTTCTTTTTCCGTCCCTTCTTTATTTCCTTCTTTCTCCACAAAATAAACTCTCTCCAAACCGCCACTTGTCCCATTCTAACTATGATAGGTTTGTTTTATGAAAAAATGCAGTTAGATCCAAGAGATGTTTTCCCCTTACCAGAAGGCCTTATTTTATTTTCCTTTGAAGATTTCTTTACAGTTGTAACTTTAATTGGGAACACTGTCATATTTTTGTCCGTTGCCTCAAATCACTATTTCAGTTCTTTGTACCCCTTTTCCCCTTCTGTCAATGCCCCTCAATTCATATATATAAATGACGAATTCCTGTCACAAATCCGGGCTTTGCTCAGCCACAACTTACTATTTTTGCAAGTCTACACTGTTTAACTGCTTTATTTGAATCTTCCAGTCCCCAAAAAATTTTGTCCTTGAGTCTAAGTTACTTCTCTTCCTCCATGTCCACATCAGGTGCCCGTGCCCAGGTGGCGGCAGCGGGGCCATGGGGTCTCTGTGAGGAGAGGCAGGGGCTGCCCGGGGCCGGACACAGCCGGTTCCAGCCGGTTCCAACTGCCCCAGGGCAGGGCACGGCCGGGCCAATGAGAGGAGCCGGCGGCGCCCCTGTGGGGGCTGGAGGAGTCGGGAGTGAAGGAGTGAAGCTGAGCCTGGGGAAAGGGGTGGGAGGGAGGCCTTCCAGTTTTTGTCTGTTTCTCACCACCCAGCTCTATGTTGATTGGCAATAACTCAGTTTTCCCCAAGTTGAGTCAGCTTTGCCGGTGACAGTAATTGATACAGGATCTCCCCTGTCTTTACCTCGACCCACATGCTTTTTCCCCCTTTTTTTCTCTCTCGTCCTGTTGAGGAGGGAGATGGAGAGCGCCTCAGTGGGCATCCAGCAGCCAGCCAAGGTCAACTCACCACAAATATCCTTCTCGGATTTGCATCACTGTCACTTGTTTGGAAACTTTTGTTCGCGATTCTGCTGTTAGCAGCCGAGTTCCAACTTTCAGTACAGAAAAATCAGTAGATAAAAATCCATCAAGCTCTTCAAGTTCCTCGTCTAGTGTCATATAAAAGTGTGACGGCAAGGGTTCATACAGAAGTACAAAAAGATTATTTCCTTTTGCCTCCACAGAGGGAAGCAGTGTCACATTTGCTTTTAAGAAAAAAAAAGAGCAGCATGTAATTAAAATGATACAAGCAAGCATAGTTAGAATAAAATGAGAACCAAGGGTAAACTCCATATATTGAAGTAACAGCAGTGACTCAAAACAAACCATCTTAAGTGAAGTTTTTAACACAAAAAGCATTGACTAAATCAGAAAGAAAAGCAGAGACAGAAAGCATAGATGTCTCCCTGAAAAGAACCAATGGACCTTCCAAATAAATAAGCGCGCATCTTTGAATACTTCTCATGCGGCATCATGTGGGCAAACGAGTGACCTTCAGTAAGGGCACAACGGTGGATGGAAATGCCCCAGTTTCCTCTTCACTATCCAGAAGGACTTCTGCTCCTCAAATCATCTTCCTGAACTTCGTATTTTCCTATCGCCTCCTGCCAGTCCAAGACTCAAGGGCCCCGTGCTCATTTTTCAAATTGCAGTCCTGACTCCATTCTGACTACAGGGAACAAAGCAGAGACTTGAACACTTGATTAATACATTTTAAGAATTATTATATATTCTTCTCTTTCCCCTATCCTCTAGTCCTTATTCATATTTCCAGCACTAAATGCCCTCTAGGGAACTCCGCAGCAACTAGGCCCACCTCTGGGAAAATAAGGATTCACATGTTGTGATGGCTCACAAGCACGTAAGCTGTAAGTCCGCAATAATAGCAACACAAAATTTGATTAGAGAGGATTAAAACTATTTGGTCTCCCAGAAAACAACTACAGGGGATGGTGTAGAACAGTGCAGGTTTGCAAAGAAAGAGAGATTGAAGCCGCCAATATCTGCTTCGGGTAGGGAGAACAGAGGCTCTTACCATTGTAAAAAATAAGCTTTGGAAGTTGTGCCAGTGACTGCCAGTAGCTCAGATGAAATACACAACTGTGAAAATGCTCAGGCCCCATCCTGACTTGAAAAATCAGATGTTTTATGGTATCTCCAGTTAGTGACATATATAAGCCAACACTTGAGGTAGCTAAGCCATTGCTTGAAGTCACGGACAAAAAAATTTGTGCATCTTTCCTTCTATGCAAATGGCAAATTTTGCTCTAAGCAGACTCCCCTTAAGAGGAAAGATTGCTCAGGGGAAGATGCCTACTTGCTCTGTTTGATCCTATGGCTGCAGGAAGCATTTGGCTGCTGTATATGAGGGGTGCAGCCTTAGAAAGGCCACATCTTTCTCCCTAAGACTGAAGTATCGAAATGAAAAGGCAGGTCTTCTCCTCTAAATGCAGGTACAAGTTCAATAAACAGGTTCTATCATTCCATTTCTCCTTATATAGACTCTGTCAACCTCTCTGGTTCATATAGACATAGGAAGATTAGAAAAAAGTCTGTGAAGTAAAGATTTTGTGAAGATGGACTAGAAACATAAAATTTCCTTTAAAATAAGTAAAGCTTCATTACAATTAACAAAAGTCCAGAGAACCACAATAAAGTCACCAAGGACTTTCACCTTATCTACTATAGAAGGGAACACATACCATGAGTCACCGGGATCCTGTTTCCAAGCTGTGCCCTAGGTTTATTCACATGAGCTAACTATTTTAGCCCTGATCCAGTCCAGCCCCATGTGGTGATGCTGCTGGCTGCCTGATGCCTTCCTAGCACAGCTGGCATTTTTACTGTAAGACCAAATGCTAGTAATGACTATTTTATCTCAATTATTCCAGTTAATGTTTACCTAACTAAATAATTCTTGGGAAAAAGATGCAAACAGGAGAGGAGAGGAAAGGAAAGGTTTGTACTCAGTTGGGTGAAATATGTTATTTTTCCCCAGTGTACAAGACTTCACAAGAGGCAGCCTCTTTTATGGCAGAAGGTGACAAGAGAACCAACTTGCTTTTCACTCTAATCTCATTTGCCCATCTTCTGTCAGCAGAATGAAGCCTTGCGCTCAGATTGCAAAACTGAACCTTTTACCCAGGATCCTGGTTCTTCAAGTCCCTTCAATGAAGCTGTAACAGCTGAGGACCTTCTCATTCTCCATCTTCCCCTTGTGCTCCAAAAGCCAGAATTTTTCAGGCTTCCTCCAAAGCTAATGCCACTGTATCTCCCAAACTATTTAAAACGCTTTGTGTTCATGGCTTTTCTTAAAGACTGAACTATAGCACATTATGAGGCAACCAGCTCTTTGATTATGAAACATCTGACAGGTGAGGACACATTTTTATGTTCTTTTAAACACTGAATCCGCAGTCTAAGCTATTCAGGAGGAAAAAAAAAATGCTCAAAGTAAGGAAAGATGGAATAATTAACACAGATCTTTAGCTGGAGATCAAAAAGACAGGTTAAGTCTGCTTGTAGATGAACCCTGCAGCACTAAGATTGCGTGGCATTTCAACAGCTAAAAGGTGAGCAAGGACATGAAGCAAAATACCTACAAGTCAGCAGACTAGCACCCAAATGCCTTGTTGGTAACAATAGGACTGGAAGTTATTTATAGAAAAATCACTTTTAAAAAAACAATGCCGGAAGTTTCTTTATAGCTCAGTTTTTATATTCAAAGAAAGGTACCATTGTTAAATATACACGTTGTGTGTTGTTTGGTGTTTTTTTCCAAAATCTAAATATGCTAAATGCAAAATCTGTGAAAAGCTTTCATAACTAATCTTTAAAAATGAAATCAATTTGGGAACATTTACCACCTAAATTGGCAAATCCTCTACTGGCAACCAAACAGTTAAAGAAAAAAGGAAAAAAGCCTTAAAAGACTCAAGAGAATTAGCTGTTGCTAAAACAATTTTATGGTCCTTTCCACTTCACTGGAGGTAGTTTGTATGGCTGACTGGAATCTATTCAATGCTGTCAAACATCTAACACTCCCATAGCTAGACGCCTTACAATGAATAACAAGCAGTCTAGCTGCCAATATGCTAGAGCTGCATTTTTTACCAGGGACTGGACCCCAACCCAGCAACACTCTAACTTCATTGTTTGATGCCTTGTTAATTTATAAGACCAAAAATTAACCACAACAAACAAAGTGCCAAAATTCCAATGCACCACAGCTACAAAATCCATCATATTTAATAAACCGCAATACAGAAAGTCAGGTTCATAAAAAAACCTGCATATCTAATTTCTCTTTTGTAGTTTTAATTGATTTTGTAATAGAAAATAACACTCAATTTCAGTAGATGACTTACACAATCTAGGGAGGCTTATGATAAGTGCACAGGATAGAACAAAAAAGAAAGAAGTAGAAACAATGAATAAAGTGTACACAAGTCTTATTGAAACACTAAGCACATCATCTGTCATCTTGAGTATCATAATTTCCATAAATATTATCCCAACCATTGATCTTCTTACTCAGTATTGTGCTTCAAGCAAAATCCTGGACTCTTACCATATTTACATCCTTCATCTTTCAACTGTAATAATGGTGAAGCGCTGACACCAGAACCATATTCCAAGTAAGATAGAGAGTGCTCAGGGACAACACTGTCTCTCTGAAATTACAACTGTGCTATCTTGGCAGGTTTATGATTATGGCTTTGATAGGACTTCTATTCTGTAGCTCATATCCTGCCATCAGAACCACATGGGCATGCTCTCCTCTTCATACAGCATCAAGTTAAAGTCAAACAGGACACAAATATTATGACTTGGGGTATACTTTTAGCATTTTCAACTTCAGGGTGAAAATGAGCATCATTCTGACCATATATTTTACATAGGTTATGACTTTGGGTTTTACTTTTTCATTATTATTTTAATAAAATTACACTTGGCTGTAGAGTTCCCAGGAACTAATTCTTTAGGAACCAAAAGGTGCTGAAAATTTCAGAGCCTCAGTTTGGCAAACAAAATGAAGCAAAGCAGCTGTTTTGAGAAAAAATGGTTATATCATGCAGATACATAAGCCCTCTAAGAAAAACTAAATTCGGATCAATAGCAAAACTAATAAGCTCATTCTTACTATATAAAAACAGATGCTACATGAACTAGCCTTTTAGAACCGAGTTGATTATCCACACCCTAAAAGAGACGCAGCTTCATTTGAAGGAGTGAAGACAAGCAGTGGGCTGTGTATGTTAACATGTGCACATGTGCTTGCGTACACTTGCATTAGTCATATAGTCTTTATAGCACTTAACATCACAGAGGGGCAGGCTTAACGCTCCTGCAGTGGCCAAGGACAATTGCTTCATCAACCATGCACTTTTAAGCATGTATTTAGAATTAATATCAGTGTTGTGTCATTGTTTTTGTTCAACTTAAAGAAGAAAACAACAATGAAGTAATAAAATGTACTTTTCAGAAATCTATTGCCTCTTTTAATTATTTATCCCTAAATGAAGATGGTAGCCATAACGCAAAGTGAGTCACAAATAATTAATTTTTTACTACACTGTTTAGGCTTCTTGCTCTGAAAGCAGGTTACTATTTCTTGGCTTTATATTTAACCTGCTATCCTTACTCCCTCTATTTGGATAACTTACTGGCCGTACACCATACATTAGCATACGCCTGTGCAACTTCAAAGAAACACCAGAATCATGCAGAATTTCGTCTGTTTTGAACCAAAAATCTCCTGAAAATACTCACCTATGTACTAGCTTAATAGCATTTCTGGGACCACAAACACACACAGATATCTGACAGTTTTCCACAAACTCTTTGGCAATAAGACTAAGCCAAACAAGTGTATCCTGATTGTAAACGGAAAAAAAAGACTGGTGCCATGATCCCTCTCAAAGACAGAAGCCTTTGTCAGAAGGCATCAGCCCCAAATCGTTATCATTCCCAAAACCGTAATCACAGTAATTAACCACAAATGGTTAATCACGATCAGAGCTGGTCTCAGATCAAAAGCTGGTAAAAAGCTACATCCATCAATTCCATTGACATGAACATTTAGCATAAAACTTTCAGGTTACATGTTTACACAAAATACAAGATTTAGGGAATGGAAAGTAGAACTTGAATACTGCTCCGCCAGGCAGAAAAGAGCTTTTTATCTTACTACAGATTAATGACTTGTTAATAGTGTGGTTAAGCGCTATCACAGCAAGTCAGCAGTCAGTTGGGAGATAAGATGTGACTTGCAATGGAATGCCTTTGGGTATGAAGAGACACGTACATCCAAATGAATGATCACTGCTGCAAAAGCAAACTTAAGGCTATACAATTTATGTAAAACCAAATTCTTAGCCACGTGTTTAGTCAAATAACATGACAGCTGGATAATACCCAGTAAATATCTCTCAGAATCAACTCGACTGTAATTAGTGGGTTTTATTCCTACTCTGATTTATAATAATTCAGATTTTTAAAAATACATGTATTTCATTTTAGCCTACTTCATATTGACATAAATAGCAAATTTCAAGCAGTTCCATCACTAAAGATGAGATGATCCTTAAGACCAGGAAATCAGGCTACTCTTTGGTATCAAACATCTGCATGGAAGAGAACTGTCATTAACTAACACAGGCCAGAAAGTTCCTTGCATCCCCTTAAAGAGCTGTTCAGGACTACATGAGCTCTAATCCTCCAGAGGACTTTTGTAACAGAGTGGAATGAGGCAAATGCATTAAACAATTTAGATTATTATTTCCAGAAATACTTCTACAGTACTCAAGTGTCGAAATGCTTTTAAATCAAGCAAATGGCACATGCACAAGACTTATAAAGCTGACTACAAGAATTAGATGCTCATACTCCATGAAATTCAGTTGATTCCAGATATATAGTTCCACTGCTCATTTTTAAAAATTCATTCATGACTGACTGTAAGATGAGAGCAGTATCTTAACGAGTATAAAGCCCAAGAGAAATAAAACAAAATTTTAATGTAGACATATTTTTGTATGTCTTATAACTGTGAAAACCTCTCTTCTTCCTTTCGCACAAAAATGGGTGATTACATTACAAGGTGTGCCTTCAGTGCAACTTTTAGGTTTCTAAAAGGTCTCCTATTGTCCTTGGATTCACAAAGGGTTTGAACCCGATGTACATTCATGTAACTGTGGTTCATGAGAACAAAACATATGAGGTCATGCCTTCAACATAAATGATTATGTCATTCAAGATCACATCTGCAAGAAGCACTACTAAATCAGACAGCTTCAATAGGGCAGCCATTCCGGCTCCTTCAAGGTCATTTACAGATACCTCATCACAGGCGTTTCCTCCATTTTCTGTTTTCAGAGCAGGTTTCCTGGTAAGTGCTTAGAAAAAGCAAAATTTCATTTTTAAATAACATTTCTAGTGCAAATATTGCACAAACATAGCTTTCCCTGTACGTTTTTACAGTTATTTTCAGCAATCTAACCACAAGGAATAGAATATACCGCTTTAACCTCTGCTAAGTATGGTTTTTATACTTATTGACAGCTGGTGTTGATCATTTGAACTGGAAAACTTGCAGGAAGGAAGCACCTGAGTTCAGCTCTGAGCGTTCTCCAAAGTCTCCAGGAGTGTTTTACGATACCGTTCAATGTCTTTAATCAAGTAGTTCATTACTGGCTGGCAGAAACTCTTTGTTGCTGTGAACTCACTTAGCACAAAGTTATTTTGTTCATAGTACTGCCATTTCCTTTTCAAATTTGTAAGGTTACTGTGCATCAATCTCCTGCTGCTGTAAGTTTGGCAGTCCTCTCGCTAAGCTTTTATTTTCCTAAAGGTGACCATTTTAACAGGTCTCAAGTCTTTTATTTCACAGGATTGGTTTTTCCTTCTCCATTCCTAATGTTTTCAGACCACCTAAATAATTTTCTGTAAGATTTCCATACACCACTGAATCTTTACCAGAAATTTTGTGGCAAGATTTTAATCTTTTTTCCAAAGGCCACCTTCCTCCCACCCCACCTCCCTTTAAGTTCTGGCTCAAGCCCACCACAGTAATGCAGGCATTTCAGGATACACCAAGTATGTTCTTTCACAGGCAGATGCCCCTTTCCATCCTTGAATTGTACCTAGCAAATATCTATATAGTTTGCTTGTTCAGTACCAAAGGTTTTATATGCTGCAGGAATAATTTGTTCCAGTTAAATGAAATGTTAAACAAATCTTTGCAACTTCAGTTGGCTAAGGATATCTGTGGAGCTGCATCCTATGTGCCTGTAAAGGACACTAAAAGTCTACCCTCAGATATCTCTAAAAATGAGATGCAGTTGGAGTACAGTAGTAAGAAATGCAAAAAAAAAAAAAAAAAATCCTCATTTCTAGCTCTACCTCTAGCACTGACTTTTTGTTGAATATTGCTGAACAAATCACACGAGCTCCCTCCATTTGTTTTTCAAGATATGACACGAGAATACAGCTATTTCGTAAGAATACTGCAAAAGATAAATACTAGACATTCTTTCAGTGCTTCTATCTTCTTCTTAGACTCCTTGTTGTCTCCTAGCTCTCTCCAACTCTAGCAGCATTCCCCATCATACCCACCTATAGGTTAAATACCTCAAATAACTATATGCCTATAGGCTTTCCCTGAATTCATCTGCAAAGCAACCACTTTCTTTAGTGCTCAGTACCATATAGTGGTCAGCAAGAGTAATTTCAGAATCAAAACATTAATGACAACGTAATATAAACAATGAGAGAAATGCATTTAAAAATGGCTTCAGGAAAGCAAGTTTTAGATGACAGTGGAGAGCGATGGGCATGCATTTTATGACTACCTGCTACCTGCTCTGTAACAGGAATAAAATTTTTAAAACCACTGATGGGAGGAGATTGATGAACCAGCCACCAAGAACAACCATCTACCTATAAGTATTTTCTGTTGACTTTTTTAATTGCTCTAAATTCTAATATGCTGTTAATTCTATGTAATTTGCCTCTACAACTCTAAGTTACATCCCCAATTGCAGATGATCATAGCAGAAGTGGTTGCACAGGCATGGAAAGCTTAACTCCTTTTTTTTTCTTCATCACCAAGGACAACAGTCCTTGCTACAAGCTTTCACCTTCTCATGCCTTCCTTGTACTTCTTGAGCTACACAAAATTCTTTAGAAACACCACTCAAACGATCTGCCAGAAATAGGCATCAGATAGTCTCTTCCATTACAACCTTAAACGAATCCCCTTTTAAACCTAATCGGTATTTAGCAGATCTCTTCTCAATATTACCCATCCTTCTCCTTGATGTCTTCACAACTTGTGGAAAGACTGTCATTGATTTCTCTGGGATTTTGATCACATTTTTTTCTCTCATAATCACTAATTCTGTTCTTCATGACACTCCTGAAATTCCTAGCATTGTGCATCTTAAATATCCCTCACTTCCTGTGTTTCTCCTACCTCTATCTGCTCCTCCTCCCGAAGTTATTCTTCTATAACTTTTTTTATATCACTTTTATCACATTAATTGGTAAGCTTGACTCCAAGGAGTTAACTGGCTCAAGGCATAGATCTTTCTGGCTTCTCCTAACGCCTAATTTCTGGTCATATCCAGGTTTTACAATCCCCCTCTATCAAGCCTTTTATTAGCTTTTGCTTTTATTACTCCTATAATCAAGAAACATGGTATGTTGGACTTTTGTCTTGTATAACAGTTTGCCATTCTAAAAATATTAGGTCTGTGACTTTTTACATTCTCTTCATTGAATACATTTTCAGCCATTATAACATTAGTGTGAAGAGAAGTACTTTATGCTTATGAACTTCATGCAGCAAGAACAACACAGAGGCATACGTGCCTTCCTACATTCCAAATATTTCTGCTAACACACATCACTTTGCATTTTTCACAACGTGGGCGGGCAGGCAGGTTTCACAAGAAGCCACATGCAGAGTAGAAGTTGTAGCAATACCTGGGAAAAGTGTTTAGAAGAACAACGGGTAATTATGTGTGCAAATTCTATTGAGCTGAAGTAGAATTCAGAAAATGTTTCTTCTTTGAAGATCTTGCCTCTGCCTTGCCCTTGACAAATGGAGCCCTAATACGCAGGAACATTAGCAGTACAGAATTTTTCTATTCTAAAGAGGTATTTCCAGGTGGCCTCTCTGCCCTTTGAATTAAGGCATAGAGAAAAGCACCAAATATCAGGGTTGGCAGCCTCACACAGCTTGCTGCTGAAGCATGACCCAATGACTGCAACTGATACACACAGTCCCTGCCAGCCACCCACACAGCACTGCACACGTTTGTGGAACAAGTAACAAATCACCATTTCCAGAAGCCCAGAGGAGACCCAGGATCACAAAGCTTACCAATGTGGGTAAATGCACCTTACACGCTTAGAGAATCTAGTGAATGAAAGAATCATCCTTTTGCTATTAGACCTCAGAACATTCTTCTGACACAGGGAAGTGGTACATTCTACCCCACAGACAGAGGAGAGAGAGACAAATCTCTGTGTAACCATGAATTGCCAAAGCTAACAGGAAATCTGTACCTGAGCAGGGCGTTGACTCTTGAGCTCCCGCCTGTCCGGCAGGAAACCCATCCCACAGATCATCGGTGCCTTTCAGATCCAGACCAGGGAAAAGCTGTGCTACTCTGCAAGCAAGATGACCAAGCTCCAGTGAAGGCTGGAACTGCAGCACTAGGACATGTTCCATATCCACAGAGGTGTAGATTTGTAGTTAGTGGGGCCAGGCAGATTCTAAACCATTTCTGATCCAACAGAAATCTTCCCTACCTCATGTATTATTCTTTTTCCAGTACCTGTCCCCATTCAAGACCCTTGGTCCGCTGTAGGCAGGCTGCAAGCAAGCCCTCACTAGCCCTACGCAAGCAAGCAGAACACCACCTTACTGGGACTTGACTGCAGGGAGTACAAGCACAGCGTTTGTTACACTACCTGCTGATACGCTTCCCCAAAGTGCCCGTGACCAGCACACATTTCAAAACTGCCTCTTCTCCTCCTTGCGTTTTAATTGAGGGTATTTTCCTTTCACTTTGAATAAAAAATAAAAATAAAAAATTAGGAATGATGCACAAATACAGGGTTTGGAATACAGCAATACGGTAGACAGAACACATGAAAAATTAGACCAGCTTTAAAACACAAAGACACAAAAATAAAAAACAAAGTTAAAAAGTCTCAAAAATGATAAGGAAGGGTGAACAAACTTGGTCTCTGTAGCTGGCACCGAGAAGCAGTCAGGGCTCCTACCAATAGAAAAGACAATTAGATTCCAGCAGACAAACCAGAAACTAATGATTATGATTGCTGATGCTGCAGACCGTGGCTGGCCCGCATTAGGTTAAGTAAGCTGGATGCAAGCCAGTATCATTGAACAAATGGCACGGCACATTCTGGAGGAATCTGAGGAGAGATTACTAATATCTTAAAGGTGACCTTTCACACATGCTATCCCAGCAAATCAGGCTATTCTCTTGGCTATAATGGACGAGATCAGCAGAGGCCAGTCTCTTGAAGTTATGCACTCTTCATACAAAGAGCATTTTTTATAAAAGAAAAATTATAATAATTGACTGCACCTCATTTGAGCAAAGTACCCTAAGTGCTTTATTGGTTTATTTCACCCCTTCCCCCTGTTTTAAAGAAAACATAAGCTAACTTTCCATTATTCATTATCATCCAGGCAGGCAGCAAGCTAAAAAAGAACTCTACATTTTTAGCCATATTGTCTATTAAAAAATGTAAAACGTTTCCTAAAAGGGCAGGGACATTAATTAAGGCTGCCTCAGGATAAATGAAAATTACTAGGAGTGCTCTGCTTTCCTGAATGAGTTTTCCATAGATTATTTATAACTGAATGAAACCAATTACAGCATTTGTAATGGAAACTGTACGTAAGTTAAACATTTCCACTTTTGCAGAACCTGAAGAGCATACCACATGAACAGAAAAAGGTCTCTACATTTTTATAAAGGGAAAAGAGAAGGTATCTGCTTCCCTAAAAAATTTCCCGTAGGTAAAACAAACAGTAAACACACTGGGTACAAATCCCGTCAGCACGGCGCAAAAGGGCCCTGGTGTAATTGAGAATCAGGCCCTGGATTCCGAGAACTTCTGGAAGTTCTGAAGCTGTAGATTGAACTCCTTTCCATTTCTTCAGAGAAGGAAATACAGCTTAATTAGGCTCAATTTTCTAAATAATGGTTATCCTCTGTAACTAATCAGTAAATTTTTAAATCAGTATCAGACTAAATGCTTGCTCAAATAGTAGAACATGCTCTGTCTTCAAAGTAGAATCTTACCCTGCTGGCAGCTGAAGAAGGTAGAAGACTGAGGATAACCGACACTGGCATATAGTTTTTCTTCTCAAACAGAAAACATCCTTTGCTATCCTACAGAACAGTCCCTAAAACAACACACAATCTTTTTCTGTGCACGGAGATTTTGCCAGTGAGAGAAAACAAAGAGAACTTTGCAGAAAAAAGAATTAATGTAGTTTCAAACACAACAGTGCTTTCTGAATTCATTCTGAATGGAAGAAGGAAAATGCTAAAAGTTACTGCTAGGGAACTGAGAAAGACCTGAATAAAATGAGTTGAATAACCATTAAAGAAAATCCTCAGCCTGAAAGGCATTTCAGGGAGAATTCTACTCCAAATCGGCTAAAAGCAATACACTCATTGACTTCATCTGTAATTATCTGATATTCACCGGATTATGAATTTTACCCCGTCAGTAAGCTAAGCAAGTGCGTATTAATTGCAAGCTGACAAATGCAATGCAGAATAATGTTTTAGCATTTTGTAACATGCTACATATATTGCAGGAAATATCCGTCAGACCATTTTTGCTGCTAGTAGTCAGAAGGCTTAACTTCATTCCTAATTACTTCTGTGTAATCAGTAATGAAGCCATGCGATGATTTAAGAGGTATCTATAGTCAGATAAAACTAGTATGTATAATAATAGTGTATTTTGATTTTCATTTCCCTTCTAGACTCACATAAAAATAACATCTAAGTGAAAACCAGAGCAGATGCAAGAAGATTGTTCATTAAGTGTTCTAGGTTTAACACTGCTTTATGGGAGACATTATGATGCTACCAACTAGACATTAGCACAATGAAGACCTGTTGTTCTGCAATGCATGTAGGCTCCAATGCCTACTGTGCATTATCCAAGAACCTGGACAAATCTTTTCTTAATTTGTCATGTTTATCCTTGGATGTCAGATAAACTAGCAGACACAAGTGTCATTGATGAAAAGTAAAGGAGAACCTAGGCAATGGGAGCTAAGATAACTAAAAATCTCAAGTGAAAATTTTAGCAGATTACTGGAATTGCTTGGGGTTTTTTTTATAATCTACATATTATACTGATGGTAAGTCTCTGGCTCTGTCAGGTGCTTTAAATTGAAGAGAGCTGTAATATCAGGTATCTTGGAAGGTTACAAACATCCAGGCATTTTTCTCCTAGTTAAATAGTTCCTTAGTTTAGAATATCCTCTGCCATTGCTTCTTTCTGTAGACTCTTTAAAGTGTTTTTTCTCTTACATAATCTGGTGACCAGAGTTCAGCACAGGAATTAAATTTTTAGATCTGTGCATTTCTTTCTCATTTGTTCTCTGCAAGAATTCCTTTACTTTCAAGACAGACAGATCTATCTGCATTTTCTAGATTAGTCTTTAGCCTGCTTAAGACCACACCGCTACATGTTTTTCCATTGACAGTCATGTTGAACTTCATACAGATGTAGTCAGCTGCATCATTAGTCATTTCAATAATTTCTGGTCTAATATTCAACACCTTGAGAGAACACCTGCCAGTCATATGCTGCTATTATTTATGAGACAGTTCTACCATCCTAGTTCTTTCCTCTTTAACCTACCACTTACAAAAACGGATCCACTTTAAGTGTATTTTTATCCTTGACTTACATAAATGCTGTCAAAAAAGTTTTTTCATGCTCTTTTTCCAACTTTTGTATGACAAGTGTACTCATTATAGACCCGTACTACCTTTCTGTCGTCTCAGTCAACATAAAAGTAAAGGGACTGTAAAATTATGAAACAGTTAATGTATTTGCCTTTATTTAGAAACCCACCCTTGTAACCCCTTATACCAATTCCTGTGGAATGTCCACAGACACTACAAATACTCACACACCAGGGGAACATTGCTCCTAGAGTTACAAGATCAGATGTTTCAGAGTATGAAAATACATTGTTGATATCGAGCATAATAACCCCCAAATTTTTGTTTAGAAAATTCTGCACACAAGCCAGAGCTATCTGCTTTACAGGGTTGCTTCTCAAGGAACAAACTTCACCCTGCCCCCCTTTCATTTCACAGCAGCACTCATTTCACACTGAACCCCATCATAATTATCTGTAATGTTTTCATGGACTATTAAACAATGATCTAACTGAAGACTAAAAACTGATGCAAAACCAACACCAACTTGTTTAAATGTTTATTCATCAAATATTGAAAGTGATAAATGGGAGTAGCAAATAATTAGAGAGCACTTACTGTAGCAGAGAGCTGTGGTCCATTCAACTGTGCATGCAGGATGGCTTCATTGATGGAGTTCCGGATTCCTGTCAGTGCAATTTCCAGATCATGCGAGGCAGCCATTTCATTAGTCAGATATTCCAGCGTGGAGATATACTCCCTCCATTGTGCATCCAGTTCTGACACACTGGCCAAACAGCCCCTCATTACGTTTAGACAATATCCGACACAGGGTCTGATTAGCGTCAGGCCCTGGCAATGCGGGCAGTACTGCATCTTCACTAGAGCTTTACTACATTCCTTCGTGAGAGCTGCATGTTCAGTAGTATTTATCACTTCGATGCCCAGGCTGAGGGCCTGGCTGAGCATCCTACTCGCCCAAAGAGATTTTGACAGCTCTGTAACCATGTTTTTAGAATAGCGTCCAAAAGGATTTATGTCTTGCCTTGTAAGCCGTAGACACTCTGTATAGTCCTCTGATAAATCTGTAATTCCTGGGTTTATTAGCCGACTATACACCAGAGGAAAGAGACTGTCAAAGAACCGTAACACTGCACTTTCCACTGTAGTCTCTGCGCCCAGAATGTAGAGAGAGAAGTCTGTAAAAAGTTCTTTAACAGGCTCTGCTGCTTCTTTTGCCATAGGTCTGTAAGCTGTCTCAAACAGGGAACTTGTGCGGTTTTCAGCAAAGCGAAGCAAAGACTCAAAGGCCTCTAAAAAAAGGGGCAGGGAAGAGAAAGAACTAGAGGTTAATAGCAAGGAACTGACATCTTAGTCACAGGACTAATACTGTCCTGAACAGGAACATCAGTGGTTACATGAAATCTGCAATATAAATACACTAATAGTTCATACAGCTTTCATCAGTAATATGATTAAAAAGACCCCTAAATATTACCATCTGCATAATAAAAGCAACACATAATACACAAATATTTTCTAAAAAAAAAGATTACTGTATTCTCAGTAGCTAGACCCTGACCCAAACTCCCGAGGTCAATGAAGGACTCCCACAGACTCCAGTGAGCACAGGCAGGGTCTAAGACAGCTTTTGTAACTGGCACTGCATTTGGGCAGTTCAACTAGATAGATTTCCAAAACATCCCTCTACATACAAGTGACATCAGTTTCCAGTACACAGGGAGGGCTGCAACATTTTTTCATGTTCCTATAAAACTCCAGAGAAGAATACTTGAATAGGCAAAATTATTTATGTGATGCAAGTTCTGGAACTGTGAGACAGAGAAGTAACTGGTAACAGAAGCTGTCTCTAATACACCAATCACACTATCACTGCTGCGCTGGACCGAATAAATAATGATAAAATATCCACATTTAATAAAAAAGTGAAAATTCATATTCAAACTTCTTGTAAAGCTATAAGAATTCACTGCATATTAATATTAAAGTCAGAGAATAACTTCTCATCAGTGCACAGAAATGCTGATCCTCATTCATTGGCTGTACTTTTCAACTGTAACTGTTAGAAATGTTTTAATAACGTAATAGTTTATGAATGCAGTATCTTGATAGCATAGCAACAGCTTAAAGTTGTATTAGCTTTTAATCCCGGGTAATCTATTGCTATGAAATCCTGCATCAAGAATGGAAAAAGCATAAAGCATTCGTGTCCTCCCACAATCGGTCCGGATTTCTAAAACACATACTTGCACAGTTTGGAGAGCTGACGTGCAGAGTAAATACATGCTAGAAGGAAGGACTAGACAAAGCTGACACACAAACAGCAACTTTAGACAAGCTGCTGGACAGCAGCTCAATGAAAGCTTGTGAGACAACTGAATACAAACAGAAGCTGAAGCTTTTGTTTCACAGTGCTGTGAGTGGGTGGCTGAGAGGCACTTCTTGCAAAGTACAACTCAAGGATGAAGGAAAGATGCTGTGTGAATAAATTCTCTCCCTGTTAACATCAGCTAGGTCTGGACACCAGCCAGTGGTTGGGCAGGACTTGACCATCAAGTCTGCTATAAACCAAAACAAATTTATAAAGTCAGGAAAATAGTATCTTCTTTAACTACACCATTTTTGAGTGGCCTAAAAAAAATAAATAAAACAAAATTTAAGGAGTGTCATGGTTAAGACATTTCAAATTGCAGAAGGCAATATTATATACCCAAACCACTGATTGGGGTGCTAGAATTTATAGACGGGGCAAGGAAGGGATCAGTTCCCAAGATTATTTTTAATGACACAGAAGACAGTAATCCACACCATTCCCACTGCTTTGTTTGGAAGCTCTACAACAAAAAAGCCTCTGACATAAATCATTCTTGCACTTCTCTGGACGGCAAGTAGTTCCAGTCAAGGCAGGAGACCTATCCCTTTCTACCTCCTGAGGACTGGCCAGATAATGGGTTTTTCGGTCTAATCCTACCCTGCATTCATCTGAACATCACCACGCGATTCACTGCGGTGTAACACAAACTGAAGTCACTCAAAGATCAGCTCAGCAAAGGAGCGGATACAATACTGTAAGTCAAGATTAGCATACACTGGCAAAGTTTTGTAGAAAAGCCTGCTCAGTGCCTTCCTCTATGCCATCTCCCTGGGCAACTAACTTGCTTGTTATGATAAGCATTACAATCCCTTTACCACAAAGGGTGATTTAACTAGACAGATAATGCAACATATCTCATTGTACATTAAATCATCGGTATTTTACACACACAGGCACACGCTGTATCCTTCTGCCAGAGAATCACTTCAGCATTCCCACTGGTATTACAGCAACTAATACTCTGGAAGTGCTTATAAAATCCTAGAAATTAAGATTCAGATACACTTCAGTTGAAAAAGAAGAAAGTCCATTCTCAGGCAGAGAAACACCTTGCCAAGTTTCAGGCTGAAGCAGACTTTTACAGCTGAAAAAAATCTCTGAAAATTGGATTTACGATGGAAATATTGACACAACTTAAACTGTACTGCAGTAAGCTGTATACTACGGCACTATTAAAAGTTTTTTGTTTGCCACATCACCCCTATGTGTTTATTTTAATTTCTAGAGGACACCTAAACACTATTTTTATCATACTAAAAAGGCAATGGAAATATTCAAAATATGAAAACAGTGTTTTAAGTTTCCTCCTTCAATTACACACACTCTCTTACAGATATTCAGCTTATCATTAGATTATGGGAGCAGGGACTCCTACAACGCCAACAGAGTCACTGTTGCTTTACCTTCTACACCCATAAAAGCAGAACTGCAGGCATCATCCTCCTTATCCAAAAACTAAATGAAATGCATTTATAAGTGTCCAAGTATCCTTATTGTCCTGAGAAATAACTGCCCCAGTGAAAGATGAGAGCAAAACAGTCAATGACAACGTACTTCCCGAGGAAGCAGATTTCAGCAGCTTCCTGGGATACTAGGTTGTAAACTAGAAGTCATGTAGCATTTTATTTTCAAACTTCTTAATTGCAAAAATTCTGCATTCAATTAAATAAAATTCTGCATTATTCTGAGACAAGTATGAAATAAAAGTATTTAATAGTGTCATTTATTTTTCATTGCATAAGAGATAAATTGTGATAGTATATAGCTTCATTCCTCCCGCAAAAAGAGCCCTAACATCAAAAGTATGGCACAAAAAAATATGTCTGCTGATCGTAGATGTGCTGCAGACACTTGTAAGGTATCATTTGCTTCCTTATCACCACTGGTCAGACACAATAAATGACTCATGCTTGCAGGCACTCTAGCAATGATGTTTGAGAAGGAAACACATAGGTCTTTTTTCATTGTTATAAGGCATTAAGAGATGTTTGAGACAATCAAATTACTGGATCAGCTGGATGTTCTTAGACCTTCAATTAGAAATAACGGGGCTTCACACAGTCAAACAATTTGGTAACAATGGGCAGCTTGCATTCTGGTTGTACAGAGCAGGCAACCTTAGCCTTTTGTTTGAAAAGTGATTAATTATATGCTTTTAATGCACCTTGTGTGGTACTTTGTATGGAGTTTCTAAATCCCAAGGAAGGTTTACCACTATCTGTAAAAACAGGTGGTCGTGTGTGCAGTGAAATACAGCAAACTTTAGACTCTTAAGAACTCACAAAAAGCTGAATTCTAAGCCTAAGCACACACTGGGAGAAACATTTAATCATCCTTCACAGCCTTTGGCTTCCACCCCGCTACCAGCAGCATACAATGTACTATAAATTGCAAACACATTGATTCTGAACAGAAATAAGATGTAACCAAAATCATCCGGAATTTTATGGACACATTATGTATTTTCTGTGTTCCTTTAGTATTGAAATAAACAGGAAGATGGAGAACAAAGTTTGTTCTCATGTTCCTCAAAAGCCCCTTTTTGATTTAAGACTGCAGGTAAAGTTGAAACAGCAACCAGCTTTGGATTTTGAACGAACACACCAGTAACTACTTAATATAAGTCAGGCAACACCACCTTCCATGGGGAGAATTTTGTTCAAACTGTTTATCGTGCGCTCACAAAACACTTGACACCACCACTGATGGGTCTGTGACAAACACAGCTGATCAAATACAGGTCATCTCTGGAAACTTCGCATCTGAACTGCCGGTGTTTGAAAATCAGCTTCTGGAGACAAGCCCAGCTACGACAAGATGCTGTGCTGGTTTTGCTGCTCCACCAGCAGCACGGAGCCTGCCAGGCCAAGCAGCTAACCAGTTTGCATGCTGAGTTCCCAGCCTGGTTCCTAGCATTCACATACACTAAAAATTGTATTATGCTCAGGCTAACACACACAGATGGAAAAACATTGCTTTGCACGTATAGCATCCATGCTTATTCATCATGAGCATGGCAGAGCTTGGTTTTGAGTGATAGCTTCCTTCTGAAAGACAGACATCTGTCCTGACACAGAGGATGCTTTGCTTCTCTTAAAGCAGCCAGCAGCTACATTTCATATACTTAATGCAATAAAAATCCCAAAGGATTCCTAAGTTCTCACACCAGCTTTTGCAGCAGTGTAACACCACTGACTTCTTCAGTGGAATTTAATTCTGATTTAAGCGCATTGTATGTCAGAAGAAGCTGCAGAATTTAAGTAAATCTGCTAAAAGAAATCTGCTAAAAGAAATCTGCTAAAAGAAAGTATAGTGCTACATGGAGAAACAAATTTAGGAGGTATGTAGCAGTCTGCCCAATACTGGTGTGCCAGCATTTTCCAAAGATTTACTCTATTTTTTCACCACCTGAAGGTCTATTTGGGGAAAGAACAAGCAGATTTTAAATAACAGTACAGACAAGGGAAAAATATCTAACATTGTAACTACAGCTTTGACTAGTTCCTCATGTCATGTAAACGCTGCATTCAATGACTTGCACTAACTCATTTCAGCAGGAATAGCTTCTTGTGTTTTTAAATTGCCATCATCTCTATTTTAGCACAGTCAGGTGCAACAGCTCTCCAAGTTTGTGTCCAGGCCACCACCCCTTCTCCTGCAGCCTTATCCTCAGGACAAGAATCAAAGATGCAAAACTGCCACGCATCAATTTGCCACTCTTTCTGCCACAAAAACCTTTCCGGGTGTGTTCTGAGAAACTACTTATTTTTCAGGATCCCAGACACAGGGCAACATAGCCTCAAGGAAAGACCTCAACAAATGATTCACTGAAGTGCATAGTGAGTCTGAGCACACGTGGTAGTATGAGAGCTTGCATTCAGGATTGCCTTCATCTCATAAATCCCAGACTTCTTACCGTGCATGAAGGTCAGCAAGTGTGGTCTCAGGGAATACACTCAGCCAGGAGGTTTCCAAGAAAATCTGGACTGACATACGATAGCCATACAACAAGGAAATTCATTTGCTTCCCTCTCTTATACCAGACCTTTGCAAGCTATTGAGATCCTTATTCTGTAAGTAGCTATAGGGTTCAGATGGGAGGCATTCAGACAGGCTAAGCAACTTCCAACTTGCTGGATTATGAATCAGTCCAAATCCACGTTCTTTTCTTTCCACAGGTCCAACACAGGAATGTTAGCATGGGAACCATTTTCCCAAAATAAAGTCAATCTAAGCACCAGACACCTCTGTGCACAGAGGACCATTTCTGTCACGCAGCAGCTGAGGCGGAGGTAGGGTGGGTCTACTGTTTGAACCCCCATGTCTTCAAAAACAAAAGTCATAAAACTGAGTGCAAACCACGACACGCATATGTGAAAGGAAAGTTACTGTCATTGCCATCATGCTTTCGTGTGTGACTCAAAGCTGGCGCCTTGCCCACAGGGCTGACAAGGTAAGACCACCCTGCTAATGCAACGGCTCTCCACTACATTAATAATTCCTTACACTCTGCAACAATTGAACACATGCTGAACTTAAATTTAAAAAACACACAAACTTCTAAAAAACAGAAAAAAGGAAACCATTACATTATAAACATTCCTGAAAAGATTTAATGTTGCTCAATAAACCGAAAGTAGAAGCAAACATTGACATTATCTCTATCAAAATAACGTCTGTGTACATTTTAGATTTGAGTGTAATCATGAAAGAAGAATGATAAATTTAAGTAGCTCCATTATTTTTTTGGTCTCTTAGGACCACGCTAATATTTGGCTCCTTTCCCTTCAACATCTTGCATTTATTACAGTTACAGGATGAATGAAAGTTACAGTTTGTTGAACAATAGCTTCCTTTTAATGCTTTCAAGTCCATTCAATCTTCCGCATCTTTATGGTTTGCCAAAATAAAGGACAACATATTAATATTTTGCAGTAGTAGAATTTAAGTACATATTATTTGCAATTTGATGCATAGAGAACAAGGTACACAGCAGAAAAATCACACCCAGGTACACATCTACATGAGACACAAGAGATAAAATTCAGAGTTCTGCTTTTTTGGATATGCAAAGATCTCTAAACATATTTAAAAGAATAAGAACAAGAGTGCTTGAAAAGCATCGTTAATTAAGATGAACAGGTGGGGTGTTAAGATTACTTTAAGAAAGAATGGAAGCGCAAAACAAATTGTGTTTGCAAAGACAGAACCTGAAATCCATTCATTCATTAAGCTGCTTTTGAAAACAACTTCTTAAAACTTTCAGCTTCATTTCTATTTTGTGACATGTTGCTGGTAGCAAAGAATGTCAAGCACTGGGAGTTTCCTTCTGATTTATCCTGAATCATTCTGCTGAATGTAGGGCCAAAGCTCTTTATTAATACCCTACTTTTCATGAGTTTTACTGTTTTTAAAATGGCAGTCTTCCTGTACATAAACACTGCCACTCTCGATGAAGCTGACGAGAAATAACACATTAACAAACGTATCAGCAGTCTTATAGAAATATGATGTCCACCTCACCATAATTGACCCTACACCAACACTTGCAGGAAACACTGCAAGCTTGCTCCAGAACATTTTCAGTCAGAGAAAAACCTGAAAGCTCTCAGAATCTGGGCCAAGTGGAAGCACCTCTTACTTTCCACTCACCTCCTGTAACTGCTTTTAACAAAGCAGAGTGCAAAACAGATTCGAAAGCAAGAAAGCGAAGTCAGTTTTGGAAAGGGAGAAAAGGGAAGTTTGAATTTGCTCCCCTTGACAGCAAGGAGAGGGTATGATGTCTTTAGAGCTAATCAGTCCTTCAAAAATATAGATCAGACGGAAAAACACAGCTTTCCATTACTATGTGTAGGGCCAAGGTCTTTACCTAACAGTCTTGCCATGAGTTTGTCTATGTTGATAACATCAGATAAATACCCCATCATGTACCTCTTGACAGAAACTTCTGCCCCAGCTGAAAAATAAGAAGTCCGTGCCTCCTTCCCTGTCCGTACCTAACAGCTATGGACAACCCCAATTAACAAGAAATCAATGGGTAGGATTATTTACAAGCTACTGTTATCATCCTTTAACCCTCTACTGAGTTCCAAGTGTAATTTAAGACTGTTTTTGACTTAAGAAAACTTATGAAAAGTTGCAAGGGCTTTAAAACATTCTAGCAGTGAGACTTGCAGAGCGTAAGAACACTTGGTCTTTCCTTAGTAACACCTCCTGTGCTGGGAGCGTGGAGAGCGGTTTGCCGCATGTAACACTGGACATGAGAAAGCCTGGTGCAATCTGAGTTTCAGAGCAGCAGACCCACTACTGCAGTTTGGCAATGTGGGCAAAGCTAAGACGCTTACGAAAACCAATTTCTAAATGGTCTGTTGGAAGACTGACTTCCAATAACAGCAATAGGAACCAACACCATTAACTACCATCTGAAAACTTGTATTTTGGCATGAAAGTTAGTCTTGTTTATTGTTTTCATATGCACAAACCTATTCTTTCAAGCCTTGGGACAGCTGTGCAATTACATAGGAAGCAACCACCCCCTCAGACTGCTACCCCAGCCAGCAAACCCATGCCCTCTTCTGAATCAAACAGTCCTACAGAACACTTATTTCTTCTTCTTCTTCTTTTTTTTTTTTTTTTTTTTTAACTTAAACAGCTTCTTTACTATCCAATCTTGTGCAGAGAGAAGGGGAGCAAATATGCAGCTCATATTTTGGTGAGATTGATGACCATACACTTTGGGTTATTTTGGTGAGTATGTGATTCTGGAAGCATCAGTAATAGAAGTAACATCCCCAAGTTTAAAATAGGCTCACTGCTTCATAGGCTGCTGATGCAAAGGGAAAAAAAGGCAGGAGACACACAAGCCTAGGAGATACACCTTAATAACAACAGAATGGTCCACTGAAAAGTAGCAATCTTTTGTTCTGCACTGGTCATTTTGCCATGAAATCATATAATGATATCTGTAGCCTGCGTGCTGGGGAATATATCCAAATTGCTGGTAGTAGTAACCACAGCACACGCAGTTTTCAGACTTAGTGGCTTTAGCTTTATCGTTAACAAAACAACAACATGTAACAAAGTTGCAAACAGCTGCAAAAGTATTTATCAAAGACAAACTAGAAAAAGCTCTACCGTCTGCTGCAGAACACCATACCTGCCCTTTTTAAAGAACACACTATAGGGAAGAGTTTATAAAAAAATAAGTCACGCTTCCCAAAATCAGTTACAGTTTGCTAACTTGATTTTGAGCTGCTCACTATTTATTTCACCTTCAAACTTTTTGTGGATACAATGAATGAGCTGGAAATTAAATTTAGCTGTTTATTATTTCTGTATACTGCATTTCAGTACAGTTGTACCTTATTTTATACACTGTAATTATAGGGTGCAATTACTTACTCCTTTTTAAAGTGAGCAGTCTCCAGTAAAACTAGATCAGTTGACCAGCAGAAAGCTGGAGACCAGATGTGGTATTAACCTTTCATGACATCACTGGGCTTCTGCCGACAGATAAATAAAGCAAGTAGTTCTTTGGGAATATTTGTGCAGTAGAAGGCTGATGGACACCTAGCATCACCGTGGTAAGATGATCTAGAAAAGCAGTAAAAGCCCTGAGGACTATGGCTGCACTTTTTATAAAGCCGTGGCTATCAGTATTATTCTCCTTCTGTCAAAAGAGAATTCCAAACAATGATTCATAAAATTCATATCTGCCAGTTCAAACCTGTCAGCTATTACTTAATAATATCTATTCACAGTTTTAACAGGAGTTGGGCCAAAATAATGGAAGAACAAACTACGGCTGTGCTTCAACAACATTAGCTATGCCTTTAATTTGCTTTCCAAGAACAATTAATTTATAAAAATGGTTTTCTCAATCTACAAAGGGAAAAAACCACAAGCAGTTATATATCTGTAGGTAGCTAGGTTCTTCACATAACTATAGCTATCTTTGAAGTTCTTAAGAGGTTTAACAGCCATCAGACTGGGAGCAGAGGTGATGTTATCTGATTTATTTGATCAATCACTAACACAGACAATGACGACTGGAAGCCACAACTACAGCACACAATTCCCAAGATGGATTACAGCACAAAGCACTTGCAAAATAGCTTTGAATAACAACTCTGTAACCATCAATATTGCTTTCAAGAGAGATCCACAGAAACAGCCTACATTGCTTAAATTAAGTCTGATCTAACTATTCTAATGAACAAAGTTTTTGCCACATAAAAAAGCATCTGCTTTTATTCTTTCAGGCTAAAACCCTGTGCACAGTTGCAAAGACCTATAGCGAACTGAAAAGTCATCATTTTTCCTTAGAAAAGGAAAAAGCTTTCCAGTAAAAATAAACAACAGGTTGAACAATATTTTCTTAAAATTCAACCCTGAACCATCACTTTATGGGATGAGATAAACCCCCAGCATCTTTTCAAGTAAGGGTCTTGCTGTGGGGTGGGGGTTTTTTCGACGTATTTGAGTATTGTTGTAAAAACATAGTCAGCCCCAAAAGGTGTGTTGGCCCAACAATCCAAGACTTGCATGGTGTTAGACAGGACTTACACTGGGCTCTAAAAAGTGGATTGCCCTCAGTTTGGTTTCTTTGGTATGTAGAGCAGCAATTCCTTTGAATGAGCGGGACTTCCAGTGCCAAAGCCTTGCACACTTTTTCTACTAGTTTTCAATACACAACAGTTTGGTTATTAAACTCTAACTGAACACTTCTCAAAACTCACACAGTTGTTACCAAAATACGCAGTGAAAGATGGAGCTCAGGGTACCTTTAGGGCATGCCTACATCTGAGGCTAGCCAGGGAGGTAGCTGTTTCTGGTCACTATACATGTTAAGCACTGACACGCAAAAATGCTACTAACATTGGGACATGGTGCAAAACAATTACTTTATTCTTTCTGAGGTTCCATAGCAATTACTTTCCCACGTGTGTAAGCAGTTTTTCAGTGCTGTGAATCACTGCACTATGCATGCTAGCATGGGGCTAGTTTATGAGTGAAGATAATACCCTTCCTGTAATCTCTAGAATTAAGGTTTTCAGGTAATCTCTTCCCACAGACTGCTGCACAGAATAAAAGGGTATCACCTTTCTTCAGATTTCCCAGACTACTTTTATCACAAGTACTTTTGGAATGAGATACTGTAAGCGCTTATAGTGTAGTTTCCAGAACTAAAACAGACTTGTGGAAGAACTGCAGCATGGACTGGCTTGAGAGCCTGAGGCACTGTGTCATTTATCATAGCACTCTGAATGCCCTGGGCCTATATGGAATAAAAAAAACCCCTCTTAACTGCAATCTATGCCTAGGTAAGAGGGACATTTAAATGACAACATGTGTAGGACATATAGGAGCAAGCAAGTCATAGTAACCATGGACTACTGCCATATGAAAGCCAGAAAGTCCAAAATGCAACTAGGTGGGGACACGGCTAATGTACAACTAAAATGTGGGTATGTACAGATAGAGCGGTTTTGTATTTCTTGAGGAGAGGGACTATTCAAAAAATATTAGAAAAAAATGGCCAAAAATTGCTTCCGCAGCCTTCCTGCAAGTGAAGATCAGAGAGAAAGTAAAAGCTGTGCCAACTACGCACAGTGCCAGGTACTAATACCGGAGAGGAACAGATGCCATCGTTAGCCAAAGAGAGGGCATTTATGTTGGTGGTCTGTTGGAGCCCAAACACACTGCACATTTGACACAATCGGGCTTGGAAAGCAAGCAAAGTGGGGCTTGCCAAAAACACTACAGAATCCTCTCTGTTGCTTGACTTACGCGGTGGCACTGATGATGATCCATGAGGCACTGAGCACTGGGATATTACCTTAGGGGAAATATAAAATATAAAACATATCTTTAGAATCCAGATGTGACCAAAGTACTGAGTACACTCTAAAACTTGTCTCTGGTACATTGCTGCACTGCATGTTCATGTTTCCTGATAGGGACACACTTCAAAGTTGCCAGTAACTTTGGGACATAGAAAAAATTGAGGTATTTTATTTGTGTATCTCTGGTGTATTAAATACTATCAAGAAAGGAAAATAAAAAATAGTTTTAATAACTTGCATTTGTTAAGAAGAATCAAAAATCTCTCTTCTGAGTCAATCAAGAGAAAGCAGGAAGATGTAAAAGTCTGCTCATTCGTCTGGGAATCTTTTCATTAACAGAAAAGCAACCAGACAGGAGTCTCTAGAGAGAATTTTCTCAACCCTCTGATTAAGGAGTTCAACGGGCAGTAGGAAAACTAATACGTTTGTTTCAGAAGGTCATGAACTATTTCATGTTTTCCAGCTGAATTAGTTAGGTGGTCCATTATGACCTGTTTCTAAAAATCTAAGAGAAAAATAGCTACAAGGGACAGGATTAGCTTAACAAAGATGAAATTTGGGGGGAGGTTGTTTGTTTTTCATGGGTTTTTTTCTTCTTGTTTAGGTACTAACATAGAAATACAAGAAATTATGTCCGAGTTCCATTAAAGAGCTAACATCACAAATAAGACTTAAAAATTCATCCTTTTTAAGATCTAGATTAAATCTGTATTTATCAATAACTTTAAAACAAAGAAAACAGTCTTTATGTAGAGAACAGCAATAATGCAACCCTGCGTGTTCAACAATGAAGACTAACCCAGAACTGCCAGCTGGCTCGAGAACCGCACTCCATGTGCCCGCATGCCGAGCTTCCAGCCCTCAGCCGCAGAGGGAAAAGGATCATTACTCACCAGGGCAGTCAGGCACTGAATGGCAGTCTTCACAATCACTGTGTACTTCTAATTTGTTTAAAAGCACGGGCCACAAAACCTTTCAGCTGTTTCTTCTGATTCTGGGTTGGATAACACCAACTTCATTTCCCAGTACTGTGAACCTACTAACTTTACCCACCCTTCTTTCTCAGGCTAGTCTACGGAGGGAAAATAAACCAAGGAAAACATAAAAGTCCAATAGCTAAGTCTTGGTGCAGAGATGGTCTTTCATACAAGTAATCTTCTCTAAATGGTTTAATTCAGTGGCTTTTGTGTTTTTCAGATCCTTGGACAACTTCTATCCACCAGAACTAGTGACATAGCAGCATGCAGTATCCTCACCCAAATTTCGGCTGAAAACACTCTTTGGTATTGTTCCACAGGCCAGCTGTGGGCCACTAAATGGTCCATGTATGGTCCACAGGGTGAGAGCCATCAGGGTCTTCCATAGCGCATCAAAAAGCATACAGTCATCTAGATTAAAGGCAAAGGTATTGGCCTTGGATAAAAGATACAGGCAAGTAATGCTTAAAAAACAAAACCTTTCCCGCAACATCTATTTTTGGCTGTCTCCTCTTGTAGATTATTTTGCAAACATGTTTGATATCATAACATCACAAGGTAATTGAAAGGACATGTTTGCCTGAAGAAACTGACCTTGTTCGTGGACTTTCTTTACAGTCAGAACAAAGAATTTCACTAGTCTACTGAGGAAAAATAGTGGAAACCACTTCCATGACTGATTTCAACAGACACTGAATCCAAATCACTGTTAAATTTAGGAAAATATTCTGGGTGTTGCTTTTTAAAATTTCATATGCTTACAAAACCTCTCTCGATGGAAAAACTAAAGGCGGAACAATACTTAAAATAATCCTTTAAAAATAGAATACATTTTTCTTTATGGTGAAGAGTTTCTTGATTTATCCTCCAAATTCCTCCAAGTAAAGTGACTGGCATGTGTTCAGCACATGGGTCAGCACTGGCAGAAGTACCGATGTTGGTGATTTGATAGCTAACCAGGTGTTTGTGGGGAACTAGCTCCAGTTATTCCTAAGGGAAAACACAAAGTCCATTAGCACTAATGAATCAACACACCTATTTTTCTCCTGAAATTCCTTCCTTAAAAAAGAAAATGCATGAAGGTAAGTTTTTCCAATCACATTGACTACAGAGATTTTACAAGTCCCAGCCGCACCAATGCAGACTGAAGACCAAAGCAATGAAACTTCTTATGTGCAGAAAATTGCGCAGTCCTTGATCGAAATAAACTCACCATGACACCGTATTTCAACATTGCCAGGCATTTCCAGACACCTTCCAAGATGAGTAGGGCTTCACAAGATCACAGAATTTGCTTAAATTCAAGAAGTTGTGTAGTTGCAACCCCGTACTTGTTCATTCATCCCCTAAGTCTATTGGTGGTCAGATCACAATTCAGTACATCGTTTTTTCACATGAGTAGCAGCAGCAGAGGAATTTTGTAAAAGAGAACAAGGATAGGCTGAAAAAAATGTCTGAAGAATTCATAGACCTGCTTTGTTCAAGTTCCTCTGTATAAAGCTTTATGGCTTGGATCTAAGTGAGCTGACTCAAGGACCAGCCTGAGTCATACGATCAGTTAAGAAGCTCCCATGAATAGTCCTGAACTTTGAATACCTGGCGACTTGCAAGGTTGTTAAAAGTGAGCAACTGTTTCCCCTCTGGGCTTGCTGACCTTCAAGGACTGCTACAAAAAGTCTATTTGTGCTTTTGACTGACAGGGTATCTTAAAGAGTTGATGTTCATTTCATTAACAGGGGCTTCTTGAGATAGCTCACCAAAGAGAACAAGATGCCATGTTAAGTCTCCACTCCAGTAAGATGCTCATGTGCCCTCATTTACGAAATGTGACAGACATGCATTACATGCTCTAAAAGAACCATTCTCTGAACTCAGAGGGTTTGCCCTCTCTGCAGGACCTGTTTACTCCTATATGAGAAAGGTACATGCAACTGATTTTGTCCATTTTTCTGGCCCCCTTTTTCCCTAGTACGTCAGAACTCCTGGAAAATGCTTCGTAAAACCCCTGCAGATCTTTTTTGCTTCCTTTCAGTGTCTTCCCACAAGAAGCAGCATTCCTCTCAATTTTTACGCCTGAAACTCACATTTTCAACGTGGGCCCTGGTTCAGGAAGGTATTTAAGCATAAGCTTTACTTGCTGAGGACCACTGATGTTCTTAATTATCGCACTGAGTGCAGGCCCAAACAGAGATAAAGGGTAGCTTTTTGTGGGAATGCATTATAGTTTTCTTCTGCTTTCTCGTGTTGTATTATTGAAGTCATCGCTGTATTGCTTCCTCTATTGCTTATGGGCATTTGGTATATTACAATGTATACTTAGTTTGTTTTGGTTAAACGTGTCATTAGTGATGGAAATTCAACTATAGAAATACTATACTTTGAATTGAGGGTCAAAGTATCTATCACATACATCTGTCATACTGAAGTTTTAATATGCAATTGTTAAAACCTCTCATCTATATGCAGCTTTTATAGTTCTGTTTAAAGTTTTGCAATCTTTTACACTCAACAACTTAATGAAAAATAAGAGTTGCAGATAAATCAATCTGATAATGAAAGCAAATTAGCCATTATGCTACAGCAGACTTCCAACATGAATTAGTGAACTGAGATTGACTGCAGCAATATAATGCTATCTTTAATTAATTCAGAGCTTTCCTTTCCAGGTAGCCTTAGAGGGAGTTTAGCAAAAAAGTATTCAGAACTAAAGCACCGAAACTGTGATCTACGTAAATGGTATCGTAAGCTTTAACAAGCCCTGATTAAGCCAGTAGTGTCTTTAGGAAAGAGGGAGTCTCATGAATGCATGCAGCATTGCAGAACAACGGTACCATGAATCAGAAAAGTGAAAATATTCATAAACGAAGAGGTTGGCAGGTTAAAAGAGGTTGATATGTAAAGCTCAATATACACCACAGGAAACACTGGACACATCCAAGAAAAATATTTGGCTTCTATCACATGCCCATCATGAATGACCTGTCTAATATTACAAAGTGCTCTAGTTTGCAAAGAAGTTTGGGGAGCCATCTAAACTGGAAAAGAACCGGGATGCCATTTGAGACATAAGCATCCCTGCTGCAGGAGGACCAGTCTATGACAGATGACTTCTGCAGCTGTAAGCTGCAGCTATTAATTGCATTTTACTTTGCCATCTATTACTCCTGTGCAACTGTCTCCACACTTCCAAATACACTCATGGAGCGTATCTTATTGCCAACTTGCTTTCTTCAGTCAGAAAATTACCCAGGCATGAAGTCCAAAATTTCACTTCAAAGCTCTGAAAGGAACCCTAGCTCGTAGACATCTTATATCTAAGAAGAGCACAGTGAAATTATTTCAAATATGCAGCCATTCACTTTACTATAGCACAGTCTTGGCTTTTCAACAGTGCATTGTTTTAACACACTGAAGTCCACCAGTTACTCTTACTGTCTCATAAGACAAAAAGTTTAATTGCCAACAGTAAGTACAGTGAGCTCCACAGTATGGTGACTTTCTCTTCTATCCTACAAACCCAGCCAGCTTTAATCACTCAGTTCTGTCCTAACGTTGTATAATACATATTATATTAAAAACACTTAACATACAGGGAGCAAACAGATGCTTAACTAAAAGACAAAGTCTATGAAGAATTTAGCTTCTTAAAATGCTTATCTTCATTTCAAGGTCCCATGGAATCAATAAAAATAAATAAATTTTTGTACCCTACTCATTTAGGTATCCCATTTTTAGCACAGTCAAAGCCAAAAAAGTAAACATGAAGTTTTAAAGGGGGGGGGGGGGGCGGGGGGAATCACCAGATCACCACTGTGAAATATTCTGACTGCAATTTTGTTGGTTTTGTTTCAGGAGAAATTACAAGATTCAGCTATTTTCATGATCAAGTAAATTCTCCACTTCTTTTTCTGGATCTTTAAATTCATTTTAATAGACACCTCCCACTGTTTAAGTTCTACTCTCTGAAGCCCCAGAACTGATTGTTTATTTTAACAAAGACCTTTTGGCATGAAACTATCTGTATAACACTGTAATGGGATCAATCCCTTCAGAAGCACTGAAAGAAAGCAAGAGAGGAACAACCACGCAACCAAATAAGGAAATTACTGGAAGACCGAAAATGAGAGGGTAACAGATAAAGCATAAGAAATTCTGGGCCCTGAAGAAAACCACATTTGCTGCATTTTAGACACAGTTCAAAAAAGCATTTTGGCATACACAAAGTTTATCCTATTTCTGCAATACAGTTCTTAATCCTCAAAATCCCCATAGAACTTCAGTGCACACTTAAGTTCTCTTCCAAGAAAGCGGATTTGTGACACAGGGCCTTGAACTTTGCAATATCATTTGAATTCTATAAGGCCATTTCAATTTCTCTGACAAATCTCTTGCCTTCTCGTTCCACAAATGTCAAATTGTTGAAGACTTTTCTCTTGTCTTTCAGATCAATCTTGTGTAATGACACTCTTTTGTAAGATTACGGAAAAAAAATGTTGACTTGGTCAATCTATTCTGGGAAAGGTTATAAACGAGCTCCTTGTGAATAGAATAGACATAGACCATTTCAGTTGGAAGGGACCTACAACGATCCTATAGTCCAACTGCCTGACCAATTCAGGGCTGACCAAGTTAAAGCATGTTGTTAAGGGCATTGTCCAAATGCCTCTTAAACACTGCCAGGCTTGGGGCATCGACCACCTCTCTAGCAAGCCTGTTCCAGTGTTGACGACCCTCTCAGTAAAGAAATGCTACCCAATGTCCATTCTAAATCTCCCCTGACGCAGCTTTGAACCAATATTCTGCCTTGAGCAAAAATTTTCCAATCTTGTGGAAATATCAGGCCCTAACACTTTTTTTTGCTTACCCACTCCACTTCACCATCTGCAACAGCATTCCCTGGCCTGCCTGTGCCACTTCACTTAATGCGTGAATGTCATCTAAGTTTTAGGACATCATGATCACTGCATTCAAGTTTGCCACATTTCACCACTTAGTGCAGAGACATTATTTGTAACTAGTTGCAAATTCCCTTATAAATTTCTGTTCAATACCTTTTTACTGGAAGACCTATGACACATCTCATCTAACACCACCACCTATTGCTGGTTCTGGACAGCGTTACAGGTGGAAGTGGGGTCCATCGTCTAATCCTACCAATCAACTAAAAGAGCTGTTACAACTTCGATGTCTTGGGGATAGCATTATTCCTACAGACATGCCTCACCTGGAACAAAGATTAAAGGAGGGTAGATGTTACTAAAGCAAGTAAGGAATAGGAAGAATTCTAAGGAAATTTATTCAAGCCAGAAAAGTAAATGACTTTAAAAAAATCCTAATCAGGCTCCATTCCTACCCTTCCTTTCCCCAGTGCTGCCCTGGCCACCGGACTCCTGCAGGAGGCCAGAGAAGGGAGCTCTGCCCTGAGCAGGAGGCATCTGTTCTAAGCACCTCTCCTTCTGATTTCTTAACCCTCACACAACAGAAACACAGGTTTCATTCTCAGACAGGTTAAGAACAGATCTCCTGCAACACAGTTTTTAAACAGAAGTGTTTAGAGAGACACATATGCAACACTTGGAAAAACTTCCCCATCCTAATGGAGGGAAGCTCTGTAAGAACCAAGAGCTTCCCAATTCAAGAGACTGTCAAAGCATCCCCGAAATGGAAATTCACTGACACTGAAAAACCTGCACTGTAATTTAGTGAGGCACAGCCAGAGAGAACACACCAAATAGTAATTTAGCAAAGACTAACAGAGCAAGAGACATAAGCCATTAAAATGAAAGTGGCATCAGGCGAAGGGGTTTCCAAATTTATAGAGGATATAACCTTGAGGACTAGTTTTCAATCCTCTCTTCAGAGACCAGGTGTAGGAGATTTGTCACTTGGGGAATTTCAACATGATGATGGAAGCAGAGCTCAGCATGGCAGAGAACTTCATAGGAGCCCTTAATCTGATTCTGGACAGAACAAATTAATATTTACAAGCCTTATGAAATTTGGAGTTGTTTAATATACTTCAGATAATGCTGGTTCCTATAGCAGGTTCAGGAACATTATAAATTTCTCTACAGTATCTAAGCGTTAATTTGCCAATCCTGATTACACTACTCAGATACAGCACAATAGCCAAGCAGTCTGTCGCACTGGCCAAGGCAAACATCCGTCTACATCTTCCTAGAGACAAAAGGCCTGATATTACAATGGGACCTTGAGGTATGCAAAAGCGTGTACCCATTGGTCCTCAAAATTGGACATTTGATTTAGCTGAAAGCTGCTAAAATATCACAGAAATATCCAGGGAACATTCAGAATTTATTTTTGGATCTTGTGGTTAACTGAGACAGGATGGCATGGACTTTTGGGACAGAACGCAGTCATTGTGAAGGAACTGCCATACAGGAAAAACTAGAGATTGATCCAGTCCCAGGTCTGATAGCACAAAATACAGTTAGCATCAGATGCTTCACACAAAGCTGTATCAAGCCCTGCAATTGACAGCTCCAGGGTATAGAACAAAACACCCAGGGGACCTGCCCAATCTCTCACAGTCTTTCCTGTCTTTAATATACCACAAGAATTTCTTGTTGTTTGTTTTTACGTCTTTGACTCTTTGCTCTTCAAATTCCATTTCAGGCCCTTCAGTTTCCTTCTCACACTGCCCACTCTGGACTATGCCTCTGTCTCCAGGATTCACTAGTGTTGGATTTCCAGTTTCTGACAGCTATTTCTTTTGCTCAAATAACCTCCTGAACTTTGTGTTTAAGCATATGGATTCACTTGCCTTTCTGCTCCTTTTCTCGCATGGTGCTATTCCTATTTGCAGTGACAGATCGTGGTGTGCTTAAGTAGCTACTATGCCTAAACTAAGATTTTAATTTCTATACTTAATCACAGCCATATATTTAAACAGTGTTCACGTTGTTCAGCAATCAAGAGGGGACCCCAAGCACGTTGGTCATTATGTTTTCCAGCCTCTATATAATCTAGGCTGAACTTCAACTATAAAACTCTACTGGGAGCATGAGACAACTTGCACATTTAAATTCAAGTCTACATAAACCAGACCCAGTCTTCAGCTAACTGAAGCAAATAAGGTAGACAAGTAATAGGATCTCTGAATCAAATATAACAGTGGCATCTAAAAAGTGTGTCTCTATCACATGGATAAGCAGTGGGTTGTTTTAGCTACATATATTTGTGCAAGAGTGCAATAGCAAAACTTTCAAAGAGCCTTACGCTCAGAAAACCGTGGCATCTTTGAAAATACTTATATACATTTTTAGGCAAGATTTGCCATTGAGATGCTAGTAGTATGCATGTAAGTGACAAATACAACTTTAAAAAACTTCCTACTTCCTCAAATGCTGGCATACATCTCAGCCCGTAGTACGTAAGCATATGGGACTTGTTTCCTATTTCAACTAACCTGACAAAGCAAAGCAAAAAGTACAGACAGACTGATACCCTTGCTACAGAAATCATCCTATTCTTTTCAGTGGGGCAGGTCAGAGAGTAAAGTCCTTCTTCCAACTAAGAGTATTAAAATCTGTCCCCCAATGAGATGCTCCACTGCATGGTTTCAGGGGTCTCCCTCAATCAATAAACACATTATCCACAGATCAATGACAAAAGTAAATTGCCATATACCATCTCTCTCACATCTTCAGTATCCTCTATGGGTTTGCCTCCTTCAGCCTCTATGAATTAATCTCCTCCACTCTTCCAGACAATTCATCATGCTCGTTCCCGCTTTAACACCCTATCTCCATATACCACAGAATGTCTTTCATCTCTGTTGCATTTTGGAACAGCTTTCTTAACCCTATTAATCCCTATCTCTAGATTATACTTCTTACAGCCATATAACCTCCTCAGGTCTTTTCATAACAGAACAAAAACATCTTACCACCGTTCCCTTCCCACTTCTTGAAACATTCATCCCTAAATTTTGTCATTTCGCATTCCTTTGTGTTTAGCTACTGAATAATGCAGAAGTTACAAATAAAAAAAAAGTTAAATGCTGAATTCATACTGCTTACCCAACTGAACTATACAGCTGCAAATAGACTGAAATCCACTAAATGGGGATTAAACATTTTGTATGAAATTTGCAAATATAAAGGTAATTTGCCATGCTATCTTTTAAACATACATTTGCTTTTCAAAGGAATTTGGACTACATTGATCAGCACAGAAAATAACTAAATCATGCAAAAAGTTTGAAGTAAAGGTCTTCAAGATGCAAGGAAATAGTAAAACCCTATTTTATATCAACATTATCTTCACAATATGTTTTTACCATTAACGAACAACATTTGATAGATCTTCAGTAATGTATTGAGCAAAGACAAAAATACTGGTTCTTGCTAAAAATATTGAAGGGGTACAGCCTATTTCAGTCCCACATATATATTATAATGTAGGAGGGACAGGCAGCACAGTTATATCAAAGATGCAAACTCGTGAAATCCTGTCCATTTTCTTACTCTCCATTTATAGCTACCTCTGAAGAAAAAACATTATTTTTTCTACAACTTAGTGCTGTTTACAAAAGAAACCAATATAGTTGCCTGCCAAGCACAAGCATGACAAAGTTCTACAGTGATTTATAAAGACTTCCCACATTGTACTGTAAAAAGGTCTTTTCCATTGAAAGACCTTCACACCTACCAATGGACGTAAACTGTCCTATACAGCCTGGCTCAAACAGAACAGTGCCATACAAGCCCTTGGTAGGCCAGGAGGGGAAACAACAGAGGCAGAGGCTTCCCAGCTTAACAGCTAAAACAGCTGCTAGTCAGGAACACTTCAATAAGCGTAGAGCAACACCAGCACTCTCTACAGTCGCAACACGTGAACACCTACAGCCGTAGTTTCTGTAGGTTGTATCTTGAACACCTAGGATAGATTTCTCAAGAATACATCAGAAATTTTGGAATGGACATCTAAAACAAAAGTCACTGGAAACTGCATTCCCTCAGGTGGCTTCGAAAAACCAACTTCTGCAGTTAAAGTTTTTAATGAATTGTTGGCTTATTAATACTAGATGGAATTTATACAATAAAAAAAAAATCTGCATTATAATACACATTACTACTATGGTTTTATATAGCCATCAGCCTACACATTTATCATACGTCCTACATACAGACTGTGTGGTACTTTCACAACCTTAAATATTGCCCAATTATAAATGTTTTCAGGAAAATCAAGGGCATTTAAGTCTGTGCCCGTACAAGCGACAGGGAGAAGTAGGGTGTCCGAGAGTGCATGGTAAAAGAGCTGCTTCCCACCATGAGCTTGTCTCCTTTCTGTCAGGAATCACTTTACAGAAAGGCATTCCTCAAACATCAGTCTAAACCTTTCCTGTCAGGTTGGTGGGTAACATTCTCATTCTCCTCTTTCTGTGGATAGACCAGCTGCTGAATACACGTTTATAAAAAAAAAAAAGCAGAACCACCAAGTTTCAACTTTTGTGAAGTGTCCAATTCAAAGATCATTGAAATCAGATGCTGGAGTATCATTCACCCATGTTTCTCTAGACATTTCCTCCTCCTTTTTCTTAGAAGTCTAAGAGTTACAGATTCGTCCAGCTATTTTTTCCCGCGCACACATCTGGTAGATCTAGTAGGCTTTCCTTCAGTTGCTAAGAAGCACAAATGTATTGCAACTCAGAGCTCCTACACATGTGCAGTGTGCTATATAGCTACGCTGTATGCAATAACCCAACATTTGCAGGAAACACTGCGCTTAGCACTGCTCTGCTGAGCAGAAGGGCTAAAAATCCTGAGAAGCGTTAGGCATTTCTAAAGTCATTGCTCTGCAACTGGCCTGGACATTTATAATAAACGACATTTCCCAAAATATTCAGGACTCCAGGAACAGGATATTTGTTTCCACACACAGAAACACAGAGGTGTTAGCTTTGAGTTCAGCCCCAGAGTTCAAACAACAACATCATTCTCAGGAATTGATAAGAAATCAAAACTGGCTTTAGGGATAAAAAATGGCAATGTCTTTCAAGACTCTAACAATATTTCCTTTGCCTGAGGTATTCCTTGAAGTCTTCATTCAAAAACACAGAAATGAACTCATCTTCTCCCACAATACCATAAAAATAAGGCAGTAGCACTGGGATTAATATGGCTTTCTATCATGTGAGCACCTAAACAGTATCAGCACTACAGAACAGTGTGAAAGGAGTTTACCAAAATGAACTTTATTAACACATGAGTTTGAAACTTTTGACCTTTCAGAAATATCAGGGACAGTGAACAATAAAAAAAGCCTGATAACACAAGTAATTTTTTGCTGCTGATGTCAAGAGTTTTTTTTCAATAATATGAACTACTACATAGAAGACACAAAGAAAAGCAAGCATCATCATGGAATAAGCTATCATCTATAATCAACTAATCATAATCTATTTGCCTCTTCAAAGAGCACAGTCTTATAGAGGGACAAGGTCACAGATCCTTTCATGTTATCAAGAGTCAAGCAAATAAACCAAAAGCAGCAGATACCATTAGTGGGGCATTTCCAAAAGATTCCCATTAGTATGGCCACATCTGTACTTGATTGACTTGAAGTATTATTCCAACACCACATAAGGAAAGATGGGGTTTTGAGGGCAAGTATCAAATTCTTATCTGGCCACACTCAATATTAGCTAGCATTTTATAAGGTGCTTGATATCTATGTTGGTAAAATGCAAAACCTTTTGCCTGCAGAAGCGTTTCCGGCTTGCATAGTCATACACAATTCTATTATTGATTTACCTAAAGATTTCCATCATCTTCCTGTATTTCCTTTGATACATAGTTATACCTTGAGGTCAACAGAGCTTCCATTTCTTTAAAACCTGGGAAAAACACATATTTTTTCATCTCTTAGCTCAGGTGTCCCTCTACTATGTAGCAAAATGCCTTATACTCTATGTTCACTGTTGGTCTTCTGCACAAAGTTAATGAACAACTAGATGAGTTAATGATGTTCACTTATTGTAAACAAATACCTATATATTATACAGTCCCAAACTGTAATGTAAAAAAGCAATCTTAATTAAGCAATTCAGAAATTAAGCAATTAAGAATTACTTAAGAAATTAAGCAATGTTAATTTATTCCCCCCCCCCCCAGGTTGGACTCGATGATCTTACAGGTCTTTTCCAACCGTACTGATTCTGTGATTCTGTGATTCTGTGATTTATAGTTAGCCTTACCGAACCCAAAGGGACTACCCATGTGCACACAACTGAACATGTTTGTGAGTACTTCCATGATTTGGACTCCTACAGCATACAGTTAAGATATAAAACTTGAGGTCAATTTCTCCTTAAAAGCTTGCAAAACTGGTGTAATTTCACTAGAATCAGCTACCGTATAGATATGGAACAATACTCTGAGCTTTCCTCTATTTTTTCTGCATCCTTATTCCCCCACCACCAGGCTTCTTGACAGGTGAGATATTTTTCTGCTGACAGGCTAGCAATTAACCTGCTGCCACAAAAGAATAACAAAGAGTAAAACAAAATGTGAAAAATGAAAGATTCATCATAGGTATCACAGAAAAAATCTAAAACCAGCATCATTTCAATTGGGGTTCTTTTCCCTGTGGTCATATAGTCTCTCCTGTACAAATGCAGTGTTGTTCAGTTATTACTTCAATTTCAGGATTTAATTTCCTTCTCGGCACTTGAGAAGCAAGTAGGAAGGAAAGCAAAGAATGAAAAATTGAAATAAAAGAAAAAGTCACTACACAAATCTTGTACTTTACCATAGCTGATGAACCAGGAGCTGCAAAAGCTTCAGCTACTTTCCCCGCTCCCCGCCAGTGATACTGAGCCAGTTTTAAAATACCAGTTGATTTTTTTTCTCCTCAGAAAACTGAGTGGTTGGTCTTGGCTTTTGTTTGCTTATTTTAATTTCTCACTAACATGTTCTGCCTCCTCAATGAAAATTATATCTCAAAACATTTTGTAAGCTTTCAATAGAAATCATTTTGGCTTTGCAAACACTTACATTTATTATCATCTTAAGCAGAAAACACCACTTTCACGTTTTGATTCAAATGCCACTGTTCATTGAAAAAATATTTTGACAAAAAACTGTAATGCAATTTATCACTCCTCCTACACTTTCCAATTTCTGGAAATGACTTTTTCTTCTACATGAAGCCTGCCATCCAAATACCACAAATGCTTTCCAAATAAGATGGTGGTATTTGCCTGCGGTACTGTGTTACCAGTGAAGCCACTATGCAGCTGAAGATGACTGCAGCTGGATTGACGGTGCTGAGGAACTCGCACATCGCCTGTTTGAACCTCCAAGCCTCTCTAAGCATTTCTCATAACGACCACAAGGCCACAGGCAGAATGGTGCACTCTGGTTACATGCTGTTTGCTTTTACTTCACCTAGCTCTAACCATCAAAATTCACAAATTTTATCCACAAATAAGAATAATTTTTTAAAATTCTCAATAAGCAACTCTCTGTACAAATTAAGAAACAGTTAAATGATGGGCTGAAACTCACCAAGCCAGTCTTTGACAGACGCCCCCCCAAAATATATATATATATTTATATATGCAAGTTGAAATTCCTTGGTGAAAACAGTTGGCTTCCTTTGTGTTGTCTGTGAGGTTTAAAGCACTGACCATTCAAACCACAAATTAAGGAATCTTAAATGTTGTGATTTCACATTAGCTCTCCTGAATCTAAGAAATCCATACTTGCTTGAGTGACATCAGCCTGGCTTATATTAGCCTAAACACAATAGGCTAGTTTCAGGCAGAACAGGCAGCAACACAGGGACTACATCAATGGCAAAGTTCACCTGGAGAAAGGGTAAGGCACATGCAAACTCTACACAATGCAGAAGGTCCAAGAGGCAGCCAGCAAAGCCCCCAGAGTCATAGGTGTTGACCAGAAACAGGCCAAAATCTCTGCATCACCCTAATGATGCGGCGGTCAGATTTGGCCAGCAGCAAACACACTGTGTTAAACTGTTATCCCTATCCTGTCCTCTGCCTTCTTGTAGAAAATCTGAGACACAGGAGGCAGGTGCATCTCTCCTGCACAGAAACCATGTGCCAAGAATGCGACGTTATTTCTACCTCTTACAACAGCCCAAATAAAAACTCCCCAGACACATCTGTCTACAGCAATGGTTTGGGTAGATGCACAGAAAACTGGAAGGAGAGAGAGAGGAGAATCGATAAATCAGTTTCAGAGGTCCAAAAGCTTAAACAAGAAAAAGTCAATTATCAGAAGCCTTCAATTCACTATTCAAAAACGTACACCTGCACTAGAGAATTGTCAGAAATGAGAAAAGCTTAAAAATTGCCAAGTTAATGAGACACAACTGCCATTTACAAGCCTCTACTAATCCCAGTGGTGCTCAGCCAGTTTTTACTTAATGCATAGCTAGTCATTCATTCCCAAATGAAATGAGTCAAGCTTTTGTGAATAAAGATTAAGTAAAAACAAAGTTATGACTTAAGGAATTGGCCCCAGGATGTCAATTCACTGTCATGAAAATAAAAATTGGGCTGTGTATGCACACAATGCTTATTGGTACTACTAGTAGTTACTTGCGGTTGAATAGGCATGTAAATGGAGACTCTTTTTTTTATTTTGGACTTGTTTTATAGGCTATGTTGAAAACCCCATTAGAGAAATTGTCTTTGCAAAACTGCAAGCAGACAATACATCAAAGCAAGCTACCAAATGTTTACACATTTAGGGTCATAAAAATTTGCAAAGAAACAAGCACATTTCAAAAAAATTGGTCAGTTAACTTTCTCAGCTTCTGACATAACACGAAGGGTGTTTCCAGGAATTTTAGCCACTGAATGAGTTTATTACCTGGGATGACATGCCCAAAGTCTTGAGCAATGATGAAATAAGGAACAAAGACAAGGGCCCGCACATCACACGTAGGGCAAGAGAGTGAGAAGTCAGCGAAGTGGGCTGCACCAAGCCAAGAATCTGGAGGAGGAAGACCACGTGAAAACCAAGTGATCCAGGGAAGGGAAGAACAGGGTACCAAACCGCAGCCCCTAAGAAAAGCAGAGGCCAGCCTGATACCAGGGCTCGACTGCTCAAGCGCAGCCTGACAAGGAATAACGTTTGTCCTGAAATCACTTAGCAGTGAGTGACAATAATATCCACAAGTAAAATCATAACTTTGATTCTACTGGTTGTCCCACAGACATTCATATCAAGTGTTCTTCCCCATGTCCACCATACTGGTTTGCAACAGAGACAAAACATTCTTTTTCATTTGTTTTAATCATATAGAAATATATTTTGAAGTACTTTGGGTTTGAGAGAAACCAAATATTTTGACTAGTTATCAAATAACTCTTATTACCCGAAAGACTAGAGAAAAATGCTATGAAGTACTGTGATTTACAAGCACTGTAAACCGAAACATCAATATATTTTACTAACTGGTGTGTTTTTCACACAAGAGAACTAGACTAGAGAAAATTAGGGTGCTAAGGTACCTTATAAGCTCCCTTAAAAGAAAAGGAAAATAATACTGAAGCGTCTCCCACAAAGGTACTTTAATTCCTATGAAAATACATAAAAACTTCACTAATATATAAAAATTGCACAACTATAATTTTCCTGGTGTTCTGTTAAAGAGGAAGCTCGGCTGCCATACTTTAAAATGGTAAATAAAAGGCTATGGTCTAATTAAGGTGAATATTGGCCATCTGTTACGTAGGCCAATTAAAAGGACCAATTAAAAGAATTATGTCTAATTTGATCAACCTCAACTGACCAGGTTAATCCATGAAAGGTTCCAAACAAATGTATAATCTTTTCTAATCACTATTGGATTAACTGAACTAATCCAATTGATGTATATAGTATTCTTACACCACCACATTTATTTTGAGTATTCCAATGGGGTTTTTTTATTTTTCCGTTACAATCCATATTGAATTACCTTACGAAAAGTCTTTCCAAAGTTTTCACCTTTTTTATGAAACCAGTACAGTCATCTAGCGAGTAAACAAAATGTTTCATAGAGGATAATTCTTTGGCACAAAAAACTCATTTCCCCTTTGGTCCTCCACTGAAGAGTAGTAGAACTGCACTATGAAAACAGAAATTATTCTCGTGTTATAGAGACCTGGAAATGTATGCTTGTTTTAATTTTGTGTCAAAACATGTCAGAGAAAGGTAGATCAAACACAATTAATCATCTTTCCCAGCCAGGGACTTTTAAAACTGTACAGTAGGCATCCTCACATCACCTACTGGTATTTGCTGGGCAACTCTTTAGACCATATGGTTTCTCCAATTCCAGGAGGTCTTTAACCCCCCCAAAACCCATGAAGTAGAAGAATAGGACTTTCCTCCCATCTGTAGTTGACCTGATTATTAACCCAACCTAAAACAAACCACACACACAGCAGGTGACTCCCCAACAACATTCTTTCCATCAGGTCCGCATTGTACTTTCTCTTTTTCATAACAACTCTGGATGAAGGTGTGTCACAAATTCAAAAAAGGTACACATGACAAGTCTGGTGAGAAGAAAATGGAATTTATCTTGTTAGAAAATTAAGCTGGAAACGGAAATGGCAATAGTTGGCACAAAGGTGACGCTGACTGAACTTGAAAAGAGAATGCCATCCTACCTGCATTAACTTGTCTACTCCTTTGGTGTCCACTACGGTACAATAACCAGTCTAAGGAAAACAGTGAGAATTAGTGACTAAAATTCACTCATCTGACACAAATTATATAGTAACTGAAATGGCTTCTGTAAACAGAAGTTAGCTGGCAGCACTGGATGGTGGGACGCAGGAATTTTATAAAGTGTTTGATAAATTTTAATTTTAATTGCACTACTTACACTTGCATCTTGCTTTCTTCCCCTCACTTAATGAAGCACATCGAATCCAACCCTTCTCTAACTTCAGTGATTTCAGTCTAGGAATTGGATTGTGGGGTTTTTTTATCTTGCATTATCAGCGTGGCAATGAGAGTCATTGCACACTTCATCCTGAACTTATCATTCCATTCTCCCTGTTTGGAAAAGGCTTGTCACCATTTTTTTCATTCACTAGCACATTTTTCTCTTGCTTTGAGTTGTACAAATGCATGCAATAGCAAAGGTGTTTTATTTCCTGCTATCAAACTAGTTGTATTGATTAGAACAAACGTGAAGAACTTGTTGTGTGTAAGGTGAGTGCCAAGCAAAAGGAGACTGCAAACCCTTTGAATACATGCTATTTTGCAATTGAATTAAAAGTCTTCAAGAGAATTTAAGAAAAGTGAATTGTCCAGGCTTTTCAGTTGGGATTATTTAGAGGTGACTCATGAACTAGGCACTTAATTCCCTCAGGCCTTTTTAGAAAAACCTCACATTTAATTATTAATCCCATATAGACTTTACCTGTCCCATAATCTTGTCCTCAGTAAATTAACATGGGAGCGCCAGGCTCAATTAGAACAACTGCTTGGCTTGGCTGTCTGTCTTTTTTTTTGTAGCATCATTAAAGTAGGGTCAACTATCCTAAACTCCCAAGGCTGTAATCCAGAAATATAATTGCAATTGTGTACCTAAACTGACAGACTGCATAGTCTCCTCAGCGCATGGTTCAGTCCCGAATTGCCCAGCGCTGAGTGAGGTAGCCATTCAGCCAGCCCATAGCAAGTATCCTGCTGCAGCAACTGTTGCCTTCCAGCTATCTGAGCTAGCGTGAACCACCAGCGCTCCTTTGGACTAGACTATAAGCACACACACTTTAGGACTGTTATCTTTATAAGGCCAGTTACACCTTAGGAAAAATTCTACCATAGAGGAGAGTTCACTTCTTTTGCTTGTTCCTTTTTTAGATTAATAATCTGTTTCCTGACAGTGTATCCAGCAGACTTCTTCAAACTGAGTCCTGAAGGATCAATTCCACACCAATATGAAAAATAAGTACCTAAATCGATTGATTATGCCAGAGAAGCATATTCAATAGCATTGAGATTAGGGCTATGTAGACCCATTCGGCTCCAGGTAAGCAGCAGGAACGTAAAGATCTGAGGTACAGCATGATATATTCCTGTGCATGTTGTAAAGCTGATAACACACAGCATAGAATATGCAAAGTGCTGCCAAATTAATGTATTTCTTAAATTCACCAGATTTTACCTATGCAGTCTTAGTATTGTGTTAATAATAGTCTTCTGTCTCTACTGTAGATAATACACTCCTTAATGGGGAGAAAAACCGAAAGAAGCACTGATTATGTAAAACAAAACAAAGAATCACCATGGCATGAGTGCTTCACAAAGTCATTTCAAATATGTCTTAGTCCTCAGAATGACCCATTTCCAACAGATCCACATAAAACAATAAACTTTTAATTTCCTCCTCCAACATTTTCAGCATTGTATCATTCTTTCCCTTCACCACCAAGAAGCACAGCAAATCTTTAACAAATGACCTAGAGGGTTCTACAACATTTGTTATAAGTTACTTAATAAAAATGTTTCATTTACAAGTATCTAGAGAACTGTATGTTGATAGCCTTGAAAAAGGGTTATAAATGCAACCTGGATTTCCTAAGGGTTTACATTGAAAGATCAACATAAATGGTAATAAAGACCCCGATTTAACACACACTTAAGGCAGGCTGTAAACAAAAGTTTTAAAGACAGAAAAATAGTAGTTCTTAGATTGAAAAAGAGATTTTGAAAGATGAAGCAGTTAAATAAAATGTATTGGAAGCATGCCTGGTTTAAAAATATTTCTCATTTGTACTGTTTCTAAAGCATAATATAAACAAATCAATTCTCCTAATTAAACTGATTACATCAATAACACACAATTAATTCAGCTGCATCTTGGGCAAAGATGACACCTTTCTATGAATCATAATCTTGTCTCTTCTCTCATAACTAAACAAGACAAAATTTGAATGTACCTTTACAGGTTGGGTGCAGATTTGCAGTGGTAGCACAGCTGCATGGCAGCATTGATTTCCATGGTGCAAGGCTGATTAGCACCAGCTGAGGATCTGGCTTTTGGCCAGAAGCTCCATTAGGCTGGTAGAAAACAGATAGATATTTTGTGGGGACATCCATTTCGCTAGTCCCCTTTCCCACCACCTCCCTCTTTAAAATCGGGAATCTCTGGACATGACTCACACTGCTTATCTGTACACCTCAATGCTGAATACAGAAAAACTGATTACTCAATTCAACATTTTTTCCCTCACTATGCACCGTGTCTTGGTTTTGGTGGGTCCGTCCCCATCCCCCCCCCAAATGTCAGGACATTACCAGAATTCACAATTTAGGAAATACAGCAGATGGCCTGTTTGAAAGAATGTCCTTGTAGGTTATATACTCCGTGGCACGGAGTGATCTCTCATGCCTATGAGCAGCTATGTGATCTTTTCACATTGTGACAGGCTGCTCATTTCAGGCTCCTCACTACAACACTGTCCACATTATTACACTTGACAACATGATACTAGGCACATTACTTTACAGCACCATTTAGTAGTATCGCTGATATTGAATATTTATTCAGACCGAAGTGAAAACCAGCGTGATGAAATGCTGTTCATTTTTTAGCCAGGAATGTTACCAGGACATGAAGCTCTGCTGACAGGTGTCTGAAAGGAGGCTCAAAGGACATGGCAAGTTCACAGGCTATGCCAAGCAGGTTGAGGGCATCAAGGGCTTCACACCAAATAATATCTTTAACATAAATAATGAGACATGCATTGATTGAAAGACAATAATTCCACAAGGATCTCAGGTGCGTGATCTTTGACAATTCATCAAAATCTGTGTCTGCTTAACTCTAAAACTTTCAGATGAATATGCTTCCTATGAATATGGCTTGTGTGCCATAATCCTGATTTTCCAATATCTAACCATCATTTCCAGTCGCCATGGCAATGAAGGACAATCTTGCAAATGCTGTGAAGAGCACACAACTAGCAAATCTACACACAGCCTGGCACAAAGGTCTGCAGCAGTAGTGCTGAAGCCCATGATAGCGTTTGAGTATCAACACCATTAACATAACCACCTATCTTTTTAACACACAGGACTGTGGGCCACTGCTGTATAGGCTGAGAGTTGGAGTTGTCACAAGGACGGAAAAAATAGGGGAAACAAGGAAGGCGATTCACAGAGATACGGAGGCAGAAAGGGGGAGAAGAGTATAGAAACACAGAACAGGAGTAACAATTGCCAAAACCAGAGCATGTTTTCTTACTAAGGAGCAATAAGGAAGACAGCACTAAATTTAATCCATGCATACACAACATATCCTTGGCAGGCATCCACTGCAAAAAGCAAAGGCCTAAACCAAACTAACTTCTTATCAGCAAGGCCATAAAGTTGGAATAATTCCGGTATTTGTCCCAAAAAAAGGTATTTAGAAGTCATGACTTAAAAATCTTCTAGATGAATGAAACAATGATGGTTCTGCATAACAGTATGTACTGATGACTACAGCTGATACTACGTTTTGGAAGCTACTGCTCTACATGTCCTCTACAAAATGACTGCGGGTTTCCATCCCACCCTGCCTGTGTGCCCGCACCCCCAGCTTTGCAGACTGGCTGTACAGGAGAATGTAGCACGCTCTGTGTGAATCAACACACTTTGCAAACCAAATGCTGCAGTTCAAGTGACTGCATGCCCTAGTCTAAATAGAATACTTACCATCAAGTGACTTAAAATGATGAATTCAATCAACTGACACATATAATTTTAAATTATTGCTTTAAATTATTTTGAAGTTTTGTAAAAACTAATTAGAAAACTGATGGCCTGGCAAATCAAGATTAACCGTTAGAAAGAACTAACTTGTATTTCATTCTGCTGCTGTCGATGAGGTACCTCCATAAAGCTTTTAAGCTTCTACAGAGTAAAAAAATTGGCCTTCAATCATCCTTTGGTGGCTTTTCAAGGTTGCAGCTTCATCATGCCAGGAGTACAATGACACCCAAGTTAACTCTGCATGAGACAGCTCATGTCTGGAAGCAATACAGCTGCATTTATTTTGTCGCCGTGCTGCCAGACTTACTCTATCAGGTCAGTACAAGCTGAGATCCCTGAGCTGCAGGCAACGGTGTCACTGACCTTTCTTCTCTCCATTACATCCTCAGTGGATGTTCTCACAACCTAAACTACATGTGTTTTGAATAATCTGTTCTATCTAGGTTATAATCTTATCCTTTTACCATATGGGATAATCAAAGCTGACAATATTCAGAAATGAGGCCCTGATCCTAAAAGCATTAAAAAGCAGGTATTTTGTTCACCTCCACACCCCAAAATTTGTATGTTTCATAAGAATACACAGTAACTGGGATAAAATTATAGTCATTAAAGTACCATAAAATCTTGTGCTTTTAAAAATAATTACTTCACTATTACCTGGAAAAAGAAAATAAATTGTATTTTCTAAACACAGAGGAAAATGTCATTGAACATATTTTTAGACTAGCCTGTCATGATTAAGGTGAAAATGCATTTTTAAGATAAGCTTTGACATCTAAGAGAAATTTTCAACACCATTGTATTGATTTAGGAAATTCCTAAAGACCACAGACTACAAATCCTACCAGCCTTCTTGGTGCATCCTGCCTTTCTTATTATGTTGAGTATTTCAGGAAAGAATGCTGGCACCAAATTAAGCATGGGCTGTTGGATGTCAGCTTTACATGAGAATCTGCTTTGTGATCATGGCAATAATGTTAATGAGGCTCCTGGCTTGTCTTTTATTAGAGACATGAAGGTTTTATGCATGCAAACCTTCTTCTAAAAACTCATGTAAGTCAAATCTGAAACTCAACTAAATGCTAGAAAACTGATTAGAGAAATAAGTTTAAACTATTCTATCTCAGCAGTTTAAGGCTTTGTCTGTACACAGAAATTAGCAACAGCATGCTATAGTGTGAATTCAAAATACACCAGCCATTGTACCTCAGCCTTCTGAGGGGACACTCGGTGCACTGATGAAACTTATGTTCTTGGCATTGAGTAAGCTCCTGGATATGGACTCACAGCACACTGCACATCTACTCCAGGGCTTCGTGATACTGCTTTGTTTCCCTGTGAGGAGTCCAAGGCCAGAGCCACTGCAAAACTGCAGAGCAAACACTATCAAGGTCCTGATGTGGCTTAAAAACAACCATTTGTTTTGCCAGTTTAGTACCAGGTTCACAATACATGTGCACAAACACTAGTGCAAGCACAATGGAGGAGGCAACGTGGTGACAAGAACCAGCAGCCTGGGTATAAGAAGCAAAGAACCACTCCCTTCATGGGCACTACTGGCTTAGCATAGAAATGAAACAGCAGCCTGAAATCAAGCGTACGCTGTTTTCAGGCCTCCTCTTATCTGAAATTCTCTTACGTACTATTAAAAGCATGTAATATCCCTACAAAAGTCTTTCTGAAAGGCTGAATTTTAATCATAAATCCTGGATACTAGACACATTCTCTTGTTTGTTGATTTGTACTCGATTCAACAGTTGAAGACAACATCTGTAAATGGACCTTGTTGTTTGCAAAGTATCACTAGTGAAGAACAACACTTTAGGTCATTTTGTTAAACATCTGCTGTGTTGGAAAACAACACTGTGATGAGAAGATCTGGAAGAGGAAGTAATGTTTGTTTTTCTGGGAATCCCTTGAATGTTTGAACTTAAGTCATATTATGGTCTAAGTCTCACAGAAAAATGTTATGGAGAACAGATACTTTGGAATGAATGGCTTGTTTATTCATGCCCATTTATCAAACCCATATTTATACAACCACCTTCTATTCAGCTACTGTGAGTACTTAAGTCGCTCACAAGCAAGCTACGTGCACAACTGGCAATGCATCGTTTAAAGGTAAAAGAGACGAAGTTCGCAGAGCAATGCACTGTACCAGGACAGACCAATTTCCCTTAATTTGAGCTTTAACCTGGGTCAAATTCTTTAAGCTTGTACTTAATTTTAAGAATGCAAATGATCTCTTGGAAACCAATGGAAATACACTTTAATTTAAACACATGCTAGATTTTGTTGGTGTTTCAGGACCCTGGGAATATTCCATCACTGTTTTTAGACCATGCCATTTCTACAAACATGACAGACATTTGTGAAATACAATTTTTACACAAAATTGCTGCACGCAATTCAGTACAAGTAAAAATTTATGCCACATTGGATTGTTTAGATACCTTACCTGAGCATGTTACTCTATATAAAACACAATTCTTCAAAGAATCACCAGAGATTAAATTCAAGGCTTTCTATAGACATGCTTCCTCTAAAGCCACCTTTGTATTACAGAAGTTGGAATTAGTTTCAATAGCATCTACTTTAATCATATTTATAATTCATAGTTGTTACCAAGCCTTCTAGTATTTAGCAAAGATGATTTTGACTAAAATATCTAATATTTTTAAGAAAAATCTGTAAGAAAAAGAAAAGTACCTGCCATAACTTCCTGCCTGAAGCAATTCTTTGGTCTCATTGAGAATATCTTCATAATCTCCTAGCTCCTCAATGATTTCCCATGAAAATATTTCTTTAAAATTTTAAGCCAGTTAATATAAAGACTGGGAGTAGGGTAGTGGGAGGAAACCTGCTGCATACACTACAGATGAGAGGAGACTGGGATAACGACCAGCAGGGATGAGGGGCAAAGGACAAACTCTGTTGCTGAATCCCTGCACAGCTGCAGCCAGCCTCCAGTTTAAGCTTCCCATGGGTCAGTTCCTGTCTCTCTACACTGATGCAGATGTACAGCTGTCCCCATTTATTATTTTTTTTTCTCCTCCTTCCCTGACCACAGTACCCTGTTTTCATACCTGCATTCATGTCCCTCTTCCATAAGGGAAATGCATCCTGGGCTCATAAACCCATTTACAACATGCTACTATCTCCATTTGGGAACTCTTGCAACATTTCCTACCAGAATGAAATCCTTCGAGAGGCACAGGGCAAGCGAAGCATTAGTATTACAGCCCCAAAAGCCTGGGTTCTTTCCAGTCAGGTTCCTTAAACTCAGGTTTTAGTATTCCTTTTAGAGTTTAAGTCACAGTCACATTTTTTGAGGTAAGCTTATTTCATTTATTATACACCTGCTGTGTGCATGCCTGTGATACCTGTTGCAGGATTCCTTCATATGCTGTTTCTCAACAGACTAATAGGGAGTAGTATATTTTAGTCCATAAAGAAGAAAAAGGACCAAGAATATGCAGTTCAAACCACACAGGTATTTGTCCATATTAATGCAATAATTTGTCTTCCTGCATGTCCTTACTTCCCTAGCACTAGATACTAACCTGTCTGGTTGCAATTAGCTATATCCCACTTTTGCAGCCCTGACTTTGGTTATCATTCAGAAATTACAGAAGGAACACCAATGCAAACACCAACCAATGCAGACAACACTAGCATTCAGTGTGATTATACCTGGATTCTGTCCCCTCTCCTATGGACCTGACCCTGCTTGCCTGTCACAAACATAACAAATTCTGCTGCACGTGTTAGTAGCAGCTACAGGTGAAGGGAATGGCACTTTGCTATTGCTTTACCTGCCATATAGTTCTTCACACACATTTTCATTGGAAATGCCCAAAATACTCCCTTCTGGCCTTTGCACTGGAAGAGACTGCCAGACCCAGGCTTAACACGTAATATTCAATCATAATCACGATCATCATCTTCACAGATGCAGAGCACTGAGCAGAGGCTAAACCAGGAGGCTTTGCTGACATAAAGCAGTTTGCTGGGGTTTTTTGTGTTGGTTTTTTTTGTGGTTTTTTTTTGTTTGTTTGGGTTTTTTTTAAGAGTTATAACAAAGTTCTATCACAGTTATGATTCCTGAGCTGTGGACGTTTTCCCAAAAGGAACTGTACCCAATCATTACCATTTCACAAAGCCTACCAAGTCATCCTAACATGGTAACACACTTAGATTGCTGTTTATCTGGTCTGTATTTGAACATGAAAAACAAAGATTTCAGCCTAGTCTCATATTGCTAAGCACATTAAATTATTGATTTCTCCAGCTGACATGCACAGCCTTCTGTATACATTTATCCTTCTGTGTCACATAGCTAAACAGCCAGAAATAGAAATATGCAAAACCATTTAAAAAAAACCAACATAAATATCTTTCTACTGTTAAATCAAGCACTGTATCTTCTCTACAAATATATAGAATGAATTTGTTTTTCTGTGGTTTAGGTCTGCACTTGTATCACCTCAACAATATTAAACACAGGTATACATTTTTTTAAAAATGTATTTCAGACTCATTTTTAAGAAATACTAACTCCAAATTACTCACCCTCAACCTTACCTTAAACTGAACTAGCTCAGTTTTTTGCAACCTGTTCTACTAAATAACACAGATCCATGGTTCTTAAAATTACAACACAGAGTATTTATGTCACAAAGTTGGAAAACATGTGAATATAAGTACCACAAAGCACGGTGCTGTGTTAATGTTTCCTCTGTTAACTGAACAGTATCAAGAGACACCAATATTTCCTAGAAAAAAAGTAACTTATCTTACAAAAGAGGTGGGTTTTAGCCATCAGCCTACCACTGATTATTTCAAAGAACTCAGTGTTACTCAGATTATAAGACGACTAGCTGCTGGCCATTGTATCTGTATTTCACTGTAATTTCTTTAACCCTCATGCTATTTCAACTTTTGCATTACCTTTGCAAATACAGCCCTGATTCTGAAAAGATTTATTCCCGTTCTTTACGAGGAGCTCAGCAGAGGTCAACAAATCTACATACAATGCGTGCATAACCACACACAGCAAGAGCGGGCAACATCAGGATGTAAGTTACTATAACAGGAGAAAATTCAACATTTCAAAATCTCTTCTTTCTGCACATGAAAGATTAAATAAACCCTGTAAAATCATTTGGAAGTCTTCATTAATTACAGATATCCAGCAATCATAAAATCACCTCTGGGATTATTTCATGAAAGCATACAGAATAACATACGTTACTTCCTCCATGCTATTGCTTCCTACTCCAGGGTGGTGCTAGCATGTTTCCTAAAATTGCAATGCTAGGTAGCCACCTCCTGTTCTCTTTTAAAACGTTATATTAGTACATTAATACCATTACAAATTCTCAGGAACCTGAATTATATCCAATAAATTAAAGCTGATTTAGCAAAATTGGGAAGATTTTATGATAATTAAACATTTAAGATTTGGCTTTACACATTTGTTTCCAGTCACACCTGAGATGAAAGAAACTAGATTGCTTTGGCAGATTTATCAAAACACATGCCTATTTCATATATCACTCAGCAGTGGAACAGGCTCCAACTTAATAAGATAACACAAAAGCTACCTTTCTCCCAAATATATTATATTCAAGCAAACAAAAAAAAAATTGTTTGCTCTTTGGTCACAGGTATCAACCACATCAAAGGGTCTTCTCAACAGTAAATGTTAATTATGGGAATGTATTATATCAGATATTCCAATTTCAAGCTTTCTGAAGAGAAAAGACAAGGTCAGGCTTCCCTAGTGATGGTAAAGCTTCTGTTGGCTATCAAAGGTCCAAATGCCCCAAACACGCTCAAGTATTATGTTCATGCCACTGAATTCACTGAGATTAGTAATGCTAAGTTTGTTCACCTCACTAGGGCATGGTTAATAACACACTTAGAGTACCATGTTTACGAAATAAACACAATTTAATTACCTCTCCTCTGATCTCTTAACAACTAGAAAAAGACTCATTCCTTCATGTTTCTAGGTCTAGTGATTTGCTCATTTTCAGGATGGAAGAGATGATCTATTTGCACTTTACACTTTTTAGGTCTTCAGAGAACACTGTTATATATCCTCCTATACCTGGGTTATAGCTGATGTCAGAACAAGATTGAATTAAGAACCAAGAATGCTCTTTACAATTCCACAAATACAAAATTGGAGTTGGGCAGTTTGGAAAGCCTACCAATGGGGACAAATAACTTATAAAGCCTGCAATACCATGTGAAAAAGTCCTCCTTTTTCCAGGACTTAAACCACTTTAGGAAGGTTTGCCTTTAATGCAACTACAGGAGTATTATTACAGCTTCTGTAGAAAGAACTCAAAGTTACAGCCATACAGGTCAAAACACACAACAGGAACAGACTTTTGGCCACTAAGACATATCCTTAGCATCTGAGGCTGTCAAATAATCTCTTCCATAAATGAAAATATGATTGGCTTACTTTCAGTAAGTATTGGAATATGGTTTTGGAATAAATGCACATATGAAATACTAAGTATTAAAAAAGTCAATCTACGTTGTGCAAAAAAGTTAAAAGAAAACAGTACATACTGATATTACTTTTAACTCCCTTATACTATTATGAAAATAAAGCAGGACTCAGTATCTGACAGTCAATATATTCAGAATTCTTCTCATACCGATACACACTTGATTGTCTAAAGTTGTAGAACACTGTCAGTTCTCTTGACTAGGACATGTCTTGTGTTGGGCATATTACTTGAAATTCAACCCTATTGACAAGTGAAAATGTGAACTTTCATCTTTTTTTTCCAGCTTAGTTGCAAGCCCTGATGCCTGCAGTGTAACATGAATGCTCTCTCAAATTCCAGCTCTGTGGAGCTATAAAGAGTTCCAACTGCATGATTACTAAGCCAATCTCCTGTCTTATGTTTTATCCCTTGGGTTTGAAATTTCTGATTAATATGAAAGCACACTTTCAAAGGCAGGAAGAGCAGGCGCTGTACGAGTGAACTGGCTAGAAAACACAATAGAGTTCGTTTTTCAATATAAGGCAGCTGAGGGAGTTCTCTCCTTGCCCTTAAGCAAGCCAGCCACATTTTCCTAGGTGTGAAGAAGAGCGATACATTGCTTTAGTATTTGCATGTGTACCTGAAGTTTTTAACTTTTTCTTTTAACGCCCTGCTCTTAAGATTATTGTTCTGATCATAAAGCATTCAACTTGCTATCACAAGAAACCAAGCAGCATGGTATTGAAGTCTTAATTTTAGTAAAAATCATCTGAATGGCTCATTACTTTTCAGTTTTGTTGCTTTGAGCAATTCACTGCATAAACTAAATGATGCGTAAAGTGAAGAATAATTCAATTTCTATAGGCTATTAAAACAAAAATATGGAAGGTTGGAAATAGGGAAGATGGTCACACCGCAGTGGTCCATTTAGAACCACTGCATATGTCTTTACAGAAAAAAGAAAAAATATATTGAAAAATGAACTCTCTTTAAAAAAGTATTGTCCATTATAAATCATGCTCTGCAAGATATACAGAATACGTGTAATCCACGTCTGAATCATAATAAGCATTTGGCCTTACTGATAGCTTGCAGCATTTATTGCCACAAGATAACTGTGTTTTATATAAAAGAATTTTAAAAATCACTGCTTTCCAATATAAATTGCCCCTTGTTTTAGAGTCATGAGATCAGATCAATAAGAGCACTTGATTTCCTTTTTCTGTGTAGTGAGCATTGAGCCCTCTTAACTAGAACGCTAAAAAGCAAGATCCAGGATGTGTGTCAATGATGTTCCTAAGAGGTGGATGGCAGCCAACATGCTATGGCAAACACAGAGAAAGAATGGTCTGTCACTGTCACTGCAGGGAAGATGAAAAGACTGGTGTCATCTTCTCCACAGGATATGGCCAAACCATGACTACAAAATGGTGACTTTGTCCGCTCGAGGGAAATCGTCCCAGAAATGCTGCTCCTTATTGCTTGCTATTTTAACACTTCTGAATATTCACATAGGAAGACCGTCAACCAAAGAAGCTTGTTTATCCTTACCTCTCAAGTACAGTCACTGCAAACAAATAAGTTTATTTCTGGAATAAAGCATTAATAAATAACAAAAAGGTTGGGAAACGGGGGATAACAGATTCAAAAGAGTGAGAGAAAAGTATAAATAAAGCTACCAAAGACTTTGACTACATCACTTCTTGTTCTGTAACATTAATAGACCATTACAACAAGCTGCTCTTTTTACTCTCTGAAAGTATCTGAAGATTGATTCTCTACCAAACCCACAGATTATCAAGCAAGGAAAACAGATTATTTATTCCATTTTAGGAACATTTTGCTAAAAAGACAGTTGCTCTAGTCTAGCAATCATTCAGTTTGAGAAGATAAATTCAGACAAGTATTGCAAACCTCATACAAATCTCAAACACCTTGTGCTCTCTAAACATTTGCTGCAGTAAGCAAAAACCTTGCACAAACACGAACTATTTATTCTCTCTGGACTGTAAAAATGTTTGGATTGCGACTACACAAAAACCAGTACTAGAGTCAAGACTTTATGATATTATCAGTAGGTGAATCAAAGTCAAGCAGAAGTTTTTTGGTGACAAAGATTCATTAGAAAACCCTGGTTCAGGGAATCAGGGCTGATTGTTCAGAACATCTTGGGCTTGATGGATGAGCTTGTCTGTTATCTCTGGGCTGCATTGCATTGTCAGTCACAAACAAGCTTCTGACAATATCTTCTCCTCCATACACACAAACAAAAAACCCATGATCTTTTAAGGACGAACTCTAATTATCTCACTTGAAATCAAGGTGGAGTATTGATCAAGCTATGAGAGTACTCCTTAAGCTGCTCCTATCAAAAAAGAAGAGCTTAAACCCTTTAGACTCCTATCAAAACCCCATGCTTCAGATGTCAGTACCTTCCTTCCAAAATCTCAGCCTCCTTGCCAGGAAGCTCTGACTCTTGAGTAAGAAGTTTCTGAATGAGAAGAATGGGATTACTGTTGACTTTCTCTTCAGGGACATCATTAACACACGTATTGAATCTTTCCAGCTTTTTTTTTTTCCTCCACAATCATCTACATCTGCAATAGAAAATTCCTTCCCGTTTTCCACAAACTATAATGCCCTCAATTCTCATGGAGTCCAAGCCCCTCTTTCACCTGTTTTATCCAAGGCTTCACTAGGGACATTTTGGATTTCCTCCTTTTTTCCTGCAGGCTCAAAGTGTCAGGCAATCCTTCCTCTGTCCCAGAAGCCGCTAACCAGCTATGTTGCTGTGAATGGCCACTTGCAAATGCAATAAATCTGGGGTCCTCTATATTATTTTAATGCACTCCTGGCACTCTCTAGCCTTCGCATATACAATTGAAATCAGACAGGCAAAAACTTCTCTGCTGCTGTAAAGCTGGATTTTTCACTACCAAGGAATTTGACCTGGAAGACCTAGACCAGAGGTGCACGCTATTGACATGGCACACGGAAAACCTGGAAGAGGTAAAGCTCTAAAAAATCATTCCACTGAGTACTTCTGAGTAGATGCCTTTCTGTGCATTCCTTAGGTGACCTTAAGTCACCTTTATTTCGAGAAGTCCTGTAGAAAAGAAGTGTGAAATCTGACACTCTTTGCTGCCAACCAGTAACTTCATCCAGTTTAGAAGAGAACACGTTTTAACTGAAAATTGGGAATCGAGCAGACAACAATAGGAACAGACATATTGCTAAAATCCTGTCCTGAGGTCTTACGTGTGTGTTCTTAACTTTGCCTTCAGTAGCACTGCATTTGCAGAATCAGAGCCTACAGGTCCAATACAAGGTCTCTGCTGACAGATTTAAGTCAAGGCCTTAACACGCACTTTTTGTATCTGTATTTAAAGCTCTGTAACTTAATGCTACTGCAATAATTATCTTATTGCTTGACTTACATTCTGTTTCACTGGGACCTAAAAAGTTAAAATTGTTTTGTTTATTTAAAAATACACTTGACTATTTCTGAAAACAAGAGAAACATTCTTTTATTAGAAGCTGTACTAAATGAGCAGAATTTGTCAGAATGTACTAAAACACACAAAGAAATCATCAATAGGCAACATGAGTTACCCTACTGCCAAAAAGCTAGTGCAGCAGCCTCACAGAGATTTATTGGTCTGGAAAGAGTAAGGAGCCTCCCGAGCCAAAAGATGTTACTACATTAAGAATTGCATTGGATCAAAACACTAGATATAATTTCACTAAGGGGACTCAATGAAAAGCATTGAATTTACACGGGTTTTCTTTCCCCAGAATGTATGAAGTCAGCATCTGGCTTCTTTTATTAAAAGTAACTTTTTTATTCTTTTTTTCCTTTTTTTTAAGAATAGCTCATTGTTGTGCTGTATAGCTGAACTCAATTTATTCTGTAGGCAAACACGTTCAATATGGATTTAATAAATAGTATGACTGGGAAAATATTTAACTAATATTATTTTTCATCAGAAAATTCTGCTGCCTAAAATGAGAAACTCTCCAAGGTTAGAGACATTTGACATGTGCATGTAGACTCCCACGTGTGGACATATGTAGATGTTTTGGGATGGGCTGGGATATGGTTTTCTTAGTAACAACTTGTCTTTTGATACCCTAACGCAACAGCAGCATTTTGATTCGAAAGCGCAAGGAACCACAAGTGCTGCTAGTGCTGACCTATCTGGGATTTTTAGCTATATTAATCGGGAATTCTAATACTATCAATAGGAATCTTTCAACCAGAGATGCAACTGCAAAGCATGCTGTTTCTGTTTGGGGTAAAATATTCAGAGATGTTCAAGAACATTCACAGAGTTAAGATTCAGTCTAGCTCTGATTTGAATCAAGTCCATGAATTGTAAATAGAAACACTCTAATCCCACACAGGGACAGCAGGGAACTCCCAGGGCCCCTGTGATATGCTGAATGGGTTCTTTTGGAAAGGACTGCCACCCTGATGGAAAAAGATACCATTTTCCATAAAATATAGGAGGAGGGCTTTTTCTTTTTTTTTTTTTTTTTTAAATTCTCCCTGGTACCAGCGAAAGATGTATACATACACTTTTGATGAATTCTCTTCCTCAACTTATAAGCAATAGTGTCCATATTGCCTTGTCACAATGTGTTTTTCCACCTATACAACAAATTGTACAGGGTCATTACTCAGACCTTAGAGTAAAGATGTTGCACACAGAAATCTCCTTGTGTAAATGAAATGGAATCACAATGCACACTCTTTTTGGCCTACAGGTTATATGGGTTCAGATTTGCTGGTGCACATCATAATTACTTAGAATTTCAAAACAGATCTTAGCCAGAACATAAGGAAGTTTTTTATTCATTTTTTATTCTTCCAGGAAAGGAAAAAAAAAAGAAAAAAAAAGACTGTCACCATCTCTGCCACTAATCACATTCCTAGATTATTGTCTCTCAGGAGTTTTGGTTTGTTACAAGGTTTTCATACGTGGTTTGGTGATGACCCTCCCACACATTTCAATCTGAGCTATACCTTTGGTGTTGACTGCACACTACCCTAGCTCAGAATATTTTTTGAAATAAATTCTGTGACTTGTTCTGTGTTACAAGGTTAAAAAACCCAAACATTAAAGACAGGCCAACCTGATTCAAGGCTGATTAAAAAACATACAGCTGAAGCTATCACATGGTTTTCCACTGTAAAGGGTATTCATGCTACTTCTCTTAAATTGCCACTTCTAAAACATCACGTACAGATCCATGCTTTAATTAATATGGTTTAACCAAACAACATCAAATGGTCTTCAATGTCACTGGTGACAGCCATGATGTAAATACAAAAAAGGATGACATTTCAAGTAGCAGAGTTAGTTTTGCTCTGTAAAATCTAAGTGGAATGAAAACATTCAGGACTTTTTGCTTCATGCACAATATGCATATTTAATATATTAATTATTTAAAGAATTGAAGAGTAAACCTCTTTAATATCTAAAACCTCAAGACTCACCCCTCCCTTGGAGGGAGCACAACCAGGGATACATCCAAAGATGGAATCTAAATCGGGTCCAAAATTGAAAATAAAGGAATGAACACATCCACGTCTCTTTATGCTTATAAATCATTCTGAAAACAAAACAGAAATAGCATCCAAATACCAACAAGAAAAGAGCCTCTTCACACTTAAAGCTCAACACAAACATTAAACAGTTTCAAATAAAATTTCATTACCCACGTCATGGATCAGTAACTGCACAGGTTTTAAATAGCAAGCCAAGATAAGAACATGTCCAAATTACTCTAAAGGTCATCATAAAGGTTTAATTCCATTTTTATAGCCAAATCTTTATTCAAACAAATTATCACGCATGCGAATCTGAGAAATTCAAAGGTTAGCATGTAAATAGACTTGAGTCACTTTGCCCAAAAGCCCTCAGGCTGTTGAAACTCATTTCCTGGCAGACCGCTAAAACTTGTACAAAATCAAAATGGTTGATCTACAGAATATTGAGTTCTTTGGTGCCAAACCAACAAAGAACCTAAGTATGTGTCTATCTTTAAAGCGTATGAATCTAGGGCTAAACCTGACCTGTGGAGTCAGTGAGTCACCATGAATGGCTGTGGAAGAAAGATGAGAATGAGTTGTCCTTAGGCATCAAGAAACTTAGTTGGCAGAACAAGAATATGTTCAGTGTTTAGATTATTCCTTAGACATGCTATATGGTACAGCGTGGCTATCTCAGTAAGTTGGAAGACCCCAAGCATCTCAAGCTGATCTGGCTGCTGCGGACGCTCAGTGGAGCATGCTGCACCCATGCAGAGGTTCAGCCCAGCCCAGAAGGCTTAGATCTGTGATGGCAGCTGTGAATGGTTACACAGAAAACTGGACAACTAACTGGAAATGCTCTCAGGAGACTGAGAATGTGACATGTTGTAAAGAGGAGAGATGCCACCCTCCACAGAGAGGGGATAGTCAACCAAGCACCCTTTCCACTCGTCATATGAGCATGTGACTGGACAGCACTAAATGAAGCATGAACATGTAACATCAGTTTACTGTGTCAGGATCAATGCTGGTTTTAAGATGGCTGTTCTACTGTATAAAATAAAAACACTGGGATATTTGCTAAAAAAGAAAAGGAAGCTTTACAATTAGGACTTAATATTAGTTGCCCCTATGCAGCTGCCTCCTAGGAAGGAATGTTGTTTTAACACTCTGGAAAAGCTTCAAGTCTTCTGAGACACTGTCCAGGGTAGCGTCAGTGCAGACAGCATCGCCACCAAGAGAAGGAGCATTATCTTCAGGAAGTCATCTTGGTTTGATATTATGTAGCAGTCTTTGGTCTAAGCAAGAAGGAAGCTACTCAATCCTGCTGGTGATGCTGCATGCAGAATTTCAACAACTCAAGTCTTCTATCCAGGCAAAAGTTGCAATTAAGCCAATGTTCCTGAAAGCAGCATAAAGCCAGAGTGCGCCTACAGTCTTTTCATAAAGGGGGTTCTTGCGTGGTGCCTTGCACTCTATCAATGGCAGAGTAAAGCCACATCAAAGTTGTAGAGCAGGAAGAATAAAGTTCAATTTTTCTTGAGTTTGAAAAAAATGGAGCTGTGCAACAACTATTTTTTTTTTTTGTCTTGAGTTCCCTAGCCTATTAACTAGGAACAATACAGCAACATGGCATCCATTCCTTTCTTTCATGAAAGGACCATAAGAGACAGTTCATTCTGCTTGCAGTCTCTTTCCTGGACTGAGTGCAGATTTGTGGTGGCTCCCCAATATTTCACACTGAGAAAGTGCCTGGATACTACACTAACAGAGGGGGCTGCCTCTCTCATCCTTTGCTTATCTAGCAGCCTTATCCACTGCAAGTATATCCCAGGTCTTCAGAATTTTGAGCACTGGATCACGTGCCTTTTTTTAATTTTTTTTTTTTTTCAGCAATGCAGATGGGTATATTCATGTTTGGTTGTGTTTCCCACCTGCCAGGCCTGTAATCTCACTACACAGATTTTAAGTAACGTGCTAAGGCCAGAACAACTCCATTTTGACCCCTGCTTAAATAGGGCCTTGTGCTGCACCACCAAACGCAGCACATGTTCTGGTGGCACTTGATATGACAGCAGTCCCACAAGGTGTCTTGCGGAGTGTGCAGTGGAAAGACTGGGTGGGCTGGAAGTAGGGGGGGCTTGTAAGCCTCCTTTTTGCTTTTAGTATTTCAGTTTTATTGATCTTGAAATAACAAATCACTAAAAATTGCCACAAAACCCCACAGTCAAAAGAAGATCAAAAGCAGGCCTATAGAAAAGATGCCTGCTTGAGGAAAAGACCTTGATGATGGCTTTGGAAATACAAGAAAGCACATCCTTAAATAATGCTTATAGCCTCAAAACTGCTCTGTTCAGACAGATTATAAAATTAGATAAAACTATCTATTGCCTTGAGTGATGACAGGAAAAAGAATGTTTCATCCTCTATAGAACCAGGAATCTTTAGATAAGATTTGTCTCTGCCATCACAAGATAAATCACTGTGGGTCTCATGCTGCTGTAATTTACACCAGTTATACCTAGTCTAACTCAAAAGCCTTCACTCAAGTTACTCCATCTTCAAGTAGCTAAGAGGAGAATCAGTTTTTTGATAGAGAGATATAACTAAGAGGTTTTAGAAACCTTCATTAGTTCTCTGCATTTTCCTGGAAGCTGTGCCATCCCTGGGCTTATTTTATCTTTGCTATTCATCAGACCATTATTTCTAAGCATCCAGTGGGTAGAGGTGTAGGTAAGTATTTCTTTTCATATAGTTTTTTCTACATGTCTTATTTGTCCTTGAATTCTTAGGTATTCCTTTTTGCAGTAGCAAAAGCATTGTTGAGGCTAACCTTGTCTCTCAAACCTATGGAATATACTTAGGAAAAAAACAAAAGGGGTGGAGGAAGCTTTGTGAATACTAAAAAAAAAAGATCACGACAAACCTCATATCCCATTAGAAAGTGTCTAGATTACAAAGCAAAAAATTAAAACAAATTCTGATTTAAACCACTGCAATGACATTTCCTATTCTCCAACTGAAAATGTACCCAACTCATTAAAAAACCCCACTCCACCCTGAAGTTAACAGTACACTCAGAAGAAATGGTAGCTTTGTGCTATCAAATGCCACTGGCATGTGGCACCAGTTAAGGTCTGCAAGAAAGAGAATGACTGAACCTCAGCACCCACACACACAGAGTTCCCTATCAGCAGGCCAGATTGCAACTAGGCCAGTTCTGCTTCCATCTTAAACCAATGCCCACAGCTCTCAGTCGTATCTATGAAGTATCAGAACTCAGAGAGAGAGCACGCCTGAGCTCATATGCTCTGCTGGATTAGTTTGGTGTCAAGTGCATTACTGTACAACAGCCATAAATGTCTCAAAATAAATTTGGTATTGAGCAGTAATAGCTTTGCTGTAAGGACGGCAGACTGAGGATATTGGAAGATTGAAGGTTAATAGGGAAGGGTGGCATCTGTTGTTAGATGAATTAATACAGTTGGAGGAGAAAAAAAAAAATCTTTTGGACACAAAAGTCCTTCTTCAGACACAGAACTCTGAAGGACTGACCAAAAAACTGCCTATTTTCCTTCCCAACTATATTGGCAAATCCGGTGAAAAAAAGTATCTCACCTCCTCTCATACCATTTACAGAATTTACTCTGTGCATTTCAATATCAAAGCATTGCTCCTCTTCCTCCAACTTTTCCAAATTCTGCTACCAAATACAGAAGCAGTAAGAGTAAGGCAAGTGTGTCTGATCACCACAGTCTTAGAATTTGGAGGGGGGGTAATGAAAGAGTATTTTTAGCTACTATATTTAGCATATAAGTTTTAACTTTAAAATGTCTTAAGAATATTTTGTTTCCAACAAAAGTTGACTACACTGGATTTTGATTCTTTATACGTTTAGTTCTTCTGCTGGACGCAATCTCCATAAATTATATTATTAAGTCCAAATGAAAAAGAACACATGCCTGCCTCTCTTTGTATATGTATATATAAAAAAAATTAATTATTGATCTGTCGTATGTTCTTTTGGGACTTTCCGATTTCCTACAGCCCCCCCAAGCAGGAGCGGATGAATGATCCTTCTCACAGGAATCCATTTTTGTGAGCTGCATTGCAGGCTGCCAGGAGGAGGTTTTTCAGTAATGAGTTTGAGCTGGCTCATACCAATTGGGGTTCACTCATTTGCCACTTAGCAATATAGTCCATGGCACATCCCAATAAAGTAATCTTCACTTGAGGACACAGAAGCCTCCCCTTTTCTTTAGCACTGTAATTCAAAAACTCTAGTTTCATTCTGTCCTTGAAGCCAGGGTCCAAGCTCAATTAAATCAGTGGAAAGATTACCAGGGATTTTAACTGCTTTTGGACCAAAGCCAAGGTAAATGCTTTATTCAGTTTTGTAAAGACTATATAAATAAATTTAAATCAGAAAAGACCATTTTGCATTCCTATCATTTCAGGTAAAGGACAATATTCATCTTGGTAAGAGAGACCTCATCCTGCACTAGTAGTATATCCACCTACTAACATCTGCCATCACTATTTAGTAGCTTGATACTCAGAGATAGAGCCTGCACGGGTGAAAACTATCATCTTACAGGTATATAAATCGTTACAGTAACTCCAGGATGGCAATGGCTTCATTGCCATAGGAACTTCTCAGGCAAGCACTTTTGAATCACTAAATTTTTTTTTACTTCCAGTGCATAGATCAACTCTTTCATTATTCCAAACGATACTGAAGTAAGTTACAAACATGAAGACTGAGTTATCACTTTACGCGGTTTTCTCCTCCGATGGCTTTCTGCCTTGCGTCTGCCCCTTTGTTTCAGGAAGTATGAACAAGACTTCACAGCAATACGAAAAGCAGGATCAAACGAAAGACATGCCTGTGATGTTGCGCACGATGGGTCAACTGTAAGAATTATTTCGCTAGCAGGAAGAACACACCTATATTTGAAGCCTTCAATCAGCTTTTGTACATTGGCAGAATCCGGCAACAAACCGAAGCTCTGAACTGCAACTTCTTGCAGTCAAACACTTTGGTAGTTTGCACAATTATCATTTTTAGGCAGCAGAAACCAACTCTGCAACAACAATTGTCACTGCTGCAGAAAGAGCAGGAACCAGGTAGTGGTGGTAGAGTTGGAGATCTCTCTGGAGGAGCCCTGGATGCATTTTGGGGCAGGTAACACAGGTAAAGAGCACTCTATACACAAAGGATCACTTCAATGATTCTGCACCCACGCAAACTCATTGCCATGACAGCAGGGTTAACCCAGCATTGAAAAAGCACCCTGCACATCCCCAGCACCACCTGAATCTCACACTTGAAAGCAATGCTTTCTTCACGGGGCCAAAAAACCCAGGAGATGCTATTTCATTCTTACATATACCCTAAGCACATTGGGCCACCCACACAACAACATGACATCAGTTTAACTTCAGTCCGTTTCGGAAGTTATTTTCCAAGTTTCTGAATTGCACTGATGCTTACTAAAGGATGTATGTTGCCTTTATTTACAAAGAATTTTTAAGAGAGTAATGAGTTGATTTATTCATAACTAGTCAAAAAAATTAAGAGCAAAGTAGTCTGGGCTACAAGGATTCACCCTCCTGTAGGTGACCCACTGTTTCTTTAATTTCACATTCACTGGCTAGTACCCCAAAAACTTAACTTTTGTTGGCAATAAATGTGAGGAATGTTTACATTTTCTAACCATTGTTTTACAGATGAGTACAGCTGAAGGAATTATTCTTTCTGGAGCATAAGTTTTAAAGAATTAAAAAATAAAAAATATTCTATAAATGTGTTTTTTATATTTGTACACCTAGAACTACTCCCAATTTTGTGGACCATTATTTTGTCTGCAGTGTTACAGTGGTTTATAGTTCATGTTTACAAGTGTATCATACCCTCCTTTTCCACTAAGTTTAGTAAATAAGGAAAGATGCAATGTGCTACAGGAGACGAGAGAGTTCTGCTGAATCCAAATAGCCTCTTCCACCTGATGCACCATGCAAAATATGCGCGTCAAATTTAGAAGTGTAAGAGTATATTTCAGCAAGAAACCTACACCTTTCTTTCATCTTAAAATAAAAAAAAAATAATCACATTTAATGTTAAGCGCCTACCTACATTAATGGCTGAATCAAAATAGTACTATTCGAATGGCTTAGATCCTTGAATAGACATGGAACCACTGAAACTACTGCGACTCCCTCCTACTCCAGCTGACCATGAGACAAATACAGTCATCTTGTTATTAGGAATAAACCTGCATTTCCTAAAGGCACAAAGGTGCAATTTTCCCTCCCAGCTAACAGACATAAGACCTTTTCTTTATATAACAAGACAAATGAAGAATCAATTATTTAGAAGCATCTGGATCATTCCCTGTTGAGTCAGGCGCAGAAGCCGCCCTGATTTGTAACTTTTCATTTAGTCCACGGAGTCAAAAGAGCAGCTCTTCGCCACATGCCAAAACATTTCCTTAGAGGGTTCTGTATGAGTAGAAATAGAAGGAAGGTTTTCCAGAGGTGTTAGACCATATTTTCTGTTATGACTTTCACGCAACAACCTGGGCCAAAACTACTAAGAGAAAAAAGCAGGATATAATACATGAGGAACTGATTAAATGCATGTAGAAAGGAAGTTCTAGCTTAAGATAACTGGTTTTGGTGTGTTGGTCAGCTCTACTTCTCGGAGTGCTATTTATCCACCCACAGTTACTATCTATCCAGCTGTATGAAAGCTGCTTGATGGCTTCAGAGTCAAACAGAACTCTGCAGCTGGGCTAGGGCAGGCTAAGCCTGCTCACAAAGAGAAGGAACAAGAAGTGATTTCTGGAGCAGTGACTTCTACAGGAGGTGCCAGCGGGGCACGGGGCCTCACATGTTCCAACAATCACTGGTCACATATGGAAAATGCAGATGCTAGAACAAAGCCAAGGAGAGGACTTGTCAGAACACCACTAAAAGGGGAAGAAAGTGAAATCTAAAAGCTCCATGTTTCTGCATGTGCACCTCTAAAATCCTGATAGCAGATACATACTATTTATTTTTATGGAAAGCCTCTCTTCCTGTTCATAGCCTTCTGTTTACAGTGAATATTATGAAACTTCACAAAAGCAGTAATAGAAAGGGTAAAGAAATTATTATGTGTCCTACAAACATATTTCTTTCCCACAGCAATCTAAAAGAAGTTAAAGGAAGCTTTCCCAAGAAACTGACAGCCCAAATCAGAAAAAGTTACACAACTGCAAAATAGTCATGGCAAAGAGGGCAAGAAAAACTAACTGTTAAAGCTCCTCTTTCTAATAAAAATCCACTAAGATTTGCATCAGTACTTCCATTCCAAACGTAAACATCTGCAGGGTTCCTAATTTTAGCATGGTACATCAAAGACAAAAGTCTTAATACAGGAAAAAGAAGACAGCCAGTCTCTCAAACCTTTCCGATTAAAGATTCGGAGCAGATGTAGTTATCCTCAGCAGAACAAGGCTGTTGGAACCTCTAAAATCTGACACAAACCACCCTTTAGTAGCTGTGAATAGGCCTACAAGACTGAGGGAAAGATTTGAGAGGATGTGGGGAAGACATGACCCATAAATTTCTTACTCCCAAGTCCTATTCTCACATTGTTGCTTAAGCGTGCGGATATCGCAAAATTTTAGTGACGGCCAAGGCAACCGTAAATTAACTTCTGTGAAAACAAAAAAAAAAGGTCGCAAAGCGTCCTGGTTCAACAGTTTTTGGAAATAATGTAAAATGCGTGATGCAGTGGTCTAACAGACGAGTGACTGGAATAGGATCTCATTCAAAACTATCACTTGCCAGTAAGAAAACAAGGCCTTCCCATCCTAGAACACAAACACACACACACAAGAAGTTAAGTGGTTTGAGTTCACACCCTGCTCTAACCAAACTGCAGGTCAGTCTTACTCAGCCAAAAGCTCCAATTCCCCTTAAACCCTGCTCTCCCATGACACAACTATACAACTTCATTTCAGCACAATCTGGTAGAGCATTGTTAATTACAGAAGAGGAAGTAAACAAATGTTAAGAAGCCATGTGTTTATGCATGTATTTTCAACCTGTCTACTGAAACACCTACATTTGGTTCTAAGATGAACGTGAAATGTTAACAAGCAGCTAATATGGCTACTGTAGCAATTCAGTCCTCCATTTAGACACTAAATTTGACTGAAAAGCAGGCGGAATAATCCCTCTTTTCAATAGAAAAGGCACTGGTGGGATAGAAGCTATCTTACAGAAAATCAGTAAGGCCTTATAGATCATCAATAACATTCAGATCCACACAAAAAAAAAAAGCTCTGTGAAACATTTGAAGAACAGTTAAAGAGTCAATGGGAGGCTGCTAGGTAGCAGCACTAGTGAATCACTGCCCCAATAAAATGGATAGGAAGTATTCAACAGATTATATTTATAACCACACAAGTCTTCCTAATTCCTAAATTTAAAACATCTGAGTTTAGAGAAAATGCCTTAAGCTTTCTGCAAGGATGGTGATAATAACGGATCCAGTATTTCATTAAATAAACCCCAAGTCCCCAAAAAAATAGCAAACGAAAGGCATAATCCAATAGCTACACTTCCAGAATATTTACACTCCAGTTGCACGGCCAGAAATGTAGAAATGCAATCCAAACAGATGTCCATGAAGGCGGCACAGGACAAGGAATCCATGCTAACTTGAGATCTGATGTATTGCACATGTCACTTCACAGATATTTTTGTAGACAGATGATGAACAGTCATTTCAACTTAAGGTCAGATGGAAGAGTAAGTTTTAGTGAGAATCACGTTCACATACCATGGATTTGACCACATCTCTCTACACGGTTATAGCACATCAGTCTACTTTCACATTACTTTATCTCTGCATCCTTATAAATTTCAGCCTCTCTCACTAGACTGGCGTACACAGGACTGGTGCAAGTACTGCTTCAGCTGTTCTGTCGTACAATCGTTCAATTGTAAATCAGTGATCCTAAACTACTGGTAGAGCAACCAGTAAGTACCGGGCCAACATTCAACGAGGCATTCCATGCTCTACACGTACATTCTTCCTCCTCTCCTTCTCAAGAGAAACACCTAAGGGAAAAGCATAAAGGATGAAGGGGGAAAATCAAAGTAACAGAGAGGTGAAAAATGATTGATTTATATATAAGACTGGAGCACAAGTCTGATGAGGAGCAGCTGAGGGAGCTGGGGTTGTTCAGTCTGGAGAAGAGGAGGCTGAGGGGAGACCTCATCGCTCTCTACAACTACCTGAAAGGGGGTTGCAGAGAGGTGGGTGTTGGTCTCTTCTCCCAGGTGACTAGCAACAGGACAAGAGGAAATGGCCTCAAGTTGCGCCAGGGGAGGTTTAGGCTGGATATTAGGAAAAATGTCTTTACAGAGAGAGTGGTGAAGCATTGGAACAGGCTGCCCAGGGAGGTGGTGGAGTCACCGTCCCTGGAGGTGTTCAAGGAACGTGTGGACGTGGCATTGTGGGACATGGTTTAGTGGGCATGGTGGTGTTGGGTTGATGGTTGGACTTGATGATCTTACAGGTCTTTTCCACCCTTAATGATTCTGTGATTTGTCCATTCATGCTGTGAGTGGCTGAAACATGCAAGCATATGATTACAAAACAAGCATACAAGCAGTTTTCCTTTCCTTGCTTCCAAAGTTTGCTACAATTCTAGAAAGTTTTGAAAATATTTTGTCTGAAGGTAAATGCTCACATGAATAAACTCACTTAAAATCAAGCACACCTCTTTTTAAACTAAAGTGTCCTCAAAGCCTATCTGCCCTCAGTTGGTGGGCAACCTGGGAAGCCATGCCATTCTAGAGTAACAAAATTTTGAAAAGCAGATTTTGAACTAAGATGAAGCACAGAAACTCGGAAATCTGATCTAAAAATCCAAACATTACAAATGTGCTTGTAAACACTAAGACTGCTATCTCTTATACTGAAAAACATGATCCTATTGGTTTTACACACCCTCCATCTGTCTATACTCCTCTGTCTCTCATGTTACGGTAACACTGTAATCTTCCTGGGACTGGCACGGTTTCTTAGGTTTTTATATACACCACAGTGAAGTCCTAGCCTATAAGTAAAATACAACACATGACAGCAACAGCAGTAAGTCATTTTCTGTTAATAACTGGAAGAAAAAAAATTGTCCTCTTTTTAAAACTATACACACTTAACAGTTTAGATTAATAATGCATTATGTTACACAGCATTACTAAAAGGTATATATACAAACTCCTCTAAAAATAAAAAACAAAATACATCTACATAACAGAGATGGTAAATTAATTTTTCTTAAAAAATTCAGAAGAATCTAAGACATTCCACATTTGCCTCCTAAAATAAGGTAAGAAAATAATGAAAGTGTATTTCCTAATGCCAGTTAAACTGAAAAAAATTATTTTATTTTCTGAGTAAAATTCTTTTTAACCATTGAGAGTCTACAGTTGGCAGAAGAGAGTACACTGCAAACTGAAATGCCACACTATCATTACTGGGGCATGGAGCCGAGGTTTGAATCTACTGTTTTCTCCTGAGCATACTTGGCTTTGAGATATTTGCTCTCTTAGCCTTGTCAGTCTTGCTCAATCATTTTCTTTTTGAAGTCTGAAAAAGCAACTGTGAGAATGAAGTAAGCATTTCCTGTAAATCAGCCTTTTTGCATTTGGTTTGTTATCTCAAATGTTTTTTCTCCTGTTTTTATTGAATTGTGCAACAGTTTCAGTGTTACAGAACCTATACTCTTGGCTCAAAGAACAGCTAAGATTTTGCATCTAGAAATGGCCTAAAAGAATGCCTTTCCTCTTTTAAATCTCACAATAAAAGGACTAATAAAACAACAAAAGGAAGTTTAAACAACCAATCATCTCTAGGAGAAAAGGATGTGTAATTAAAAGCTGAATTATCATTGAAATAAAATCCCCCATAAACTGAAGGACAGCCAATGGTCCTCTTTTTTTTTTATTCCAAGTAAGTTTTAGGCAGAAACTATCTTCATACACCTTAAACTCCTATTCAAAAAATCTCTTTGCCAGAACACATCGATTCTCAGGTCTTCACCCACCTTTTTCACAAAATGTCAGGCTATCTCAGGCAAGCAGGAACTTGGACTTGATTGCATTGAGAACAAGTTAATTCATAAGATTTTCTAAAGCGCTCACACAACCAGCAGCAGAGTCACTGGGATGGGGCACTTCATGTCATTAAAGACTGAGCAGTAATGCTACCTATATGGAAATGCCATGTCAGAACAGAAGTGAAATAGAAGGAGAAAACCTCCCATCTTCTAGTCCACAGGAAGGAGGCCACTGAAGTTTCACAAGATGGTTGTGAATAAAGTGTATAACACCAGAAGAAAGAGACACTAAACAAGATTCCAGAAACACTGTCACAAAAACATTACCTTCACAACAGCCACTGTGTTAAAGCCTCACCAGGTAGTCAGGCCCTCAGATTCATTTGCTCACTCTGCTTTTGCAAGCTTTTAATTTTCTTTTTTTTTTTTTTAAGAATGAACACTTTTTCTCCAGCTATCTTTGTGTTTTCTATCTGGACTAATTTATCATTGATTTATTGGGCTACACTTCCACCATGCTTTTATACTCTGGAGAAACGGTCAACAGCCTGACAAGGTACTGGAAAAAACAAAGAGGAAGAAAAATATAATTACGACAACAGACAGGTGAAATATGGACACAGATATAAGATGACCAAACACATGATGTGTGTGTTCATTAGATTTCTTGTTCTAGCACTGATATGCCCTACCCACATTGTATGAACAACAGTTATAAATAGATAATGAAGAGACTGTCCCTGCCCCAAATTGCTTACATTCTAGGTATCAAATGACAGCCAAAGCAGACAAGCTCAGGAAGCAAATTTACATGATGATTGTAAAGGCTAAATGGATGGTATCTCACCTAGATGATTTGTTGATTCCTTTTAAAAGTATTTAATGTATATTTCTCTCACCATTTCACATAGAATTATACCATCCTTTCAAACAATTCTGTAAAATCTGCATTTAATCACTTTCAAAAGTAACAGAGATATCTAAACAATATAACACACTTGCTTAACAGTCAAAGCACTATGATTTTAGTAACCTATCAAAAACTTCGATGCTCATAAGGATATAATGATTACCAATATAAGCTTCTGGCAAGACCAGTACTATCCATCAGTTATCCACTAGCACAGTTCTGCGTATTGCATTCTTGAAAAACAACTGCGCACTATTTCATAAATCAAACCTGCATACAACATGCAGGAACTCTTACAACAGTGAACTACTCGCAATGCTGGTGGCTCCACAGTATCACTGTCGATTGCCAACTGAGATAAGGTCATTTTGCTGTAAAAAGTAAGACTTGATATAAGGTTTTCCTATATTTAAGGAAAAATACACTATTAGCAATGTAGTCACAGAATCACAGAATCACTAAGGTTGGAAAAGACCTGTAAGATCATCAAGTCCAACCATCAACTAACACCACCATGCCCATTAAACCGTGTCCCACAATGCCTCGTCCACACGTTCCTTGAACACCTCCAGGGATGGTGACTCCACCACTTCCCTGGGCAGTCATTAGCTTTCGTTATCCTATAAAGGCTTCTGTGGACATGATCTTCGTTACTAGATATGGTTTGCAAGATAGTGATTTACAGGATAGTGATTTACATTCCATGGCTAGAATTAAGCATTCTTCCTAGGTTTTCGTTAAATTTTCCATTTGAATTTGCTATTTTGAAAGCATATAGTCATCAGAATTTTCTGACAGAAGAATGTGATCTCCTCCATGGTTTCTTCCTTTGATTCTTCCCTGTGTTCTTTTAAAGACTAGTAATTTCTTCTTCCTAACAAGCTGCCCAAATGACAAGGCACAGCAGGGAAATACATTAATGAAATCAGAAACACACAAAAATTACCAATGTCAACAGTTATTTACATTACTATAGCAATTAGGTATGCTAATAAAACACCAGGATCACAGGTACTGTAGAGATCCAGGCTAAAGCACAGTGCCTGACTCAGAGCTGCCAAAGAACGGAAAGGCAAATGACAGCTGATAAATACACGTACACAGGGGAGGAAGGACAAAAAGGGGCAAGAGCGTGGCAAACGTGGTCAATATAACAGTCAGTGGATTCAGTATATTTTGGGTTGACCTTTCACAAGTATTTTGTTTATCATCAGCTTAAGGAGAGTTTTAAGAATGGCATTTAAAAGGAAGACAATGAAGGCGAGAGGGTCTTCACAGGGCACACTTCTCTAACATGAAAGACAGCATAGGAAAAACCAAAGAGGTACCCATCTGAACTTTAATATTAAGTGAATGAAAAGGCTGGCATCACTGGCCTGTGACAGTAACTGACATTTAGATCATGAATCACAGGTGACTAGCAGGATGGACTACACTGGTAAATACAAAATGAAAGGCATATTTTAGGTGCAGGAGGGTAGCTCTATCAAGGAAACAGAGAATGTGATCAGGAGATGACTAGAGAAATTATCTTTTCAGCAGGATTCAGGTAACCTTGAAAAAACAGTAAAAAACATTGGATACTTGATTTTCATAATGTATAGTATGGGAGATGAAACAGTATGGGGAAAAAAAAATCAAGAGGCATGGAGAGTCTTAGAGGACATGAGAGGCTGGGATGAACTTCTGCACACACTTATTCTATACTACAGAAAAAATTTAAAGGTGAAGGTTTGTTTGTTTGTTTCCACATTTAACTTTTGGCTTGTATGTAAACAGAAATAAACCACAGCCCTTAAGTCATGTATGGATAGTAGGTCATCACACTGATTCCACTTTCTATGACAAATGGAACATTACAAGACAGCAGCTAAGAAACACACTCACTCTCTTGTAATCTACACCATGAAAATGTTGCTCTGGATCTAAAATCTGAACAGAAGTGTACACACAACTTCTGAAAAGGTATTATTCCAAATGATCACAGGTAGTCTTTCAGCCAAGAAAAGAATACCTCAGACCATTCAAAGTGTTTAGAGATTGAACACACAAGCTCCATAGCGAGTTCAATAACCACCATTCACAATGTAATAATATTTACTCACAGTCCCTGGCACATCTCCGAGATTTTCTTTTCATTTTGCGTGTTCAGAAGATAAAAGGTGAGAGCATTAGGGAATATTGCACATTGCTAGCTTATTTTTTATATTTTGCTGAGAAAAGGACAATTACAAGAAATAATTTAACACCCTTTCCCATGCAGACAAAGACTGAAGTCTTTGCAAAGCCTTGGGTTCTAAAACCATAAATGGCGTATAGAAGATGAATACTTCACTTATACTGGCAATAACTACACTTTTTAAACAATAAAACTTAAGAATCAAGTGACACAATGGAATTAGTAGGCAGCACATTTAAAGCAAGCAACCTGATGGATAATTAAATTGTGGTCAGCATGCGTTCAACATTGCCAATTTTTTTGTGAGAGAGAGGAATTAATGGATAGTTGACCCAACAACGGGTAATTACACCAATGGATAATGGGTGCATCTCAGCCTAGACTCAGGAAGCTCTTGAATTATCATTCTTCAGGGAACAGAAGGGTAAAAAAGGGAAGTGTGTCCATATTTCTGATATATTTCCCTGTTCATTTACTGACCACTGGACAAGACTGTGTTAGGTGGCCCTGCAGCCTCACCCAATGTGGCAGGGGGAAATACATGGCAGTTGCTGATGTTTCATCAATTGAGATGGCACCAATAAGGAGGATAAAAACAGGACGGCAGAATCGGAAGACCATCTCCCACAAAGGTAATGATTCACCACTATTGCGCCTAAGTTTCTTGGTTACACAGGCTACTTATTTCTAACGGACTCTGGCCCTCCTACCCTACAGGTCTTCATCTTTCGTTGCCTCCATCCACCATAAACTGTTTTACACTGGATTGCAAACCAGGGGAATTCCTTCCTCTGAACTGATGGCATGCTAAGCACACTGGAATTATGAACTTTCAGGTAGTACCAAAATACAAAGAAGAAATCTTACCACCAAAGAGTTGATGCAGAATACCCCTTCCTCGTACTGCACCGCTTTGAAACACTGACCTGGTCCACAGTTAGGGCAAAGTAGCCTAACTGTGCCAAGGATGAAGGACAAAATGAGCATCTCTCAGTCTTCCAGCAAACACTTCGGGAGACTACAACCAGCCAAAATTCCCTTCCCTCCAAGCTCTCTAGAAATCATAAATACTTCTTTAGAGGGATTGGAAGAGGTCACGAAGATAAATGAAGTTGCATTCTCAGCTCTTCCTATGGTATGATGTGCCACATTAGGAACGACATTTTCCCTCCCCTGTGCTTCACTTTATCCATCTCTAGCACCAATACACCCACACTGAAGTCCTTTCTAAATGTGCTTAAGACCTATATACAGAAAGTACCCTATGAAGAGCTATGTTTACATTTCAACAAAGAACAGCAGCAGCCAAAAAAAGGCTGGTTTTGTCACATGGATGAAGACAGTCTTCTCCCACCTAGAGCCCCACACCAGACAGCCAGCAGTAGTCCATGTGCATGCAGTTCACACATGCAAAGCTATAGCTAAAAAGGAATATTCCAGCCTCCCTCGGGCTGCATACATAAAACAGGCTTTCACTCCAGCTAGAAAACACAGATTGTTTGGTGCACTGGAATAGGAATGAATAGTATACAGGAGGTGGACAGAAATACTCTAATGGAGCCTCTCTCTCCTATCTCTCTCTCTCTGTAGGGAGTCATTTTTGCAGTGAGCCAAAACCAAATTATACAACTCAGCCAGCTTTCAGCTCAAAGGTCAGCAGAGTACAAAACTCCTCTTAGCAGGGTTATACAAGTGAAAAGGGGTGGGTAACAATTTGTCTGAATAAAAGACCAAGTACTATGGGATTACAAAAAAAAAAACCTATTTAAAAAACAACATTTCTGCATTTCTAGAATCCAGCAGTAAATAAAGGAAACCAGAGGCATTGTTGGTGATAGTTGGCAGATTTCTGTTGGTGATGGTTGGTTTTGTGTTTTTTTTTTTTTTTTTAAAGTAGCTCATTGATTTTGGACTGCATCTATCTCCAGCATTGTGACTACACTTTATATAGTAATTAACTACAAACCAGAGCGCACTTCTCCAGCCAAGCCTTTTTTTGTTTTGTAAATTTCATTGCACTTCAACACCATTAACCAGCCACCCCTATTTCAAGCTGATATTCCTAAATCCAGTAAATGTCAGCAGCACTGCAACTCAGCCAAATTAAAACGGAGAATGTTTTTGACTCCATATGGCTCTGAGTGCCAGTGTACTGTATTACTTATTTCTGGGAACATTCAGGTCAGTTGATTACTGGGCCCACTACTGGTATCCATCCCAAGACCCACAGAAACTAGCCTGACCCTTCCCATTTACCATTGAGGATGCCAGATCAAAAACTTTATGCTTAATACCCAGTTGATCCAAAAAGTCCTTAACTTTCAGGCATTTTACTGACAACCAGGAGTCCCGGGCTCCATCCCTACTACAACTAGGTTCCCCCCACTGCCTTGTACCATTCATGTCCTTCCCAGTTGCCTGCTTGGATCAAATGATAACAGGGCAAAATAACATGTGCCACAGCAATGTCACTGCAACTCCTGCTACGAGAAATAGCAGCAAGGAGCTTTCCCAGCTAGCATCTCCCCATTCCATATAAAGCAGAATTCGTAAGCACAGCGTTGCCAAAGCCCTTGAGTTAGGAGTGAGAGGAAAAGAGCACTACAAAGGTCATACACCCTCCTATAGCTGGGAGAATATGCGAACACCCAGCCCTGCCATTTGACCACCCAAGGTCAAATGAATGCTATTTCAGAGAAACAACACAAAATTATTGCTTTATGACCAGTATGCTTTCATTCATGAAAGAGCTTTCTCTTCAGAGGCTGTGAGTGAACAATTCCTATTGCCTGCTCTAAAAACAAAAAGTGCAAAGAATAGTAATTTTTTTTAAACTGCTGAGCTCAAAGCAAGCTTTTCACTGTATCTCTGATACCTGCTAATTTGTTGACTGAAACATGGTGTAGGTTTCAAAGTATCTTGTTCTGCCTCTCTGCAGAGACCATCAGCAGAACAAGTAAGTTACCAGTGTTTGGATTCTCATTACCTCAAATTAGCCTCAGCATAAGACGACAGGAGCAGAGCCAAGCTTTCCGCGGGTCCTTACATGGCACCTGTTAGCACTCCATACACGACACAGAAAAGGGAAGGCAGGTTTTTCTGCTGTCTGTCCACAACAAAGCTTTCCCATCAGACTATTGATACCTCTTCTGACAGCAACTTTCAGCCTGCACACCCGCGCCACTTTTAATCCACTAACAATGAATCAGTTGCCTTCCTTGCTTGGAAGTGTCCCTGAGGAGCGCAGGGACTGCAGGAAAGAATTGAGGGGGGATAGAAGGGTGACTGTGCCACATAACATGTAGTTCCACCACAAAGACATAATCTAAGCTAAAACACCACATTTGTTTACATTCAAGCCTAAAAAAGGTTGTGACCAAAAAAACGGTAAATTCAAAGCAGAATCTTCTGGTTATCAAAGGGGAAAGCGAGTTACAAAATGAAAGCATCCTGTTTGATCATTCATTTAAATAGTTCTGCTGGACTTTTCAGGCTGCAGCCACAGGAGCAAAGACAGAAAGATGGGCACATCTTTGGATGGAACAAACTGACCCACTCGAAAATGCATCCAAAACAAAGCCACCTGTGAAGAGTCAGAGGGTGACATACTAGGATCATTACAACAGGCACATTCTCCTCTGTTATGCTGTTCCTGTTACAGTTTGGTACGCTTACACGTCTCATCCACTTACTCCACCCTGCCTTTGATTCCATTTGGAACAGAAAGTCATTAATAACACGTCTGTAGAGTGGTGACTAATACCATGGTGATGACTTTTAGGCTACACCATGGACCAAAACATTAAGAGAAAGTGAATCCAGCAGCTTTCCATGAAACCCTGCCCCAGGGGCCTGGTTACATTCAACATGCCAAACACCCAAAAGATTTTGTGACAAAGTATGATTTTGCAGGAGCAGAGTCTGATTATCTGCTTCCCAAGCAGCCAGCTGGCCCTTTCATTCCTGCCTCTCTCCCTTCCTCCTGTCCTGGTACTAATGGGGAGGGCTTTTTACAGCCTGCAGCTGATGCCAGTGTGCCTCTTCCTACTCAAATCAGGTCTAACAGCAACATAATTAGAGAAAGGAGTTCAAGCAAAACACATCCTTGTAGAAGCTTGATTTATTAAGTGTTTGAGCAAGGACTGGGTTGCTAATATAGAAAACTTTAAAGGGGGAAAAATAGCAGGATTGAACCATAGTGCTAAAGCTGTCCATATGTACAGATCGGGCATTAGCCCAACTATAACAAGCCTGCCCACAGCTGTAGTATATTTAATCAAGTCTTACAGACTAATTATTTTGCACAACTAAATCCAGCACCTGTGAAAATTGTCTTATTTCAGCTGTAGGCAAAGCTACTTAAATAACATTTTCAATTTCAAGAAGAAAAAACAAAACAACATCTTTTTAAGTCCAAAATGTCCACAGTCAACTGCAGTGCTCAGGCAGTGTAGAGGGAATATTTACCCAAACTCATATCAAAACTCCTACTCACATGAGAAGGCCCCTTCCTACTAGTACTTGTGGTATCTAATTGCAGCTCCTCAGAACTAAGTGTCTTTTGACTTCCATGAAAGAAAATAAGGAGGTGAGAAACTTAAAAAAAAAAAACATTCTCTGTCCCTGCCTCCAAAAACACTGCTTTCTTTTCCCACTGAAATTTAATTCCCACCACTATGTTCTCAAAGCTGGACTCCTAAAAATCTATTTCTTAGACCATATTAGTCTTGAAAATTATTTCATCAGTATGGGTATAATATTAATGGTATTGTCCGCTAAAAGTGCATAAAAAGCAGTTAAGGTTTCTTTTCCTCAGCAATAGGCAGCAAGACTAACTACTGCTTTGCTTTGACTACACTAACAGTACTAAAAATGTGTATGTATAAAAGAAAGTAAATTGCGCATGAAAATTGTACAAGTTAACACCACCACATACAAATGAATAAATTGGTGTTTTTTAGCAAGTCAGAGCCAGTCCTCACTGCTCCAATAAACATGAAATCCAAAAGGCACCTGAAAGCTTCTAAAATAAGGATATTTATTTTCTCAGACTTTAAAGATGCTTTTGGCACACTCACGCTTTGTCATTCAAAATAGCAACAAACCAAAACAGACCAAAAGGACAGAGTTAATTCAATGCAAAGATCTTCCCTCTCAGTAAAGGTCTCACGCAGTACTACTCTTAGCAACAGAATGTTTATACAGCACAAGATGAAGAGAGAGGCTTTTCACTGACACCTGGGACAAACCCAAAGAACAAAAGCAGCACCCAATGCAAGAGAGAAAAGTTACATTTTTCAAGTGTTCCCACCTAATGTAGACAGAAGGCCAGCCGTAACAAGTTACAACAAACAATCTATTTATCCACTTCCAGAAAATGCTTGTAAATTTAAACTGTGTGAAATGTCTAACTACTTCTTTCATTCCATCAAAAGGCTTCATCAGCAATGGACAATAAAGCCACTGGCTTGACCTAAAGGGGCTGGTAGGTTAATCTATTCTGACCTTATCTTTATTCAATCATGATACTGAAAGATTGCTTGAATAACTTACCAGCATTTAACAATGCCAATAGTCACCCTTTTACTACAGCGCTCCTCCAAAGCGCCCTCCAAACAAATTTTTAAATCATAGGGGATATTAAAAATTTCAAAAATTAATTGTAAAATAAACCAAAATGCCATTTCTCACTCATTGGTACAGAACAGAGGAAAGTGAGGTAAAAGACCAAAAGCAGAAGAAAATTTTTGTCTTGCCCTTGCATGTCTCTTTCAGACTTCTTCCATCACTTATTGTCAATTTCAGATAATATGCTATCTCTTATTAACTGTCAATCACATCTTCTATTTATAGTATTTTCACTCACATGGAAGAAACGAGACAAAAAGGCTACTATTTGATAAAGACTGCCTTGTAACAATAGGCTTAAACATACAGACCTCAACACTTTGTATTTTGATAACTACTGGTTTGTTTTCAAAGCCCATTCCATGAGGGTGCTTCAGCACTGAACATAGCAAAGCAGTGAGTTAAAATTAAGCACATAATTAGGCCTACAGAAGTCAGTAAGCTGGATTCATCACTCAATGATTGATTTAAGCACTCAACTCTCATATTTAAAGTTCACAGCCTATGCTTAAATGCCCTCCTGGAGAAAAGTCTCCAGTGCTCAACACTGTGCACGATCCTACACAAGATTTTCCTCCCTTTAATAGTACAATAACCATCTGTATGAAGAAGCTACGTAGACTTAAATCAACCTGTTAGAGCAAGATAGAACAGCAAGACTTATGAAAACAGACTTTCAGTGCAGGTTCCTTCATGCATTCATATTTAACTGTGTGGCTGTAATTCCTGAAAACAGATCACTCTTCGTGTGACCTGCCAAGTAGTGAAACATTTTGACATGAAGAGAGAGCTGTGTTCTCATTTGACATATCAGTTAGAGCACTTACTCTTCAGCATCAACAAATAAATGTATTTTCATTTAACTTTCTACAACTGCAAGTGGTTTGGCAACACAAGAGAATATCAAAAAGCACAAACAACCATCAGACACCTAAATAACACTTGAAAATGCCTTGGAAAGAATCCATGCCCATCTTTCTTAAAATGATCTCAGGAACAAGGTCTAAGCTTAAATTTATTCTTAATTAGATTTCGGCAGATGCTTAAAATACCAGTCAAGATTAAGTGCCATCACCTTTTTCCAAAAGCAGGATCATCAAAGAACAGGGAAGTAAACCATAAGCCAGTGACTACAGCATGCAACACAAGAGAAATTAAAAACAAAGGAAATAGTTTTTCCTTTTGATTGCAGAGGATACTTATATAAACTACTCCTAGGACTGCAGTACCTCAGAAGTTCCTACCTTGAAAAGCTGTGATATGACCAACAATCATGTACTTCAGTTCAAAGTTCAGTGCCTGGATACTTTGAGTCCTCTCCCTTCGAACAGCTGCCTGGTAGCTTTCTTCCATTTTTTTGGTGCAACAGGTTGGTGCTCGATGTTGACAGATCTGTAGATCTGACTCTTAAAGCAAACAAGAAAAACACAATAATTAGAAAACCTTCCAACTTAGACCATGAAAATAAACAATGCTTCTTAATTTCAAAACAACCACCATGTTTAAAATTTTGAAACAACACACAACCCATAAGGAATGACATTGTGAAACTCTGTTATTGTCTCAAGGACACTAATTTATGACTGTTTCACCTAAATTTGGATATCATCACATTAATCAGCTGCTAACTTATTTTGCACTGTTAAGACCATAGGGCACAAAATCATCTAAACAGAGTCAAGGGCATAGCAGAATCACTGAATGTGCAAATTCAAAGAGACAACATTTCCACTGTACACCTTGTGCTCAGGGCATCATAACTTGAACATCTGAATGAAAACCATGCCTCAAATTAGGATACAATATTCACCTGTGTAGTGCCTCAAGGAACCACTTATTCACCTCTTACACTTGGGAAGCCTCTCAAAAAGCTTTGAACTCCTAAGCAGCTCACCCAAATAAAAAAAAAAAAAGCATTTGTATTTTCTAAAAGCTATGGTAGCTGAAGTGGTTTTTTTGTTTTTTCTCCTTTTCTCTCTAGTTTTAACATGTTTCATTTCTTTCTGTATCAGATTTCAAAACAAACCAAGCAGCAATAGTTGCCACAAAAATAGAATAGATTTCTGCAACAGCCTCAGCTTAGCTGTTGCCCAGAGGTAAGAAGCTGACTCCACCCTGAGAGACCCAGAGCTACCTACAACCGCTATTCCAGTTTCTAGGCTTAATTCATAGTGAAAGTCAAAAAGTATTCACCTGAACCAAAAAGAACTGGCTTTAAACTTAGATCTCTGTCTAGTTAACAGTAACCTTGAAATTTTTGAAACCAAGTTCTAGCCTGCCTATATGTAATGTAAAGGCACTGAAATGACTCCCACCTCACAACTACAGAGAAAGTTGAAAGTTGATTTGCAGGTGCCAGAAAGTTCCAGAAAGGAGCTGTTACAGACTACAGATAAATATATCGTAGTGCTTCACAAATATGTTTTAAGAAGGGGGGGGATGGGGGAAGCAAAGGACTATTAAGTAGAGCAAATCCAAAACCAGAGGCATACATAAAAAACTACCAGAGCCAAACCAGTCACACAATATTAAAACACAGATATTTCTGATGCAATTTCTTAGTAAAACAAGTAAGGCCACCCCAGCAGGAAGCCTCGCGCCAGCACGTTTCAGGGGTTACCTTCCCTCTACCTCCAGGTGGGAACGGCAGCTCTGAGGGAAAGGGGCCGCAGGTGCCCGCCTCCATCCCCATCCCTCAGGCCTTGGCACCACTCCAGGGAAGGAGACACCCTTTCCCGGGAAGGCCGGTGCCACGCTGGGGGCCGAGCTCCCCGCTCCCACCAACACCTGAGAGCAGCCTGGCAGGAGGTTGGGCCCAAAGCAGCAGCCGGGCACTGGCACCCTCCCTGCCGCCAGGCCTGGGGCCGGCCTGTTCCCACAGCACCTCCCCGGGGCAGCCCGCCACCCCTCCGGGTCCCAGGGGATCTCTGGTTTTAAATCACTGAATCACTACGGTTGGAAAAGACCTGTAAGATCATCAAGTCCAACCACCAACCCAACACCACCATGCCCACTAAACCATGTCCCGCAGTGCCACGTCCACACGTTCCTTGAACACCTCCAGCAATGGTGACTCCACCACCTCCCTGGGCAGCCTGTTCCAGTGCTTCACCACTCTCTCAGTAACGACATTTTTCCTAATATTCAGCCTGAACTTCATATGCAGCCTAAACACTGCTGGCAATCCCTCCCCACACAGCAACAGTGGGACCAGAGGAAACGAATGGATGGAAACAGCCCCGATTCTCCAAAAGGCCATATTCCTCCAGAGGATTTCACCCAGGTCACCACAGAGCACCCGTGGTGACAGACATGTTAATGAGCAATTACACTGCATTAATCCTCACCATCTGGCCTTGCAGGTTAACACATAGCAAGACTCCACATCCAGTTGATGATGATGAAAAACAAGAGGGTACAAGGTTGCACACTGGAAAAGCAGTAGAGAAACATCCAAACAGCCCGGCGCTGCTCAGGGCCAGCTCCAGGTCAAGAGCTCATTGAGATCAAAACTACAGGGAGGAGCTTCAATAAATCTCCCTTGCCAGGAAAATAAAAACACTGAGCTCGTTGAAATGTCTTATTTGACTTGAAAATACTGTTTCCAGTTTACAACAACTCTCATTTGAAACTGCAGCTAATTTACGTCAAAAAGGTCAAAACCGAAGTGAAATATTTCAATTTACCTATATTTTTCTATCAGTTCACAAACACACGCCAAAGTTGTCACAGACTGGGCTGACTCAGGATACCATTTTGGAGGTGGATTTGTTTCACGCTTCGATATAATCTCAAAAATAGGAAACAACAACTCTGCCCACGCAAACCTGAAGTCCCAAACCCCGCTGAAAGCCCTGGAGACAAGACCACCACGCACTGGCACAAGCAGCAGGAGGGCTGTGTGCCTTGTCACCGGCTAGGCACGCTCGCCTGCTCTTGTCTGCCAGAGAAGCTGTCCCAGGTTGTAAGTAGCTTCTTGGCCAGGCTAATTTTAACTTGGTTTAGTTCCCTGATCCAGTTCCCCCCATAAACATATGTTTGTTCCGTCACAAGGAACTGGGGGTCAGGGAAGGACCACTTCCCTGAGCTGCCACCACAAAGCATATGTGAAATTATAGTCCATACTGCTGAGCAACTAAGTCACTTTTGCAAATAGGTGTCTGAGCAGAGGGGTTGTAAATGTTACTCTTCATCTGCAGTGCCGGGCTGCTGTTACTCAGAGCATTTCTCCTTACAGCAGCCTTCTGAATTTTTGTTTGAAAGGCTTTTGCAAAGATCAGACCTGTATCAAAAGGGTTTGAAATACAGAGTGCTCCATGCTGACTACGTGCCAGCAGGCAAGGAAGCTATGCATGGCCATAGTGCTGCGACTAGTGTTCCCCTTTGAACGGAGGCACTACAGGAACCTGCATCTCCTCCAGAAAGCTTTAAGAAGAATACAGCTATCTCAGCTGGAATGGCACTCCTGGGATTCCCCACCCAGCTATCTACTCCAATGAATACTCCAGGAGCCTGGAAGATTAGTTTTTGTTGGTTGAGAGCCAAAATGATGCAGAGGGCACTCTTAAATAGAAACATCACTAAGCTCCTGACAGTTAAGGAGCCTGATGTAAAACACAGAGCATTAGAAGACTAGCAAAGAGCAAACGCTGCTCCCCTAGCAGTACTATCAGGTCAGTACTGTCATGCACAGAGCTTGGCAATTTCATTTGCTTCAATATTAACCTGGGGGTATCACTTTTAACATGATTATAGAAACCTAATAGAAGTTTTCAGTACTATATGTGCCTGGGTGCTGAGATTAAATTAGAACTGATTAGTAATATCTTGAAGTCTTTAATAACTCTGATACTAAAATTAGTTTATCTCATCTCTTTCATCTTAATGCAAAATACCCTCTCCAACAGAAAAAGAAGAGGGGAGGAACACAGTGACCCGGTCATGACCAAGTGGCACACTGCATAAACACTGCTGAGATGCAGGCTAAGCACCACAGCTCTTGCCCCAGAGACAGACAGCACCCCACACTGCCCCAGCAGTCACCTCTGCTTAGTATGGGCACTGCCGATCAGCATTAGGGAGACAACCTTATGGGCAAACTCCTCCTTGAAATTTAGGTACAAAGCCATTCTATACACCAGAGAAAAAACACCAGTTGTGAATAAGGGAAGAAAACTTCCCAAAAGCATTATTTCAGCAATTGATCCTGCTAATTTCTCCTAGGACTTTCTCACCTGCTTTCCCCAAGGTGCCCCTTATTTCCTAACTACTAATTTAGTTTGGAAGGAACCTCTAGTTCAACCTTCCCCTTAAAGCAGGTCAAACTCCGTAAGGGCTTCATCCAGCCAAGTTTCAAGCATCTCCAAGGATGGATGATCCCACAACTTCTCAGGGCCCCTGTTCCAATATTTGACCACCCTTGTGGTAAAAAATAAGTAAATAAAAAAATTGTATCTAATGAGAATTTCCCATGCTCCAACTTGTGTCCATTGCTTCTCAGCATATCACCATGTGCCTGCAACCATCTGGCTCCACTTTCTCTATTTCTTCCCAATAGATAGTTGAAGACAGCAGTATGATCTCCATCTTCTCTTCCTACAACTGAACAAAGCCAGCTCTCTATTCCCACATGTGCTCCAGCCCCCTGACCATGACGGGACCCCTCTGCTAGACTCTAACTCCATGCCATAGACGTGAAGCACCGGCATCCCAAGACACCTCTCTTTTTATTTCATTTTCTTATGCATGAACTTACTGACAGAACAGAACACCTTCCATGGTACATGCCTGGGCTTCAATTCTAAAGGGTTTATAGCTTTCCTAAAACAAATCAATTTTCTGCTTCAGATCAGATGGAAGGATTACTCTGAATTATGTACATTATTTTTCCATTCAAGTCTGTTTTTCCCTTGAGTACCGGTTAAAACTGTGGCTAAACTTTTTATTTTTTAAAGTGGGAAAACTATAGACTTTACAACCTTACTGTTATTATAAAAAACAGGATAAAGTATCTTGCTCCACTTTGAAAAAACAAAGTCACATTCAGAAGAGCAAGAAAGATTATACTACACTGGAGTCTAAAGCATGGATATTTTGGAAAGCAACAATGATCTCTACTCCAAACTCCTCTGCAACCCTAAGCCACTTAATACATGCCAAAGGCATCACGTTCAAACACCTCCCTGTCACAATTATAAATTACTTAAGGTGCCAAATGCACAGAAAACTACGCATCCTTACCTGATGTCCGTCTGGCCGGCTCTACTGAAATCAGCGGTGGAGTATTTTGTTGTGTGTTGCTTGGGGATTTTTTTGTTTTAGATCAGCAGAGGATTTGGGCGCCGTTCTGAACTTTAGCACAAATACAGCCCAAGAGACTTTGGCCATTAAAGCTAGCTGAATTAGTATAAGTTCCTAAAAGCAAAGAGAGGCCTGTTTAGCAAATAAAATGAACTTCTTCCAAAAGCTAAATATATATTCACTTTGTTAGCTGACCATGTATAATTTAACAGTTGTCAGTTCTTCTAACAACACACAGTAGAGATGCCAGCTGCCCTGCAACTCTCTTTAAAATGCTGTACCCACTGTAAAAGCTATACTCTGAAACCAGAAAACCAGACGCTAATCGGTCTACCTTCACTGACTTTTTCAAAGACAGGCTGATTTTTTTTTTTTAAACAAGCTGAGCCTATAGCTTCCACTGCACAGAATACTCCTAAGCAAGCATGATCAGAGGGTGAGCTCAGTGCAATCCGTCTTCTGATAGTTTTTATTCTTTTGTATTTTGACGAACTTTTCAACAGTATTTCCAAACAAAGCTTTAGTCCAAAGCCCAAGATTTTAATGTTGTACAAATGTCTTCAAAGACTCCAAGATTGATTATGCATCAGTAGCACAGAGGAAGGTGCTGAAAGTACCTTGCATCGGGTCTGGCCCAGCTGAACAGGAGCCAACACCTCGTCCTTCTTGAGACTCATCTGCCTGGTGCAGCTGCTGCCTCAGCTAGAGGAAAATTCAGCAGTTAAAACCCAACTAATTTAGAGGAGGCGGCCAAATCAAATGAAAAAAAGGAAGCAATTTCCAACCAGGGCTCCCCCTGCAACTACTTGGTGCATGAGAAAAGCCCCCACTAGCACAGCCACTCCAGGGAAAGGGAATCTTTCCGTAGGCTGCCAGAAGTTTGTGAGGTTCTTTCTTTATGCAGCTCTCGTACCACAGCAGTGCTAAAGCCATCATTACATTCTGCTGCAAGGCTGCTGTCAAGAAACACTCATCCACAGAAACACAAGCCATCCTTACCCAGCAGGGAGCACAGCTCACTGTGCACAACCCCACAGAACAGCTCAGTCCCACTGCAACTAATGGAATGTTTTCGACTAGAAAGACACGCAAAGTACATTAAACTCATCGAGCACAATGCATGCACAGTTCAACAGCTACTATTCGATTTGCCAATGTTTAAAATATGGTAGCTACTACGCTTGAAGTAGTGCATGCTAGGAATTACCGGAAAAATCAACAAGCAAGTGCAATAGACTTATTGGAGCACAGCGTTATGCACTAGTGCAAATGACTGTGGTACGTTAAATAGCAACTAACCCTATAAACCTTCTGCTCCCATGAGCAAGAGGTAACAGCCAGGTAGGCTTCAGGGAGCAAAGACTCTTTCTCTAAGTCAAAGGGAGACATCTGCTCTTCCTGCCTCAGACAAACGGTGGCCAGGCTCTCCCCCACACATTTTCTGACTAGTCAGAAAGAACTCTCCAATCTGTTTCTAACTCTTCGCTCTATTTTGTTAAAATAATCCCACTATCAACTTTAATATAAAGATCACATAGACAAACAGTACGTTAAAGGTCCCTTTAAGGCCACAAAGCTGAAGAAATATCAAAGTAGAGCCTGAATTTGTCCCTTCTCTCTATATGCACCTTGACAACGTGCATATATCCAGCATGACAACTTAAAAGTACAGTTTGGAAAATACAGGCCATGAAAATTTCCTTTCCTCCCGATCCCTTGTTTCTCATTGTACATTAACAGAGGTATTGTTTAACTTGATCAGTGAACTTTACAATCTTACTGTTATTCTAAAATACATGGAAGCATCACTAAGGCCATGACCAGATGTGCTATTCCAGTTGAAATAATCAATGCTAAAAGATAAACTCCTCCAGTTTTATCAAGCACCACTTTGATGACCTACTAATGTAACTACTAGCATGTGTAGCTACTTCCAACTCTAGTGAAGACAAATAGCTTGCATTAGCTCAAGAGTTTTTGAGCAGACCTAAAAAAAAATTATAAAAACCCACAAAATGGGAGGACCATTTTGATTGCGCTGGAATTATGCCAGCAAATTCAAGGGGGGTGGAAACCTTGAATGGGAAAGGGAGGAAAACAGCAAGAAGCACTAGATGTCATGACTCCAGAGAGTTGGCAGCATCAGCAAGTGCCACAGCTTGCAGGACAGCTGGAGACCATCAGGCACTGGCCCTGATTGGCTTCCGGAGCAGGAACTCTCCAAAATACACAGGTCTTAAGGGCAGCATCTGCACAATGCAGCGTTGTTAGGCCTGTTGCTAAGTACTTTTTGTCTGAGTTTTTCCCACTTCCCTCTGTTGCTTGTCTGGTTCTCACTGCTCTTGTATTCTGATTTTTGGCCTAGTTTCCAAAACCACCTTCTGCCCTACACTATAGGTGCATGCCTATACGCATTAGCTTTTTCACCTCATTTGCTTTTTCACCCATAGAACGCACCTCAAGCCTGGACCCAAGGAGCAGAACGTGTCTGACTGTGCCCTAAACTGAATGTGCCTCCACTCACCAAAACCTAACACAACCATTGACTAGCCACTTCCTCTCTTTACTCCTCTTCTGACCACTTCTCACCCTCCTCAAACAAGGTCCTCTTCTACCGTTCTTCCCCATGGCCACTCAGCTTCCCTTCTGCCTGCATACCTGTGGGATGTCCTGGAGAAGCAGAGCAGTTGGAGATATTTCCAGCTCATGGGCCTCAGCTTCCATGCAAGGAGGAGCAGCTGTTACAGGCAAAGACCTACTCATGCCACTCATCCCCAGTTTTCTCAGTTGTTCCTTGGAAACTCTGGCTGTACCTGGGTGGCTGAAGGTGAACAGCCAAGGCAGTTGCAACCACTATCACTTGTCTCATGCCTGTTACCAGACCTCTGCCATGGATCCCATGAGCACTCCCCTAATCTGCCCCAGGCACCTTCAACCAGGCTGTTTTTAATAGATGATTTGCCTTAACTGCTCTAATTATGTGTGGAGCAATGCAGGGAGCTCCCACAATATACTGTCACAGCAGTGTGTGATGCTGGACAGCTGGGGGCTATAAAACCCTCCCTCACTGATGCAGCTAGCTTACAGGGGAGGACCTGGTCTTCAGTTTGGTACACTGGAGTAATAAGAGGGGACGGAACATGTACACAGGAATGGAAAATCCTGTAACATGTCTACAAAGCACCTACAATTACAGACTTTTCAGTGGTTCCCAAAACAGCCTGGTTTTCAGTAGGATGTTGGAAGATGCCTCTTTGGTATCAATGCCAAATGGCCATAGCGCTACTTCTCCTAAATACTCTCCTTAAGGAACAAAAGAAAGGGTGATTAACCTCCCACAGTTCACTACTCCCTCCTCCGGCCCTCCTCCCAGCCCCAGCCCTGATCTCAGAAACAGCATAATTTCACTAGTAGAAGGCATGAAACCCACCTTACAGAATCTCAGTCCAAACTGTTAGTGTTTAAAACTGAGCAGCTGAGAAGAGACTCGGATTGGGAAGTGCCAGGTGTTGAGCAGGGCAAGCACTGGCTGCCATGCCCAAGGGACAGCACAGTGGTCACTACCTCCAGATCGTGCACCCCTACAGACAGGTGATAAATTGTTTAACGCTGATTAAATGAAATAACTTCACATCAGCCCAGGGCTAAGTGAAACAAAGTCTTTGAATGTGGGCCAATCTGGGAGACTAGCATTCATAATTCTACTGTCAGCAAAAGGGCTTGCTAACTCCACAGTACATGCAAATTCAGAAGATTCACACTCTTGAGGATCCATCCTTCTCTTTCCTCCTAGAGTTGATATAAAAGCATGAAAACTAGACTGATGCACATAAAACACATTTTAAAACAATCTAGGCTGATAGAGGTCAGTGGGTCTACATCAAGGGGGTTTCTACATTGTTTACTGTAATGCCAAATCTTTCCTCAATTTTCCTGGGATAACATGTATAATTGCAATATAGAAGTGAGAGAAAAATGACAAGAACTTTCATTAATTTGAGTCTACTAGGACTCACCTTTCATTATGTCTCACCATATTCACAGCAGAAAATCCCATACATTTTTTCCACCAACAAAAGTCATAAATACATACAAAGTATTTTCCAGGAGCCTAGTAAATCTTCCTGCTCCATATCATCCAAGGACAACAATAAACTAACAACTGCATTTCTGCTCTCCAGGGAAAGCATTTCACTGCCACAGAACTCTGCCTTACAGTACCTGAAGAAAAGTGCCACATACGGTGGAAAGCCTAAACTGAAACACAGCTATGTAGCACTGTGGATTATAGTAAAACTGAAGTTGCTTTTATATGAAAGATGTAGGTTTCTAGCCCTGTACAGTTATAAAGAAAACTTCCAAATGCAAATCAATACTAGGCCGTCTATCTAGTTCTACAGGGAGATGAATATAAAATAGCTTTATGAGGTGTGAATTGCCTCATTCATCTCAACTATGAAGCCTAACGATAATTCAGATGTTAACGCCAAGAGTTTTACCAATGACAGATGACTTTTTTTTTTAATAGGAATTGCTTCCTAATATGCTTTACCTGCTATGGTAAGATCCGTATAAGGTGGCATAGCACAGAAAATTTCAAAGGTATTGATACATTCATGTGCAATTGTATTTCTTATTCTTTTTCATTTTATCTGTCAACATAAAAGTCGGTAAGAAGGTTAGAATGGAAGAGGAAACAAAAGCAAAGAAAAATCTAGAGAAAGCAAGAGACTAGTAGATCTTCAGACAATAGCCTCAAGAAGGGGAAATTGCAAGAACAGTATTGGAAAAGTGAGCAAACACAAATCCCTGACCCTCCCCCCCAAGCCTTGAATACTTGCATTTTTTGCCATCTCACTTGAAAGCCATACATGAAGTCAAGTGCTCAGACAACATGTTCTCTTTCCTTTAAACATATGTATCAGTCTTCCTTGAAATGTTAATTTTACAGCCCAAATCCCAAATGCTTTTGACCAGTTTTGCCTTTTCTCATTCTGCAGGCATGCACCAAAGTTAACAGTTATACACAGGCTTACTGAACAGTTCTATCAGAGTTTCCACCAGTATTTGAAATAATTTCTTTAAGATTCCATTTCTTCTTCGATTTTATTTCTTTATTTTTAGGGAGGAAAAAAGGGAAAAGCTCTAAAAACCTAGGTGAAATACCCAAAAATTTGAAGAAAAGCACAACGAGCTCTTGACGCTATTTACACAAAAGGAATAGCAATCATTTACAGAGCTGAACCAAAACTAAGCAACTGATTACTAGGTAAGACACCCCTCACTAGGGCCAATTCTTCAACTTCATCACCCATGACACAGAAATTAATTAAAACAGGCAACAGCAAGGCTACAGTATCACGAGGTCTCTGCACCTTGTTCCCCTTCTTTGGTTCCTTATGCAGATAATTCCACTGCTGTCAGGAACAGTGACACCGATGTAAAACTAGAGTTTGTTGGCATGAATTGGACCCACAGGCGTTGGAAGGCAACTCACAGGAGGCAAAAGAGGAAAGAGCCCAACATACATGACAGTCTAACTAGAGATGGATACTCATTCAGCATGAGCATGCAGAAGAAATACAATTTGCAAGTGCTGTCTCAGCAGTTTGGCCCCACACCTCTGTGCTAGTCTATTCCCTCCTCACATCCACACATCCCTGCAGGTACGGCTGGGCTGAGCTGAATGCTTGTTCCAAGTTATGCCATGTTAAAAAGTGCAGGACAATTGCACGGTACTTACAGGTAGGCCTGCAACAACCACCATTCACCACACCCCAAAAGTACCAGTTGACAGCCCCACAGGTCATGTACAAGAGACCAGTGGCCTGTTTCTGATGGTCTAGGCTAAACTTAGACTTATGCTCAGATCACTTGTTCCATGCTAGACCACATGAGCAGTATTTTGCACAGGGGCAGGGAAGAGGCAAGGTAAGTAATACCAGAGGGCTTGTTCAGCACCCCTTGATGTTAACGGAGACACCCCGTGACATCAACAGTCATGTAAAAACCCAGTAAATACAGCTAAAGACACAACACTGTGCTGTGCTTCATGCTTCTGAGGGGATTTAGTAGTTTGAGATTAACACAGCTCTGAACTCAGCGGACTTTGGGTCAAATTCTTAAGTGAATCCTGTTCTAAGAGCACAGCCAGGAAAATCCAGACAACTTCCCATTATAAAAAAGTCAAAATTAACGGAAAAATGAACCTACAAAGAATTATAATTCAGAAACACTTCAATTACCTTAGAGTGACATGCACTTGATTTCAGGCAAGTACTTGTGATTTTTAGCTGCATACATTCAATTAAAATCAATGGAAGGTCAAACAGTTAAAACCCCAAACTCATCAAGGGGTTGGTGACAGTATTAAGTGGTCCAAAAAGCAGCAAGGGCCCATTAGCAAGCTAATCTAGGCCCTGTGAAATTAAGGGCCATGACAGTATTTCCACTTACACAATGGTTCTTCTGAAGTCAGGAGTGCGAATGGCCTTCTGCCCTTCCTCATTTGTTTTTGTCCGTCTAGACCACGGAAAATGTTCTGGTTGTACCAGAAGCAGATTCTACCTGGTGTTTCCCCAGGGCAGCAGCAATGAGGAACTAAGAATTGGATTAAAGAAGGTCCACAATGAAATCCCACCTGAAGGGGCCATTCCCCTATTTCTGAGTACCAGCCATACCCCTAAGCTGGAAAGCAGGCGAGCCTGCTGCACATGATGCATCCCGCCACCCCCTCCCGGACCCCAGCATTATGCTTAGCAGGAAAACCTGTATCTTGCTGGGACATCATGAGTCAAGATAATGGATTCTGAAACAGATGCAGCTTCCCAAAAACTGAGGGGAGGCAGGATCCTTTACAAGATGTTCCAAAAGCCTTTAAGCTGGGACCGCAGACTAACAACTTTTGAAAACCAGTGTGGAAACCTTTGACTGGCTCCTAGGCTTGGCAATACGAAAATATGTTTGACCTTAGGCAAGTCCCTTAGTCTCCACATTTTGTTTCCCACATGTAAAAGAGGAGAATACTTACCTTTCGTTTGTTTGCTTAGATTGCAAGCAGTTCCTAGCGGAGACCGCCTTTTGCTACGCATGTGTTCAGTGTCCTCTGGGAGCCTGTTTTTGATTTTGATCCTATGCACCTGCTATATAAATTAAGAAACCATGTTTCTTCCCTTACATCACTAAAACAAGGGACCATTCACAGTGCATTGAACTGATTACGTTTCCCTTCTTGCTTGTGTTATTCTGTTCAAAACTAACAGCATTGCTGATGCTTCAGAGCTAATCATTCAAGACGGAGGGAGCAGTCCACCGTGCTGTGGAGCTGTTTGAAGCCAGTTACACACACTGGCAGGCAGCGCTGGCTACACTCAATCCCCATTTGGAAAGGCCAGAGGCAGGCAGGCAGTGAGGAAGCTGGGCTGAGAATGGCAGCCATCAGAGAGACGCAGCGGCAGCCAAACTGACACGAGCGGGCCCTATTCAGTCCTTGCTACTCAGCTAATGTTTTGGCACCTGTGGCGGTGACTCTAGAATAAACTTTCCAAATTTAAGCCAACAGTCCTGCCAACAAACAACACCAACACTTTTCATCACAGTTGGGGTTTATTTCTATCAGAGAAGGCCACCGGGTGCAGCAGGTCCGTGACCAGCAAAGGGGGAGCTCCCAGCAAGCTTTAGATCACAACCAGGTACAGCCAAACCACAGCTACTTTTTGGGGAAGGCAAATGTTTATATTTCCTGACATATCTAGGGCAAACCAGGTTAGGAAGAGTAAATTTGATTACTGCAGCTTGAAACTGAAAATGCAATACTTTAGCTAAATACAACTTTGGGCTGTTCCAAATGGTAACAGATATATTTTTCCCCAGACTTCAAAACTAAGATTAGGAGACTAAAGTCAGGACTTACTGAGCAAAAGTTTGAAAGCCTTTCTGAGAGCAATGTTTTCAATCTCTTTTTTTAAAAGCCCTACTCTGTTTTGGGCAGTGAGTGGTTTTTCTACATATGCTTTGTTGTCTTGACTTCAGACTCATTACACCTCTCCTTTTAACCGCCCATGTGAAAACAGAAGGTAACTAAAAAGCACATGCTATTCTGCACTTCTGAAAAACTGATTCATCTTGTGTGTTGCAAGGAGGGAATGTTTCAGCTGCCAACACAGGGCAGTCATACAAGAACCTGGGTGCTTTTCCCCAAATATCACTTAGCAAGCCCCTATCCCTTCTAAAAACATGACTCAAGCCTTCCAGTTCCCACCTTTTCCGTTTCCTTATGGAAGGACAACAGGGCAGGAACATGGGACAGAACAGTTTGAGTCCTCTGACAGACTCGCAGGACAAGTCACGTGGAGTACAGCCATACAGTATTTTTCAGACAGACATCCATGCTTTGGAATGGCAAGACACAGGCTCTAATCTGGAAGCAGTAGAGGATGATCTGAATTCAGGCACAGCATCATGCCAGATATGGCTACGCTGCTTGCAGCACAGCACTGCATTGTAGCACGCTGGAGCAAGGCGAAATCCACCTGGAGACATAAGCATAAACAACCCTGATCTCTTTGAGACTTGTTTTTTTCAGCCACAAAGCTAGAATAATTTCCCTACATCAGTAAACATTGCTCAAAAACGAACACCCCAAAACCGTCACACATTGACAAACAGAGGGTTAAGGGCCAGAGCTACTCTTTACCTGGAAAACTGGAGATCCTCAGATTTGCTCTGGAAATCCTGTTTCTATTTGCAAGAGACCTAAAACTTTGGCCACCTTCTGCTGTTTTCAGTATCCTGACTTCCATCTTCTGGCCTACACACCTGCAATACAGGCTTAACTACTGCCAGCAAAGTCTAGGGTGAATACATATTTTTTCAAGTTAGGAGCAAATGCCCCACTGCAAGCCTGAGACATCCTACTTCATATAAGCCTCACGTCTCCAGGTATCTCCATGCTGCTGTGCTACAACACTGCAGTTTTCCACTAGCAACCTGGCAGCTCAATTGCTGTTGAGAGTTTGATCACTTGAAAACTGCTTTTTCTTCATGCTCCCCTCTACCATTACATGGGAAATCTGTGAATCAGTTATTTTGCTTTAATGAGCATGGAATTTTATATCCCCACACTATATGTCTGCTATACAATTCCTTCTTCACAATACTCTAATATACAAAGGAGGAAGAAACATATTCTTTGGGCTCAAACACCTAATAAAGTTATGATGCTTAATGAGTCACCACATCTTGAATTAACTTCATTCATTCCAGGTTAAACTAGTGCACTTTATGTCAAATTTATTTCAGACTCAGAGCACACGCAGTTACGAAGCTCATCGGACTGCATGTGTCCCAAACTTAGGCTGGATTGACTTACACAAAAAAAAGCTTAACGCTATATCTGTCACTAGTGCAAATGCATAGAGCACTGTTTCAGAGCAGTTGTCACGTACGTGAATGTTACTCCAAGAGGAAGGTGTTAAGAATAGGATAAGAAGCAAAAGGCCTGTACTTCAGCCAGGGAGAGTTAGGTTTTACATCAGAAAAAAAACAAACAGCAGCAAGGTAATTAAGCACTGGAATAAACAGCCTAAGAAGGTTGTGATCCTCTATCACCGATTTAAACACAGCTTATACTGGCTGCAAGTAGTAGAAATGGACCAGATGACCACTTCAGGTCCATTTCAGCACTATTTTCTATTATTCTATTCTTTCAGCAGCTCTCAGCAGTGTATTTTTCTAATTACACCCAGTTTTCACCAAATTACTCTCCCTTTATTCACATTTCCTAGCACAAACACCCAGGGCAAGCTGTTCTGGACACTAGCTCCTTTGGCAATATGTTGCTGTACCTTTTGTGAGGATTTGGCCCTTAAGATCTCTCAAGAGTAGAGCTTTAATTTCACAGCACGGATCTTGCTCATTTTACTCCATATTTACTGAGAACAAAGGGAAGACTATGCAAATGCCCTGCTACTTAGACCTGAACAAAGTGGAAGCAAACATGTAGATGTGAATGGGAGACATAAGGGTATGAAAAAAGCAGCCCTTTTCAAAAGTAAAATGACTTTGTCAGGGTCCCTTTGCACTATGTGCATGGATGATTTGTGACAAAACAAAAAAGTGCTAGCCTAGCACGTCACCCATGTCAGAGATTAGAGCACTTCAAAACCCTCAGTAGTTCAAGCACTTTCTGGAACTTGAAAGGCTTTCTTAGGCGATGCTTAGCTTCTTTATGGCTTTTACACGACTTTGATGTGCACCTAAGAGTGAGGAATCTTAATCTGAAGGTTTTCTATGGAAAATACCCATATTGTATATAAATCACAAAACCTTGTCACCCTGATCGAGTCAAAAATTTGCAAAACTTTGTGCCTAAAGATAAAGATTCTGAGTCATTATTTTGATACCCAAATAAGAACCCTGAATTTCCAAGCACTTAGTTAGTTTCAAAAGGCTTCTCTAATAATAGCATTGGAGTAATATTTCTAATCATTGACAAAGTATGGTGTGCGAGGTGGTAGTCAGTTATACAAGTGTCACTTTTTCCCCCATTCTCATTCCCTCTTTAAAGCAGATATTTAAAGTCCCTTAAAGTTAAAGGATCTGTCAAAACACAATCAATTTCTCATGTGTTACAAAACCTCTTCTCTGAGTGCAAACATGGACGTGTAAACATAAACTTCCTTCTCCCCCCTCACTATACACACTTAACCCCCAGTAGCATTAATGGGAATTATGCATGCATAACGAGCAGAGAATAGTCCCCTTATGAATAGGGCCCTTGTTGGAACAATGAATACATTTAACCATTAACATCTAGCGATGTGCTGAACTATCCAATTTAACTAGCTGCCAAACAAAGCTGCCATGACCTATCTGATACTGTCAGGTTGCGAATGCGGCGCTCTGAAATTTGTCTCTCATTTGTTTTTAAAGGACTTGACAGTGGTCTGTGCAGCAGAGCGGGGGCTCTTTGTCAGAACAAGCTCCTCGCAGAAGGATGGCCCTCCCGAACGGCTGTCACATCCACCATGTGATGGAAGAACTCTGGAGAGGGAAAGACCATGACCCCAGGAAGCAAGCAGAGTCATTAGAAGACCAAAAATCCATGTATACATACTTCAAAGGCATATATATGTTGACCATCAGTATTAATGGAAATCCAGTAAGAACACAGAAAGACAGAATATGGCACAGAATCATATAAAGCAGGCTAAAAACTACATATCAAAAGAAAAGAGGGGAAAGGCTGATTAAAGACAACTTCTAGGTGAATAACTTTCTGTCTTCTACAGCTCTGAAGTTCCTATGCAATTGCCTGCGTGCCTAAGAGTACTTGCTCTTTATTCCTATGTTTTAGGTATCGAAATACAAGAGAGAACCTGAGGATATTATATGCATTATTGATACTTCCTGAGACTTCTAAGTCTACAAAGTAGCAAATAAATTTAATGGTAGCACCTGTGATATTTAAAATTCCTCCATTGTCTTAAGCTCCTTCTGTATTCTTTGAACTAGTGCCTTGAAATTTCACAAATAAAAGCTTTACACATTAATCATCCATGTATGAATACACCAAGAAGGTAATTAATAACCATCCTTTAAAACTGATGTACTGAAAAGAGTAAAATAGATGGATTTATCCTCATGAAAGTATATGCATAGTGCTTATCCATAATAAGAGGCAATGTTGTGGTTGCTCCGTCATAAATCATTTGCTAAACACTGCTAAGGTGCTTGGTACTGTACAACAGCACTTAGGGCCTCCCAAGGAGGTCCAGGACAGTCAAGCACTCTATAAAATTTGTCTGTCAGACTGCTAGGGCAAGCCCTTGGCATGCCTGTGCAGCACCTTCTACAGAAGAGACCACCTTCAATCCAGAGTGAGCCTTTGGGTGTTACCCTACTATAGAAGTGCAGAAACCCGTCACCCCAAGAGTCAACCCACCAGAGGCAGCTGAAGTGTCTGCTGAAGAAAACCATAGAGCAATGGAATTGGTTACATCGCATTTCTAAGCTATGTAGGTTTACTTGCCATCAGATGCCACTAGACTACAGGACTCAATATGGAATTGGCAAAGTCTTCTCAGCCATTTGAGTTTCATTTGACACCCTAAAATGGGGATACAAATATTGTCCTTACATTCTTTTACAGGGTGGTTGTAAGGACCAGTGTTGCTAAAGCAGTTCAGACAAAGGGCTAATTCTAACTATCAGCATTGCTACAGAAGATATTTAGCTCTTGAAAAGGACAAAATGCAGCCATAAAAAAAGCAGCATTCTGGACACCTGTTATCTTTCTAAAAAACAGAGCAGTTTGGCACACAGTCCTACTACCCTTACTCCACACACAACACAAGCCAGCTCCCTGCCCAGACTGCAACTAGTCCAGATCATACATCGTCTCCTAGCACACCTAGATCTACAGAAGACCACCTGGGTCACAAAGGACACAAAAGGAAAGAAAATCCTTGTCCTCCTAAGGCTGTACTATGTAATCCTGTGGACCCAGCTCCTAGCTTGGGGCTCAGGTTACTTTTGTAGATCCAAACAGAACAAGATATTGCGCAGAAATATTTTGCGTTTTTCCAAATAACATATTGCCTTAAAAAATTTAAATGTTAAGTGCTTGATAGAAGGTGGAAACAGACTTGCTTCCCTATCTTTTTTTATCCTTAAGAAGATAAATCATTAAACGCCAGCTAGGTACCTCATTTCATCCACTGATGCTGCTCAGAATTTAACCTTAAATGTGAATAAAACAAATATCTGTAAATATCTCTTTATAGATACCAGGATGATTCTATCATATTAAATCGTGATACCTAATCAAGTTGACAGAGATTGAGAGAGTAAGTATAAATTCTGTATGATGGGCTTGGCTGCTGTTTGGAAATTGATTCTGATCCATCAAAATTTGTATTTTCCCCTAGAAGCAGATGCTGTGCTCTAAACTGGTAAGTGATGGGTATGTATTTGAAGTATTATTAAACATATGCCTCTTTATCATGTCATTTTATGCTTTCATGGGAGAAAGATTCAATTACAAAGACTTTGAAATACTTGGAACTATAGCTCTAGTTTTATACCATCTAAAAGCAAAATCATTTTTAAAAAGAAATCCGTTTTACTGCCCAGGGTGCATTTTACACATATCCTTGCTTTTTACAGATCCTCAGGTTCATGCCAATTTTCATGATTAATCTTTATAAAAGCTTTTACTCATTTTGATGTATTTATTTTATTGATTTATATAGCAATTATTATCATGCCAACTTTGTTTCCACTTATCACATTAATGTCTTTTCATTAGTACTGCCCTTTGGTTAAGAACTGACTGCTGCTCCCTGCAATATTGGGGTGGGGGTGTGGGAGGGATATTTTTCTACTTTCCGATTACAATCTGATGGCAAAACTTCAGTGGCACATAAGGTGCCACAGAGGCAAGCTCTTGGGAGCCACCAGTATTTCAAGGATGGGTCATTTCTTACTAAGCTTGTTCTCCATCCTGAGATCCAGTTCAATACCAGAATCACAAGATCTTGAGCTGACCATTAAAAAAATAAATCACTACACAGTCTTTTCAGCAGAGATTTTTGAGAGAATAGGAATAGATCATGTGAATTGTAGGAATACTTGCCTCTATCCCTCAACCCAGTTTGATAACAAGATTGCGTGTTGGGGGAAAATAGGTTCTCTGCTGACTCTTGGATTCCTTCCCAAAGCATTTACAGGAAAGGTTGGTCTGAATAAGTATGCCAGTCTTCTACTCACCTGGACCAAATGCTTATGCAAGTCACTGAGGACACTGCTTTTTCTGAGGCTCATGGATACAAGAACTATAGATTTCCATCTGGCAGTGGAACAGCGATTCCATCTTTATGAGGCACTAAGTAAGTTTAAACAGATTTTTTTGCGTATAGATTACTCCCAGGAGGGCATTACAGAGTGGGCAGCTGGTCCTGCGTCAAACAGAAATTTAAGGCATGGGAAAAGGAGAGGGGAGAAAAAGGTATTACTGCTGGCATGAGTCTTGCCTGCATCCACAGTCATCACCAGCTTTAGGTTAACACCTCTGGTGACAGTCTGAGCCTGAAGAGTGCTATAAAATCCTGAGAAGATTAATGAAGGAAGCATCCTTACTTCAGAAGAGCTGCAGGCTGCAAAAGCATAGCTTTTCTTCTGCTCAGAACAGCTACCACAGCAAGTGAAGACTACAGCCCAGGACTGCTCAGAGACTCTGGAAAGCCTGCTTCCTCCTTTGGGCTGCCTCTGGATGAGAGGAGTGAAGAAAGGACAGCTTTCAGGTTCAGCTTCCAGTTCATCAGATACCAAGGTAACTTCTAGCCTTTTTCCTCACTTAAAGAAAGAATGTAACTCAGACTGAAGAAATGAAGGTATAACTCACTGATACTTTGGCTGTGATCTACCTCCCTTTCATGGCAGCTTTTCATCAGTACCCCTCAAAATAACATACCATGATACAGCCCACAGAAAGGGAAACTAAAGCACAATTGGCCTTGTTCTAAGCTATTCAGAGAGTGACAAAGATGGGAACAGAATCCATCTCACATTGGACCAGTCCGTTCCCTCCAACAGGTCAACAGCCTGTGGTTTAAACCACCAAGAAGTCTCTGTGTCCATAAATAAGCAAATACTAAGTGCAATAGGAAGAAAACCTTCCATTATAACAAGCTGCAAGTAATGCCAAGGACATTTCACAAACCTGTTATAACTATCAGGATTTTCTAAAAGAAAAAGAAACCTAATGGAAACAAGATTATTTTTTGTGCCTTTTCTTACAATCTTAACCACCCTACACTGTTTCTAAGCATTAACGCAACTGTGCTCATCCAGCAACCCTTTCTCCTAGATGTAGCCCTCCCCATGCTCTTGAAGGCAGTCCCACACAACCACATATGCAGGTGAACAGTAAACCCAAGTATAAATTGCAGTTCACACCAGAGGATTTTAGTTACTCATTCTGATGGGGCAAAAACTTTCCAGAGCCAATAAAGCAAGTACATTTCACATCTGGCACACACCAGACTTATGAGTGACTTTGACAGAATGCTGCTGTGAGCAGAATGTGTTTCAGCACTGCACCTTTACCAGGGCAATTACAGTGTTCTCATTAAAATGATAGAAATAAAGAGCTGAGTGGTAATAAAAGAGAAAAACAGGAAAATAAAGTGTGGCATGACCCTTTTCATAATAAAATGGCTAGTTTAATAGATATTCTTGGATAAATTCAAAAGGGATCTAACTCATGCTCCTTTCTCAACACAATGGGAGCTTTGCCACGGGCTGAGACGGGATGAGATCCAGTCTAACGCATGCACCACATGCAGCGAGGAGCTTCTGGTAGGAATCTAGGACTTCCCTGTCACTATTCAGAAAGCAAAACATTTTTAATGTATAAATTGTTAACGCATGTCCAGCTCTGCTATGGGATATTCGGTACATACACATGGTAATGAATGCTTCTGCTGATTTAAGGTACAGGATGACGGTAGAGAATAAAGAAGCTTTTAATAGGACAAAATCTGCCCTTCAGAAATGAGTCCCTGAGCACAATTCTGGGCAGCTTATGTGCTCTTTGTAAAGCAACAGAGCAGCAAGATAAGCAAATCATCCTTTTGGTAGTCCTCAACAAGATGATTATTTAGAAGGTAAAGCATTCCTAGAACTCTGTCACAAATGACAAATATTTTCCTTGCTTACCAGAAATCGGACCATATTATCAGTCAATAGGCAAGAGGGACAGAACTGAGCCTATATAAGAGAGAGGATGTTCTCGTGGCTACATGATTACCAATGGAATCAAAAGGGCTACTTTTATTCTGGTTCTGCTACAATTCACTGCTTGAATGTGGACGAGTCACGGACTCCAATTGGATTCATTCGGTTTTTCTACTGTGAATTTGGAAAGCAGTGACAGCCAGCCACTACCATGCTCCATGCAACGGAAAAGCTTGTGAATAAATGGAACTTTAAACACAGTCCATGCCAGCGTGCAGTTACACTGTAATATGACCCAGGGCTCACAGGGTATTGCTAACGGCAGTCCCATGCCTGGGAGGAATACCATACGTAGCAGTACGCATCAGATTTGAGTTATCTAGACTCCCTGGAACCAAAGGCTTAGTCCCCTGGCAGGATTAACACAGCCCTTCACCCTTGGAGACAGCATATAATTCTCTCTCATCAAAATGTTAACCAAGGAGCTCCTACAAAAACATCCTAGCTCAGCCTATGATAATCAAAGTACAAGACCATGAACATATTACCTCATTTTCCAGTCCAGGGGAAGACACAAAAAAAAAAAAAAAACAACCCTTCCTCTGAATCACAGCCAAGGCAGCATTACCTTTACCTGACCAATCTGTTTGCTATTTGCAGCAAATTACCCTTGAAACATTCAGTTTGTTCCAGAAAAACAGACTACCAAATAGCAGCACAGACTCCGCTAGTTGAGGAGAAAGTCTTACAGACAGACCAAGGAGATTTGCTGCTCAAAACTACCTGTTGTTTGGGCCTCTTATCCCTCCCACATCAAAACACTCTGCTTTCTTAGTCCTGCACTTGTTAATGGACTAGATTCGGAAAAATATCCGATATCTTTTGGGGAAACTATGGAAGAGAAATTTAAGAGGAGGCTCCTAGACATCTCTAAAAGCTCTCTTGCAAAGGTGATTTTTCAGAAAGGTTGCTGCCAGATTCATGTCACACCTTAAAACCAAAAGCATGTTTTTCCCCAGGAGTCTTTCTCTTTCCGTTACCAATTCATTTTATACAAGAGGCTGGCAGGTCCTGCCCAAAGCCCTTCTCCTTTTCACTGTAGGTCATGCTGACGTCCCTCTTTAAGCTCACCTGCCCACTTAGGGATCACAGCGACCTGTCTGCAGACCACGTGTAACACGGGGAAGCAGCTACCAGTCCCCATAAAGCTTGTATCTGCGATCCATCATTGTATCCTGGATCCATCAGTGTGCAACTTCAATGCTGCAACCACGACTTCTACCACAGGAGGGTGTAGGCTACAAAATCTCCCAAATATTTGGAGTTAATTTTGTTATGGGTGAAACAGGCACCACCCATAAGAGGAGACAGAAATTATATAGCTGACAGTCTGCTTGCTGATCCCTCGCCCGGCACTGGGTTGGGCCTCTCTCCTCAACTGAGCTGCCGATTTTCCTGAGGGTTATAAGAACTTAATAATCCTTAAGACTTTACCCTGTCAGATTTGTTGTATTAGCCTATAAATACTAGCTTGAGATTAGCCAAGGGCTTTCAACACTTTTGTGATTGAAAATATCTAGTAAACAGACAACAGGACTGCAAAAGTTCCATTTTCTAGAGAAAACAAGCCAAAAACAACATGCATACAACTGAGGGCTGAAGAGCACCCCAGTGCATGTCTGGCCCACATGAGCAGAAGTTAGTGGGGAGCTCTCCACAGGCTTCATTCAGCACTGGGTTCAGCTGAGCATGCTGCTTTCCAGTGTCACCCCCAGCTGCACACCACTCCTTCCCTCTTCTACTTCAACTGACAACTGTCTGAAGTCTTCAGGGGAGATGCTTCAACATTTTTGTGTTGTTAAAATGCATAATAAAATGAGTCTCAATGTCACAGAGAGAGAGAGAGAGAGGGAGAGAGAGAAGGGGAAGGTTATATTAAGATATATTCACTGATAATAGCTGCCAGATGAAAACACTGGAAAACACTTCAGTACTTAATTAAAAGAGGGCACAAGACAGGAGGCACTACTGCCTGGCAAGATACCATTAAAACACGCAAGCTTTGGTGGAGCTGAGCATACTTAACGAACAGGGAAGATCAATATGTACCACTTTTCCTCAGCTCTCCTTTGCTCCAATCATCCTCTTCAAAAGAAACCTTTATGAGCTAAAATTTAAAAGTATATTACCCTCCCTCACCTTCTCTCATGCTACTTATTTTCTGAGAGCTTGTTATTCAATGGGAAAGTTCAATATGATACAAGAATACAATCAAACCTCTCTGCAGCATCACAGTATCTGCACCTTCCTTCTGGAAGCACACAGTTTTCCCCAAGTTTCATCTAAAGTACTAGAATTTAATAGAAAATGTAAAACAATTTAATTAAAGTTTGAAGAATTTCTCCCAGAAAGAGCTCAGGAAAGAGGCTTAAGCATGCATCAAAATGGATGAAAAGCCTTGTTTTACCTCTTTTTTACTAGCTTTCCTATTTAGCCCTCAAAGACAAGCGTGATCTGGTGTCTCTATCAGCACAAGAGACCAGTACCATAACTCAAGCTTCAAAATGCCATTCCTGCAAATCTCTTCTTATCACAGAATGAGGAATGATTCCTCGCTCCCAGACAACTTTACAGCCATGTGTCATCTCAACTACTTTATGCAAAGCAAAGGTAAAGATCACGGGCACTGTGCAATCATTTACAGCCATAAGAGTTGCCGTAAGAGATCAGCCCAATGGCCTATCAAATCTAGTCCCCAAGATGGAAACCCGTGCTGGAAAATACATCCAAAACTCATTTGAGCTAAGAAGTCTTTCCATCAAACTCAGCGGGCTTCGAATTTAACTGCTTTAAAAAAAAAAAAGTGAAAAAATAATAAAGCAATGACCCAAATTGACATTTATACCACCACAAACCTACAGACAATTGTGCTAGCATAAAGCAGCTTGAGATTGCTTTATGAGATTGATAGTCTTTGCTTTTTTATTCCAGTTCTTGTAAACATTTTCTTAAAACATGTAAAAGTCAGGATTGTGACTTCATTATCTAGATACATATATGGTCATTCATAAGAGTTTAATCATTTTTTGACATTAAAGTGTACTTTATCCCCCTACAATGAATTCTACTGGGTAATTACAGAATATGAAAAAAAAATCTTTTCTTATTCTATGTGTGTAACTTGTCCATTTCATTGCTGTCACGCATTGTTCAGGAACTGTATGAAAAGGCAAAAGGGAACACCACACTACTCATTAACTTTCCCAAATATTGAGTACTGCAGACTTACTGCTTAACTAAGGAAAAGCGAAGTTCTGCCGCCTGTATCCCTCCAAAGCGTGACCTCTGCCTTGCCTTGTGACAACGCTCCTGAGTTCATACGCAAGGTAACTCAGAAGTGACAATGCCTTCACCAGCCTGCCCGAGGATCCCTACATCTGGGCAGCAAAACAGGCGCTCCGTAACAACTCCGTTACTAATTTGCCTTCGAAGAAAGAGACCCCTTTCAGGAGGAAACCTCTGCTTTAGGTACTTAGTAAATGGATCACACCGGTCTTAAACGCGGGGGGAAAAAAGGTCTGGTGCTTACGGTGGCGATCAACAAGCAACACCTGCACAACGTAAAAACCGAGAAGTCGTTCCGGTCTCTTTTCCTAGGAAGTCTTTTAAAATTATGTTAGTAAGAGGCGTGCCAAATCCGCTTACTTCCCCGCTACCTGCGACCGGCAGGAAAGCCGGCGCCGGACGAAGGGAGCCGCGGTGCACCGGCTTTTCGCAGGCGGGCGCGCAGTCCCCGACGGCGGCACCGGAGCCGGGGAGGACCCCGGGACGCCGCCCGCGGGGAGCCCCGCTGCTCCGAGGGCGCGGGCAGAGGCGAGCCCGGCCGGCACGGCCCCCCCCCCCCCGGAGCAACCCTCGCCCCGCGGCACCCCCCGGCGCGGAGAAGCCACCCCGCGGGTGGTCGGTACTGACCGGCCGTGGGCACGTCGGGGACCAGCTTGAGGGGCCCGATCTGCCGCAGCTGAAACGCCGTCCGCACTTCGTGGCAGCTGGGGGACTTGCCCGCCGCCACCCCGCCGCACAGCCCCGCCGCCGCCAGCAGCCACAGCCCCAGGACCCCGCGGCTCCCGTCAGCGGCCATCTCGCACCCCCGGCGGCCGCGGGCCGGGCCGGAGCGCTGCGGGGCGCGGGCCGTCTGCCGGGCGGCGGTGGCGGGCGCCAGTCCCGGCGGCGGCGCTGCCCCCGCCCGCCTCCCGCGCTCCTCCTCGGTGAGTGCGGCCGCCGCCGCCCGCGCCCGCCCCCGCCCCTCCCCGCCCGCCCGCGGGGTCCGAGCGGGGCGCCGCCGCCCCCCGCCCATTGGCTTCTGCCGTAATTCGGGGGAGAAGGGAGGGAGAAGGGAAGAGCCCTGACGGGCGCCCCCGGTACAGCCGCACCGCCGCCGCGCCCGCCGCGGGGGCTTCAGCCTTCAGCAGCGCTGATGGAGGGGGGGTGCTGGAGACCGCGGGCGAGGCCCGGCCCCCTCCAGCCCCACCGTGGGCTCCCCCCACGGCGCTAACCCACGCCAGGCGGCAAAAGGTAGCTGTGGAGGCTGCCGGGGCACTGCTGCGCAGCCTCACGGGAAGTTGAACACTAAAGTTTTATAGAGCCATGTACGCAGAGCATCTGCACAGTCTCTGCAGGCCATAGCGTCCCAGGCAGCAGGTCTGGGCCAGCTCAAGCCGCTGAAGGGTCTCAGGAGAAGGGAGATCTATACCGAGGGAGACACACTCCCTCAGAGCAGAGAGGCACGTGGTTATCGAGGAAAACGGGTACCAAATGCAAACAGAGCAGTAGATACAAAACCCCTATGCGCAGCAGGTTGGAAAATCACGCACTGGTAGCTTCGATGCCGAACTTCCTAGCAGGTGACATGGAGTCCACAGAAGAGTCTTCACGAGACAAGCGTTAACTCCAGCCAACAGTCACTGCAGAGACTAGAAAAAACTTTGTATCATGCAACACTTCCTTATGTACCAACTACATATATAAACTGTGGATTTGTACAAAAGCCAGCAGCAATTAAATCCTATATTGCTTTGGGGGACATAGACCCCTCCCGGGGCTGAGACCACCTTGAGAACAGTCAGCGTCACCATCAGAGAGGTCTTCTGCAACCTTTTCACTGCCCTAAGCATGTTTCAGTATCAACTGCCTTACCACACATTTCAGTGTAGAACTACGCTCAGCATCCATGAATATTTTCCATTTCACAAAAACACTCACTTCCCAGAGAAGCCAAACCCAAGAAGTCTCCCACAAAGCGCCTCATTTGCACAGTACCTTTCAGGCATATGGAGCACGTTATGAGCTACAAGAATTACTATTGTTTGAAGCCATTATGTCTGATTTCTTTAAGGTTACTTGCAACCCTCAAGATGCTGCTAAAGTGCTCCTGGAGCAACAGGGGAGCCCACCTGCAGCTAATTTAACCATTATACATTCCCATAGGTAGTAATGAGAGGCTGAGCTCAGTGCTGTAGATAGTTGCCTGAGTGGTATTTTAATAGCCAGAAGTGCAAATCCTTTAAGAAATTTACTTGTATTAACTTTGTTCCTATCAAGACAGCAAGAGATTAATCCTTTTTTTGGAAAAAAAAAAAAATCCAATTCGATTCAGAACATTTAACATGTAAGCTAAAAAACAAACAGGAAGAACAAACCAGCCATATAATCAGGCTTCCACATTCAAAAGCAGAGGAAAAAAAAAGTCACCTTAGAAACGTCCTGCTCACCCAGGTCAGAGCTGCACTTCTTTTCTCATCCTGCAGCTCTCAAATGTCACCACAAGAGCCCAGGACAGCTCACCCCAAAGGGCTGACCCGCACAAAGCCCAGAGCCCACAGACACTGACACAGGTTAACTTCATTTTCAGCTTGATATGGGTTGTATACTACCAGCAAGGTTTAAGTTACATACACACGCGTGCACTAACAGGATCAGACCCCAAATTGAGGTGGCAACAGGTAGACTAAAGACACACAAGGGAATAATCGGCATCAGCAAAAGAAGGATTAGCATCGTAAGGCGCAGCACCCCGGCTGCCTACCTATTGTCCAGCACGTGGTTTTATAAATCCAAGGAAGAGGAACAAGTTGCCCCAGTTGGATTTTGTGTAAACTCGGGCCCAATCCTAACAGACTTTATTCAGACAATTCTCCCATTGACTTCGATAGGAGTTCTGCCAGAAAAGAAATGGCAGGATGATGGATCTGACAAATAATTTACTTGAGGAATTACAGCATTATTTGGCTGTACATGTATAATGTATAACATATACATTATTATATGAAGAGCATCTAATCAGTTCTGTGCAAGGGCCCCAGGCATCTAATTCAGTGGCATTTTTGCCATTGTTTTCAGTGTGTGGCAAGTTCAAATCTAAATGGTTAATCCTTTTCTAACATGACTGTTATTTTACTGCCTCATCTTTATATGATGGGTGTTCTATTTCTCACCTGTCTTTTTCAGGCTATTTTAAGTCAAATTGCTTATCTGTATTTTTCAATTGGTCCTCATATTGTTAGTAGAGGACAGTCCACCACATTATCATCTCCAATTCCCATCCTCTCCTCAAAATCCTGCTAAGGAACATGTATTATACATGTACACAAACACAATAAAAATGTCTACGTATGTAAGACTGGTTACTTCAATACATAAGGAAATATTTATGTTTTGAATGGGTTTGTAAGAACTATATTGAGAAGCATGAATTAAAGATGGCCTGTTATGTTTTTCAGGCTGCAGAAAATATGTAGACCACACACACACTGTTTGGGTGTAGGTTTTTGTCACTAATTAAAAAAAGAAAAAATGTAATGTAGTGCAGGTAGGAGAAAGGGAAACATTTGAGGCTAATTTAGGAAATGGACATTTCTTGATCACTGACATGTCTGAATACATTTAAATACGCCTTTTTAGTTAAAAGAAATGTTCTAGAACATGCTGCTCAGAATCAACCAAAACAATAAGATGATCATTATCATCTTCAGTAGTCACAGGTGATGTGCATGCACACACACTCGCACAGCCCACAGCTAAATGGTGGCCTCCCTGCCAGCCCTGCGTCTCTGAGCTGACACTTAACTATCACACCTCTTCCCTGACACTACTCTGGTGACAAATTATAACCTTATGGCACCAATGAGCACGCAAGATTGCTACTTAAATCCTCTGACAGAGTGTCAAGTGACAGACACCTTAGGTGCTTGCCGGTGTTGTGTTTGGGCACGACTGACTTCCCAGAAGACCAAGAACACACACCACAGGCAGAATACAGTGGACCCCAAGTAATTCAGGCCCTATTTCTCCAAAACATATGCGCCACATACAGCAGGGCAGTCAGATTGACTTTAGTGGATGTAGTAGTCAGGTGCTTAATGGCAAACACATGCCTAAGTGCTTTGCTGGAAGAGGGCTACAGATAAGAGAAGAGCCATTTAACCAATTATTGTACCTGACATTCTACCACACTTCAGCAATTTGCTTGGAACAATCGCAGTTTACCTTGTCAACAGGTGTCTTGTTGTTTTAACAAATGAATATGTATTAACTGTGCATCACTGAGAACTGTATCAGTACTTCTTACAATGAATAGCAATATAAATCTGCCCAAACAATCCGCTCAGTCTTAATCCTGCTAAAGTGACCACAATACTCAGCATGAGCTTTGGATGCGTAAGAAGAGACGGGATCAGGCCTAGAAACAGGGTTTTGTATGCCTGTTGCCTCAGCCCTTCTCTTGCTGAATATAGCTGGAGCATTGCCAGCAATTTAAATGGAAGCTGGACTAATTCCCTTATGTTTAAGATGAGCTTATCTCCACAACACTGGACTTTCCACCAATGGGACTTAATGGGCACAAGGTCTGCTCTTGCCAATTCAGCTGCCAGAGTGAAGCCTTACTGTGTGTGTCTCAGCCATTCCAGGAAAGCTAGTAATCTAGTCTTTAAAGCTTTATCTTTAGAGGTCCAATTTTCCAAGGTACATGTTTCACTGAAGCACCTGAGGAACTCAGCTGACCACTCAAGAAGTAAGAATAAGGGACCTGTTTAAGTCACCGGAATGAGCCCAAAACACAAGCTGATTTTCATTTAAAAAACAACTTAATCAACGTCAAAAGAAATGCAAAGTCCTCTGTCCAGAAGAATCTGTAATTAAGACAAGTTTCTTTTTTCAGATTTTTATAATTTTCCATTTTTTCTTCTTTTAAGAAAGTTAAATCTATTTTCTGAAGACTACTGTATTTCAAGTCAGAGCAAACTTTAAAGCTGAGTATGACATTTTAAATATAGATTCTAATAGTAAAAGTCACACATGAAAAATTCGTAGCTATGCCAAGACTAAAAAGGACTGCTAGAAAATTATTTCTAGTAACTTTACTCAAAATTTTCTTATCCTGTTAAAGTGATGAACACTAGGGAACTAAGAGAAAAATAACCAGCATAAACCGATCATTCTCTTTTTTTGTTTAGAGATCCCATTTCCTTCTCTTCTCATTCACTCAAAGTACTGAGCACAAAGAGAATAAGTATGCTGCCATGCCATGAATTGTTTCCTGTGCTGTGTATGTACTCCACATGGAAAAAATGTGTGCGGAACTTTTTGATGGTCAAATGCAGTATTCCTGTGCTGCTTCATTATTTCATGGGTATTTTTCGCTTTACCAGACAGGCCTATTCAAATGCACAGTTGAAAAGTGCCTGTCATACTTTTTTTTTCCTGAGAGAAAGAAAAAATCACGCCTGAAAGGCACAGCTGTTAACTATACCGTAACACTCATTTTTAAAAAATTATTAGCCCACCAACCAACAAAAGATCTAGGAAAGAAATACAATTGGTGCAACAACCCAGCAAGTCAGGACAGCCACTGGTTAAGAGAAAACATCGTATAGACAATGCTGAAAAGACTTTCACTTTTTCATCATTTTCTATTATTTCCTTTTAACAGTGTGAGAGCAATTATTTTGGTTCAGACCAAAAATCCTTTAGCCCATTGACTTGTCTCCTGTGGCAGAGATCAGAACTACTATGCTTATTTAGAGATTACACCACATGCAACGTATTGGAGTTCTCCCTCTCCAGATCACAATTTCAAATCACACCCTGGCCACCAGAGACTGCTATGTATTTTCTCTGACATGAGCTGAGAACATCAGTCTAATCCCCAGAAGAGCAGCTTTTTTTTTTTGTCATAAAAAGATTGCCCCGAGAAATAGGCATCTTAATCTCACTGGAGATGTAAGGGAGTAAAAAGCACACAGACTTCTCTTACTCAGAAATGCAGCATCTCCCACGGCTGATAATTGACACAATGCATGAGGAACACAACATGAAGGTGACTGCATGGTAACAAACAGTTTTCCCATCTCGGTAATACCAGCACATTCTGTTTGAATTCTTCTTCCTAAAGCATCCTGGTCACTGAGCAGCTGCGAAGATGAAGATAACTCTTTGCCCTCATCTGCATGGCTCAGCATACAAATTAATTTAACTGGGACAAGCAAGAAGGTTCTGAACTGACTCGTATGAGAAGCTGCCACATAGCCCAAGGGAAATCAAGTAGATTACTCAAGGAGTAAGGGTTGCAGAATGTAAGCAGAAGTATCTAGCTCTAGTTTCACATACTTCAAAAGACTAATAATGGAAATAGGTTTCAAATTAAAGTCAGTAACTTACTCTACACTTCTCAGAAGTTCCTCCTTCCAACAACACAAGAGTAATATCACAGTGAACAACACCAGTAATTCACAGCTGGTTCCTCAAACATCAGCACCAAACTCACAGCGCTAAGGATTATAGTATAGGGACATCCCATCTGCCTCTAAGGGAACAGTCCAGGTCTGAAAAATAACACAGCACAGCAGCAAACCTGCAGCTAATAAGTGACTGTTTAAGAGGGCTGCTGTCCTAAGCCACGTGGTGGTCAGCCTGGGTCAGCAATAGCTGGAGATTCTCCACCTTGCCTTTCCCGCAGGGTGCAGGCAGGCCCAGAGGGGCAACCAGACAGATGCCTCATTAGCAGGAACCTACTGACATTGTAAGGATGATCGTCACCGCCATTCAGTTCTTGGTGAAGCACTTCCAAGTACAACATTCTCTTAAAACATTGAACTTCATAAAAATATGTTGCTAAGAGAACATTTATAGAAAGTAATTTTCTTTGCTCTCCAGAATGGTCCAACAGGGTAGACGCACAGGACAGAGGGATACGTGGACTCTACTGCGGGTTGTGACAAGGCATACATGCTCCATCAAGCAGCTGTAATGCAAAGCAACTATCCCCTTACCTCCCACAAAATTTGTGCTTAGGGCTTCCGTAGCTACAGATGTACAGCATCACATTTTAAGTGCCAGATTTAACCTCGAACATATGCATCAAAAGCTGCCTGTTATTTCTGATAACCTTACAAGAACTCCTGGCTGTTTTCTCCCTGACAGGTAAAAAAATCACAATACATTGGACTTTGTTAGTTGAAATTGTTAATGAAGTCAAAACAGCTTCTAAAAATTCAATCTGTTCTTCTTCGAAAATAGTGCCCTTATTCAAAGGCTTATGGGTATGAAACGAGTTCATCTTCCAAAAGTACTATTTCATAAAAATTAAAAAGATGACATAACACTTAGAAGTGTGAATAGCACCATTATAATAGTTGCAGTAGCTTTTTCTAGCAAGACAAAATGGCCCAACTTTCATTTGTCTAGCTGGGCACTCAGAAAAGATGGTTTTTAACTATGTGTCGGAATTTGAAGTTAATTAAAACTAATTGCCCACTGTACTGTAAGTGATGCCACTGCATTTTCAAATAGCTCTGTTTCCATGGGATGATTTACTTAACACTGGTGTCACTCATTGACTGAATTCTGGGTTTGCCTTAATTGTATTGTTCAAATAGTTTATCTTTCCTTTTCATCTTGCAACTTTACGTGAAAGGTCATAAATAGCAAAGTTCATAGCTAAGATTGACACTTTACCTACATGAGAAAAAGCATCCTAGAATATAAACTAGTTTATGAAAATAAATTAACTCCTCTGACATCTCACATTATTGTTCCCACTAGCCACCATTTTCTGTCCTCAAAATACTTGTTTATGTGTTCAGCTTTGTAGCAAAACTTTATAGCTCAGAACCACTGCACTTCTTAGCTGGTACAGCAGCATTTGTTATCTTTACCATATGGGTGTGAAGTAAATCTCTTTAATGAGAACAAACATACAACCAGAAAACATATTGCTGCTACTCCCACACATCACTAACATATTTGCAGACCTTTTCAACTTTTTGTATGTCCAGAGTGCAAGTCTGCGCATGCTGGATCACATAAAATGGTAGTACCTCCTCCCTTAATGGGGAGGGCATGGAGGATGTGAACCTGGGGTTAAATAAGGGCAAACATACCCAGGCACAAGTTTCTGCAGCTGTCATCCAGCAAGAGGGGCTGGAGGACTGCAGCAGCAGACAGGGATTATGTCTGGAAAAAGTACAGGGAAGGGAAGAGGAGAGGGCTCGGAAGTTCCAGCATAGCACAGGTTGAGTCTAGTGAAAAGGCACGACCCTTCCTGCAGCTATGACAAAAGCAGGCTGGTTGCCACCACACTCATGTATGGCATGGCAGGTTCACTTTGCCTGCTCGCATTAGTTTATAGATTAGCATATGTGCCTTCCACTCCTAACTTCCCCTCATCTGACACCTGCAGAGGGTGCTAGGACCAAATTTCTGACTGCTGCCAGACTCGTGGCATCCCTGATGTGGGTGGTAATGCAGGCTCCCATGGGAAGCATCTTGCAATAGCATGAGAATCACTCCTTTCCCTATAATTTGATTGTAGGGGTTACATCAGGGGACCCAACAATACCCCTGTGTGAAGTTTACCAAGCAGCCAGCATGCAGCACCTGCCCTTGATCAAAGCATGCTCCAGTCAGCACACACAGCATCACAAGCACCAACAACCAGTAAGGAATCTGAGTAGGTCCTGAAGATAACTTGTGCTGTTATAGAAAAGGTATTACAGGGGACCAGCTGCTGTATAATTATATTTTTCTAGCCTGAGAACATGCCTTCAAACGTAACACACACAAACTTGTCTTGTTCCCTGAAGTAAAGTCCTGCCCAAACCCATCCCAAGTGCCAAGAATCCTATTCAAGCTCAGGTCCACAGAGCAGGTGGTGGTCAAATGAGATGGGCAACTCACTCTGTGAATAGCTATCAGCTTGCCTTATGCTTTTGGGTAAGAACCTCTGCAGAGCTACTTGGCACAAATCATCCAAGACTTGCATAAAGAGACCCACTGGGTATATGAGATGCTGTAGGGGAAGATTGTGTTTAAAAACGCTGGCATGGAGATAGACCATCATTTACCAGTAAAATCTGCAGTGGAGAGAGGAACAAGCTGACAGACATGAAAAAAGCACCACATTTCACTAAGTCCAACTTCCAGATGTTAGATCCATACTATAGTCCTAGTACACTTCATAATGACCAGCAACAGCAGCTTGATAGCCTGGAGGCTGGAACAGCAATAGCAGAACAGGCACAAGTCACTGCTGAAATATGCCTGGGAAGTTTGCCTATGCACTTTGAAACACATTTGTTTAAAATATGCTATTCATAAAAAATACATGTTGAAAAGAGCTTTTTCTAATTGGCATTCAATGTTGTCAGTTTTAGACAAACACCCTTGTTAAAGATCTCAGTGCTGAAGAGTCTATGATAAACATTTCCAATAGGAGGATTCTGGAGAAGAAATCTGCACTTCAAGGGAACTGTGAAAAGCTTCCTGTTTCTGCTGTGCTGGGGCAAGTCCACTGTCCTCAGTTTCCCCCTGGTTCAGCAACTGCCCAATGCATTCATTCCAAATGGACTTCTAGAGCTGTCCCTCAGAGCAAGAGTGGAAATGGTGGAATTGGGCAGGCCTCTTGCATAACTTGGCCTGCAGGATCTTTGTTAGGGCAAATGCTCAACAACTTTGCAAACTGAGCAAGCGTGATAGACAATCAGAAAAATAAAAAGGAAGCATCCTGAGCCATGTTTTAATGTACATTACATGTTAGACATACCACTGCTTTTTTAACAACTATATTTAAAAACTGATTTCTTTTGGTTAAATATTGAAAGTCATCTTTTGCTGTTCTGTCTTACACCATAAAGTGACTGGTAGATCTAATGCAAGAAGAAATGCTGGAGCTGAAAAGCATGTTTCAAAGTGACAAAACTTAAATGCAACAGCTCAGTTAAATCTGTGTGTCAGTGCAAACTTTTCCCTGTTGGTTTTGTTCATAAGTACCACTGCAATTCTTCACATAAGTGATACAGGGGAATTTGACCCTCCAGTCCTACTGTGGGACCAAGTCTTATCAAAGTCCACTGATTTCAGTAAAATTTTCTTCCCTGTTGCAACAGGTCTATATTAGTGGTTCTTGCCAGCAGATCAGCAGTTCAAATTGCAACTCGTTTGGGGAGACATCTCTGCAGCTTCTCAGTGATACAAGTTGGTGCTTCCATCAACAGAGGGTATAACAAGCAATGAGAAAACACCTCTGCTTGGAGGTCAGTCTGCTGCCACCCCTCCCTCACCACACCTCCTCCTGCAGCGTACACCACTCTCCAGGATGCCGAGCAGGTCCTGGCTTCCTCTGCTAGACACTGAATTTTTCATGCACGTGACTGTAATCTCTCTTCTCCAAGAGACTGCAGGAAAAAGCAGATGAGCCCTAAGCAAGTATAAATTAATGCTGACATTTGCTGGAATAATGTACTCTCTTGAGCCTCTGCATCTATGACGCCAATAGAGGCTGCTGGCAACATGAGTTTATATGCATCTTTCTGCTAAATCAGAGCATCATCTGCACAAATCAAGCACTTGGGAGACATCACGAGATTTGTGATGGTCCCTGGAGAACTCCAGGTCCATAGAGCCATAGCTTGATTCCTAGCCATCTATTCTCACTGACTGCTGGGATTTCTTACAGGTAATTTTTAGTGACAAAACTGAGGATAAATCCCACTCATATTTCACAAGGTAACAGGTGAGCTTTGTTTGACTTTGAAATACAGATTACTTAGTGGTCATAGCACTACCTATTATACACAGCTCATATTCTTCCTTCAAAAACAAGTCCAAGGTTGGTTATAAGTGGTTTTCTGCCCTGCACAGTAGATCTAGAACAAATGTGGGCCCCAAGACATGATGCCTGCCCTCCTCAAGTTCTTCACATGGTTAGAGAGTTGAATGAATCAGGATTTGTCTACTTAGTGGCAACTGTGTGCCTGATCCAAGACTCCTCAAAAACAGTGCAAAGCTTCTGTGACCCCAGAGAGCTTTGGGACAGGTCTGCTATAGCCTGGTGCTCCTGTACATGTCTCACCTCTGACCATACAGAGACAAGGGCTTGTGCCATGCTGTAACTCACAAGGATGACACCCACTTTCCGCTTTGTTTTCAGACTGACCCTTGGGGAAAAATCTACAGGAACCTTTGGTCTCCAAGGCAGCAGTTCCAGCTCACTAGGAGGACCTTGTCCTGAAGCTGGGTGTGCTGGGGGGGTTTTGATAGGGTTTATACACTTCCACCAAGAAATGTGTTAGCCATAGCTCTCCTCACTGACTGCAGTGGCACTCTGTGTGAAGTCAGCTCACAAGAATTTAGCCCTTTAAATTATGAGTTTAAGAAATAAATAATTTAGCTAAAACAAAGCCTTAAAATTCATCAGTAAGCAACATACTAGGACCTAATATATACTTACAACCAGAATTTGCACTTAAAGATCTTGATATGTGGCAAGCTTCGTTGTGAAGGAAATGGTAGAGAGTGAGATTTTTTTTTTAGCTCTGATATGCCACTTAAGCTGTGGCATGCTTCATTCGCTAAAATGGAATATAATATGTATTTGTATTGAATTATACTTGGGTTGGTTATTAAATGAAAACTATTATTCCATTATAGCCGTAAGAAATGGAAATGCTGCATATGGCTGTGTGCAATCCATTAACTGGCTTATGGAGCCAAAGACCCTTCAGAGACCATTACAAATCCATCTGATGTCCCTCTCTGCCAGATTTTACACACTGATATCTGCACTAGATGCAAGAAGCATAAGACTGTATAGAACCACTATTAATCAGGCTTCATACACTGTTTGTGCCAACACAGACAAAGAATACTCTGAGCTCAAACTTGTTCCTCATGTATTGCTTTTAGGTAAGTATGTAATGCATGGAGAAAAACGTAACTATTCTAGTCAAAGTATGTCACGTTAAAGAGTATTCACAGACACCTAATTTGCATCAATATCCACCTTAACTTGCTGCTTGCAAGGCAATAATTAACATAATACAGCTCTGCTTTGGAAAGAAAAAACTGCACCTTGGGGATCTTTTCAAAGGTACAAAGTGGGAATAAACAGAAGAGTTGCCTTAGTTGACTAATGGGCCTTTGAAAAATCTTCCCCAATGCACCTTCTGGTATATGATCTTTTTTATGAAGCATGCCATTTTTTGTGTGCAGAACCTTTAATATTGGAATTACTTACAATGATTCAGCATGATGACTTGTTTTTGCAGTATTCTTTGAAAGAATCTGATCATCCAGCTATGAGTCTGCACGGATTGTGTTTAAGAAATGTCATTTTTATAGTGTGAAATCGACCTTTTGTAATTTCCTTGGTATCAACATAATGTGGGAGGGCAGCTTGGATTTAAAATGACAACAATAATGACTCAGAAAAGATCCTAGATAAAAGCAAAAGTTTGATCCAAATTTCAACTAGGAATGTTTTGCTACCCAAAATGAGTCTTTCCTCTTGTTTTTATTTTGCTAAGAGAATTTTCCAAGCTGCTTGATACAATCAGTTCTCTCTTTTCTCAATTATCCATCATGCACTCACCAACTCACGAAAGTACTCAGAAAATTTTATCTGGAATTGGTGATCACAGAATGAGATCTTAGCTACAAGTGATACAGAAGCTATACAGAAAATGGTTTGTCACCAAAAAAGGGGAAAATGCTCCAATGAGTTGCAGGTAGCCAGACACTTTGTATAGGGCAGCATTCAGACAAGGATAAGCACAGAGAAGGAACACCCTTTTAAAGGTGGCTGAGGTGGGGAAACCAGACTAAGCCATTGAAAATGGACAGCTGGCTCATTTTGACACCATTCAAGATAGCGCTGACCATCTATTTTCTGATGTTCAGAGACCCTTTCTTACTAACATCTAGAAGGGAGAAATGCAGAAAACAGACACAAGGAAGAACCAAGTAAAAATTGCGAGGTGCTTGGAGAGAACAATAGCATCTACAGTCCGGTATGTTAGCCTTTCATTGCAAGAGCTTTCAAATATGTCTAAGACAGACAAAATCCTATGTCATTAGTACATTTTCTGGCTATAGAGTGAAAGCTGATGTATTAAAAATGCATGACTCATGCAGGCTGTTACATTTCATTTCCTCCTGAGACAGCAGTCGTCTTTGTCTTAGGGCCAACATTTTGGATAATCTACCTTTGACAGTTACAGCCCTAAGCAAGTTGAGATTTCTCTGGGCCAGTTCCCAACCCCTCTTCCAAACTGAACATAAATGCAAAAAGCTGATTCTATTCCTCAAAAGCTTGAGGTGGCTATGCAATGGGTGTGGGCTGCCTTAGCAAGGCAGTAATTCATTATCAAATTAGCTGATCTGAATCACTACCACCATACACACAGGGATCCACAAGTGAGCTGTGACAACAAAACATCTTTTTGGCAAGCCTGTTACAATCTCTCATAGCTCAGCACAGAAGCCAAAAAAGAGAGCCCCACCTCCAAAACATCCAGTCTACCTTACAGGAATGAGATCCGAACTACAGGAGACAGAAACACAAGTTGGGTTTTGGTTGGGTGTTGGGTTCCACTCCCCCCCCTTATTTTTGTTGACTTATTATTACCAGGGCAGTGTTATTTCAAGTTACACCGCGCTCCACCACCAGGAATTTTCCTGTGGACTTTCTTCATTCATTAGACCTGAGAGCAGATGCTTAGACAGAGGTGATAAAGGAGGGAAACCTGCCCAACTTGGCAGTGTCTAAGAGCATCTGGTAGCAATAACATATCAGGGATTGCTATTTGACTTAAAGAGACTCTCTTCCTAATGCAACAGTCTTCAACAGAAAACTATTCCCACAACTGGCTATGAGAACTTGACAAATTCCTTTTCTTTCTACTTTTCCCACTCTTCAATACCATGTCAAGCTCATGGACAAAAGGAATCCTCCTTTCCCTTCCTCATAGGTGAAACAATGGGGCACTTTCTTCAAAACCACTGGTACTGAGGGAAAAAAAAAAAAGCAAGGAGAACAGTGATTAGGAAAAAGGAGATATGAAGAATCAGAGCAGCCTGGAAAACAGGCTCGAGGGAAACATCTTGCTGGAAACAGGAATAGGAGGTAAGCCACATTGCTAACTCACGTTCATGGCAGACATGCTCTTTCTAGGCACAGTTAAGGCCCTCCTGATACCTGATCAGTTCAGGCTCCCAAGTCCCTTCCTAGGAACTCTTAAAAAACCTAAACATATTTTTTAATGTCCAGGCTAAAAATCCAGTGAGCTGCAATTATTCCCACTCCAAATTCTTTTAATAGAAGGATTTATTTTAATAGGAGAATTCAACTCTATCAATACCTCAGTTCACCCATGAGAAAATAGGCATGAAAGCAGCACTTTTTCCAGGACAAGAGTATTCTTCATGTCAAGCTGCCCACACTGAATCATCTTTTCTAGTTTTATTTCCTTTCTGGAAAGAATTTTTCCTCCCAGTACTTGTTTCATAACAAAAGAAAGATGAAAGTATACAGAAATTTGCAATCAGGACTTCCACAGCTGTTCACTGCAGCAGGGAAATCATACAAATGACCCCCTCCTGTGTCCCTTGCTATACCATCATAAATCTGCGTTCCCATTTCCCCTGGCACAAGGACAGTGGAGTTTACTGAAACTGCCAGAGCCAAGAGAACCAGCTCTCATCCTTATTACTGTCTGACTGCAGGAAGCACCCTGCAGAAAAAGGCACTGTCACTAATTTAGAATTCCACCTGAAAAAGGGTAGGAATTCCACATGAAATGTAAGATTTCAGCAAGTTGGGGCAAAGCTCCAGGGGGAAGTAAAAGTTCAAATAGAAACATAAAACTTGCTATTAAAATGCAAAGCCAGTTCAAGTATTTCATATGCAGAAAAATTCAAGCTGTAAAAAACTTCGATCTTCTAAGGACCACAATCCTTTTTCAATTATGGCAGCAACTGGAGAAGGATGCATTTACCCCTTAACACTTATTGACTAACCTAATCATTTGAATCAGATTTTTTTTTTTAGGAGGGTAGTTTCTCCATGCAGTAACCAGTCTGGCCTCAGCTATCAATCCACTTCACTGCCAGCTGAATAAAGTCTGTATCAACAGAAGCAGAACTGGACTAGAGTCAAGGCTCTTGGTACTATAAACTTCACATTGTAAACATGGCATTTTACTGCTATATGGTCAGTTAACAAGGAAATAGGTTTTCTCCCGTTTTTAAAAAACTAAATATCAGTAACTGTAGTTGAATGCTATGCATGAATTCTTGAGCATCTCCCATTTAGAGAACACCACAGATTTCAATTTGTTACTTTACCTTTTTTGTAGTTACAACAAAATAAACCTTTCCTTTCAAAAGCCAGACCATCTCTCCAGATGACAAAAACCAGTAGCTAATGAACTGAAAATTATATATAAAGAAAAGCCACCTCCATTCAGAAGAGTTATTCCAATTAGTTGATGAAAGGTACTCTAATATAGTCCAGCTTTGCGCTAGAAAGAGGACAGAATTTCTGCTAATAAAGACAGTTATCAAGTAATGACCATTAATTTCAGCAAAAAGTTTGCTTAACAATGCTTTAGGTTAGCAGTATAGCTGTGTAATTTCCCCATTAGATCTAGTAAGTCCTTTTGTGGGCAACAAGATGACATAAAACACATGATATACAAATAAATCAACAAAAACAAGAATTACTGAATACTTATTTTCATAATTTCTCCAGGGACACTGAAATTTCTCATTAAAAGAGGGCCTGCTTGCAAAGAACAAATCCATATAACAAATTAATATACTGTTGATCAAACATGTGGAATATATACAGCAAGATTATAAATATGGATTTTATGCATCACTATACACACTATGCAATGAAATCTGCTTCTCACAAATGTAACAAAGGAATAAACATGTTGCAGGAATGGATTTATTGCACAAAGTTCCACATTTAAGAGGTCTCCAGAGCAGTATTATATGCTAGGTACACTCTGATTGATAGCAGCTTCCAATACAGGCCCCTTTATCCCCTAACATATTTCATATCAAAGCTACAAATGATTTTTTTTCCTGTTTGTCTTTTTCTTCCATTCATTGACAGTTAAAACATTTCTAAGCAATGACAGGAAGTTTCTGAAAATCCTTTTCATATTAAAAAGTTTATTATACTGTCACAAATTTCTAAGACATCCTTGCTCATGAAGTGTATCCTGAGTCCATCCACCAGTAAAGGAATCCCACGCAATGGGAAAAACCTAAACATCATCTTTTGAAAACTGGGTTGTGTGCAAGAAATCACAGAACAGCCTCTGATCCAATGCCCTTTAAAAGTCATGGGAATTTCTTCACCAAATCCCACAATCTCCAGATCATCCCATTTTCCTTAAAAGAAAGGCATTGGGAGTTGCCACTTAACAGAAAGTTGCATAGTGTTCTTTTCCTAAGGAAGAAGGGTATGTCCCCCTGCAACTCTGGCTGAACCTTACCTGAGTTTCTGAAAGAACCCTGTTCCCACAGAACCATTAGGAAAAGTGACAAGAAACAGATGATCAGCACTGCGCCACTGTTTAAATCAAATCTCCCTTTTGAAACTGATGACACACAGTAAATCATTATTATCTGCATGGGGTTTTATTATGGGTTTTGTATTGTTATTTTTTCATGTGATTGTCACATATATTTGAAGCTTTGCTAAAAATCAATCTGAAACACACCATTAATGGTAACATGAGTTCATTTATTAACATGAAAATCTGTCAGACACTGCGTATATGCTCATTGAGGACCCTGTTACTGGCTTTGAAACCACTATCACTACTTGCAAGACTGAACATAAATTCTCTCAGCTGCAGAACTAGAGCCTACAGAGTGGACAAATACACTGCATAGTGGCTTTCAGACACATTGTACCAATTTATTCACAAGTCCAAAGCAAAATCTGTTCTAATTGCATTGAATCAGCCTCACTTCCTTTGAAGACACCAGTTTTATGTCAAACCCTGGTAACTGAACATCATTTGTTTGTGGTTTGTATTGAAATGAAGTGCTAACTAGTACATCTCCTGTTAAAGAAAGAGTGGCATTGAGTAATTCTAATCAGTTTCTTTATGAGAAAGTCTGTTTCCCTTCTGCCCATGTTTGCTGTCTGCATGCTAATTCACCTTTGCTTAAACATTCAATGCTGTCACCACTTATCCAAGTAAATCTGGATTTTTTTTTTTAAAAACCACATTAAGACAGGTGTAGTAAATGATTTATGCATCTGGATTGCATTGTTCCTGAGATAGAGCCATACATACATAAAAATACCCTCATGAGTCAGTATAAAATATGTACCTGCTTTTTTAACTACACTGTACAGTTACTTATTTTCTGGAGTAATTTTTATATATTCTGTCTCCTCTATCTTGTGCAATATGCTGCCATTTACTAAATTCACTAGAGAAAACCTATGGCCTACTGCCCTACATTAAAGCCCTGCTAATTAATTACAGATATTCTTCCAGGACTCTGTTCTGGATCAATGGGAGAAAAAAAAATGTGTCCCATACTTTCCCTTTGTTTTTACACTTCCACACCAGAGCTAATGGCTCTTGTATTGAAACCCTATGCTGAATGTAATGAGATGCAAGACTCTTACGCATCCATGGTTACTATTTACTAACAAAACTGATGATGTCAGGAATTTAATTAGGTTGTTTCTAGCACAGAGATTTTAAACCATGAAATCATTATAGTGTCTAATCTTTTCTTTGTTTGCATTTTATAAAAAAAGTAAACCCCAAACTAAACACCATTCCCCTGTCACAGAAAGCTGAGCTTCTCAGGGTTTGCCAGGCATAACACACTAACAGGTTTAAGAGCAATTAACACAAGCTATTCCACACACTTATTTTTTCAAACCACACCACAGCAGCAACTGCCACTAGCACTGTTGTGCTTCAAGATTGTACCAGTGTTTTTATTACAAATCCTTACTTTCAAGATTTATAACTTGGCTGTAAAAACGAGCTTCAGGCTGAAATTTGGCATATGTGCTCAAGCAATTAATTTTTAACACCAAAGTTGTTATAAACCAGCATACAGTTGGGATATGTTGGGGTAGCCCTTGTCCCCACCACTACAGAGCAGAGCAAAGTGGGTGCAGGGGCTGTGCAGAGGTCCCCCGTGTGTCTCTCAGCACAACCTAGCCTTCATCCCTCTAATCACTGGCGGTCCTGTCCTGCTGAAGCTGGTTGCTGCCCTGGGCACCTCCTGGACATGGAAGCCACCCACCCACCTCCTCCACTGCCAGGGGCTAAACAGTCTTTGCTAGGAGCAAAACTCTTTCTTGGCCTCAAAGAGGATCAAACCCAGAGGTCAGTGTATGGAAGGACACTGACCTCCTGTACATTCTTGCCCCAGACAAGCCCTTTCCAAGGTTCAGCAGTTCCTTATGGAGCCAACAACAAAGCCACCAAGCACAAGGTAGCCAATTTCAGGAATCCACTTCACCTGTGATTTGAGCAAGGTTTGCTTTCAGGGTATGATGGAGGAGATAAACTGCAGTCACCCACACACTTATTTAGATAGATATATACACACACATTTTTGTCAAGTCCTTACAACTCTTAAAGATCCTGGGGACGGACTAAGTTGGTCTCCAGTAGGAGGAACACCCTGTCATGGTGCTGCTGCCTACAACAGCTTCATGTTAAAGAAATAAGTATGGGAGCAGACAAAGCACCTCCCACACCCGGTCGTGCCTGCCAGCTCAGCTCACAAACCTGGGACCATGCATTACTCCAAGGTGGGATAATCAGAGGTCCCTGTGCAACAGAGATGCAGCCTGTGTTCAACCAGTGAACATCTATAGGATAGTCTCCAGAGACAGAGACTACAGGAATACCAACAAGCAAGAAAGTACACATAACTGATCTCTGTTACATTCTCTGTACTAATCTAACTAAAGAAAAGCAGAGAACTCAGGGCAGCACTGAACATGGTCTTTGTACCTGCTTTTATAGCCTAACACCACCTGTAATCCAACATAATCAGAAAACTTCTCCCTTGAACAAGATTTATATCAGAAAACATCTTTCAAGACCACTTTTTTTTTTTTGCATGATATCAAGATAGTTTCCATTGGCTACACAGAAGGTAGGCTGGAAATGCTGCTCTTTACCATCAGCTTCATACTCATATCAAACTCCAGGCCACCTATTACGTCTCCTACTTATGCTGATCGCCAACTGAATAGCTATCTATTCATTACCTCTGCGTGAAAACCACTCTGCATAATGGAGTCATGGTCCCCCCAAGGAGGCTACTATAGTACAGACAAGTGACAAATGTGAGGATTACTGTAATGCCCTTGGGAGAATTAGAGCGTGCCAGGAAAACTCAGTCCCGTTCATCTCTACAAAAGGGATAAAACCATTCTTTATCGTTATTACCACCAAGCTTCTTAATGTACAAAGCCAGAGGTAGTCTGTCAAAAAGCAGTAGGATATCAGACAAACTAAAGAACTTCATTAAACCCAAATTTCCCAGAGTCATATTTCTGGAGTTTTGACAGCTTCCTCTTTGTCATCAAGAGTAGAAATTCCATGAAAGTGTCTGAAGTTCTAAGTGACAGGAATGTGATCACACTTAAGAGTAAAAAAAAAAAAAAATCAAAGGTATAACTTCAAAGAAAAATAAGCTAGAAGTCAAACTCGGGTAAATCAACACATGGAATTGTTAGAGGCCCCAAAGAATCATTTTTCTGAGCATATCCTTTTGAATAGAAAGCTGTTGAAAGGTAGATTGGTAGAAGATCATTGCATTGGAGTTTTAAGATAGTGGTTTAGTTTTGTCATGTAAGATAAAAGCAACTCAGACTTACTGCAACTTCACATAGCAGTATTCTCATGAAGTTCAAGATAAATGCTGAAGAGGATTACAGTGGAGTAAGAGGGTTTTTTTCTTTTAAATTATTAACTTCTGTTGAAAAATGCTAATGTGGTTTGGTCAAAGCCTTTTGCTAATCTTAGCACATTGTTTTGGTTGCAGAAGAAACCAGAACCTGAAGTTTCTTCAGTTCAAACCCACTTATTTTCTGGATTATTTCCTAAATGCTTCCATTTTCAATTAAAAGCTTATCAGAAATTATTTTCAATTTTTTTTTAATAATTTTGAATCTTCAAAATGAGACTGCGCTTGAAGTTCATTGTACTTAATCTTTGATTCACAAAAAACATTGGTGGAAATAAATTGAACCAACGATGTGATCATCCCACATCCCAGAAAGACTGCAGAACAAATGCCCCTGAATAACCTGAACTATCATGTTAGGAATGCTTTGCAGCCAAGTTCAGACCAGACAATCTCCCCAGGTCCCTTTGTCTACATTATTCTATGACCCCAGCTCTCAGTTACTCAGAGAGGTCTGAACATAGTTCCCATCTCTGTACAGTTCAATCTTTAGGCTTATGACAGAAGCCAGTCCCTGACAAACTCAAAATCATTCTGTTGAATTTCTTAACAGGCTTATGCCAGTTCTCCAGGAAGGAGAAGGAAATAATCTGTTCTTTCCTGTACAAGTCAGAAGTAATAATTGAAGACACTTGTAGACAGAAGGATGGATACTTTTACATCATCCCTGGACAAGTTCTGTTGCACACACGGCAGTAGTAGATGAAGGCCTTGTGCATATCTATATACATGTGTGCTAGAGGATTAAAATACAAGTGCAGCACCCATTTCTAGCAATATTCCTCACGACCGAGTTCAGTCCCTGCCTCAGGACTGGCCTTTGCCCATCTTAGACCTCAGTCGGAGAGGAAAGCCAACCTCTCATGAGACAGGCATCAGTTTTCTAGAGGAGTGCCAGCAGTAATGCTACTGCACTTAGCCCTCTGCACCATGCCACACTAAATTGATGGCATACAACTGCACTACATCCCTGTAACAGCTCTGCAAAATGTTCTGAATGCTACGACAGCATTTTGTCATTTAGATTTTGCTTCCCCTTTTTTCCAAGGTAAGACTCCCAGATTGAATGACGGGGACTCCTGCATGTCCCCATTTGTGAATGGGGACCACACCAGGGCTTCTAACCCCACAGAGCTTTCTACATTTCAGGGGTGAAGCGACCAAGGTGTTCTAGGTGCTTCTGGAAGTACCTGTGGGTAAAAGACTTAATGACAATCACTTTTCCAAAAATGTTCTAAATAGAGGTGCCTCATGGCTCATAAGTCACCTTAAAGCAGCAGGCAGAGAGAACATTGAATGTGAATCTGCGAGAGTAACTGTATTACTTAAGTGAATGACAAAGGCTATTCTAACTGAGCATTTAATTACTTTGACCTTCTATTAAAAAGCATCCCCTTTATTTTTGTTCCAGGTTTACATAATCAGTTTCTTTTCCCTCTTTGATCATTTAACAACATGCATTTCTCCTGCATAGAGCTGTGCTATTGTTCCCATCAGACTCCAGAACACAACTGTGCACTGTTAGTACAGAAAAAGCAGAAACAGCAAGTTTTGGCATTCTGCCATTGCCATTTCACTTATTTTCATCTTAAATGCAAACTGTTCTTTGCTTGGCAGAGAATAAGATGTGTGTGTCACAGTGGGGAGGGCAAAAAATATGAGCTCAAAGTCAAACAGGGTACATTCTGCTCACCAGGCTGTGTTTTTATGGGCTGAAAGTCACCCATGACCAGCTGATCTAAGATTCACCATGGAAAAAAAAAAATTTACATATGAAGCAAAGTAAAAACCCTTAGAGAAGTTTCCCCTCCCCAATACATGCAGGTAGTGAAGAATTAGCAAGATATCCTGGTCTTTATTTATCTTTGGAGACTGATATTTTAAGCACTTGGTTTGTCAAGGGACATAGGAGAAAGCAGAGCAAAGGACAGTCATCAGAAGGACAGGTATAGCTCTCAGCACACACTTGTGTTACTACCTTCCACCATAAAAATTAGGATGAATGTATGACAAGCTGTAGAATGAAAGAACAGGGCTAGCAGAGAGACATTGCTTAAATCTGTGGTAACTTGAAGGTCTTTAAAATGGCTGCTTAGTTGATGTGCTCAAAAACCGCAGTGCAGGGTAAGGGCCTGAAGCCAAAGGAAGGATTACTGCTCGTCCCATCAAGTAACAATTTAAGACTCCAAGCTTTTCCTTTTCTTGGGCCATAGTAAAAAGTGGTAAGTATAAAAATGCTGCAGATGCGTAATAAAACAATCAAGTCTCATCAGTTTAAATACTTCCTCCACTAGAATGACGGCACAAGGGAAGGCAGATAATAGTTTCAGAAAGGAGGCAGATCAGCTGCAATTCATTTCAGCAAAGAATCAGTAGCTTAAGACCAAAATAAAGAAATACATTTGTCTAAGTGAGGAGTCTCTGGAGAGGCAGTGTCAACATAGTCCTGCTGTGGCTCAGAAGAGATAAAATTGATCCAGAAATTTATCCTAGGAAGATCCTAAGTGAACAAGATATGGCTTAAGAGCCTTACAATAATCTGGAAAAAATGCACTTTCTTTAATTGTTATTTGGTAGAAAGTTCTCCAATTCATCAGTAGAAGTTATCATCATCAGCAGTCACTACCCACTATTTCAGTTGAAGAATATTACAGTCTCATCTGCCCGGACACTAAACTGAAGTATCAAAACTAATGCCCAAGCCTGGAATACATGAGATCTGCATTCAATTTGTGGCACGGCAACAGACTTGTGGCCCTATTTGATAGAGGTAATAAAGGAGCAGATAAGGGAAGAGTATCTTTAGATATGATATAACAAATTAAAATGAATCTTAAGTTTAAATCTTTTAAATTGAATCTATACAGATCTTAATGGGAATATTAGTTGTTATAGAAAACCAGCTCTTTTTCTGCTTGTGTCATAAGTCATCACTACCTTCAGTCTTTCGGGACTTCTTGTTTGTGAAATGGGAATTTGCAGATAAAAGTTCTTACCACCCTGCTCTTTTCTCACCAGGCTTTGCAGCACAAGCTCTATTCCTAGCCCTAGGAGTACGATGCGTAATACAAAGGAGCTCTGAACTCATCTGAGATCATCAGTAACATCCACAAGACAAGCAGCAGTAACATATCCCACACAAGCAGCCTCTAAAAAGTCTATAGCTGTACAAGAAAGGCTAAAGAAAACCCCTCCCTTCTCCCAAAATGCAAAGAGAATTGTTTAGTCACTGTAATGGGACTACTGGTCCTAATGATTAATTTAAACAAAAAAATTGTTTTATCATCTATAATTGGTTCTCAATGAAGTGCATTGGACACTGTGCCCTAGGGAACTGTCATCCTTTCCTGTTGTAAGTAAAAAGCATTTTATCAGCAGCCTGACTACAAACTTTCTTCTAGGGTTGAACTACTCCCACTTTATCAGGATTTAACTGTACCTGGAGAAATGCACTAGGCAGAGCTCACAGTGTGCTTCACAGTAACAGCAGCTGCAAGGACAGTCACTCAGATCTGCACATCTCCTATGTATATCTAATATTAAGTGTGAAGTACTTAAAACCTTTAGGAGTAGGGACAGGTTGAAGTTCATCCTGCGTTTGAGTCCTGCTACAGACTGTCAGGCTGACCCGAAGATCTCTCTGGGCCTCTATGGTCATTTCTAAAACAGGAATAAAAATACCTCCTTTTATAAGCCCCCTTTACCTATTTTGTTTAGGCTACACATTCTCTGTGTAAAGGGTCTGACCTACTGTATAGTGAGTATCTAATGTGAAAGAGATGCTTACTCCTGGTACTCCAATGCAAATGAAAAGGTGAAATACCATATTTCTTGAGTCATCCAGTCCCTTTCAAAGGTTGTCTAAAGAACTTCCGGAAACATCAAGCTATTTCTTCTCTAATTAATGCTTTATATTAGAATACATACAGCAAGACAGATGAAAAGGGAAGAAAAAGTTCCCTTTATCTAGAAACGGTGCACTGGATTTCTATGAGGTTGTCTGAAAGAACTGAGACAAACTTGAATTGCTTCTCTATGTGACCTCCATAAAATATAGTACTTATTTCTTGCCCCCTTGATCAAGAGAGTGGTCTTTCCATAGGTCCTAATTCCACTTACAGATGTTTCCAAACAGGCTGTTGTGATGCCCAGAGCAGCAGTGCTGGTGGTTTTCACCTCCCTGTGTGTGTGCAGCTCTTGGGAACAGAAGCAATTAAAGCAATAGAGATCACAGGCAGCTTGCCATCCTTGTATCCTGTGACTGTGGAGAGATCAAGATTGATAGCCGCCTTTGGATTAACTTCAATGTGGGAAAGACTTATGAAGTCGGGTTTAACAAGCGGAGCAATTTGTTCAAAAGAAGTTGTTCAAAACTATTATGCCCACACTACTCAGGAGCACTGGTTTTATTAGTATAAGAAAGTTTGCTGAGCCTCAGAATAATCTAGCAGAACTGGGAATTACCTTCATGTAACACTGGCTGCTCCCAGCAATCATCACACCCACATTTAACATCACCCAAAGCTATATGCATTTAATGTGAAACATGTTTCATCAGTGGGTTGCCAGAGGACTGTGCTCTGATCTGCAGACTTTGGATGGTCACTTTGCTATATGCTTTTATGGACTAAATTATTTGCTTGCAAGCATGGCAGAAATCAACATGGACACACAGAGCACGCATGTTAAAACCCTGGCAATATGCTGCTTTGGAGAACATCTTCCCTGCACAAATGGCTAAGGAATGCAATAAGTCTTGAGGCTTGGTTCCATTCCGCAGGCCTTAACTATTCATTTGCAGAGAAGCCGCATAAGGTATAGACTAAGATTTTCACCTCCCTCCCCACCCCAACATTTTGCCTAGCTGCTATTGCTTAATTTTGATTTGTCAATATTCCAGTCCTCACCACTGCCACCCAATACCTCCTAAGCAAGATGTGCTGCAGCTGCTTAAAATCTCATTGCTTTTGGTTAAGAGTCTGCTGAACTGGTAAAGTGGAAGTAACCTAAAAAGGGAACTATTTAAGGCCCAGATTAGAGATACATGCTAGGCAACTTTGGTTTTATGTCAGCATGGCCTATACTTAAAATGGAATTACCTTAGATTTAGATGCAGAAATGACAGGATTGTTTAAATGGGCTCAACTCTCTCCCTGCCCCAAAACCTAGGTATGTTTCCTCTCTCAAGAGCAGCTCCAGATCATAACTTGCACAGCCTGCTTTCAGATAAAAACACAGTGCAGAATAAATGGATAAAAGAATTTTTTAATATTTCAAATGAAGAAAGGATTGCTTATTTTAAAGTTTGTTTTGTCTTTTAAGTTTAGGTTCTTGACAGGGAACTTACATCCAGGAGTAACATCTCCTTAATATCTGGTCCATTAATCTGCAAGTTCAGCAGGTGGTGAGTTACCAAAGGGATTCTGACTTTCACTTAACTAGAGATGATTGTGGAAAACCAGCGAAGGTGAACACTGAACTGCCCAGTCTGCAGTTAAGTCCAAATACAAGCTGTTTTGCAAGACTCATTGGCCCGAGAAGAAACTTCATTTCATGGACAATAAGCTCGAATAGAAACACAGAAGTTGAGCTCTTAACATACAAAGTGAAGGTGTTTCAAGTTCTTTTACATTTTATATGCCAGGTTCCCTTCTACTTCAGAACGCAAAATGCAGGTGATCTACCCTGACCAGTAACCTCAGCGACTCTTGTCCTCAGGCATACAGTTGAACTCTGAGCAAATTAAGATAGAGTCAGCATCTACATTATCCTGCTTCTAGTAACCGAAGTGGTACAGTTCCCATTGATGTTTTTTTCACGAGAGCAGATTTAAGCCAAAATTAGGTTCCAAGGATCTGCAAGAGGCCAGATCCATCTACATCACCGTCCTGAGCTTGGCTCTTCCCTGCCAGAACCAAGGCAGTTTCTAACAGAAAGCAGCAAAAACTCCACATGCATCATCAGTACAGATTAGCCTGTACCCAAAAACTTGCTGCAAGAAGCAGTTTGAACAAATTGAAAGTCACCATCACACAAACACATCCTCCTTCATCACCTGAAGAACCTCTATGAGAAAAGGTGAAAAAATCTTCAGTATCTTTAATTTTTAATTCAGGCAGTTTTAAACACCTAGCCTCATGAGTCAACTCGGTCAGCTGATCCTGCATTTAAGGCATTTCGGTGAAATGTCACACACAGCAGTGAGAGGTTGTGCTGAAAGCCACAGCTCTCTAATGACTCAGCACTTGGCATCACTGGATTTTCATTTTACTGGTTCCTTCACATGACTTCTCCTTATTATGGTAGAGAAAGGATAAAGGCAGCATGTGATTATACCACATATGTATTATCTACAGATGTCCGCAATCCAGATCATGTGGGCTTTCAGTTCACATTGTGATACCCTGCTGCACCCTTATTCCAAGAACCTCTGACTGTTACGATGTCTGATGCATGTATAAGGGCTCACTTGGCTAGCACACCACTGAGAACACAGGGAAATGGGATGGCTCTCGGATTTAGTGTCTAAGTCCCTTATGCCTGCTGCTGAACAAGAACGCACAAAACTGCAAAGGCAGGTTGAGCTTTCTGTAACTTGACTAGACTGGATGTGGCTGGCAGTAGAAATACTACAGAATTGCTTGGCCCAGACACTTGGCTGCAGCTCATCCAGGAATCTGGTAAAAGCCTGGATGGTTAGCTTCCGCTGAGCTCTCAGCATCATGGCTGGTCTGAACAAGCTGGGTTTAGAACTAGTTTGGGAGCACATACTTGTGATGTAGCCACAACAGCAGGAGGGTTGTACTCAATGACACTGAGGACCGCCCATCTCTAAAAGCAGCAAGGGCACGGCTCAGTAACTAAGAATTTCGGACTCCTGGTTTTTGCAAACATGCCAGGGTGAAATATGGATTCAGAGCCACTTTTGTGCTGACTTCAGGTGCTTGGTGTCAAGAGATCCTGAACTTCAAAAGCTGCTCGCTAACCTCTGGTGAAACACACTGACTTGGGTGGAAGCAACTGGACTAATTTGGGCATACATCTACAAACTTCATGACCCCCCCCCCAAGTACCACCTGTAGCAGCAATATGAATGGGCAAGGACTGTTACTGATAGCTCAAAACACTTATTTTGCTACCTGTTGGAGTTTAAATGCCTTGCAACAGAATCTCTTCCTGGCAGCCCTAATACGATCCATTTCTTTACCCAATAGCTAGAAAGCAGCTTTGTAAAGCTATCTGTAAAGCTTCCCAATACTTCAACTACAGGATTACATGGCCTGCAACCCAGATGGGTTGCTGCTAGTCTCAGTGAAAGATACCATTAATTAGCTGCTGACAGCACAAATTGGCTTTAAGTTGTACAATTTGGGAGGGGTGGGGGAGACAACAAATGAATCTCATCTTCAGTGAACAAGATACAAAGGTAACAGATGCTGGTATGCCATGACCTTGGTCTCATCACTGTTCCTGTAGGACTGATGTAAATAAAATTTAACAACTAAAGAAGAAAGTGAGAGAGGTATTAATCTGTAACAGCCACCAGCTATGCTCTAGCAGTTCAGCAGATGGTAAAAACAAGGGTTAGCTCCTCGCCCTGAGCACAGCAGAACTGTACTGAGTGCCAGATGAATATCTCCAAGCACCAGAGTCCTCTCTACAACATGGGCATGACCCAGCTGAAAACCAGCACAGCTCTGGCAGGATGACTTGTGAGGACAGGGCATCTCATTCCATCTCTTCCATCCACTCAGAAGAAATGACAAGACAGAGTGCCTTAAGGACATTAAACAGGCCCTTAACACCTAGAGACCACACAGTTCTACAATACATACACAGCCTCAAATGTGAGCTTCATCATCGACAAGAACAGCCCACAGGAAAGCATCCCTGTGCCTCCCTGTAACAAGCCAGACTGGAGAGTCAGACACAAATACCACCTAATCCTTACATTTCCAAAGTTTGCAACAGAAAAAATAGAATTAAAAACAAACAAGAAACACAGATGACTGCTCAGACTACAACTGCAGCAATGAACAGCTAATACAGAAACCAGACACCAAGTAAGGTATCTGCATGTGCTCTGTGCCCACAGGAATCATGACATAAATCCATGGGACAACTAACAGAAAAAACACTCAGGACTGACATGATCCCAAGAACAGCTGAGAAAAGTGGCTGAAGAAAGAGATAAGAGGCTAAGAACCACCAACAGAAGTGGTTGGTGGTTATTAGCCTCTCAGATCAGGGGATGAAGATACAGGAGGGAGTAAAATGCCATTCAGTTAGCAAGAAGGATTTTATCCTGCTTGTCTGCCAATTCTGACTAATTTATGACTTCCAAGAAACACGGCTCATCTCTGAATGCAAAGCACACTACCAAACTGAGGCCTTCAAATAGGTCTTTTAAAAATAGCCATGACCAGATCTGTAAGACTGAGTATGAACAGAAAAACAATGCACTCCAATTTGCTCTTTGTCCTGTACTCAAATTCCCTTTCTTGTGACTAATCAGACAGAATAAACACTCTTGGAGCTAGATGTCACAGCTGATGAGTCTTAGACAGATTATCAGGCACAAGTTGTGCCAACTGATATCAGGATGAGCTGATGGATTCCAAACAGGCTTTTCTTTATTCACATTTGGCTTTTGCAACATGTGCCCTTTACTGGGAAAGGAAGGAGCTGAAGGGTTCTTCGCACCACAAAAAACCCTCAGCGAGAGGAATAATAACTCTTTTCTGATGCTGAATCTGTTGTTCTACTCTTCGGCTTTCTTGCTGACATGCAAACATCAAAAGTTACATGCGGGATGAGATCATGTCAGTGATCTCAATCTGAATGTTACCATATGGGTTAATAGTTTTGCTGGCTCTCACGCTGGAAGTGGTTTAAGTTTTCCAGAAGTTCAGTGGTCCAATTTAAGAAAACAAAACACTCCCAAAACTTTAGACATTAATCTTGGGTGCAATTCCAGTACAATCAATGGAGCCACAAGATGGAAAAAATTGGCAATTTCTTTGTATCTCAGACAAGACTAAGGGGTTACATTGGCCACAGATAGAAAAACTGTTTCTTCTGACTCAAAAATGAAACTACACATTTGACAAAGAACAAAAACATATAGTCCAGTTCAAGCTAGGTTCAAATGCCACAATTTAACATATTTGTCAACATCTGTATTTCACATACATCAAGGACACAATGTTTATATGCTATCAATAAAACTTTCAGAATCTCCTTCTTGCCCCAAGTCATGGTCAAATTCAGCTTGCCACAGACATAATCTGAAGGTAAGGCTTTCTGTATGTGTGTATATATATACACACACACAGAGGGTTTTTTTTATATAAAAATGAGATCTGGTATCTGCATGTATGTACACATGAAGGATAAATAGCTTACAGCAATGAACTCAGTGTATGGGTAGTAATAATTGAGGTCTGGAATCCACATATATACACATATGTGTATATATAAAGGGTATACGCAAAGACTGAACAGAATGCCTCTTGATCTGTAAGTCAAACTTATACCTCTAGGAACTAGAGGGATCAAGCCTGGATTTGCAGGGGTATTTCAGGGACCTAAATATACAGGTAAATGCTGAATGGATTTTACAAAATGAGCAGAAATTTACACCTGCATGAGTTAAGATCTACCTCACTGAAAAACAGCCTCCTTTGTTAAATTGTGCAAAACCCTCATAGGAATTTACCCACACTTAGCTGCTCCAATAACTTTATGAATCTGTTTCCTCACCTTCCCCCATTACATGCATTGGCTCAAAGTCAGCAGCTGACTAATGGGGCATGGGTTAGATACTGGTTGGGGACAATGCCTCATTGTGGTAAAGGCTGTTGCATAGTGAGTTCACAGCAATTCACAGTTCAAAATGTCTCTTACAATCAATGCAAATCAGAGCAAAATAACACTGAAAATATAAATAAGGAGAACAACTTGTTGATGGATAAGGAAAGTGATTATTTGAAAAGAAATCAATCCGTTAGTGCAGAGTGAATAAGCACGTAATGAACAAATGGTTAGAAATATCCTCAGCACAAGGACAGTGGAGCAGGTAACCAATTCATCACAGAAAAAGGCAAGAAAAAATTGGCAAAACTAACATTGTGATATGTGGCTTCTTCACATATTAATACCATAGACTGCTAAAGCACCTATATGCAACCTGCCTGCTCAATCCTCTTTGTACAGTTGATGAAAAATTAAATTTATCACTGCTTCCCATCCATTTGCTACAATAACAATTTTCCCCAAAAAAATGGTTTAATGATATTTCCTTATAACATCCTGACATGGCAGAGATGACTGAGGCTTCTATGCTGCTCATCTGCTCTAAAAACAGCTTCAAGTTTTCATCACCCACTCAGTTTTTAGGTTGAGGTATCAGCAAGATGACAGACTTGACTCTGATCTCACATTGGATTACCATCTGCAGACACCTAGTTCCTTCATTAAGAATCAAGATTCATCCAGAGGCAGCATGCGAGAAATCAGAATCCAGCTATACCTTAAAAATTGAATTTTCAGATCTCAGTGTCAATGACCAAATAAGACGGAAGCCCATCAAGGACAGGTTACAGATTAGGGCTTCTGAACATGTGTTGGTTTTTTTTGGCTTCTCTACTTCGCCTATGCTTCATTACTAAAAAAAGGAAACAGATCTTAAAAAAGGAAAAACCCAAAATAAATACTTTTGCAGATGAATCAACAGTCATAAACTACACAGAAAATCACTACAATAAACCAACAGAAACCTAGCTTTGTGCTCATTAGAGGCATTTCATCAGATGCTTAGATAGGAAACAAAATATGCAACTCCATAGGTGGGCAATCAGGTGCTCAACTCTGGACCTTTACTGAAGCTGAGGCGCTGCCCATAACAATTTGAAAGAAAAATATTTAGTTACTGTTAACTGGGAAAGAGGACACCGACAGTTGTTCCCCCCGATTCGGGTCTCATTGTAACAACAGTCATTAACTGAGATGCAAAAGAAAGTTCACAGAACACCCAATAGGGCTCTAATTCTCTTTCCAAATTAAATTTGAACTTGTCTTGTGATGACTCTTTGGCCACCTTTGGGAAATAAGACAGTGATCTCAGTCCAGCTCTTAATGAGAAGGTGTCTATGGCACCAACACCTTTACAACGGATGCTTGCAGGCATTGTTTGCAGCAGCCTCAGTAATCTGGTCAGGAAATGACACCAAAGCTGACCCCTCCAGCTCAGAGATGAAGCGAGACCAGCTACGACCTGTGTGGAGCTACCACACTGACACGTTTATGTCTAACATCAAATGATGTAAATTAGCAATAAAGTTACTGGAAAGAAATCCCCAACTTAGCAGTTTAAGTTAACCTTTAGTACTCATCAAACAAGACGGAACAACAATGTAGGAAATCAGATGCAAGACAGGCAACTGGAGATGCCTTTCAGAGTATGAGGCTTTGTACTGTCATGAAGCCTGGACCAGCCCAGGAAGGATCAGATAAAGCCCAACAAAAAGCAGTGCAGGAGCCATGGATTTTACAGAGCAAGTTCCAGGGTTTGACCTAACATGTAAGCAAAACCATATGAACAGCCAATGATAATTTGATTTAGCTGATTAACGAAAAAATAAAAAAGGTCAAAAAGTGATGGCAGAGAAGATTAACAGTGAGTGAATCTGCAACACGCCTACTGCCTGAAACAATTTGGCTATTCGTCATTAAGAAGAAATACTGTGAGGAGCTCATATATGACTGAACTAAATGACAGGAAGCAACTCCCATTGAGGGAGAATAAGGATGATGAATATGTTGGAGGGTGATATACATCATTCTCATTTGTGCTGTTTCCACTGATCTAGAGGAACTGAACACTAAAAGTAAAAAACCTCCTCAGAGTTTAACTAGGATTTTATCATCTGGTAATTTTTGTATTTAAAGGAAATGCATCTGTTAAACTTGGAAATTAAATTATGGGAACTCAATTTTGATTTTAAGTTTAGCTCAATAAACAAGACTGCCCAATTGGTTGCATTGAATGGGCTGGTGCAAGGTTTATTTGCCAGCTTCTCCTGTGTTGTTATTTAGGGAACAATTGTGTTTTGTCAGCAGAATTTGTTGCTTTTTGGAGCTTACAGAGAAAGCCTAGCAATAATCAGAAAACAGAACGTATGCATTAAACAGCAACTCAGCTTGCAGCAGAGTATTGTCTCAGACTCTGCCTCATGCTGATAAAATTTATTCACTCCACAGAAATTATGACAAGGAAAGAGTTTGATATTTACATTAAAAGACTTGCTCCAAACACTTATAAACTAATTCTGAAGAACAATGCAGAGCCATATAGGTCTATACCCAGTTCTTCATGTCTAGGAATCATCCAACTAAATTAGAATCTCCTCATCTCTTTAAAAACAAAGTACATTTTAGTCACAAATCTGGTGAACTCGTCACCAGAGCAACTTCTGGGAAAGCATTTTCCTAAGAGTGTGGAAGATCAACATTGGGATTGCGTAGCGCAAGCCTAGATTAACAACAGGGCGTGTCATTCCAAGGGGCTTGGCCAAAGTCATGACCCCGAGATCACCATGAGGCCAAAGGAGAGATTTGGCAGCAGGGCACTGGACATGAGACAAAGAACTACAACACAACTGCTGAGATAAGAACTTGGGACCCCCAAACAACCCATTGCTAGAGCTGGTAGGCCTCTAAGGGTTTGGTTTTGTTATGGTCTCACTTCTTGGCCTGTGCCATCTTGTTTCTACTGCCACTTCAAGAAGGGCTCAGGCTCACTTCTTAAGGTACTCCTAACAAATCCAGTTTCCTGATATCATCCAGGTTGGTTTGAAGCAAAGGTATCAAACTGAAAGAGAGTGGTGTTCCCTGTGGAACCCTCAAAACCCTTCAGGTTTCCTTCAAAAAACACCTCACAGTAATTTTCAATTCATTCTGAAGTGTAATTGAACTTACACAAAGTTTATGAAGAACAGGGTTCCACCACCACTCTTCCCCCGCCCTTTTAAGTGTTTTAATGGTGATAATTTACCTAAAAACAAATCCCTAAGCCTGGTCTTGTAACAGGTCTAAGACACTTCCCAAACATTCAAGTAGACGCTGTCATCATCAGACAAATACTTAGCACACTATTGATAGATAACATTGTTTTGAAAGGTATTTCAAGAGCAAATTGCTCACTAACATTTGAAGACATACTTTTTCCTCCCCAGAACAAAAGGGAAACCCCTCCAGTATTTTCACCTCAGAAGACTCGCCAGTAAAAGCCACACTATAAAAAAAACCTCAAAGGAGCATGTTTGAGCTGCATTTTGAAAACTCTCAAATATTAAGAGCTTGTTGCCATATCAATGAAATCAGAAGAGCTGAAACAGATCTGGCTTACAGAGACCACTTGTCCCAGTAGGATCCTGATTTAGGACACTGCTATACTGTGAGAGAACTAAGTCTGCAAGTCAGATCTTTAAACTAAAAACCTACAAAACACCCGTTTATCATCAGAAGATGCTTTCCTCTGGCATTCAAATCTGAAGATCCTTGGATTCTCTTGATGGTATGTCACACCTCTAACATAAGTATCAACAGCATCCTCAATGCTAGATAGTAACGTAAGGGTTGGATAACTGCCAGTAGGTGTGTGGCATGAAGGGCATCAAATCAGGGAAGCACCTTCATCAGAATAAAGATAAAAACATGACAAAAACAATAGTAAAGAGCTAAAGAGATCAAGTCAGAAGTGGGAAGCCAGCTGTTGCAATGTCTTCATCCTTTCTTGATAAACCTATTTTTATTTGTAAAGCACTCAGCTTCCGGAGGCGTTTATCTGCTGTGCTAACAACTTATTAGCATCATCTAACAATATAACTTCACATCTAATCTAGATTGCTGCTGTTTGTTAAAGACTTCAGTGTAATGCAGAAACTGATGTTGAATTCATCAAGCCACACAAAGGACAAGTCTACTCACTTATTCTATGTAAATCCACTTTCTTCAGTGTATTTATGCCTTAGTGCATGGTTACAGATATCTCTGAAGGGATCAGGGATAAATCCCCTGGCTTTTGAGGATTTACAGCCAAAGGGAGTCCAGGAGATACAGTACAATCTTGCTTTCAGGCTACGGCCTCCAGCAGCTCCCCAGGAGACCACAACCACCAAGGTTCAGACTGCTATAGGCACTATGTAAGCTTCTATGTCTAACATTTGAAGATTGAGGCTGAGTGGACATAAAAACAATCAAAAGTCTCCTTCACTGCATATATTATTCAGGTACGTGCATTTGTTAACCACCTAGCAGGAACAGGTTCTCAGGTGCCAACAGTACAGGTGCCAGAACAGATACCGGCATGCAGACTGGGAAGAGGAGAAGGTGTTCTCTGAACTGGAATATTAATGGTCATTTTGAAAGTTGGTTGTGCTGTAAGCCCTTTTGGTGCCCTAACAACACTGATAAAGCAGCAAAAATTGAAGTGTTTCTAAAATGATAGTATGTTATTCCTGAGGGGATGCCAATGTATCTACCTGCAAAAGGTAATAGCTCTGTTATGGAACACATTCCCAATAGTTTAAAACTCCCATAGATCAAAGGAAACGATTAACATCCTAAAGGTTAATGCCATTTGGTTGCTGTCGTATGAAGTGCACAATAATTTGATATAAAGACAAGTTCCTCACCTGGTGTAAAACACAATAGCTTCTGCATTTGTTTGTATTTAGCTTTTGCCCCATCACACATCCTCTGGAATTTGTAAGCTATTCTATGTCTGGTAATGTATAAGCTACTCCCCCTCACTTTACCACTCATTTTCAGAAACAGGTTTTATATTTCTTGGTTTTACGCTTGCAGAGTCCCTTCTACTTCGATTTGCCTTAAGGCAAACGTAACCATGCTGTAACCATGTGTTTGCTTACTGGAGCCACAGTAAATCTTTTTTTAAGGATTGAAAATATCCTTGGCAATGTTGTCCTGCCTTCCTAAAAAAACCAGTGTCCTGACGGGTTTCTAAAGCAAGTGCAGCTGGACTAACTCTGGGTGGCAATTTTCCTTAGGGGAGTCTGGCTTCACTTTTTAAAATTTGTGCTGGATGCCTCAGAAAATGCCTCCAGTTTCCAGGAGTCAGAAGGAAAAAGCAAAGAGGCAAGAATGTAAGCCTACAGACAGAACAGAGAAGATGATAGTTTCCTAAGACCATTTTGCCCTACTTACTGCATAAATAATTGGCAATAAAAACTTCAGAAAATTTAGCCTGCACACAGTACTAATTAGAAGATATTTCGATAAAGTAAACATTTTTGCACTCACGTCTTATCTGTCTTATTTCTGGAAACCTTGTGTAGCTAATGTCTGATATCCTCCCCTTCTCATTCCATTGGCTGACAGCGAGCATACAGTAAAACAGAAGAATGAAACATTTATAGGTAACAGATACCAGACTGGAACTTCCATATTTGTTTAGATTATTTTTCCACGGCTAACTCTTATTACTAATTCTTTACACGTGGCTTTACCACCAGGAGTTGGGAGTATCCTCAGTGCTCACCTGGTGCTGTATTGCATATTACACACATGGAGGCTAAGACAGTCAAAGCTATAAAGATCTAGGCATTTTAGTCTCACTGACCATCATTAAGAAATGCACTGGCATTAGAAAAAGATTAAACAGAGATATATAGTATCAGAGGTATCAAGCCTAACATGTATGTTGAAACCTCCTCTAACAATTTCAAAGTCTCCTAAAGAGGTGGAGGAGCATGTGCTATGTAACTTCTTCCTCTTTCAAAAACATGCACAGCAGGAAGCTTCATAAAAGGACTTTAGCCTCTGTCCAGTGTAAACTGGACAAATTGTTAGTGATTTTGAAACAATTAATTCCTGGCCTGTAACCTGTTCTGGTCACACTGGGGTGATATGGCTTTCTTTATCATCGGGATTGTTTTATTGCCCTTGAAGGTGTATTTTGGAAACTACAAATGAGATTTATGGCAATTGATAAAGAAGTGGTGGTCCAGCATCTGAATCAGTCCTTACAGCATATCAGGGAAGAGCTTACAGGAATGGAAGCTAAGCTGCTACTGAAGTTAAAAGAAAAGTCAGCTCCATATCATTCACTAAAGTTATTCTTATTTCTAGCTAAAGCCCCAGAGAACTTCCCTCAAGAAATTAATCTTAAAATGTCTCTAGGAAATGAGCACTTGAAATGTGGCTCCAGTATTGCTACCTTAGTAAGAAAGGAACATCTAACAACTCAGACCCTTGTTATTATGCTTTCATGTTCTTGCTCAATTTCAGAAAGCTTATTTGCAAAATAAGGTTATTCTGCTTCCTTCCTCCCACCTTTTGTATAAGCTACCTAAATGGTGTTCTTTTTTGAGCAGACCTTCTGTTACAGTCCTAATTACAGCACAGCAGACCCATCTCAGGGGCAGCCTTGATATATAAACTGCCATGCAGACAACTGCCACTATAAAAACCTGAATCTTTTCATTTCTTGACCCGAATGCTCAAGAACTGTCATTTTACTGTCACATTCACAAGATCTTTTTTGCATTTAATTCACTGCATAACTATAGCTTTCTGTACAGCCAGAATACTAAAGGACTGAAATAACTTCTCAGCCTACAGTCTATATATAACACTATAACATAATGTGATTTTAAATCTTTGTTACTGTACATGAGCAAGTAGCAGAATTTTTTTCCATGATGAGATGCAGTATTTTGTGCCAGGTTAAGCTAGGTGTCCATGAGTAGTTCCCACGGTTACTGTATTAAAAAGCAGCAACTGGTAAGATAGCTCATGTTTTAGTGAACATCATTTGCCAACCATTTTATGAGCACTATAAACACGAACTGTCTTCACCTTCATTTTACAGGATAACAGAACACAGTATTTAGCTTTCTCAGATTTACACGATTCAGAGATCAGAGCAGAGCTAAGTATTTCAGTATCCCAGAAAGCAAACTTGAGGCAACTATCGCTCTTCATTGCATACTAAAGGACAGGCTGGCTTAAGCTGCAGAATTAGTTTCCTCTGATTTTACCAGTTCCAGTCCATCATGACTGTGCCCTACTACAAAGGGGCAATTTATAAAGCACCTCATCTTTATGATTTTCACATGCATTGTACCAAAACATCTACCTAAGCAGTTTCCAAAGGATGAGCACCTGTGGGAGAGTGACGTTTGTGCTGTTCAGGATCTGACCATTCAAGACTGAACACTTCAGTGACTAGAGCAAAAAATACAAGTGGTACACTATTTATAGAGGGGAAATGGATTGTTTGAAAATGAATCGGTCGCTAACTCAACCTGAATATAGCTTCTAGGAATAATCTGCACTTCGTTGATTTCCATATTGTACATTACCACATTGCAGCAGCATTTCTATCCCAAGGCTCTCACCCTCCCCTGCATGGGCTGGGCCTTTGTTGAGTGTAAATACATCCCAGTGGGAAACACATCCGGTTGTTGCAGCTGCACGTGAAGGCATCAGTTCCCCTCTAAGGGCATGTCACACCCAAAACATCAAGCATTTAGTCTTCTAATATGCCTTATAAAACTTCATCTTCTTAACCAAGCTAGTGAAAGCACCGTAGAGTTTTATGGCTATAAAACCTAAACTCAGATGATAGTGTCTACATGCTGTGAACCACACAGCACCACGTGCTGTGGCATATGCGATCAGTGAGTTCTCCTTCAAGTCACCAACACTGCCTTTATTCCTACCCTGCCCTTCCCTCAGCTCAGAGGTGAAATTTCTCCCTGCAATGGAGGACATTATCCCTGTCATTACAAAGTTGATACTGAAGGATGAACTATGCACTGCTTCACTGAGAAGCCACCCTTAAAAAAACCCATATATTACACATCTGATCCTTAGCGTGCACCCAACAAGAGCAGCACAGGTTTCCAGCACAAGTGTGTAGTTTTCCTTTCATTTAGAAGTTACCATGGGAGCTGTGGATAAATGTGCTTGTACTTGGTGAAGAAGTATTAAAAATGGGCTTCTTCCGAAAATTTATATGATAGATAGCCATTTTACACCTGACAGTGCAGTTAGAGTCAGAGGGAATCTTCAGAAAACATCTAGTGCTTCAACGTTGTACAAGCACAACATGCCATTTATTAATATTTTAAGAGGAAAATTAGATTAGTACAATGAAAATATTGTACTTCTGAGTTACTGGGCTAACCCAAACCGCTATTCCAAACATGCGAAGTAATGTATTTCAAGAAGCTACTAGGTGCTACAACACAAAACCGGAGAAGTACACTGGATACTGGTATACAACTGGCATACATGCATCCATACAACACATCCATATTTTGCCACATACTGTGTCCTGAGATGTGCTAGGAAGAACCACAGGTTCTTCCTTCATTTACACTGGCATGACTGTACTGGCTTCAGTGGGACTGGACTGGCACAGCAGAAGGAATCTGTTCTTCCCTGCAGCCTTTTCCTCCAAAACGCAGCAATCAAGCTTCCTGTCAGAGCAGCTAACTGCAAAAAACCCACAGACCTTGGGTTTATCTGGAGCCATCAATACATATTTGTGGAGAAACCTTGAAGAATGTTCAGGTTTCTCAGCCCTACATGCTTCGAGCAATTTAACAATTGGAAAGAACGCATTTTTAAGTGAGCATTGTATAAACATTATTTTCTGCAGCCGTCTGCATCTTTTTTTCCTGCTGTAACCACACATACTTAAGTATGACTCATGCCCATGACAGGAGCCTGGAATTCCTGTGTCCCAAGCTATAAGCCAAGACAGCAAGTTATCCAGTTTCCACAGTCTCCTCCTGTCTTCAAATCCAGCATTTCCTCTCACCCAAACCTCCCTTCTATATAGTATTTTACATTCCAAAGTTTTAGAGATAGTCTTGTCCTCCTCTTCTGCTTTTTATACATAGAGGAGAAATTGTGGCTGCCCAACTCATATGGATTAATGACCATACTTCAAGATGACCCAAAGCTACAAGGTCACCCCAACTTTTTTGTGAAGCACCATAGTTTAGAGGAATTATTTACATATATATATAAAAAAACCACAGCAGCTGTACTAATATCTTGACATCTACTATTCCTGGCCATCAAGCCTGCAGTAAGGTCTGTGTTAGCTCATTCTTTGTGCAAGGAATTCTGCAAGGCAAAGAACATGATGCATTGAGTATTAGCAATTTAACAGTATCCTCTAAAAATCTCTGCACATACCTCACAGATATTGCACACCTCTTTTGTTTCAATGAGCTGATATTTGAACAGTTACAACAGCATTGGCTGATTCTCTACTTCAGCTGGGAACACAATTAGCATAATTGGCTGTTATCTACATGTAACAGGGACCTGGGACACATTCTCAGCAGGCATGCAACAACTCTGACCTCAGAGGATCCGTGCTAGCTTACACTAGGGCTAAATCCATCCTGTAGTGCCTGGTGCTTTTGTTACAACACTCACTGCTCTTCTGCCCTCATAGTGAAAAAGCAAGCTGGAGATGAATTACAGATGCAGACAAAATCTTCCAAGCCACATTCAATTTGGTTTCTTTATCATCACTTAGTCCAGATACCATGAAACATTCAACTGCACAAAGGCAGAGACTCAGATGTCATATTAATGTTATCTATTATCCTATGCCTTTAGGAAGGGAGAAGGGAGCTTTCCCCTCTCCAAGCTGCATATTTTTAACATCTGCTATTTTAATGCAATTTTAAAAGATTATTTCTGAGCTCTGGAGCAAAGAGCTCACTGGATGGCAGAGTCCCACAGAGCCTAAATTAGGTGTTTCAGGTCACAGAAATATCTTATTTCAGCCGCTTTTTTTTAGAGGCACACAATACCTGGGGAGAAAGTTCTGCTTGTTTGCATCTAGCAACACACAGTGTAGAAGAATGAGGATTTATTTAAAGCTACATTTTATACATTTTTAAAGAGAAGATGACTGTTTAAAGATGTTGAACACCAAACTCAGATTGTACTTTTAACCCCTTTCCTGGCAGTGTGGAGAGGAAGCTTACCAAATAAACCAGAAGATTTCCACTAGGAAAACTCACCTGCCCTACACAGGGGTATCAGTGAAGTCCGTGTCCTAAGGCTCACTGTGCAAGGGGGCTGTGGGAGGGAAGGAAAACCCCTATCTCGAGCTTACACACACTGTGTTTTGGGCTTTTGCACGGGGGAAAGCCTCTATCCGAGCTGCATCCGCACAAACGAACAGAGGACTGCGGAGACACTGGTACACACACCCCGCTGGTGCTGGGCTCACCTTCGAGCCAAGCGCATCTTTACATGCACGGGGATTTCCCATCTAACTGCCCCTACAGCCAGGGACACAGAACTGGGGAGATTTAGCTAAAATAGCCCCATCTTGTGACTCCTGAAAGTATTACACAGCACTATTCAAATAAGTGATTGTTTCTATTTTAGTTCTTTGGAACTAAACAGCATCTTGTAAGACTCTAAGAGGTTTCCCTTACACTTTTCATCATAGAGCAAATACATTTTTAACATACGGCTAGCAGATTAACAAGAGGAGATCTGTTAACAGGAGACCACCACAGAAGCGATTCCCATGAAGTGGCAGAGTCCCTGCAGAGCTCAGGCCCATTGCTTGCAGCCAGAGCTGCCCTCCACATGCCTTTCCCTATCTGTGTTTGGAGAACGTGCTCCCCAGCCATTGCGGGTAAATATCTTCCAGGGAAAATACTGGATCTCTGCAGGCAAGATCAGGTCTCAATAAATTCCTAGTACACAACTCTCTACAAAACAGGGTGGGGAAACAGTCACACAACTCAAATGCAGAGAAACAGTGGTTAATATAAGGGGCTCACCAAGGCAGTGCCCACTGCACAAAAACCCTTTCCAAACCTGTATGCCCAATCCATTCAGGACCAGTCAGAGACCTCACACTGCAGCAATGCCCCTTTAGAACAGAGAGCTGCCCGAGACGCCTGACTGCATTCGCCTTTTGTCCTAGAAACATGGACTTAATCATGAAAATCTGACACGGCTGAAGTCAGCAGTTTTGATCTCATGGATTGTTTGTACACTTAATACAGAAAGGCTGTATCTGATTTTGTTGGTTCCCACTAACAATCAGTGCAAAATGATGAGGTATTGATGCTATCTGAATTCTTTCCTCATTACATCAAACTTAAGAAAACATGCTGTGGCAATTTGCACTTGTGACATAATGAGTGTCAATTGCTACAAAGGAAGCACAGACAATCTGAGAACTAAGGGATGCGAGGATTAAAGCGATTCTCTCAGACACCCACTTTTATCTTAACTAGGAGGAGCCTTGCTATTAAATTCCACAAGCAAACACAACTCTGAAAAACTCAGTTGGTAACAGTGCCTGATCTCCCACGTGTTTTCCAGTGCAAGGAAGCATTAAGAGGATCTGGTTCCCCTTAGGAAAGCCACAGGACTGTTGTGCCCCTTTTTCAAGTATTGACAGTGACCCCCCACACACAGCAGGAAGGAAAGCTTGAGTCACAGCTTCCCCAGCACACCAGTCTCCATCCTCAATTCATCTCTGTGCTCTTCCCAAGTTCCCACACACACACACTGTCTGTATGCCTCAAATTTCCTCTCTAATTGTCTTTGCATAAAAAACCACCCCCTTGACTATCTCAGAAGCACCTCTTTAGCCCCCGTGAACTCCCTTCACCCCAAGGCTGCTGCAGCAGTAATCCAACACATCTGTGAAGGGCCAGATGCTTTATCACTGGCTGTACAAACAGCATCACTCCTTTGGGCTAGGCTCGGCTCACAGTGTAAGAGGGATAAGAGAGCAGTACTTGTTTTGCCTATGCTGCGTCTCACACAGCAGCGCAAGGCTCAGGATGGGCAGAAACCCCACACATCTCCCCAGAAGCCGAGAGCCATCTGCAGCCTGCGCTGTGTCCTCACCTGCTTGCTAATGGCCTCCAAAGGAGTTCATTTAAAGCTTGCTTGGTTAAGTATAAATTGTTTAGTCTTTGCAGTGTAGACATGCCTAATCCACAGCTGCATGAGATTAGATCAAACACTTGTTACTGTTTTGCTAGGGGAAGCAGACTGTTTTTAAAATGGGGGGGAAGGTTGGAAACCTGTGTCATTTCCAAATAGACTGCAGTAACTGATCTCAACTAAATAAGAAAGTTTCCTTAATTTTTTTTCCCTGTCACCTAATTTCTGTTTTGTTGCCTTTTTTATTCTCTTGTTATGACTTGTCTTGAGACTAAAAGCTCTTTATGCAGAGATCATCACTTTCAATACATTATACAGCACCAAGCACAAGAGAACACTAAGCAGATGGGCCTTTAGCACGATCAAAAAATAAATGCATAATCATATGCTGCATCTCTAACCTACAGGGATCAAATCTGGTATAGCATGCAAGAGTCCTGGGGCAGGACTACTCTTTCATTCCGCAGCACACCAAGGCAGTGCAGCAAGCCACAACCTAAAGTTAAGCTTTTAGGTTTTAGAATTATGTACTTAAAAACTGTACATCTTCTGACTTTGAGGCATGGTCCAGGTTGGCTCCTGGCTCCATTACTGAAATGCTGTAGCTGCAGAATGCTGAACAGTAATTGGAGCATACACTGGTAAAGACCAGATACCGGCAGTAAAGTGGTTATTCACATACTTTTTTGGTCCCTGAAGTCTATTTCAGCTGGCTGCACTTCAGTGTAATCACCTTGACACACAGACACAAGAGGAACTTCAAAGAACTCCTCTGTGATAAAACAGCAGGACTTGTCTAGCTCAACCTTTGCAGCTGAGGGCTCCTGCTTAAGCAGATACAGTTGATGCCCCAGTTGAGTAGACCTAAAAAAGGAGATTATGCAAGTCCATTTGCTCTTGCCTTCATTCCTTCTGTCCCCCAAATGGGCTCAAGCTTTGCCCTGTCAAACTCTGTTTGAGAAACAAGGTGCTCCATCTGTTAATCTTGTCTTGTTGCTTTTCCTATAGAAGTCAGTACAGTGGCTTTCCAAGCTAAAAATCAAGGCCTCCAGGTCCCTGATGCTGTATGTCTAGAGGAAGCATAATTACCCTGACCTTATAGGTAGGGAACAGACAGATTAAACAGTTTGCCTCTAGACTATTCAAAAAGCCCTTAGCTGAGCCCAGGGCTGAATTCAAGTTCTGCCTCCCAGCCAGTCCTTCAGTCAGACCTTGCTTTCTTCTCTCCAATAGGATCTGTGACTTTTCCATAGAAAAACTGTAGAAACTATTAACATTTCTGCACATAAATTTCCACATATGAGGTTGACAGAAGAAGGAAGAAAAATAAGACAGTGGGGAGTTAAGTCAGAAGAGGTAGCATATGATAGCTGTCAAAACTGTTCAGAGCTGTGATTCCCAGGTTTACACATCCAAGGAATTGAGTCAGCTTCCTCCCAATAAATATTTATTGGGACCACTGACCACTTCCAAGGTCAGCATGTGCCAGATACTGACCTTAAGTACAACAGCACAAACAGCTTTTAGCAATCATGAAATTCATCATTCTCCAGGTGCTGATAAGCCTGTTCCCAGCCCTACTCCAACTTTGTTATTTTTAATAACTTATTCTGGAAGGATTTGGAATGTGAATTCCCTTTTCCATTCGTTCCTTTCTGTTATTACAGTCAGGGATTCCAGCAGTTGGTTTCAAGTGATATTTACTGCTAAAAGCCTGTCAGACATGCTGACTGGTAAATATTCATTACACTGAAAAAAGAAACCCCTCTTTCTATTCATGTACTGGATTTCTGCACTCCAGGCAGTCAGCTTCACACCAACCCAGACAATTTCATACCAAGGAACAATTTCGTTTTGAATTCTAGAACTTCAAATATTAGCAGCAGCAAAGAAAACAAGCACCAAAAAAAAAAAATTGTGTTTCCAGTGACCTATGTAACTTCCCTCAAACAGCCAGCAATGTTCTTAGCCAGTAAATGCTGAAGTCTGTAAGCCCCAGCTCTTTGTTACATCACATATTTCTGCTAGGCCTTAAAAAATCCCCCCCCCCTTCCAGTTCAGTCTTGCTGGGGAGATACTGCACTGGGACCTCAGGAGGGGACACTGAGCTCTCAGGGACTTGTGCTGGTTTGTCACCTCCACACCCTTCCAGCCCCTACCTGCCACAAAACTCCTTGGGTGGCCAAGGTAACCCTGATGGCTGCAGCAGCCTCACTTACCCACTTCATGAAGAAGGATATGATCAGCAGGTCTGACAACACCCCTACTTCCTCTGTAACCCCAGGATTTCCAAGGAAAACCTCAGACTACGGGTGCCTATACAGGACCTCAGCTAGAGGAAACCTTTGACTCAACCACAAGGCTCCAGGAAGCCCTTTTCACCCTGGAAAAAGGAACCAGTGAGGTAGCAGTTTCCCAATTCTTCTTTCATTTCCCCAAGTTTCACAGTTGGTTGACAGAAGAGGAAAACCCAGCCTTGTCAGATTTTTGGGGCATGTCCAGTGCACACCACACTCAGGTTTTCAAATGGAGGTCTGAAAGACTTTCAAACATGCCAAACTGACATAAAAATCTAGTTGGTGACAGTAACAGATACAGAACAGAGTCTGGGTTACAAAACAAGCTCACAGAGTTTTTGGTCATTCAGATGCAGCTCATCTGCAGCACATACTGTGCAGAACTATTACAAAAACAGTCCTCCAAGAGCTCTTCCCAACATCTGCACTTTTTAAAAGTCACAATTAAGAGCTGTTGAATGTTCTGTTCCTGCCGTTTTTCCTAAAAATCATCTCTTGGCAGATAAACCAATGTTACATCTTTTCTGCTGCAATGTCCTTCCTATGCCAGCTACAATGCCAAGTACTATTTACGGCCACATAAAACCAGAATGCGCTTATACAAGATTGTCTTCATAAACCCAATTTAAGGAGGAATGGCAAACAGATCAGCTTCTTTGTGTAGTAAAACCATTACCACAAATCTAGGATCTAGAGAACTGCAAGCCTGCATAGCAACAGAAAAGTTTGACAATTGAGTCTTGTCCTCACTCAGGTAACGCTGGAGTACCTGCACCTAGACCTACGGTCCTCCAAGAGATCAGGAAAACCCTAGGATCTGTCATGGACCCAAAAGGGGGCAAAAGTACAGTCCGTGGAAGAGGATAATTGTTTCTGAACTACCTCAGCTCCTTTGCAGACCTTTCTAGTGGTGACAGACATATTTTGCTATTTTGTTAAGTTTAATTCTCACTGGTCCTTGTCAGTTTTTGGATAACACATCAAGACCTTTTTCTCCAGTCCCCACTCCTAATACAGGTAATGTCCTAATCTCCCAGTCTCCATTAGATGTCCTTCCTCTCTTAGGAGATGGGACTGGGCATGCAAGAGGCTGAAGCCTCCCCTGCCCTCCACCTGACAGGAGGAGGGAGAAGAGCTGGGCTGGCAGCACACCTGCCCACTCTGCCCAGGACATCTCTTACAGGTGTAAGGCACAGTAAGAGTATACAAGCACTACCATGCCTGTTTACTTGCCATAGTTTTGCATTCCAGCCTTCTACTAAATTAACCCTGACATACACCATTGCAACCTCATTTACAATCAGACAATTATTTCAAGGTAACACAGCAGCAGCACCTTGGAGAACATAGCAAACCAGAAACGCAACCCTGAGGGATGGTGTCATCGAGCGCTAAAGAGTAGGTGATATGACTCATACCATTACTGCATATTACAGGATGCTAATTATGGCTCAAGAACAGCGGTGAGATATATAGGTATGGAAAGAGTGTGGAGTCTCTGAAAATGGTGGACAGACTATGAGAACAAGACCTGCGTTAGACTGCAACATGAGATACGATTTCAAAGGGAACAAATGAAAACATTGAAAATAATGGGTTTCTTGCAATTATAACATTGTCAGCCTCTGGTGTTATTTCTTTGAAAAACTACAAGCTTTTCCCTGTAATGATCAGGAGGAGGGCATGTGTACACATATGTAGGCAAAGACATTTTTAAAGCCTACTTTCAATATACTTTTAAAGTTAAAAAAGTCAAGGTGGAAACTTCATATTGCAACAATCTTCGTTCAAACGTCCTTTAGGGTTTTCACAAACCCAAACCACGGTGACTATTCAAGCAAGGAGACAATGAATCAAACATTTCCTTCTCTTAGAGCTGTTGCTGGAGGGATGCAGTCCTCAACTAATTGACTGTCCCTTCTTTCCCAAGGAGGGAACCATTACTATGTATTGTACATTAGATGTTCCTGTGACCCTGTTTTCTCAACTCAGACCACTCCTTCCTTCTATTCCATATCTCAGGAAGTTCCTACAGCATCCATAATTGGTACACAAGCAGAGTGCTCAGCCACAAAACATCCATAAGCCCTCTTCTAATCAGCACAGCCTATGCTGGGATACCCCACACTCCACAGCTTTTTTGCCATATCTGACCACAACACATCACATGAAAGAAGTTTCCAGTAAACTTTTGTATGAGCGTGGGTTTACATCAGGTTCTTAAATTATCGCAGTGTAGGTTACTGTAATTAATTGGCCTATAATGCCAAAACTTCATGGTATTTGCAAAGAGGCGGCAAAGTATTTAGACTAGGATTTTTCAGAAGCACTGAAGGATTGTCCACATCAAAAAGTCCTTAAAATCCTTCTAGAAATTGCTTCTTCACTTTATTTTAATCTTTCTATAGAAGTAACACATTTAACTGGTGCAGGGATACTGAACAACTAATGAAAAGGTCAAACCTAGCAACTAGAGCTATTTCAGTATGAGGTATTATACCATGCCCATCTATATTAAAAGAACTTTAGCAAGGTTTCAAAGCCAGGTGTTCAATAGTTGAGATACCTGTTGAGCCTTTGTGTTGCTTCCTGAAAAGCCTGTATTATGATACCGTCTAATTACATGATCACATCCTATTTTTATCCAGATGTTCCCCATCTCATTCAAGACACAGAATAAATGACAATATTATGTTTCATCTTCTGTCACTGGTACTTACCCCATGGTCCTATTTACTGCATGCTGCTCAAAGTGTGCACTAAAGAAAATATTTCCTTATGGTCCCTTCCAGTGCTTAGCACTCTTGCATCCAAACACTTCAAACATCAACGAATATCTTTTCACAGTAAGACAGGGAGATGAGGTGCTTTTACTATGTGTATGCAAAACAGACTCTGCACCTAAGATAACGCACTCCAGACCTTACCCTCAGCCAGCTAAGACCAATTTTCAAAGCTCTTGACATTATATTTGGTTCTTGACATAGAACCATACAAAGCCAAAACTGGCTTAAGAAGCTGTTTGGAACTCTGGGCACTGAGCAAAACTGACTCCAAAATAATGAATATACAAATGGCAGATGCTGATAAAAGACTAATTTCCACAAGAACCCATGGTGGGCACAGTTAAGCACGTTTGAAAGGCAAGGCTCAAACTGCCCTTCCATAAAGCTTGCCTGTTCTCCCTGCAGTTCTCAACTTCTCCTGCAACTCCCCTTACAGCATGCCCACACAGAGGTTCAGGTGTGAAGTGATTCTGGTAGCAGAAGGACCAGCCACTCCCTGAGCACAACCAGGTGCAGGGAAGGGGTGAAGACTCAGTTGGAAATGGTATCCCCTGATCCTGCACTCAAAGGGTCAGCAAAGGCTCCCTAGGCAGCCTTTGTCCCATCATGCCGTGCACCACCTTCTCCTTTGAGACCTCACCATTTCACCTGTTTGCGTGCAGTTTCCTAGGCTTGCCTGTTTTAAAATTACTCTTCCATATGCAAGTCTTCAGACTCTTCACTCTTAGTTTTCTTTTCCCTTCTCCCCATTTAGCTTTTAACCTTTCTGCAGGCCAGCCAGCCACATTCATTCCCCAGCTCCTGGGTGCCACATGGCCACCAGAAAAAGATGTGGAAAGCACACTGGAGTCTCTGCTCCCACTTTGTATCTACTTTCCCAGCAGACTTCTGGGGAAATGCTGATGTACCCTAGGAGCTAAGCCCAGGCTTACCCAGGATGAACTGGGAAACAGCTACCAAACCAAATAATTTCAGAGTCTGCAAGACTGGAGAGCATGTAAAGATGTCTCACTTGGTCATGTTTGGACAGCTCTTCTCCACAGGAGCAGAGGCCATCCCATTAAATCAAAACACTCTGTATTGGAAAGGTCAGTCCATAGCCCTGTAGCCTTAGACCTTTACAAAGGGAAGTTTATAAAAATAAACCTAACCACACCTATATAAATAGGTACTGCCATTCTTGCTGAAGCTTCCCAAAAACCTCCAGCTTGCAGATACACAAACTGTAAAGTTCTAGTCCACAGTAGTTGAATTCTAATGAAGTTTGGAAGAAAGGGACAACAGACCACTTTACCTGTAGCTCCAGCTCCTCCTGTAGCTATGCAGATAATTGGTTTTAAGTAGCTTCTTTAAACTACTGAAGTACCACCAAGTGAAAGCAGTGCTTCCCAGGCAGGCCTGGCTGCTGGCTGAGGGGTCAGCCCCAGGGTCCCACACTGCCAACAGCTCCCCTCAACTGCCAGCTGGGTGCAGTTGGGCTGCACATACAGACCTGTCCTGGTTGCTATGGAAACAATTGTGATCTCAGCACTATGATGAAAGAGGGGCTGAAAGGGAGACCAATGAGCTCAAATTAACATCCGCACATGGATTGTGAGCAACTGAAGTCAAGAGCACCAGTATCGCACAGCTTGCATTTATCTACTATGAATCTAAAAATGCACTTACAGACTTAAGTTTGAATTCAACACTTTTGATGTTTCCAAAAACCCTTTAGCATCCTGTGCTGAAGTGTGGATATGGCTGTTCTGTAACAAAATAGACAAAAAGTGACAAGCACATAAAAGCACTTCTGCTTCCACTGCCACCTCCCTTCCCACATGCACATCAGAGTCAGCGTGGCAAGCTCTGCAACTTTCCCATGAACTAAAAGTAGTAACATTGGAGCGAAAGTATTGAGTGTCAGTGGTGATGATGAGAAAGTTTTGTTAGGAAAGAACAGATACCATCTGACACATGGAACAGCAACAGTAATTTGGAAATTAGAGACTCAGGCATATGCTTTCTAAAATTATCCATGAAACTAAACCCAAGGGCAACATACTTAAAATACACTTACAGTGAGCCCGTAGACAGCCTGCATGCATGCAGGCTGCAGGACCACTGCCTAAACAGGACTCATAAAGCAGCCTCCCCTGTGTTGGACCTAGAGTCTGCCTTTGAGTGAGCACGGACTCCAGCATTAGCCTGTCTTCCCCACCTCAAATGCCTATGCCTCCAGCACCACATGTTGTTATAACATTGCTAGCAAGACATTCGGACATACCTTTGGAGCTCTTGTTTCATGCCAGATTGGTCAAAGTATTCCATATTTATTTTATTGCTGCCTAATTGACTTTCCTCCCCCCAGGACAGCACTAAGCACAGCCAGAACATTTATTTGTTTGATGCAATGTTATTTTCAACCAGCTGCAGAAAAAGTTGGCTTCCCAGTCAGCCTCTCAAGGACAAAAGTGACACCGCAGCCGATATTTCTCTGAAAATAGCCCCAGTTCCCCCTCACCACAACCCTGTCTTCAGACAGCTATCCCTGGATTTGTTGCTGCCCAGTAACTCACCATGCACTAGCAGGGGGAGCACAGCCCCTCCTGGCACACAGCAGTGCTGGGCCAATGGCAGTCAGATGAAGACAAGGCAAAACATGGGCACTGGTTGATGAGGACAGTGCTCAGGAGATGTTAATTTAACTCTTCTCAGTCACAGCTTCCCCTGGGGAGCTTGTGGCCTGTCATGGAAGATACCTCTCCCCATACTAGAAGCAGACAGGATCTCTAGGTCTTTTTGAAGCAGAGAGGATAAAATTCTCAAGTGTCAGTGAAGCAGCATAAGTTATATCAACTAAGAGCTTTGCAAGTTTCTCTTTTTACCAGCCATTCCCCACCTTCCCGTCACTTTATCAAAACCTGCAGTTTCAAACAATCTCCTGGTGTCAGAACAAGAGACTTTGACACTAAGCCATGCAACAGAAGCGCTCTTGCTCTGCAGTTACCTTACACCACTTGCACTCCAGTGACACAACCCACTGAAATCAGCAACCCTCTTTTTTCCTAAGGCTGTTGCTGTTCTGGGGAGCACAGGAGGAGTGCCACAAGCCTCATATCAGACAAGGTAAAATACAGTTCTTGCTGTATATGAAACAGGCAGACACAGGGAGGAGCTACAGGAGGAAGCTCACAGTAAGAAACAGCCCTAGGAACAGCCATGAGCAGGGGAGTCAGTTCTCATGCTCCTAAATGACATGTGTGCCATCCCACCTTCACATGTGCATGCATGGGAAAGAGGGATTCAGTATTACTGGCAAAAATCAAGTCTTTGAGAAAGGATTTTGATGGTGAAGGGAATGACTTAATGGGATAGCTCATGAAAAAAGTGTGAGAGTAAGAACAGTGACACTTGTGGAAGAAAAAAGATTAATAGGGGCATCAAGAATGGCATCATTAGCCTGGCAGAGGGAACAGTAATAAGCAACCAGGTTGGGTAAAAGCACGTGGGAGTTACATAGGTAGTCTGGATAATCAGACAACATATGGCCAGTTTGAGAATAAAGCTTTCATGAGGTCAGTGAGGAATTAATTCTGCCACAAAGCTTGGAAGCACAGAAAGTTTATTTAAAGGGATAGACAAATCCTAATGAGTTATGTATATTCTTCAAAAGCTAACATGCAGAAGGCATAACATCATTTCATGCTAAGGCTGCAGTCAGCTGCACTGGGACTAGACCCTTAGCCTTCACAGTTCAGGTTGCATTGATTTTGATTTGGTGTTTGTGAGCACAAGTACTGCATTTGCCCTGTGTGCTCAGGCTGTTAACCTATAAGAAACCACCATGCTCTTTACTGGTAACTCCACATTCTGCTGGTGCAAGAAGGTTAAGGAGTGGGATAATGAACTTGTCCTGACCCTATACCCTCTAAAACAGTAATAGAGCCAAGTATGCAAGGTGGGCTTAGACAATCTGGAAACACAAACAGGGAAGGCATTCCCTTGCTCCGGCAGGAGACCTGGTAATCCTGCAGCTTACCTTCCTCCCAACTACTCAGTATAACCCTGTTACCACCCTGAAGCAGCAGTTTGCATAAGGTAACATACTTCGAATACTTCAGGTTAAAACCTGCCCAAAAGTCAAGACAAAACTTACTCTATATAGCAGATCCAGCTAAAGATGTGCATCAGGCCTTCAGCAGCACATAGGCTGGGCAAAAAAAAAAATCAACCCAGAGCCCTTACAATTTGAGTGAGGCTGCTGGATTCAGGTCATCCGTTTCAGTGTTTCACTGAATAAGGGTGTCATCCCAGGGATGACTGTCTCCTTTCCAGTAGGATGACCAGTTGTCATCCTTACCCTTACTGAACAGACAGGGCTCTTGTCTGAACATCTACAGTAAGGAAAACAGCCAGGTGAATGATTCCTAATTTTGGCACTGTGAGCAGGGAGTGTAAAGCCTTTACTGACCACAGACACTATGGTTTTCCCTCTTGTATCCATCAACATAAGTGTCCGGTAAACAGCACAGTTGGTTTATGACTTTATAGTTTTACACTGCAGTCAAGACACCTAGAGCCTGCAGTACTGCACATTTGCACCTCCTGCAATGCTTTAGCCCTGCAGTAGTTGAACACCACATCCAGAGTCAGGATTAACATTTAATGCCTTTAGGATGTTGTGGCTAATAAAGGCCAGGAAAATGTTACAGAAGAACCCTGGAGCTGGTTCAGAAAGTGAAGACACAGTTAACAGGGAACAAAAATCCTTCTCAAGCTTTTCAGCAAAAGCTGAGGTTTGGGTTTGACAAGAAGATTCAGGTCTCATGGAGACATTCAAGGCTTGGGCCAAGGTCAGGCACAATACAAAAGAAAACAAGTAAATATTCATACCTTTATTAGTCTTTATAAAAATTCAGTCCAGCTCCAGGCCCAGTTTTCTTATCATTTCTGTCACCCCTATGAACTATGTGCTATTGATGTATGTGCCCAATGCAAAGATTAAAGAACCACAATTCAAGAGGGGTTAACTTAATTCCCTTCTGCAGGTGCTCTGCAGTATTCCATACAATTTGTGGCCAGGAATGTTTTATTACTTCCATGCAAGAGGACTTATGACAAGTGCAGTTGCTCAGCCTTGGTTAGCTGAAGCTGCTGCACAAATGCCAGATCACAGAAGAGGCTGGGGAGGGGACAGGACATGAAAGGGAAGCTGGCAGGAGGTTCCTCCCAGTTTAAGGACAGAAAGCAGAGACAGCTCTGATATAGCAGGATGATGGGCAAATGCACAGTCCTTTAGACTGAGAGGGATGCTCACAGCAAGGGTTGGGGCAATGCTGCCATTGCTTTTGGCTCCTAAGATCAGAAAAGCCATTTGTGGGGTGGAATTTCCTTCCAGCTGCCTCAGTGCTTTCAAGAATAAGAGCTAAACCTGATAATTTACTTCTGAGTTTGGGAATAATAATCCAGCAGCATGAAACTCTTTCACCTAATTTAGAAGAAAAGAAAGCAAAGACTATCAGATTAATCCTGCTGGTACACAAACCATTTGAGAAATGCATTAGTAGAAGCTGTGCCACTACTTGAAGCAGACAAAGATATCACAAAAGATAGTCTTACTCTGAAGGCAGGAGAGAGGAGCTCTGCAGCCACAGAAAGCTGCTGCCTGCCACGGGCTGGTCTCAACCCAGCTTCAAGTGCTGGAAGGGGCATTTCTCCAAGCACCTATACTTGCATTTACATACCTGCTCAGGAACAGAGAGTGTGTGTTTTCCAAGTCACCCTTCAGCCTCTGCTGGGCTGCTCCCTAGACTTGGTTTAATATAGTGGATGTTGTGTTCAGGGAGCTGATGACTTTATCCATCCAAGGGGATGACTAACCACTTTCTGGAAGTTTAAGTACTCAGACCACTTTGAGACACCTGGCTAGAAGGTGCTATCCAGGAAGAAAAACAAGCAGCTAAAACACAGGTTGCTCCCAAGGTCATGAGAAGGGCAATATATTCATTAAAATAGAAATTCAAACAAAATATTCAGAAATAGAAAAACATGTCCAGAAAGGCAGTTTGGCAGCTGGCAATCAGTTTCAGAGTTTGACATCTCTGAATAATAGGGTCCACCTAAATACATTTTTTACACTTTTTTACATCAGCTCTTAAAGTCAGACCTCTGTCCTGCAGCTGATTCAGAGCTCTGCTCATGATGCAGAAACATTTACAGGTCTCACCAAGACTGCTCTTTTGTAATTTAATATAAATGCCAATTTCAGCATGCAAATTAACTGTGAGGCCAACTCTTTGAAGAGCTGGCTATCCTCAATTCCCAGTGAATTCAAGGAGAGTCAAAGCATCCATAAGGCACAGGATCAGAGTATATTAGAAAATGGATGATTACCATGCTATGAAATCCTGATACATTCAGCTAGTTAATGCTTCTGAGGAATAGAGGGAAGCCAATAATAGGAGCTAATAGTTCATTCCAAAGAATTAGAGGAAACTAGATGCAGTCAAATTCTGTATTTCAGACTAAATATTGTTAATGTGTTTCTGAATAGGTGGACACAAAAAAATCAGACAGTTTTAAGTATTCTCTAGATAGAATAATTAAGGTTCCATTGTGACATGTCTCTGTAGGCATTTATTTTCCATTAATAAAGGATATGAATAATTAAACTATAATTCTGAGAGTTCTAAAGAGATACTCCATTTTATTCAAAAAGTCATTGACTGGATTACAGGAAAAGTCCATCAAGCTCCCATATACCTTAATAAGGCAAAGCAAGAGACTTGAAGGGCAGGCTCAGGATAGAGGAGGGACAGGAAGGCAGGAGAGCAGTGGCAGTGACACCCCACTCCTGGCTGGGATGGCTCCCCAAGCCAGGCTCGGCAGGTGTGCATCCTGGGTCACCTTTACCTGTCCTCCAGGGATTCCCTCACTTCCTGCCCATGTGTTTGCTCTATACATGGGTAAGGTTTCACATGAGCATCATTGTACTGACACAACACTGCATCTCAGCCTGGGATTTCCACAGGGGCTTATGGGACACAGCTCCCCTCTGCAGGCAGAGTTCAGCTCCTAATTGCTTTACATTTCTTTGAAAGTCTCAGACTTAAGTTCTCCAGCATTTGTATTATCTCTTCATACACAAATACTGACTCCTGAAATCTACGTAAATCAGATTATCCAGTCGCCAGGGACTGTAACTTAAGCATAATGCGTAAGCACAAGCACTTTCTGATTACATGTACAGTCACGCTCCACAAAAAGCTGCTGTAATAAGGGAAGGTTATTCTTTACCTGCAGAGGTACCTGAGAGAGGCTGGGGCCTCTGCAGTGACAGAGCATGGCACCGAGCACGGGTATTGTCACTGCTGTCTGGTGCCCTCTCCTGGCACTAACAGTGACACGACCTGGTAAATCCTGGCTAGATAATGACAATCAAGGTATTTCAGCCCAGAATGCGTCTTCAGGACTGGGTGGAAACTGGTTAAACCATACACTAGAATATAGTTTTACATCAGATGAGCATAAGGTACTGATAGAATAACTTTTTTCCTCTTTTCTTGGTGGAGATTTCCTTAAATTAACATTTTGGGGAAAGCAAAAGCTTCCTGCTCCCCAGAGGAACAGAGAGTTTAATTTTGGTTACAAACATCTTAGCCTCAAAAATGAAACTGAACTACTTTTGTGAAACACTTCTGATTAGAAACAAGCCTTTCAATTTTAGAACTTCTCTCAACCGAAGAGCCATGCAAATAAAGTCCCCATCACCCAGAAAATTTTCTCTGAGCCTACCTTAAAAAGAAAGAAGTTTCAGCTGGGTAATTTTTCCCAGAAGCAGGAGTTAAAACCCTGAACCAGATAAATATTTTTAGGACAGGTAGCTGCAAGTCATAAGATTTAAAAGCCTAGAAGATGTACCTGTTACCCCATACAGAATCATTCTCCAGTTGAAAGCCTGTACAGAAGATTATATAGAGTATTGTGATTTCACTGTATAATTTGTGCATGACCAGCTGATCAATACTGGCAAAATCCTGGTCTGGAAGACATGGAAGCAGCTCACAGATACATGATATAAGTGTTTACAGTAAAGTGTATTGCCTCCTGTCTATAAAGGAAAGCCAATTTAAAACAGACATGTATCTCCAATTCTTTATTTTTAAGCAAGTGGAATTTTAAAATTGGCCTACTTATTAGTCCCTTCAGTATGAATTATATTGACATTAATCACACATTAGCTCCCCAGTTGAATATTCTCCATCTTGTATCCACAACTACACACGCAATTGGAAGCAAGACTTCACTCCAACTCAGAATTTTAAGAGATCTCTTGCATAGCTGTTGAAAAAAGAACTATTAAATCTAGATCATTAGCACAAAATTTTCTTCAAATGTGTTCATGAACAAGGAGTCTGAGATGAAACATGGCAAATTCAAAATTAGCAAAATTATATTGCAAGGAATCTGTGACTAACCAGCCAAGCTGGCTGTCACAACTGAGAGCTTTACTGAGTTGAGGCACTGATATGATTAACAGCCATGTAGGCCACCACCAGCTAGGTTACTTTTAACTTTCAAATAGACCTGTGTAAGTTTTGAAAACTAAATTCTCATTCTACACCTAAATCAGCTTCCAGTCATTAAGCTTATGAAGCAACATACTCTTAAGCATGCTTTATGCCCAGCATTTATCTATACCTCTTCCTCCGAAGCACCATCTGAGCACACAGGACACAGGCCTGGATCCTCCATGTCCCAGCCCAGAACCGCTGCTTCTATTTCCCTCAGGCTTAGCTGCTACTCCATCCCTTGCCGTCATCTCCAGGGTCTTAGCCTGGGCCCAGTATCCTGCCGGGCAAGTGCTGTAAAGACAGAAAATGGTAGACAGTGAAAACAGGAGCTTAAAACTTTTTACAGCCTGGCCACCTCATCATATCTTCACTAAATTGCTTTAGCAGCATTTCTCTTCCCAAACCCACCTTCTCAGGCCCAGCCATTACAATCTAGCCCTCCAAAAGACCACCTTGCCTGGCCAGTACACTTCAGGGAAAATGTCCCTGGCACAGGCTTCTTGGGAGCAGGGGCTAAGAGAAAGAACGATGCAACAGGGAACTGCACACAGGACAAGCTTTTGGGGGGACTCTGCATTTGTAACTTGTTATTTTTTTATAATCCAGGCTCAGTCCTAACTATTTTTCACACTAACTTTTCACACTAACTATTGCCTTGTTGGATCATTATTTTTCTTCCTGAGGCAGATGCACCTTATCAGTTCTCCAGCTGACCAGGCTGTAGTGAAACGGGGGTTAACACAGCTAGGCCCTAGCCCTTGCTTCCCCAGTCACACTACCACTCCTACACCTTCCCTTTGGCCAGAACAGCTGGCTTTCCTCATATCCCACAGCTCTTCTGAAAGAAATGCCAGGTTGGGGATACAGTAGGCTACAAAGCAGCAGCAGCATGACCAGGCTCCTCATATTTTGCACAGCTGAGCTCCCCTGGAGTGTGGAGAGCAGAGGCCTAACCCCCATGCTCGGGCCTGCAGATGCCCAAGAGCAAAACTGAAATAAACGGTTTAAGGAAGCATCATCTTCTAAATCCCATTCCTCTAAGTCAGAATATATGTAATAATACCAGAAAATGGAAAGCCTCAGTACATTCAAATACAGAGCCCAGGCTGTGAACCTCTCTCCAAGCCCTAGACCTGAAGAAGTCCGAGGGCCTGCCCCGCTGACAGGGACACCATGGCCCCTGCACTCCCACCAGGCCCGGGGCAGTGGAGCAGGGCATCTCCTCAAGGAGGAATTGCTTTTACAAGCCAGACCTTGAGAAAGCTTAAACATCTGAATCATCACCAAGTGACTTCGGTCTGCCAGCCTTTAGTCCAGCCCTCCCTCCCTTCGGCTCACCATACCACTCACCAGGGGAAATAAAGGGAAATACAAGAATAAAAGTGAAAGCCACACCTCATAACAAGATGGCAAACAGACAGGCAAGGAACATCCCTGCTGAAGGGATGTAAGTGTCAGCCACCACCGACTCCAGCAAATTGGGCAGCTGTGCTGTGGCACTGCCCTGGCAGGAGGGTCCGCGATTTCAGAGACCCTGATGGAGGGCAACATTTGCTCCTTCTCATCCCAGAGATCAGCCATCACTGCATGCTTTAGGACCACCTTCCTTGGTGAGTATAGCCAGAGATACTTATTAAAGAATCTTTAATAAACACGGGGAAGTTGCAGGAGGCTGCAGCTTGGTGAAGGTTTAAAATATTGGAATGAGAGTTACTGCTAAAATCTAAGAACACAACATGCCAGACCTCCCATGTTTTCACTGCAGACTTCTGCAATAAGAGTCACTCCATTAGTCTCCACCAAAAAAATACTTCTGTCTGTATACTTAGGTCCCTCAACTTAACAACATCTGAGGGACCCCTCTCACACCCTGGAAATCAAGCCAGGCTGGAAGGCAAGTAGGTGGTACATGAGGTTTGTATTAACTCTCATATGTCTAAACAAAAAGGTGTGAAGCAATGAAAGTCACCATCTGAAAAAATGCTTACAAATACAATTTAATTGCGAACACAACCCTTGTCTTTCATTAGAGATACTTAAAGCAATAGTGCATTTGCACAGATCCAGCTGTAGTCCTTTGGCAATGACCCAGAGTTACTGACCCTCCCCAAGAGCAACCCTGACTTTGTTCACACGGGGCTGCAAACAGTTACACAGATGCCTGACTTTACAAGTCGTCCATTGGGTCAACAGGACTTAGTTCTGTGAGGAATAGTAAACATGCCTGTACTTGCTGCCCTCAGACTTCCAAAATACACAGAAATAATTTTCTGACACAGTTCACAATGAATATAATCTCTCCTCAAAAGTGTTTGTCTCCAAGAAAGTCTGTGCCTAGTTAAAGTTTCTGCACCCTCATCTTTCCTTCTTCATGCACACGTTTTCCTTTATACTTCTATGTTGCCTCTGGATGAAGGCAAATGATGTTAAAAGGAATACTTTGCCCACCTCATAGAGGAAGTACATTTCCACAAACAAAATCTTAATTTAATTAATTTACCTGCAGAATTTTAATTTGGAAGTGTCAGTCAGTTAACTCTGAGAAACAGTCTGTTATGACCACCTGCCTAACATACAGTGCCTCCCCAGGACTGCAAACTTACATGTACACCTATGTTAAGTGTCCACTTCAGTCTTTCCTTCTGACCCCCCCCAGCTCCAGCTCCTCTTAGCCAGCTCTCTCCAGCAGCAACTGAAACCAGCTGCCCTGAAAGTACTGAAGGTAGCCACCTCTTCGGGATAATCATACTGAACAGTGCTCTTCAAGCTCATATCAATAGTCTCACCAGTTTTTCAGTGTGACTGACTTGCAAAGCAGAGGCAGAAGTTACCACAAGCAGCAGCAATACTCAACTAGCTTTTTTTAATTATTACTTTTAAACAAGGATTCAACAGAAAAGTGTGAAAAATATCACATCCAGAAACCTTCCTTCCTTAAAACACTCCCAAATAACAGACAAATCCCTCCTTTCCTTCTGCTCACCCCAAAAATACCAATATGCAGAAGATACCCACCTGCACCCCATATACCCAGGGATCAAAGCCATGAGACAGAAATAATTAAAGCTTTTGGCCCTTCAGGGTTCAAAGGCTTTCTCTTCCAGGAAAATCCCTCTTCAGTATTCACACAACACAGATGAAAGCTCCAAGAAAAGAAGCACACCCTTTTGCCCTACTCTTACTTTTAAGGGCTTGTGTTCCCAGCAGCCCTGGGGAGGCAATCAGTGTTAATAAGTGGGGAAATGGAGACACCTGAGGTAGCTGCACCTGAAGCAACACCTGCCCTTTAGCCAGTGTCCTAGTGAGAACTTAGTAAATGAAAAAACAAAGATATTAACAGTCCTAAAACAAGGACCAGGGATGGGGGAGACTATTGCATTGAGCTGACCCATGGCTCAGCACAATCCAGGGGCCTGACAGCCATGGTCACAACACACCTCAGTTCTCAGCCTGCTACAGGGGAAGCAGGCAAGACTGGATCACCAAAATAACCTCAATGTTGTCAGCTGTACCATGCTGTGGAGGGACAAGGGGGGCTTCAGTGTTCTGGCACCCCACTGGCACTGGAGCCAGCTCAGGGCAGCCCTGGAGCACAGACCACTGCAGCTCACACAGCTCCGTGCTTCTCACCCCCTCCAAGGCTGCCCAACCCTGTGCCCTCCAAGTCTCACCTCCAGTACCAGATGCAGAGGCCGGGGGGACGTGCCATGGGGTTCACTCTGCTCAGGGCAGTAAAGGGCTGCCCTCAGGGCTTCCCGAACCCCAGCTGGGGATGGTTGGGGGGCCAGAGGGCTGGGGAGCAGGAGATTTCTCAGCGAGCAGCTCTGGGGGTCATGAGAAGAGGAGAATTGATACATGTCCAGGGTCCTTCCAGACTGATTTCTTTCTTCTGCTCAAAATCAGCATCCCTCAATGGGGCTGTTCTCGTGACAGAGGGCTATTTATTTTCATGCTTACCACCTCGTGGTTTCCCATCCCCCTTGCCCTTTAGCCTGAGCCGCAATTATCTCTGCCCTATTCTGACAATGCAGCTTCTGAAAACCATGACTGAGATATTTCCAGGTCAGCCAAATTCAAATTCTCATAGGTCAGCTTTATCCTGTGGGAGATTTGCTGTATTATTCAGATACCAGCAGTCGGTTGTGATTAACAGAGCAGAGGACAGAAATGCTGAGCCACTTTCTCACAGAAACGTGTATTCCTGAGATACCTGTACATAAAATGTGTCATTTCCAGATTATGCAAAATTAACAGGTTTCAGACAATCTGTAGGGCATCTTGATATTCTTGCTGTGTCAACAGAGCCAAAATCAAGATCAAGTCCAACCGTTGTCTTTTCCAACCTAAACTATTCTATTCTATTCTATTCTATTCTATTCTGTAAAATCATAGTTCAGTTCTTTAACTGCACTCATCCAGCCTCTGAATTTGATTGGGAAGAATTATTACAACCAAGGCCTGGATCCTGTTGTGTCAATTACAGCCAGAAAGACTGTAAGACCCAGCTCCTGCTTCAAAGGCTATTTGCTGTCCATACTGACAAACAGAGCACTTATTGTCCCCAATTTCCCATACGGGAACCGGGTCACAGTGAGCCTTTTGCCTGAAAGTGGAGGGGGAAAATATTTCACCCCCAGCTTGAGTTCAATGGGAGCAAATGTTGGGCATGGTGAGCCCAGTAAGGCTGTTCTGGACACCCGCCACATTCTGGAAAGGCAGGTGAATAGAAAGGCAAAGCCATGACCCTTTAAAAGCGTCCTCAGAGCACAGCATACCTGGCAGGTGCCAGGGCTACAGAGGTCTCTGCAGGTACACGAGGGAAAATCTGCAGAAGGTTGAAACACCCCTCCTTCCTGGGGCAATGGTCGCGGGCAGCGCCTCGCAAGGGGCTTTGCTGTGCAGGAGTCCTTCTTTGCCATCAGCCGAGCAGCAAGCTTAACCCCTGTCCATCCCCATGTTTGCCTCCCTGAAGGGGAATGGAAAGCCCAGGTGTCTGCTCTGGCACCCCGCTGTGCGCCTCTGGCCGTGCGTGCCTTGGCCACCATGTGCCACTTTGGAAAATGGGCATTTTCTGAGGCTCAGGGGAAAAGCTGGTTGCCTGACATGCATCTAGGAGAAAGGGGACTATACGCATCTGGCAAATATAATTGTTCTCCGGTCTCATTCCTGCTGATCTAAACCAGTGTGAATTTGCACTGAAAACGATGAAGCAATGCGAGCATGGAGCCAACGTATGTGAGAGGAAACTCAAGCCTCATGCCTCAAGCTTGTATTTAAAACACGTTGCCTACATGGATTGCTGTGTATGACATAATTAAAGTAACACATCATATAGTGTTGGAGCAACATGAAACAGCGCCTGCCCTACCTGACCTTTCCTGCGTTATTGGAAGCTCATTCATACCCAATGCATATACAGACCGAAACAACAAAAGCATGTGCACTGCTCTTCTCCCGTATGGGCTCAATTTACTCCTGAATATTGTCATCTACAAAATATTCCTGAGCAGGAGAACAGCTTAGATGATAGACAGTACCTGACCATTTTCTCATAACAGTTTGATAGTTACATGCTCTGGTCACAGCTGTTCAGCATTATGCTGCTGTAGAGCTTCCACTTTTCTCCCCAGCTCATCCCATGTGAGTTCAGTAGATCTGGAAGCTGGAGAGGACTCTAGCTATATACTTACATGCTATCTGTTGTCTTCGTCAATGAACAGCCTTGAGCCATCTGGAAGAGTCTCTAAATTACTGCTTCATATCACACCAAAGTCCTCAGCAGATAAGAAAAAATGTTCAGAAGTGCATCTCCCCAAATGGTCTCAATTCTGCAAAGACTTATTCATTGTGAATATTTCTATGAATTCATTTCTGAAGTGTGTAAAAATCAATCTTTCCTTCTCTCTTTCTTTCTTTGATTCTTTCTTTCTCTTTTTCTCTCTTTCTCTCTTTCTTTCTCTCTTTTCTTTCTCAAGAGCAGATCATAACTGATGATGGGAAATGCTTTCCTACAGCTATGACCTTCAGGTCTAGTGTCCCACATAGGCAGGGCATAGCTAGTACTGTCAGTGGAAAGCAAGGAAATGCAGCACATTTTAGCAACTTTCAAAACGTGTCTCAAGATTAGGATCTCAGTTGTGGCAAATGCTACTTGCTATGACGACAGGCCAGATTTAAAAAGTGCCTTTCCCAAGAAGGGAAGTGTACAGAGCATGCCACTGCAACAGCCCAGGCAAGTGTACTTTCCAGGAGGGTCCTACCACATGGACACATGCTCCAAATTGGGTGAGGTCTGCGGCAAATTGCCAGTTGCTGGTGAAACCAATAACTTTCTGTTGCTCTCAATCTTTTTTGTTTAAGCGGAATCAAAGCTGCAACAGATTTGATTTCTATTCAGGAATATGTATTTTTTACACCCCCAAGCAGTTGAATAAGAACACAAAGCAGGGAGATGACTAAAGATAGAAATGCCTATTCTATCTTTTAATATTACGGTTATTACTATTTAAATCAAAGCAGCATTTTGGTCTACAATTTCCCATGGTTACAGAGAAGTGCTTTTTTATCCTGATCTGTGCTTTGGAGAAGAGGCTTGTTTCTCTTCTACTTAGTAACAGGAAAATTATATATATTAAAAAAATATTTTTGAAGCAAGTTGTCAAAGTTTCAAATTTCTCACTATGTAACCAAATCTTACAAGATCCCAGATCCTGGAAATAAGGGTCAGAGACTTTTGAGGTTTTCCCACCCTTAGTATTTACATTCACAAATGCTTTGCAGTGTAAGATTCTGAGAAGTGGTCAGAGTGATTTTCCCATGTTTGTTTATCCATGTCGACACTGTGGCCAGCTAGCTCATGAAATTATAATGAGGCTGTTCCACTGTAATAGACAAGGAACTGCACTTTTCATATAGTTCCAAGTCAGATGGGGCTATTTGTCATTTTTGTAGCTGACCTGAATCAATTTCCTGCAACTTTCAACCTGTATTACCTTTCCCACTCTGAATTGCATTATGAAGTTAATTTAAATTACGTCTGGAAACAGCAATGGTACTGATGGTGCTTCTGTCGATAAAAGTGTACCTTGGAGCATTAGCCAGGTTGCACACACATGGAATTAAGCACAAGACCCATACAGAAGATAAAAACCTGGCCTCAGCAAAGTTAATGGCAAATCTCCTTTTGACTGCAGTATGATCAGGCTTTCTGTCTGTCCTTCCGGAGAATGAGATAGGAGGTAGTAACAAAAATAATAAGGTGCTAAGTCCTGAGTGCACAGTCCCAAAATGTAATTGGTTACACAGTGACAGCAAACTTGAGGCCTTCACACAGCCACCTGTTTGGCACCAAAAATGTACCCTTTTTCTGCAGGTCTTATGCAGAGTTAAGGTCTGAAAAGGGGTTTAGATGAAAATAGCATAGCAATATGTTGAATCTTGAGAATAAATCATATCAATTATTTCTGAAAGTAGTCTGCCCATTACCAATTTCACGCACACATGTGATGACAACTTTCTTTTTTTTTGGTCTACAGCCAGCACCCATGAAATCACAGACCTTAGAAAATGCCCTGTGATTTATGTCGCTAATGCAGACAATGCAGGCAGCAAGCTACAAACGCTCCCTGGCCCGCACATGTGGGTTACTCAGGTGACACGGCAAAAGGGCTGCATAATTCCCCAAGGGGACAAGGAGGGTGGGGATGACAGCACAGACCGGGGTCTCTGCCCTGCACCCTTTGTTTGCCTTAAGTGCCTGTTTGTACTTCTTTGAACTTCCAGCGTGCAACTTTTTAGGATGAAAAGCTACAGGTCCTAAAGCTGTCCAGAAGCTCTGACTGTTCCTCTCTGTCTTTGACACTAGATGCCCATTCTGACTGGTTTTCCACATTTCCCGAATTTGGCCACATCAGCATTGGGAGGACACAAGCAATCGCAGGGGTGTTCAGTCTTCTCCGATGGCTGAACCAAATAATGAAAGGCATATGTATTCCTGTTGTGAAGGTTTTCCCAGCCTTCCCTAAGTAATTGATGTCAGCATCAATACACCACTTTTTGCTGCTATGGCTCAGCAGCGTTTATGGTAGGTTTCCTTTTTAAATGTGCTTTCATTTTTCCAATTTCCTGCTCTTAGAATCTTGTCCAGTAAATTCCTTGTTTGGGTTTTATGGACTTTTTGATCATTTTTCTTAGAAGATAATTCTTTTGGGATGTCACAGGCGTGGAAGAGCTCGAAAGAATTATCATTGTTGACAAGATGTTTGACCATGGACAAGTGTTCCTCATTAAGAACAGGTTCTATTTTCTACTTTTAAAAACAAACTTCCTGCACACTCCAGTTACAAGGAAATGGCCTTATTTTTATAAGGACATGTTTATGTTTGAAGCCAGCAAGGGGCTTAGTCCTCCTCTGGCCTTTTATCATGTTCATGCTTGCTTTCCCTTGCCCTTGCCGAACTTCAGAGAAACTCCTCTCAGTACATCATCAACCCCTGACCTCAAGCAAAACAAAAATACCTTAAAAATAATCTTGTGTCATTGCTGCAGATGAGCACAGACTGCTGAGGTTACCATACCTCCACATCAGAATGAGGGCTAGAGTCATCCCACCCATCCTTGGTTCCTGCTGGCTCTGTCCTTGCCTTGCGTTATTAATGATAATTCCTGGCTCTTTTGCCAGGCTCATCACCTTGCAGCACTTACACCAATGCAGATCTAACGCCTAGAGCAATAGCATGAATTGCCTGTGGTTATCCAGGAATGCCGTCGCAGAGATCTAAATACAGCCTGGCTCTCCTGGGTGTCATTTGAATTTTATTTTTTTTTTCTTCTTAGTGCCATCTTTACCAGCCTCCCTAGCTGAAACTTGGCGCAGCTGACTGCAAGCAGCTGGCATGCAGGAGCAATCCAACTGAAGTAAATGGAGTTGTTGGAAGGCTTAAAACCAATCGTCCGGATAAGTTACCTGATGTCACACAGGGTGAAGACAGCGGGAATCTAAAGACTTTAGTCGTTTCTGGCTTAAATCCTGGCAGAAACCATGATTTAGTAGACATTAAAGCATGTACTTAATTAAAACATCCAACTTATCCCATCCCTGATCAATAAGGCGTGTGAATGTGTATTTAACTCACTTTGCAGTGTTGTCAGAAATAGCTGTCGGTTGCCCCGTTACTTAAAGCTAAGTACTCCACACACTTTCTGCTGGCTTTGGACCACTGTGGTGTTGTTTCCAGAAGAAATGAAGATTTATGGCCACGCTGCAATGGGAAGGCTCTGAGTCCCGGCCGTGCTGGTTGCATCCTCTCCCAGTTCTGGCAGCCATGCCCCCCTCACCCCCTGGATCTGTAATTCTGGGCATTATCCCCTCGCTGCCACCTGCTTTACACACTCATGTGCTTTCAGAAAGGGCTCACCTGCTCTTAGCAAGGCCAGCGTCCAGGGATATAAAATCTTTGAATGTAAAACACACAAACTCACACCTTTTTTTCCTCCTTATTTTCCATAAATCATGCTCTAAGTTCCCTGTGATGTAAACACAGGGCCTGAAAGGGATGATATGTTGACAAAATCTTGGTTTACTCTTACAGCCTCAGAACGGTTAAGGATGGTCAAGGGTTTTACATTACACTGGTTTATTTCTATTGTAACAACCACCATTATTTCTTTAATCTGTTGTTGAGGACAAAGGGAGGGCGGCAGGCAATGGGAAGGAGGGAGAGCACATTTAAATAATTTCTATTTTAAAGATTTAAACAAGGCTTTTATTTTATTTAAAGCTCACATTCACTTTGCCCTTAGCAACAAAAATTTCAACAGAATTTCCCACGGAATGGCATTTCCATGTTTTGAGCAGCTCTCACAGCAATACGTACCTCAAAGGGGCATTGTGAGCCTGAATTAATTACGGCTCCATCCTCACACGCACTGGGCTCTCTGGCCCCAGTCCAGCAGAGCACTTACAGTGCGTGTTTCTCACCAGGCGTACGAGCCGGCCCGCCAGTTTCGGCAAGTCCCTCTGCCTATGTTTAAAGTTAAGCTTGAGCGTAAGTGCTGTGCTGGAGCAGGGTCAAAAGAGGCAGCACCTCATAGGCTGAGCCCTTTGTATCTCTAGAGCATCATGAGGTCTTCATAAAAAAAGGCAGTGCTGTATCAGAGCAGCAAATGTTTACATATGGAAATGTATGTAAACTTTAAGATGTAACCATGTGAGCCTCTGTAGATTTGATGTACCCGCACTTCCTTTTTTTTTTATAAGCAATATTTAAAATATTAGCTGCTTCAGAGCTGATATAAAAATAACAGCTGTGTCCCTTCCAGATGGGAAGAAAAAAACATGTAAACAAGCTCACACACACACACAGAGTGAAAAATACTTTATGTTGAAGGATTTATAGTGTGTATTTCTGGGTCCTCCTGTTTCATGCAGATGAAAATGGGCATGTTATCATCAGCATGATGACAAAAGCATTAAGAAGCATGTGAGAACAAGAAAAAGGGAGAGAGAGGTAGGCCTAACTAAAAGCGAAGGGAAAAAGCACTGAGGCGAGAGTGGGCTCACATTAACGAGATGATAGCGAAGGTACAGGAGTGGGAGTCGTTTGCAGAGCAGTATTGCTGGTTCTAACTGAGCGGAGGGCTGGGGAAGGGAGGTGTGCGTGGTGGGGATCGTCAATCATGTTTGCAGTGTTTTGGTGAGGCCAGGAGTGGATTAAGTGTGTCAGGCTCCGGCTTCCCAGGCAGCTTCAGAGGGATTAGGAATCGTGCTGGCTCGGGCAATGAGGAGGTGATGGGACTCTCTGTTGTCTCCCAGACGTGCGTTTTCAATAATGAGGGGAAGAAGGACACTGGGGACTGGAGAGTAAAATGCAAGATCTCTGCCCCTAGGCTAAGTGAACGGAAAGCTATGTAATGAGCAGGGATGTTTTATACAAAGGGTGAGGGATATTCTGGCAGCTTGTTCAGTGGGAGTCAGAAACTAACGTAGCAGGTCGGCTAAGCTGAAAAAGAGAGGTTTGTGGTTTAGGGTAATCCTTGCAATACCTGCTGGTGGTCAGCCTTCCCCCAGGCTGGAAGTGATAAAAGGAGCAGAGACACCAGCCGGGATGTACAAACACTGGGAAGCATGCAGTTTACAGAGGAGCCCATGCCCTGGGCTAGAAATCGGGAAACAAGCCTAACCGATAGAGATCTTGACAGGTGCCTCCATTTATTAAGTATGGTGAGGAATGGGTTCCCCCTTTTTTTTTGCCCAAAAGACCCTCTCTCTGCTGGATCTTGAGCATGGCCAGCCTACAAAAACAAGTAAGCACCACTTCTTACTGGTCCCCATTTTGGGGTGCTGCTGTGGGGGAGCACAGGAGTGTCAGTGCATGCCCACTCCCCTGTGTCGGGGCCAGGGCTGGGCTCAGGTGGCTTGTGGATGGGAACCACAGCACAGGACAGCCACCAAGGAGCTGCTGGGAGGGCACAGTGACATGTGGAAGCAGCTGACACCACAGTGCAGGTGAAGCCCTGCTCAGAGGGAAGTTGTAGCTGGACAGTGTGGCTCAGTGCCTTTACGTACACACGTCTGAAGTGATAAATTGTCTAAGCCGTAAATACTCAAAGCACTGTGCTTTGCATATACTGGTACAGGAGTCACCTTTATCGGGACTCATCCTTTACTGAAGGAAAAGAAGAGCAGAACACTCAGGCACCAGCTGCCTTCCACAAAATGGGAGATGATAGTGCCCTTGGGAAAGGAGGTTCGGGATGCACTGCCGTGCCACGCATTGCCCAGACCAGGGAAATCAAAGCGCTGGCAAGAATTCAGCAAGAGAGGGAAAACTCCAGCTCTTTTCTCCCAACAATGTCTGACAGTGCCTGCCCGACTTCTGGCGGCTGTCCCTAAGTGCTGCACAGCTCTAGTGCTGGGTGAGACAAGCCGCCACGTGCCTGCAGCTGCAGTATTTTGTACCATTTGCCTTCTAGTGCAGTTCACAGGCATTTGCCTTGGAAAGCTTACAGCGGGGAACACAGGTGCAGAAGCTTGGGCCACAAAGAGAAATTGCCTTGATTCAGCCCCCAGGCAGCGTGTTTAGTCTTTGTTCCTGTCTTGAGCTCCCACCAACACTATAAGAGCCACAAGTCAAGGGGAGTTGAAAGTTCAGCATATTTTAAAGGGGTTAAAGATAGAGATGAGCATGATTTTAGATTAGACACATTGATAGATATGTAAGTACCTTCATGATTTTCCAAGATCACATAGGAAGACATTAGCAATACCAGGAGCTGAATCTGCGCTTGCCGAGGGATGCTTTGGGGCTTTGCCAGCACCCTCACCCTTCCTCTCCCAATTCACCCATTGCCTCCTTTGGAAAAGCTTCCGAAGCTTGTTTCTTTTCCCTTTGACAGACACGTTGTCAGGGGCCTGAGGGCACTAACAGACCCTAAAGGCCCTGAGCAGCTTCACCTGGACCCTCCACCCACACCCCTGCCCATGGGCCCAGGAGCCCATTTAAGCTCAGCCCAGGGCTGTAAGTCCTAGTCTAAGCTCTGTGATGGGAGTGCTGGTCTTCAGCTCAGCTAGAGCTAGGATTGTTCCTGCTCTCTGAATCCTGTGTGTATATTTGGGACCCTGGTCCACAGCAGGCTGGGGTGAGTCACTGTCCAGTGCTGCCTTTCTATAATGGCTGATGGAGCACAACTGGGGGTAGCAGGGGCTCTGGGCAAGTGGTGGTAGGTTTTTTTGCCCTCTTGTTGCCACAAAGGTGAATGGTGTCTGCACAGAAGATGCAAGGTGCTTGCTGTTTCTTTTTGGGTAGGAAGAAACTGTGCTATATTTCCTTCAATCACAAAAGCAGTCTGCTGAAATACTTTGTAAAATATGTTTCAGAAAACTGGCTTGGTTAGGCAGAGCAGAGAGCTCATGGCTGAGTTGGCCAGCAAAAAGGTGGTGTGCAGGAGGAGGCTGCAGGGAAAAAGAGGATTATAGACTAGGGAAACCCTGCCTGGGTGTGTAGGGATGGTGTTAGGAAAGAAAAGCTCATCTGGTCTGCAAACTGGTAATGGGTTTCAAGGGTGACAAGAAGTTCTTCCCCAACTGCATGAACAGCAGAAGGCTCCACAAGGAAGATGTGGAGCTAGCCCTGAAATGCGGGCGGGGGGGGGGTGTGTTTTAGTGATGGTTTAGTGATAGCTAAATGTTCCTTTCAGTTAATATCGGGCTGGATTCTGCCAGCCTTATTCATGCTGGCTGGTCCTCCACTTGGTGCTTATCTGTCTGAAGTATCCCACCCAAGGCATAAGTCCTTCTGCAGTATTTTTACCTTATTTGATGGAAATAGGAGCTTCTGCCTGTTGAAGCAATGGAAATTAATTTGCAGTGACTTAGAGATGAGATACTCAAACCTGTAGAAAGGAACTGCCTAAATACACCCTTTGAACCTGTAGTACATCCCATCCTTGACAGTATGACTGAGCATCTTAATGGTGATGGTGACACTGAGCTGTGCTGGACAGACTAGAAATAGGGACTGGCTCTTACTGCTTAATTAGAGCTTTAAATAGACCATTGACCCAATACTCCCACACCCCCCAAAAATATTTGAGGACTCCCCTTCTGCTGAGCAAATAATGTCAATGCTATAAAACAAAGTCTCTTGAGGTAACATCTTCCCCCATTCAGAGTTGGGGTTATCACCATTGTGACTGGGGTCCTGCTTTTGTTGATCTCCTGATGTAGCTTAAGCTTTGCCCTGACTCTACTCAAATTAAGTGCGTGACCAACAAAATGCCAAATCCAAGAAAAGTCTGAATACCTGGAAGTGTGAGTAAATCCTGTGCCTCCGAGGAGGCCGCTCTGCAGAGCGAGGATCGCCGGGCCGTGGACGGCAGAGGGAGCCGGAGCCCCACGGCAGCAGCCCCGAGCTGGGCTGGGTCCTGCCCCGGAGTCTCCCGTGGAACCGGACAGGTCCCGGGCAGAAAACACATCGCCAGCAAATGCAGCATCCCTGCTGCATGCGGACTGTCTTGCTCCACATGAATGACATGAACTTCCACACCAGGACTCTGGTAAAGCTGTCTTGCAGATGCATATGGCTTAACTTCAGTCAATACTGATAAAAAGTGGCATTAAACTGAATATTGAGTCATGTAATAGTCTGAGCTGTCAGTCAAGTTCACATGCAAACTGACTGCAAAGCAATGTGTCAAACATGGGCTACAGGGCATGATCATCAAACAATGATAGCAATAAATGCTGCAGGCAGAAACTGCTTTCCCTGTGTTTAACTGTAAGCATCAAGGAATTTCTGGGTCTCAAAGCCAACAAAGTTGTTTTCAAGATTAATTTATTCCATTTGGTCACCTTTTGTACTACATTCAGTCTTGTTCAACCTCACTAGAGTTTAGCACATCAGTCTAAACTAGAACCTTAAGCCTCTAACAACTCCTCCCTGCAAACTAGGTTGTACAACTTGGTAAGGCTACCAACTTAGAAGGCTAAATGCTTGATCAGAATAAATTATGCCTTAAAATAGGCCAGCTGTAAGGCTAAGCTCTGCCTCCAATGTATAAGGCAGTAGCTACCTGGGTCACTACAATTACAATCTCCTAGACCTGTGCAGGGTTTGTTCTTCCCCTCTAACCACAGTATTAGCGCTGATCACTGTTACCCAGAAAAACTGGGGCAGAAGATAACAGCTGTTTCATTTTGGATGGTGACTGATAGTCCTCACCCTTTCAGTCTTTAAAACACAAACCTTTGTAAGATGGACAAACAAAACTATTCTTTCCTAACAGGCACATGACCCTTCTTGGCTGCTTTGCTAACCTTGAGGGAACACAGGACACAAAAGTGTTCCCAAATCCTCCCTGCTCCTCAGCTGGGGATGCCGAGCCATGTGCCATCCTTCCCATGGGACTGGCATAGATGGGCTGTGGTGAGTCATGAGTGTGCAAAGAAAACTGATGGTTACATTCCTGACTGCAGATGTGACTCTTCCTCTGTGCCTTTCTGGTTTACTCCTCAGTGCTGACTGGAGTACAAGTCTCCAGCTGTAATGGCACTTGCAGGCAAGTTACAGCCCAGCTTTCCCCGTGGCAGAGTGGGTATAAAGCTACAGCAAGGGCAGCATGGTGTTTATGGTACCCATGGTGCTGGCTGGCCCATGAGAGATGAGGCTACATGCAGCTGAGCCAAACTGGGACTCTTGCAGTTCTTGGGGGTTTTTCCTCCCACTGACCAGGCAGTGTGACTGTTCAAAGCTGTGGTAACTTCCTGAGACTACTGCACCCTTCACTGAAGATTTCTTTCAATCTCTTGCAGGACCAAGATGAACACAGAGAACACAAACGTCTGAGCCTTGTCCTGGAGCAGCATGAGGGGCACTGTCTTCCCTGGTGCAACTGCTTCCTATGCTGGCAGGCAGTTCCTCCCTGGTGCATTAATGCACTTGTTAAACCTTTACAAATTGAGCTTGTTTTACCAAATGCTGGAAGGCTGAGGGGAGGCAAGATGTGAGTGCTGCTTGTAGTGCTGAGTAGCATCTCCAGCAGTGAGCACGCTGGGTAACTACACTCTTCAGTCATACTGTCCAGATCAATATATTGAACTTGATAGAAGCTGCCTCCTCAGTAGAAGTCTCTTTCAAATGTAGACATCCCCATTTGCAGCTGAAATAAGCGGGATGGTCTCCCTGGGCTAATGCCCTGCTCCTGCGTAGCCACGTCACTGTCAGCATGATGGGGCACTGTGCTGCACTTGCTCCCCTCACATGTGGCTTTTGGTCTGGCAGCTGCTGCAATGATACAGCCCCTAATGCAGTCTCATTGATTGCTGGTATCAAATATACTAGCAACTTGCTCAGAATTCCTTGATAGACTTCCTGTAATCAAGCCCATCTCTTCATCGATCTGGTATAATCAATTTTGTTGTCCATAGGGCAGAGCTGCTTGTGGGCAGGTATAACTCTGGTGATATTGAAGTAGCCTTGGAGCATGAATCAAAGGGAGGAAGAGACCCTGGGTGTGAAGAAGCTTTTGTTCATCCTACTAAAATCTTAACATTGTTTGGTAACAAATATTTAATGCACTTTTATTTAAAGGAACATCTCTGTGAAATGAAAACAATAAACAGCTGATGATGGCTTAATAGCTTAAGTGTAGCTGGGGCATTGCATCAATCTGAAAAACAATTTATTGTGAGTATATTTCAAAATAGTGGAGGTTATTGCTGTGATACATCTAACCATAATGGCAATGGGAAAAATATGTCCTCTCTTGAGAGCTGTGAAAGGGCTCGGTGACCAGTTTGTTAGATTCCCTGCTGAGTTCAGTCATCTGTGGTTGTGCTGAATAGCTGAATATGGCTAAAGCAAAGAACTGACCAATTTATTAAAAAGGTGCCTTGGAAACAAATTTAGGCCTCATGTGGGCTCAGGAAGGAAGAGGACAAGTCCTGGATGCTCTGCTACCAGAATCCAGGTACTGCTGCCTCATTCTTCCTGCAGCAGAACTGCTTGGAAGCAAACACTCTGCACTGCAATGCACCTTCTGCGGTGCTAACAGGCATTGCCAGCCTTGTCTCCTGAGGAAACAAGATGTAGGCAACCATGTGGACTTGTTGGATCTAATCCTCCATTTTTGCCTGTAGCAAAAATAGTTTGAAACCATTAGCAAATTCTAACCTACTTTGGTGGCAGCCTAGATGTGAGATTCCTGTAACTCATGTAGAAAATTTGCAGATGGAGAAAACTTATTGGTGTCAGTGGTGATAGGAGGGGAGAGGTCAGCCTGTAGCTGTTCTTTGCTTGCTCAGGTGCAGCTGCTTGACTGGTGAGCCAGTGGGCCAGCCTCTATGCAAGGCTGCCTGCACGGCACTGGACCCTTGAGAAAGCCAAACCTGGTCCTTGGAGCTGGCAGTGCTGCCCTGGGAGGGAAAGGGACAGTGAGGGAGAGCCGAGAGCCCCTTGCGGGAGCTAAACCAGGGGGTTCCTGGGGAGAGGCACTGGGACACCTGGTAGCAGCGTCTCACAGGGAGCAAAGCTGCACTAGTCCTGCTGCCTGTGGAATGGCTCACTTGCTTTGGTTTCACAGTCTGCTTCCTGTCAACACCTGGAAACTCATTTGCATCTGCAAATACAACCTTTATTCAGCTAGAGGTTAAAATGATAAGTTGGACTAATAAATCAGACGAGAGCAAACAAGAAAGTGTATCTGTCTACATTTAAGTGTAGAGCTATTCCTTAACCCTAGAGCTTGTAAATCTGACCTTCACTTTGACAGTTAGCTCTAGTACACGCAAAAGTGGTTTATCTTAACTTGGCTATCTCTAATTGCACTACAGTTATTCTGTTAATTGTTTTGTAACTATCCAAATCCATCTGCTGTGTCTATCTTCAATTGCCTTCAGGGACTACTATAATCAGGATGATCAAAGCAGTTGCTGGCAGGAAAAATGTCTGTTCACAAGAACCAGAAATATGGGATATTTCAGTAAAACAGATTGGGTCAGCCTGGGAGCTCCCCTGGCCCAGCAGCAGAGGAAGCCTGAGGAGAATAAGACACAGCATGAAAATGCAGTGTTGCTTGGTCACGCTCTGCTCCCAGGCGAGGCTCAGACACCCTCAGCCAGGACACTGGGTAGTTGATAATACATTGTGACAAGACATGCCACAGCTTAACTGTATGAAAACCCACTACCTTTTGTTTTGAACAAGCCATTGCCAGACTAATTTGATGTTTCCTGGTAGAAACAAAGGTTTCTTCATCCTTTTGCTGGCCTGAAGAGTCCCATTCTGCTTTAGCTGGTCCTCCATTGTGAACTCCCCTTGCCCCCCTCTTTGTGACTTCTCTTGTTCTACCGTGCCTGTGATGGTGAAACCAAAAATGCGTGCAATATCCAAAATTGGAGCAACTGTGGCACAATGGCATAGCGATGCCTTGTGGTTTTTTCCTCTCTTCCTGTTTGATTTGCCTTTTTACCTGTGGCTGAGCATTGAACAACATTTTACTAGAACTATCTATTGTACCCCCAAATCTAGTTTCAGAGTGGGAATGGTCAGATACCATGAGCCTTTAAAGCTGGAGATACTTACCCAGGTGCCCTATTTTACATTTACTTCTATTGGCTATTTTGTTATTCAGCTGCTTGGTACTGTGAGGTCTTCATCTGATTCTTCCTTGTCTGCCCTGGGCTTTACTATCTTGGGCAACCCACCATCATCAGAAAACTTGGAGCTTCTGTATTCACAAAATGTGAAGCAGGGCTCAAAGGAAAGAAAATGAAGCTGTGAATGCCTGAAAGATCTAGAGCAATTCCCACCTGTCCGAGCAAAGCATATTCTAGTCACATGAATCTCCTTTCAACCTGTACTTTGGACCAAATTGCTGGAGGAAATAATCAAACGTTTGTGTTTCCTAGGCATGGTCTATATATCACTGCCGTTGGTTGTTTCTGATGTGCAAAAGCGTTGCAGCCCTACAGAGAACATTTTGTCTGCTCAAGCCAAGGGCAAAGCATGTCAGATGCAGCAGTAAGTGCCACTTAGTTTTTAAATAATTTCTTACAGAGCTCTGCAGGCATGTGCTTTTGCCTGTTGATTAAATAGGAAATAGTCTATTTCTTTAAAACAATGTACAGGTTTTCTTCAGTTCCTGGAGGATTATAGAAATTTTTTGTGTGCGTAATAGCAGTCTAATATAGCTATTGAGAAAAAAAAGGCATCCATAAACTTGCTTTTTTGTATTCCTTTATCTTTGTTTCTAGTTAATCAACAAGGAGAGCTGAATTGCTCCACGGGGGTTGACTCTGCGTAAAACAGCCCATTAGCAATGGGCCCACCGGAAGGCAGGCTTGCTGGGCTGGCAGCTCCGGGACTGCTCCCCATCAGGGAGCAAGACACACAAACAACTGTGCTGCCCAAACTGCATGCCCCTATTCCCAAGGGAACGTCTGCAATGTTCCAGTTGATTTCTGTCTCTGACAGACCTGACTGATGTATGCGGGATTTTCTGGCTTTGAGAGCTGTCTACAAAAAGTACATATTGATTGGATCCTCTGGGACAGGTGGGTGGGATAAGCTCATTACAATCAGCCCCTTCTATAATGTAGCAAAGCTTCTGAGTCGGTGGCCTTACCTAAAAAATTTCATGCAAACTTTGGTATGAGGTACCTGAAAAACTTGCTGCCAGCAAACACAACAGTTTGAACTAACAAGCCTTTCTGAAAAAGAGTAAAACAGTTAATTTCTTTCCAAAGGTAGTAGAAATTAAAATACTGGGCTCTCTCAGCAGCTGCCCTGCTAAGTGCTATAGTATCTACTGAAATGTGGTTGCTGCTGAGCCAAATTTGCATTTGTGGGCACCATGGCTTCTCCAATTACTGCTCAGCAGTGAAGAAGCCTGCAGGGCAGCAACTGTTAGCGGAGGGCTGTCCTAACTGGTCCATACCAGCACTTGCGCTGGGCTTCGAGTTTTGTTACTTCAATTGCCTTCTGTGTGGAGTCCGAAAAAAGGAAAGGGGTCCTAGAACAAAAAGAAAGGATATGGAATGAATGTTCTTGCAGCATATTACAAATACCGCAAGTCAGTGCACAGTGTGCTTTCTGGCTGGTCCCAGAAGATGTGATGCTCTGTTTGGCACACAGAACCCACCATGCACAGTCCTTTGAGCAACTGGAGTAGTGCTCTCCTGTTTAACACCTTCTCAATTATGATGCCAGATCCAACTCATCAGTTCTTCTGTAGTCCAATGCTGTGTTTAAAACAGGCAGACCCAGTGGGGAGAAGCAGTCATGTACAGCAACAGAAGCCTTGGTAGAAAAGGGATGAAAATTAACATTTAAAACAACTGTATCTCTTGGGTGTATCCCCTGATAGAACTGTTGTAAATGCTAATTCTCATCCTCTTTTTATAATTTCCTAGGCCTCCTTTAGCATGGAAACCCTGAGAATTTATTTATATTGCCAGTCGGTGCTTTAGCAAATGGAAAACTTCAGTATGAGTTAAAATGAAAGCCTGTAATTGTTAGAAAACTGTCACACTGTCACACCTGTGATCTTCCTAGCTCTGGAAGCGGGTAACTCCAAGCTTCAAAAGACAGAGTAAGGAACTGTAAAGGAGGTAGGTGTAAAGGTGTATGTCAGCATGAGCCTCAATAGTTACATGAATTCTCCTAAGATCATCCAGCATTGTAGCAGAGCACGTTGTGACCTGAGTGAGCCTGAACCTGACAACCTCTGTGAATTTGTCATCCTCCTACAGCACCATTAGTTTCTCAAGGGGAGAGCTGCAGCATGTGGCTGTGTCAGGAACATCGTTATTTTCCTTTGTCATCATCCAAAACATGTTATCTCACCTCCCACTTGGAACTACACCTTCCTTATTGACTGCCAAAACAAAAAGCTACTGATGGATGTTCATGGAAGTAGCTTTATGCTAATTATTTAATTGCAGCTAATGACTGGTTTGTGTATGTATTAGCATATGTCAGTGCTTCCCATAGTTTATTTGAATAGGATGTACAGATTAGGCAGTGAAAGGGAGAGTGCTGTTTGGCTTTGCAGGCAGTGCTGGTGGGTGGACCGAGTGCATGGCTGCACCGAAGGACTTCACCAAGCAAGGGAAGTGCCTTCTCCCACCAGCACCTCCCATAACCCAGGCGAGTGGGACAGCAGTATGTGGCAGCTGTAGGACCCCTCCTGCAGCCTTAAGAAATATTAAACAGGAGGATTAAAGCCTTTCAAAGATGGAATAGGTTCTGCTTTCATAATATTTTTCTTTTCAGCCTCCACAAGAGTTGGCACAGCTTGGCGTGCTACAAAGCACTCTTTTTTTTTTTTTTTCTTTTCTTTCCCCTTACTCAGAACATCTTTAATTCTTGGCAGGACTATGTAACTCTGCGTGTAGATAGGAAAAAACTCCAGCAAAGCTGGGGCCTCCTGCAAGGCCACTCACTTGGTTCTCTCCACTCCAGGACTTCGCGTGAGTGCGCAGACTTTCCTTGCATGATACTCCTGTGGCAGACAAGTGGATGTGGTGGAGCGAAGGCACCAACGTTGGGACCCATACATGCAGTTGGGAAATGCAGGTGTCTAGAACTGAGATAGATAAATGATTTTGTAGACCATAAAGGCAACTAAAAACTCCCAGCCACAGAGGGAGCAGATCAGATCAGCAACCGTATGATCCGATCATCGCAGCATGAACGTGAGCAGCGAGCCCTGCGCTGGCATTTCAGTAGCTCCTTTCCAGAGAGGAACCATATGGAAACAGCTGCCAGGTTTGGCAACACGACCTGAATGGCCACATCTTCTAGGAGCACGGAAATCCCCACACTGCCCCGTGAGTCGCAGAGCTCTTTCTGCTACACCTTAGTCCCTGACCACACCTGCTGCCATCAGGAGTTTTGTGCTAAAATAAAACCAATCAAGTTGTACATGTCGATTGAATATTCTTCAAACTGTGTCTCCCCTCCAGGCTTCTTGAAGTGCTGGATCCGTTCAGCAACCTGCACAGACTGGAGCCTAAAGCACCTGCTTGGCTTTGGGAGAGGAATCTTTCTAGGAAAGGAGCATAATGTGAAAGTGCATTTCAATGCACCTTCTCAACCCTCTTGGAAGGCTGCAGGACCTGCACCATCACCATGGCTGAGGTCACTGGAGACCTACTTCTTTGCTTAATGTAAGCCAATTGATTTCGGTGGGCACTTGGTGCCTATGTACACTTTAAGGTCTAGATTTTAAGGATCCCAGGTAAGAACATAAATCAATGTCAAGTGTTTGTGGTTTTTGAGACTCAGCTAGAGATGGAACTCAATATCCTCTTGGCAATTTGCTCAAAAAACTTTTCTTAAAATCTGTTTTTCTGAAGGTGTGGCAAAAGAGAAAATCAGGAGGGCAGCAAAGGTAATTATAGCTGAATTTGCTTCTGGATTTTCTCCATCTGTCTTTGAAATGCAGAAGTGTTACTGCCAAAGTTCCTGATTCCCTCTCTGAAACTGTCTACTGTCTCTTCCACGGACAGTGCTGAAATATAATGCAAATGCAAGCAGTTAAAAAAACTCTGTGTGAAGGCAACAAAATCAGATTGGTGTAGTAACTCAGTGACGTTTAAATCCTTTTCCCCCCACCCTTTCTTAAACGGCGCTGCTACTTTACAGCAAAAGAAATCCTTTCGGAATTTTGTAGCTGACTTGGAGCTACAGACCTTTACTACTGCAAGAAGAAGAAAAGGGGAGAGAGGGAGGTAATTTCTGAAGTGAAATTAAATTAAACACAAAATAAAACATTTCCAAAGACACTTAATTTCATGTCAGTTCAGAGGAGCCTTTTGGATTTATGCCACCTAAAAATAAAATATCAGTACACACTTCAGGACTGTGGTTCTTTTAATACTCTGTGTTGCAGTTCAGAAACTGTAAGGAAATGTAGTTGGATCTTGTTATGCCTAAATTAATAATTAGAATCTGTTTTGGAACATATTTGTCTAGTAAAAGAAGAAATAATAGACTTTGTTTAATTATTAATCCCTTGTAATAATCCCCAGCTGTACAGATTATTTTTCAGAAACACGAGCAGTATCTTGCAGAAAAGATGACATTTATTGGCTTACTTTTCTTCTGTATGCTGATGAACATCCTAACAGGTAAGATTACTGCTGAATTTATTCTCATTTATTTTTTCAAGCAGCCAGAAATATTTTGTTACTAATACAGTATCTTCTATTTAGTATCAGATGTTGTTCATGTATTAATCACAGCTGCTCTGGCTGTTAGTTAAGAGTATTTGGTTTGTAGCACTGAGTGACTGCAGATGGGGAATTCCTTATTCAGCTGTTCAAGAAACAAAAAACATTTGGCTGTACAGAGGGTCCTACATGTGCATTAAGGAACTTGTCAGCTTCTGGCCGTAGAGCAAACCTTTTATTAACAGAAAGTCGTTCTGTGCGGGAGCTGGTACTGATGAGTTTCCTCTTTACCTACAGATGCCCGATCAATCCAGGATGGAGATGGTAATTCTTAATGTTTTTCTTTCCTTTGTATCACTAACAATTAGAAGAGTCATTTGTAACTCCTAGACCTGATCCCCAGCAGCAATTTTGGCAGGAACGATTACTAACCTCAGTGGGCTGTGAAAGTGCTTTCATCTAGTTCTGGTGGAGGAAGAAGAGTGAATTTTTAGAAATTTCTTTTAAAATTATTAAAAGCTGACATATTAATGTCTAATAATAGAGCTAATATACTTGCAGTCTTAAAATGAAAGGAGGTTATGGTCAAGTCATAAATTCTGTTGTACAAAATCGTAACTGGAAAACACCAGACTTATTAGACATCTGAGAATTTTGTCTGTCTTGAACAGTGATACTCTGTGTGTCTAGTTATTGGCAAGAAATACTGACTTCCATGACAAAAAGCTTAAAATTTACAAATTGCCACAAACCCAATTAAAGAAATGGTGGAATAAATCCCTTAGCATAGCTACCCTGTGGTTCATGTCGCTTTGCGCGATTAGCCCATTGGATTAGTGTTGGCCTTTGATTAAAAAAACCCTCAACATCCTAATGATGTTTACACTGGCTTACTGATGATTCTATTAGTTAATCTCTCTTCGGTGTTTTCAGACGGAATTATTTCTGAAAACAAAGTTGCACAGAAGTATCGGCAATGACAAGGTACTGCTGTTGCTGGCATTCATCTCGGTTAGTGTAACCAGCTGGATAGCCAGCAGCATCCTGAGTGCACAGATACAAATATGCAGGGAGGCTATTATAACAGATATGGAAAGTAGAAATATGTATACGGAATAAGGGCTAATATGATTACTTTTAATTCAAAATGTTTTTCCCTATGCTCCATTATATTTCCTTATGGCTCTTTTGAATGCATCATCTGTGTTTTCACAAATTTAAGGGCACTATTTTATTTGTGCACAGAAAATATTTCTGCGGCAACCTCTTACACAGTCAGGAGAGCGTGTGTCGATCTAAAAATAAAATCTTGTTCAGGCAGTATCCTGTTGCTCTCATTACCAACCACTACGGTTTTCTTTCACGCTGGGCCAAGCAGCAGACTGCAAAGTGAATCTAAGGTCAGCTGGTATAAACAGTGAATTCTCCTCTGCAGACAGCATTTGGCTGGTTCATTTGATTTGTTATATGCCATCTGTGCCTGCACGCTGCAAACTTTACTCTGTAAAATTAAGGTCTGACAATAGGATTGTTGAAGGCTCTTAATTCCCACTAAAGACCCTGGTCCCAAGCTGAGCCTGGTGAGTGGAATGGCTCCCATTTATTTAAAAGGGCTTTAAAAGAAATCAAAATGCTGGGTTTAGCTTTACTGCACAGAAAGACATTTGTAACCATGTGGTCTCAGCAAGTGTTTACATTTTATATGTGCTTCTGTGTTTGCCCAGATTTGGGCCCAAGTGTGGTCAGCTCCTGCATTTTCAGAATTGCTTTTGTTTTCCTGCTGAATTAGAAATCTTGTTTCAACGAGTATCTCATGTTTTCTCAGATATTCCTAGAGCAGGCACAAATGCAGCTGTCTTCCAAGTGGCAATGGCTTTCCTCTCCATTTCCTTAGCCTGTTTCCTACGACCCGCTGAGAAGAGGCACGACCCTGTGGTCCCAGGCAATGCTTGGGCAGCACGGACCCAGTTCCCAGGAGCCCGGGGCGGATGCTGCACCCCCGGCTTCTGCTGTACTCAGCCGGGCTGCCTGTGTGCTGAGATGGTGGGGGAACCACTGCCCAGCTTTTTCCGCTGGCAGAGCAGGCAGCTGCAGGGGCACAGCATAGATGATGGTGCCTCGTTCCTTATATTGGGCAGAAATGGTGTGGAGGAGGAATGGGAAAATACGGCTTTAAATTGCAATTGCTCCTTGCCTTTAAATACCCATCTGCCTTCTAGAAATTAAAGCAGCCCAGGAAGTTCTTGAATTGTCCCAAATGCCGATGGTGTCCCTTCATTCCTGCTCTCTGTCTTGTCCCATTCCACCATTCCTGGCGCAGCCGGGGCGGAGGGCACTGGCTCCATGGGGTGAACAGCCACCTTCTGCAGAGCGGGGCGCGGAGGGCCCGGCAGCTCTGCCCGCCTCTCCCCTGCCAGAGGAGCCCCCGGGGGCACGTCGGGCCCCAAACCACGTTGGCTCCCAGGCCCGAGCTTTCAACAAAACTTCTTCACGTTATAGCAATTGGCATTTTTATTTCAGATCTCTACCGGGGATCTGTGGCCTTGCCGTACTGGCCCTTCTCATCCAACGATTTCTGGTCCTACGTGGAGTATTTCCGGACGCTGGGAGCCTACGACAGGATCGAAGAAATGGCCAGAGCCTTCTTCGCCCAGTTCCCTTTTGGGAGTCACCTTGGCTATCACGTGCCCAACCACGAGCACTAGCTGCTTCGCTCATTTTTGCTAAAGCTGCTGCCGAGATGTCTGAGCGAAAACACGGCTGCCAGCGAAGGCACCCGAACCGCCCCGCAGCCCCTCAGCAACACTCGGAGCAGGCCCGCCGCCCTCTCGTGCTTTACATCAGTCTTTGCGTGAAAAGTCAGCCGCTTTTGTGTGAAGTCAATAAACTCCTGGGTTCTGTTGTGAGGTTTGGGAGGTTCTTCCCATGCGACGCGGGTAGGCCTGACGGGGGAAACCGACCTCTGGCGTGCACTCAACACCGGCCCGCCCCGCCCCGCTGGCGGGCGGCGCGACCCGCGCCCGCGCAGCCCCGCTGCCCTCACAGCAGGCGTGGGCGCGGCCCCGCCGTTGCCATGGCGAGGAGGGGCCCGCCCCCAGGGCAACCAGCGAGAGGCGACCCCGCCCGGCGCGCAGAGCGGCGCCCCGCTGGCCGGCCTCGTAGCGGAAGTAGGCGGTGGCGTAGCCGGATGCGGCGGCGCGCAGGGGAAGAGCGGAGGCGCCGCCATGAAGCCGGCGGTGGATGAGATGTTCCCCGAGGGAGCCGGCCCTTACGTGGATCTCGATGAGGTGAGGGGGTGTGGGGGGGAGCTGCCTGCGAGGGTGCGGGCGGCGGGGCTCCTAGGCGTGGCGGGGCCGCGCTGCCCGGCTGCGGCCCGGAGGCGCTCAGCGCCTGCTTTCCCAGGCAGGGGGAAGCACGGGGCTGCTGATGGACCTGGCCGCCAACGAGAAAGCGGTGCACGCCGACTTCTTCAACGGTAAGGGCCCCGCGCTCGGGAGGGGGGGGGATAGGGGGTCACCGCGGCGCCTGCCCGCCCGGCGGGGCTGGTAACGCCTCGGGCCCGCCGGGTAACAGCCGCGGAAACTGAGGAGTGTCAAAACAAACCTCGCGTTGTTGCTTCCCAATCGCGTGTCTTTGGTGCCTGGGAGTCGCTGAAGTTCTCGCACTTCCAGGGAGCGCTGGCGTAAGCGTGCTTCAGTGGTAAATGGGGCGGGTGAGAGTGATACGCTGCCTCTTTCTGCTCTCCTGCGGGTTTTAGGCGATTTAGCATGTTAATCACGACGAGGAAAAATGCCTTGATCTGTGTGCATAACAAATAGCTTATGTTAAATAGTACAAATACATGTAAAAACATGGACAGAACTTTACAAAATTGCCTCTGGGTGTTACTACGTTATAGCTAATTCTTTATAATCTCTTAAGGTATGCATGCATATGTATCCAAAGCAAAATAAAACTTAGGTTTTTTATATGCTTTCTGCATTTGAAAGACAACTGTATGCATATAAGTAAATACAGCTCCTTTTAGAGAGGAGAACAGCTATGTATCTGGCCGTTTACGGATAGAATATACAACACCTTACTAAGGTGGGGGGGGGTTTATGCTTCTTAAGGAGTATATTTAGACATTTCAACAGTGAATTTCAGATATGTTATTAAATCTGGTTGCTGTGGTGGTGTTGATGTCACAAACTGCTATTAATTCTGAAATAAAGTAGGTTTCTCATGCTGCTCAAGACTTAGAATACGGGAGAAAAAGGAAGTTCAGCTTTGATATACTCTCAACAGTTGGGAGGGACCTAGCTCTTTGTTGGAGACAGAATATTCAGGAGTGGGTATTTTCATAAAGTTCTACCATCAAGTTGTGGTATTATGTTCCATTGGTAGTTTAGGACTCTTCTAAATGAGGGTTAATCCTCAGTTTTATTGTATGGCACTTGTACATTGCCTTCTGTAAGAACAAAGACTTGGTTTCAGTTATGTTGTTAGTTTTATGCTCAATATACAAAGAAGATACACAGCCGAGTAGTTAAGAGTACTTCCCAGATATGACTAGAACAGCTGTGATTAGCCGGCCACACTTCACTAGTCTGAGTGAGATGAGTTTTTCTGAGAGAGAAAAGTCATTAGCACCTTCACAGCAATGAAACATTTTTAAGGAAGGGATTTTTAACAGCAAATCACAAATGCCAGTGTCATTCTGCAAAATGTATAAGTGTGTGCCTGGATACTGTGACCTAAAGCCAGAATTCTGCAGGAGTGTCTACATCTGAGACTTGCTGCACGCGTAAAGCTAATACTTGTTTAGCTCTGGAGTCTGGGAATGATGGTTGACCCACTCTGAATGCGATGGCTGCTTAATGTGTTTATAACAGCCTCTCCTTTGAAGCTTTACTTTGCTTTCATGATTTTAATTGCAAAGTTTGTATTGTACAAGTGAAGCAGGTTAATTTGTGCATGATAGAGAACTTATATGTGGGTCTGCCTGCGTTTCTTCTCTGTCTTTTCCCACCGTGATGTTACATTTCTAGTAACTGATGGTGCTGTAACTCTCATTCACTTAATTCACCTTTATTTCTGACTTTAATCCAAATAATGAAGAACTGTACTTGAGTATGTGCATATGTAACAGTTGAAACTTTTAAGGTTAATTTTACTTTATCTTATTTTTCTGACTAGATTTTGAAGATCTCTTTGATGATGATGACATCCAGTGAACTTAGTTGTCCAGCTATGCAGTGCTGAGATGTGGATTTTTCTGTAGGATCGCCTGTGGTGTCCATTATTTATTAAAATAATCAAAACAGGAAAATCACGGGGGCGGGGGGAGGAATCTGTATTGGGGAATATGAAAACCAGATGGTTAAAGATAACTAAGGAGGGAATTGTGGACTGTTATTTCTAGGAAGCTGTGTGTAGATTTTTCTTAAAATTTTACTTGCTGATGTGGTCATTCAATAAAATACTAAAAAAAACCCTCTCTCTCTGGGATATACTTTGAAAGTAGATACCGCTGTTTCTGAGCTCCCTCAAAGAATGATTTTTATTTTTTTATTAAATCATTCACTGTTACTTTTGGATGTTACCTGAAGATACACAGCAGGGCGTATTGCTGCCTAGAAAAGTTTTGTTCATCCCACAATACAGGATTATCTAGGGCTAAGACGGTTGCTTGTTCTGAATACTCTGACTCTCATTTGCCAGTCACCCTAAGAAGAGTGTGCGTTGTCTTCTGTTTCAAGATAGGTACGTAGCTACCATCAGTACTTAACTTTCAACCTAGGAAGCACAGAAAAAAAAAGTAGTAACTTTAACATTCTGGCCCTGGGAATGCTTGGATTTAAAAATCTAACTTAATTCATGAAATTGTACTCTATAGAAAGAAAATAATTTTAGGATTTTTTTCTCCTGCAGCAGGTAATGTAATTATTCATACTTAAATGTATAGTGTATATGAATCAGTCTGTTAGATATTAATTCAGGTTTTGACACGATGTTTTCAGAACATTTTTAGAAATGTTTGATTTTGCACCCTTCAGTGACTAAAGAGACTCTCAGAATGAAAGGAACAGGTGAGTTTTTAGTATGTTATTTGAGTCAAGAGTTTAATCCTGTCTAATCTTAATTGCAGTCTGTATTCCATAAATTGATCACAAAAATAATACCGTGACTGATCTTTCTTTAAAGACTTCACACTACTTACATTTCACCTGGAGTGGAGCCCTTTCCTCTCATACTTCTTTCACATGTTTTTTTTCTTGGGTTTGCCTTAAAAAAGGAAATGTTAAATGTAACAGTAAGTATGCTGGTCCCTGAGCTTAAAAATGTAAACACAATAAAAACAGTAGGGCTTAGGTGTCTTTTTATCGTGTTCCTGTGGATTTCTCAACATCCTCTGTTTCATCATGCAGTGTACGTTAAATCAGCATTCTGACATTTACTTTGCCTAGCGTCTGACATTACAGTGTGTCCCTGAAGGAACAGTCTTGCTGAGGCAGTCTCCTTTTTCTTTTTAGTGCTCGCTTTGCTTAAAGAGGCAGGGGTTTCAAGCTTTCCTCATTGAAACCAATGTAAACATTTTGACTGAGTGGGAGCAACTGCATTTGAACTGTTTCTAGCTTTGGTGCTGTGCTTTCTCCAAACTAGATTTTGAGAAATGAACTGCTGCCAGTAAGTGGAGGCTGCATTATGGGCAGGTGCAAAATATGAAATAGATTTAAGAAGCAACCCTTGCCTCCTCTGCTCTTTTAACTACTTTCTTTTGCTGATGCCCAGATTCCTCAAGATGGTCACCTTGGTTTTGGAATACTTCCTTGTCCTTGTTTTATACAGATTTCTCCTTTGTGTTTCACTTGCCTGTCTTAAGTTTGATCACAGCAGCAGGAGTATATTCTATGACACAAACCCATCTGGAATAGTTGCTCTTTGGTATGAATGGTGTTCTAGTCCCTTCCACCTTCTTTTTGTCCAAAGCCTCAGTGAAGCGTTGGTTTGAAGGTGCTAATGGTGAGTAGTTCTAGTTTTGTAATGTCATCTTGCTTGATCAAAACATGGAAGCTATCTTCATGAAACTGGGTAGAGGGCAAACAATGTTCATGGGTACAGCACAGCCTAAAACTCGGGAGTTTTCATCCTGGGTAGGCTATAGCTACCCATCAAGGTAGGTATAACTATCTCCTTTTTGTGACGCTTTCCAGAATCTCACGTTTCATGTTAAAAAGCAGCATAAATAGCTGGCACCTGGGAAGTATGGTATGCCCGTCTGTAGGGAAGGAACTTGCTCTATACAGTGTGTAAAAGTGTTTGGGTTAGTGAAATTCCATATGAAGAAAGCTGCTCAATTTCATGAACTGCCTTGGTGTGCAGCTGATGCCACTCTGGCTGTAGCTACTGTGAGAACTAGGTGGTTCTTTGATATTATTTCCCAGGTGCTAAGCTTGCACTTAAATCCGATAACTGTCATGGGTTTGTTCTCTCGGGATTAAGTGAAATGAACAGGAGTGTTCTTCAGAGTCGGAACAGGGATGGTACTGAGGGTACATATGTTGTTGTAGCTGTCTGGAGTATAAAGTTCTCTCCTTCACAGTGAGATGGAGTGAGGAGCGTGTATATAGCTTCCTCTTTCTGAAGAGGGCTGTCAATGTGTAAGAACTTTTCATCAGGAACTGTAATTTGTTTGGGTCCCTTTTGGGATAGTATTAATATGGAAAGGCTAATCTGAAGAACAAAATGCCCTTCAGCTTTAAATTGTTTCTGTGTTATCGTTTGTCAAGCCTTTCAGTCTAATTAGTCTGCAGGCAATCAGCCTGTTGTCAGGAAATAATCACAAGATGTCAAAATCTCTAATAAAAATTGATTTAAAGGTCATTTGCCTGCCTTGGCCATCTCATTTACTGAGCTTTGATTTCTCTACCTTTTTTGGAGATTGACACCACTCATAATAGGTGTTTCTGAGTGAAAGAATGAGCCTGTTCTAGCAGCATTTTGCACACATTTAGGCTAATGTATATTACTTTATAAGCTGTTGGGTACTGCTCAGTATTTCAATCTCCAAATAAAGGCTCTAGTCTGAATAGATTTATGGAGGTACTCAAGTTAGCATCATGAATTGTCCCACTGACTTAAGTGGGACAGCTGGCAGTGTATAAAGCTGACCTTCCGCCTGAGTCTTGGCAAGATGAGGTCCCAAGTGCTAAAATGCTATAGAAGGGGTGAAGCCAGTTGTGCAGCACAGATGAAAAGGAATGGCTTCAAAACACTTAAATGTCAGCCCACTCCCTTTGATACTCTCACAAGGCCAATTCTCTGTTTGCAGGAAACTGCTAGCTGTTACAGTATATTCTTGGAAATTAAGAATGTGTAATCTATTTTGAGCTGAAAATAATCAAGTCATTGTGAGGGAGAGAAAGTTGCCATGCCAAAGGAAGCTGGCTGTCGTCTGTGCATAATATTTCTGCAGTGCCTTTTCTGAGCTGGCTACCAGGTTAGCGGAGAACCCCGTGCTCCACTGTTCTTCATTCACGTGAGCAAGAACAGGCGAGCTTAGACCTAGTGTGGTAGTAGTGGGTTTTCCTTGGTTCTTTTGGGTTTTGGGGTGGGAGAGGGTTCTTAGTTAACTCCCAGGGAATGAAAATAAAGGGTTTTCATTTCAATATTTTACTTCAATAATTGAAGTGGAAGGTACTTTTCTTAATAAAGAAGGAATTGATTTAGATTAATAAATTGAGTTCTTTCTGTTTCCCCGGGGTGTTGGGAAGCTGGCAGGCATCTTCCCACTCTCAATGTGCAGTTGTTCAGCACATGAAAACATGCTGGGCAGATGACAATGCAGTCCTGTTCTCTGCAAGTCCCTCTCTCAGTGATGGGGCTGGAATGTGAGTGTCACATCAGGGCTCTAGCACAATGCAAGTCAGTCCTTGGCAGCAGGGGTGGCTTTAAGGAAAACGATTTGCTTCCATGTTTTTACTTCCAGTTTATTTTTTTCGGTTTGCCTTTTGGTCGTTCCAGTTGATCTTTGCCAAGCAGCAGGGTCAGAACCCTAATCCAAATTATAACCTTCTTCCCAAGTTACTACAGGGACTTCAGAGCAGAGGGAGAGAGGAACAGTGCCTTCTAAAGCTTTTAGAATTGGTAAATTGGGCCTTTTTGGTGAATACTTTTTTCTTATTTACGGAAACGTGAGTTTCCATGTAGCAAGTTTCCAGTCAGCTCTAACTTCAGCTGTGTTCACAGCACCTGGTCCGTAGCTGTGACTTGTGTGTACAAGCCTTAAATAATCCTATGTGAACTCATGTAAACTTAAAATCGCTTGAAGGAAAAGACCCTAGTTTGTATGTTGTTGTGAATAAACAGATGTACAGCTGAGAATGTCATGTACAAGGTGGGTGACGGAGCAAGGGAATACATATCACAAGGGAATGTGACAAAGCATCCCTGGTACAGACAAGAGCTGCTCCCACCAGCGGAGTCTTGGAGCCCCCCTGACCCAGCTGAGGATGCCTCTGTGAGGACACTTAAAAGTGCAGACGCCTGTCATCGGACAGTGACTCTCCATCCCGTCTGAGAGCTTTTGGTGTGCCTCCACTTCTGGTTCCCAGCAAAGCTTGCCGAGCACCGTGCTGCGGTGGTCTTCAGTTCTCCTACTTCTTTGAAGCAGGTTCTGCATCACTGGGATACAGGTACTGTGGTGTGGGAATTCCCCTTCTGTGTTATACCTTGTCCAGGATGACAGATCCACCTTGGCTTTAAAACACTTCCCAAAACATGTTACAGGACTAGAATGGCTTCTCTAGAAATCCTTGTCAAGGCAGGGGAGAAGCTGGGCTGTCCTGCCCACCTTGGGCAGAGCACTGTGTTGGGGGCAGCTGGGTGTGAAGGAGTGTGTTGGTTCATGCTCCCAGTCCTTCCCTGCCTGACTCTGTAAGGGATTTAGAGAGGGGCTTCAAGTGGGGGATCTCCTGCTCTGCCTCCCTCCCTGATGCCTCTCCATAAAGCTGTCCTGCTTTATAGGAGAGATCCCACATAGGAGAGATCCCACAGACTTCCTTGTGGGTGGGAATCCTCTTGCCACAGAGGAAGAAATAGATGTTGACATTTAATGTTTCCATTTCATTGGGAATAAACCTTTCCTTCCCCTTGGAGTGGCTGGAGAGTAACAAACTGCACCTGCATGTAAGGAGGTCACACAACTGTCCTCAAAGAGCAATGGTGTTACACTGGGCTGGTCTCTTGGGATGAGTCTAAGGATGAGCTGAGGGTGGGGTTTGCTGATTTACAATCCCATGAGTCTTTTCATCATGTACCTACATCTAGCACAAACATCATAAAAACACATGGCAGCCTCACTCCCAGCCTGGGTGTGCTCAGGATTGGTTTCCTCCAGAGTATTTGAAAGGGTAAACTTTAAATCTGATGGCATCTCCTGCATGGAAGTACAATGGCTGATTAGCTAAATGTAGGGCTTTACCCTAATTGCTCTGCCACCTTCCATGCCGAAAAGCCTCTAGCAAATTTCTACTTCACAAATAAATGTGATACAAGTCTTGCGAGCAATTTATCTCTTTCTTGTAGCTCTTCGTGGTTTAGTGCAGCTGCTATTTGTATTCCAATTAATTACTGGCACAAGTGGTTACATGGGGTTGAGGCACAATTAGGCTCAGCCTATAATGGTGTTTAAAAGGGCCATGGATGCTTTCACAGATGGTTTCCCTGCCGGAGGAAGCTGGCCAGTCTCTCCAGCTGTAACCACATTATTTCTCCCTCATTGCTAGTGCAGTGACTTAAATCTTTCATTGGGGGGTGTTCTTGCATTTCTGCCTTCAAGAGCTCGTGCTGCCTCCCTGCTGTCTTTCTCTGGGCAGCAACACGGGGAGGGAAGAGTTAAACAGCTGTCAAGCTCAAAGGAGCTGAGTGCTCTCTTTATAACCTGCCCTAATTACAAAGTGGCAAGTAAGACCTCATTCTTGGTGTCTTCATTGTATTGGTTGCTATCTAATAGGAGCTGCTGGCCATGTTTATGCACAGAGGCATCCCATTTGTGTGCCTGCAGCAGTACGTTAGTTTCCAAAGGCAAAACCAACCGTCTAAACCTGCCACAGCTAGAGTGGCAGTAAATAGTGAGACTGAACTTTGTACTTGATGTCTGTTGTCGGTGTTGGTTTAAAAAAAAACAAAACCCAAAGCATTGAGATTTGTTGGAGAGCAGGTGATTCTGTGCCCTTTCAGCATGCCAGTGTCATTCTTGGTTCCTTTGTTACAAGGCAATCATATGTTCAAAGCACCGTGCAATCCTCACCGAGTCAACCTAGGCCTGTATGTGCCTATTTGGCATGAAGGGAGAGTAAAACCACAGCAACTCGGTAATGGAAAAAGGCTGGATTCATTAGGAACTCCCCAGAGCTCGTCCCAGGACCTCCTTACCCTCCTGAGCCCTATTTGCCCCTCTCCCTAAGAGTAGCGCTGTGCCCTGCAGCTCCCTGCCCTTGGGCTACCATGGTCAGCCTGGCTGTGTGCCCCTGGCGTGGCAGAGCCAGGGAGGTGGAGGTGTGATACACGAATCACATGCAGGGATTTGGGTTGCTCCTGGGCTATAAGGACTCCTTGTGGGCTTGCAGCCTGGTGGGGTAATTGCCAGCCGTGCTCAGCTGCTGCTCCTGAAGCTCCTCAGCCTGTATTTGCCTCGTTGGAACCCACGTACAGACAGCGGCAGGGGCTGGGCAGCCTCAGGAGGTAATACCAGAGGTGCTAAGGACAGCTTTAGGGCTCGACCCTGGCTGCGGTGGGGCAGAGGTGTGTTCATGGAGAGGGGTGTGCTTCTCTGCCTGCCCTGCCCTGTGGCTGCGCTTGCTTTGCGGATGGGGTGAGCCTCTGTTGGGAGCATTTGCCCCACGGGAAGAGGGGGGGCTGAGTGCTGCTCCTGGGGGTGCAAAGTGGCTTTCTGGGTGGTGGCTTAAACTGGGATTTGGTGCCTGCTGGGGAGGTAAGTGTGTGTGTCTCTTTAGCTGAGTTCCGTAGAGTCTTGCAGAGATTTGAGGTGAAAGACTTCATAAAATAGTCCAAAACCCTAAAGGGAGTGCTTTGACCCTATTGCCACGCAGCAGGGGCTTGCCTTGTTCACAGCCTGCTGCCTGGGCTGCGCTAACCGGGGGGCTGGCCTGTCGTTTGCTGGTTTTCGAGGTGCCTGGCTGGGACATGCATGAGCAATGCAGGTACCCTGCACGGAGCATCCTTCTCATGAGCGGGGAGCTGAGAGGAAGACCATCTCTGTGCTCACACCCCAGAGAGTGAGTATCCTGGTGAAGCTGCATCTCGGTATTTATGACTGTGACAAGGGGGAAAAGCCAGTACGCAGAAAGTCTTAATGGTTTTCTTTAAAACTTCCCCAGTGCTTTGTCTTACTGTGTTTACAGGGATTTCTTTCTTGATAAAACACGCAGCATAGAAAGGGTCTGCTATTCTCAAGCAGGGAATCTCTGCTAGATCAGGATTTTAGCCTGGGATTCAAACCCTGAGGTTTAACCCTTTAAAGTGTGTTTGAAAACGTCCTGTGAAAGACATTGTGCTTTGGGCAAAGGGGAGCTGAGAGGAGGCTTGCGCCCGAGCTGCTTTCCTGCCCTCCTGCCCTGTTGCAGCCCTGCCCTGGGTTACTGCATGGGCAAATACTCCTAAGAGGCAGATCCTGCGTGAACCGGGCTGCCCTCTCTTTTATGCATCCTCACTGCTTACAGAGGCAACGCTACTTCTGCATATCATGTATTTTACATATCATTGGCCCTGGTTGTGTTTGGAGTGCTGGTCAGGGTTTGGGAGAGGTTGCTTGCTCAACATACTTACGAGAGAGACCCGGTGCAAGCTGAAGCCACCGTCGTGGCTGTTGTGGTGTGTTGTGCACTGGTGGGAGTGTGTGGGGAGGAACAGAACTGAGGTCCCCACACCAGCCCCCACGGTGAAAGAGTGTGGGGTGGCTCGTCAGCCCAGTGACTGAGGAACAACTGGGGTGCTTTCGAGGGAGGCCATGTTCATGTTTTTCTGTATCTGTTTTTGGTGAAACAAATATGCCCCTCAGCAAGCAGCCTGACTCCTGCCCTGACATCAAGGTGTCAGCCCCACGGCTCTCCATGCTGGAGCCAGAGTCCCCAAATACCCCCGGTGCCACAGCCCTGCTCAGTGCTCCCAGGGAGCAGAGCACTGCAACCCCCCGTGACCCTGATTTCCATGTTCCCACGCAGCATGCGAGGAGGCAGGCACCTGCACCTGAGGGGGAGTTTGGAAAAGCCATTTACAGGGTGATAAAGAGGCTGCATGTTTAATGATTAAATAAGATAAAGGACCTTATGTACTAGTATACAGCATTCTTGTGTAGCTTTGTTATCTTGTGGTCTGTGATAATGTGCATGTGTGTACATTTAAGACAGATATTCTGCTCATACATGAATATAGCAGTGACTGCAATATTAGCTGACGCTTCTTTTTCTGGATACAGAGCCCTGAGCACCTGACAGCTGGGACGGGGGAAGACCCAGGACCAAAACCAGAGCCAGGCTTTGAAACAAGGACTTCCAGGCTGGGTTTCTGCTGCGGGGCTTGTTCTGGTCCTTCGTGTAGCCCTCTGCCATCCTGCTGCCACGGTGGCCAGGAGGCTGACCAGGAGTCGATGGTGACCCTGGGCCTTTCCTGGGGTCATCTGCCACAAGGTCTGACCGCACCTGTGAGCATCCCGAGTGGGGTGTGGGATGATGTGGAGGGCAACCAACCAGATGGGGTTCAACAAGACTTTCCCATAAGGGCCAGCATGGTGCCAGCCCCCCGAGCTTCTAACACATGATGTGGTTTTTGCACTACATCCATGGTAGCTTGAGGTGGGAGATGCTGTTGGCCTGGGTGGAAGTCGTATTGATATGGGTCACTCTGGTGACGGGGCTGTTGCGGAGGGTGGTAAGACATCCTGGGCTCTGCCCTGGCCTAAAGCACACGGCATCAGATGCGCACGGCAGCGTGAAAAGCCACTTCTGAGCCTCCAAGTCCTGGTGTATGGGATAAAACTGTAAGCTTATTTGCTCCTGCTGAGTTGCAGCAAGGAAAGGAATAATATGTTTTGGCTGCCTCTTGGGAACTAGTCTTTAAATTAGTATTTCCTCCTAGTGTTTATCCCAAATGCCTCTTAGCACCTTGGTTGTTTCAATTTTCCCTGCTTTCAGAAAATCCATCTGAAAATATTTGAAAAAACACTGCAAAAGCCCCGACTTGCTCCTTTCAATTTAAGCCTTTTATGCCATTTGATCCAGCAACTGCTGCATTTTTAAATCTCCTTTTGTTTATGGATTAGTTTTTTAGGGGGGTTTTTTGGTGGTTTTTTCCCCCTGTTCCCTTCCCATTAATTTACACAATAGGAGCAGGGTTTTTCTCAGCTCTCTGAATTCAGCGTGATCAAGTTGAACATCAATTTAGCCCTTGCCAGATCTAGTACGCTTGAAGCCTCCTGGGCCACCGGAGCCCCTCTCTGGTCAGGGGCTGGTTAGGGTGGATTCAAGGCACGGTGGTTTTGGGCAAACAGTCTGGAAATCACAGCTCTCTTTAACCAAAAGGAGGCAATGCAGTGTGAGGTGGTGAGATGCTGAAGCCTTTATGAAAGCTAGAGGGTGGGGAGTTTCCTGGGGAAGCAAAAGGGGGCTGTCCCTATGTGTGCCAGCCCAGGGTGCCCCCACCATGCTGGCAAAATATATATATTTTTTTTCTTGGGCTGCCTGTCGAGGCTAGGAGAAAGCCCCTTTCTTCAAATCCTTCCCAACGACGCATAAAAAAATGTGGGAGCATTCTCATTGAGAGAGTTTTTTATTGTTGTTGTTATTTGTAATGTGGTAATTCACTGAAGTGTAGAAAATGCTGCCGCTGTTGGAAGTAATTTCAGTTGAAGCTCTTAATGCTGTTTTGTGCTTGTAATAACGCATTAGCTCTGATCTGTGTTAGCTTGTTCTGAAGCTTAATGGGAGTCTTCTTTGTACGTATCTGAGAAGCCATCAAATCCTCTTCTTAGCTAAAAGTTAAGCAAGTTCCTTGGAGAGCAGTTTGATGGGACTGCTACTAATCTCAGCCTTGATACTCTTCCCCCGTTAAGGTAACCTTGCCGAGAGCTGGGGCAGGTCCTGGGGGTGTTCATCCCAGGAGCCCACTCAACATGGGAGGTTGCACCACCACCTGAAGCTCTGCCCAGCTGGTGTGCAAACCATTGCTTATGGCACACTTACGGTGTGGAAACGTAGAAACACAGTTGCTAGACCTCAACTTCTGACTGCACTTGGAAGCTATTCAGGGGGAAGATGGGACAGGATCCTCCCAGCTTGCAGACGGAAACTGTAAGATGCTGCTTGTGTGCCCCATGCTGGTGGCCTCTGGGCTGAGATAGTACTCGTGCCATCACCTCCAGCGCCAGGTGAGTGATTTGGGAAGGGACACCTCCACCCCAAGGTCCCCTCTGCCCAGGAGCCTTGAGGGACCTTCTGCTCCCTGGTCAGGCGCGGTGTTTGCAGGGGAGCTGCTGGCATTTCCGAGCATCACAACTGTGCAGCCAACGTGTCTGTGACCACCTCAGGACCCCCAGAGCCGTGCGGTCAATGGGCTGCTTTTGTTGTGTAGCCTCACTGGTGTTCATAAGGCTTTTCAGATAAATCAAAAGGGAAGATCCCTTCCCTAAATGAGCATGCTGTCTACATTAGAGAAGACGATAAGGGATAAACATAAAAGGAAAATCAAAGGATTAAAATCAATGAAAGTTAATAATCTGAATATATTCAAAGATCTGGGCTAAAGAAGGGACACAACAAACCATGGGTGGAAGTCAAAGGCCCTAATAAGACAGGGAGTTACGATAAAAAAACCAGAGCCATCTGTTCCAGCTGAAAACAAGAGCAGAAATGGCTTTCGTGAATAGTCTTCTCCCTGTTCTACTCTAATTTTAAAATGCTGGCTAAAATGATTACCATGGGTTTAAATGAATTTAGGTAGATAAAAAAGAGGAATTTAGAATGTGATATTTAAATGTAACCAATTTTTCTCTTATCAGTTTTAAATGTAAAAAAAGATTAGCCCATCTTGAGAGTTACTCTTTCATGATGTGGCAGGAGTGGCGTTTGACTTTGGGCCCGGCTTTCCACAAGGAGAGCAAGAGCAGAGGTAGGAGTGAACTCTTGGTCCCATGGAAGTCATTCATGTATAACCTCACTGATTTTTTCAGGTAATAGGGTCCACCCTTGGCAAGCATTGCCCCTGCAAAAGGCAATTTTCTGGTAAATGCAATATAGCTATAGTGCCAGTGCCCCAGGACGCTGTCCAGGGTTAAAGCCACCTCATCCTCTCCCATGCAGCACCTCTTGCTTTAATGGACATCCAGGTCTGGGTACAGGAGGAAGCCCATGAAAGTTGAATCGTTGATGTTATCAGCGTAGACACCGTTATTGTCCCCCTCCCCGTACACCTGAAGCCAAACCTCATCCCCAGTGCTGAGGTGCAGCAAGACGGAGCCGCTCGCTTGGTCAACATTGTTCTTCTGGAACTGGTCATAGGTGAAGATCACCGCCTTGTCCTTCTTGTAGAGGCTGACCTTGACGTCCGTCAGGTAGACCGTCAGGTGGTAGGCGAAGTAGTACATGCCAGGGATGCTGCAGAGGAACTTGCCGGTGCTGGCGTCGTAATGGCTTTGCTCATTGTAGAAGATCTTGCTGAAGCGGATGGGGACATTGGGGTGGGGGGCTCGCTCCTTCAGTCCCACGCTGAAGGCAGAGCGGTAGACGAAGGCGCCTTCGCCCTTCTCCCCCTTCTGCCCTGGGTATCCAGGAAAACCTCTTGGCCCTTCCTGCCCTGGAACTCCTCTTTCGCCTTGGTCGCCTTTGGGGCCTTGCATACCTGAGGGACAGAGTGGGGACAGGGAGCTGTGTTTGGACTGTGACAGCAGCCACTACCCACCGGCCCGAAACGCAGAGGGGGCTGTGGCATGAGGATCTGCTCGGCAGCATGGAGCGAGGGGTGTCCCTGAGGAAAGGCTGCATGACCTCAACACCCCCCATGAGCTGAAACAGCGAGTGGAAAGCCCGCTCACCCCCCCGGCTGTCTGCAGAGCTGCCAAGAGCACCATGTCTGAAAAAACATCATTAATTGGAATAATAACCACCAGACCAAACACGTTGACTTGGGTTGTGGGATCTCCATCCTTGGAGATATTCAAAAGCCATCTGGACAAAAGTCAGGCACGGACTCACCAGATGTGAGACCTGCTGGGGCTGCCCATGGGCTCCAGCACCAACGTACCCCCTGCTCCTCACCAACCTTCCTCTCCTTTCTCTCCCTTTAGTCCGTCTTTTCCGTCTTTCCCGTCCCTGCCAGGGAGTCCGTTGTGGCCAGGGTAGCCAGGTGCTCCTCCCATCCAGTTGGCACATGGCATTTTGGGGTCAGGCTGGACCTCCTGGGGGGCCACCTCTCTGCAACGGGGGGCCACCAGCAGCAGCGAGCAAAGAAGGAAGCCTGCTGGGGCCCTCATCGTTGGTTCCTGATGTGGACAATGGATTTGTTTAGCTTTAAAGGTTAATAGGAAAAAAAAAAACAAGACATGAAGAACCCCCCCCCCCCACCTTGAATAACGGAGAGGCTCAGAAGGCTAAAGTTTGGATCAACATGTCCGAAGGAAAGCAATTCTGCTCACCCCAAGGGCCCCTCCCCATACAGCGTGGGTGCTGGCATGAGCTCCATGAACCATGTTGGAATGGGGCTCCTGGGAGCAGCGTGGACCTCAGCCTGGGAGCACATCCAGCGTGGAGAGGAGCAGACGCCAGAGTTACTCCCCCGGCGCGCACGGGCTCTTTGCATGGGCACAGAAGTAGCTCCGGACTGAGCACGGCTGATGCCAGGATATCCGTGGCCGATTTCTTTGCAAAGCTTTGTTCAATTAGCTACGATATGCTCTAACTTCTGCCTGGCTGAGTGAGCAGCTGATTGGAAGTACAGGCCTGGCAGAGCCCATCTCAAAACCTCAGAAGGCTTTAAACCACCTGCTCAGCTTATTGCTGTGCGTACAGCCCGCTAACCTGGTCTGTCTAATGTGAACAGAAACTACAGCCCGGCTTTCCATCTCCTCTGAGCGACCGTATGAAATTATGATACTGTGTTTTTCCAGCCAAATTATGGTTTTGGATTACAGGAAGACAAGTTGCACAGCGTTTAGGCACTGTAGGGTCATATTTCTTTAATCTAGTCGCTTTGCTAGTCAGAGCGATTAGTGCGGCTCCCCAGAACCAGGTTGGTGGTGACAGCCTACGGCCAGCCTGGGGCTTTGTTCTGGTGCTCCCAGAAACCAGTAGGACCTTGGTGGGCTTTGGGTCGGGCTTTTAGGAAACAGATATTTTAAAATTACTATTGTTGTGTGACACTGCTCCCTGGGCAGAGATCATACCCTGGAATGATAAAGGTATCCTGTTACGAGGTTTGTAAGTGGCATAATAGGCAATAAAAGGTGAATAACAGCATGGCCATTAGAGTGCCTTAACTGTGTAATTTCCAAGAAAAATAATTTCAGAGCAATTCCTTTGCAGGGTTGATTTTCCTAGGCAAGCTATTAAAATGTTGTATTTTAAATAATGTCTTATTAGCTTTCATGTAATTGCTTCAAAGGACGCTAAATAACAAAGAGGTTACCATGATTTCAGTTTTTGCAGGATATTGGGGGGGCTTTGAAAAAAATTTCAAAGCTCTGCTTAATGACTTTGGCGGGCAGTATCTAACACATAAAGTCAGGGAACTCCTAAAACCGTGCCCACCCTGCCGGGCTCCGGCAATCCAGCAGCTGCATGGCACCCTGCGAAGGGGCCAGGGCCCTGGCTTGGAGGCAGTTTTGGGGCTGAGGGTGCCATGGGGTCCGGCGACCACAGCCTGAACCTTAGGCAGCATTCCTGCGTCTCTGCGCTTTGGGAAGTGAAACGCCCCACCTCCCCCAACAAGGGAGGTAGCGATCATCCAGGAACCAGGGTGGACAAGCGAAATAGATGTCTACAAATCCTAGAAGTGGCTTGGTTTGGCAAGCGAGGGTGTGCATATCTGGGCACGCTGCGAGATGGCCACTTTGTCATGCCCCAGCAGGCAGCATTAAGCAGAGAGGGCCCTGTCCCCCTGCCTGGGTCCCCTCCGGCTCGGCTCCGTGCATGCACCCCTCCAAAATCAGCACGGGCTCTCAGGGGACACCTAACTGCATGAAAACATGCTAGTGTTCAATAAAAATCTGCCTCAAAATTGCATTTCTTGAGCTGTTTTGGTGATTTTATTGGGTCTAGTTCTGCTTTCTCATATGCTGCTTAGAGCTGAAATATCATTAACATTTTAGCGACGTGTGCTCAATAGACAGCCCCAGAGCCAGGTCTTCTGCTGGTGCAAAATAAAACCCATCAAAAGCGGTGCAAATCTCAGGCAGCCCAAAGCAGGGCTGCAGGGAGCTTTCCCGGCAGATGCCGTCCAGCTTCCTCCGCGGGGCTGGAAGCGATGCCCGCCCCACAGCACCCCGGGCGGCTCTTCACATCCGATGAACTAGATGTTACACAAGCTAGTCTTCTCTGTTTAATAAGAAAAGTGTTGTGATATGTAAATAGAAAACTACTTCTATTGCTATGATTTGACTCAACCACAAGTGGTTTGCTTGTTTGAGAAACAAAGCAGTTCTCTGGCATAGGTATGTCTTACAAAGGGAAAGGTTTAAGCTACGTCTGCTAGCTCTGAGTTTAAACGCTGGTTTAGGTATGATACCCCTTTGCTATATCTTTCCCATTTCTTTTTGTCTTTCCATCTGATGCTCAACAGTGTGACATGTAATCATCTGCTATAGTTGAATGTCAGTTGTACCTTTCGGATGAGTAATAGGTGAACTAAGTACTCTTGGTGGCTTTCAGTTACTCTCTTGGCAGCTACTACATTAAAAGCTTATATGCGTTATATGAAGCTTATTCATTTATCAGCAGAAATCAGCATATCATCCATAAGAAAAATGCCATTCCTAAGTGCTACATAGTGATTCAGACCATGGGTCAGAATCTGAATTTCACATAACGCTATATAAATACTATATATTTAGATATGTATTTAAAAAGCCCATACCCCTGCACAAAACGCAGAACAAAAAAATCCATCTGTTTTCCAACTCCAGTATTTTTTTCAAAGGGTATTAACCAGGGGATTGGCTTATGTTGATCTTTTTTTCTTTTTGTAATGACTTGTAGCATAGTTTTTCCTGACGTTCCAGCGGTGACTTGCTGCAGGGGGCTCGCACCTTGAATCTGGGTGGTGCAGGTTTCTGGCAAGGAGCTGATATGACTCAGGGAGATTTGGGGCAAACCCAATCTTCCAGGGAGTCTTCGAGGAAAGAGGTGAATCGAAAGGTGCCAGTGCAGTACTCACTGTTACAGCCATGCGGTTTTTCACTGTTGTTCCTGACTACTTTTGATTTAGGAGTTTTGATCTCTAAATAGTGTTTCCAAAAATGGGAGTATGAATCTAAGAGAGATCGGCTATTCTTGGTTTAAAATACTCACTGGCTATTCTGAGAATAACTCTAAGAAAGGAAACTTCTTGCAAACAGAAAACTCTGTCTGTCTGATTCAGCCTAAAAGAAGAGAAAATCCTGAACTTAGTAAGAGGAAAAAAAAAATACTTACCAGCTGCTTTGAGTCCTAGTTGGCTTGCTTCAGTCTCTTTAGAAATGAAGTCCGGCTACCACATCGCTATCCCTAAGGGCGCGGGGAGCTGTCAGCTCAGACACTGCATTTTCCATTTGCTATTGCGCATGCTGACCTAAAAGTTGGGTTTTCCCATTAATTTTTCCTGGCCATCCCTTAAGTTTTGGACCACTTATATAATCCGGTCACACTGGGATAGCTTGCAAAGACATCCTTAACAGGGAAAAGACGGGTTTGGGAATTTGATAGGAACTGAAGGAGCAATGGTTTGCTGGCAAAGCTCGTGTGGAAGCCTGCTCGACCAGGGCTGGGCTTGTACAGCACAAGCTGCTGCTCCGGGTACATTGGGAAATGTTGTTAGCAGCTGATGGAGAAAGTGTGTCTGCAGCCTTGCATTAATGCACTCGGGTTTTTTTCAACGTGTTAGTAAATGAATTATTGTCTGAGAAGTTTTGGCTTCTCCTTTTAATGACACAAGCCGTTCCTGCCTGGAGGCTGCTGCCGCACCAAAGAAGGGCAAAGCTGCCCGAGGAGAAGGGCAGCGCTGGCGGAACGCTTTCGTCTTAAGCCAGCCAAGCACGTGCCAGCCCTATTGTAAATCCTCAGAGTAATTTCAGCCCTACGGATGGCTTTCAACCTATCACACGTTTTGACTTTAGGTCAAAACAAAGTGGTTTTTTTCCCCCTGTGTCTCTCTCCTTCCCAAATGGAGGTTGAACCTCGGAGAGTGGAGGCTTTCCTGTCCAGCCGCTCTGGGGCACATCAAGGTTAGCTAGGCGGGACCTTGGCAAACCTGGGCTCGCAAAATCGAACCAGGAGAAAACAGTGTGATGTGTGTTGTTGCAACAAGGCCTGGAGAGCTGGTGTCGGGGAGCTGATGTCCTTGGGAGAGGGGAAACTCATCCAAGTGAATGTCAGCAGGACAGTATCCAGAATTACTGAGTTGTTGTAAAGACTGGCTATCTGGAAGGACTAAAAGGATGTATAAATGAACACATAATTTCTGATATGTAGAGCTGGGAGTCAGCAAGGGTGAATTTTGAAGTCCTGAGGAGAAGGGTGCAGAAGGGAGGAGCTGCAGGACGGCTGCTCACTGCCTGCCTTATTTTGGTCAAGCCCTTAGTCCAGCACTTGAAGAATTTCATTTTCAGTGGTTTTGGATGATGGTTTTTCCATACAATGTTGAGACTTAAAATGATCCTTCATGCAACCCCAGTAGAATATGACAGAGATCTAGTTGGATCTGTTGTTTTCTTATAAATATGATTCGCTAGAGCCATGTGTGTGTTTGTGTGCGTGTGATGCCAATGTTTCTGTCAAAGTCTCGTCTCCTGAGCAATGAATGGAGGAGCAGAATCTTGGAACTGAAATAGGAACTTTTTTTGCAGTGGAGACAAGAGGTTTTCGGCTGCCTCTGCCTGGGGAGTGAGCCAGACAAGGCTGGTTTCCCTGCCAGCTCTCGACTTGAACCCCGAAATGCATGATTGGGGTCTTTATTAGACTGCCAGGATTTGAATATTGGGCCTAATATGTTTAATAGGTAGTGCTGCAATTCTCTCAAGGCCTTTCAATTCAGTTGTTTGGAAAATACCACGGCGATAAATTTTTCAGTGGTCCCTCAAACAGCCTCCCAAACTTTATCCCTGCCTCCTAGAAGAGGGGTGGAAGTTTATCTCTGGAGATACAACCAGCTGATACAACCCCCGACGCACTCACTTGCTGTTATGTTGTCTTACACACTTGCTTTGCAGGTTGGTGCTGGCTCCTGTTCTCACTGCAGAGGGAGGTATTGTACAATCCAGTGAGCTATTTCTGGCTGTGTGATAGGAAAACATTCAAAATGCCCTTTGCTCTGCCTGGTGACAAGCAAAACCTGTCACCAAATGTGGACTGGACTGGCAGTGCCCGCAGCTGCGGTGCTCAGAGGTAGCAGCTCTGGTTGGGGTTGGGGGGTCTTTTTGGCGGAGAGAAGGCTGCTGTCCCCAAGTCCTGCAATACCTTCTCCTCTTTGCACCGCGGTCACCAGATCTCTGGTGTGGGACACGTTGCCCGTACCCAACTCGGCTACAAACCTTCTGCTGAGCCTGACGTTGTTTTCTCTCTTGGATCTGATGCAAGCCTGCAAATATGAAAAATACAGAACTGACTTGATGGATTGGGGATTGCAGCTTTCACTAAGAATTAAAAACAAGCAGCAAGTTATATTTAGCCATCTATAAACAGGAATAAAATTGAGCAGGAGGCTCGTTATCAGCTGTGCTCCATCAGCGCAGTCACGGTCCCCACTGGTGTGATTTGAAGAATGAAAAGCAGTTTTGGCCATGGGCATGTTGGGATGGCTGCCTCGGGAGGAGGTCGGTGGCTGCCCAGGCCAGCCTGGCCCCGTGGGCAGGATCTGTGCCATGGGGGCTGGGGAAGGAGACCCCAACTGCCACCGTTGTCCTCCCCCAGTGGGGTCGAGCCAACACCACCGTGGAGCCCAGCCCATGGGATCCCTTGTCCTCCCGGTCGTCCCCTCCCGAAGCTGCTCTGCATCCCCCCAGCCCCAGGGCTGAGGCCCCTCCGCCGGGAGCTGTCCCCTGCCCTGCCCCGGCTCGCTGTCCCTCCGGGATGCCTGGCCCTTCCCTCGTCTTTCTGCTGGCCCTGGATACCGCACGTCCCAGAAACAACACACATTCCCCACTTCGCTAAAAACAGCAAAAACTGTTTACGCCATTTAGCGGGCTGGCTGACAGGCTGTTACACGCTATTTTGGTGCTGCCCAAGGCTGTGCTCAGCGGAGGGACCACAGCTTCCATGCCAGCGGCACCGCTGGCTCTGTCCCCAGACACCACCAGTATCCCTGGCCGAGCCGGCTCACCCCTCCATGGCAGCTTGGCCGAGTCCGCTCGTGTGGCCAGACAGAGCCCGTGCTCGTCCCTGCCGTTGCCCCATGGACATCTGCACTGGGTGCAAGACAGTGGCGAGTGCTGAGGAGCCAGCTCCAAAGAAAAAGCAGGAAAATGGCCTTCAGTGCCGGTGCTGCCATCAGCAAGGACCCTAGCCACAAATTGCAATTTTCCCTGATCGCATGCATCGTTGTGTGCCCAAACCCTTCCCTGTACAGCACTGTACTTCCCTCTAGTGGCTAATCATTAATGGGGAAGAGGAGCTCTCTCCCTGCGGGCAGGCTGGAGGCTGTCAGCCTGGTCCTGCGTGCCCTTGGGGGCTGCTCAGCCCCTTCTCCGGCAGCCTGGCTCCCGCGGGGTCTGCCGAGACGGTGGGTGCACCTTGTGCAGCATGGCTTTGGACTGCTGCAGCCATTCGTGTCCCCCACAGTGCCACCAGGGAGGGCCATCAGCAGAGCACATGGTGCAGCTGTGCCTGTTACAAGCTCACAGACCCTGATGTTCCCACTGGATTTTCCTACGTGAGCGTAGGGAGGCGGCTTATGTCCAGGGACAGGCAGACCTGGCAGTGGTGGCCAAGGAGGGCTGTATGGGTGCAGTGCAGGTCGGGCCAGCCTGCAGGAGGGGACAAGGGCTTTACAGAATCACCAAATCATTAAGGTTGGAAAAGACCTGTAAGATCATCAAGTCCAACCATCAACCCAACACCACCATGCCCATTAAACCATGTCCCGTAATGCCACATCCACATGTTCCTTGAACACCTCCAGCGATGGTGACTCCACCACTTCCCTGGGCAGCCTGTTCCAGTGCTTCACCACTCTCTCCGTAAAGAAATTTTTCCTAATATCCAGCCTGAACCTCCCCTGGTGCAACCTGAGGCCATTTCCTCTTGTCCTGTCACAAGTCACTTGGGAGAAGAGACCAACACCCACCTCTCTGCAACCCCCTTTCAGGTAGTTGTAGAGAGCGATAAGGTCTCCCCTCAGCCTCCTCTTCTCCAGACTGAACAACCCCAGCTCCCTCAGCCGCCCCTCATCAGACTTGTGCTCCAGACCCCTCACCAGCTTCGTTGCCCTTCTCTGGACACGCTCCAGCACCTCAATGTCCTTCTTGCAGTGAGGAGGCCAAAACTGAACACAGCATTCGAGGTGTGGCCTCACCAGCGCCGAGTACAGGGGCACGATCACCTCCCTACTCCTGCTGATCACACCATTTCTGATACAGGCCAGGATGCCGTTGGCCTTCTTGGCCACCTGGGCACACTGCTGGCTCATATTCAGCCGGCTGTTGACCAACACCCCCAGGTCCTTTTCTGTGGGGGAGCTTTCCAGCCACTCATCCCCAAGCCTGTAGCGTTGCATGGGGTTGTTGTGACCAATGTGCAGGACCTGGCACTTGGCCTTGTTGAACCTCATCCAATTGGCCTGGGCCCATCCATCCAGCCTGTCCAGATCCCTCTGCAGAGCCTTCCGACCCTCAAGCAGATCAACACTCCCGCCCAACTTGGTGTCATCTGCAAACCTACTGAGGGAGCACTCAATCCCCTCATCCAGATCATCGATAAATATATTAAACAAGACCGGCCCCAAAACTGAGCCCTGGGGGACTCCGCTTGTGACCGGCCACCAGCTGGATTTCGGTCCATTCACCACGACTCTCTGGGCTCGGCCGTCCAGCCAGTTTTTTACCCAGCGAAGAGTGCACTTGTCTAAGCTACAATTCGCCAGCTTCTCCAGGAGAATACTGTGGGAGACAGTGTCAAAGGCTTTACTGAAGTCCAGGTAGACAACATCCCCAGACTTTCCCTCATCCACTCAGCGGGTCACCTGGTCATAGAAGGAGATCAGGTTGGTCAGGCAGGACCTGCCTTTCATGAACCCGTGCTGGCTGGGCCTGATCCCTTGGTTGTCCTGCACGTGCCCCATGAGCACCCTCAAGATGAACCTCTCCATAATCTTCCCCGGCACTGAGGTCAGGCTGACAGGCCTGTAGTTCGCCGGATCCTCCTTCCAACCCTTCTTGTAGATGGGCGTCACGTTGGCAAGCCTCCAGTCATCCGGGACCTCCCCTGTTAACCAGGACTGTTGATAACTGATGGAGAGCGGCTTGGCAAGCTCCTCCGCCAGCTCCCTCAGCACCCTTGGGTGGATGCCCATAGACTTGTGAGTGTCCCGGTGGCATAGCAGGTCGTTAACTGCTTCCTCGTGGATCACGGGGAGTTTATTTTGCTCTCCATCCTTGTCTTCCAGCTCAGGGAGCTGAATACCCTGAGGATACCTGGTCTGGCTGTTAAAGACTGAGGCAAAGAAGGCATTAAGTACCTCAGCCTTTTCCTCATCCTTGGTGACAATGTTCCCCCCCTGCATCCAGTAAAGGATGGAGATTCTCCTTGGCTCTGACCATGGCCAGATTGAGCTCTAGCTGGGCTTTTGCCTTTCTAATTCCCTCTCTGCATGACCTAACGAGATCCTTGTGCTCTTCTTCAGTTACGGGGCCATGTGGAAGCCCAGCTGGGCTGGGAATGGTGCGCTGCCCACCCAAGGCGATGGTAGCACAGGTTGGGTGGTGGAGGGGACGGGAGCCCCATGGGTGCATGCCACGGTGCGGATGCTGAGCCAGCACTTGGGGGCCACCAGAAGCCAGCAGCGAGGAGGGGACGTGCCCTACTCGGCCGGTGGGGGGGAGCCCTGGCCCTCCCCCGGCTGCAGGACCATGGGACCCACCTGACACCTTTGCCTTTGCTGGATGAATCCGGTCCACTTCTCGGCAGCAGGGTTACCGATTTTTCAGCCCGTTTCACACAGACAAACGGGCTCTTTTCTTCCCTGCAATGGGCAGCTTGGGCAGAACAGTTCCTTGCCAGCAACAGCGTGTTTCTCTTCTTGGTGATCGCAAATAAACTTCCCTGGCCTCAGGGGATCCCCGCTTGGCTCCCGGCAAGGGATCTTGGCGCAGCAGGGTTTCCCATGCCGAAAGGGACGTTGAGACCCATTTGTTAAGGAAACATGGCCCTGTAAATACTGCTTAAAGCTCCTTTTATTAATGTTATAGCCATTCCCAGGGCGCTTGTTTCTGCGCTGGCAGTTTGGGGTGCCGCTTTGGCCTTGCCAGGCTGTGCCAGGGAAAGACAGCCAAGGGCCCATGTAGGGGGTTATGCACGTCTCCGTCCAGCTCCCCTCTGCTCTCACGCCAACTTGCAGCTGAGCCAGGTACTGGCTTTTTTTAGCACAGGCTGGTCTTGTTTTGGGGCTCGTTCTGGGCTGGGAAGAGCCTGGGCAGGGAACAGAGTAACAACCTCAGTGATCTGGTATGCGGAGCACTCCCCTGCAACATCCCCTGCCAAAACATCCTCCCCAGATTTCGCGCCCAGCAATGATCGCATCTTTCCGACGAGGCACCTGAGAGCGTACCTCTGCCCGGCTCTCCCCTTCAGCTCTGCTCACAGGCTGAGCTATTAATGAGGTATTTAATGAGATTTCCACTTGCCCATTAAAATGAACACATCAACACAGGCGAGGAAGGAGAGCTTGCAGCCGATAGTCACGCAGCCCCCTGAAGCCTACTTGTGTTCATCGAAAACGCATTGTTAGAAAGTATTTATTAGGAGAGCATTTCTGAATAATGCAGGCACGGAGAAGAGCAGTTTCCTTTGCACACAGGAATTTCCTCCTTGTCCAAGTCAGCCAGGCCCCTCGGCTGTGAGGTTTGACAACGGATGGTGCTAACCGCCCTGGCACCGCCAGCCTGGCCGGTCACCGCCGAGGCCGGGGGGACTGGGGGCTGGTTTGGGGGACTGGGGGCTGGTTTGCCGTGATGCCCCCGCAGAGCCGCCGCTCTGTCCGAGAGCAGTGGGAGGGCACGCCTGGGATTCCTCTGGGCATCTTGGACAGCCAGCGCAGCGCCGGCCCTTGGTGGCACTGTTGGCAGAGATGCTTCTGCAATTCCCATCTGCCGGGTCCAGCCAGGCCCTTTCCCCTGCCAGTGTGTGGGCTGTGGGGTGGAAGGGAGCCCTGACCCCAGCCAGCTGAAAACAGAACAGAAGAGAAAAAAGTCGGGGTTTGTTTGGGGTTTTGTGGTATTTGTGCAATGTGGTGGAGGTAATCCCAGCTCAAATACCATGGGCTCCCTGGTCCACATCACTCTTCCAGCCTTTTTAAAGGAGTGTTTGCCCCCCAATCCCCTATTTTCTATCATTTTTGGTTGCTGAGGGGCAGAAATGGCATCATCTGCCTCGGTCACCACTCCCCGTCACTGGAAATGTCTCTTCTTTCAGACCCTGTACTCGCTGCTCTCGACTGGGGGTAGCAGTGTTGCTGGGGTGTCTGGAGGAGCCGTACAAACCAGAAGAGTGTATTTGCTCCGGGTCTGATGCGAAAGGGGAGGGGGCATGTGGAGCCCCGTAACCTCGAGCGGTTTGGCAGAGGCTGTGTGGGGACAAGCGGCTCCATGCTGGGGCATGGGCCGGGCAGCAAGGGGCCACAGGATGCTGGGGCTGCTGCTGCTGGGGTTCAGGGTGACCCCCAGCTCTCCCCACAGCAGCCAGTTGGGATTTAGGACTCCTTGCAAGGTGGTTCGCTTTCCCTCTCTCCGTCCCTTCCCTCCTTTTAGCCCCCATTGCAAACAGGACACTTGCTCTCACTGCAGGCAGGCGTGTGGGTGCTGGTGCACCCAGCTCCTCCAAATGTAGCCCCAGGCAGGCAGGGTGCAGGCAGGGCTCCTCTTGGCTCCACAAACCCCAGCCCGCGTCTGCTGTGTCTGAAAGCACTGCCTGCTGACAGCCCAGTGCCGTCCACATGCACGTCCAACCCTCCGCTGGGGTGAAAGCCACGAGCCCGTGAGTGAGACAATGCCCTCCCATCACACTTTTCTTCGCATTATGTAAATACGTAAGAATCATTTTTGGCCATAATGGTTTTTCCATTCACTGCAGCATCGATCCAGAGCCACCGGCGCCGGTAACCTCTGCCGTGCATTAGCTGACTCCCTGCTTTTTGCAGCGTGATGGATGTGATGGCAGGGCGGTGGGGCAGCTGGGTTGGGCACTGGCCCGCTGGATTTTGCATCTGTTTTCCCTGTGCAGGATCCTCCTGGATTGTCATTCAAGTGCCAGTGAGACTGTGTCACTGTATTCTCGGGCCAGGCGACCGGTCCCTGCGTGCCTTGTGGACGGTCTGCACTCAAACTCAATAATCTTTGCTTCAAAACAACAGTGAGGTGCGAAGCGGCAACAGTTTGCTTGTTTCTCCCATCATTTACAAAATCTAATCACTTAGAAGTGAGGACATGATTAATGAAAGGCATTATGAATCTTACATTATCTATAAAGTGAAATATCATTGTGGAATCTGAGCCATGCATATTTCACCGAGAAACTGTAAATCTGATAAAAAAAGGATTACTATATGTTTTTACTTTGGGCATTTCATGGTATGAATCACCACAAAGCGCTCTCTGGGAAGTTGCAGAGAATGATACATCCATGACACTTTCAATAGGGCATCTCTTTGTGCTTAGCAGAAGGCGTTTATGGTTGCTGTAGGGCTAATAAAATACTTATGATGTCTCCAATTATTCATTTTTATAAGTGCTTGTTCTCCTGACCTGAACAGCCAAAACCACACTGTGACTGGGTTTAGCAGTAAATTGGGGTTTTTTTTCTGGAATAAAATGACTTTGCCTCTCTTCCATATGAAAGACAATGCCGGTTCACTCTCAGCTATCACAACATTTTATATGTTTCTCGCTTTGGAAAGCACCTTTCCATCTGGCAGCCCCGGAGGCAGCCGGCTGACCCAGCAGCCTTTGTCTGCACTTGGGCTGCAGCACCTTGCCTCGTGTCTGCCAGGGGGTTTATGTGCGAGCCGGAGAAGCGGATCTGGCAGCCAAGAGCAGACTGGGGGCCTCAACACACTGTCACTGCAGACGTGCTGTCGTGGTTTAAGCCCAGCTGGCAACTAAGCACCGCACAGCCGCTCGCTCACTCCCCCCCTGCCCCGGTGGGATGGGGGAGAGAATTGGAAAAGTAAAAGCGAGAAAGCTCGTGGGTTGAGATAAGAACAGTTTAATAAGTGAAATGAAATTAAATAGAATAATAATAATGATGATGATAATAATAAAAATTGTAATGAAAAGGAAAATAACAACAACAACAAACAAGAAAGGTAAGTGATGCAAATGAAAACAATTGCTCACCACCCTCCAACCGATGCCCAGCCCAAGCAGCGGTCCCCCGGCCAGCTTTCCCCCTAGTTTATATACTGAGCACGATATCATATGGTCTGGAATATCCCTTTGGTCAGTTGGGGTCAGCTGTCCCGGCTGTGTCCCCTCCCAACTTCTTGTGCACCCCCAGCCCACTCGCTGGTGGGGTGGTGTGAGAAGCAGAAAAGGCCTTGACTCTGTGTAAGCGCTGCTCAGCAATAACGAAAACATCCCTGCTTTATCAACACTTCCCTGCACAAATCCTAAACACAGCCCTATACTAGCTGCTATGAGGAAAATTAACTCTATCCCAGCCGAAACCAGCACACATGCTGAGGAACTTTGGAGGACGTATCCAAAGCGTTGCATTTGCTGCGGTGGGCTGTGGTCAGCAGCCCCGGTTGGAGCTTCCTCCTGCGTGCTTGCAACTCAGCCTGGGCAAATGAAACGCTTCCTTTTGCTGCAGACCTGATATGTTAAAAAACCTTTACAAATGCACCATGCAGTGGTCTGTGTCGGTGCCCTTGAGCTGGCGCTTAGTCAAGGCTGGATGCCAGGGACCCTCTGCTTGGGGTGCACAGCCATGAGACCCTCAGTGCTGCTCATCTGGGCTTGAGACCGCCCAGTACCCATGCCCACACGGAAATCCTGTGGGATTGGGCCCCTGGACACCAAACCCACAGGCAAACCACATGTCCTGAACACTCCTGCTATCACACACAGCCTTCTGCTCCTGCCGTGCCCCCACGGCTGCCTCCCCTGCCAGGACGGGCACCCCATCCGTGAGCCTCGGGGTGCCCCAGTGTGCCGGGCTGAGATTCTGCCGCCTTGGCATCATGAGAGTCTCCTCCAGAAAAAGCCATGGAGCTAGACAGGCAGGCGGGAGTGAAAGCGATTCTATATTAATCCACATTTTCTGGTGCTCCTTTATAGGTTTTTAACATGATTCGTATGTCCCCGCCTGGCAAGTCGCCCACAGCCAGGCGCTCCCCTTCCTCCTGCTCCTCGTTGCAGTGTTTTCCATGGGTTAGGTTCAACTGGATAAATTCATCTCCTTTTGTATTTATAATTCCTACGAGAGTGGTGTCTTTAACAGAGACTGTTCCTTCTGGTTGCTTTGGCAAAGCAAGTACCAGCTCCCTGCTGTGTCTCTTCTCAGATGACACAGAGCTTCTCTCAATAGCAAAGAGAGAAAACAAAAAGGATCTAAGCTGTTTCTTATTTTTTTTCCAGGCAGCTGTAAGTATCCACCTCACTGAAAATTCCCCCCAATACTTCCATTTTTTACTTTTCATGTGCTGCATCCTTGAGATTCTGCCTGTGAAGCACGCTGCTGGCTCACTGATGGAGGTGGGGACATCAGAGAGAGTCTCTTTGACAGGAGGAGAGGAGCGAGAGAGGGGCTTTTCTTCTCCACAGCCAAAGAGGAAAGAATAAAGAAATTCAACGAATCAAAACGAGGTATGATACAGGTATTCATCATGGGAAACACCCCAGTACCTGCCATCTGAGACTGCAGTGAGCCTATATTGACCTTACCAGTGGTCCAGCTAAAAAGTGTAATTTAATTCCTATCACGGCAAAAGCCATTCCTGTCCCTGATCAAGACTGGTGACTTGAGGCAGAAATGAGTACTTGTGGTATCACCTCCATTTCCCGAGGCAGGGCAGAGCATCAGTGCCTGCCGACCCCAGGCTCTTTCCCAGCCTCCCAGCCGGGAAACCCTTGAGCAAACTTCCCATCGATGGCTTCGGAGGGGACCGCTGGTGGCACACGGGTGCTGAGACATCACCTGCACCACGTGGCTGCGCAGCATCACTCCACCTTCCAAAACCAAAGGTTTCACTCGCTCAAGGGGGCCCCAGCACGGGCAGGCGATGCCAGCGCCATGGCCATCCCCGCCGGGTTTCTGCTGTCATGCAGAGAGGCACGGGGGAGAATCCGGCCCCTGAGCCCCACGGCTTGTTTGTTTGTTGTCTCTTGGCTTGCTCTCTGCAAATATTTTCACCCAGCTGAACCACAAATAATTGCTTACAGCTTTCCTGTTTGAGTTTGTGATGAGCCTGCAATCACCAGCATGTGTTTGCTGGAGATAATCAGGGCGCTTTTGTGCTCAATGGCTTTGTCATCTCTCACTCTCTCGCTTTTGTTTCTAGGCTTTGTTTGTCTCCCACCTTCCCCTCAGCGTGCGACGCCTTTTCTGATACCTCTGAAAATAATTGACTTCATGTCTTGGTCATCTTTTACATTTGTTTCTGAAATGCAGGAAAGCAGCATCTCTGCGTGTTCCTCAGTGATTGCTGCTCACGCAGTGTGTGTCTTTATGATTCAATTAAAAATGTGATGATGTTTCCCCAGCAGACCCTGCCACCATCCCGGCAAAGCATTTTCTACCTCAATAGCATTTTCCAGTTGGTGACTGCAAAGTATTATAACAGCCTTTCCCTTTGGGGCAACGTGTTCAGGCTGCATTGTAATGACTCCAAAATGCAGAGTGTTTCTGACTCTGAAATAGAGAGAAGGAGTAGCCCCAAGGCCATTGCTCTGGCCAAGCATTTCTCAAAGACTGAGATTGCCTGCTTTTTAAAGTGGAATAAATATAATTAGGTTAACCATAGTGGCTCTCTTCTCTTCCCTCAGCAGACCCCTACCACCTCACGCAGACACTCGGGTCCCTTTGGCTGTGCAGGTCCATGGGCAATGGCTCTCCGGCTTCCCATAGCAGCTCTGTCATCTGCAGGGAGGTTTCATACACACTTGTCAAAGAGAAGCACTAACCATGTTGTATCGCCTTAAAGAAATGTTCTTTCTCTCTCCTGTTTATTTTACCCAGCTTCTCTGAATTTGTTGATTACTCTTCTTGCCATCTCCTACACCGTTCACCTGATATTTGTTTTCCCCTCCACCTTCTGCATATTCAGTTTGTTATTTGCAGTTGTTCCTGAGCAGAACATGAACCCAGCAACATCTGAATCCTATTTTCCACTGCTGGTGTTGGAAGACAGCACAAATTAGCCCTTGTAGCTAATGACAGGGTTGTGGTCAAGACCTTAACGTATGATGAGATTTTAATAGCAGGTGGGTTAGGAAACGCTGGTGATAAGAGGTGGTAAAGCAGTGTGGGTAGGAACCTGTCTCAGCTGCAGCTTGTCTACATCAGTGCATCCTGAGGCTGCTGTATGGTGGTCCAGCCTTGGGTACAGAAAACCTCCTGCTTTTTCCCCTTACAGAGGCAGGCTGTGAAACCTGGGGGTTCAGCGACCTTCTCGGTCAGCCGGTGAGTCAGCTGCAGAGCGTGGAAGCCTTTGGTGTATTTTGGTTTTGGTATTGCTCAGCTCCATCCTCTCCATTTGGGCTGTCTGACCCATTGGCTCCTCCGCAGCCTCTCTTGCTCCTGAACTTGGGAACCTGCTTTCCTGAGAGCATCCCCTGTAACATCCCCTCTTCTTCACACAGGAAAGCCAGTGAGTTAGCAGTTGCAGCAGAGAGACTGGGGATATTGCATCTCGTGGCAAAACTCGCTGTTCCCACTGAACCTGGTTTTGAAGGTGGAGCCCTATTGCTAACTCCTTGCGACAGATGGGAATCTACCCGCAGTCATTGCTCAGTTACTCTGTTCCCTAAGAAGGTTGTTAAAATGCTGCTGATGGGTTATAAACTAGAAGCAGTCTTTCATAAATCTGATGAAGTTTTGTTTATGTCCTTTTATTGCTTACTGACACTTCAATATATCGCTTCTGTGAACCTTAAGGCTTTTGGTGTCCATTGTAGCCACCTGTGAATTGGTTTGGGCACAGGATATGGTCCAAATGGCTGTGTTCTACAGCAATGCCTTCCTAAGAGTGCAGAGAGCTCAACTGGGGTGCGGTTGTTTGTTTTTACCCTTGGAGGAAGTCAACTGAAGCTTCTAGTGCGGAAAATGGTTTGGCGCTTCCCCCATCACCAGAGACGCCTCTTATTTTAAGCATGAGGAATGTGTCTGTTTTGCATACTTGTTTAGCTCTGACCATAGGCAAAGGACACCATCCTTTTATTTTCCATAGAAAAGGAACCTACTCTGTTGTCTCTCTAACTTTTCTTTGGGCTGCGTACTTTGACCATTCCCTCAGGTTATGTCTAGGCACCAGAGAGGTGTTTCTCAGGGGGTGTGCGTATCGGGCAGGCTGGTTAGGGTCTCACAACCTCCTCCTGTCGCTAAAGAGACCTGAGAAGTGGCACCTGCACCGACTGCCTTGGACAGCCCGCACCGAGCGCGGGGATGTCAGCAGGGCTACGGCACCTCCTCAGCGTCAGCCTCCCTGTTCGGAAGCTCCCTTGGACTCCAGCTCAGCCATCTCCCCTCCACATCGTCTAAGGCTGGCTGAGTGGTGTCCAGCGTACCTTGGTGTTGTCTCCCCTCCCCTTGCCATATTCGTGCTGTGCGTTGCTCAGGGCAGAGACCTAGTCGAAGGGGGCAACCGTCCCTTGAGCAAATTTCATAAGGAAATCTCTTTCGCTGTCAGCGACATCCCTCTACCCATTCTTCCCGCCCCATACAGAGCACTGCCAGATACTTCCCTGTGCACGGTGTAAGTGTGATTTATTTCTCCACAGCAAAATTCTTTATTTTGTTTCACGTTTCTGCAAATCAGCCTTGCCACTTGCAAACGCGGCAGCTCTGCCCACAGGTTGGCTCTGCCCTGACCTCTCTTTTTTCCCACCATCTGCACGCTCCTCCTGACCGTTTCCTGCCTTTTTGCTTGGTGTGGATTTTGCAAGAAGCATTTCCTCAGAGCTCCTATTTCTGCTCTCTTTCGGCATGTTCCTGTGGTTTCCATATCGGTCTGCTGCGACGTCACCCTGCTTTCCTAGCCAGCCTTGCAGCCCCTCTCATTCACGTGCTGTGGATGCTGCCCCGTCCAGCTGTGGTTTCCTATATTCAAGGAGGAATATTCTGGCAATCTCTTCCTCCCTTTTAGATTTCTGAGCCCATTACAACTTGAGTAAAGGATTCTCCTGTCTTCCAGAAGAGCGCATTTAATTTGGCTGTCTCTGTGCTGTGTATAAAAGCTTCTGCACAAGTTTCCTGTCCCTTTTGTTTCTCTTAAATCCAACATTTTTCAAAGTCTAATTTAATCTATGAACGCAATATCTTTAAAATCCATGTAGCACAGTACAGTAACGTGCTTAGTGTTCTCTGCTTAACTTCTGAACAGACCCACTGCCTCCGATTTAGAGGTATTCAATAAAAAATGGGGCTTTTATTCATCTTCCTTTTCAGGCTCCATCTGCCCCCTTGAAAAGCTGAAGTTTTTGCTTGAATATTTTCCAGCTGTCAGAAATATTTTGGGGAGGCTGAGGTAGGTTAGGTTTTATAGCTACTCTCTTCCACGTTCTGCACCTGCCACCTCTGCTTTTCCCACCTGTTTCCATGGTCTGTGTTTAGACCCACACCTTTGGTACCACGCAGCATCACGGTCACCAGGAAGGACTTTGCAATGGGATTAGGATGAGTTATTCATATAATATAGGGAAAGATTTGCATGTTTCTCTCGGGTTGCTGCCACTAAAATAACAACAGCTGCTCTAAACCTGAACCACCTTTCAGCCGGAGCCTTCCAGCGTCTGCAATCCAAACCCCTTGCAGATGGGACTGCAAACAACAGCCCGCTTCTCTAAATCCGTACATATGGATCTCTGTTAACCCCAGCCCTTTTGCTTGGCTCCTGTGAGTAAATACACGTGCATGAAGGAGAAAAGCCAGCGACTGCAGGTGGCCTTTTGCCAACACATTCAAAGAAGACTTGAGAAAAGCTTGAGTTTTCTTTCAAGGCAGGTGCTGTCAAGGCCAGCTCCCTCTTTCCAAACGGACACGTGGAGGGGGCTCTGGTGTTCATCCCGCTGCTGCGTGGCAAAGGCTGTGGACCGGACGTCTTCCCCTCGGTGACGTTTGGCTTCACCACCCCCTGCAGTAAACCAGGGGCTGAGTCTCCTGCCGGAGGACAGCGGGGGATGCACCCTGCCACTGTGAAAACAGGAAGCGGTAAAAGGCTAAATCTTTTTTTACAGCTCAGTTGACTATGGAGAAAATAAACCGTTATCTGCTGTTCTTATCTAATAGTGACTCTTTTGCTTCCTGTGTTATTGCAGGTAATGCAGAAATCATCTTGTGAACCTGGTTGCCTTGAGATCTCTTCTCAACTCACAGCCTCCCCTTCTCACACCCTTATGTAAGCAGCTCTTGGGTCACATCCTATTTTGAAGTCATGTCTTGGAAAAGAAGAGATGCAGGAGATAGGGGCTGGGGGGGAGGATCAGGGATAACTCCCATTTACAGCTGTGGTGTTTGTGGATTAGCAGTTGGTGTCTGTACAGCAACAGATGGAAGGATAAAGCTCCAGAACAGGTGGAGAGGATGGTTACCATGAACGGTCTCATCTGCATCAGCTAACATGTTGAGGGGCAGAGCCTGGGCTGCGGCCAGCACACCTCCATGTACCGGCGTCAAGGGAGCGGGTGTTGTGCACCCGAAGGACAGACCGCTGAGACAGACAGCTCCCGCAGCGGGTCTGCGGGCTTTGCAGGAGGAAGGGCATCCTTCAGGATACCCCTGCGGACTGCAGTAGCCAGGCTTGGTCTGAGCTTTTCTCTTGTTAAGTGTTCAGAAGTGTGCATGTTTTCTTCTCTGGTCTGGGGGATTTTTAAGGAACTAAAGGTGGCGGAGGATGCAGGACAAGGGAGGGCTGTGTTCCCTGTGCTCTGAGCCAGGCAGCCTCCAAGTGCCCCTCTCTTGTAATTAGAAAGTTAGTCACAGCACTACCTTTTGAGGAAAAACCCTCATCCCTGGGGGTCCTGTGCTCATGCAGACGTGCCGGGAGGGTTGGTGGGGAGTGTCTGCTCAGCACTGGGAGCGCTGCATGGTCTGACATCTCCTGCAGCACTGGGATCCACAGCACTGCTCTCCTCCCTCCTCCTTTTGGACTCGCAAGCCATCTCCCCAGCAGATCTTCCTTTGAAGGGCAGCCCCCAACTCAGGATGAACTGCTGTGCAGCTCTTCCAGGGATCACAAGCGTGGATGGTGAAGGCTGACACTGGACCAGTCCAATCTCCTTCCTTGCCTTGGTGCTGTCTCCACGCAAATCCCTCGAAGGGCATGATGCCTTTGCTGCAATCCTGCCCTCGTGAGTGGGAGGAGAGGACTTGGCCTGAAGCATCCGTACCTCTGCATTGGGTCTACAGCTGTGGGAAACGGGAGGAGAGGAGGAGCTCAGAGGATGACGAGCTTCTGAGCTGGCCGTGACGGAGCATCACGCTGGAGAGTCACCACTTCACACTGGAGAGGGATTTGGCCTGTGTCATTGAGGGCAATTTTGTGGCAGTGATTCTGCCCGTGCCTAAATGGAAACAGGGCCGTTCTGAGGTTGAAAGGGGCCATGAGCAAGCAGTGAAGCCAGCCTGGCAGGGAGAGCATGGGCAAGAGGCAACACGCTGCACAGGGCAGGGGAGGGATCGCCGAGGAGCTGCGGGAAAGTGCTTCAGAAAGCAGCGTTCACAGCTGAAGGGGGTGGTGAGAAGGCAGGCATAAAAACAACATGCGGAAAGGTTATGTGGCATGGAGACAGGTTCGAGCCACAAGCGTTTGGGAAGCTAATGGTGAGCAAGTCCAGACAGCAAAGGAAGAGAGCAAGCATCAGATATGTGAAAGAGGCACCTTGCAAGACAGTGTGGGCACGGGGGCTGAAGCATCCCTTGTTAGAGGAAGTGGGAAATATAAAAAAGAGAGGAGAAGGCTGCTGTAATACCTATAGGGACCATTAAGGTGTTAAATGCATGAAAGACAAACATCAACATGGCATTAAAAATAAAATATATCAACAAAGCATGGGCCAAGCAGGCAGTACCAAAAAAATGGTGAAAGAAAACAGGCACAGCAACCGTGAAGAAATATGATCCTACACATCCAAATGATGGTAGGGGAGTAGGGTTATGGTTAGCACTATGAAAAATTAAGGTGAAAGTAACTGGGGCCAGTCTTGCCGAAAGCAGTGGGTGAGACAGACTATTTCAAGAACAGGGTGAAGTTGTTCTGATGGACCATTCATTCTCCAGTGGCTGGAGAGTGAAGCGGGGTAGGAAACGATCAGGGAATTGAAGATGTTTGCCATTCTCCTCAACGTTAGAAAGATCCCTCTTTTGGTTTCCAAAGAGGGATTACAGTGAAAGCAGCAGCAATCACCTGGTGCTCCTAGTGTGATAATTACAAGCAGAGACGTGCAGGGTCGGAGGCTCCTGCAATGCTCAGCAAATTGGAAAGGAGGCGATAGTATTAAGTCAATGCCGAGAGGAGCCGGTATCTTTGTTCGATTTTCCATGATGCGTTTAAACCTTCTGCATCAGGTCGTCCCTCCTCTGTATGAAGAGATGCACACCCTCTGTATGAAAGCTGCTGAGGAAGACTCAAGGCATGTCCTCGCCCTGCCCTGCCGCAGGTCCGGCAGAGCTGAGCTGGCAGCTACAAGTGAGGGGACGAAGAGCAAAGGGTTGTTGCTTCAAACCAAGGTGTGCAACTGCTTTGCAGGCATGTCCCTCTGCAAACAGGTAGTCGTGTTGTACAGCTAAAGTCAGGTGGGTGGCAACCAGGTTGTGCTTTGAACACAACCCTCTGTGCCAAAGGACAGTCAAGGCGGTTGAACAAAGCAGTTTGAACAGGAGACCACACCAGCCATAAATAAGGTAGCTTAGAAAAGCATCCCTGTAAGCAAAGGCAGCTTTGTCCCCTAATGGGTCACATCAGCACTCTGCTCTCCTGCCTTTGCTACCATGCTGGCAGGATAACTAGGATTTTGTTTCTCTTGCACCTCAATACTAATTGGAAAGTTCTACTTGAGTTTCTTGAGCGCTGCGCACAAAAGCGGCAAGGCGTTAAGGGCCAGCAGCTAAGAAGACACTGTGTGAATGCTTGGGAGGCATCTGCAGACCCTCACTTCCAAAGCAAACTAGAGCAAATGGCTCGGGCGAGGCATGTTTAGGAGGAGGGAGGGCTGGGTCCCAAATGTTTTGCTTGTGACTGTATTTTTACACAGGCAAATACACTGGAGCTGGTATAAATCATTGTCTGGAAATTCCTGTGCATGTATTATGAACCAGTGACATCTTTATTTGTCCCACTCCTTGTTTATCTGAGATCCCAAGGCCAGAGCAGGATCGCCTATATGTTTTCCTTCAGCAGCATAAACATCACTTATCTCTTGCCTCAGCTGCACATTTTCCAGTGGGCTGTGGGTCCCCGGAGCTGTTCCAGTGCTTTTTAGGGATACTGTGCTTTACCATAACTGCTCTGGTGCTAGTGCTCATCTCGCAGAGCAGTGTTCGCCATCAACAGCGTTCAGCAGCACTTTGCTACAGCCAGTTGCTAGAGCTCTCCTCCGCACCTTGAATGCTCCTGTACCGACATGGGGAACAGCCCCTCCCGATGCCAGGACAGCCTGCCTGCAGCCGATCCCTCCTCATCCTCCCCTGCGGCATCCCCTCACCTCCTTCGGGAAGTAGGGAAGCGTGCAGGGATGCGGGAGGACCGAGGCCTTCCCTACTGTACTTTCTCAACCGAGGATCCAAAGTACCCATCATCTTATGCAGAGCATCTGCACAGGACATGCTGCAATCAGCATTTCCAGCACCCTTACAACAGCAACCTCTTCTTGCGCTTCTTCAGGAAACCAACATCAAGACTGAACATGAAAGAATTTTATTTGTAGATCTTAAAACGCCCCAAATAGCAGGCTCCAGAATCAGAACAGAATAAACTTGAGCTTCCAATGAACCATTACAAAATGAGAGACCAAAGACCTCTCACTACCCCACCAGTTCTCTGGAAATCTTAAAAATGCAGAAGCTGTGGCATGTTGCTTTGTTGAGCAATACCTCACTGGAAGTGCGGCCGAACTTCTTGCACACATGAGTATGGATCAACGCGTGTAAGGGCTGTGAAATCTGTCCCTGAACTTCCCCATTTGCAACTTGAAAATGCAGTTATTTAGTTTGCAGATCAGTTCAGGATCTCAAGGTGTAAACTGTGTTAAGGATGCAGGTACACATACAGTAATTAAACTATACCCAGGAGAACCAAGGGGAAATTGCTAAATTTTAATGTGAACGACATATGGCAAAAACATCCTGCTGCCTCCCTGCTAGGGACAGTGGAAGAGCCATACCCTTTCTAGCGCAGCATTGCACAACATCATGTAGCTGATGACTTCAGAAAGAAATTTTACGCTTTCATAAACTCAAAGCACTGTTCTGGATTTAAAGGAAAGAAGGGGTTGTAGGCTAACATAAAGTTCGTCGAAGCAGGCAGGAACAGCATACATATGGACATTTTCAAGTCAGTTGGCCTGTCATGAGTTCACTAAAAAGGAAGGTAAGCAATGCTTTATTTTCTTAAAGCTTGTCTAATACATCCTTTAATCTCAGCCCTGCTGTAGGGAGTCGGACAACTCGATTAATTGGCATGAGAACAGCTTGCAGAAGTATGCAAGCCGGTGCAATGCCCCTCACCGCTGGCTCTTTCCTGTGGGTGATGAACTGCGAGAAGCTGATGCCTTCCGGTAAGCAGAGCCAAAATCTCTGGTCCAACCCAAAGCACTCCTCCTATACACTGTGATCGCTTGCTGGGTACAAAAGCACTCGATGGTCCAGATGAACCTGGAAATGGTGGTTTCTGCTGAGGCCGCCTTTCTCTGTTCAGTGTATGCTGAGTTTTGATGTATCTTTGAAGGTTTCCTCAATTTACTGCATTGAGTTCAGCTCAGATAAGCTCTTAATTCTTCAACTCTGCACACACATACACCAGGTAGAGCATAAAGTAGCTACACTGGATCCACTGTTTCTTAATTCTGAGCTGGAACATCTCCTCTGCAGGAGGAGGCTCACAGAGCCCCTTGCATTTGTCCAGGACTCTGAGGAGTGGTGGGGACCTGTATGTCCTGATGAGAACTACTTGGAAATGTTTTGCTGAATTTATTTCTCAGTTAACTAAGTTTTTTTGCTGGGTGTTTTGGGTTTGTTTTTTTCTCCCAACAAACTTAAGAAAAATATTTTTATTACATTCAATTGAGAAAAACACTTCAAATTGAGCGGTTTCCGTGTTGGAGTTTTCAGTTTTTGGTAAAATGTTGTCACTAATGGCAGGTGCTGACAGGATTGGCTGAAGCGTCTGATCTTTTTTTCAGGGGTCCGCCTCTGGACTACCTTGTAATGAAACGGTTTAGTGCACACAGTCTAATTACTATAGACTGACAATGAAACAGGATGACTCAGCCAGCCCCAGACCAAGCTCATTTGATTTTTGAGCCATGTCGTTTGTTTGCATTTCACAGGGGACAAGAGAACAAAATTAAAACTCGCCTGTAAAAGCAGTTTCTGGCTCAGAATATTCCTCTGGAAAACTAAAAAAAGACCCTGCAAAACTACTGACACGGTCACGGTGCCCTGATGTGCTTTTATCTTTGACCCATGATGGTTTACAGTACAGAGAGGAGAGGCAAGGGGTTTGGCGTGTTACTGCTTCAGGGCTGTGCAATTCACCTTCATGGCAAAGACTGTTGCCTTCCCTCCTGCAAAAAAAAAGACAAAACCAAACACTAAGAAACCCCACGCAGTGGTAGACCAGAGCCTGTGAAGGCTCTTCACTTACTTCAATGCACAGTCAGGCCGATTTGGGCTGATTTTGCACAGAAGCAGGCTAAGGGCTGCTCTCCGGGCAGGCGGCGCTGGGCACAGGCAGACTGCAGGCAGCTCCTTCGGCAGCAATTGCCCCACCGTGGCCTGCTGGAGCAGGGAGCCGCACGAGTGACTGCAAAAATAAGTATATTATTTGTCAAAGTCTGGATTACTGTAACAAAAGCGAAGTTTTGGGGCTAGCTTAAACCGAAGTCGGAGTGGGGACCGCTGACAGTCACATCTCAGGTGTGACAGCTGCACTCCCGTGTCTGCAGAGTGAAGGGCAGCTCTTCTGCAGGCAGGGAATCTTTGAAGGATGGCCACCCACCTCTGGTCACCCACAGGGATGAATACTGACCATGCAGTGGCTGCAGGCAACTGCACTCTTCCTGCTAGCCTGAAAAACCAAGCATCCATGAGAAATAAAACAGAGCTCTGCAAGGAGGAGTCTCTTACCCGTGAGCCTGGGCTGGGGAATGCCACTCTTGTCAAAGGAAATTCCTCTTGCTCGTCCTTGACCTCCCAGACTGTTGGCTGCGACCCAAGGAAGACGTCCTCGTCCACCAGAACACTGATGGGGCTGCGATACGTCTGACCTCCGGGAAATGAGTTTGTGTAAAATTACCAGTCCTCCCCCGTCCCTGCTCTGCTGAGCAGAGGTGCATCCCTGATGTCCCAGCTCAGGATCCGGCCCCCTCTCCCTCCTCTGTCAGATGAAAGGAAGATGCAAGTTCACAGGCTGCTGTACCGTCCTAAACTCTCTACTTGTGCAGATAGAAAGTTGAGAAGAAAACATGGCCCATAGGCTGCTGGGATTCATGCTAACCCGTTTGCAGGCAGAATCCTGGCTCCGAGTGAGATTTTGCTTTCTTCCATGTGTGGCAACTCAGTGACACAGAATTTTCCAGCAAAAAAAAGAATCCGCCTTTTTTAGCTCGGGCTGTGTGTGGACTTGCATTTGTAATGTTGTCTGCAACTGCAATCTGAGACAATTGAACCTGCCTAATTGTTGCTGTGTGTATACGCTGCACGTGTTCCAGCAGGGATTATGCATCCTCCCTTCTCATTGCTGTTGCTGCCTGGGGTCTGCCATTTCTCTACCAGTTAAATGCGTCATATTTTTATTGAATAGCAACGTCCCAACGCTAAGAAGAGAGAAATACAATGCGGGCATAATGAATCATGGGCTCTGGTAGATTTGCTCAGCCCCAGGAGACTGTCTGGAGCTGGCCAAGAGATGAAACACTGTGGCCTAACTCTTGTTTTTCTTCACTGTTGCCTGGAAAGTGCACCCACAGGAATTCAGAAAACAAGACTCAACCTGCCTGCGCAAGAATCCAGGATCCTGAATGGGCCAGGAGGAGGAACGTGCCTGGGAGGACAAGGGGCTGAGTGGCATCATGCCCTGCTCAAGTGAAAGGGAGAATAAGGACATGTGCACATGTACAACACCATGCAACCCTTTCCCTCTGCTCAGGGCAGGGTAGGCTTCAGGACAGGCATCAGAGATAAAGCCTGGCTGGAGAGGAACCAGAGATGGGCAGCAAGAAGGACCAGGGAACTTGGAAAGATGACCTATGAAGGCAGACTGAATGAACTGGCATTGGTTAATCCAGAGGAAGGAAGACTAGGGAGACTAGTTAAGCCTGTAAGTATATAAAAGACTATCAGAGAGTAAGGCAGTAAATTGTTCTCCCACTGGAGAGAGGGGAAAATTTACAATAATAGAGATTTTTGAAAAAACATTGAGAGAAACTTTCCAGCTGCAGGAGAAATAAGCCCTCGAAAAGATACAGGTTGGGACATCTCCATCAATAGATGTTTTTAAGACCAGGTTAGACAAACCTCTGTCAAGAATGCAGCTTTGGGCAGCGAGGATGGACAACATGGATTTTTGGGGTCTTCTTAATTTCAGTTTGTTTTTTAGGTGGTTTCACTGTGCTGAAGCCAAAAGCTTCAGGAGAAAAATTCTGCCATTGCACGGGGTGAGGGTATTCATGCGTGTCTCAAGTGTGGTGGGACTTCTGTACAACTGGTCTGCCCAGCATCTGTGTGTGGTTTGCCTGAGATGCAAAGAAAGCCACGTTAGGCAACCAAGGACGTGGCAACTTACTGCCATAAAGCTATTAAGGCTTTAATCAAAGAGTTAAGGAATTGAAGATGTGACAAAATATTTTTGTCATGTAAAAGCCACTCAAACCCACCTTTATAGGCCTCTCAGTAAAGGAGTCTTTGAGGAAGATTCCTTTTAACAGCCCCATAAAAGCATTGTCTATTATCCCTGAACTTCTAATATTAGCAGGCATGGAGCATAAATATTAATCACTTAATGGAGCAGCTGAGTGCTCCTCTGTAATGTTTACAGCAATGCACAGGTGAGTGTGCCCCCTCCCCACCGAGACAGCCATAACTAGAAGTCGCGTGAATATAGCCATGGGGGCAAAGTGGTCAGCCAGCAACCTACAGACCTGCCTGCTTCCTTCCACTAAAGCCACCGCGGGCGCTGGAAACCGAACCCCATGGAGAATCAGTAACGCTGGAACATGCAGCAGCAGCTTCCAGTGCTGGGGGTGGTAGAAGAGTCCCTGAACTGGCCAGGGACGTGGCTGGGACGGGACAAGAGTGTGCTAGGACAAAAGCCTTCTTTTTATGCTGTTCTTGTTTCAAGGCTGCCCATCTCTCTAGGGTGACAAATGGAGAGTGGTGACTCTGAATCCCAGCACTTACCCTGTAACTGCTTGTTCTTCTGCAGCATAGGAAAAAATGACTTGGACGAAGATGCTGACGCTGGCTTTGTTCCCCAGAAAGAAGCAATGCCGGAAGGTAGGAGTCATAAGCCTGAAAAAGCTAGCACAGCTCAGCACATCCCTCTGGAATTTGGATGCTCTCCCTCGCTTCCCCTGTGGTCTCCTCTGCTGTCTGCCGGGGGGCATGGCAAGGCAAGTGGGTGAGGCTCACCCCACGGAGGCTCCTGGGCTCAAGCAAAGATTGCTTTTGGTTATCTGCATATTTTCTAAGAGTTTCCAAAGGTAGGGGAAGGTTTCCCTCCACCATGGGTGGTCCATCTTCTCAGGCACCCTCATGGTCTGAAACCTTGGTACAGCAAGAGGGGAGGGATGAACAGTGTCAGGAGGTGAGGGGGGAGCGCTTACAGTGGTTTGGGGGTTTCTGTACTATCCAGGCAGGTGAACTTGTTAAGTTACGCTCCTTCCTGCAAGCAGTGCAACACAAGGGGAATCTGAGATGGAGCTGAGGACCGGAGAGGAGGGAACTTCTGCGAGAGGGGAGTGGGTGGAGGCAGGGGCAGAAAGCGAGGCCATGTGTTACCAACCTGGCACCCCCGAGGGGGGGGCAGGAGGCTTTTGCCAGCGCCTTGCACTGACAGTGGGTACCTACCTCCTCACAGTCCAAATGCAAAAGGATTGGGAAGATGCTCAGTTTCTGAGCAAACATCCACATAAACGTACCACAATTAGTGGTACATGTGGGCTGGCCAGCTGCCCATCTCACTTACATCCCTACTCAAGAGCTGTGCAAACTCATCCTGCCTTCAGGTTCAGGGTGTATGCAAGGTTTAACCAGCTTTTAAATGCTGGGAAGTGCCCTAAACCATTTCGCCCGTGCAGGAAAGCATCTGCCTGCTGTGAAAGCCCAGCCCTGGTGCTCACGCTCCAAGAACAGCGCTCTCTGCCAAGGGTCCTGAAGGGCACGGGGTGCCGTACGGAAACCCGGCCAGGACCCGAGCCCCGCACCCCAGCCTTGCCCGGGCAAGCAGGCTCTGCCTCCCCTCTCCTCCCAGGCAGTGTAGCAAACTGCTTGCGGGGAGCACCCTACCCAGCCCGTCTGCAGCCAGGGAGACGCACCAGGAGTTGGCTGCGTCGCACACGAAAGCTGCGTCTCCCCAGGTGCCTGGCTCAGACTGGTACCGGCCGTAACGGGAGCACCTGGGGAGAGCACAGGGTTGCAGCGTGAACCTGCATTCCGCAATAGCGCTGTGGGTTATTTCTTTTCTGGGGGTTTGTTTCAAAATACTTTTTATGTCCTTGCAGATGTTTCATCTCCTCAGCGGGAGCGGAGAGGTCCGCGTGCGGGGGAACTTCATCTGCTGCCATGGCGGGAGTAAGGCACAGCGAGATGCCAAGCTTGGACACATACTTGTAAGATACGGCCCCAGACCACAAGCCGACTCCTTTCAAGGTGGAAAAACATGGATACACCCCACACATGGTTTGCTTGCTCTTCCCAGTTGAGCAGTGGAAGCGCAGTAGCCAGGGTAGATACAGTGTACCGTGTCCTGCAGCCCCGATTGCCCGCCAGTGGGGAATGGTGCTGATTTAAGTGGGACCCTTGTTTTGGCTCGTGTGGTCAGGGTCTCTTTTGTTCCAGAATTCAAGCTTTTATAATAATGCTAATGACGCTAGCTTGCCTGAAACCTAATTAATACACAACTTGGCAAATTGTATTTGCATACACTGATCTCTGCTTGTGGTTGCTTGTTTGACGGAGAAATAGAGGAGGCTGAAAGTGGTTAAAGCCTGAAACTAGTTTAAGCCAAAAAGTAGCCGTAAGCCCCATTTTCCGTGCTGCGGGCAGCTCTCGGGCACGCGCCCTGCACCGCCGGCACGCAGGGGTGCTGGGACTGGCTGCGGTGGGGCCCTGGGCCGGAGGGCTCTCCCGGGGGGGCAGTGAAATAAGGTGCTCGGGGAAGCTGTCTGCGTCTTGCTAATGAAGTATTGCTGTATCTGCGCTGTTACTCAAAACAAGGCTGTAGCAATCCAGGGCGATGGCAGCTTTGCTGGAGCTAGTCTCTGCCTGTGTTTATAACAGGGGTACGATCGCTTTGTGCGCCTTTGCAGAAAGAGCCCCCCAAAGGCAGGCGGGCAGGAAGGGCGTTGTGTGCTCCCACCCAAGGGTTGCTGCAGCGGGATGGGGAAACTTTCTCCCAGGCAAGGACAGGACTGAGCGAGACCCTCTCCTGCGGCACGCTCCCCTGCCAGAACAGTGCCGCCGGCCACGCTTCAGCCTCGCTCACGGCTTCCCGGGCTGAGGACTCCTCCGTTACCGCGGCTTTGGGGGGCAGGTGCGGGTGTGGAGGCACCCAGGGCTGTGCTGGGGGGAGGCTCGGGGTCTGCCGGTCACGGGCAGCCGCTTCGCTCCTCGGCGGCTCTGCCGCGGCGGGAGGAGGAGGAGGGTGGTGAGGATGCTGTGGCGCCGCTGCCCTGCTCCCTGCGCTCGTCTTCTCCAGGAAAGCAGCCGCCCTCAGCTTCGGAGCCGGCTTTACCGCTGCCAGCCGCCCCGGTACCCTTCACCGCCTGACAGCCCTCAGCTCGCTCCTTACCCCGGGCGGCTGCGGGCGGCGGGGCGGGGGCCGCGTGCCCCGTCCCCGCCGGAGGCAGCCGGGCTGGCGGCGGCGCCTCCCCCAGCGCGGCGGCCCCGGCCCCCGCCGCCCCGCCTCGGCGCAGCGCCGCGCGGGGCAGCGCCGCTTAACTGCCTCGGCCGCGGCGGCAACAAAGGCGGGCGGCGGCGCTGGGCGGCGGTGAGCGGCTGAGCGGGCGGCGGGGCCGGGGCCGGGGCCGGCGCAGGTGTCGCGGGAGGGCGGGGAGGGCCGCGCCGCCCGCGGCCCTCGGGGGTCTCGGCGTGGCCGGGCCGGGGGGCGGCTCCGGCGCGGGGGGGGGGGGGGGGACGGGGACGCGCGAGCGGTCTCGAGTGAGCGGCGCGGGGCGCTGCCTTGATTGACACGTGCCGGCTCGGCTGCGGCGTAACTTTATTAATTCCGCTTATAATTACGATTTTTTTTATCCTTATCGCCCCATAAATAGAAACTTTTGAGCGGTAGTCGTGCACGGCCGTAGCTGCCCGGGCTGCGCGTCCCTCCTGCCTCGGCCGGACACCCCGCCCGCCCCGGCCGCTGCCCGGGCTCCTCTCCGCGGGCGGCGGCGGGAAGCGGCGGGTCCCGGCCCCGGCCCCGGCCCCGGCTCCGCTCGGCGGGGCTTTGCCGGCAGAAGACCCGGCCGATCCCGGCCGCGGAGCCTGCCCAGTGCCGGCACCGAGGGAGCTCGGGCGGGGGGTGAGGCGGGTAATGCCAACGAAAAACGTACCCTGTGCCTCCAGCCCCTTCCTCGCCTCCTATGTGCTTATTTTCATCCGAATTTAACTGAGCTCTGCTGGCGTGGGTCAGTCCGCACGGACCTGCGAGTTGTAGCAAGGGACGTACGCTGTAAGTAATTTTAGAAGTAGCTAGATTCGTTTTTAATAGCTCACGGCAGGTCAGACTGCAGAGAGGAAAAATAATGTTTTACGTGTTCTCTGTGTTGCCGTGCACTAGTGTTTTCTTTGGGGGCAAATCTCGTTTGCTGTACTTGTGAGCCCCCCCAAATCGGGGTGGTGGAAGGGGACCCAGGGACGTGAAGGAATGGAAACCGCTGCTGCTCGATGCTGTTTCCATAACTGCTTGCTGCAACTGGATCTAATCACTGACAGTGTCAAAACAAAAATATCTGAGAGGGAAAAGGTGCCATTGCAGGGCAGCTGGATGTAGCAGGAGATTTTCTTGGCTCTGAGGGAGTGAGAAACCAGAGCTGCCTGTTAATGTGTGAGGAATGACTATAACTTGCAATGTGCAACTCCCCCCCAAGGGGCACGCTCACCGGGCTGCACTTGCCTAAAAGGCTGGTAGCTAACCTAGCGGGATTTTATAACCCTCCTTACATGAAGGATCGTGGAATAGTTTTCCTGAGCTGCGATAACCTTAAATACATGGGAGCACTGCGATGCACGCCTGCGCCAGCCTCCTGCTCTGGGAGGGGAGTCAGCGGAAGGAGACCCCAGCCGCGTGGGGCTGGCTTACCTCACGTGTGCCACTGAGGGGGAAAGGGCTGGCTCTCCGGCCTCAGCTTTTGCTGCAAAACCTGGTTATTGGCCTCGGTCGTGCGTCTTGGAGAGTTGCCGTCATTAAGATACGGTAACAAGCACACATCCCTTGCACTTCATAACCGTGCCCTTTTGCCTGGGTCATGGTGTCAGGGAAGGTTTAAGTGGCGCTTTGAGTAACTGAGGAGTTTGTATAGACATGAGTGATGCTGAATGTTCCCCGGGAGGAAGAATATTCCCAGGAAAAATCTTCCCCAGAAGGCCCCTGGGACAGAGGCCAAGAGCATCTAATGAGGCAAACTTTTCCTATTAGCTGCAGCTTTTGCTGTTGGAGGATGAGGGCTTGGGGGCTGGAGTCGGCAGGCACGGGGACCTCTGAGGGCAGGCAGCCTTTCTCCAGGTCTCCTCTGCTCCTGGCAGCCGATCGCCTCGCCTCGGCACAAGCCGCTGCTTTGGAGGTGATGCAAGTGCTGAGTCTAGACAAATCATCCGTTTTCTTCTGGTTTAGCTGATAAATCGGTTTGCTGCTGCTGGAGGTGATCGTGCTGCAGAGACGGGTAGCTCCGTGGTGCCGAGGCGTGTGTGCTCAGGGAGCTCCGGCGCAGCCGCCATGGCTGCTGGGGACAGGACAGCCTTGCGGGGCTGCGGCTTGGCTCCAGATAAATCTGTCCTCTGGCTTGCTTTCTTTCATTTTGTGGTTGCTTTCCTTAGGTAGGCAAAATACTGTGGAAGGAGCTCTGGTTTGGGCTGCGTTCATACGCAGCAGTGGTGACTTAGTGTGGGCTTTGTGGGTATATCGTGGGGTCCTTTTGCCTAAATGTGTGCCTCTGGCAAAAGCGGTGGCTGGCCTGAAAATCCTCCTTAGGAGATGGACAGCCTGTGCAGTGAGCTGGCACGTTATCAGCGGTGCTGCAGTGCTTAGCTGGGGGAGGTGTGTGTGTGTCGCTGGCAGCAAACGTGAAGTTAAATTTCAGACAAGAGGGAGGAATACACGATCATCTTTACCTAATTCCCGCGCAGACAAATATTTGTTGATGAGGCTTTGATAAGCAGGCTGCTTGCTTGGTGGCTGTTGGTTTGCAAATACTCTGTAACTTGGTTAAAACCAAACTGTGGAAATGGAGGTGCATCGTTGTTCACTGAGATGTAGTTTTCTAGGGACAAAATAGGCAAGTACTTAAATCTTGATCTGATGCCATTGCTGGCAGAGTCCTCTACTGCAGGAGCTGGAAATGCATGGGAGGAATTAGAGGTGCCAGTATGAGATGGCCGAGGGTGGTCTAATGAATGGCAAAGCAGACGCAGCCGGTAATCTTTAACTCTGTCCTTGAGACTGTGGTGCAAGAGGCACTCGGCTGCAGAAGCAGATTACTGTATATTCAGAAGCTTATTTCCCCGCCTGCCCCTGTCAGAGGGTAGATGGCCCGCTGAAGGGCAGCCCTTTGCCGAAGGCAGTGACACCGGCCACGCGGGCACCTTAACCACCGGCGCTTGGGAAGCACACGTCTCTCTGCTCCTGTGCTGCTCCAGGCTGGAGGAAACGGAGGATGATAATGGGCGCTGGCCAAAATCCACGTCGGACTGTTCTGCCCTTTGCCCTCAGGCTGGTTGGCACAGAGGAGATAGTAGAACTCAAGTTCTTCTGCCTCCTCTGCTTCTCCTGACCTGCTTGATCTGTTGCATTGCCAGCTTTTCAAAGGGCAGGAACGATGCGGCAGAGCCATGGTCCTCCTCCCTTTCCACAGGAGAGGCTGAGCAGTGCGCGCAGCCTCGGGTGAAAACGTCATTTTCCTGTTCTCAACTCAACATTCATAAAGATCACGATAAAAGGTCTGATAGAATCGTTTTGATAATCTTTTACGAAATGCTCGGACCTTTTCCGTAGCCCTCGGATTTTGCTAGAGTGATGTAAATCACAATTCTGCACAGGATTAGCAATCAAAGAGCATTATGAATCAATCTGATACTTTGTCTTAACCATAGCCCTTCTTAGATTGCTGACCTACATATTACAGCTTTCGCTATAACTGCTTTGCTGAGGACAGGCTTTGTTTCTGAGTGTAAGGTGGCCCAACTGCTGGAGATCTTTGTGTTTGGAGAACATTTGCAATGAGATTACGCAGAGATTGACTAAAATTCCTGGTGCCTTCAGATGTGCTTGAAGTCTGTGCTGCTTGACTGGTAACTTGTCTATGAAGTGTGACATGTAAGTGGTTCCTTTGAATGTTCTTTTAATTATAATTGTGCTGATTAAAGAAACTAGAAGATGAAATAAGATTCTTTCAGTATAAAGTGCTCATAGATGCCTAGCCAGCAGGAATCGTTGTTATCAGATGCTCTAATCGCTTGTGTGATTAAAAACCTTGGAAAAGCTTATATATTTGAGCCACTTGCTTATAGGTAAAAATCAAGGTTTGTTGCCTTTCTGAAGTGCGCAGTGCAGTTCAGCCTTTAGTGAGATGTGAACCCCGAGCTTCCTCCATAAAATCCCTCCCCGAGGTTCGCTGATGGTCCTGATGCAAATGCACTTCTGCTTGTTTCCCTCGCAGGTGAGTTTTCCTTCTGATTCCTGGAGTAACGAGGTGAACAATGATAAAAAGGAAGGTCCAGAATTGGGTCTGTGAAGCAGTGACTTACCTGTTTTAAGGCGGCGCTTAAGCCCATTCCTACCAGTTGTTACGATTTCAGCTCTGCAAGATCGATCCCTTAGTTTGAAGGACACTGGGAAGCAACAAGAAGTGCACGTATGAGCGTGTGTGTGCTTCCCAGCATGTACCAGTAGACTGCACATGTGCTTCTTGGTGTGTTCACTGGTGCCAGGGTTGGTGAAGGTCCCTTCAAGTGGAGAGTGTGTATGGCAGCATGTTCACCTGCAGATCTTGGGCATGAAATCTCATTTGGTCCTACAAGCTGCTAGGAGCTCTTCTGTAAAAGAAGCAACAGGGCTGCACCTCTGTGCAACGTGGGAGGTCTGTCCTTTAGCTTTCTGTCTTGGCAGGTCCCAAGAGGTGCCTTTGCTCAGCTTGGGTTTGCTGGCCCCTCAGCAGTGTTTGGAAGCCGCCTGCGGAGTTTCTGCCTTGTGTGCTTGGCTTGGGGTGTCTCTGAACTTACAACTCTGCCAGCAAGTCATCAGATGGTCTTAAATATTTGCTGACGATCTGTTGCTCACCAGTTATCACAACCTCTGTTCTCAAACAAAGGTTGCACAGAAAGGTACAACACAGGATCTTGCTTATTCTTACATCCTCACAGCTCAAAAAAGGTCTGTTTGTGCGATCTTTATTTAAAACAGAAACATTGCACAGAATATCCCCCCTTTTACCAACAGGGTGCTGAAGGGCAGGGAGGTCTCTGCTTTTTCACATTCACTTCTGTGCCCCAGCTGCCTTTGCCTGGGAACGGTACGTCTGCACAGGCAGAAGAGAGCTCTTTGCCAGACTGTGCTAACGTTTCTGCGTGCTCCTGATGTGTGTTTCCTCTGGGAACTGGCAGCTACTGCAAATTAACTGAGCAAAGCTGCTTGCTGCTACGTACCTCTGTGCTGCTGGAGGAAGCAGAGAACCTAAACGCATCCAGCACAGGATGCCAATCTGTCCGGCTGTACGTTGCATACTGATCTTCGTTCAGCAGCCCCCGTGGTACTGGCAGGCGTGTTCGTCATGGAGCCCGGGCTTGTGCCTGGGATTCCTGGGGGTGAGAGAGACTGGAAACGAGCTAACGCTCCCCTTATAAATATTGCATCCATTCCCACTTAAGACGGGTGAGGCAGTTTGCATTTTCAGCTGTAAAATTTTGCAGAAAAGTAGAAGTTGTTGACAGCCACGATTAATTTTTTTCATATGCATTATGGCTTGCCCTTTGTATCTTTGTAATACAGCATTCGCTGATTAAAAAGGGTTCAGATCAGCCTGACTGCGTTCCCTGGATTTTCTGCAAATGCCTGCGTGTGCCGGCAGAGTGCCCTGTCTGTGGGGGGAGTGCGCTGATGCTCAATGGGATGGGATGACAATAGAAATTGTCACGGCAATCTTCCAGCGGTGACAACTACTTTCTAAAATGGATCTCCTGGGGACTAAGAGAGATCTGCGGTCATGGTTTCCCCCTGCAGATGCCTGATCTCAAGGAGCTGCTTTTCATCTTGAAATAACATTTAACTCTCAGTACCAGGGTAATGAGTTTTTTGGTTTTGCTAAATTTGTTTGTAAGACAGAATCCTCAGGAAACACTGTGAGCGGAGCTCCCTGGAACTTCTGAACAGAGCGGCTCAGGCACAGAGCATCTCAAAAGCAATTAGTTTGTCTTTTAAATAAAGAAATAAATGAAAGTCTCTGATTGCTCAGAGAAGATACCTTCATGCTCTGAGTTGCATTGCCTAGCAAGACTGAAAATTTGAGCGTGATCCTTTGTTAGCCAAGTTGAGATATTATGTTTCTTTATTTGGTTGGGTTTCGTTTTTTTTTCTCCTTCCCCCAAGGTATAGTTCTGCATAACTTAAAGATTTTACTTTGGTCCAGGGATGGATAATCACTGTGTTGTTTCCTGATTGTCCCTACGACCCAGCTGTAATCCTGCCATCCTTTGTGCTTGCAAGGGGTCTTAAGGAAATTAGAGATTTGGATGTACAAGATCATAGTTGTTGGGATCAAACTATATATTTTTTTGTTTTGTTCACATTTTTTATATAAATTTATATTAATACTCCCCAGCTCTTATTTCCCCAGCAGATACTCAGTATAAAGAGTTGTCAGGGAGTTGGGCATTTTGTAAGTGAGGTCCGTCAGCAGAAACGGAGCAGAGGTGGACACGTTGTGTTCTGGCTCCTCCGCGCTGATTTTTCACGGGCAAGTCTGACTGAAATACTATATATGTTTTATGAGAGTCTGGAAAGTGCTGGGTGGATTTTGCTCTCATCCAGATAATTGTGAATTTGAAGTTTGTTTCCTATGAACAGCTGTCCTTGCAGTCTTGAAATTCACTTTTCACAAATGCATATGTCAATGAAAGAGTGGAGCTTTCCTGGGAAGGTCATAAAGGAGAGACCAGTTGTGCCTTAACAAATTGCTTCCAGAGCTTGATGGCATATGTTTTATGGAGTCTGTAACTCTGCTTAGGAAGCTGCCTTGCGCCTCTCTGAACGAAACACATCGTGGAGGGGAACCTCGTCTCCAGTAAGTGACACGCTATGAGTTACCTCCAACAAATGCTGCAGGGATGGGTTTTAGTGGAACAGAGATGGGATTCAGGTTGAATGACTCGGGAACAGCGCTGAAGGAAATAGTCCCAAGGATGTGTTTTAGTGTTGGAGGCAGGGGGATTCCTGAAGACAGAAATGGGATTGGTAGAAATAAATACTGCTTGTGCCTGTAACATAAAAGGGTGTTTTGAGAGATGTGAGAGTGCCCAGCTGGAAAAGAAGGAAGAGCAATGCTGGAAGGACACTTCAAGAATGACTTGCATGACGGGTTAGTCAGGCTTTCTGCTCACGATACAAAGTGGGAACTGAGAGGTCATTGACGTTTGCAGGTTCTTCAAACTTAATTTAGCGTGCGTTTAAAGAACGGCTGTCTGGAATCTGGCAAAATGAGTAGTTCGCCTATGGGTTGGGGAGTCTGAGACTTGGCATTGAGCAGTGGCCCCACGTCTTGTGCGCGTGGACCGCTGCCGTGCTGAGCCGGCAGCAAGGCGGCACGCTTTGTATCAGGGGTCCGGAAAGCACAGAGAGATGGGGGAGCTGCACGGAAGGAATCTCCTTTTGTTTAGATTTATCTGCTGGTTTTCAGAGCAGTCACTGCTTTCTGTCTTCTGTTTTGTTCTTTTATAACCTAGCGTGGGTGTGGACTGGGAATATTTTAGGTCCTGTGGATGCAGCTCAGCAATTTCAAATGTGGTTAGAAGTTTTTAAAAATCAAGGGGAACTCGCTTCAACTCTGCACCTGGGGTAAAAATCAAGTTAATTTTCAAGTGTGGCATAGCTCCCTTCTGCCTTTCTGCCCTCAGTTTTGGAAACTTCTAATCACTTCGTAAATCACTTTGCAAAACAATGCATTTCAATGAACTACGTGTTCTAGGGCTGAGAAGTTTTCCTAGTTCTTATGGGAGTGCAATTGGATAAATATTTTATTAGATATTCATGGATTGTTTAATTAGATGGATAGATGATCATATACTTCCATCTAAGGAGAAAAATTCAGAAAGGTTAATTAAGGATTAGTTGTAAAATTTGATGTCAGAAATAGTGTTAAGTTTCAGTGTGGACACTCTTAATTACATTTAGTTTGGTTCATGCTGGAAGTGAATGGAAATGAAGGAAATTTAAGCTTACCGTAGCTACAGATGTGAGGGTGTACCAAGGTCATTAATGCATATTAACTCATACTTTTAAAATTCATGCCTGCCTTTAATTTGGCTTGATTTTTGCCATCTGTCCCTATGCAGACAACACTCTGGAAGCCTGACTTTTTTTGAGGTGTTGCAGAAATGCCTTTTTCACCGCACAATCTCTTTGCAACCTCTGAGCTGAGGTTTTATGCTGGGTGAGGACAGCAAGTAAAACCCTGCAGGTAATATTTCAAATGCTTAATTTTGCGCCTAAACATGATCTCGCAGGTGCCAGCGTTTCACATCTGTGAAGTCTTCTCAGGCGTGAACGTCACGTCCTGCCATGCGTGCACCGAAGCAGGTCAGTGCGGCAGTGGGGTCGCTGCCTCTGAGGTTGCAGGAGCAGGGGCAGGAAAGGAGTGGCTTTGTCACAGCCGCTTCTGCTCATGGCTCAGCTCCACCATCGGCAGGGTTTTAAGCCGAGTCTTAGACCACCCATCTGTTAGAGCCCTTATCAGGCAGCGCTCATCCTCAGCACCTTGGTGGTGGTTGGATCTGTGGTTGAGCTGATAAAACCCATTGCTGCTGTCAGGAGGTCTCAGGTCTTTCTTTGCAGCTTCCACCCGTGTAGATCTCCCCTGTTGCTGTAACTCCCTAATCTGGAAGAAAACAGCCCTGGGGTGTGATTAAACACTACACGGGGCTCCCAGTAAGCGGAGGGAGCAGCTGTGAGCATGTTGCCAGCCCCCCGCGTCCCCTGAGCCTGTACCCCAACACGTGCTGCTCTCGGGGGGCTGGCACCCGGGGGCTGCACGACGGTGATGATGACTTTTGGAGAGCGTGGCCCACCCTTTCTGCCCTAAGCTCACCTGCCAGGGTTTCGGTAACCGCAGCTTTTTCCATTGCCGGCTGCTTTTCTAAAGTGAAGACACGCAGGCTGGGCAAGAAGGTAATCACGTCGTGCTTCTCCCCATCTGAGATTGCCCCAAAGGCTATTGCATGTTTTAATCTTGTGTGTCACAACCTTGCAATTATTTGCAAGTATTTCTTAGATCAGCAGCCTAAAGAGCACCTTGCAGGCATGCCCGGAATACCCAATCTGCACACCTTTTCCCTTGGCCAAATGCCTGGCTAACCATACGCTCCAGGAAACCTTCTCCCCTTGCCAGTATTGCTCCTTCTAGCCCCTCTCAACTCCTGCCAGGTAATAACAGGGCTTGTTCCTAAGCAGCCATCTCCTAGAGAGCTTTGGGTCTCTCTTGTCCATCTTTCAGCACCCCCACATCCTTTGCTTTCTTTCTGTTCCGTTTAATGAAAACAAACTCTGGAATTGAAACAAAAGAACAAAAAAAACCCGAAAGAGCCCTCCAAATGTCCAGACCCATTCTGGCTCTCTTCTCTGTAGTTACACTTCTTATTTTTCCCCAAACTGAATTGAGCTGTTGGTGTTACCAGCAGTTCTAATGAATTTTTTTATAGCCAGTTACCAGGAGACTATTAGCTGTGTGTTTGTGTCAAAAAGTAGGTGTACTGGTTCAGAGCAGATGAGCTGCAAAAACTACCCCCTTAAAAAAAGGCCTGGGGAGAAGCTACTTTGGTGTTGCTCACTGAAAGAGAGCAATTACTCAGCGCTGGTTTGGGGAGGAGGATCAAGGAAGTTGAGTTATCTCAAGCAAGATGGGTTTGAAATAGAAATGTTGTTTGTGCTTGCAGAACCTCGTCTGGGGAAAGCGGGAAACTTCTGCGAAGCTGGTAGGTGTGGAAGAAGGGTCCTGCTGGGCTATTGCCTGGGTGAGGCTGCTGCTGGGTGGAAGAGATTGGCTTGGTCATAATTTGCACAGGTAATCTTTCTTTGGCTGCTGCTTGAACCGTGGCTGTTGCGTGGGTTGGCTGTGTTCCTGTTCCTGCTGTATTGCACCCTGTCCCGGTGAAGTGTGGGAAACGGAAAGTCTTGCTTGAACTTGCCTTTCAACAGACGAGTTTCTAGCTCTCTTCTTCATGGAAGGGCGGTGTGATAGCAGGGGATTTCTTCGCTAGCATATCCTGATAATGTCACAACTTGGGCATGCGTTTCCCCAGGCGTATGGTCAAGACAGCAATCAGGAACTGGATTTTCAATTCCTGCCCCTTGAGAGCTGTAACCCTGTTCCTGGGTAGCAGAGGTTGAGGTCTCATGGTCTCAGTTGCGGGAGGCGGCGATTGCATCGTCCCCAAATCCACGCCAAAGGTACCACCTTAGTGCCTTCACTGCTCTCTGCTTTCTTGGCCGCTGAGCCCCTCTTCTGCAGAAAGGATGGTGTTTGGGCTTGTGTCTTCTGCAGTGCTGTTGAATTTGTCCCGTGTTTGCAAAGACCCGTTGCTCTGAGGTGAAGTTGGGCCGCCTAAGCATAAAGTGGTCAACTTATGTGTGTACCTGGAATTAATTGCAGCAGTCTGCAGTAGCCCTAGGCTTGTCCTAGAAGTTGCTTTAATAAAGGGGAAATGTATCTTTCATTAAAGTGGAGGGACTTTTGTATTTCCCCTGGAAACTGCTGCCTTTACTCCTCTAGCTTCAGCAGTGGTTGGTGTCTGAAGTCTTTCTCCTGCAGTATTGTGAAGCAATTGAATTGAGTAAGGGTCAATGATAGCTTGTTAGGCTGAAGGCATCAAGACCAAGCAAAGCTACGTCCCATCAAAATCGGTGCAACTCATGGAATTCCTGTAGTTCAGACGATGTTCATGTTTGTTTTTTTTTTTAATTATAATTTATTTATAAGAAGGTTCCATTTTGTAGCAGAGGTGTATTCTAGTAGCATCAGTCATGCCAAAAATTTATATATAAATGCAACAGTTTACACTGTAGAAATGGCAGGTTTATCAAGTATTATTGTGGAATTGTTAAACTCTCAACCTGGGCCTCAATAGCAGGAGGAAAGTGTTGCAAAGCCAGGCTTTCAGAAAGCAGGATAGCATTTATGTTACTTATACAGCCCAAATTTGACTTGTGTGTGCGCTACAGCTTCTCATTGCATGGTTTCACAGCTTCTGAGCGTGATGCTGCCTTGCTCGTTGTGCAAAACAAACGTGTATTTGTGGTTGGTTTGGGGTTCTTTTTATTTTTAGTGGCTTGAGACTGTGCTTTACTCGTGCACTTAAATCCTGCCCCAAAGACAGAAACCTAAGTTCTTCGGCATGCTTCTCTGTGGTGCTCCTCATAAATGTCTGAGCACCTGCAGTTCTCAGTGCATTTATTGAAAAGCATCTCTGTATAAATGGGGAGCTGAGGCATGCACAGGGTACCCAGACAATTTTGGGTGCTCTTCTGGGAGTTTGCCAGGACTTCACTCCTCTTAATTTCTGACGCCTGTGAAATGCAATTCTGGTGCTGAGAACTCAGCCCATGTGCAGACTTGATCACGGGTCTGACCTTGTGCAAGGATCTGGCAATAAGGGATGTGAAAAGTTTGTTTTAAGGTGTTTGTTTGGTTTCATAGCAGCTCTTACAGAAGCAAGGCAGGAATTACTTCAGTCTGGCAGCTTTGATTTGTCTCTCTCATGGCACTTTATCTGGCCTTTGTGCCTTATTTATGACACTTTTTCTTTTTTTTAAACTTAGTGGAAAAAAAATAAGGCAGAACCTTGCTTCAGTGCTGTCATTCAGAGGGCGCTTCTGCTGTGTGAAGGAAGTATGCTGTGACAAAATGAGGTGTGGGATTATAATGTCTTTTTTTTGGTGTTTTGTGATGAGTGGGGAGAGGAGAAGGCTGTTCTGCCAGGGGCTGGGCTCCTCAGTCCACCACACAGACTTCTGCCACTTGAGTGGTCAGCGGAGGGTAGCAATGAAACAGTCTTCTCCCCAGACCGTTGGTGAGCAGGGTAAGAAGCTTCGCTCACAGGTTGTGTGGAGAGGATTTGTTGGCTGGCTGGCACTGGTGACCTGGGGAACCGCGGGCTCTGTCAGTGGCCTGAGAGGCAGGTAATTGCTCCAGCCGTTGTCTCTTCTCCAGCTTGTTCCCAGACCACCTCCAGGTCCTTGCCTTAACCTTCTTCATTGACTAATCCTGGTCTGAAGCTCCTCAGCATCTCATTCCAGTTCCTGGAAGCCCTTGTCTGGGCTTCACATCCCACTCCCCTGCATCACGTAGACCCATCCTACCCAGGCTCCTTCGTTCCTCGCACCTTCTCCTCATCTGACTGACATAAGCAGTGGGTGCCGCGCTCTCTGCTAGCAGCGGCGTGCTTCGTGTCCCTGCTTCCCGGCTGGACGCCCCGCAGCAGCGTGCGTCGGTGCCCTCCCGGCCATGCTGGCACCCTGCTCTGAGCCGCTGGCGCTGGCGAGAGGGAGCTGCTGCACCCCTTGGCCTGGGGGCACTCCCGGATGGTGTGCTGCTCTGCAGTGGTTTAATGATTTTCTATTTAACCGTAATTAACCTGGCAGGCAGGGTTTTGATTATTATGTTGTAGAAGAGTTGTGGTGGCAAGATTTCTAATTTGGGGATGAATCAGCGTTAACAATTAAGCAATAAACAAATACGATTTCTTTTACAAGAACACAGACAGCAGGATGTTTTCCTCTGCCAAAGCAGCCATCAGGCAATTGGTTATGCTGCAGCTGGGTAAGGTGGGAAGGAGAAATAATTTCTCACCCATAGAAAGAAGATAAGCCCTAAGGCTCTCCCGGCTGCCAGTGGGAAGGATGCTGAACGACAGTGGAGGTTTGCTGCCTCCTCTCGCCTCCTGGTCCCACTATCTGTGGTTACTGGCCGTTAGTTCACATACCTGTCACACTGGATCCTGGATGTTACTAGGGTGTTAATTAATTCCCTTCAGGCAGATAAACTCACCTGGACTGGTACTAGACCTTCAGCATCCTCCGGTATCTTTCCATGCAGATCGTCTGTCTGTAAGGGAGGGAAGAAGAATTAATGATAATTTTTACACCAGTGTTGTGTGTGAGGGGTTAATTTTGGGTCCTTACTTAACCTTGGCATCTTCCAAGGTATCTCCTCTTCCAGTAACTCTCTGCTAGTATTCCTGGTGGTGCAAATGCTTGCCCTGTAGAAATGCTGTGTCGATGAACTTGTCAAACTCAGGCTTGAGGAGAAGGCAAGGGGGCCTGGTCACTCTCGTGCTCATGGCTTGTAGGACAAGCGCTGAGGATTCGAGCTCTGCTGAGGGACACTGCCCATCCTGCGGCTGGTGGCTCCTAGCACCCAGCACGGGCTCTGCGCACATCTGGAAGGAGTCGGGCTGCCAGAGGTGCTCCTGAGCAGGCAATCTTGCTGTCCTGCTGTGGTCAGGGGCGCACGTCCCCTCGATCTTCTTACCTCCCAGAGATGCTGGTGAATATTTCTGAGCATCGTGCCCTGTTAGTGGGAGGGAGCAGGCAGACAGCTGAGCAGCTCCCTCCGTCCCAGCCTGGCTGTCGTGCGTCCTCTCCCAGCTCTGTGGCTGCCCCAGGTGCTGCCCCGGCAGAAGCTGCACGCCTCTGATGGCATCTCTGGGTTCACTTTTCAGTCACGTAGAGGCAGACTCAGGCAGGGAGCGGGGAGCCAGAGGTGGATCGTCATACGTTTTTAGAAGGGATGTCCCTGAAGAAGTGCTGTGTGGCTGGACAACAAGTGTACAGGGCTTGCTCGACTGCCTGTGCTCCTCTGCATCCCTTTTCTCTCCTGTTTGCATCGTTTCTCTAACTTAAACATGCCCTTACTGCAGGCCACAAAGCCTGGTGTGAGCACAGCCTGCATCAAGGGGGTCCTGCTGCTCTGTTGAGCTCGCTGGCTGGGGATTTCCTAGCCTGGCATGTAAATGTGCTGGGGCTCAGGCTCACCATTACTCATCCAGCCTTTCTGTACTGCATTACAGCTGTCCTGTGGTCTGCCTGTCCAAATTTCCTCGCCCCAGGGTGGATTGCTCTAATGGCATGCTGTGATGGCTGACCCCTCGCTGGGTGAGTGGCTCTCAAAGGTGCAGCTACGCCGAGGTATGCTGCTGGCCGGGAGAAGCAAAGAACGTTATTTTTCAGTCTAGCAGCCAGCTCTTTCTGTTCTCTTCCTCTTTGACCCAACCCTCAAGTGTCGTTTTAGTTTCATTATTTCTCACCCGGCGAGAACCTGCACCAGCTGGTGCTGGTGGGACCTCAGCGCTCCTGGTAAGGCATTGCATGCCAATGTCTCTTTGCAGCGAGCAGCACCCCTCTTCTTTTTTCTATCTTCCTCTTTTTTCTTGTTGTTTACCTCTCTTTTTTCTATCTTCCTCCCTTTCCTCATCACATAAACTTTTTAAAGCCTAAGCTTACCTTTTTTCCACTGCTTTCCCTCCTCTGCCGCGGTGTGCTGCAGTGGGTTAGGGTCCTCAGATGGTTCAAGCTGGCAGTAATTTGGGGTATCGGCATGTCAGGACCTTTCCTTAAGCTGTGAGCGCTTGGGTTCCCTGCTGAGAGCAGAAATCTGAGCTGCTGGCCTCGGGGGTGAAACATATGCCAGGCTGTGCACATACACTGGAAGCTTGTCCAGGGCAGGATCATTATGGGAGGCAGCGTTTTTTGAGTGGACTGTGTGCTCTCACTTGCTCAACAGTCTTGTGATTAATGCCTTATTTAAGAGGATTTTAGGACATGTGCTGCAGTTACCCTGAGTTTCTTTTAGAAGTAGGGGAGAGGTTAGAAAAATAAACTCTGTAAAGGCGCTTTTGTGTTTCCAGCAAGGGTCATCAGATAAGTGCCGTGCATCAGATAAGTGCAGTGCATCACTGCTCCGTTGCATCAGTGTAGGCAGCGGGTTTTGGTTCGCTGGGAGAGAGATCCGCAAGAGGGGCTTTGCAGATGCTTTTATACCGGCTGGGTTGCTGAGGCCTCCCTAAGGACTCAGAACTTCAGTGCTGAGGGTGAGTTCTTCTGCCCTGATCTCGGCATTACCAGCTCGCCCTGGCCCTGACGTTCGACTCTGGGGAGTTCTGCAGCCAGCAGGTCTTCACCAGCAGATCTTGCCTTCAAAATAAGGCTCTGTGCGCTGTTTTACTCGAGCACAAGTTATGTTTAAAGGTGTTGGCGGCTTGGTTGTTGGGCTCACCCAGGACACCCTTGCCCGTGGTGTGGGTGCAGTGTCTGCAGGCTCCGGGTGTTTCCACACCACTGCTGACTTGCTGTGGGGTCCCGGCTGGTGGTTGGAGTCCCCAGTCCAGTGGTTTCTGATCAGTCTGATGTGGCTGTCTAACATCTTCCCCTTAATTTCTTTCCCAGGCTAGAGAACTCAATTAGAAGGGAGATGGGAGCATGAAGAATTGCGTGCAGAGCACGGATGTGCGCCTTGTGGTGGCATCTCCTACAGATCTTACCTGGCAATCTGCTTCTGCCTGTAAAAGTTTTACAGGAACCACTGTGGACAGCAAAGGAGCCTGGAGATGAAGGTGACGACCATGGCTCTTCCTCTTCTTTTCCTTGCTCCTCTTTTCCCTTTCACACACCTGCAGCAAGAGCACAGCTGCTGTCAGCGTGACGAGGCCGCATACATTCAGAGGCACTGCTGTTTGCACTGAGGCTGTCTTGTGTTGCATGCGGAGCTGGGAGGATGGTAAAGAAAACGGGAAGGGTTCTCGGCCGTTCCCCTTGCAACTATCCTATATTTATATTTTAAAGCAAAATAAAACACTTATTCTGCTTCTTGTGGGAGCCCTTGTAGATGTTGATATGTATTGGTTATGCTCCAGAGATACATGTCTAAGAACCAGTCATTATTCTGACTTCCATGAAATTATTAAAAGATGTGTGCTTGGGCTCATTTCGGTTAGGGCTTTCCCCAGAAACCCTCTGGGGATATTGCCACTGGTGCTAGGTTAGAGTAATTAGCCGGCTGCTTTCACAGCTGACCTCTGCTGAACATGCCTGAAGTGCTTTCATTGTTGGTGCCACTACTTTTCCTTTCTGTCACTCTTCCCCGCTGGCATCGTGCCCCTTATCACAGCGCTGCAAGCCTTCAGCAGCTGCCTCCTGGGATGACAAGCTAGTCCAAAAGTTCTGTATTACGTATTGAATATTCCTAGAGCTCTGTGCTTCAGCTTTGAGCTCAATTAGTTCAATAATTGCATGAATGCTGCTACCCTTTGGCGTACAATTAGCGTACACCGTAAGGTTTTGATCATGCAAATCAAGACTCTTGGACAGCCTGAGCCATTGCAGTGACTGTGGAAGGGGGTGATGCTGGGACCCCCCCTTTTCTCTTTTACATGGGAAGGCTAACGTGGTAGGGGGCATTTTTAGAGGTGACTGCAAATACAAGTATTTGGGTTATGCGTGTTTTCATGTGTGAAGAGGGTTTGGGAGGACCTCGTTGTACAGCTGCTTCTTTAAATCCTTAACTTGCCGGCATCAAGAGTGCCCGATGTTGCCCCCCACTTCCTCCTCTGCTGGAAACATGCTAATCTCCTCTCCTCTGCTTAAAACCTGAATCTTTAATGCGGAAAATGCACCACCCTTTCTTCCTTTCTGGCCAGGGAACACTTCCCCCTCCCAGTGTTGTATTACCTTTAGCATTGCAAACTGGAACGCTCGGGCTGGGGTGGTGGAGCTCTAGCAGCCTGCCTACCTGGGGGCTGCTGGATTTCCTTCCCCAAAGAGGGCAGAGAGCAGCCAAAATTTGCACGGATGTCAAGACGGAGCGGTATGGGGCGTGGGGAGTGTTAGCAGGAGGGGCAGCGCACTGCTGAAGGTCGGTGAGTGGAAAGGAGGAGTGTGGCATATTGCCTTGGACATCTTTGCCAACTGCTCTTTTCATGGGGAAAGAAGGAAACTCACTGGAGACAGCTTGACTTCTGATTAGGGGGTATTTGGGTATAGAATAGAGGATCAAAAAAGCAGGTCAGCCATGAAGCTCTGCCCCTGTAAAACAACTTCTTTTTTTAATTTTCTTTTTTTTTAGAAACAAGGGGGTTTTTTAGTTTTGTTTTACTTCCTTGTTCCTCTGTGGAAATCCTCTGTTTGCTGGACAAAGACATGTCTTGGGTGTGACCTCAGAAGGGCTGGTGACATAGCAGGATCTTGTGTAGGTATGGGAGTCATCCTCTCTCGGGAGGTGTGGGAGCACGGGGCAGCTCTGTGTGCATATGCAAAGTACAGATACGCAGCAGTGACTAACTATTATTATTTTGGCCTTGGTTGGATGCCAGTCTTTGGGACAGCTGGAATCTAAGGCCAAGCCAACCTCTCAAGCACAGGTTCGCTTTTAGTGGAGAAATATTCCTTCTCTTAATGTGCTTTGGTAACACTGAACTGAAGAGTTACCTTCCATTTGTGCCAGGACAAAATCTTTCTCTTCTCTTTCCTCCTTTGGGCACATCTGAAATAGGGAAGTAAAACCCAAAATAGGCACACACACACCCCCCTTTACCCCCCAGTGCTCCATGTAGCTGTATGGGAGCCTCTGACCACTGCTCCTTTAGAAAGTGGCTTGTGGCTGAGCAGAGCCTGCCCATTGGAGAAGAGAGACTGTTGGTGGGTTGGGTCTAGATGGTTGAAGATGGAGGAGAGAAGGACAGGGATGTACTTTGGTGTGTTGTGTCCAGGTTGAGCAATGGTTATCCGAGGTGGGTAGCAAAACCAGTGGAGCACACTCAGCTAAACCTTGGACCGCATACTAAAATACAGTTCACTCTAATGATAATGGGATGATGCATATGTAATCGTATTGTGTAAGATTAACGGAGTAATTAATTCTGCATACTTGATGCTGAAGTGCAGTGCCAGCCCATCTGCTTGTTTTCGTCAGCCTGTTTCTGGATATTCAAGGCTCCTGCATGAGGTCCATGCTGTGGTACAGTACGGCAGAAGACCCTCATCTCAGACATTGCTTTGCACTTGAAGCATCCTGTGGGACTCATGCATCAGCTCTGAAACATCTTGGTGAGCAGAGGACACGAGCCCGGAACAGGCACTGCCCGCAGGGGATCCGAGAGAGATGGGAGAAAAGCTGACCAAAAATGCAGATGAGGAAAGGGCTTCGAACAAGGAAGGTTTGTGGAGGGTGGGAGGAGGGCTGGAGGTGGGTGTACGGATCTCACCAAGGCAGGAGGGCAGCTGCCTGCCACTGCACTGTGGGGAAAGGCCACGGAAATTAGGGCATCCCCTCGTGCGGTGCCGATGCTGGATGGGGTGTGAAGGGCCTTAGGAAGGATTTCCCAGGAGGAAGAGGAGGGTCCTGGAGATGCAGACACAGTAGGAAGGCACTCTGGTTCCACACGGTAGCACATATGTCCATCTCCAGCCCTCCTCCCCACCTCCACGCAGTGCTGTGCATCCTTGGTCTGTTAAAAATAGCTCTTTTAAGTAGCGCTGCAGTCAGAGGAGCGGTTTTGCCAAGCGCTAACCACCAGCATTGCCGTGCTAGCTGCCGTGCGAGTGTTTGATCAGACGGTGCAGAGCACAGCGCTTTCATCTCTCCTGGCAGCAGCGATGCCCTGGTGAAGTCAAAGGGTTCAGGGCAGCCGGCACCTCTAGCCAAGCGCGTGGGAAATTTCCGCTCGGCTTCCCTGCTCTCACACAAATGGTTTTTCGCCGCTTTGGGCTGTAATCTGCCAAGATCTCTGAAAGAGCTCTGATGTTTGGTCAGCTTGTAAAGACCTCCCAAAAAGTGCACAGGAGGTTAGCTGCAAGTGCGCTTGTTTTTGAAGCACTGATGCTTCTTGTGTTGGCTACAGATAAAGCTTTACGGAGATGCAGACAAGATAAGGTTTTATACACAACCCACAGTGAGAGGAATCTAAAAACTGGGGCAGGCTTGTAATATTTACCCCTGTACTTTGGGAAAAAATTGAAAATTATTGTTCCTACCAGACTTCAGGAAATATTCATCAGGCTGATGCATTTTTTTTAACTAGTGATTTCTATATTTAATAACTTCAGGAGGAGGAAGAAAAATTCAGAGAAGATGACTTGTAAAAGTGATTTCCCTCGATGACATACAACTCTGACCTATAGACGTGTTGGACAGCTTATGAAAATCTTTTATTTCAGCCATATCAATTTCTTATGGTATCCTGAATGCATTATTGCCTAATTCAAAAATAGGTGGGAATAGGTATACAAGTACATATGTATGTGTATTTGTTCTGTATTGTAGAGAGAGAGATAGACATTTCAGTGGAAGCAGGAGAATCTTAGCTGAATCGGTCTGATTCTTGAAAATAAAAAAAGACCAAAAAGACCAAGGAAATGCAAATGAATAATCCCAAAATAGTGTGAGAGGGCTTTGCTAGGCTTCTCTGTTGTTTTTCTTTGCTTTGATATTGGAGTGCATACCCAGGGCTTGGGGTTCTCTGCCAGTTTTGCCTCAGGGGCTACTGGTATGGTGGCCTGAGGATGGAAGAGAAATTGTGTGCCTTCTGTCAGGAGACCCCAAGATGGCCAGGACTGCCTACCTTCCGATGCCTGTGCAAGCTTAAAGCATGGTGTGGTAGCAGCCGAGCTCCCATCCTGAGAAGCTGGAGGGGGAGACTGTGGAACAGAGAGCGAGGTGCAGCACTGGTAAGGATCCCTTCGGCAAGAAGAGGGAGGAAAGTGGAGATGAAGGGTCACCTAGGATCAGTTCCTATGAGACTACAGTGGCATTCCCAAATAAAAAACTTGTCCCTTAAAAGCGTACTGGAGTAAAGGTAGGCGGATTTGTTTAAATAAAATGAATCAGTAACTTTTAACCTAAAGCTTGACCTGAGCCCGACCAAAAGTCAGCCTTGTTTAAAGTTCAGTGAACTTTAAGCCTGGTGCTTTTCCACGTTGAGCTTGGATTAGATGTTGAGCAGCAAGAAGAAATGGCCTTGTCTCAGAGAAGTTGGGCATGTGCTAGAGGTGGCAGGAGATCACCCTCGCAGTCTTGAGCACTGTGCGGGGTGTCACAGCGTGGGAGATCACTGCTGTGTGGAAACACCCCGTCCTTGCTCTAGAGCAGTTAGCCATGGTGTGTCCCCCCGGGGCGTCCTGTGAGTCACCCCCGGCAGCTGGCAGCCACCGCCACAGTGTGGAACATCTCCTCTGGATTTCGCCAGGTTCCCTGTCGGCACAGAAGTGTGCGTGCTGCTGGGATGTGGATGGTTTTGGCACTTGTACTTACCCGTGCGGTCCATCAAAGCATGTTGTTGCGAGAGATGACTGTAAGTAGCGTTTGCTGCACAGCCTCATCGCGGAGACAAGTTTTGCAGTATTCTGCCCCTTCTCCCTGGTTTGTAAAGGTTTGTTTCAACCAAACATCAAGTGTTTGATGCTGTGGCACTGTTTCCTTCTTTGGTGGTGGGGGAAGCCCCAGCGAAGCCCTGTGGCCTTCTGTTTCTGGGCTGTTGAGATGTTACTTGAGAGAATTGGGTGGATTTTGGGATCAGTCTTCCCGAGTGAGAGCGGTGCAGCATAGGTTTGATTAACATTGAAGTTGAGGGCATGTACTTCATTGATGCACTTTGGGTCAGGATGGCACTATTGAAGCGGACCTGCTGATCGCCCCCACATGTACCATGTTTCTATCTATACTGGGAAGCAGTTTCTGATCAAAGAGGGTTTGAGTCAAGTGAAACCCAACTAAAAAAAGCTTTCCAAGAATGGTCTAACATCTAGTGATTGCACCAGCTGCTTGGGTTGCTGCATTTCCCAGCAGCAGGACACCAACAGAAGTCATAAGGAACGCACCTCCCACCCCCCTGATTTTTTACATGTGCTTTTTTGAGCTTCCCTTTAGGATTTACTTGGTGAAGGAGATGAAGTTGGGATTGGCAGTGCTATGAAAAGGCTGACTTGGGGACAGAGCTGACTGATACGGCAAAATGCTGAAAGAACTTCGATATTTAAACAGAACCAATAGGTGATGTTATAAAAAGAAAAACTGCAGTACAGATAAACTCAGGTTTCTCTTGGGGGCATGAACTGTGTGAATTAATGCTGTTATGTGTGTGCTTATCTCAGGGCCCTTCAGCTCTTATGTGCTAGGAAATGGCTCCATTTTTAGCAGTTACGTTTAGAAAACAAGGTGGGGATGAGGAGTGGAGTGTTGTAGCTAGTCATGGAAATTATTGGTGGTTGAGAATGGCCCCTTCCGAAGCCATCCGTCCTAGGCACAACAGATGCCTGACTTCTGTGTTTGAGGGGAGTTTTCTTCATGAAAGAAGTCGTCTGGTGTCTTCCTGGCCGGATGGCACTGAGTGGACGGGAAGAGAGCTGCGTGCTCATGTGCAGGAGTCGAGCTATTGGCAGTAACGTCCTCCTCCCATATCCCATCCCTCTGCCAATGTCTCATCCCTTCTTTCAGCAAAGTGCTGGCTGGTCCTTGGGGGGAGACAGGGATCTTTAATTGCTCTGGGAGGCTCAGAGAGCTTTTTGAGGCCATACGAGAGCTCTCTAACTGCTGAAATGTGTTGTGCTAGAAGTGGTACGAGAGCCGATATTGAATGGAGGATACAAAAATGTCTGGGGCCTCCTTTACTGCTTTAGGGAGTAACATGTTTTTGTTGGAATTATCTGCCTAGATCTCTTCCTCCATGCTGTAAGTTGCTACCTGGCGTTGATGAGAAACACGTTTGTGCTGAGATTGGTTGGTTGTCTCGCTATTTTTCCCCGCTTTCTCAGCCACCCCGTTCTCTGTTTCGAGGACCTGGTTCGGCGCTGGGCAGCGAGCCCTGCACGCTCAGCTGGCCTGCCGTCGTGCTGCGTGTGAGGCTGGCACGCTCAGCCCGTTGCGCTGGTGTGCCTGCAGCGCTTTCGGGGACCGCTGGCAGGGGTGCCTGGCGCAAGCGAGCGGGAGGGTGGCTGGCTGTGTTTCTCCCCTGGCACTGCACAAGCCCCGGGAAGACGGGCCACCGTTAGTGACGCCCTGGGAGAGCAATATCCTGCGGATTTCAGGAACCGTTGCTGCTGTGGGTAGTGACCAAGTTATTCCTGGCTGCTCGTGCCAGTAAGGCAGTGCCACGGGGTTGGCAGGATGGCTTGGCATCCTTTGTAGTGGAGGCACAAGCTCCCGTGTGCATGAAAATTCCGTGGCCTTAAATACCAGAGGGGAGAGAGCAGCCTGCCTCAAGGGGAGGTGTGTGGTTCAGATCCAGGGTGGATCCAGCTAGCAGCCATCTGCAAGCTCTGCTGCCGGAATTATTTCTGAAGTGCCGACCATAGGAAGCGAGTGATGTGTCTGGGGACAGGAGCTGGGTAGTGCTTTCCAGGCTTTACACCAGGTTTTCCAACAGAGGGAAAAGCAGGCTAAAAGCACTTGGAGTAGGAGATACTAAATAGAGTGGAGCGACGTGGTGGTGTTGGGTTGATGGTTGGACTCGATGATCTTACAGGTCTTTTCCAACCTTAGTGATTCTGTGATTCTGTGACACTAAAATGGCCTTTATTGCCATTTTGGCTTCTCTGAACCTCATTAAACTTTACATGTGTTTCAATTTCACAAGCACGGTGTTTTCCTCCCTCCAGCAACTGTGTAGATTCGTTGCCCTTCAGATCATTTGATATCATCCCCATAACCACACTGATCCGTCACAGGGAGGCTGTCAGGGTGTGTCAGTGGGGAAGAAAAAGGGAAATCTTTGGATAGGTTGTACCTGGCGCCATGGAGCTGCCAGATGCATGGCACGCTCTGTTTGGGAGCTTATAGCTGGAGCCGGTGCTAGGCTGTGCCAGGTCCTCCATCCCGCCGAAGAGTGGCCGTTGCATGCCGTTTTCAGAGGCACCTGTTTGCTCCTGCAAAGCGGTCTCCGTGCTGGATCCTTAAGCAGAGGAGATAGTCTTGGGTTTGGGTAGGAAGTACCATTGAACATGTTTTCCTTTCCTAAGCGTCTGCGGGGGATGCTGAGGGGAGAAAATAGCAAGGAGTTTTTAAATGAAGGCTTTATCAGGGAAGTTTCATTAACGTTTTCTGGTTTTGTAAATACATATGTGAAACTTTGAGGGGGTAGGAGTGTCTTAAGCTCTTTAAATGTCTTTAAATATATCTAGGCACCCAGATTTGTGCTATACGTTTATATTGCCTATAATTTATAAAATTGAATTTTATTCAGGCAAGGTCACTTCCCCAGCAGCATTCTTGTGGGCTTATTGACGGTAGATACATTTGAAATGATGCTACAAAGGGGTAGCGTTACCAGATGAATAAATCAGACTCATGTTTAAAAAACAGAGCGGCACTTGCTGTTATTAAGGGCTGAAGTCCAGCCACGCCGTGAGCACCCTGTGTGAGAACGTGATTTGCTGACGTGCCTTGGCAAAATGGATATTTGACATCTGCTACTGCAAATATTTTGACTTCTGAGAACGTGGCTGCTGCTTCAACAATAAGCGATATCCGGGAATTTGGGGTATATGGATTCCTGTGTATCTGCTCCCTTGGCTGCTCCGCTGCAGCCTGACACTGAACTTGGGCGGGGGCTTCCTTGGCAGCTTGTGCTGACTTATACCCGGCTTTCCTCTGGTCAGTGCAGTCTCGGTTTAACCAGTGGAACTGATGATACGTGGTAGGAGTGGTACCAATTTAGCTTACCTAACACTGTGGCTATGGAGAGCGAAAGCAAGTATTTTTGGTTTGTGGAAAAACATCTGATTATTGTAACATGTTTTTTCCACCTCCTTTTCTGTCAGAGACAAAATAGTTAACTGTAAATTTGATGTTTCCATTTGTCTTCCATGCCTCAAGTTCCTTGCATAGAAAGGAACTTTTTTGATTTTTGTCAGACAAATAGTTGACGTGCTTGTTACATAATTTTTCACACAAGTTCCCTGAAAGTTATTTGCTTTGATGGCCTCTAATGAGTGTCCATTCTAATATTCTCTTTAATGCTGTCGGGATGTGCCTTTTTTCTCAGCACCTGATACGTTTTGCTGAACACTCTTGACATCTGTATGTCTCTCTTACATTATAAAGCATGGATTTCTTAGTGAAAACCAATTTATTTTACATGTAATGCAAGAAGTGTTTTGCTTAACATAGAGGGGTTTGAATAGCGCTTTCTGAAGTCAATGGCCAGAATTCCCATTTTACTTCTGTCCTCCGGTGAAGTTGGCGTGGTGGAGCGCTGCTGTTGAGTGCCAACCCTGCCATCCCCAACAGGGATGAGCTCTGGGTGTGAAGAGGAAAACCAAATCCCAGTAGTGCTGCTGGACTGAAAACTGGCAATGGTAGATGCATAGTTCTGTGAGTTTATTTCACTGTCTTAGGTTAAATTGAATTAGATTCTTCTCTGAGCAAGTTGTAAAGAGTTACTGCATTGTCCTTGAGGAGACGGAAAGACAACGCGCCCACTTGCAAAAGGCTGATGTCAGAGAAATATCATCCTGAAAGGTAGCGTAGCTGCAGCTGGCAGAAAATGTATTTATTGTCCTGAGGCCACGGAATACCAATTACAGGTCTTGACACGCAGTGATATTTGCAGAGACATTAAGTGTTGACCTTCCACATGCTGCTAATTTAAAATAAAGAAGCACTCCCCTCTCATTTCAAAAGATAAACGTCATAGAGACGCCCATGACTTGGGGGGGGGAATGAAGAAGTGATTTGTTTGATTTGAAGGTGTAATGTTCCATGTAAAGTAAATAGTCCTAAATGAGTGATCGCACTCTGGTCTTTAAAGCTGGGGGATGGATTTTTACTGTTGGCTGCAGTGTGGGAACAGTTATGATAAATCTGACTGATAATGAAAACCTCATTTGTAAAGTCATGTTGCTGAGGGGGTCCAGGCATGGGAGGAGAAGCAGTGCTTTTGGGAATTGGTGCTGTTCATGCATAGTGTGATGCACTTTCTTTCTCTTTTTTCAATTTGAACATGAAACTGGCAATTTTAGAAATTGAAAAGGTTTGTTACCAGCAGTGGCCTCCAAATATCTTCCTGAGTGAGGCTCCCATGGGCATGTGGCTATCATGAAATGGCTTCTGTGTTGAATTGCACTTTCACAGAATCACAGAATCACTAAGGTTGGAAAAGGCCTGTAAGATCATCAAGTCCAACCATCAACTAACACCACCATGCCCATTAAACCATGTCCCGTAATGCCACGTCCACACGTTCCTTGAACACCTCCAGGGATGGTGACTCCACCACCTCCCTGGGCAGCCTGTTCCAATGCTTCACCACTCTTTCAGTAAAGAAATTTTTCCTAATATCCCATCTAAACTTCCCCTGATGCAACTTGTGGCCATTTCCTCTTGTCCTATCACTTGTCACATGGGAGAAGAGGCCAACATGGGAGCTTTGAAAGCTCCTGTGGTGGCTGTCTGACCGCATCCGAGCGAGAACACGCTGCCAGAGCCCGGGGCTTGCCTGGGGCACGCCGGCATCCCATGCAGGTGGTCTCTTTCCCATCCGTTACTGTTAACAAGGAATATTCGGGAGGCGTCTGTCTGTGGGGTAGGAAGCGGGGTTGTGTGATGGAGAGGTGCTAGTCCCACCAGCTGAGAGCTTGGTCCTGTTCTGGAGCTCGTAAACACACCGTCCCTCTGGGCGAGTAACCCACCAACCAAGAAATGTGTATATGGTATTCTCCACCATGGCATGCCTTGATAATTATTTTTTCCTGTCCTAAGAGTTAAATTGTCCTTCCATCTTGAAGCACCTGCAAGGGACCCTGCAGTAGCCCATTTCTCCCTCAGCCAGCAGGGACAGAGACTGTTACTGCTGGTCCGGGGCGATGGTTAGAGCTTGTGGCTTTGCAGAAGGAGAAGATACGCTTTTTGGTGTTAACCGCTTTCCTGACAGCGTTGGAGTAAAGGGTCGTAATGTCATACACTTGTCGGAGCTGAAGGTTGTCCCTCTGTGGATGCCAGTCTCTGAACAGGTAGGCAAAGGGATGGGAGCACTGTCCCTTTTACAGTCCCCAGCAGCGTGGCTGTGCTGTAACACTGTTTGTTGAATCCCTCCCTTCCTCTCTCAGTACGTCGGTGTTGAAGATGGTCCCTGCACGCACGTGTTTGTGTCTGCTCCTGGTCTGGACAGGAGCACAACAGCAGAGGCTCACTTCTTGGGAAAGCTGCTTCTCAGCCCCGTGGGTGCCGCTGGGCATACCGCTTCTTGCCGCAGCCACAGCTGTTGGCATGTCCTTAACCGCATGAGTTACCTGGTTCAGATGCCCTGGAGCAGATTTGTCATCATGTATGTCATACTTGCTAACGTAAAGTGGTTTATCAGAGCTGAGCTCCAACAGCTCCAAACATGCACTGCGTTTTAAGACCATGCCCTGGTACGGGCTGGTCCTGGGCCAGAGCTGTGCAGGCACCCTGCCGGGATGGCGGGGGCTAGAGGTGGGAAGCCACAACAGCGCGGGTCGCCTCTCGCCTTGGGTCTCGGTGGCCGGTGGTGACCCTGCGGTTCTGCAGGTGCCTGGCGAAGCATCTGCCGTGAGTGAGAGCGAAACTGCTGCTTTTTAATTAGGGCAGGAGGGGAGGCGGTGTGCTGCTATGCAGAGCCACCCTCCAAAAACAACATGGGACTTCAGAAAAGAGAGGGAATAAAGGGCTGACACAGCCAGAAATGAAGGCTTCTGCCTTTATTAAATCCCAATGTGTGTTGACGCGTAAAACAAAAATGAAACACGTGCTTAAACTTTCCCCTGTGCCTCCCCCCAAAATCTGCTTCTCCTGTTCTCTTGGAGGATTTTTTCAGCTGTGCCAGCAGCATATTTTATTCTGGCACATGCAGAGATTTTTAATGCAGGCAGGACTAATGGAATGATTTATTTAATTAGCAAGTGACTTGTATAGCTCCTCAACACGTCATCTGAAATTTAACCATGTTCCTTGTTTAAAATGCTTCTTTTCCTCATTCTCTCTGTAAAAATTCCTCATTCTCCACTTTTTTTGTTCTGTTTGGTGGCATTGGAAGCACTTACTTAAATGTATGGCTCAACAGATGTTTTATTTTCACAGCACAGTGACGTTTTGGAAAAAAACCAAGAATTGCTAGAAGCCAGTCTTCCCTGTTTATATATTTACAAAATTGAAGTACACACAGTTGAAGTAAAAGGCCGGGCTAAATAAAGTATCAGAGAGATCTTCTGAAACTCAGCTCCAGAGGGACAGATCTTTAGCTTGAACAAACGTATTACCACCTTTCATCTGATGTATCGAGTATATGAAAAGTATAGCTTCTTTATTTGTAAAATGGCATGATGGTAGTTTGTTTATAAAGGCTCCTGATATTTTTTTTTCCCCCCAGGACAGAAATAGGGAATTTTAAGAGCAGGTGTAGACTGGAGGTTACTTCTCAAATCCCAGGTTTTTCTCCTCTTCAGTTTCCTTGGGTATGTTATTTTATTTTGAATGGAGGGATTCCTGCCCTACAGCTCCATGTCGTTCCTCTTTAGGTATCCTCTTTTCACACGCTTTCATGTGAACTCTTTCTGCCTCTGCTGCCAGCCACCGTTCTCTTCACGGGCGCTTTACAGTGGGTGCTGGGCGGAGGAAGGGGTTAATACCGAGCATGTACAAAAAAAAGAATAAAAAGGTGTAGTTGAAGTATAAAATGTTCATACGGGGGAGCGTCAAAACATTCAAAAATACACGAGCGAAAGCTGGGAACAAAGCTTTACTGCGTTGTATTTAGGCACGGCACAGTTGTGGGTACAGATGGAAATGCATAAATGAAGGAAACCTGGAAAGCAATGTAAATGCTCTAAGTTTAAATATGAAATCGTTGTCACATTACCCAAAAAAAGACTGAGGAACAACTTGCTAAAGTAAAAGGCTTTTGCGCATACTTCAGAGGCAAGAAAACCGCAGGTGAATGATGCGGATGTATGAACGGAGGGACCAAGGAGAGGCATAGTAGAACAGGTGGATGCGATCCCTGCATGAGCCATCCCCAGGGGCTGCATCTCTCAAATCGTCATTTAAATTAAATTAAAGGTGTTATTTGACGTGATTGCATTTCAGAGGGACTCTGGTGGGATCCGTTGCCTCAGACCAGTAAACATAATAAAAATAACTAACACCTGCAGAATATGTAAGAATTAATGGAGAAGTCTCATCATCTGTTTGCAGAAGGGTCATGTTTCAAATCTGCCTGTTTCCTCTTCTCTCATTTTCAGAAGTTAGTGAACCCGGAGAGAGGGAAACAGCATGCTTGAATTTTCAAGGTTTTAGTGAGATTGCTCGCCAAGAGCCTCAGAAAAAAAAAACCAAACCAAACCAACCCTAAGCTGTCGTGGGATGAGACGGTTCCTGGCCTGGATTAGTGACTGTCTAGTGGGTGGGAAACCAAGTGGTCAGGTTTCACAACATCGCAGAAATCCCACAGGGATTTGCTCCGAGATCTCCGCCGTTGACCAGCGGTAACGGATCTGCAAAGCAGAGGAGGAAGGGCTAGGTTGCGGGCTTGGCTGGCTTTGTCTTCAGAGCGCTGCCGGGACCAGAGGAAAGACCGAGCAGCTGCAGAGGGACCCAGTGATCCTGGGTGGCTGGGCAGCGCAACGGCAAAAGAAGCCTGTGCTAGCAGGGGTAAGATAATGCTCTTTAGTCGTATTTTATTCCTGCCCTCCGCCCTGTGCTGGGGACAACTCTCAGTGAGTCAGTGCTGCTTGCAAAATACCCTGAAGTCATTACCAACAGCGTTGAGCTTGGTGCTTAGAAACGGGCATGAAGGGAAATAGAAGTGAAGGAAGTTCTGGAAGGAGAGCAAAGCAGCCCCGTTGTTATGTCGCTGCCGGACCATGCGGCCTGAGCGTGTGCAGCGGGGGTGTCCCGGTGTGCCTGCCTCGAGGGACGTTCACGTGCTGCTAACGGTGCCGGGGAAGTTGACCAAGAGAGTCGGAGGTATGGAAAAGCTGCTGTGCAAGGAGGGATTGGAACGAGCGGGATTCAGCCTGGAAAACAACGAGTGGGGAAGGGAGGGTGTTAGGAGAGCTGGTGCAACCATGAACGATGTGCAGAAAGCGAAGGCGGAAGGATTACTGTCGGCGCAATCGGTGTGATCGGGTTTGCCGGTGTGAAGCGGGGAGAGGAGGGGTTGTCAGAGTTCACTGCCTCGGGCTGTTTGGGAAATGTGAGTGGTTTCAAGAAGCAATTAAACAAATGTGCAGAGGATGGGCATTGGTACAGCTGATGACACAGCTTTTGGAAGCTGTGTGCGTTTTCTGGAAGAGAAATACATTCATACGTTTGTCCATACTTAATGTGGTTTCTCTGTGTATCTGCTTCAGTCACTATAGGAGACAGGTAAGGACTTGATAGACTTCTTGTTTAACGAGGTGAAGATGCTGCTGTTAAAGTTCTGCAGTAAATCTGCTGTGAGTTGTGGAAATGGGGATTGCCAGGGTACTGCTGGCTGCTGCTCCCTGGACGGACGGCCGCGTCTGGGATGTGAGAGGTGGCAGGACTTTTACGCTCGTGTGTACGTTGATGATTTAAGACCTGAGTCCAGTGAGATACTTGGACAATAAAGGTTAAGTGTAAGAGTGTGCGGACAGGGTATAATTCCCTGACTGCCCTTGTTCTCTGTGCAGGATAAATGTACCCCCAAAGGACTTGCCGTGTGGCCTTAGCCTGCCTGCCAGCCAGAGGTGCACCCCACAGCTGCGTCAGGCTCTGGGTTTCAAGAAGGCAGCAGCTATTTGGTTAAGTATTTTTATAGGTTTGGGGGATTTTTTTTGTCCTTTCTTTCTTAGTACTCATAGCTGACACCTTGTGCTTTGTGTAGGTGATAAGTTTACCTCACTTCCAGAAGAGCACATTGTACTAACCGCTGCGATAGAGAAGTGCACGCAAGTGATTTATCTAAAGGTGTGGAAAGAGCACTGCTTGTGGGCTATCCTGCCTTGTCTGGAGGGGCAGCTGCCTTCCTGCTCCATGGAAGAGGTTTAGTGGCAGAATGCTTGAGAGGGACCTCATGTTAGGACACTACTTGTGCAAATAAAATAAAGTCATATCACACGAAGTAGCAGTAATAACTAAACTGGACTGCAGTGAACCCATGGTGAACAAAAGGTACCTAAAAATGTTGTGGCTCTGCTAAAATGTACTTGCTTACAGAACCTACTTTGCCAACTTACAAATGAAAGCAAAACTGTTGATGTTGCACCAGCATGCACAGTCACCAAAGGTGGGAATCCCGTTGTGCTGAGTGCTGAAGGTGAGTGTTACAGGTTCCTTTGTGTGGCCTGGCGAGGAGAGGAGGTGTTGTGACTTCTTGGGCATCCTCTGCTTTGCGGCATCGGGAGGAGTGCCCCCGTGGGAACTTGCAATGAGCTGTAAGGTTGTTCCACCGCGATGAACCTGCCGCTCCTCTAGATTATCCTAGCTGTGGGAAACAAAAGCTGGCGGTACTGAGATGCACCAGCTGTCACCTACACCTGGAAAGCCCTCAGGAGAGGCTTCCGAAGTCAAAAGCATGGCAGAGCCCTGCAGGGCCCGAGCGAAGAGCTCTGCTCTGCCGGGCGGCGGGGCAGCCGGGGCACCTCCCGCGGTGGGGAGGCTCTGTCCTGCCTGCGCAGGAGACCTCCGTTGAGTTTTCTAGAAGCCAGACCCTCGTCTTGTGTAAAGAAGTACAGCATGAATAAAGTCAGGTTGGGGGCTGCGGGAAGCGTGGTCAGAGGGAGGTGTCTCAGTTTTGTACTAAGCTGATGCTGGACAACTCTCGGTGTTTCTCTCGATTCGGAAAACATTGCTGTCCAAGTGTGGTTTGCCTGCAGAGCCTCTGGCAGCGTGGAAGCTGACTCAGCAGCGCTTTCCCCTTTAGCAAATGGCTTTTGCAGTCGTCCTGCCTTCACGTGGCTCTTTCTGTTCCCGAGGCACCGGGCAGACGCGCGGCGGGCTGGCCCTCCGGGGCCCCGGCTGCGGAGGGGATGGGGGAGAGGCAGGGGTGAGAGTGTCTTGCAGAGACCACAGCAGAAGGGGAACCGTAAGCAGCACGGGGAACCTCGCGTTAACTCCTCGCAGAAGAGAGCAGCAATGTCCTGTTAATGTGTTTGCTGCTGGCCTGTCCGTGCCTGGGTAACAGCTTTTGTGGGACCGCAGGGCTTATCTGAGGAAATACTTGCTCATCCCCAGAACCATGAGGTTATTCCATAATAGGTGGTTTTTTCCCCTCTTTTTTTGCAGGTGTTTCTTGAACTCTTCAGTGCCTCACAGAACTGTTGTGTTTTGGGATATCCTGCTTAAACCCTCGGAAGAAAATCTGCCAACAGCCAAAAATGACTTGATCTGGAGAGCTGCTGCTTTATCCACAGGTAGTGTGTTGGTGGCTCAGTAACTTCTCAATACCACAGCTTAGCACTGCCTGCTTTCGGCAGGTTGCTCAAGGAGGGAGTTGTCGCTAGGGTCTCTCAAGGATGGGTAGTGAGGGGCTCTGGAACACATGCTGTCTCTATACCGCTCCCGCGTTCTTGGACGCATCCCGGAGCAGCCGCGTAGGGAAATGAGCAGCTGCCCTCCTGTCTTCTGTGGTCCAGTGTGCCGCTCACGAGGTGTTTATGCCTCAGCATATGTTTCCTACACCAGCCCCTTGTGCTGCCTAGGTTAAGCTGCCCTTTGGGCACTCCTCCTATTGAATTGCCCCCTTTTATAACATGATGGGAGCGGGAGGTGTCTGCTAATACAAGGTAGTGCAAAAGAAGATAGGCAGTGCTGTACCACAGGGTCTGGCTTTGCTTTCTCCGGGGGTAACATACCTTGAGTAATGTTTGTCAAAGTGCCTTCATGAACCCAAACATGCCTCCAACCCTGCTGTGGATTAATTGGCTCCCAGCAGCTGTTTGGCAAGGTTTCGTGTTGGGAGCGCACTCAGCCCACTGCAGGCTTGCCAAAGGTGCCTGTGAAGTCACCGAGTGTGTCAGTACCAGGCTGGTGAAGCTCCTGGTGTTCATGAACTCACAATTTGGTTTTTTCCCCAGTTTTATCTCTTGTTATGTGCTTCGTTAGTGTTCATGCCTATGGTGAAGTAGAAGCTCAGTTCTGGAAATGCTAGTGGTGGGATTCGGATATTGGCTGGCTGAGATGGGAGGTGACGGAAAGCAAAGTAGAGACTTACCCTGCTGCTGCTGTGATACTGGCTGCGTTAAACTTGACTGTCACATGTGGAATGGCTTGAGTGGCAGTGGCCTCAGGTCACTGTTACATAGCATGCAATGGCTAATAGCCAGCTCAAGTCTATCCGTTTGATGTTTGAGGTGGTGGGCTTTGAAATGAGATATTTAAACGACCTGAATTTTAAAAATTGCCCCTCTGTTCTCCCTCTCCCCTCCCATTGCCCGCACACTGATATTTATATATATGCATGCCTGTGCACGCAGCCCTGACTGAGTTGTGTTCCTCTCTCCCAGGACCAGCTTCCTGCCCGGCGGTCAGCGTGCCATTTGGATGCGCCGTACACTATGGTTCACATCAATGTGTTGAAAAAATTCATGTGTGTTCTTGTGGTGATACTGGTAGCTCTGACGGTTTGCCTGTGGAGAGAGACAAGAAGAAGCTACTACATTCCTTTCAAGACTGAGAGCGATGATTTGCAGGTTCACAGGACTTTGGATAAATGGAACCCACTTAAATCACAGGGCCTTTTCCGTGAAGCAGCCAGTGAATTGGGTCAGTTACCCCAAACTTTGTTTAGTAACCACAACAAAGTGAAAGGCAGCACCTTTGGAACAGCCGAAAAATCCAAGAAAGCAGCAGACTCTGTGAGGGTATGGGATAAGGACAGTTCATCCAGAAATCTCATACCCAGGCTGCAGAAGGTCAGAAAAAACTACCTGTCCATGAACAAGTACAACGTGACTTACAATGGAAAGAGGAACGCTGCTAAACTCAGCCCAGAGGAGCTCCTCTGCCAGCTACGGGACAGGGTGAACGTGACCATGATAGAGGGGACGGATGGTCCTTTTGATACCTCTGAATGGCAGCAACACCTACCAGGGAAAAGCCTCAATGAAACAGTGGGCCGCCTGGGTCGCTGTGCTGTTGTGTCCTCAGCAGGGTCTCTGAAATCATCTCACTTGGGACAAGAGATAGGTTGGTATCCTTCTATTCACATAAATTAAAATAACATTGTTTTATAACTTATGCTGAATAGAAGTAACCTACTTTCACACTCTTACCAGTAAGTCTCAAAGGTCACAAAGGTGTTTAAAATAAGTTGAAATATTATCCTTAAACTTCTTCTAAAGTTAGTGAACATTAGAGCCTAGGAGGAGATGGGAGTAATGATCAGACACTCCCATCCTCTCTGAGTGTGCACACCGCACAGTGTACGGTGCCTTATGGTGCCCTAGATCACAGTGCCTGTGAGCCTTAGACCTTGGGCAGACCAAATCGGGCAAGCCCCAAGGGAGCAGAAGGGGTTGGCTTGAGCTGAGAGGACATGACTTACGTGCAGGTAGTTCTATTCCAGCTAGTCCTTCCAATTTTCGTGATCATGTTGGCATCACCAGAGGGTAGCACTAACACTGGATACCAGGGAGAGGTCTTGGTTCCTCAAGCGTTTGTTTCTTGAGAGGACTTGCGATGGGTTGAGTAATGCCAATGTCCTCATTCCACAGTCAATGGTCAGAACTTTTTCATTCAGAAAGACTTCTTCAGAGAAGAAGTAAAAGAAAACACTAAAGGGAAAAAAAACCCACTGGACACAGCCCTGAGCAATCTGCTCTAGCTGACCCAGCATTGAGCAGAGGGGCTGGACACAGACAGTCTTCAGAGGTCCCTTCAGACCTCAGTGATGCTGTAATTCTTGCTCGTGGCTTTCCAAAAGTGGCACTGCTTCATTTTGAACCATAAGGCAGTGGCTGAGTTTGACTGGCCCAGAAGACCGTGGAAAAACTTCACAGGGCATTGTTTTATCTATTCTTTAGACAAAGTTTGATGGTGCTTTGGAGTCTTATCTGACCATATTTATCTGAGGTCAATGCATTAATTAATAAATCCTGAAACATGGGTCTTGTACTGTGGATTACAAAGCAGCATGTTTTGATACCAAAGCATTTTGTGTCTTTAAGAAAGCAGTATGCAGGGGAAACCAGCTCTCCTGCTGTCAACTCAGGATTTTGTGCCTGGCAGAAAATTCTCCTGTGCTTGCAGTTCCCTCAGCTTTCTTCATTAATTTTTGTTCGAGGCTCAGTTAAGATTCACACTTTGCTGAACCGCAGCTTTGCTGCAGAAGTTTTAAAGCCTATGGGTGTTCTCTCCGGTCGAAATTGTTTGCAGACTTCGGTGTGTCCATAAGTTGTCTGTTGGATCAGGTCCCTTTGAGTTGCGCTAAGCTGTAGGTAGCCTTCATCCCCTGAAACAAGTAGATAGCCCTTTAATACTTTATTCGTGAACAACCTGGGCAAAGCCTTCGGAAGTCCCCAGATACTCGTGGGGAGGTCAGGGTTTTCTTCTGGTAGTTGCTCAAATGTTCGCCGCCAAACTCGTGTGTGCTCCACAGGGCAGGTGGGCAGGCTCTAGAATGAAATTGAACGGTCTGAAGTGCGTTAAAATGCTAAGAAAGATGTGATGAAAAAGGTTGCGGTGGTGGTATTAACCAGAATAGCATTGCCTCCTGGTAAAAATTACAGGTGGGAGTTGGTTGATATAATTGTTTCCACCTCTTACAAGTGTTTCAGGCCAGGTAGGTCAAGACTTGGGAAGCCAATTCTGACTTTCTCTTTGACTGTCTGTCTTGGCTTGTTTAGGTGCCTCCTGAAGTTCAGTAGCTAAAGGTTTCCACAGAAGTGATCTTCTGTTGAACACTTTCCTCTGACACAGCTGGCTTGTGCCCAAGGGTGTCTTTGTTAGACTCCAGCATGCTGCTAAAACTGCTCGCTCCTCTGTAAGGAGACCCTCTCAAGAGCTGAGGATGTTGTTTACGGCATGTTGTAATGCAGTCCGTGCAAGCACTGGGTTTGGTATCGGAGCAACCAAGAAGTGCAATGGGCTGTGCTCCGTCTGCGGCACAGCTGAGAGGATGTCAGACGTGGAAAGCCATTTCATTGTTCCTACGGCTGGTCTCTGAGCCTGTCCCCAAAACTGAAGCACCAGTTTGTTCCAGATCACAAGGGATGGATGCTGGAAAGGTCACTGTGTAATGTGCCCGAGGCAAATGCCATTAACCCCTGCTGGTGTCCCTGGCTTGTGTTTCTTGCGGCCGAGACACAGACTTTAACTTTTCTGCTCAAGCAGTCTTTCTGCTAGTGATTCTGTAGAGTTTTGGGCACTTGCAGCCTTGAGCTGGGCAGGGTGAGTATCAAAGGATTTGGGAGTACTCGGTGAATTTATGTATGGTTTTTTTCCCAGTTTTGACCTGACGTATTTCCATGTTTTGTTGGAGGAAGGTGCCAAAAAGGTACTACATCTGACAGGCTTAAAATGAAGCATTTGCGTAGATGAGCACAGCGGATTGCTGAATTATTATTCCTTAAATGGCCAGGAAATATTTGTTCTGTGTAATCGCATTAAGATATCAAATGAGCAATTAGTCAATGTAAGGGAGGCTGGCGGAGCAGAACAGGGAGAAGCTTGTAAACAAGCAGCTCGTGTCTTACTGGGCTCTTGGTGTTATTGGAGGTTATGAATTGCCAGTGAAAAGTCTGAGATGGGAAATACTGAGTGCAGCTGAAGCACCTGGAGATAGAGTGCTGCAGAGCCCCAGCTACTCTGCCTGTGCAGTCATTAAACACCCTTTTTAAACGCAAATTTAGGGTGTAATAACACTTGGTGTCTGGCTGAAGTTACATGGGGAAATTATAACCCTGTACTCCATTGGTGCAAGGTAGGATGTGGAGTTAAGGGTCTGTAGTGGTAACTACAGAGCTGCTTCTCAGCGTGGACACATTGTGGTTTTTTTTTTTTTTTGGAAGAACCACCTTTCTGGGTTTTGTGTGTTGCTTTGGAAGGGTTCTAAACAAGATCCACTTGGCTATGAGAATAAACTAGCTGAGAAACTAGTCTTCGCTGCCAGTGATTACCGATCCTCAGCATTGCTTGTGAGAACTCCCCTGTTTTCAAGAAAACGATCTTGAGAAGACCTGGTTCTGGCCCAGGCGAGCCCTTCTGCCCTGGCTGGGGACTCGGCACTTCCCCGCAGACCCAGCCGCAGCTGGTGTGAGCTGCGGTCGCGTGGCCTCGGCGCAAAGGCAGGGAAGCTGGTCTTGCTCCTGCAGCTGAACACCTCGATCACATAAAAGGTTTCCTGTCCAAATCTAGCCAGTAGGTACGGAGAAGCCGGGGTGCCAGGGTGATGGGCACGTACGCCCTCCATGCCGCAGGAGCAGCCTGGCTCCGTGGCGTTGCGGCAGCCTGGCCGGCTCTGCCGAGGCAGAGAAGGGTGCTGGAGGAATGCTGTGCTATCTTAAGAGATGAGGCCAGCAGAGGAAAATGCCGTGAATCCCAAGGCATGTAACAAGCCGTGCCTGTTAAATGCACAGCAGTGGTTTTATTTCTGTAACGTGGGAGGTATGCTGGCAGGCTGAAGCCAGCTTCGTTGTCCACTGTGGTTATTATACATGTTTCTCAGGCTGGTCAACCTCCAGGCTGCAAGAGAGGACGCTGGCCTGCTGTTATTTCCTAGTTGCTTAGTTTGCAGCCAGCCACATGGTAAATTAATTGCGTATCAGTCTGTCTCCCGGTCAAGTGTTCAGAAGGAAGAAGAGGGAGAGGAGGGAGATGCCACGCTCCTCTGCAGACCAAATGCTAGGGCTGCTCTCTCAGCCTGCCAGTGGATTGTAGTTTTAAATAGTAGAATTTTAAAAATGTATTGATGATGAAGTTAGACTAACAACTTCTTCCACAGAATCTGGCTTGATACTTCTAGTTCTTACGTGGAAAGCCAGGGACTAGCCAGATTATATTAGAAATACAGGTGAATAACCTATTACACGTCTCTTGTATCACTCAAAAAACAGTTGTTAGCTCACGGGTTTTCACTCTGTTTTGCTTTCAGATAGCCATGATGCCGTCTTGCGATTCAATGGGGCTCCTGTCAAGGGCTTTCAAGAAGATGTGGGGCAAAAGACAACAATTCGTCTTGTGAACTCCCAGGTAGGTCTGACCAATGTGTGCCAAATGGGCCAAGCGTGGCAGAGCTGTGTACCTCCCCTGTGCTGCCTGGGAGCTGAGCGGCAGCCTGAAATAACACCCACGGGGCTTCTGGGTTCATCTGCTGCTGGGAGGTCTTTAAAATGAAGTTGGGGAGAATAGGGCTTTCCATCCGATTTCTCCTGTCCCTAGCAGATAGCCGTAGGATGGGAACGCCCGCCCTTGTAACGAGGGGCAGTTGGTAAATCTGAGGTTACTGCGGTTAAATAGCATGTGCTAGCGAACCTGCAGTAGCCTGCTTGCCATTTACAGCAGGCACAAGCTAATTTTGATTTTTGGCTTGGCTCGAAGCCTCTTTGTTAGTACAGGAAGGCCAGCTGCACGCTTGCTGCTGCGCTTTGGGAGCGTGAGGCAGGAACGGCACGGCAGCTCAGCTAACGCTGCTCAGCAAACTGAGGTGTGCCAAGAGACGAGTTGTGCCGGCCCCAGAGATGGGTGTGAAGAATGAAGGAAATTTATTTGGCATTTAATAAAAGAAGAATACTTCTTTTCTGCCCAGTGATGCCACAGACTCTGTAGATAACACATTAACCAGGGCTGTTAAATGGCTGAAGACAGTTGGCAAAGGACCCACCTTTAAGGCTGTAGCCTGCGCACAGCCAGGAGAGTGTATGGACTCTGGTGGGTGAGTCGGAGGGCCCGGACCTCGTTGCAGAGCGCGGCAGAAAGTACCTTTAATGCAAGGCATTGCTTACCGAGTTAAATTTTCCCTGACTCTTCGAGAGCTCTTTCTAGGTATGAGGCTGTCCCTCTGCTAATTTTCTTTGGACTTCAGTAGGCTTTGAAGCAGACCCTCAGCGGTTAGGACCATGTCTAGCAATAGGTTAGCAGGGTTAGTATGCCACCCCTTCAGGGGCAGAGTGAGGCCCGCAACAGAGACCGTCGCTGCGCCAGGTACATCTCCGAGAGTGTTTGCACCCTACTTCCATACAGCTGTTACCCTTCATGTTTTGCCCATTTCGGGGGGAGAAATTTTCAAGTGTAGACATGCAGAGAGAAGAGGAAATCACGGTAGTGTGTGCTGGTGAGGGAATGGAGCGGGACAGTAAAACACCGAATAGGCCAAGGTCGTCGGATGAACGACCCGGTGCGGCATCGCAGCGCAGCGTGCGAGCACCTCCTCACCCAGGAAGAGGGGGAGGAGGCTGACGGCACGTGAAGACTGAGGGGGTGAGTGGGGGAGAGAAGGGGGACTGAAGCATAGCTCTTGTACTCCAGAACCGAAAAGGCAGTTTTCTTTCCTCACCCCAAAGCTGAGATTTATAGGCCTGGAGTTTTCTCATCCCCTCCTGTGTGAGGGTCCGGGGTGCTGCCGGCTAACAAGGCTTGAAGTTTCTCAAAGCAGCAGCAGGAGCTTGGCCATCCTCTTCAAAGGCAAGACATGGAGCTGGCTTGCAACCAGTTTCCCTGGTTCATTTTGTGTGTCTTTTGAAGTGTGCTCTTGCTTCTTGCATGAAAGCTGTTGCTACATCTTTCTGCTCTCGGGTCTCGCCTTCTCCCCTTGCTACCGTGCTCTGTTCTGCTGCTTGCTGCATCTCGAGTCCCCCGCGTTAAACCACCACTTGGATGTGGGACAGTTTGTCCCTTCTGAACCAATCTGCTTTTAGCAGACATATCTGGCTGCTGACATCCTTCCTCCTCTGCCCTGTTTGAACTCTCCACGGTTTTTATCTTTCCCTTCTGTATGTATTTTTATGGTGTCAGATAGATGTTATCACTTAAGAAAACTTTCTCTGGAGGATGTGCTCATTGCCAAACGTACTGTGATGTGAAGTCATGTACCAGCAAAACCATGTACATGACCTGTGTGACACCAGGGTTATTTGCACAGGGAGGAGGGTAACAGTGTGATTGTACAGCTGTAATACAGCAGTAATAACTCTCTGTGTGGAAGCTCTTATTTTGGACTAAATGTAGTTACAGCCATGTTGTTACAGTGCTTCTGTTCTCCATGCAGATCAGCCTGCAGCCGTGGGTGACGCTTTTCATCTGCCACCATCCCCTCTGAATGGAGACACCAGCTTAGGGAACATCAATTACAGGCAGAGCAAAGTCGTTGCAGTTTTTGAGGCTAAAGTAACTCAAAATGCAGCGTTGATCTAGCTGCTAAACAGGGCAAAAGATGCTCCTCATGTGAATAGTGCAGGAGTCTCTCTCCTGGAGTTTCTAAACTGAACAGGTCTAATTACATTCCCTGCTATCTTCAGGGATAACTGGATTGGGAGCCTGGTTTTCTTCTGTGTTTTCATTTGCACATCTAATGGTTCGGTGCTGTTCTAGTCGTGATGACATCATTTTAACCTTGATAGTGGGGTTGCCTGATTGCATTTTGTTTTCAGCTGCTTGCAGACATCAGGTACTGGCTGGATAAGCTGTAATTTGTTCTTGTTCTGGGTTTGGCTTTTCTTATGTTGTAAGTGGTCCCTGGGAACAGGGACGGGATTGTGGCTTGGCTGCTCTTATTTTGACTCTTGATCAATCCTCAGTCTATTCCCAAAGTGAAGGAAATGGGATCTCCTGAATCTAATCTGTCAGAACTAGTCTGTATTGAGTAGTCGCCCTTTGGCATGTGTGGCCAGTGGCCCTAAGTTGCTCAATAACTATTTGAAGATATTTTTCTGTGATTTGCTGACCAGTCTCTAGCACATATCTAGGGGTGGATGGTTTTAACAGTAGAGTGAGGTATCTTGTACATCTGTGTGCACAGGGAAAGATTAATAGATTGATACTGGCAAGGGGGGAGAAATTTGGGATCCTCAGATTTGAGGATAGGCTTGTAGGGCTACAGGCTTGGTAGTTGTTCTAAAGAAAGATATTCTTTAACATTGCCTTGCCTGTTTTCTTAGATCTTCACTGGTTCATCAGTACTGCTTCCTTTAATGGCATGTTTTCCTGCGGTCTTATGCAAGGCATCGATTTGCCCTGGGAAGGCGGTCACATCTTGCAAAAATAAGGGCTGAAAAGTGTGCGGGGGAAGTGCCAATGTCATTCTGTAGGATACAACTCCTTTCTGCAGAGCTGACCGAGGACCAGAGTACCTCGTTCCTCCCAGCCCTGGCTTACAGTTCTTCTTGGCTGGCTTCTCGCTGTCATGGAGAGCACTCTCTGCTTTGGCTGTGTTTTGCTGTTTTGCTGTTATTGGCACTAATGAGTCTGCAGGGAGGAAGAGAAAGGAGATAGCTCACCAGTGGAATGGAGTAAGATTGTGATGGGAAAGGGGAGCGTGTTTAGGTTACAGCACATTGACTGCAGTAGCCGGAGAGGAGGAGCTCATCTTGGTATGGTCAATAAATGTACCGGGAGGGTCGGGGCTCTGTTAGCACAATACTTGCTGAACAGTGAATTGGCTAAAGAATAACTTAACTAGGAAATTGATAGATCAGTTAACTAATTACGATCAAAAAGCTGGGCAGGACACATAAGTCATGTAGCAATTAAAATGAATTTAACTACTTGGAAAGAATCAGTCGCTATTAAACAGAACAAATAGGCACTAAAGGTATCTGGGGAGCCAGACTCCTCCAGCAAACGGGTGAAGTGACCGATAGATAACTGTAGTGCCAAGGGCCAGCTCTGTGGTGTGGGGAAGGAAAGAGCAAACACCCTGTGGCTGTGGGGGTGCCCCCCCCTCATTTCTTACCCCTTTGTGCCTGTCACAGCTCTCTAGGGATCTGTGTGCTCCACCAGCTCGCATGGCTTTGCTGGCTGACCTTTGCTTTCCCTGATGCTCAATCTCTCGCATCCTCCTCTCACGTGTTTCACATCAGAAGAGTTCCGGAAAGATTTCTAGCCTTTAAACAGAAACAAGGCAATGAAAATAAAGCACCCATGTTCCTTGCCCTATTCCTGTCCCGTTGCGATGCTCCATCCCACTTGTACCTGGCTAAGGGGTTGGCTGGTGCCAGCGGCCGTGCCCTCTGCCTCTGGCGTCCACGGACCGGAGGCAGAGGTTCACACCCGCAGCGTGGCACGCTCCAGCTAACAAGTGGCCTAGATATTTTAGCTACTGTAAGGAAATGAAAGTAGGCAGTACACGTGGTCAAGGCCAAAGCCTAATCCCGCAGAGTTAAGAACAGATGCGAGGAAACCCTTTTCCCTTTTGGAATAATTAGCATCTGGGCTGGCCAGAGCGTCCGTGTGCTCTGGTTATGGGGACGGCCAGGAAGGCAGCCTGCTGCTGGGGGCAGCCAGGATACTCCAGGATAAATTGGCTAGCTCTTAATTAGATCTGTGGAGAAAATTGGGACAAACGGGAGCTGATTTTTACGATACGATGCTGCTTTTCTTCAGCAGATGTTTCCAAGCTGTGCCTGTACGGGTTATGCCTTTGGGTGGGGAGGACGGGAGATCAGCCCCTGTCTCGTTTGATTCTGACTGTTAGCTTTTTGCAAACCCTCGGGTGTCACGGTGTGACGGTTGTGTCCAGACTGTAGAGTGCAACTTCTCTGTTTGACCCTCCTGGTTTTGCTCATTCGGGAGAGCCTCTGGTGGAGCAGTCTCTCTCCACTGATGCCGCCTCCAGCCCGTGTGCTTTGCTGCTGTGGCACTTGCTTTCTCGTTGCTGCTCTCACAAGACTCAAACCTCCCTCGCCCGAGTTGCATCACCCCGCTCTGGAGAGGCAAGGTGGGGCTCCGTGCGAGGGTCAGCTGGGGTGCCATGGTCTCCTGTCTCTCGCACCGGTGCTCTCACCTGAGTTTGTGCTGCTCGGGAGAATCCACCCACGTGCAGACTTTTTTTGGTTCAAATGAAGGCTCTTGATAAAGCCAACAGGGTGTTTGCGTGAGGCTCTTCCTGGACTGTCCTGGCGACTGGTGGCAGCAACTGATGTTCCCACCTGCTTCTGGGAATTGTAGCGATGGTATCCACCATACAGGCTGGGTCACTCTGCGGGTCCTGTCCTTATTTTGTTATTGAAGATGGATAGAGAAAACCTTGTAAAGCATCATGGCAGTTTTGCTTGTGACTCTCCGCTAAGTCCTGTGCGGCTAGGTAGGACTGGAGTGGGTGTTGGAAGGGCGTCCCTGGGGGTCCTGTCCTTGCCTGCATGCAGTGGGGCACGCTCAGTAACCGGCAGTGGGGTGGCTGTGGCTGTATTCAGGTATGTTTTACTGCTTGGCTGCCTGCTAATTCTGACAGCATACTGTGTATTATTGTGTTTTTTGTTGTTATTCAAGCTTGTAACTGTTGAGGAGCAGCAGTTCCTGACGGAATCGCTATATAACACTGGAATCTTAATTGTCTGGGATCCAGCACCATATCATGCAGAAATCCATGAGGTAAGGCTGAGTTTTCTGTAAATAAAATCAGATCCATGTGCTTTGAAGTGCATCTGTTAACCCGCTTCCTTCTAATGTGGGCAATCACTCATTTTAAGGCCATTCTTTTTACCTCTTCGTTATCATGGATATATCTGTATGTACTTCTGAGAGTATCCCATGCATGGGTGCTCCTAGGGAAACACTTGCCTCTTCCTGATCCCTGGGAAGGGCCTCAGGCCAAGTGTAATGGGTCACCACGTTTACTTTCCCATGGGCTGATGCCGCAGGGAGGAGGTCACTACTGGCTGCAGCAGTGGTTATCTTGTCAGAGGGTGATCTCTTTGTGACAGTTGCTGTAAGATTTGCTAATGGTTGATGCTTGGATATTTCAAGCACCAGTCAGACATGAGATATACTTGATGCATTGGGAAACCCTCTGCAGATCTTGGCAAGTGTCTCCCCTCTGTGTCAGCTAGACTTTCACTTGTGGGTGTTGCAATCCCTCTAGCATTCACTTTTCATTTTGAGCACAGAAGGGAGTTATTTGATAAGTGATGAGCTTTGGAGGCTCAGGGCGAAAGCAGGTAGGAGTGAGTAGTCCATTCTTTACTTTTATTTTAAGCTCTGTCTGTAACTGAGAGGTCTTGCGTTCCTTTCTCTGGACTGCATCTCCTATTTTCTCACTGTTTATTCTTGTGCCTACTCCCACACCTCCAAGAGACATGAGGGTGTATGTACAGCATGTTTCAAAGGCAGTAAAACCAGGATGGAGTATTTTTAGCATAGGGAAAAAAAGATCTCAAAATGACTTTAAGAAAACATAAACCCTTCCTCAGTATTTTTACTGAAAGGGGAAGTTTTAGGATGCAAATCAGTTCAGCCTGGTTTAGGAGCTGGGGACACTTGCCGGCAGAATAAGATGCTTTGTATTTCAGCGTGGAGAGGGGTCTCGGGGTCTATGACATTTAAGGCAGAGTTCTCAACATCATCTGCTATTGGGGGTTGCAGAATGAAATTATACAAGATGGCTGATCTCATTTAATGGTCCTTCACTGCCAAAGAGAGGAGATTCAGGTTTTTTCCTGCTCTGTTCACTGAGCCAAGTCATCACAGTGACTCGAGGGGCAGATGAGGTGGGGGGGACAGAGGGTGAGTGTGTGTAGGTATAGCAGCACCTTTTCGCCCTGGCAGCAGCAGGTTCGCTCATCCTCATTTCCCATTGTTTATGGGAAAGAGTGGGCTAGAAATAAAGAGTCTGACTTCTCGTTTCTGTTTTGCAGTGGTACAGAAAACCAGACTACAACTTTTTTGAAAGCTATAAGTTGTATCGCAGTACACATCCAGAGCAGCCCTTCTATATCCTGAATCCAAAAATGCAGTGGCAACTCTGGGATATTCTGCAGGAGAATTCCCTGGAGCATATTCAGCCTAACCCACCGTCGTCAGGAATGCTTGGTAAGATAACTGCCCTCTAAACTGCTTGTTCCGTTGGCAGGAACTTGTCAGGATGCCTTTTTTCCAAGACAACTACAGATTTGTGGTGCTTATCAGAGTTGCTTTTACAGTGTTTGTCTTATGCCAAAATTTAAGCTTCCTGTCTTTAAAGCAGCAGCTCAGTTGTGTTAAAACAAGTGGTTTGCAGCACCCCTCTGAAACAGCAGTTACAAACATGGCCTGGTTCCACGTGGAACAGGAGAGCAGATTGCAACATCGAGTTGGTCTCTAGGATTTCTAGCTTCTAGCGCCAGAGCAGTTCCCACGGGGTGCGAGAGGAAGGATACGGCTCCTGTGGGCTCAGATCTTGTCAGGGAAATAAATCTGGTTACTGCAGATGAAAATTAAGTGCTTGCCTATTTTTATATATATGTATATATATGTGAAAAAAATATATAAATAGGGGAATATAGATATTTGGAAAAAATATATATAGCTAAAGACTTAATGGGGGGTTGGGGATGGTCAGGGTGAATAGTTGTCCTGAAAAGTGATATTCCCCCTTATTCAGCACGCTAATGCCTTATTCACCAGCATGCTAAATCCAGCCTCTCAGTGAAGGTGCTCATTTAACATTCTGCTGTTGCAAAGCCTTTCCTTCTTATGGGAGAGCAGATCTCATGATCAGCCAAATAAAAAGGATTGCACTTCTCAGGAAGTTCACATGTATTTGAAGTCACAGCATTAAACATACGGTCTTGGTTGCCACGTGGATATCCAGCTGCTGTGCTTCAGCCCCTCCTCTGCTCCTGTCTCTGCTCTCGTCACTGCTGGGGCACAGGCACCCTTCTACCTCTGTGTAAATGGAGTCACTTCGTAGTTTTGCCAGTCAAATGTCTACTTTTCTTCCACAGCCTTGCTCCTGTGCAGCACCTATTACATCATTGCTGGGATATGTGCAGAACAACTACGTAACAGCATAGTCAATGACTGCAGCAGCAAAGTTGTTGTTAACTGGAGTTAGGGGCAGACAGCAAACACCTCTGTGGCGTAACTTTGGGCCAAGTTACCTGCTTTGTAAAATAAGTCACCTCAACAGACTCAGGGGCACAGACAAGCTCCAGTTTACAGCTCTGGGTTTCCTGGAAGGCCTAAGCGTGAACGAAAATGGTGATTTGAAAAGGTGGATGAAAACATGTTTAAAATGCACCTTAGTTAAAGAAGTGGTTTCACGGATGGGTTCTTCTAATGTCTTGTAAACTCTGTTCCTCTGATCACTCATGGTCCCTGATGTCTCACATACTGCCTGAATTTTCTGTGATATTATACATTGGTTCTATTTCCCTAGTAACAGCAAGAATATTTGCTATTTCTTGCACTTGGAAGGAAAATAGCCAATAACTATGGCTTACTTCTGACCTGCCAGAAGGTTGAGAGGACTGTGCCCAGCCCTGGCGTGAATGTCCTCAAGTGGTTCATGTGCCTGTCAGAAGACACAGGAGGGCAGCACTGCTCTGCTGGGGGGAGCTGGGGAGGCCTGAGGAGCAGCGGCTGCTCGTCTGAGTGAGCCATCCTCAAGCACAGTTGCTTTTCTATCCCCTCCATTCTCAAGAGGCAGGTGGGGAAAAGATGAAGGTCTCATTGCTGCTTACCCAAGCGGGTTTGAGATGGGCTGTTTGGATCAGCTAATTGTAGTGCACGGTTGGCAGACACCCAAGTTTCCACGAAGGTCGTGGAGAATGGTAGCACTCTTTAAAATTGGCCTTTTGGCATGGCTGTTGCTGTAGACAGTCTGGAAGTCAGTCACAGGCTTTGCAAGAGAGGGCTTCAGAAAACAGCCCCATCTGGCCAGATGTGTTTTCTCCCCCTCTTGTCTGAACGTTCAGAAGGGAAACCCTTCCCCTTGGAGCTGGATACTCCTTGCTGACCGCCTGTCTTGCTGGAATGTTTAATCTGTTCTCTGGTTTGACATGGGGATGTCTGCTTTCTTTCCCTCCCTAGGCATCGTGATCATGATGACGCTCTGTGACGAAGTGCACGTGTATGAATTTCTCCCTTCCAAACGGCAGACGGACATTTGCCACTATTACCAGAAGTTTCAAGACCGTGCCTGTACCATGGGAGCTTACCACCCCCTCCTGTTTGAGAAAAACTTGGTGAAGCATATAAACCAGGGCACAGATGAGGACATCTATACTCACGGGAAAGTTACTTTGCCCGGCTTCCGAAACGTGCATTGCTAGCAGATCAGTTTTTAGTGTGTTTAGGAATTTTTCTTGACTGTCAAAGCACTTTTTAAGTCAGGGTTGTCAGATTTGTTAGGTCTAAGCACTGGTGTGTTTTGACAGCTCTTCCATGTTGCAACACTTGCTCTTAGGACTTCGTTGCCTAACTTCTCCCAGCTGTAAGGCGGTGTTAATACATTGCGGTACGTCCACACGGTATCTGCATGAGCCACTGCAATAAATTTACTCCCGGTGGAGCCAGGCTTATGCGGCAGGTGGATATCTCCGTCTTCATCTCAACCGATGGGTGAGGTATGGGAGATGCAGGAGAGGCTTTCTAAGCAGAGATAGCACAAGTCAGGATCAAATGCTGAATATAGTTTAGTTTGCTTCAAAGGGGTTATGACAACCAAAAACCTGGTCCATTGAGAAACAAGAAAAATAATTTACAACTTGTTCCCATAGTCCTACGAGTTCTTTGGAGCAGGGCTGATTTATGGAAACACTGTCAAAGCTGCATACTGATAAGCTAAACTCTTAGTCCAAAATACTTGATTTTATAAACAGTTTGTAAAATAACCATGACAACTTCCTTTCAAATTGTAAGAATTCTGAACTCATTCAGATGGCATTTTTGGCAAAGGAAGAGGGAGGCAATTCACAATTCAGTGATTCTTGCAAGACTTTTTAATCTTTTTACTTTTTTTTTTTAAATCACTTAAAATAAATTTTAGTGAATATTTACTTCTCCAGTACAGTGCCGTGCTTGGTACAGAAGAAGCCTTATTTCAAAAATGTTTTTGGGGAAGATGCTCCGAGGCACAAATGGGAGAACTCACTGGAAGTCGGTACCTCTTTCCAGCTCTCTGCTGGTCTATCTTTGCAATTATTGGCAAATTACTTGCTGGCTCATCTCTGGTAACAGAAATGCCACATAGCTGCTGGCCAGATGCATTCCAGTTCTCTGCAAGGTAACCGAGGTGATCTCTCGGGTGCTCTGTGCTTTCTGAATAGGTGGGGAGCAGATGCATTGCCCTGTGCTTCATGGGCGGTGCGGGACGAGACTGTGCCCTGCTTCTCATGCTGAAACACAGGCAGAATTGAGGAGGGCAGCTTTTCCCTGCTTGAGGGGACTCTCCCCCAGCAGCGTGGTGTAAGTAGTAGCTCTGCAATCTCTGTACGTCAGTGAGAACACCTTCCCTGTCCTCTTCCATACTGATGTGTTTCATGATGTCTGTAAAGAAAGCTTTTTCTTCTCCTGTTTTGAATAAATCCTGTAAAGTCATTGGCCCATTCTTGCCTTGTTGAAACCGGTGTAAATGTCGTTGCTCTGTGGCCCTGGGGACTTGTACCAGCCTTGTACCAGCGCAGGCAGAGCTGGGAGGGAGCTGCTCACCTGCTCGTTTCAGTAAGCCCACAGCTCTCGCTCCGTCTTGGGGAGAGGGCCGCTGCAGAGCTGTTCTTCCAGCTCCGAGGCTGGCTTTCTGCACGCCTGTCTGTTGGGATGGATTGGATCTGTGTGTTTACAAATTGTATGTCATGTCATATATATATATATATATGTATGTGTAAAAAAAATCAGGTCCTTACACTACTGCTCAGGGGCACTAGGGCAAGAGCGTGTCCAACGAAGGGCAACAAAGCTGGTGAGGGGTCTGGAGCACAAGTCTTATGAGGAGCGGCTGAGGGAGCTGGGGTTGTTCAGTCTGGAGAAGAGGAGGCTGAGGGGAGACCTTATTGCTCTCTACAATTACCTGAAAGGGGGTTGCAGAGAGGTGGGTGCTGGTCTCTTCTCCCAAGTGACAAGTGATAGGACAAGAGGCAATGGCCTCAAGTTGCACCAGGGGAGGTTCAGGCTGGATATTAGGAAAAACTTCTTCACTGAAAGGGTTGTCAAACACTAGAACAGGCTGCCCAGGGAGGTGGTGGAGTCACCATCCCTGGAGGTATTTAAAAAGACATGTGGATGAGGCTCTTAGGGACATGGTTTAGTGGTGGACTTAGCAGGGTTGGACTTGATGATCTTAAAGGTCTTTTCCAACCTAAATGATTCTATGAATGCGATGAAGCCCATGAGCAGTTGTGTGTTGTTAAGCATTCGTTTTCACTGTTAGGGAAGGAGAGAGGTTACGGCGGAAAAGCCAGCAGAGGTTGTTTGGGAGAGCCATAGGAAACCTCTCTCCATCTCTACTCTTAGTTTGTAACAGTCCTACCTCTGGCCCTTGGATCAAGGGGTTGTCTGCCTAAGGATTTGCCTTCTTAGTATCAGTTTAGTTGGGATTTGAATAGCTTCTGCCTTTTTTCCTAGGCTGTGTCATTTGTTATTTCTCACAATGTTATTTTCTCCCACCTCCCCTGTTGGGGTAACCGGACCAGCCGCCCTCCTCGGCTTGGGCCGTGTAACGGGTGGCTGGTACCTTGCTGCAGGGGAGCAAGCACAGCCTGCCTGCTGTTCACCTGGAGGTCCCCCAAACCACCTTCTCCTCTGCAGTGCTCCTGCAAGAAGACAAAACGTCAACCAGGCTCCCCAGGGTCTTTCAGAGCCCTCCGTTACTTACGGGCAATAGTGTTGCACTGGGCGTGAAATTTCAAACGTTATGCTAACAGTTTTAGCTAGATCCAACATGTGATTCATTTACAATCTAAACAGAGTTTTACAGGAATTATGGCAGAGCTTAAAATAGGCCAGGGTTAACCCTTCTGTTTTTTCTTTTTTTGGCTACGTAGATCCAAATCTAACATAAATTGCAAGTGACGACAAGTCTGGTATTTAGAAAAGCCAGGTTTAAGTTAGTGGGTAATAATAGCTAGACTGTAACAAAAGCCTCATCCCACCTGCAGTCTCTAACCGTTTCCAGAGCATGAACAGCTTTCTATCCACGCGGAAAGCGGGAAGAGGGCAACACTGCCCTTGCCAGTTAGCCACTGAAGGGCTAACAACTGGGAAAGACGCTCCATAATGATATGGGAAGGGTGTGGGGTAAGGTCAGCAAGTCTGGGGAGGAGGAGAACGAAGGGATTATTTTAGGTTTTGATGTAGGAAAGATCTCTCCTCTTGATTATGGTGGTATTTCTGTTTCTGAGTAATGCTTAGAAATACTCGTCCTTAGCTGTAACTTCATTACTCCTCCCTGCAGAATAAACTAATCTGTAGCACTCGCAGAAGCTACAGGCTTTGAAGTACTGAAAGGGAAGGGGAAAGGAAAGGGAAGGAAAGGGAAATACTGGAAGGTGATGGGAACTCTAGGTTAATTTCGAGACACATCACCCCTGAATTGTCTGGACTTCAAGTTTAAACTTTGCATTATCCAGTATTCCACCTATTTCTGCAGCTGTGCTGATTAATGGGCAAAAAGTTTATTTTAGTATAACAGTGGATTGGTCAATAAACACTGTCAAGATAGCTTATTTCTAAGTGTGGGCTCTTGGGAGCACATATCGGTCCTTGCTTGCCATTTTGAAAACCTAGCTGATCCAGATTTAAAAAATAGCTTTAAAGACCTAGAATTCCAAAACCAGAGGCAGTTTCTGGAGGAAATCTCAACCTTTGATAAGACTTGCAATAGTCAAATATTATAATTTATTTAGACAAGGCAGTAGAAACTGATTTGTGATGTTAAGATATTAGGAAGTGAACGGGTTTTTTTCTCCACATTAGAAATATACCCATCTTACAAAAGAGTCTAGTCTTATGTATGAATATGCAATACGGAGCAAAGATTGGTCTTGATCTGGCACTCCAGCTGGAATCGTTTCTTCCTCTTTGCCTTTAGGTGTACTAGAGAGCATGGGGCATGGATGGGGAGAGGTTATCTGGTAAGACCAGAGCCCAGAGGAGGTGAGGTAAGTCCAGATGTCAGGGGCTCATGATTGAAGGAGGAAATATTTGGGCAATGTAGAAGCAATGACGGTATGTTACTGGCAGAGGAACACTGGCCTTCATTGTCTTTGAAGGAGAGCTTTCATTGTCTGGGCTGACAAAACTGCCTGTGGTTTTTTTGTTTTGCTTTCACTAAAGAAAAAGAAGGGAGAAAAGTCCCAGAAGTTCAAATTGTATGCACATGAGTCAACACACCTTTCCTCACCTCCCTGGGAAGAATAGAGTGAGTGAGTGGGAACTAGATGTGAAAAGACACTAGTATATCAACAGTGATGGTTAAAACAAATATACGCTGGCACTCTCTGGTGAGAAACACAAGCTACCCCAGCCACATATTCCTTTTGTTTTCTGTGTGTGCACCCAACTAAAGGTGTGGGTACAAGAAAGATGGCTTATTCTTCTCTGTTGTGTACCGTGAAGTCTGATGCGCTTGCCCAGCACTGCGGATGTTTGTTTTCACTTGTGAATTGTACCAGCCTGGCAGGGAAGCATGTTCACTCGCTTCGGGTGATGATACAAGGCACAGCGCAGAAGCATCAGGCTTCATTTTGGAGCAGGTAATTCATGTGCATGGCCAAATGTATCTTAGATCCTAGCAAATGCTCCAGAAACAATATCCCACAGGGATGGAAATGCCGTGGTGCATTTACAGGGGAGATGAAAGTGGGAAACAGCTTGTGGGGGTGTGAACATATTGCCTGCTGTCCTGAGAAGGGCACTGCCTGCAGTCACCATGTTCACCATGGCATCACCTGGAGCTGATGGGCTCACTGGGCAATGCTGGGAGCAAGCTGTGACCCAGCTGGCTTTGTGTCTCACTCCGCGTGAGAAGGAGCCACAAATCAGGACTCCTTCTTGAAGACAGAACTTGCAAGGAAGAAGATGTTCTTGTTTCTAGCTTGCTTTTAAAATACAGATGAAGGAAAACTGGTAAGTGGCCCTCTCTGCTCTGTAAGCAAATAGCTTTTCTTTGAACTAAACTCAACGAGCTGCTTAGCCGCCTTGTCTTGTGAAAGGTATGGAAAATGGGTTCAATACAGAAGGCTGTGGCTGGTCATCCCAATAATGCCACGGAGGGAGATCTGATGTCTTCTGGAGTTGGTAATGCACAGCTCATGTCATGCACAACTTGTCTGCTGTTCGAGAGTTGGGTGTGGAGGGCTTCTTCCAGGGGATTGTGCCAGAGGGTTGCAAACAGCACCCTCACACCATCTCCACAGAAAAAGGAAGGAGCCCTCGCAAGGGCCAGCTTTCGCACTCCATCTTTCATCCAAGTCCTGTGAAGTGCCTTCCCTCTATAGATAAGTGGCCCCTGCTCCTACTTATCCTCCAGGATGTCAGCTCTGCATTCAGCTGGGATCTCAGGCCTTAGTCCATCCGCTCCCACAGGGAGAGCTCTGAAACTTGCACGTTCATCCTTCGTTCACCAAATTTGCTTTTCTGAGTGTGTGCGCTGGCAGGCCTTCATCTGCCTGTGGGCAGCGTGTCTCCAGAGCAAACACTCCTACCCACCTCTGGTAGAGGGTGAGGTGGTGCAATAGGATGTTTGTGTCTCCACTTGTTGTATGAGTTGGTGTCTGTTTGTTCACTTGCCTAAACTTATCTTGCAGCTTCATGTGTGATAAAGGGAGAATTTCACACCAATTGCATCTTTTGACAGTCAGGTCAGACTTGAAGCTCAGCACTCCACCATTAACTTGTGTTCGGTGTACAATGAACAAAACTAATCTGGGGAGAAAATTTAAGCGATGAGTATTTGGAAAAAAAAAATCCTCTGTTCAGGGTATGTTTTGGGAGGATACATGGGTGTTTGCAAAGGCAGAATGGAAGGTGAACAGGGAAAAACTGACCTCAGAAATGGTTTGGAAAAGTGTGTGTCTAGTGCAATTTGTTCCAAATAACTCTCTGAAAGCCAGGGAAGAGGAGGAGCGGAGGGAGTAGACTGAAAGTGGTTTGGTTTGGTGCGAGTAACTTCTGGCAGAAACTAGATCTCTTTAAACAGAAACAGATAGTTCCCAAAACGCAGTGAACTTGGCTTGCTGTCTCCGTGCCAGCTCTGAGCATGCTGCTGGTTTTGAAGGTCAGTGTGCATTGAAAGCTGTCCTTCTGGGAACAAAATCAACTTGGAATGTCTTTATTTCCATTCATGCAAATATCTTGCAGTGCTTTTCCTGCCTGGCCGTGTTGTCCTTTACAAAAACAGTAGCGAGGCCCTTCCATGAGCCAACGCCGTCTCAAACCTGTGACAACCCCCTTTTCAGTAGATGCCGATGGCTGTTCTACATGTCAGAAAAAGTTACAATTTTAGCGTGGGAATGCGTAGTTTACGGTTCCAAGGAATTCTAAAACCTCATGTGCGTTTGTGAAGCCCCTGGGGTGGAAAGTAGTTTGCTGTAACAGAGCAAAGGGAGTTTTCAAAATCTCCATCGGGGTTGGTCGCTCTATAAGCATAGCAAAAGTTATCTCCGTGTCCTCTCTGAGCGGGTGGACTTGGGAGGATTCATGGGGTCACGGCTGTCAGCGCATGAAGGAGAAGGTGACACTTCTCAGTGGTGTGAACAGGCACATTGAAGGAGGACGGACAGCGCGTTGGCTCTGCTGTACTGGCGGTCCTCCTCTTCCCGTGCGCTCCCGCGGGCCGCGGTGGCTGTGCCTGCTGTGTGGCATCGGGGTGAACGGAGGGATGAGCTTCTACCCCCTTCAGCACAGGGGACACAAAAGTGGTCAGTAGTGGTATTAATCCTTCCGCATCTCCCTTGTATTGGTGCAGGAGAACCTCAGAAGGAGGGTCCTCGTAACGAGGTGATTAAATCAGCCAAGCTTTTGCTAATCCTGCTCCAAAAAAGCTCTCTGGTGGGTGTTATCACCCGTGCCAAGCCTTAGTAATTCACTCAGAACCCTCCACGGGGGCTTACCTTGTACCGCTCTGGTGATGCTGAAGTGCCCTAGGCCACTTCAGGTCTATAAATTTAACCTGTCAGAATAGAAGTATCTGAGTCCTTCTCTAAAACTGAAAGACTAAAAAGAAATGCAGAGCCCTGAATGGTGAAAATGATACTAGCACTTATTTCCATTCCCAAAAGAAAATACAGTCACTAATGTGTGTGAAAGTAGGCTATATTTTATTAAATGCCAGTTTCAGGTACATCCAGCAGCATAAAAATAGGAAAACTGAATTGCACACTCAACATGTGATTTATATATTACAAAATCAGTGTTATTTATGGTGTCTGAAGTGTTACATAAACACTAACCTTAACAAGTGTACGGAGGAGGAACTTACTTAGCTTTTTCCTGCTCAGCTGAGCATTTCATACCTATTCTTAAATGCTGAATAGCTACATTACCACTTAAAATACTTCTCAAAAATGGAGCCAGATCTTTAACTGGGATAAATCAATGAAGTATCCTGCCTTCAAGGAAGCTGTAAATCATTTTCATGAACTGAGAATCTCTTTCCCCTCTCAGTTGCCTGGTTTTTCCTCGGGTATCTTCATGGATGTTAACCTATTTGATTCTCTCTTGGTTTACCAGATATATTAAAGGCCCACGTTTCTTAAGAAAATGTGTGAGAGGGCATTTGCACTTGAATTTGGGAAGAAGGCTGAGCAAGCAGTTAAAGCTGGACCTCCTGCGTCTAGGACAAACTGCAAAGCAATTTGTTGTTAGAGGAATGGAGTTTTCTAGGTAATTTTGAAGGTGCTGTCTCGTCCTAGCTGCCAATTCAATGCTATTTGTATGGGCCCTGTGAATTGGAACTCAAGCAAAAGAAATTAAGGAAAATGATGAAGAAAACATCTTTATTTGTTAGGACTGAGATGTTCAAAGCAGTTTTAACAAGAAACAGCTTAATCTTGTTAATGTAGGACTGTCGTGGCAGAGAATTTGAGCCTGACCAGGCTAATGGTGACCAGTAGTTTAGAGAAACTCTTTTCTTATTTTTAATGACTGAGTAAATGTTCTAACTTGCATAAATAAGTATAGTGGTCTCTTATCTTCACTTTTCCTACTTCAAATTCTAGGCATTGTTTGCATAGGAAGGTTGGTGAGCGACTCGGGCAACGAGATAGCTATTTGGCATTCTTGCTTTTGAACGGCATGAGTTAATGCTATAGGTAAGTCGTGTGTCCTGGCAGCAGGTCTGAGCTCTGTGTGTTCAGCTGGTCTCCAGCTGTGCAGGTCTACAGTGGCTCCAGAGATGCCAGGCGTGTGGAGCACTTTTTCTGCCCAGTGCTTTCAAGACTTCCATAGGTCCCTTCTCCCAAGTGACAAGTGATAGGACAAGAGAAAATGGCCTCAAGTTGCACCAGGGGAGGTTCAGGCTGGATATTAGGAAAAACTTCTTCACTGAAAGGGTTGCCAAACACTGGAACAGGCTGCCCAGGGAGGTGGTGGAGTCACCATCCCTGAAGGTTTTTAAAAGACGTGTGGATGAGGTGCTTAGGGACATGGTTTAGTGGTGGACTTGGCAGGGTTAGGTTAACGGTTGGACTTGATGATCTTAAAGGTCTTTTCCAACCTAAATGATTCTATGATTCTATAGTCTTACTTAATAAGCTTTGAAGCTTGAGCTGTCTTTGAGCTCACCTCACACATGAGATGAGCCATTGCCTCTGAGCTTCCATATTGAGCTTGTGTCCAGGTCTGAGCTGTCCCTGTGGCCCAGGGGGTAGACACAGTGCCTTTTGGTCTGAATCATTTTAGTTCTGCCAGCGAGTGGAGGTGACTCAGCTGTAGCTGGGAGCGGCTGCTTTGCATGTAGTGGTCTGACTGCAGGTACTGGTGAGGGATGCCAACAAAAAGCCACAAAATGGGTATGTATTAATAAATGAAGCCTATGCAGTCATTGTTGGCTTGACTTCTTGTTGACCCTACCCAAGTTCTGTTGGGACACCAACATTGGGTGGGGTTGGCTGGGTGGGTGCTTCATGCAACCCATATTACAACAATGCCAACATCTGGGTTTCTCTTCTCACAAATATGAAACTCAAAAACAGATCCTCTGTGCCAGACCAATAAAACCATGTCCTCCCTAGCTGTGTCCTACAAGGAAGGAAGGAGGTCTCTCCAGATCTCAGATCTCAAGATGTGTAAAGCAAACAAGGGCAGAATGAGTGAATGTGGGTGGGTCTGGGGTACATAAGGATGCTTGCAGCTGGAGGATGGGCTTTGATGCGGGTGTGGTGCTCCACGTTTCATGGTTAAATTTTCATCCAGCTCTACACACCAGACCGTTGCCTCCTGACATCCTCCTGCCTGTGTGCTCCCATACAGGTGGAGTTCTCATTTACTCATTGTTTTAATTTTGCTCTTTTATTTAATAATGAAACTTAATGATGGTGCTATAATACAGCACTGTCTCATGTGGCAGAGAATGTACTTTTTTTTACTGTAGTGGAAAAAAAGCGCAAATGAGTAGCTTTGGTGGTATGTGTGAACAAGGAAGTGGTATGTCAAGAAATCAGCTATTTTCATTGCTGTTTGCCGTAAGATGGACAATACAGGAAACAGCTTTAAGTTCAATTCATTTTCAGTTCTCTTATATGGCTATTAATATTAAAATGAAGCTTGCGTTGTCCCTTGCCTCCCCCCTCTCTGACCGACCCTTGTCACCCTACGAGTGTGAATGGCCACGCTGCGTTTCCAGTCCCTGCAGGCACCCGGGGACTCATGCACCGCTGAAGGGACGTGTTTCACCCCACCACACCTTTCCCTGCCCTGGAAGGTCTCTGGGGAGTTGGAAAGAGATAGTGAAGGTCATGGATGTGTTTTTCCTTTATGAAACCTGTGTGTATGTAGTGGTCTAATCCTGTCGTCATTCGCTATCCATCCTACATTGTGAGCAGATGGTTTCTGTAGATCTGTGTTTGGTATTTCTGTAGCCTCAGCATTATGTGGATGCTTTATTCTGTAATCTTCCAGCGTAAGCAATAGAGCGTCTTTGGAAAAGCTGATACACAAATTAATAGCAGCTGAGCTGATACTGTCACCTGAAGTCACACTTTGTTTTTGCAAAGTGTAATTTGCCAGCATACTCCTCTGTTAGCTGAGGTCTTAAATGCCCTGCTGTGCCCAGCTGTAACTGGGAGTGGGTGGTCACAAGGGAGTTGCTCAGAGAAAAAACAATAAATAAATACAGAAAAGTTCTAAAAGTGGGTCCAGGAAAGGTCAGCCTCATGGTTTGCTGAAGCAGATGAAGCTGAGGTTGTAATGCAGCGAGAAGATCTTTAAAGGGTGGGGAGAGGGATACGACTGTAAATGGATTTTCAAGTACTGAGAAAGAGGTATTGGTTGTGTACAAAAATACACGTAGGAGCATACGCACACTGCTTTCAGCATAAGGAAACTGTATGGGAGGGCAGATTTATTTGCATCTCTGGTACGAAGAGGTGAATACAGCTGTGTATGCCAAGTGGTTTGTTCCAAAATCCCCATACTGCATCATTAGCTTAATCAGTCCAGACTCCCCAAAACAGTTGGGAATGCCTGGGTACCTTCTTGCTTGAGGTTGTTGATTGTGATGTAGTTGTATTTCAAAGCTCTTCTCCAGATCAGCAAAAACCAGAAACACTTTATATTTTGCTTCCAAGGAGAGCTGAGACTGCAGGGACTTCTCAAGACAAGGTTTAGAGCTGCAATGCTTGTGGAAGCACAGAGTCAGTGAAATCGGTCTGACCCTGTGCACAGAGAGACCAAAACCATCAGGAGTTTGCTTGCTCAAAGTGTGCCCTGGAGAGTCCCCCCCACCACTTGCCTTACTTTCTTCAAGTTAAAAATTTGCTCTATATTTATTTGCTAACGTACCTTTTGCTTTGATGCATGAAGATAGTGATCTGGCAGAGCTGACTACAGCAGTTCCAACAACACTGCCCTTAAAAACAGATCTTGCTTTGAAGTTGGAAGGTGTTTACTGCACCAAGGGCAGCAACTGGCACTTGTTCATTTCTCAAACAGTAACTAAAAACTTAACAAGCATCAGGAAACATAACCACGAAATGGCATATTTGATGAGAATGGGAAGAGCTGTGAAATGTTTCAGGAAATTTTATGTATATTTAAAAAAAAACAAACAAAAAAAATCCCATCTTAACAGCCATATATCTAGTGGGGAAAGTACTTGACAGACAGCTTCATGGGCTGGCACTCTGAGTCCCAGTTGGCAGTCATGAGGGTCCTATGTCAGTGTGATTTTGCTGCAGTATTAATATTTTAAGGCCCTTTTACTGGAGCAAATGTACAGGCGCACATCAAAAATCCTGTAGTGCTACAGAAGCTGTTTCCATTTGTAAACCTGAATAAGCCTTTGCCCGTTGCAGAAACTGGAGCAATTCCCCTTGAGTAATTGATGTGAGGACCCACCTCTCCACGAGGAGACTGCAAGAAGCGATTTTGTGCCAGCGTGTTGGGTTGCTTCTCAGTGAACCACACTTATGACATTCAGTGTGATTTAAGAAGTCTGTTCTTGTACTGTTGAGAGTCTGCCAGCTTTTATTGCCGTATGATATATATCTACATACACACACACTTGCACAAGGGGAAGAAGCAAAAAGCTGCACAACGAAGCAGCAGTGTCTTAAGCAAGAATGACAGTGAGGGGCATTCCTGGCTCTGGGGATAACTTTTGGGGTCTGAAGGGCTTTGCTATTGTATGTGCTTCCTGCAGCGCACATTTTCCCATAATAGTGCACTATGTGGCCAGATTGCACTCCTGTATTATACTTGTGATACTTGTTAGTCTGGTGTGTATTTATGTTTTAGTTTTGAAGTCTGGGAAAGGTCGCTAATCTCTCTTGGTAACAGATAAGTGCCTATGTGCTACATTCAGACCCACAAGCCGGAGGGTCGTCATAGGCTGAGGTTCTCTGTATTTTATGGCAGTGTGTTGTCAATGCATAAGAATTTCTATTTTTGCCACATATAGCCTTCCTTTCTTGTCTTTTTGGATAGGATGGAAGTCTCCAGGTGCTTTTCTCATACATGTATTCAGTATTTCATTATGAGGATGGAGCACAGGTTGGAATTTGGGTACTGGAAGCATTTGCACATGCTTAAAATATGAGCAGGTAAAATCGGTGGGAATTTTCACACTTAGACTAAAGGACGTGTAAATGAAAATGAGTTTCTTTCATTCAGCTACTGTTTAACAGATTTTGCCTGCCTTAATTGAGTTTCCAAGGTCAGTGCTTCCAATCCTTTCAGGTTGTGGTACATCGGATTGTGTTTTCACTGCTGCTTTGAAGACAGTTTGTCTGTTTAGTTTTGTAGTATTTGAAGTAACTGGAATTGCTAGTGTGGTCTAAAACTGCCTTTCTAATGTCTGTTACCACAGCTGTTCCTCAGTGTCTCTCTCAAGATTAGTCATTTGGTGCTTTTCAGTATCTAGCTGGAAGAGAAGAACTCGAAAGCAAGCGAGTCGATATATCAAATGGGATAAAACCACAGCCACCCCACACACACAACCACAAATAGATACTTCCCACAGAGAAAAATAGCATTTAAAAATACATTTTTAAATGAAAACAGCCTCTGGTATGTATTACAAAAAGTTTCACAGTTGCAACTTTCTCAGTACCAAGCTAAGGAATCAAGTATTTAAAATGAAGGGTCACTTGAATTGTTTGAGAGCCTTGAAAAACCTGATGGTTTTCTCTTCTGAAGAAATTTAGCATCACCCCAGAATGGCAATTGTCCTAGTTTGAGGAACTTGCCTAGCCCTAGTTTATTACTTTTAGTTTGAATACCAAAATAATTGCATCCCCAAATACCTCGATGTAGAGCCAAGGGGTGGTGTTGCAATGGCAGATGAGCTGGACCATGGATGGTGGGAAGAAATAACATGCCATGGATTCCTCTACGTTCTCTTGCGGGCTGCCGCGTGAGAAGGGGGGTGCAGCTGGGAAGGCGCTGCCCCCCATTGCCCCCCAGCCCCTTCTCCCCGCTGCCTCTGGGGCAGCAGTCCCGGTTGCGCGGGGGCTCTTGGGGCGGGGGGTTCCCTCTTCCTTGCTACAAGCACACGGGAGATGCACTGTCGTACAGGGTCAGGAGTCTCATGTTTCTGTCTGTTTTTAATAAACTGGGAGAAGATCACACCATTTTAGTGTTCATCTCAGCCATTTAAATATGGGCACGTGGCTTTACCCCTCTTGCACGTTTTTTTTTTCTAATTATAATTTTCTAACATACTTTCGTCCTGGAAGCCAGAGTTATTAATGTTTATCCTCCCAGGACTCAATGCCTCTGGTTGTCTCTGAGTCACTTTTCCAATTACAAATTAATTTATCCAGTATTGCTCTTCCCTGCTATGAGCAGTAACAACAAACACACCAGGCTCAGACTGAAATTTGCTGAAGGGAAGAAGTAACACGTCCGTGGTCTGTCTTTGGGGTGTGACTTTGTGAGAGGTATATTTATTGAAACATGTGGGATGTTTGGGAAGGTAATCGGGGGAAGCACGATGACTGATGTACCCCAAGGAGCTTTGCAGTGTGGAAGTGGGACCAGCCCCCGGGGTGCGGGGAACTCCCCAGGGGTTTTGTGCCTGTGTGTCTTCTCCCCCTCGCCTTCCCTCCCGACACTTGGGACGGCAGCTTTTAACTTGGCCTTGGCTTTCTCTCTGCAGAAGCTTTACTAACCTATTTGGGAGAAGATATAGATTGCTGAAGGCGTCTCGTGCTCTGATTTACAGATCAAACACAGACTTGCAAAAGAAATGGCTTGTTACCTGAGTAGCTTGAGATTGCTCTTTCCTCATTATGAAGAATGTAAATACTTACCTGTTTATGTTATGCAAAATAAAAAAAGCTGTTAAAAGTGTTCTTGAAAGATAGTGGTGGGAAAAATAAAGGCTAAAAAGCTTTAGTTGTTTTCACGGCAATTAAACCCACAGTGTCTGTGGCCCAAACGTTGGACTGACTGGCATGAATATCTCTTGGAGCAACAGAGCTGATTGTCCTGAAGAAGCCTGCGGGGAAATCGTATGCCTGAAACATGGAGAAATGGCATTTGCTTTGGGCTTGTCTGCCAACACAAGTCGGTAAGTCGGTATCTGAGGGGCATCGGCACATGAACCTGCCGTGCAGTCAGGGTTATCAGTGAAAAGACATAAGCTAAAATCCCCTTGGGGTCACTTGAACTGCAGCGAGGATGCTGCCATAGTGTGGTTGCACATTGCCCAAAGACAGAACTGACATCTGACCTAGGGAGCTGCTCATTAAAAGCTAACTGTTTAGGGAGCTGTAGTGTTGCTTGCCTGGATCTCAGTTACTCTGTAAATAAACCTCTGCCTTGACAGATGGGTCAGACCTGAACTCCTAACTGATGGTTTTCGTCGGGTTGCACCCATTCAAGAGAAGCACAACCTTGCAGAGCGTGTTAGTTCCTGCAACTGCTTCGCTCTTCTGATCTGCTCCAGCAGGTCTAGATGGATTTCCTCTATCCCCCATGTCTTAATTATTTCACTCTTATCTGGGAGCAAATTCAGGGAAGTACAACTAAAATAAACATCCCCTCTCTTTTCTTGGAAACGCAAATCCCTGTTTGGCAGACGTGTTTATGACCTTCTAGGTTAATGAGCAACTTTCTGATGCAGCGTGGGGGTAAACCTCTCCTCTAGTTTGGTATCAGATGGAAAATTCAGTAGATGAAGGCATTTCCCGCTGAGAGGGGCTCGGAAATTTGTAGAGTGATGAACAGCCTTGATAGAGATGTCTGCATCAGGCGGCTTTGTGCAGCACAGTTCCGCGGCGCAGGGTCATGGCCAGTGATGGAGTGAGGGGCAACTGCCCCTCTCCCGGAGCAGTGAATCACTGGTGTTGCTGGGGTGGCTCCTGACACCAAACCAGGAGCCAGTGCTCCCAGTTTCATCAGCAGTTACAGACTCAGCTACAGATATTTTGGCACTGAAAAGCCTGTCTTATAAATCTTATTCTCATTGATTTACTAGTGTGTTGTTTGGGGTTTTTTTAATGGAAAGTCCTTTTTTTTGGGGGGGGGGGGGGGGGGGAAGGGACTCATCTATTTAGGTAAATGATATTAGAAAAACAATACATAGAAATAAGATTGAATGGAACTTTTACTGTTGCTTTGATTAATCAATCTTCCTTTGTTCCATAAACATATTTGTATTCTATCATCTTCTGTGCTTTTTTGCAAAGTGACATTTTTTCATAATAAAGTACTGTGCTATGTTAGATAATTCTGATTATAAAGAAAACTTGGACTGTTAGTCCTCCTAACTGCATGCTTTCAAATGTTCTTGGATTTTCCCTAGACCTTGTATATCTTATGATACTCTTTTGAGATGTATATTACATATGTTCAATAGAATAACCAGCTGATTGTAAAAGATGTGGGTTTTGTACTGCCTTTGTACAGATCCAGCTATCAAACGCGATGATGGGAAGGCTAATGCGGGCATGATTGCCCTCCTTTTTCATGTTTTGCAGTAAAAAAGCACGATTTTCATTTAGTACAGTGAGAGATGATAGACTTCAACTTGATCAAACAGAAAGACTTTTCCACTAAAAATTAACTGCACTGAAAGAAGGGGTGGAAAATTATGTGGATAAAAGGAATATATTAAGACCTGAATAATTGTATTCCAAACCTTTTTATTCCCTGTTGCTTCAGGAAGAACAGCAATGCCTGGTAAACAGGAATTAAGAAGAAACTTCCTATAGGCGTACCTTATGTGGCGGTGGCTCGCTATAGGGTTTCTCCTGCCTTTTTCTGGAGTTGTCAGAGAAGTCTGCCTCCAGATGAAAGCAGCATTACTGAATGCCTTGCTGCTCTTGAGGAACGTGGCAAGTCAAGCACAGGGCTTTTAATACTGTACCTAAGACCAAATCCGAGCACCTTCGGTGGAGAAGTCCAACCCCACTCACAATGAGTGGGGTCTCTCTGGAAACCAGGCAAGTGTGAGGCAGTCTGGTAGGCATCTTCCTGTCGTGTTCAAAGCCTAAACCCAATAGTAAGTTTTAGGATAAGTCTTAATTAAAAAATCCTTCCTATTTTCTGCTTTAGTAAGTGTCAATCAGATGAGGCTATATTTGCCGTTAAGATGCTATGTAGTAGATTAACCTTATGGGTTTATTCTGGTATTTATAGCTGAATATGGTCCCATGTTTGGATTAAATAGGTTTTATCTGAGTTTACCACAGTTGACTCTGGCAAGTAGAGTTGCTTTGGCTTGTAATTGCTTTAACACCACAGTTCCACTTAAAGAGAGTGGTTCTTAACAGGTTGAAGAAAGCAACAGCTTTTGTTATATTGGTTAATCAAATGCTTGTTAAAATCCAGGAAGCCTCTCTAGTAGCAGTAGAGCACGTTATATTTCAGTTATTCCTGAGATTATTAACAAGGGTGGAGAAAATGGAGTCCTTCAGCAGACATCACTGTATTGTCACCAAGCTCCAAATAAGCGTTCATGAAATTTAACCTGCCTGACACTTCTTTTTCAGTGCTTTTGTTGGTAGGCCATAGACAAGTCACCTGCAGCCACCATTAGTTTTCCCTGAAGCACAGCTTATTTGGAGGTGTTGCAAACAGCTAAGCCCTTGTTCTCAAAGATCACGTAAGGAGAAATGCTGTAAGATATTTTTTTTCTTCTTTTTTCTTCCTACTTTTGTGCCTGGCATAGGTTTTCATGGGTGTCTGAAATCCTGATGTGAGAGTTTGCAGCAATTTAAAGTCTAATAAAACTGCTTCCTAACTGCCCTCTGTTTGGACACAGCTTTAACAGCAGCCCAAAAGAGTTAAATAGTACTGGGGATGATTTTACCAGCTCAGGAACAAATGGGCTTATATAGTAAGTCATAAAAGCTTTTTATAAGACATGATCATCCTATTGGGAGGAATAACTCAAACCTCAATTTCATAAAAACCTAAAACTCTCATCTTTATTTATACTAAAATTAAACCTGTTGTTCCAAGACATTTTCTACTTTTGGATTGAAAGGAACATTTTTGTTGTTTACCGAATTTATAAGTGCGTTATCTTGGCTTTTTCTTTTCTGTCTTCCTCTACCTCATTTGTATTTCAGTTTTAAGATAGCCATTTCAAGATGAAAACAATGATTGATGTTGGGTTTCAAAGGGGTTACCTGGACCTTGGCACATCGAATCTGCAACTGAGTTGGGCACCTTGGTTTAGCCCAAGCACGGCTGGGGTTGAGCTGTTGGTGTCTGTGCTATGGTGGGGCTCTGCCAGGGGTGGAGACCCTCAGCTGAGGGAAGGGCTCTGTGGGGAGCAGCTGTGGAGAGGTTATTATAGGTCTTACCACGGAAAAAGATTGTGAAACTTTCTGCTGAGATAGTTGAGATCGCAGTGTCTTTCATGCTAATTTTAAACTTTAAGATGTTTCTCATGGACTATATATAGACTGGCTGGCTCTTCAAAGGCCCAGAGGGACTTCTTCTGTAGAGCAGGCCTGAGAACTTCACCCGGGGAGACTGGCCAGGAACCCGTCTTTCATTTTTTTATACTCAAACGTACAGCTCACTAAACAAGCTGGATCCTGCACAGACTGAATGCAGCTCCTTAACTCAGACTGACCATACTGATGCTGAGGGCACTACTCAAAAGCCTTCAAGTGAAGCTATGTATGTGTGTGGGACTGGGGTCAGAGATACTGAGAAACTCCAGTACCCCAAAATCTTTACCTTTTGAAAACTAGGCTACTGGGTTATTTCCCGAGTGAAGATCTTCTCCAGCTAGCATGCTCCTAAAAAGTTAGGAGGAGGCCACATACATCCTCACAGACCAAGAACAACTTATTTCGGAGAAGTCCGTTTTTATACCTGACTTACTCAGTACACAATTGTTTCTTCCCTGATTTCTGTTATGCTGAAAAACTTGCAGCATGGCTGGATCTGAGGTTTTGGAGTTTAAGGGTGAGAGTTAAATCCCTCTTCTGCTTGGTCGTACATATGCAGAGGTTTCATACGGGAAGCAAACACCTCGGTCTGGTGAGGATAAACATCGAGGGGCAGAAATAAATATAAAGAAACAGGCAGTCCTCTCTGTAAGGTCATTATAGAAGGCCTTATACAGGAATACCTCAAGTTACTGACTGCATTTGGCTTACATGAAAGATAGGATCTTTTTCCTCTGTGTAGGAGTCACTCCCGTTTGATGTGAATGAAATGCCAAACCCAGGCAGCTCCACAAAGCAAAGGCAGGTAATTGGTCTTATAATGCATGTATAAATCTATTTCCAGTTCTTGTAATAAACGGGATTGTGTGCACTTTGACTTTAATCCTCTTCTATCTTTCATTTTACATCTTTATTTTAATAGATACTGAAATTCTGGCTCCATTGTTCATCCATTTTGGGCTGTGTAACTGCGTCAGCTGATAATTTAAAGCGAGTGAGAGAGATAGGATCCTCTGTAATCATTCCTCCCATGTCTCCTTTGAAAGGATTTTTTTCTTCTTGGATTACAGCGACTCCTGCTAGAGCTGTTTGTGGCTCACGCTTGGTGCGTTTTTACTGCATTTAGATCGTAAGTGTGACACTTGAATGAACCCTCATCAGTGGAGCTTTTTTCAATGTCTTTGCCTTCAAAAGCACTCCAGGCTTTTAAATCTCATACCTGGGAGGTATTTTGCAAGGGTTCATTAGGCATGAGCAGTAGGCTTTGATTTATTTGATGAAAACATGGTTATCATGTGTAATGCTGGCTGCTGTGGAACTGAAAGCCATGAGAAGTCTCATCTTTCAGCAGCATCAAATGTGACGTGGCAAATGTGCTGCCATTAGGATGTAGCAACAGGCATCCTTTGAGCTTGTTAAGATCTTTGGCTTCATTTTCATCTTTGATTATAGCTGTGGATTAGGGTACAGTAGGCATGCAACTGGGTCACGCTGTCTTGTCCAGAAGCCTTCAACAAATTTGTGGTGGTACCTCATTAAGGCTTTTGAGGTCTGGAGCATCTCTAGTGGCTGGGGGAGGCCAGCCCTGTGGCAGGGGCTCTCTTCCCACCCGCGTGCCCGTGTCGGTATCGGTGTGTCTGTGGTGCGGCTGTGTGGTGGGGGTACATGGTACCCAAGCCGGCGCAGAGCTGTGGGGGTGAGCGCTTCCCCCACTCAGCCCAGCCCTCTCTGCACACAGCGGTCCCCCTGCCAGGCACCCTGCAGCTTCTGTTGAGTAACAAAAGCAAATAAATACAATGGTGTTCACCTCACAGAAGGAACGGGAAAGAGCTGGCGAGAGCAGAGCTCTGTGATGGATACGTGCCCTTTGACAGCCCTTGACATGTCCAGAGCTGTGGTGCATTTTGCAAATTAAAGAGTGGATGCTCAGGGCCAGACCCAGGCATTGGCAGGGTAGGGACAGACTCTGTTGACAATCCAGTGTTTGCTCTTTGGGGGGCTTTTGGCTACGTGAGGACATTCAGGAAAGTTGATCTGAATTAACTTTTTAAAAGCAGGTTGCTTAACTTGCGTTAAACCCTCGCGTGGACTTGGATTTCAAATAGTCTCAGTTTACTGGAATTTACTTCAGCTTAATTATATCTTAAAGTGGAGTAAGGACCACTTAGAATTAAAGCAGCTTAATGCAGATTAACCAATTCATTTTAAGTCCATACCCGTTAGTTAACTGGGACTGATTTCCCTGTCTCTGAGCAGGCAGGTCCAGGGTCCCGGTGTCCTGTAACGTGGCACTTCTCTCCCAAGCAGAAGCAGCTTTTAAGTGAAGGACTCTGATGGCCTAAAACTGCCTCATCTTTACTTTTTCCCCTGCTGAAAATAGTCTTCCTCCCTGCTGAGGAACATACACTGTACATTACAATTAAAACCTCCGTTGTAATTAAATACTATCTACAAGACGCCCTCTGGTCCACTTAAAATTGAAAAATCCTGTGGAATGACCTGGAGAAGCTCTCAGTCTCTATCAAATTTCACCGGCAGTCTCAATGCTGCTGCTAATGTGTTCCTTTTGTGTTTAAATCACAACCGATAACTTACACTTTACGCAAGAGACAGGGGGTTCACGCTTACCCGTGCATTGCCATCTAGCCTTCTGGCAAAGAGCGTAAAACTAGTAGTGTTATTTTAAAGTAAAATTACATGTGAACGCTGCGGATAGAGCATTTGATGCTGTCTCCTCTCTCCTTCTATGAAAAGATGATAAAACTTCTTCTGCAAGGAAACTTAGGGCAAAAAAAAAGCACTGTGCAAAAGTCAGCCATGGACTGCAAGTCCGACTAGCCCTAACAGCAGTACTTGCTGGTGTTCAGTAGTCTTGAAAACAGGGCTCTGCTATTCATATCACGCAAAGAAAAGGGGCCACCTGGTGTATTCTCTCTGCTCTGGTTGCCAAAACAGCACGAAAATGCTGCAGAACCCTTTACGGGCTGGTTAAGGTGCTGGTGTCATTCTGCTGTAATTTGTCCGTCTGCTATCGAATTTGCTTATAGTTTGATAGGAAAAAACCAATAAATTTAGAAACATTTTCTGGGGGCTGGGTGTTATTTCAGTTGCCAGCTGTGTGACCAAAGAGCGCCGCTTTTTTTGGGTGATGTTTTCTAGGGCCTGTAGGAGAAAATAGCCATCTATCCCATGGAGGAGATAAATAAAATCAGTCACTACAGCAACTGAAGTAAATCTCAATCACGCTAAATATAGTTCTCCCCTGGCACTACACTATGTAAAAATAACTTGTATGTCAGCTCCCTACCTTTCTGGGTGCTGTCCTGTCTGATTCCTGCACTGACCAAAACTGGTCTGCTGCTTATTGCCGTAAACTCTGCAGAATAACTCAAGAGTGTGAGCTGGCTGTCCCCTCTCACGTGCCATCAGTAAAACCAACTTTCCTTGGGATTTACTTCCCTGCATCTCCTGCAGGTCTTCATCCTTCTCCCAAAGGACTTCTGCTCATTCTGCTTCTAACGTGGGACCTAGGTCTTTTATAGCTAAGCTGGTATTTATGTTTAATTCAAGGTAAGGGAGAGGGTGACTGAGAACAGGTTTGCTTAAAATTAAGATTCGGACTATGGGTCTGAAGCAAGCCCTCTTACAGTTGGTGAGAAAATCCCATTGACTGAAGAGACTTCAGCTCAGGCACATTTCTTTCTGAAATGGGGCCAACACTCAATCCAGATATTAAAGGAGAGAGTATTTAGAACTTCTTTCTATAATAAGTACAACGTGGTTCATGCCTCTGGTGGGCGACATGCAGTGTGTCCCATGGGTCAGTACAAGGCTCGTTCATGTACAGGCTGCAAACGTGGTGTTTGTGCTGTAGATACGTGCTATAATCATCCTTTGTTATTCTTGCCTGATGCTAAGAAAGGACATCTCTAAAAAAAAATGCGGCTACTTGGAATGGTTTGATATTAATTTCCTCTTGTATCAGTTTAGCTTGACCCTAAACTTTATTCTTAGACTTACATCCAAATACTATGCAAAGTCTCTCTTGGGACGTCCTAGGGGTTTACTAGGGATTGGTTCTACATGCAGTGAAATGCCTACTTTCAAAGCTATGTAGCATTTCCATATCACAAAAAAGGATGCAAAATAGTGCTAGGAGCAAATTTTCAGTCATTTAGCTCTTTTTTCAGATGTTAGAGGTGCTGAAGAGCAGATAAGAGAAGGCTGAATGCTTCACTGCTTGTTGAACACCCCGTAAGACTGCTTGTTACACTGCTACGATGCTTAGTTTTGAAAAAATTCCACGTAAATTGTTATGAAATGATCAGCTCTTTTAATGAGCACTGTTGCAGATAGCAAATTTACTTGCTGAAATGAAATGATGAGCTGCTCATAAATATCAGAAGATATAGGGCCGTATGCTTTTTGAAACAGATGGGAGCTGTACCTCTTTTTCAAGGAGAAGAATCTTACCCCTCACTTTAGAGGTGTAAGTTGTAATCTGGGGGTTTTTTGTGTTGTTTTGCTTGTGGTGGTTTTTGTGTTGTTGTTTTGATGGGGTTCTTTATTTAACAAAATTGATATCACCTAGATTGTATTATCCAGCCAATTGGTTAAAATATCCCAAATGCAACTATTGGGCAGCAGAAATGAAGTGCAGCTGCCGCCTCTCGGGGGTCATGTATGGGGAGTTGTGTGCAGGCTGTGGTAGTGAATGACGTGCCTGAACACTTCGATGCGCAGAGCTGGACTCCTGCTGGGTTTCTCGTGCTGCTTCAGCATAAAACTGCTGTCCGTACCCAGCAGCACCGGTGCTGGGCACAGCCTGCAGCCAGCCAGTAAACCGCTCTCATCGGCGGTGTTGAAAGCCCAGCGCGGCCCTGCCCTGCCTGTGTGCTTGAAAACCACGAAGGGCGAAGCAAGCATGCTTAAAAAACAGTTTGCATGCTCACTGGACTACGTGCTTGACGCATTTTCTGCTGAAGGGGTGTGTGCACGACAAAACCTTTCTGTAGCTCCCAGAACAAAAAACCTCTTGGACCTGCTATTAACCCGGATAGTACCATCCTGCGCTAACTCGTGTCCAGTGCCACTGGTTCCATATCCGTGGCACTACCTCCTTCTATCGCAAGGCTAAATATCATTTTCTGTGGCGGGCTAAATTAATGCTAAGTGTAGACAGAGAAAGCTGAATCCTTTTCTGAAAGTGGATTTTTGTTGTTGCTGTTACTGCACCCAACAATGGGAATTTATTTTTGCCTAAGCTTTGCCAAACTGTTTGCCTGGGAAGAACGCTGAAGCCTCCCAAATGTTTAGGAAGCATTAGAAACCTTCTGGGGCTGTAATGTTTTACAGCTGTTCTTTCTGGAGTATGCTGAGTGGTGGCAATCCCATTTCTCAAGTTGCTATTCCTACTCCTATTGCTACTGCGAAATTCAGCCTCAAGTCCTCTGTCAAAACAGCTTACCTGTGAAAGCATGGTGAGACCAAACTGTTCTGCTTGCACGTAGGAAATAAGGCTAGCGAGATACAGCACGAGAATTTTTTTATTTATAGCTACAACGTCCTGCACGTTTCCAAACAGCATTGGTGCAGTTATAAGCTGCTTGCTGGAGCAGCGTTGCAGGTGGTGTTTGCCACAGGTTACAGGGTTAATGGAACAGAAACTAACAATTTGTGTTGAAAACCTAAATATGTATCACAAGCCACAAACTATTTAACACCTCAAAGACATGTACCAGAGCCAAATTTGTATACTCTAAGACAGAACAGATTCTTGCATATACGAAAATCACCAGTCACATAGTTGCAAAACTAATATTAACGTAGAAACACATATTGAAATTTAATAATCCACCTATTGACAACATCAAGGAAAGGAAAGGATGAACTGAAAAATTCCTGGTGTGCTTTGTAATCTAAAAATAACAAACCACCCTTTAAAAATGTGTGCTTGGCAATAAATGATGTGTATTCATTAGCAGTAAGGGTGTCTGTTGCTTTGATTTCATCCACTAATATAACCTCAGCAGAAGCCTCACTTCATGGGTTCAGTTTCTGTATTTGAAAACATTTGGTGTTATTTAGGTTATTACTACAATTGTGGCTTAGGGATAAAAAAAGAAATAGGTTGTGCAGTAATGCGTGGGTATGAGAAGGCTTTTGGTAATGTTGCAAAGAAAAAATAAACCCACATCCCTGGAAGGAGAAGACAGCTTACAATCACCTGTAAAAAATCAAAAATATCTCTTTGAAACAGGGACTCTCATAGCGATGCGCACAGAGTGCTTCGTGGGGGTGAGATGACAAAGATGGAAACCAGCCTGAAGGACGTGGTAGCACTGTGCTGTGCCAGCCCTGCTGCTGGCGAACACCCTCTGCCTCCGAGGGGGCAGGCGAAGGGCTTCAGTATTTGGTGGTGTTATATATTCCTCTGAACGGGAATGACTTTTGATTGATTTGAGTGTATTTGGCAGGCCCAGGGAGGGGAATGCAAAGATGCAGGGGCTTGCATCGTCCCCGGGGGCTGTTCGGAGACATCCAGCCTGGGCAGCTTGGGGAACCTGCTGAGCCTGGGAAGGTTTTGTGGAGTCGTTTCTCAGTACTGCTCTCTCTTAAATGTGATATTCCATTTTAAGGTTGTCAATGGTCTGGTCTGGGGCTAGATGGTTTTAATTCCAGGAAAGAATTACAGGCAAATGCAGCACCCTCACTCTTGGGCACCTGCAACTGGTGACTGTGCAGAAGTCCTTAGCGGTTTGCTTATTCCCGAGTGTGATGTATGTACATATATATAGGGGAAGATCTAACTTGGGCAATTTGAAATGGATCCAACTCAAACAGTGATCAAAAAAATCCAATTAACTTTTTCTCCCAAATTACTCATTCACCCAGACCTCTGCGTTTCCCGGTTCTGGCTTGGCTAATAGAAAGTAATTAAAGCAGTGTGATACCAATTTTTGATATCTACCTTGGCAGTGGTGTGGACGTACTTCAGTATGAAACTTATCTGAAAGGTAACATTTCCCTGTAGTTTGGTATTTGAAAAGTAATTCTCCACAGAATGTTGCTATTTCACATTTTTTTCCCCATTTGGGATGACAAATATTGCCAAAATATTGGGATTGTGCTCAGACTTAATGAGGGAGAAGGTTGTTCCATGTTTGTTTGTTTTTAATTCTTCCTTCGGCTCTACTTCTGAGGCTTTCCAAGACTTTTCTGTTTATAGAAGATACCATCTGTCGCTCCCAAAGATGGTCCAGGAGGAAGATCCTCTAAAAGGTCCCCAACCAGCTTTCCTGATGGGGTCACTGGGACTATTCTGGGCAAAAATCCACCATACCTGCTATTGCTCAGTGCCGCAGGGTTTCATCTGCTATAAATGAATGCAGCTGCACTGCACACAGCCTACACCGACTGGCCTGGCCATTTCGGCCTCACAAATACTCAGGTAACCACACTTCTAAGAAGAGCTGCAATCACTCTTGCTTTTGTCTTAACACGTACAAACTGGCAGATTTCCAGAGGCGAGGGCTTTACCCGTCGGAGAGCTGCGTATTTGGAGAGTTGTTATGAGGAAATTATTCTTTGGTGCAGTAAACTGATAATTAAAAAAAAAACCAACCTGAAATACTTGGTTTCTCAAGTTTCAGCTGCAATTTTTATGCTTTGAAACATATCCGATATATGCACTTTAAATTTTAGTAGAGCTTTGATTCGTGACTGCAGTTCTTCATATTCTATTCACGTTTGTATTGAAAATTGAAGTGAGACTTTTAAGGTTCAGTATAATCCAAACCAGAGAGAGACCATCTGCAAGTTGATAGTTTCCCAATTAGAGAATAAACCTGTTTGCTTCCCCTCTTCGCATGTACATTTTTTTCTGGGAGCTTTTCTGCATCAAGGTGCTCTGGATCTCTGTTTTGTTGTTGTTGTTGGGTTCGGGGTTTTTTGGTTGGTTGTTTTTTGGCAGAAAGTCTTTAGAACATGGGGTTTGGTGGTTGGTTTTTTTTTTTAAAACTTTTTCTAGAGGCATCTGTGGTTTTTATTTTGTTTTCTTCCAAAACTCCCATAAAACTGGCGTTTGATTAGGGAAGAGACTTTGAGCAACAGGGAAATGGCTTATTGGCGAAACCAACCTCTGAGGAAGCAGATAGGCAATTCTTCATTAGAAACAAAGCCACAAACTGAGGTCATTTGGCAAAACTCTCCCGTCTGGACTCAAACTCCCCAAACACAGCAGCAGCTGGTGGCGTTTGCCCGGCAGCCTGCGTCAGGCGCTGTAGTGGGCCACCGGCACAGCTCTTTTAGCTCTTGGGGTCTCTTCCAGGGGCGGGTGGGGACTCCCGGCGGGGTCCGCGCTCTCGGCCGAGGGCTGCCTGGCCAAGACAGCCGCCGCGGGGCCGGCGTCGCCCTGTGCCCGCTGCAGTGCGCGGCAGGACCTGGACGAGGACTTGTTGCTGGAGTTTGCGGTGGCTTTGTTGCATCTCAGAAGCGCCAAAAAGCACCTGTAAAACTATCACATGCACATAGAGAACAGCAAGTTAGCAGGAATTTTATTCATTTCGCTTTTTCTAAGACAGGCTTCATCTTATGGTCTTTATATTCATTTAAATACCTGGAACAGTCCTGAAGAAAACATGGATGTAATAATATTTTGTATTAGAAGTTGAATTGTTTTGTAGAGAAAGTATGTCCTCGTGCGAAAAGGCAGCTTGTGCTGAGGTCAAGGTCTCTATAAGCTAAGGTGGGATGGGGTCCTGGGGAGCAGGAGCTGGGGGAAAGAGCTGCCTGCCTTTTCCATTCATCTGGGCACACAAACCAGGCACATCAGTGAAAGAAGAATAAATCCAAGGAAAATAAAAGAAGACGTTTTGGCCAATGATATGTCATGAACAAGGCAGTGTTAGCACCTCTGCAATATTTCAGCACTACAGGGAACAGGTAAAGTGCTAAAGTCCAGACCGGGCATTTTGCCTGCTTGCAGATTGGATGCTGTATTTATTTTGGGGCAGTTGGGTTTTTAAATTCATTTTTTAGATCAATTTATATTTTCATTGTCCCTTGATTAAAAAGTAGTATGGAGAGACTGAAATGAAATTTTCAGACAGGTCTGTAACAGTCATCCTGTGTTTTTAATTAATACAAATATTACTGACTATATAGTATTACAGAGACTAGAAAGGACTCAATGCTTTTCAGCCTGTTTTCAGCTTTGTAGGAGCCTGTTACCTGACTGAGCTGACTGCGTGCTCAGAGGCAGACACCGTTGGTCTGCCCCGGCACGGAGATTTCAGGGAGCGCTGGCGGATCACTCATGCTAGCCTGCAGTCAGGTTATTGATATATCCCATTACTAAAAGCGTGGTGGGGATTGAGGTAGTTGAATCGCCAATGAAAGCGATGTTGGCTGGTTTGATTCGTGTTTGACCAGGGAAAAGATGAAAAGTTGTGTAATGTGCTTGGTTTAAGCTCTCAGACGAGGTTGGTTCAACATCCATTATTCGAGGGATTTTTTCAGTTGCATGGCAAAACACACTGTGCATCTGACAGTGGAGGGGTTCTGTTGCATGAAGTTAAGGAAACTGCCTGTAGCAGAAGACAGACGTTTTTTAGATCTTACGGATTGTCTGCATGGCCTCCCTACACCGGCAGAGGCAAATACTGATAGCTGATCTCTCTAGGGTGAAGAGTCCAAACCCGCATTAATGGTAATTCTCTGTACAACACAGCTGATAGCAACAAGCTCTGACAACTCTTGCTATCAACAGCCAAGTCAAAAAATCACGCAGCTTTGCTTGCTGGGGAAAACGGCTTTTGAAAAGTTTCACACCATTTTTGCATCAGCTGAAATTTCTTTTTTAATGAGAAACTGAAATTTCTCAGGAATTAAAGACTTTTTTCCTAATAAAAATAATTATGATTTTTTCATCAGCCTCTCACCACTGAGCATTGAAATAGTAAGCAGCTTGAAAACTTGTGGGGAATATTGTCTATTTTTCTGGGGTTTGCTTTCCCCCTGCCTTCTCTTGTGGCCAAGTTCACGTGCGTGAGTGAGGCTCTTATCACCCACCTTTCTGTAGTTGCTTAATCACCAGAAAATTTCTGTTACTACCTAAGAGTCTCTTTTACCTGTTTAACCTTCACCTACCCCTTGCCTGGAGGCATTTGCTCCATGCAAATGTTACTTTATCTGGCCTGTTGTCTGATTTTATCCAGCCTGATCAGAGATTTCTGAACATTTACTGAAGTAGGGGCGGGAAGCCTGGACATAGAATTGTTTTAGAAATACCATGAAATCAGAGGGAGATGAAAGCTGCATCAGTTATCAAGGTTATCTCCTATAGATTTCCATAGCATGAGGAATGCTCTCAGTGTTGAACACGGTTATCTGGATCACCAGCATCTCCTGTTTGCGCCGTAAGTCTGCCTGGCACTCCTGTGTGCTCCCCCAGACCCCGGGGCAGGTGGGTGCAGCCGTGGGTGCAGCGCTTCTCCCGATCCTTTCTCAGCCCCGAGTTTGCAAAATGCCCCGGGAATATTTTGCAAAGCAAAAAGGCAGCAGGGGATGCTGCCGGAGAAAAACACCCCGGTTTGGGTGTAAGGGCAAGGGGGTGATTCTGGGGCAGGTCTGACGGTGCCGGACAGGCTGTAACTCCCTGGGTGCTGGATTGCTGCTGGCAGATGGATTTTCCTGCAAGAGCTCCTCTAGCGAGAGCTGGGCTGGCTCCCAGCTAGTCTGAGCTCCGGTGCTCGTCGGCATAGCTAGCTCCTATCCCGGGGGCTGCTGGCAGTTACCCAGGGGTCAAGAAAACCCCTTCTCAAAACAGGAATAAAACTTCTGTGACCAGTTAGATGATCCAGCAGCCAAAAAGGTCAGACATCTAAAATGTACATATAAATAAACACTGGCATTTTGAGTGCTGCATGAACAAAATACGCTACCTCTTGGGAGTTCCTCTTGTGACCATAGTCGTAGAGCTTAATTTAGGGATACGAAAAACATTGACCTGCAACGTTAGATAGGAAGAGCAGGCTGTGTGAGAACGTGGATGTGATGGAGAGGGTGGTGGAGGAAAGGTGGAGGGAGCACTGAGTGTTGTGCTGAAACATAACCTGAGACAACACGGGTTAACTTGTTTGATTATCTTGTGTGTTTTGGGGTTGGTTTGGTTTTTCGGTTTTGGGGGGGTTTTTTGCATGGCTTGCAAAATAATAATAATAATGACATAATAAATCTCACTTTATCCTGCTCTGTCCATCCCTCCTCCCTGCACATAGTTCACTTTTGAACCAGTTTTGGAGCCAGATCTAACAGAGGAATTAGCAACGCCACTCTTCCTGATGAGTTTTATGAAGACAGGCGGCTGGACAGAGGTGGGAGAACCGGGAAGAAACAGCAGAGTAAGCACGAAGGATCCTATAACCCACCAACGAGCCTTCCCTGGGCACTGCCGTGACGCAGAGCCTGCAGGAGCCTGCGTTTCCGTGGCTCCGCTGCTTGTGGAGCAGGCTCTGGGCAGGCGCTTGGTGTGTGTCCCTTGCGCAGAGGTGGGTACAGCCCCTGTGCTCGCAGGGGAGCCCGAGGAGCAGCGAGCTGCTCTCTTCAGGGAGCAAAGCGTTAGCAGAAAAGCTCAGGTGTTTAATGTGAATGAACATGTGTGTGAAACATTAAAACAACCTATGCCAGAGGTTTCTAATCTGAGGTGCTTCTGCTTCCTTCGCTCTCGAGTGTAATCAAACTCAGAGTATTGGCTTCTTGGTGGTCTGTACTGAATATAGAAACCTGAACACTGATCACTGCTAAAATACTAACTGAGCAATGAAAACTAAGTGGCATTTAGAAAAAAATACGTAACTAAGCACATACCTAACCCTAGAAGTAAAAGTTTATGGTGAACATAAGGAATATGTTTGACATGGAGAAAACCAGTTTAATTTGTGTCTACCTGCTGCCTCTAAGCAATCTATTTAGTAAAAAGATTAATTAAGCATCTATAGAAAAGATAACTCCTCTGCAGAGTCTGTATTGTTTCATAGAGTAATCCTTTCAGTTCATGAACATGTTAAGATTATCTGGTGATTTTTAAACTGCCTGTCTTGATTTACCTGGGGTTGCACGTGTTTGAAGTGATGCACAGTTATCTTTGTGGGGTGAAGACTGTGGCCATGGGAATGGGTAAGGTGCAGAGCAAGCTGGTGAGTGGCGACTCAGCCAGACTTCATGTCCCTGCAATGGGATTTGGGCTGAGATGACAGTTACCAGCTACTGTAGTTAGCTCAGGGCTTCCGTCTCTCCCCTGGGTACCAGGATCAACAGGTCACGCTGCTGCAGTTTATAAACTTGGCTCTGGCTGGTGCTGCTCCCAGGCGTGGGAGCAAGGCTTAGCGCTGCGGTAAGCACAGTGAAGCACCAGCAGCTGTTGGTCTCTTTGGATGCTTTTCCCCTGGTCAGGGACGGCAATATCTCTTCAAGCGTTCCAGGCAGCTTCATGAGAGAATTTATTTTTAAAAATAAATAAATAAAGGAGAAGGGAAAGAATTGTTCGTGTCGTAGGGAGAAAGCCTGGGAGTTCTGCAGGAGGCTGAGCATGAGCAGAGAAAGCAACGTACTCCCCTGAGCTGTTAGTGACAGTGAGTAGAGCTGATGGACGGTGTCATGGAAACTTCTTACTCCCTGGGAATTTCTCATGCCCCCGTAAAAACACCCACAGTTACTGCCAGACTTCAAATCAATCCTTTTCCATCATAATTTGTTTTCAAGAGAGAGTGATTGATTTACTACCTGTGCTTCCTAACAGCTTCCAAAAATTAATTAAAGTGGAAGACTTGCTGAATTCAGGGAAACAGATTATCCACCTGCTATAATACCAGAAATGCAAAGATCAGTAAAATGTGCCTGACTTAGCGGGCTGATGGAGCTGAAGATGGTTGAGGGACTGGACCAGGCGTGATGCTGTCTGCTTGTTCTCTGTAGATCTCTGTTCACCCCCACTCCTCTTCTGAGCTTTTATACTCCATCCCTGCGCAAGGGCTACCCCAGCCTCTGCCCGTTGTGTGCTGTGCATCGCCTTGTCGTTTCTTCTCACGAACAGCATTGCGTTTTCTTGCACAAGAAGATGTAGCCTACCAGGAGGGGAAAGGGGAAGGGGAAGGTTTTGTGATTTTGAAACCTTTTCCCTGCTGGATCATGAGTTTCCCCCGTGCCGGGTGTGGGACTACCGCTGGACCAGCACACGGTCCTCCTCCTCCCTGAGCGCGGGGAAGGGCTCGGGTGAAACCCAGCCCTGCATGGGAAGGATGTAAGCTGTCTCCAGCCCAGCGGGGGAGTTGCACACATCAGCTTCCCTCTCCCGGGATTGCTGGGTGCAGTTGACACTATTTGCCAAAATCCCATGTGTGCTGATTAAGGGAGAGTATATTTTCTGGTTTGGCCACTTCTGGGAACTTTTCAGACCAAGTACAACTAAGTGTACCGAGGAAGAAATCTGCTCTTTGAGCCCTGGGGGCTAATTAGCAGCAGAAGGAGGAAAGAAAAACAAATATAAACAGTACTGTAAGAGGCACGAAGGACAAAGGAGTTATAGGGCCCATTTTTACTGCGTCAGGAAAAAGAAAGGAGAGAAACCTTTGCACAGAGCGGGTGACAGAGGACCAGATAGATGGCCTTATAAAGCTTCTTCTACTCTATTCCTCTGCTTTATCTAATAAACAATTTTCTTCTGCAGAGATCAGACACTGGCAGCCTCCTGACTGTACAAGCCAGAATCTAGTTGAGGAGTGCATTAGCTTAACAAACATGAGCTAATACCATGTGTGTTTCAGGGGGTGCAAACTCGGGTCAGCAAGGGGTTTTCAAAGCAGTCGAACAGACACAAGTTGTCACGGGAGGGTCTGTCTTTGCCCCCGTGCCGCTGTGTGAAGGCTCTGGCATCCTCCGGAGCGGGCAGTGGCACAGGTGGAAATGTGACCCCGAATCTGCACAGCATCTTTAGTCTTCACCTCACCTCCATTTGAGGGGCTGGGAGGGCTCGAAGACTGGAAATGGCATGCAGGGCAATCAAATCCCAATTGAGGAGATAATCCTCCAAAATCCAATTGAGGAGAAATAGTCTTGCTACTGGTGCCTGGGTACCTGTTCCTGGAGTTTCTAAGGCGAGAAAATTAGGGTAGAAGCAAAAGTGGGTACTCTTATGCTGAACTGGCAGCTGCATGGTGTTCTGAAGCATTTCTCTCTTCTATTCTGTGTTGAATATAGTTAAAACCCATGTTCTCCTGGCATGAGTAGAGTCTTCACCAGAAAAAGAGGTGTTATTTATAGGCATCTTTCAGGAAGGTAGAAGTCCTGAAAGATTTCCAGGGGAGCTCCAACGCCTTCTTGAGCCACCTAAAGATGGGGGTTTCCGTTCCCCTTTGGCATCGCAGCAAAGCCGGGGAGTGGCTGGTGAGCAGTACCAGGGCGAGCTGCCAGCACCGCAGAGCCCAATCCCCGTTAGCCAACAGCACACTGGGGTCTCTTATCCCTGCCTTTAGCATCAGACCTGAGGTGCCACATCTGCCCTGAAACAGGGCTAACGGCACCCCGGTGCTGCCACCAGCAGCACGCCGCTCATCGCAGGGATGAGGGCGGTGCTCAGGACGTGCTGCTCTGCCTGCTGACGCTGACAGGGCTGAAATTCATCCTCTTGGATGAATAGAAGGGATCATTTGTTATGCACACAGCAATTTTTTTAGACAAAGTTTCCAAAGGGCATGAATCAATACATGATGTTTATTGTGAGATGGAGCTGGGCAGGCCAGAAATGCATGTCTTGCTGGAAGAGTATGGAGAATCACAGTTATTCACTTATTGTGCACAATGTTGAAGATATTATCAAGCCTCTGTCTTGTGTTTACCATCTGGTGAAGCTAGTCCTGAGGCCAGCCCTCTACCTGGAAGTACAGCCCCAGCTACATCTACAGCCCCTTGCCTGGTACCCTCCTGCCGTCTATTTTTTGGCTCTCTAAATGGCAGAGGGAGGGAAGGGCAGGATTTGAATCAAGCTGTGCGGTCCCCTGCTCCAGGGTCAGCTCCTCCAGCAGTGTTTTTAAACAGATCGCTGGTCGTGGTTCCCACCAGCTGTTAGGAGCGGCAGAGTAGGACAGAAGAGTGACTGAAGGATTTGAGAGGGGATTAAAAGAGTAAATTGGGAAAAAGAAAGTTGATGTAGCAAAGAAGAGGAGTTACTGTGGGCAAGGCACTATGCTGGGGCATGGCGTAGGGTAGCAAAGGCTCATGTCCTTACAAGACTTCATGTATCTGAATCAACTTCAGACAGTATTCTGATGCCTTCACGCTTGCCAGAACATTGATTTCTTCTCCTCCACGTTTAACTTGCTGTTCATCAAATTGTGTAGTGGAAAGGAAGGAACCATCAGTTGCTATTTTGGGAAGTTGGTTATCTAACTTCCAAAAGTCCAGACTCGTCAATTAAATTTGCTCCTCGTAGCCCTTTTTCTGTGCTGCCCTCTCATATGGTTTTTCAGTGATGTCACTGATACACTCTTTATTTCCCCTCATTATTTCTTTACTTCTTGTACACATTGAATCTGAGTAAACAGGATAGCATTTCACTTACCTGTTTGTTCAGAAATATGTAGATGATGGGGTTGTAGACTGTGCTGCTTTTGGCAAGGATGGATGGGATGATGCTGGCTGCAGGGGTGATGAGACCAGGTTTCCCAAACGTAGCTATTAGTGCCACGGTTGCATATGGCAGCCAGCAAAGGAGAAAGCAAATTATCATCACCACCACCATGATCAGGATGCGCTGCTCCCGGGTCCGGCCCATCCCTTTATTGATGCCACTCACCTGGGTGGGAGAGAGGCACAAATATACCATTAGCGCTGCTCATACTGGGAGCAGATGACAATGCATGGGAGATCCTGGAGTGGCCTCACTAGGGGCAGGGTTGGCAGTGTCACCTGAAATGTTGGCTGGAGAAGAGCTAGCCAATGTGGGCAGGGTTTGTATGTTATGTACCCAAAGTCACAGGATCACAGAATCACTACGGTTGGAAAAGACCTGTAAGATCATCAAGTCCAACCATCAACCCAACACCACCATGCCCACTAAACCATGTCCCACAATGCCACGTCCACACGTTCCTTGAACACCTCCAGGGATGGTGACTCCACCACTTCCCTGGGCAGCTTATTCCAGTGTCTCACCACTCTCTCAGTAAAGAAATTTTTCGTAATATCCAGCCTAAACCTACCAGCAGTGATGCTCCCAGTGAAGGATGAAATGCTCTATACCCAGAGGCTACTGGGGCAGGACAGGAGACAGGCAAGAACATGAAGAATGAGGGTTTGAGAGAACATTCTCCCCTGAATCCACTGGAAAAGTCAGCAGTTGAATTCAACTGATTTACAACAGGCTCCTTCTCTGGACTTGGGGCTCACGCATACTCGTAAGTAAATCATACTGATGTCTTATGCCTCACCCTTGTTTCTTAGTTTTCAGTGTGTTTTGAAAATTAGACCTTTTACAGGTTGTTATAATGCCTGCACTGCACAGTGCTGCAGTAAGCACGAGAAACTATTACAAGCAGTTTTATGGGGAATCCAGTGGGATGTGTTTGTGTGCTCAAGTCACCTTGAGACTAATTAAAAAACCAAACCAAAACTGTTCAAAAAGTAGAACATATCTGTAATTGCCTGCTGAGGGAACTCTAATACCGAGTACTTTATAAATATCCTGTTAAAGTGCAAATGAAATCTTTTATGACACTTGTCTGTGATTTAAAAGAAAAAAAAAGTGGTATTTGCCACTAGGCAAATAAAGTTGTTAATCAAAATATTTCCATTAGTGAGAGGTGAATATTTCATTCAGAGATACCCACAGGCATCAGTAGCTCAGATTTATTCACAGACATCTCAGACAGAAAGCTCACATTTATCTTCTTGTCTTTCCTGGAGTTGATATGAATTCTGTATGACATTTTCCCTGTGTTCAGATTTTTTGAAAGTCTGCCCCAACTTGGTATAAAACGTTACACAATGTTTAGGCTGTGGGATGAAGTAGAAGCAGCTGGATTGGGACACATGGGTACGGGGGTGGAGATGGAAGAGGAGTTGGATTTTGCATCATGTGTGGTTGATTTTTAGGCTCCTGAGAAGAGGTGCTGCAAGGCAGCCGGCTGCCAGGATCCTTTATCCCCACACAAAATCTCAATTTCTTTGTGCCTTACTGAGACCCTCCTGCCCACCCTCCCGTGCCAGGAGAGACCCGGGGCAGGTGGTGGGTGATGGCTTGCAAGCAGTGCACCTTCAGGAAAACCAAAGCTCCTTTTTTTTCTATTGATTTTAGAAAAGACAACCCAACAATCCTTTCCCCTTCCTGCAGGTAAGGTCAGAGAAGACAAATGTTTTCCGGATGTTTTCCAGGTCACAATCAGCCTGGTCTGAGGTTGGGCGTGAGAGGAGGACTCTGGAGGTATTTCCCATTTAATAACCTTTAGCAGAGCTCAGGTCACAGGGCAGCTGGTGTGCCGCTTGGTCTCCACATCTCCCTCTGAATATCCTGATGCTGTGTGGCACAGCTAAATGGGGAGAAAAAGCTGCTTTTTGTCACGGGCTGAACACTGACATAAAGCTAGCGGGGTATTTCTGATGGTATGTGTTCTGCCACTGCAACACACCCTTCTCAGGCAAACCTGTATCATGTATTACTCTCTTTACTTTTTAAGTATTTTCTCCTTTCCTAAAAAAAAGAAAAGCCTGCAGTTTTCAAACTGATGCTGTCAGGAAATGGCTTCATGGCTAAGTAAGGAAAGGTTTTAATTTCCTTGCCAGCAGTAGGAAATTATTATTTTCATCCTATGAGGCCAGAAGTTTTGAATATCCTCCCCCTTCTGTAATTCTGCTTGAAGCATTTTTGCTTTCAATTAAGAGGCTCCCCTGGTCAGCCAAGGAAACATGAGACCTTGATATTAATATTCAAGGCACTTGCAGAAAGCTTCTGCAAAACTAAACGAACTCAGCAACCTTGAAATGTTGCTGGTGCTTCGTCAGCGGATGGTGACTTGGATGTACCACACAACTCCTGGGCTGTACTGAGACTTCTGCTGTCGGATCGACTTCTGTAGATGGACAGAAGCAAAGAGCTGTGCGATGCTGAGAAGTGATGCTGTGGGCTTTTATTTTAATTTTGTCTCAATAACTTCCAGGGAAAGCAAAAGCACAAGTCTGGCCCAGGTAGCTTGCCCGTAGTTGCTGGGCCATAGGGATTGGAAAGTCAGCTGGGGTTGTTTCTGGCTTAGGGGTAATGGCTGCTGCAGGAATTCAGCACAGGGTTACCCTGGCCATGCACTGAGCTGGTGTAAAGTGTCCTTCCCTTCTGGTTTGGTCAAAAATCTAAACCTCAATCTGCTGTGCAAGAATTAAAAAAAAAAATTACTATTTCTGTAGGTTTTGGTATAGAAAACAGCTGCAGAAAATGTGCTTTTATAGTTTTATATTTTCATTGCTGGAAATTGAGTCTCCGTTTCTCCTAAAAATGATCTTTTCAGTTTTCTAAAATTTATGATGCCTCTGTATCACTCATTCCATATGTTGCATGTGTGGTCCAGCGTACCGAGTTAGCAGGATTGGGAGACTTCATCCCCAGTGTAGTTGGAGGCCCTGGTCATGCTTTGCTCTTCCAGTGATGTTTTCACATGCTTCCCACAGGTGTTAATTTTTACATGGAAAACTAACAAAAAAGTCAGGAATAGTTGGGAATCTCTGCAAACATCTGCCGTACCCAGTTAAGGTCCTGACCACTTCTCTCCTGGGCTCTGTTCTGCGTTCAGCCCCTGCCAAGGGCAGGCAGTGAAGGCTGACGTTGGGAACCATTGCTGAGTAGTGGAAAGATGGTTTCCCGACGGGCTGGAGTCACATTCCATGGCAACTTATGTGAGCAGAAAAAAGGCTAATGTAGTGGAAATGTTACTGTGCATTCATTCTGCATGTAAGCTGTCCTTTTCACTTGAGAGCTTACCATAACAGTCTTCACTGTGCCCTTTCCAGCTAAAACTCAGCTGAAACTTGATCACAAAGATGCCAGACACTGGGGCCAGTGAAGTATTTAATCCCATATATTATATAGGTATTTCTATATGAGCTGATGGAATATGCACTCTCTTAATGCAACCCATGACTTCGGGGGTTTGCTGGATGCAGCAGGAGTTTGTTGCGCTGCCTGTTTGCCTCTGCCTGGGACATTATAAACCATGACGTGCCTGTGCTATGAATTAATTTCTGCTATTAGGCAGCATCCATAGTGGAGATGGCCATGAACACAGGAGGACAGCTCCTGTGCTGCCATCTATCAGTTAATAGCTAAGTTACTTTATGTTTTCTACTACAGAGAAGCACCTCTAGATGGTGACTCAGCCTGCAGAAGTGATTCTTTTGCCTCTCCTTTTTTTCATTGAACATAATTGGGAACGTACACATCCATCCTCCTAGTGCAGGAGTGGAAATGCTCACAAATACAGTGTTTGTGTGGGGTGGCATGCCTGGATGTCATGGACAGGAGAAGGGCATGGATGAGAGACTAATGCAACAAACAATAAGAACAGGTTTAAATAGAGGTCACTGTGGACACAGCAAATTCCTGGTTGATATTGCTGACACATACTGTGCAGAAATAACAGAGTCATCACATTGTTAGGAAAGTAAAATATGTGTTTTCAGCAATGGATATGGAAATTGCTCAGTAACACCCAGGACCGGAGAGCACAGCTGAGTACACCCGGGGCCACCTGGGAGGTTTAGCCACGAAACTCCCACTGGCATTAATTCCTGAATCCCCAGGTTGATCTGAGAATATCAGCTGAGTGACTGACTGTGTTTTCTCTTGGTTTTTGTGAAACCACCATAGTATTTAGAGCTTGGAGAGTTGACAGGGACACTCACGGGACTAGGAGGATGATCCTTGAGAAAAGCTGGAATAAAGGGATATAGATAGAGGGAAAAAAACCTCAACAAAACTGGGTATGCGATGGCCTGGGGACACCAGCGGAGGCCCCTGGCTTTAGGGGAAATACAGCAAAGCTGCTGTATTTCCCTAGAACGGGTGGCACAGACACCCCTGAGCTGTGGCAGCAGCTGAACCATCTTCAGACATCACTGCCCGTTCACCAAGAAATAGTGCCTGAGAGCTATGAAATCAGATATACCCAGTTATACTCTGCCCTGGTGAATTAATAGCTGCACTTACTTGAATACATACTAGAGAACTAGACTATAACCTAATAAAGTTGCAATTAAATTAGATTGCTTGTACATTAAAGGTCAGTCCAATGTCTTCTAAAGTGGATGTGAGACTTCCTGATGGTCCCTACACATCAGCTTATGCCCTACTTTTAAGAATTGATAAATGTAGATAGTGGATTTGCAGTAGATACGTTGGATGCTTCAGGGGAAACTCTCAACCCTTTGAAGTGTTACTGTGCCGTCCATTCTTGGTTGATGCTTGTAACTCAGGTGAGGAGGTCTGTGGGCACGCACATCGATACATCTATGTGTTGCTTGGAAAGAGATATGAGGTGCTTAAAATGACATCAGGTGTATCCTGTGCACAAAGCAGGCTGCCGAGGGAGCCTGGCGAGCAGGGACAGGACATCCAGAGTCCATGAGACCTCCTGGCATGAGAATAGCTCACCTCTGCAAGCATGGGCTTGCTTAGCAAAAGCTGAGCAAAAATAAATGAAAGCCCAGCAGAAAGCTTCAAACAGTAAGTCAACAGGGTGCTTACAGAAAGGAAAGAAGTTAGCCTCGGAAGCTGTTGCGGGGGCTTAATGAGAATTTCCTTGAAGCTCTGAAAGAGTGGGCAGTGATACATACGGTGGCCAGTTTAACAGTAGCTTGTTGTCTCTCTTAATAATAAAAAAAGTTTTGCTTGGAGAGGAAATACTGGTGTTTATCAGGGAAAATAAATGGCTGATGCTACTATCCAGAAACATTGCAAGATCAGGTTAAATTTTATTTTTAAGGATGTTTTTCTATCCCTCCTAATATCTGAGTCTTTGTGTTATGCTTAAAAGCTGCTCACTGCAATCATAAAACCTAGAAACATATTACCTGCATTCATAATGAACATTTTTTCATATAATCTTTGATTCAGAGCTTAGGCTTTCTTAAATTCCTATGCATTCAGTGCCTTGTCATGAAAACAAGAGTAAGAAAAGCAAGTTGCCAACTTTGTGTTATATTTCCATTTTAATGCTCGTCCGTGAGAGGTGTGCTTTGCTCCTGGCAGACCTTGTGCTTTTACTCCACAAAACAGATTTTACATCAGTGTAACAGGTTTGAACCCAGCAGGTCGGACTACAGCACAGCACAAGGAGAGATGGGGAAAAGCAAAGCAGGAGACAGGACTTAAAATTACTTGAGGCAAAAAGCAGCAACAATGCTGGTTTGTCACTTGGAAATTTCTGCCTCTCCTATTTCCTAGTATGCTGTTTACCTGGTCTAGATCTGGTAAATTAACATAGCGTGAGGCTTAGCAGTATCATTGTCCTGATGAAAAAAAACCAATTTCCTTCATCTGAATCAAAGAGAAACCTTTTCTAGTGCCCCTTGTGCAATGCCAACTAAGCAAGGTCCCAGCTGGTTGGGCTTGTTGGGGTCCAGGTCTTTCCTATATGCAAGAAGGCAATTACCAAGCTCCTTTGAGATTTTTATATATATAAAACTAGAACTAGAACTAGCATGCAGAAATATATATTTTTTTAATTTTTTTTTCTACATGCTAGTTCTTTGGGTGTGTGCGATTCCTTGTAGAAGCTGTGAAATGGAAGAGGTTTATCAGTCCTCTAAAAGGCACAGAAAATGCACCACCGCCTTCTGCAGGGACACGCAGAGCTTCCCGACTCTGCCTTCAGTGAAACTGGGAGGCTCTTCTGGCTCCTGCTGCAGCCCCAGCAAAGCTGAGGTAGTGGTGGGGAGCAGAGATGGAAACTGGTTTAAAATAGTTGGTATTAGTTTCAGGAGCAAAAAATGCAATTATTCTCAAGGTTGGGAAACCTTCCTCAGGATTTCCAGGAAGGAAGCAAGCATGTCTGCGGGTGGAGGGCTATGGAGACTCTCGCAATAGCAGTTGCACATTTCTTCCGTGACCACAGCATTCTTGGTGCTTGGTTTCTTGCCTGGGACTAAGTGTAATTTTGTGGATAATGGAACACCTTATGCCCAGGGAGGAATAAAACATCGGTAAGAAACTGCTTTTGCCTCAAACCGCTAATTAATTTCAACCAGCATTCATCCTTTTTTTGCAAAAGAGATGTAGCCTGAGGGAGCTGAGCTTCCTGTTTGTATTCCCTTAGGAGATGCTCTGCTTTCCCTGCTCAAGGTTTCTGGTCTCACCTACACTGCCCCATGCCCACTTCTTGCCCAAATAGAGATTCAAGAGCGAATGTCTATGAATCACACAGCTAAGGGGTGGCACCCTCTCTTCTAAGGGCATGTGAAAATGCAAAGAAATTTTCAACCAGATGAATACTTTTTTATTATTGAAGCTTGATAACAGTCCACGTAAGTGATCTATTTTTCCAGCCAAACATTTCCTTTTTCTCTGCCTTTTTCCTGTGCTGTTTTACCTTTCACTCCCTCGGTTACTGAGGCACAATTTGGGCTGACCTGAGCATCTCATCGCTTTTGGAGTGCTGTAGAGACTTCTACCTCCCTCAGCTGTGCTACAGGGGAAGAGAATCAGATGACAAATATTATGACCATTCATGATGTGCAGAATGTCTTGTGCTCCCGAATCCCACTAATGCTTCTGCATCAGACTGTATTTAAAACCACACAATTTCAACCCTAAACGCAGTATATATTCATATACCTTAATGAGTTGGGTTTACAGAATATCCCAAGTTTGCCTGTTCATACGGAGGGGACACTAACAGCTCCCTTTTGGTGGGTCCAAATAAATCTTTTGACCCTCGGGCTGTGGTCTCGGTGCTGCCCAGCTCTAAGACTCGGGTGAAGATTTGCCTCCGCAAATCATCTTTTTTCCAATAAATGAAGGCTGTGGAAAATCTCCCATGATAAGTGTATTAACAAGAATGATACCGTGGAAATTTGGCCAAAAGCACTTAAAGCTGGCTGTAACCAAAAGAAGGTGGTCTCAGGCTGTGTCCTGTTGGAAAGGGATCACACAGCCCCTGCGGGGACCTTCACTGCGTGGGCAGAGGGACCTGGCCCCACCGCTACCGATTGCTTTCTGGAAGCTGCGGTTTCCAGTATTAACGCAGACCTCTGCCAAAGCTTATAGGGAGGCAAGGGGGGAGAGGGAGAAGAAGGAATCTATTTCCATCTGCTGTGCTGACGTCTTTGATCTCTGCTATAGTTATTTTTCTAATCTCTGAGAGGGCTTGGAAGGTGCCAGGTGAGGAATAGTAAGGGCCTTGTGCTGTGCAAGGGAGAGAGCTCTGTGGCTCGGACATGCCCTCGAGGTGCTCACAGCATCCTCTCGCACTCACCTCTGTCCTCACAAGGGTGGACCACGTGATTTAAGATTAAAATTTAAATCGAAATTCAGTTCCTCACTTGCCTTTAAAAACATAGAGGGCTCCGTAACTGTAAGGAGAGGTCTTGTAATCACTGAAAGGGGTTCATTATTCGCTTTAAATATCAGAATATTGAAATAACTCATTGTGGTTGATGTCTGCAAAAGCTCAAGTACCAAGTGCGGGCACGGTGCAGCGCTGCTGGGAGGTTTCTGGGTTCTAAGCATTGCCTCGTCCTTCTCCTACTGAGTTTTCTGTAACACAGTGGGTGTGCTTCTAGGCTTTGGGGTGCTTAACTGTGTAAAGCAGAAAATATTTACGGTTTGAAGGAAGCATGTCCTTTGGAGTTATTAATCTGCATAGCACATCTGTCAGTGAGAATCAATATTCAAATACTTCAGCACTTCTTATGTTCACACTGGTTTAGTTCCCCTCCTTCTGCATCTTTCTTTGATGCTTTAATCAGTAACGACTGTGATGATAGCACGTTCTTATTGAGAGTGGAGGTTTTCTCAAACATTATGTGATGTCTAGATTTAAAATCAAATATTAGCAGAAAAGATCCTCAGGATATGTTCACCCGAGACTGTCCAGAGTGTCCTTGGGGTGCCCAGGCGGGCAGGGTCAGTCCTGGCACACAGAAAAGCCCAGACCTGGCGGCTGCTGCCAGCCATGAGGAAGGGTGTCCTGGTGCCTCCCCTTCCCAGGGAAGTGGGAGACCCTGCGCTGGTCTCCCAAAGAGCACAGGCAATAGCTGTGCTCCAACATGGGTATGTTTTAAAAGCAAATTAATTGAATTAGTGCTAGCGTATGTGGTAACAGCCAAGTATATCTGCATAGCAGCTCTATGCTGATGCGCACTCTTAAGTAGGACCTTTGTAATTGCAGGATGTCTCAGAGAAGACTCTTGGGCTCCTCTGTGTGGAGTGTTTGCAGAGCTAAACCTCTCCTCCTAGGGAAGAAGGAGCCCTCCCTGTGAATCCAGAGAGCTGGTGATGTGCCTCTTGTATCTTCCAGGACACTCAGGTACAGTATGTGATCATTTGGGGATGAAACCTGGCTGCTACCGTGGAAAACCCGTGGTGTTTGGGGTAGAGCTGCATTAGGCTTGAAACAGCTCTGCGCTCCGGGTTAGTGGTTTGCTCTCCTTTCAGTCCCCTGCGGATCTACCCGTAGTTGTCTGAGCTCAAAGAGCAAGTGGGAGCCCCTTTGGTGCGGGCTGGCTGTCGGGGCAGGGGAGGTTGGTCACAGTCCCCCTGCAAAGGCAAGGCAGGGGGTCTCGCTCCCTGACTTGATTTTTTGTGGCATTTTTCTCTGCCAAGCCTAGAAGACCAGTCATTAGAGGAAGGATTGATGGATGAGACAGTGTTCCCCCAAGGCAACTGCAAATGAGAGGTAATTTTCATTTGTCTTGCTGACTTGGGGGGATTTTAACCAGTGCTTCAAGGACTGCTGTGAGGGGTGCTTCTGTAGAAAGAGGTAGGTGGGGTTCACTCATTTGCTGAGCCTCCTCATTGATTTTTTTTGCCTGTTGTTAAAATGACTTAGTTCTGTGGGCAGATTTCTCCCTTCTCGTTCCCACAGCACACTTTCCCTGCAGGGGAGGTGGTTGTGGGGTGAACCCCAGGGCAGCGATGGGGCAGAGAGTAGGATGGACAGAAATGATGCCTGGCAGGTAGCACAGCAAGGGATGTGAGCCTGGGCTGGCCCCGCAGCCCTGCGAGACACAGAAGAGTATCACGAAGAGCCAGTGGAGGAGGAAAATGTGGTTCCTGGCGCTGGCGGGTGACTTTGCTCTGGGAAGAAGGACAGTGCGGCTCAGCCTGCGGGGCACGGCTGCTCCCTGCTGTCCCGCAGGGTGGAAGTGCTGTGCGAAACTTAGCTTCCCTAACTGCAAATGCTTGAACACTTCACTTCAGAGTTTTTGAAGCACCTGCTGAAAAATATTTGAGCTAGTGGAAAACAAAAGAAAAGGTTCACAGCTGCTTTGTTTTCAACTAGAAAAATCCATACTGTGTTCATCAGGTAAGTGACTGCTGTCGGACAAACCTCCGCTGCACACAGAGTGGCAGAGCACAAGGTATGTCCCCTCCAGCTCTTCGGACAAGCCGAGGACAGTCGCTGTGCCCTCCTGCAAAGCAAACCCTACATGGAATCACAGTACCCAGGGGTGGAAGTGTCACCCCTTGCTTCAGAGCCACCATATGGCCTGTAGCATTTGTTGTACATGTGTTTTGTGTTCACACAGATGTCTGATTTTCCAGTGCTCATTGCTGCTAATGGAAGAGTTCCTCCAGCTCTGAGAAGGAGCACTTACTGCAGGGGAACCTGCAGCTGAGATGAACCAAGTATGAGCAGCTCTAATGAGCAGAGCTCCTGCTACCGGTCAAGTGGGAACATATAAAAGCATCCCACAGTTGCATTTTCACTGGGATTGAAGTCAAATGAATCAAAGCAAACCAATTCCTTGTTTATTTTGTGCGTGGGTGGATTTTCTTGTTTCTAAAGGTGATTGCTCTCTTCCATCACCGGGGCTGCACTGTTACTGCAGGCTCCTCTGGGTTCAGCTGTCTTAAGACTAATTTCTTTTATCTGGCATCTGAAGTGTTTCAGTGCTGAAGCTTTAATGCTTCCTGCCTTTGGGAATGTGTTTGTCTCACATCCCCAGTTCAGTCTCAATTTGTTCTGGGTAAGCACTGCAGCAGCATTAATTGTCTAGATAAATGCTTGCAGACCAGTGTAATTACCCTTTCCCCTTCTTGCCAGTGGAAGGAAACTGCTGGCAAACAGTGCTGGTTTCCCCCATTTTCCTCTGCCCAAGCTGTATGAAACTATTACCCCAACATTAGAAACTGTTGGATTAATTAATGAAATTAATATGTAACACATCAAATGCCTTGCTATGGTTCTTTTCCTTTCCGTAACACTTGCGGGACCAAGGCGGCAGAGGTCTGATGGAAAGCATGCCTAGATCCTGGCTTTTCCTGCCTTGCTTGTGATTACCCCGGAACGAGGGGGCTCAGAGGGCCCTGCAGTGGGTGGTGATGACGGTAGAAGCCTGGATATGCTTTAAGAGCCCACATGTGATTATTTCCACGGCACAGTCCCCAACATGCCTTTGGTCCATGTAGCCAGCATGTCTGGGAGGTGCTGGGGGAAGCAAGACTCACTTGGAGCTCTGCTCTGCCCGCTCACCGTCCCCATGCCAGCGGGCCAGCGCATGCATTGGCATGGGTGCTCATGGCTTTGGGCATGAATGTCCCCATGGGCCACTGGTGCTGGGTACCTGTCCCCTGGTTGGTGTGCCAGTGCCAGCTGGAGAAGACGAGATGGGTCTGCAGCCCTGCCGCAGAGCCTGACCTCTCATGGGCTTTGCTGCTTTGCTGCTTCTCTGCTTCTCCTTTTCTCTCTGTAAGGAAGGATGCTCTGGCGGGGTGGGACAAGAAGGGGAACTGGAAGTCTGGAAACTGGTCAGATTTGGAGTCTGAGGTGAAAGAGTGGCTAAACCTCCCTTAAACCTCAGGAGCTTTGCATCACTGAGCTTGTGGTAGTTTTACACCGATGTAATTCAACCCAGGGCAGGAGACTGTGCGGAAAAGCAGAGTATTGAGCCCGTGTACTAATTTCCAAGGATGAACCACAGTCAATAATTTGGAGGCAGGATTTCAGATTCATTTGTCAAGGAGCTGACAGGAGAGTAGCCTGTCAGTGAATTAAAGAAAAAAAAAATCCACGCTGTAATATAGTGATATAAAAGCTGGAATCAATTATATTTGCATTCTGACAATTCATGTGAGAGGACTCTGCCAAGCTTGTCAAAGACTCTAAATAATGACTTTTTAACCCCTGTGCTCAAAAAATCATTTGTCTGTTTCCAACAAACATTTTTAAGGCCTCCCGTCCTGACTACAGCTATTCTGAAACCTGGTAGCAGAGTGGTTGTCTCCTGCAAGTTTCATGGATGCATTGGGGGAATCGCTGCCGGTTTGTTGCTTTCAGTGAGCGGGTTATTTCCAGCGGGGGACTTGGGATGCAGACCACATTTGATGAGACAGTTTACCCAAACAGGTATGTACTTGGCATCTGTACACCCCATGCCTTGGGTTGGGCACGCTGGTGAAACCCAGGCATGGCCATAAAGATCTCTTGCTTCTCCAGGACATCCAGGAGCTTAGGTTGGACCTGATGCTGGCTATGGAGTATTTGTACTAGAAGAAATCCCAAACTATTATTTTTGGTAGCCTATAAATTGTTTGCATCACTGAAGTTGCCTTTGAGAGACTTGTCCATGCGCACTGTTTCTGCTGGCTACAATGGTTTTGAAGCAGTAAAACAATAGACACGACCGAGGATTTCAAACCAGCATGGGGCTGTGGATGGAGGATGCATCCACCTTTCCTGCACTGCCCAGCTTCACATCCCAGAGGGTTTCCCCAGCCGTGAGAAGCCGTCTGCATGCTTCACCCCGAGCGCTGAAATGGGTTAGCCCGACGTCCTTGAATCCTGCTCGGGCTCCTAGGACCTCCTAGGGCAGCGGGCTACGGTAAATAAGAAGCGGCTGTTGGATTTGCTTTTCAGCTGCTCACAGCCTGCTCAGGGGTTGTTGCCGGCTGTCTCCCAGGCTCTGTTTCACTTCTGTCATTTTTGTGAACTTCTAATTTGATCTGAGCTGAGGGATTACAGCTTCCCTGCTGTGGCATGTAGCGTGGATGGATCCTGTGTACTCATCTGAAGCTACATACTCAGCTATAGGGGAAATAACACACTCTCGAGACTCTGCTAACAAAACTAAGGCAATTTTAAAGCATCCTTGCTCTTTGCAGCAAACCCCAGTTGGCAGGTTTCTGCTAGGAGCTCTGTTAGGGGAATGGGACCGTCCATGGGAGGCAAAGCCGGCTCTTGCCATCCCACCGAGGTGCTGCGATGAAGCCCCCGGTGCAGGAACCTCAGGAAGGAGAGGTAAACCCTCGCACCCAGCTGTCTGCCACCGCACAACTTCATCGTGCTATGCAGCACAACAGCCTCCCCCCGGGTGAAGCAGCTGCCTTTGCTTTCACCTGGGTCCTGCACAGTGGGAGGTATGAAATCAGTATCAAAACAGAAAGGCTTCCTAGAAAGGAGATAATTAAGAGGAAAGCTCAATCTGTTTGGAAACCTAAATAGCCCTCATTTTCTAATGGCTGTTTTCAGTATTCAGATTTACTGTCAACAGCATACTGTAATATGTTCAAGCTCCTTTGGTATTCATTTGAAATGGCTCAGAGCGAACCCTTCCCTCTGGCCGTTGCCTGCCCGCCTGAGATGAGACTTGGGGGCAAAAATGGGTCCTCTCTTAGTGGTAACAATTTTCTTCAGGTTTAAAGAAACTGTGAGCTTGAAGCAAGATGGTAGGATCTGTCAGCTGCTTGCAAGCAGCACAGGAGAGTATGATAGCCTGGGCTGATTTCCAGGGTTTTAAGCATCCCTGCATATCTCCTGTGATGACAATCATGTCAGAAACCAGAGCGTGAAAATACAAATGTCAAGCGAAAGGATATAATTTTTCATGCCTGGCTGAAACCAAACTCCCTGATCTCCCACTGCAATTTTACTTCCGTAAGTGGTGCAGATAACCTCAGTTACGGGAAGCTATTCACAGCGGCAGTTGAAAGCATGATAAAAGGCTTACAGAGTATTGCCTGTAATTTGGGATCTCCTAAAAGCACAATTGTCTGTTGTTCACTTCCTTAAATATTTAGCTTGCATGTGAAGCTTATTTTTTTCACTCTTCCCCCCCACCCCCCCACCCTTACACACGCCAGGGATTTTGCTGCTTCTGCACCTTGCTGCGACGGGGGAAGCTGAGCAGCAGCGTAACCGGCCGGGAGAAGCCTGTGTCGGCAATGGGCACGCTGCCTGGGCCCAGGGCAGGAGGCAGGCTCGGGGGGTCGCTGCCCCCACAAATCCCCAGCCTCCCGGCTTCCCCTTGCTCTCCCGGCTTCCCAAATGAGCCCAGGCACATCTTGCAGTACCAGCTGGTTTTGACTTGCCCTCTTCATGGAAAATCTCCCTTTGTGGAAGGATAACTCGGATCCAAACAGAGGTATGTGTCCGGCAGATCAGGTATGATGATAGTGGTAGAGGCTGAGCCTCAGAACCGGCTCTTCTCCTGCGTGCTGGGGCTTCAGGAGCCCCGTCCTGCAAGGTCGGGTAACAAATGTAACACATCGCACACGCAGACTTTGCACAGACTGCAGAAAAATGGCTCTTCTCCCTCTGAGAATAATTTTTGTATTATTTCACCATGTTTTGGGGTCCCTGCAGGACTAGACAGCCCAGGAAAGGCAGCTCCTTGACCTTCAGACTTGTCACCCCAGTCTGACAGGGGTGCAACAGCCCCTGCCACCACCCTGTCCCCTTTCCATGCCACTGTGGTCACTGGAGGACCAGTTCATATCACTGAAGGGATCCCATCACTCACTGCATTTGCAGAGAGCTCTGCTGAAGCTGCTGAGTCCTGCTGCCGCCTGGACCGGCGGCATACCAATGCTCACCCTGATGAGAGTGTCCAAAGCTGTCCTTGAAGACAGATAGCTCTCCTGAGCCTAAAATTCACTTTTTGTGTATGTATGTGATGGATGCATCAGTGGGAAGAGTATTTAGTATGAAAACTTACACCCTTCAATGCTCCCACCGAGGTGCAGCCCCAGCAGAAATAAAGGCTCTGCCTGCCCTGGAGAGGTTAGAGACGGGAGAGCTTGTCCGAGCCGTGGGGATGACTCCAACATATTGGACAGCACAACCTTCCCGCAGCGGACAACTCTCCGACCAGGTTTTCTTGCTGTTTCTTGCTTGTGGAGGAGCTTTGGAGAGGAAGAGCATCTCTTGCAGGCATTACCTGCTCCAGCCTCAGCTGCTGTGAATGACTTGCAACAAGCAGCACCTCTAAACCAGTATTTTTAGCTTGAAAAGACAGAAAAACTGGAGTCTCGTGAGATCCAGCCGCCACCCCCCCCCAACCCTGTGCTCAGGGGACTGGTCGGTGGTGCAGGAGCAGCCGCAGTTCCCAGCAAAGGGTGACCAAAGAGGACTGAGCTCACTATGAAGAGGAACAAAAGGTATTTGTAGTGAGACGATGGGCTGAGAAAGGCTGAGGATTAACTCAAACATCTCCACTGATTTGATTTAATTCTGCCCCAAGTCTCCAAGCAATAATAAGCTTAAGTTAAATGTTTACATCTGCAAATGTGACTCACAGAGTGATTTTTATCTAATTCCCTCTTATCTTTCAGGCTCTCGCTGCACGAGCTGAGACAAAGCTGCCAGATGTCGTAGCACTGATGGAGCTGGCGCCCAGCCTGGGCTGGGCTCCCTGGGCGCAGGGGCCAAGCGCAGGTAGGGCAGCGAATGCTCACTTTGTGCTGGGGGCGAGCGGGTGGCCCAGCCTGCGCTGCCTGGTCCTTGCCTGCCCGCAGGCTGGTCCCCCACAGAGGGGCTGCCACGCTCATGGGTCCTCTCCAGCATCGCCGTGCCATGAGCAGGCAGTGCTGGTGCATCGCTCCCTAGGGCTTGTGGCTCAGTGCAGATGCTCTTCAGAAGAGAACAAAAACCTCCGCATCAGCATTTCCAGCTGCCTGACAGTGCTGACCTGATGGTGTTCGGTACCAAACATTGCATTGGGTGGGTCAGCACTATTAAAAGCAAACATCCCTTATCTTGGGAATAAAAGCTCATGGTCATTTATGGATTGGCTGTGTTTTGTGTGCAAGGGGTAAGCTTCATGCCGCAGGACTGCCTTACAGTGTGTATTTGCTAAAATCCATCCTCTTGCTTTGCCTGGATCCTGCCAGCAGCTGGATTATGTATGACTTCTTGTTAGCACCCTTTCTTACAGGGTTCACTTTTACGCTTTCAGAGCAGAAGCACTGATCTTCAGAAATCACAGCTCCCGCACCCTCCACTGATCGTACAGCCTCTGAACCTGCAGGTGATGCTCACCTCTCCATAGGCTTGCTGCAGATTTAAATCCTAGGACCAATCTCATCAAGGCAGGTAAGTCCTTCCTAGTTTTAATTAGGGGTAATTGGGAGTATCTTGAGTGGTCTGGCAAACTTCCCTCACCTGCGAAGCTGTCATAGGGACTTCCAGCTGCTCACACTTGAGTGTGACTTTTAATGCCCTGGTAGACTGGAGCCTGTCACCAAGGCAGTCACAGGAGAGCCAGTTTCCAAGGGTGGCAGCACATCTGACAGCAGAGAAGTTACAAAGGTGGAAAACGGTGGTCACTGGTTTCTGCTTGGTTTGGGGTCACAGTGAAAAGGTAGTTGAGGAATCACTTACCTGCCTTACAGCACACAGCAGCTTCCCATACGAATAAACAATAATGACAAAAGGGATTACAAGGCAAAAGATGAAAAGACATATGATGTAGGACACGTTGTTAGCGTCCTTTGAATGCCAGTTCACGGAGCACGTTGTCCCTGGTCCTTCTGGCCCATAGCTGCTCCAGCCAAAAAGCGGGGGGACAGTCCAGACCAAGGAGTACGTCCAGGACAGGATGATGCCTGTCCATGTTTTCCTGTAGTTTGTGGTATCGGCCTGTGTTGTTCCTGTCATGGTGCAGTAACGTTCGTAAGAAAGTACAGCCAGAGAGGTGAGCGAGACGATGCCTGTATCAAAACGTACATTCGTATTAGAAATGGCTGAGTTAAGGCTTTGACCTGTCTCGCGCAGCGATATGTCAAACTGAAGATGAGGCTGATGGCAGTGGCTTTGGAAACCCGGTGGGCAAGGCCTGGGGCTGGAGGTGTCTCCCCACGAGCAAGAGGTGCTGAGAGCCTGACCTCACTGAGTGAAAGCTGGGGAGTCTTTAAATGTGTGAAGCCAAAGTAGGTCTGTTATAAATGCTGACTGATAATTAAGCACATCTTTCTGCATGTATACATACGTGTGTGTGTGACCTGCAGCAAAATCCTGGTTTCGCTATCAGATTTGGTGTTGGTGCACCTGTAAGACTTAAGGATTAAAGATTGATAGCTATATTTGCCTAAAGTTCAGGGCTTATCCAGCTTCACAGCCTTCCTTAAGCATCACTGCTTTGCTTGAAATGATTACATTGGCTCTTTGCTTCCTGGGACTTGTGCCTTCTCCCAGGTATCGGGTTTTTTTCTCCTCCAGGAAAGGTATGTGAGGAACAATAAATGTCCATGGCCACCCTCTGTTCTCTTCCCTGTCCTTGCCCTCTCCCCAGATGTTATGGTCTCCAGGCACTTCTTGGACGTCTTCATACATCCATGAGTGCTGGAGACTCGCACAACCCCCCCAGCCCCATGCTGTGCTGGACCTCGAGAACATGGCGTTCTCACAGCAAAATGTGTGTGAGCAAGGGCAGACACAGCAGAGGAACAAAAGTGACTTTAATTAATGAAATTTCAGTTGTCGGAGACAAAAGAGGGTTCCGTGAAAGTGGGAAGAGGGTGTGTGTCACCAGAGGAACCTGCTTAAATAAAACTCCTGGTGACAACCAGGAGAGCTTTCCTTGCAGAGTGTCACTCCCAAGGAAACCGCAAAGTCAAAGATCCGTGTCTCTCGGTGTTAGACCAGAAAAAGTAGAATGAGCGTAAGGAACGTGGGCACTTTGTTGCTCGGGTTTGAAACCTAACTCGATTCCAAGGGCAAGAATTGCAGCTCATTAAAGCAACGCTTTTCGTATAAAGCATGATGGCAACTTTAATAGTCAGCAAAAATCCAAATCCTCTTTACAGGGTGAGGCACCTCTTCTGAGATGCGGAAAATGAGAGGTGCCCTTCTGCCTCTGCCAGCTCGGAAGTGCAGCAGTCTGAACCCCCCCTCAGGGAAGTGCAGCCCCCCAGGTTTTTCATATGGATTTATTGTGTGTGGTAACAAAGAAATGTAGATTAAAACATGTCATGAAGCCCGCTGTGCCAGCCAGTGCCCTGGCGGGCTTCAGCACGGCTGTGCAGAGTGCGGGCAGCTCATGAGCCCTCACAGACATTTACGGGTCTCTTGCAATTGGGGTACTGTCAGCAGATACGAATGGGGCGAGAAAACCACTTGGCAGCAAATCAGAGATTTCTTCTGCATACAGTAATGCTGAGGGGGAGGTAATTTCTAATGCTGATATTAGAGTTTGTAATTCCACCTCCACACACACCTCCCAGGCTGCATTTTGGAAGTGATGCTGGCAGGTACAACTGAATATAGCTGGAGCTGCTGGTTAATGCTGACATACTCTGCTTAAACTTTCCTTGGCATGTAAAGGTTTCATGTACATAAAGCCGACTTGCTACCCTGTATAACTTTATCAGGGAGAGAGGTGGCAGCAAACATCTAAACTGCAGCTGCAAATGTTGTATCTTTAGGGTGGGTGTAAGTGGTGTTGAGCATCTCCTAAAGCAGCGGTGTGCAGCCTGGATGCAAAGCTGAGCTGTTTTCCTCTGGTTGTTCAGGTCTGTTACTGATGGGCAGAGCGATACGAGTGCTAGCTGGGGGAGAGCCCCACGGATGCGTGCCAGTGGCTGGAGCGTTAAGGCAGGCTGGGAGAGATTTTCAGCACCGGGAAGCTTGAAAATATGAGATATTGCTTAACTTAGCTCAGAGCGACGTTGCTCTAAACTTCTGTTTCTGTAGCATAGGAAACACTGCAGAGCTGGGGAGAGGAGGCAGGGGCAGCTCTGCGGACCTGCTGTCCCCACAGCCCCCTCGCCGTCTCCACGGCGGCGTGGCTCTCCCTCCGTGTGCCCGGCTGGCAGGCGAGGAAGGGATAAAGGCAGAGGGGCACAGTGGATGCTCTTTCCCGCTTACCACCCTCCCTTGCTCTGCAAACATGTTTGCCGTGCCCGGAGTCACACCAGTCCCCAGGACCTGGAGCCCCGCACTCCCCCCTGCATGCCGGGGTGCTCCCGGGGTCCCCCTGCACCGACGCTGCAACTGCCCCACCACGCAGCGTCCCGGGCACGGGGCTTCGTCCCCGTCCGTCCCCCCCGCTCTCCCTGCCCCGGGGGGAGCACGGAGAGCTGCGGCCGCAGGGATGGGCAACGCCGGCCCGGCCCGCCCAGCGCGGCCCGTTCCCGCAGCCGGGGCCGGGGCTCAGGTCTGAAAGGCACGGGAGTGCCAAGAGATCCGGCTTTGGGGCCGAGAGCTGCTGCTCCTTCGGGAGCCGCGAGAAACGTCCACTTGGCAGCCTGAGAGAGGATTCCTATTTAAGGCCGCCTGGTGGGTTACGAGCTTCTTCCAGAAAAGCAGAAGTTGGGAAAGTTTAACCCCACTCCTGTGCCCTTCGCATCGCCGCGGAACTGCTGCCCACTCGCAAACGTGCCCCGTCCCACGCCCCGCTCCCCGGCCCGCGCACCCTCGGACGGGCACCCGCACGGCCACGCTGCCGGGGCTGGGCTCCTCACCCTCCGCTCCCCGGGAGCTGCCGGGGCCGTCCCGTCCCCGCCCCGGCGGGAGGCTGCGGGCGCAGCCTTGTCCTCCCGCGGCGTGGGTGCGGACCCCCGCAGCACCCCCGCTTCCCGGCCGCCCCCCGCCTCCCTCCCCGCCGGTGCCGGTGCCGGTGCCGGTGCCGGTGCCGGTGCCGGGCGGGTCCCACTCACCGCAGAGGGCGTTGGCGAAGCCGTGCCAGGCGCAGGCGGCCCCCGGCGAGCCCCGGCCCCGGGCGGCGGCGGCCAGCCCGAGCGGGGTGCCCAGGGCGCAGACCAGCAGGTCGCTGACGGCGATGTTGAGCAGCAGCAGGTTGATGGGGGAGCGCAGCGCCCGGTAGCGCCAGAAGAGCAGCAGCACCAGCAGGTTGCTGCAGAAGCCCAGGCTGCCCACGGCGCCCAGGCAGACCGCCGCCGCCAGCCGCCCGGAGGGGCTCAGGCACGGCCCCGGCTCCGGCCCCGGGTCGCGGGCACCGGCCGCGGCCCCGCAGCTGGGGGCGGCGGCGGGCACCGGCATCCCCGCGGGGCTCCCGCCTCGCCCGCGCCGGGCATTGCAGCGCTCCCGTGCCGGCGACCTCCGCCGCCTCTGCCGGCCCCAGCGCACCGCGGGGCGGATTGGCTTCGGTACGCTGAAGGGGAAGGCGCGCAGGGACGGTGCCCGCCGTGCTCCACCGTGTGGCCGTCAGCAGCTGGCTGCTCTCCGCTCCCGGCCCCGCTCGGCCCAGAGGGCTGAGGCCGGGCGCGACCTCATCACAGGTGTGGGTGGGGAAAGCGGCGCGGGGAAGCCGAGCCTGGCGCCGAGCGGGCGCTGCGCTACGGGCGGGGGAGAGCGGCCTTCCGCACTCTCCTGCCCTATGCTGCACCCACAGCTGCTGCTTGGAAACCTCCACGGAGGCAGAGGCCAGACTGGGGGATCTCGCTGTCTCGAGCAAGGTCTCGCAGTTGAGGGAGCTGGTGCAGAGCAGGGAATACAAACAAGTTCAGACCAGAACAAAAGAGTCGGCTGTGTTTAGGCACCAAGTGACACGGAACACAAAACATATATAGCTATAGCACTAAGCGGTGTATGTCTCAGCTTGGCCAGATAGAGCCTTTCGGAGTAAAGCTGTGAAGAGCGCGGGCTAATCCAGAAGCTCCTGTCATTAACAGAAAGGGTAAAGCTTGTGCTGTCCTGGGGTGGGGGGGCGGGAAATCACACTGTTCTACTCTAAGGGGATTTTCTCTATGTTTGCAAATAAAAAGGGAAATTGTCTCATTTCCTGCAGCTTGGTTGCTAGGAGCAATTAGTACTGAAAAGTAGGGCCTGAGGGGTGATTTTTTTCCTCTCCTTTTTTCTCTTTTTATTGGATGTTTATTATGAGCAGGAGGCAGTTCAGGGTATCTCTGCTTGTAATGAACTTTCACGTTATTTTTAAAAAAAGCAAATATCTGGACTTTGGGAAAGCCAGCTGCCTCTTGCCTTCCCGCTGGGATGCTAAGGGTGTGTTGGGTTAAGGATGGACACAGTCCAGCGGAGTGCTGTTGTCTTCTCATCAGCATTTCTGAAGACCAAGAATATAACTGGGCAGGTAGCACAAGCAGTCAGTTGGGTTACCTGAGAGTATGTATTTAGATGAAAAAAAAAAAGGATGGGAAGTATCTGATCCTCAAACTTAATTGAAAAAAGAAACCTCTGTCTGTATGATTTCGTGGTGCTTATGTGCTAGGGTTGTAAAACCGTAGTTATTTCATCAGATAGACAAGGCCGAAGTTAAGTCCTGATGAAGGTAAGGTGTGGTCTATAGCATTTCCCTCTCTCCCTGAGGGTGCAGCATCCCAGAGGCTGATCCTGGGAAATGGCTGCGCTAGAGGCTGATAAAATCTTGTCACCCCGCTTCAGCTAGCTTTCCGTAATTATTGCTGGTGGGTCTGCTTTTTGGGAGCCCATAGGAAGCAAGTTTCTGTCTGCTTTTATAAAAAATGTCGGATTCATTTCAAGATTTGCATGCCCCTACCTGTGTAGGTCAGAGGCAGGGCTCAGGGTGGGCTGCTGGCGGAGGGCACTGCCCGCGCCGGCAGGCAAAGGGCTTGGCAAGAAGAAATGAAGATGATTGGCAGAGTTCACATGTGGCTGCCTTCTTGGATGCTCAGGAACACTAGATAATCTGCATGGCTTGCGTGGAAACTGTAATACAATTATAAATATTAATAGAAGTAAAATAAATATTAAGATAAGTAAAATTCAGGACCAGTGGGTTTCTTAAAGGGAGCTTCGATTAGAGATGAAAAGAGGCTGTGGCCTCTGGTGGCAATAAAGCCGAGAGGTTGTTTCCACTGGCTTGAGACGTTTCAGACCATTTACTGAAAATGTGTCACATAATCATTTTGATAATACAAAGTTGCTTTGAACTGACCATTTCATTTTAAAAGAAGTGATGTGGTTTTCTAGGTGAATATTGTGGGGTAGGAATTTTCACTCCCTACTAAAACAAAACCCAACAAGAGAATATATTGGATGTGAAATTATATTCTCGAAAAGCAAACCCATTAAAAACATCTCTTGAGATGTCACGTTTATTTCTAGGTAATTCCTACCCATTTTTCAGAGGAGAAACAAGTTTCACCAGCAGCTGTGCAGTTTGAGACAAGTTCCCAGATGATCAAATAAACAAGTGTGCTGCTGCGCAGCACCTTTCCCGCAAGTGAGATGCCAAGTCCCTTTCCTGCGTTAAATCGTAAGTGAAGAGGAAAGCAAGGGAATGAGAGATTTACGCAAGGCAGAAAGATAGCAAAGGAGCATTTTGCACTTTGCAGAGGTGGAAAACTGGGCTGCCTATGTAGGACCCGTGGCCGACCATCCTCAGTTGCTCTCATTTTGGGGGTCCAGTCTGCACCCCTGGCTATTCTAAGCCCCTGATCACATCCCACTGCAATACAGACTGTAGGACTTTTCTCCTAAATTCCGTTCTTGTCATTGACTTGGGAACTTAATGGCATGGAAATTTATTCAGGTGTGCTCCCTAAGAGCCTGCAGCTTATTGCTTTTCAGCTGGATGGAAATATCAAGGTGGTGAAGTTCCTTTGAGGAGCAGGTCTTGGATTTTGAAGGCAGAAGAAAGGTATTAGCAAGGTTAAATGCATTTATCTCAACAGCTCTTTGGGGATGTTTCAGGAAGGTAAATTCTAGTTTAAAAAAAATTGCAATAGGAACAGTCAAGAGAGAAATGTCATTTGTTCACAAAAACCCAGTTTCTGCCTCAGGTTTAACAGCAGCGTTTCACCAGTCGAGGCGCGAAGGGTGGGCTGCAGCTTGGAAGAGCTGCTTGCAAAACCAGTAACTTTTGCAGCCCTGAATTCAGTAAGATTCTGGGATTTCTCAGCGCCGGGGCCAGCAGCAGCTATCTGTGGCACCGTGCAGGGATGACTTGTCCTGCAGGACCTTCTGCCGGGATGGGAGTGGGCCCCAGGGAGCGCAACCAGCCGGGGGGGCACGCTGGCCGGGGGGGCAACCCTGCTGCTGCTGCTGCCAGCGGGCCCTTCCCTGGGAAGGGGGTGGCCGTGCTGGAGGGGATGTGAACAGGAGACAATTCAGCCCTTTTCCAGGTCTCCCCTGCTCTGCAGAAACAGTGTAATATATAATTTTTACAATGCATATTTATGTCTTAGAAGGTTTCTGAGCTATGCTAGAGCTTGTGCCTGGCGAGGAGCAGGGTGCCCTTCGGGCACTGGGGGAGCAGCAGAAGTGCCTGCTGAGAGCGTCAAAACCATTTTCCACCAGTCTTTGCTGGGAGAAAAAAGAATAAATCCATATAGTCACATTTCTCTCTCTGCTCCATGGCTTATCTTCTGCTAGAGATCTTTTCCATCCTTCCTGCTGTGAACAAAGAAATAACACACTTGTCCTGAGATCTTTGCACCTCCCCACCTTAATTTAGGATTAATTTCTATACAACGAGACCTCTGTTATGCACGTGATGTGATGATTTGAGAGTTTTGCTGGCAACGCCCCTGCCCTCTGGGTTGGGCTGAGACCCCGTGCCCAGGAGCACCTCTCGCCCTGCCTGGTGCTGGGGGGGCTGCGGTGCAGGTGCGGGTGCTGGGGGTACCCCAGGGACATGCTCACCCCTTCTTGTATGGCATTCGGCACACATTTTGGGGGTAAATTTAGGTAAATTTAGGACATATTTTCAAGCAGAAGTGCATCTGATTTCACTTCGATTCTCTTTTCCATTTTATTTAAAAAAAGCCTATTTCGCTCTGAGCTGCCGCAGCAGTGGCGTGTCCGGAGGTGGGTGCCAGGGGCCGGGGCTGGGGCAGGAGCCGCAGCCAGCAGCAGGTTTTTTCTTAAATTTGTTGAAGTTTACCTATATTTTAGCAATGGCCACAAGATGGCAAAGGGCTCCTCCTAGTAAGCTGCAAATGTGATCACCGGAGAAAAGGGTTTTTCAGGGAGCCTGAATCTAGGCTGAGCAAAGGCTGCTTGAAAATGAAACCCAGGCATACGATGCCTATGAGACCTGGGCTTCAAGCCATTTCTGGGACGTGCCAGGCAGGCAGAGGGTAGTCTGCACTCCATCTCGCTTTGGCGTGTACAGAGCAGCCCTGTGACGGGGGGCTGCAGCGATGCTGAGGGGCCAGCGGGAGCTGGGAGAAGGTGATTTTCAGATCAATGTCTTGTTCAATGGCTTTGTTTTGATGGTGCCCTAGGTTTTATGTGGGGATGGGTAAATTCTTCACCAGGCTGGAAGATGCTTGTATTTGCTCTTGCAGGCTGGCTGATGCCGACAGCATGGTCAGCATCCACGTGCTGGGGCCGTGTGGTCGCCCTGCGGCAGCTCTCGTGGCTGCTCGTCGCGGCTCAGCTGAGCGTCACGGCTGAGGCAGCACAGGGCATGCAGCCGCTCGGGGAACCTGCAGGAGAGGTTGGTGGGGCAGCAGAAAAGGCAGTCCCCAGGGGTTTTGCAGCGGGTTCGAGGGCAGGATCCCAGCCACCCAAGGAGATGACGCTTCTGTCGGTGGACGCACTGCAGCTCAAAAGGCGGCGTTAGCAGCTGGGCAATATGCAGGCAGCTTTGCCGTTGGGCCACTGTGTTGAATATTGAGTATGTGTCCAGCTAGTATCCAAAAATGCATTTCCTACACAAATATTTTGATGTCTGGAAAGGGGCAGGAAAGGGATCCAGCCAATTCCTACTCGGTTTCACCACTCCATGGTTTGTGGTTCCCACTGATGCGTGTCCTGTAAATACCTTGTTCTGTCATGGAAATACAGCCTGTGTTGTGCAGGCCCTTGGCTGGTATTTGTGGGTCATTAAATAGATAGTGGAGACGTTGAACAGTTTTCACCCAGAGAGTGGAAAGCTGTCAGGGTGATGTGCTGGTGGGAGTGGGTGGCTGTATGGGAGCTGGGGCTGTTTGCTGGGAGGTGAACAGGGTACGGGGGGGTTTGGCTGGAGGAAACCCAGAGTAACCCCTTGCACTGCTAGTTTGAGCTCTTTATCACGACACAACGCAGCAAGTCCTGCGGAGATGATGTGGTGGCAGTACAGCATGGGGATCGTGGTTGTGGGCAGTCCCCAAGGGCCATCGCCTCGCCGAGGGACCCCCCACAGCAGTCGGCCCGAGGGGATGAGTGAGACCCCTGCAACCCCAGTGATTCCCAAGGGCCCTGAACAGCAGCAGCAGCCTTCGATGGCAGTGAAGTCAGCAACATTGTGGCAAATTATCTTTTCTCTCTCATTAATGATAAGAGAGGTAATAATCCTCCTACTGGACTAATTACAGCCAGTGAAAAATATGGTAATGAGATAACTCCCATTGCCAGTATTTGAAGACTTACAATTTACATGAAAAAAGAGGCTTATGTGAATAGTGATTATTATTTTGTACATGGCTATCTCTTGTCCCATCTATTCTGATCTCGGTAAATCACAGTGTAATTAATCATAGAGAATTAAATGCTGCAGGGAAAGGACTGGGAAATTATGTAGAAGCAAAATTCTGGTTGGTTTTGGCTTAAAGTAAACTTAGGTTGTCTGTCACAAAGAACATAATTCCTGCTCTGCTTCCTACCTGCCAGCTCTTTCTTGCTGCTGTCGGAAATCAATGTCATTTCCCCAAAAGTTTAGCAGTCCGACTGCTTTCTGGGTGTCTCCCTGGCATTGCACGGCTGGATCTATGTGGGCTTGGAGGTAGCTCCCCAGTTCCTTGGGAGGCGTGTTGGGGAGGTTGGGGAGCTCCACTGCCTCGTCCATCCTTGCTTGCAAAACACTGTAGGAGGTCAACCAACCAGATGCAGGTTATGGCCAGGTATCTGCTGGAAGGTCATCACCCCCCTGTGCTGGGGTCAGGAATCGTAACGCTTACCAATATTTCCCTTGCCAGAGCTGCACATGGTTGTCTGCCAGTAACATGTATATAAAATCCTCTCGCCATTAATTTACCTTGTCCTGGATGTCTGGACTCCACAATTCCAATTACTGCAAAGGGTTTCTTGCCCTCCACCCTTTGGGTTTGGCCAAAGATGGTAATGAAGATGTGTTTTTGCTGTCAGATCTGCCTCAGTTCCTCCAAAAGCCACTCCTCTCACAGCTCGTAGTTGAACATTTAATAAGTGTGAAGGATCATTTGATATTATCTATCTTTTTGCTGTTGCAGCCCCTGATTATATCTCATTTTTATTGCCCAAAATAAGGTCTGCTAGCTAATGAGTTTCCGAATGATTGTGTGAGTAATTCCTGTGTGAACAATTGCTGCGCTTTGCTATAAATGGCAGGCTTAGAACACACTTTTCTATTTGGTTCTTCTTATTCTCATTTCAAATTTTGGGTTTGTATTTTTTGTTTCTTAATGATCTTTTTTTTTTTTAATTCTTTATAAATCATCATCTCCTTGCAGGGCTGTTAGCCCCAAGGTATCTTAATGGGCCTTGGTAAGTTTGAACAGTGCAATGAGTAGGTGTAATCTCATTATTTTGATATAGATCATTATAAATATTAGTCACTGCTTTTAGGGAGCACTCTTTAATGAGAGTCCTACTAGGTTTTCGGTAGGATTTTAGTGAGGTGCTGAGTGACTAGAATGACCTATTTTTTTAAGCACCCGAATGCTTCCCATGGGATCCCTTCGGGATTTCCCATCAAATGTATTTTGCTGGTCCTCTACAGAGAACTTCGTCTCCAAACTTCTTGCTGCTGTGACTGCAGCAGCTTTGGTCTATTCACCCTTTTCTAGCCAGTCATGAACAGTTTTCAAATTAGAGTGGTTTTAACTAAAACTCAAACAACAGTAGCCATGGATAGTAACGAAGCCTTCAGGAGCCCTATTAATTAGCAGCCAGTTCTCCCCAAGTTATCAGGAATGGTTTGCAGTGTGTGGACAAATGGCAATAGCTGAAAACACTTACAGGCAGTGGAGATTTAATCAGAGGCTCAGGACAAGCTTTGCCCACAGTAGTGCTGTCCTGGGACGCAGCTACAGCGATGCTGCTCCCAAGGGTGCCTGTGGGGAGGTGAAGTGCTGGCAAGGTGAAGATGGGGGGAGGCAGGAGCAAGCATCTGTGCCTGCCCTGGAGGTTCCCAGCTGGCATGGCTTGCACCGAGCCATTCTGCTGCCCGGCAGCATGCATGCATATACACGCACACAGAGTTTATCTGATTCCCCAAAATACTCCCCTGCTAAAATGAGACCTCCACTGGGCTGCAAGTCCCTGTGCTGCCCCTATTTGTTGCCTGTTGCTGGTTTGGTGGTTGTTCTTTAAACAGCCCCTGATGCTACATGAAATCTATGTGGCTTCCAGTAATGTCTCTGGTCCAAGTATGGTCATGAAGAGGAGTGAGAAAGTAACACACTCTATCAAGGAAATATTTTGAGGTCTGCTTGGTTATACTGATGTTAGAGAAATTTAGTGTAGCTCTGTAGCTGCGGCTCAGCTCTCCCCACAAGCTGTGAGCAGCCTGTATCACTCTGCTTCCCAGACTGTAGCGTTTCAGACGTCCCTGCAAAATGTTGCTCTTGGTGGTTTTTATTAATGCAGGGCATAGTGTGTGCTCCTCTCTAGGCTTTCAGCTCCACAAAAAGATGGGGCGTTGTGGAAAGGGTGAGCGACAGCACTATCATCCTTATGGAGCCACCAGAGCTGAGAGATAGTGTCCTCCTCCGTGGAGGGGAAGGGGTCTGGGGGAGGAACGTGTGACTCAGGGAGCCTGGAAATTAAAACTGATGGATACCAAGCTGGAAAGAAGGTTTTAGTTTAGCACTGAGAGCAAATAGACACGGACCAAGAAAAGGCAAAATAAACTCTTCATTGCTTAAGATCTTAAAGCCGGTATCATCTGTCTGAAACAGGGCCTGGTACAGAAACAGGGTGCTCCCCGCGCAGAAACCTCAATGGAAACCAGGGAAGGGCTTTGGCTAGTTGTAGTCACTGACCTCTTTCCTTGCCCCGTGGCCCAGGCAGGTGGGTGGACGGCAGGTGAATCTCCCCCGGCACAGCTCGAAGGCTACAGCAGAGCTGTGACGTGAAAGGGGTCTGCAGGATGCACTGCTGTAAAAAATGTATCCTATAAAATTGGTCAGTGACACACAGAGTTCACAAATGTCATTGTCTCAAATGTTAAAAGGGTTAAATCTTATTTTCTCTGGGGTTTTTTTTGTTTTTCTTTTTATGTGCCTGGTTTTTCTGTACAGTAGTGGAAAAATCACAGTCCCCAAATAATTGCTGGTCCACAACTAGCCTGCGTAGCAAGAGAACCCCAAAGAGCCTCCCCGGTCTGTCCTCTCCCCCAGTGCCCCAGCAGGACTTCACACAGCAAAGCATTTGCCCCCCGTTAAGCCACAAGCCATGTCTTTGCAGTGACAGCTGTATATGTTTTGGGATGCAGAAAGTGTCAATACTCCCTTCTCGGGGGACTGGGAGTAGCAAGGCTGGATTCGCACGCAGCCCCCCGCGGCAGCAGGGCATCCAGGGCAGCATCAGGCAGCGCAGGGAGATTACTGACATTTAAGGCAGTTTATTGCATTATTTGCCGTACAATGGGTCACGAAAGAGAATGTCAAAGAAGAGGGTAGATAATAGGCTGTGAAAACAAAGAAAAAGCTTAATGGCTTTTTCTTTGCCTCTTTTTTCAAAGCCTATTAAGGCTTCTGGAAGTGTGCTAAAAGGCAAAGAGGTCCCTGCACTCTGAGTGTTACAGACATTTCCAGAAATTATATTTTCAGAACTGGGAAAGGGCAAATACAGAGGGAGTCTCTTCCTTTCAGCCATCTGATGCTGCTGGGTGCACATGAAGCTGCCCTGCTCCTGTGGCCGTGGGCCATGGGTGCAACACGGTGCTGGCTCCTGGCAGGGCGGTGCTTGGAGCTCAGAGCTCGGGGGGACACTGGCTGTGGATATGACTTCCTCAAAAACTCCCAGCTGAGAGTTAGACAAAGCCATTTAATAGGTTAGAGATTAATCGCTCACCTCTGTGCACTCATGGCTGCAAAACATGGGTGAACATGCTGAGCCTGGTGTCACCCTTCAGTTCCCCTTTGAAGGGTGCACACGTGCCGTGGCCACAGCACTAAGCAAAGGTTAAGGCTGATGAACAACCAGGGTGTCCTGCAGCACTTCAGCTACACACAGCTGGACCCCAAGCATAATTCTGGACCTGCTGTTTAACTCTTTTTGTCCAGCTGCAAGTATTTAAAATGTCCTCCAGCACATCCGCAGTCCCCAGCAGTTCAAGTCTAAATGTCTTACAGTATGGGAAGGTGAATGTGGTCCTGCAATAACTGATTTTTTTCAGGACAACTATTTACAGTCTGTAGGAATTGCATTAAAAGCAGGAATCTTCTCTTTAAATGTATGTAGACTTTTCTTCTGGGGAGCTTCGAAACTTTGCAGCGGTGACTACGCTGTAAGAAGCAGCTGGGCAAAGGGAATGCTTTCCCCGGGGCAAGCAGTTGCGCAGTGATCTATTACAGCCACTCCTCAACACTAGCTGAGCAGTGACACTAATGCCATCGACAGAGTAAGCTCTGTCAGCAGCCACCCGACAGGAGGGCATGCTGTGTGTGCGCCGGGAGTGCACAGGCAGGTTCCCAAAGTGCTTGCTGGTTTTGTGATGAGTTGCAATTTCCGGAGTTTTCCCTTCCCATTCCCAGTGGCTTTGTCTTGTCCTCCCACGCCACTTTGCCACGCTTCACTGCAGGCTCCAAGGACCTTGTCCCCGTATGGCTGGGTTCAGTGGCACTCTGAGTGCTTTGCAGCTGGGCTTGCCTGGGCAGCGTGCAGCATCCGCAGAGCCCGGCTTCCCGGGGGCTCGGGGATCACCAGGGTGTGACAGAGGCGTCAGTAGAGAGGGGCCTCTGGAAACACGGCCTCTGCCTGCATGCACCCCGCTGTTATGATAGTTTCTTGAAATTAGGGGGTTAGGTATGTAGCTGTCCCTGGGAGTGGCACCGGGGCTACCGGGAAAGGGAGTCAGCGGAAAAGATTGTGTGTCATGGTCTGTAAGCCTCTGTCAGATAAGGTACATCTGAAGTCTTATAACTGTAAAATGTCCAGCAGATAATTTCCTTTACTGTGCTAGGAATCTGCAATATTGCTGCGTGCCTGGCAGGCTAGGAAATGTAGATAAATTGTGGTTCCCGCACATGAAAGCTATACATCCCTGCTGTGGTTCAGGTGTCGTTTTTCTTACAGGTGAATGGCACGACAGCCTCAGGCCTCCTGCTCAGCTGGGGGGTCCTGCCGTCAGCTGCACCAGAGGAGCCTTGCTTCCAAGACGTGACACTCACTACTCTGATAAATGACCAGTTCAAATAATAGGTCGAAATAAAAGTGTGAATTTCACCAGAGCCAGTGTTATTCACACTTGATATTTATGGTATTGATGGGAACATCTGCCAGACTGACCTTAGTATCGTAAATGAGCCAGACTCCCCTCTTTGGCCACATTAAAATCAATTTGAGCCTCTGTTCCCCGAGATGAATTTAACTTTGGTGTCAGCAAAGCACTTTATCTCAACATACCAAAGACAAGCTTCGGCAAGGGCACAAACCCACCAGACATGCCAAAGAGCATGAGGGCAAGAAGTCCTTCCCATAAGAAAGAAAGGTAATTGTGGCTTTTGGTGGTTTTTTTCCAAAGAGCTGAGGAGACTCTCAGCAGCTGTAGGGAAATGTCTGCATTCGCAGGGGTTATAATGTGGCAAACCTGGAGTTTCTGGTTCCCCACCCCAGGCACTACACCAGCCTGCATGCAAAATGAAGATCAATCGGTGTTGAGAGGAGAAGCAATGCAATGATCAGAAATCAGAATGCAAATCAAGCAGAAATTTCCTGTGATGTCAGGTTTTCAATGAAAATAATGTAATTGAGTGGAAGGGAAAGGAGGAACCACAACTTTTTGAATTAAGCATGGAAGCAAGTTGAGCAAATAATTTCTTCCCTGTTCAAGCAGAGGACATGTTTTTGCTTGGATTTACTGGCACCAGCTATTTCTGTACGAGGATCTAGGTCTGCCCAGCTGTTAAAATGTCACTCTCAATTTATGCTAGTGTAGGAGGGAACAAAATACAGCCTGCATTTGGTGCGAGGTGCATGAATTTGGAAAGGTCAAAGGAAAACCTGTGTGCTCGGAATAGTTCTGGAGAAGAGGGCTTCTCCCAGAGCGGTGGTTTCTGCTAGGGAGAGCAGTCCTCTGCTGCTCAAAGGCAGCCCAGAGCAGGGCATGGGATTGCTCACGCTGAAGGAAAGCCCGTCTGTGTGGCTGGTGCCCCTTCAGCAGTGTACAGAGCCCATGCAGTAGACCTTGGCATGGTGTCACTGCTGAGGGACATCTCACTGAACATACGCTGGTTTACATGGCTAAGATGTGCTCACAGTCACCTAGGATCAATGTCCTTCTTCCTACGGTGCTAAGGGTTATGGGCACATTAACAATAGCTGTGTTTTAGCACCCCAGAGTTTCAATACAACAAATTTATAACTCTACCACCTTGTAGCAAAGTAGAAAATTGCTTTAAAAATTAATGTAATTCGCAGAGAATTATTTCCTGTACCTGCAAGTTTTTAAACCTTACGGTGCAAAAAAATAACTATCGCAGCTGAGTTTGCTGTATGCCTTCTGGTAATACCAGCAGAAGAGGATGATTTTTCCCTGACCTTTTCCTTCAGGGAGGAGAGGAGAACTACTAGACGAGAGACTTCATCTGTGTGCGAGACACACTGTACAGGCCATGGCGAGTGGAGTGACTGCACATCTTAGTTGAAATGCCAGAAAGATACCGATTCAGTGAAATGAATAAGGCATGTTTGAGGGGCTGTGGTCTGACGGAAAGAAGCAAGTGTCTGAAGTCGCATCAGCAACTTGCAGCAGCACATGTGTCCTCAGAGGTTCCTGCTGCAGCATGACCCAAGTGTTCACGGGTTTGCTCTGTATAAAGTATTGCATTAGAGGGTGAATTTTGAGAGTGCATTTTAGGCAGTGCCAGCGGCAGATTTGCTCAGAAACCTCGGGTTTCAGGCGCGGATTTCTCAAGAGCTCCTACATGTGCAGCAGTGTTGCCATCAGCAGCAGATGGAGACTCCCAGCAAGTAACTGCAAAGTGTTATCTCACCAATGGTTAGTGCTGCTCTGCTAACGCAGGCCCCTTGCTGGGAGAGGTGCTCAGTGCTTTAACCCACCGCAGGTCTCTTGAAGCAACTGGACAAGTGCTAGCAGAGTTGGTCACATCACTGTTTCAGGGACGGGTCCTGCTGAATAAGGAAGTCAGGAGATACCTGTGATGTTTCCCGGGGTCCTGAGGACTTACCTTCTGCAGGAATGTGCATTACCAAGTCCCTGTTTCATCCACAGGTGAGCATTGGGTGCCCTTGCTGTCCCCTCAGTGCCTGCTGACCTCGCAGGAGGTCTTTAGTTCTCCAAAAACACCAATACTGTGATAAATGAGAATTTTAAACCATTGAAAGTATTTTAAACCATTAAAACTAGGGAGAGGTAAAGGGGGAACCTAAATAAGAGTCTGTAGAGTCTATTACAACAACAAAACTCGGGCAAGTCTAAAAGTCGCTTGACTAACACCAAGTAAACCCCTGCCCTGAATAGGCAGAAGATGGCATTGAAGTTGTAAGAAGGCAGGGTTTTTATTTATCTGCAAGGCTCGGAGTCTGTATCACTAGCATCTGTAAAACACATTGTGCTCAGACATTTGCACAAGGGAGTTGTGGGGAAACTTGCTGCTTTCCTGAGTAGGAAGCTGTGGTGAAAGGCTGTTGCACAGATGAAACGTCACAGAGCAAAGCAGACAAAGCCCCAGCCACCAAATGAACTTTGTAGTTAAATGGGATCCAGCACAACTTTATGGGTTTCTTGGTTTTCCCTTCCTCATGTGCTCCCTGACGCCAAATTTCCTGCCTAAGTGTTGTTTCTTCTTTTCTAGAAAACATGAAGGTCTTCAAGCAGGAGGTCCATGGAGGGCATGTGTATGCTGGGAAAGCTGTCACATTTTCAGGGCTTGGGACAAAAGGCTGTCTGTGGCACGAGGGCAGGGGTTTTAAGTGTTGCGCTGCATTGAATTCTCACCAGTGACGAGTAGTTGGATGACACAGAGTAAATGAGTGATTAAGTAAGAGTGAAAATGCCTTGGTGCAAATCAGTGGCTCTTTGTGGGCACATTGCTTTCAGCTCCACTCCCTCACACGTATTTTAACTGTGAGGCGCCAAAAGCCAAGATGTCCAAGCTCAAAATTAAATTCCAGTGGCAGAGCCTGGAACTGAACTTCCCAAACCACATTTTCCTTGCTTTGTATCTGTGCAAGGTGGAAGTATGCCCACCTCCCAGAGCATGTGCTTGTCGGCTAGGTTCACATTCTTTGCCGCTGTGTTTTATTCTCTGAGTGTAATATGTCAGCACAGCTCCAGAAAAAGGAAAGTTTGACATTTACAGGTATGCTTATATGCTTCCCTGTCCTAAAAAGCTAAGCAAACATGAACAACTTAATCTTTGAATGTAAAAGGCAGTTCTGCAAAGATTACCAATCAATCCAATCACTGACATACTACATTTTTTGTAAGTGCACAGACAGATCTATAACTCACATCACCCAGCAGGCTCAGAGTAGCGTCATTTGCTTTAAATCCTGTTATTCCAATTGCACGGTTTAATTATATTGAATGCTCAGGAGCATACACAGGAAGGAAAAACCCATTTGTCATCATTAGCTGGTGTGCCCTCCAGCCCCGGCACTTTGGAGCTGTGTAATGTTATTGATGGATCTGGTGTATCTCTGATCGGAAGCAAGTATTTAGCCACTTAATCCTTGATGAGACATTGATCTTCATTGGAGCTGGGACAGATGCTTACAGTGCTCGCACGTTGTAACATTACCCGTCTGTTCATGCAGGAGGGATAAACAACATGCCTAAGTCCTTCAGCACAGTCCTGTCATGTCCTTGGTTAGCTGGGCACAGCTTATGCCTCACATATGGTTTGGAAACCGATGGTGTGCTTGAGGCCAGGCAGGGCTTCACGTGTTGGGTTTTGTAGTGACGCTGGTAGCAGGTCTGGCGCAGGTCACCTTGGAGGACCAGGTGGAGACCACCATCCAGCGACTCCTCCATGCCAGTCTACCCTGCTGGCGGGCGCTTCCGTGTTCCTGACCGCTGGCGCTTCAGGGACCCTCCACCAAATGCTCTTTGCTGGGTTTCCACCTCCCTTCCATTCAGTGCCGCCGCAGTGAGGACAGTGCCCAAGCACTGCTGAGCAGTGGTGGTTGGTGCCAGCGCATCGGCTCCGCATGCAGGCAGCGCCCTGTGTGATGCTGCAACACGGCCGCTTTATCAGCCGTTGCGTTACATTTTTTCATGCAGTTCTGTGATTTTTTGCTTATCTGCTACCTTCCTGTAGCATGGCTCACCTCTCCAGCAGAAACGTGCATGGTTATCTGGTACGCAGTAATGAAGAAGAGATTAAAATACAACTGCTTGGCACTAATAATCTCTGCTTAATCTCTGTCTCTGGAGTCAGTTAGCTCATGGACCTGCTGAAAATATTGAATTAAAGGGTGAATGAGTTATTCTTAAAATTTCATTTATTAAACTTATTATTAAACTGTATTCCTAATTTTTTTTTTCCATTTCAGGAAATGGAAACCGATCAGATGAAACATTTGCTTATGAGTGTTTTTGAGATCTGTGATAAAACAGCAGCTTTTTGGCACAGATGCATTATCAACTTTCATGAATGATGTGAGGTGGATTTGAATCTAATTTGTCACCTCTCCTTTGCTGATTCATTGCTAGTTCTTAAATGATGGGATAATTTTCTTTCTGAAAAACACATGTTTACAGAAAACTCTTCCCCCTGTACTTCTGTGAACCCACTGACTGCTTTTCTGCCTCTGGCATTCCACAGCCAAAGTTTCACAGTTTAATGGTGTATTGGGTCTGTATGGCAGGGTATGGTCATTTGTCCATAAAGGCTGGATCACCTGAGGACACGGGACCCTGAGAGGTGACTTTGGAAACGAGAAAAGGGCCCTGTATCATTAGCTTTTGACTTTTTTCCTATGCTTTTTCTATTTGTTCCATTTTGCATACCTGTGCATGCACAGTGCACCGTTAGCTCATGGTCTTGAGCAGTGCTGTGCTGGAGCCACTGACCACCTCAGTACCGGAAAGGCTGATGGTGTGCTGATTAGCCACCCCTGCCCCTGGGCCGAAGCAGCAGCAGTGTGGTGCCATGCCCCCCTTAGCCGGTGCAGACACCGGGCCCGATGCAGTGGTAAGGGCTGGGTGGGGCTTTCTCGTATGTCCTGTAGAAAATGACACCACTCGGGGCAACGGAGCCATTTCTGTAGGGGAAAACCTCTCAGCTAAACTGCATGTTCTCATCTGCATTGATAAAAACCAAGATGTAATGTAGTTTAGAAGACAAGTGGAAAAATAAGCATGGGGGAGGAAGGGTAATGAATCCAGAGGGCAGTGAGTTTTAAGGACACCTTTATTTCAGGAAATCAGTGTATATACATTTCAACCTAGTCTATGCCGGTAACACTTAGAAGACCAGGAACAAAAAAGTCCCACGGGCAAAGTGCAAAAATATAAGCAAAAGCCTCTAACACTCGCATGTGCTACATTGCAGGAGTGATTGCTCCTCCTAGTCTGAAAGTGCCTCTGTTCAAATGTAGAAATGGGGAGGATAACTACAGGCAAATTACAGACTGGTTGGTGAAAACAGAGGATAAACTGATTTGTTCTCCTGGGAGCAGGATAAGGTCAGGCCAGCATGTGTTGCAGTTACCAGATCTACCTCTGCTCTCTTCTGTTGCTTCCCATTAGCAAAAAACAATTTTATTTTTTTTTTAAATTTTTTTTTGGTGTGTCTTGCAGTTCAGAGAAAGAGATAAAAAATCTGCTGGAGCTCTTGAAATATCAGGTGCCTCCACCCAAGTGCAGGGTGCTCAGAAACAAAATGGTTCTTACATTTACATAAGAGCAAAAGGGTTTTTTTCAGCTCAAGAAATCAGTGATATGAGTTTATAGCATAAACATTAATGAGGCTGAATAGGCTGGTGTACAGCCTGAAGAGCACTAATGATCCATTCCAGTATGTGTGCAGGTCATACGTAAAAGTAATTCAAACCAGAGGCACCTGTATAATGTATTTCTACAGCATTGTAGATGTATGGTATTGCTGCAGCCGTTCCTTGAATAAAGCATGGCTGGCTTTACAATTAATGCTATCCTTACATCATCTTTATTTTCCCTCTCCTTGGATATGTGAACATAAATTGTAAATAGATTAAGCTTTGAATTTGGAATTTTAATAAAAGTGAAGACCTTCCACACCCAAAGGATTGCACAGCAAAGTGACCTTTCAAATTGATAATGTAAGAAAGAGATGCTTATGGTTGAGGGGTGGGAAGTAAAGAAAAAAAAAAACCAAAACAAGTTTAAGAGTGTTTTTGCCTTGCTGTCATGGAAAAGGTGGTACCTTCAAAGGTCACCCAAGCTGTCTCGTGAAGGTTTGCAGCATCCCATGTAGGCGTTCCCCCTGTTTCACACCACAACAAAAACCACATCGTCTAGTCCTGCTTAGTGTACTATATTTTAGCAAAACACAAACAGATGTAATCTGTGTTTGTTTAGCATCCTCCAGCACTGAGATTTGGTAGGAGACTGGTGAAGAATGCCAGGAGAATACACAGGTCCTCAGGAGGACCCGGCATGCGCAGCCTTCTCCTGTCTTCCTTGGAGGAACGAAGCCCTGTGTCCAGGCTTGCAGATGCCACTGGCCTGACACTTGTCCCAGTGCTATTTGGCTACCACCATCCAAGAGGTCCTCTTCTGCCATGTGCTTGTGTCCCCTGGCCACTTCCAGCCTTTGTGCATGGTGGAGCACATCAGTCCTGACCGTACCACCAGCCTGTCTACATCTCTGTCCCCACATCTATGGTCTTCTCCCCCAGCCACCTCACCCTGCTGGCCTACACCCCTCTTTGGAGTTCTTTCTTAGGCCACCACCTCCAAATTAGCTGCTTCTCACCTGCACCTCCAACCCTCTGCCATGAAACACTCCTCCTTCCCTTCTCCATTCTCCATGGGCTGAGTTCAACCTCCTTCTGGCACTGGCACCGGCAGCCACCACCTTCTTAGTCTTCACCACTGACTGCAGCCTCCTGCATGCTTGTGGTGGCACACGAGGCTGAGCCAACACCATCTCAGGCACCATCTCTGGAGAAGCTCATCTCCTCTGCTTGCCAAAGGCTGTACCCTGCAACCCAAAACTGTGGATGCTGCCACCCAGCACAGGGCTGGTAGGGTCTGTCCCCTGGGGGACACCCTGCTCTCCCCAGTCCATGAGGGGGGCAGAGCTCCAGGACAGGAGGCAGTGCATGTGAGTCCAGCCAGGGATGGATCCCACCACACCTACCTCAGCCGGTCCTTGGGGCTCAGTGCTAGGACAGGTGACCCACGACATCCTGCTGTCTCCATCTGAGGGGGTCACCAAACCACCTGCCTCCATCTGTGGGAGCCACTCAGGGCTTTCTGTCTCGCCTAGTGGAGGCTGGGCAGTCTGTCCTGCTGGCAGCAAGGCCACCGAGAGGTGCATGTCCCTTCACATCTTGATTTTGGTCTGCAGCACCCACCCCATCTCTGTTTCTCAGAGATGGAAGGATGCATACTCAGCCATCTCGTCTCCTACCTGTCCTCCTAAGACCTGCTCGTGGATGACAGAGCTTGGATGGACCCTGCTGACAGAGCTTGCTCAATGATGATTTAGGCTATGGACAGGGTTTCTTCCGCAGGCTGCCCCAAACTGTACTCAGGCCCCCCCAGGGAGACCTCTGTGCCCTACAGGCAGCAGGACGGGTGCCCACCACGTGGACCATACCATCCTACAGGAGCTCCCTGGCCCCCACCATGCAGTGAGACAACTACACCTGCACGTAGGTGGGTGACAGGGTGTAACCTGTGAGTCACCACTCACCCCCGTCCTGCCTTGCACGCAGGGCTCATCACCGAGCTCGCACATCACCGTGAGTGTGGGCACCACCAGCGTGGGGACAGCCAAGGCTGAGGACTTTGCTTTCCCTACAAACAGAGGGAACAGGAGAAACCAAAGCTTTTGTGCCCACCTTGCCATAGAGGGGACCTCTTTAGGAGTGACAGATAGGTGGGCATGGCTGCCTTGGTAAATACAGCCGTGCCAGCATGCATGGGGGCAACCTGCTCTCTTCATCCTGGTTTCGCTTGTCTAGCAGTGACTGAGACAGCAGGACATGTTTGCAGAAGGGTGTATGTGGCAACCTGGGTGTTTCCTATGACCCATTAGATGCTTTTCAACACAATAATTTGCTGTGCTGCCAGTCCGGAGTACTGCCCTGGGATATCACCCTTACACACCGGGGTGATAGCACTGCACATGTATGCCATGGAAAACGTGATCTGAAACACCTTCACAACTGCCTGGCGTGTTTCACACAGGAGCTCTGCCTCAATGTGGCAAAGGCCATGCTCAGCCCCTTCCACTACTCTCGTGATGCCATCTGTGTGTCCCCCTGCCCGGCACCCTGCCCGTGCGGGCCACCCTGGCAGCTCACACAGACTGCATGTGGGGCTGAGCTGCCACCTTGCCCAGCCCCACAGCAGCACCCGATGCTGCCACCTTTTCCCATCCATTGCCCCACTGCAATGGGGTGTGCAACAGCCGCTCCACGGGGGTGCAGGGGTTCTACAGTTTCCGACTCCCCGGCTCTGCTTGGGTGACAGCTCACCTGCACAGCTGTGGCAGGGGATCAGCCTCTCCCCACGCCGGGTGTCTGGCCACGTCGCGGCAGGGCTGTGGGCGCGACGCCCCCGGCAGTGGGCTCTCTGGAAGGTACAGTCTGGCTCCCAGGGCTGACAGCTGCGTTTCTGCAGAGCTGACACTCCTGTGACTCATCTCGATGCTGTCTTGCACTCTGCAGACACAAACACACTTAACAACAAGTCTTCCCTGGAAGGGAAAGCACTGTGCTTTGATGGTTGCCACTGCATCATTTCCTCATGCCCCACCTTCAGACACTGAAGCATACTGCTGCCCCGAAGCATCACCTCTCACAAAGGCCCAGGGAGGTATTTGGTCCCTTCCCTACTAGCCTGTGGCTTTTGTGCACTTAGCATTTCAGACTTCAAAACCTTGTCTACCCGTTTGGGAGATGGGTGTCCCTGCCTTTCTGCTTCCTCTCAGTCAGTGCATCCACTCTGCAGCTTCAAGGGGCTGCAGCAAGCACGCTCAGTGCAGCATTTCTATTTGAAACTGCTCCTGTCCCAGGCACTATACCCAGATTTTTGGACAGCAGCACATAAAGTTGAGCTGGCATCTTCCATAGGAAAGCTTAGCCTGCTCGTTTTATTTTCCCTGCCCAAAGCAATTTTTTACTGCTGCTCATCTCCTCTCTTTTTACAGCCAGGTCTACATGTGAGCTGGCTCTCATGGTGTGCTCTTCCCTTTAACATCATTGACTTACTCAAACGTCATCCCTATCTTCAGGAAAGGCAGGAAGGAGCATCCAGAGAACTACAGGACAGTTAATCTCACCTTGATCCCTGGGAGGGAGCAAGATGAAATCTTGGAAACCATTTAAAAGGATACTAAGGACAAGAAGGTGATTGGATTCATAAAATCATGCCTGACCAGCTTGATAGCTGCCTCTGAAGAGATGACTTTACTTGGTGGATGAAGTGAGAGCAGTGGATGTTGTTTATCTCAACTTCAGTATTGAAAGCCTTACTGTCTCCCATAATACCCTCATAGACAGACTCATAAAGTACGGGCTAGATAAGTGGACAGTGAGGTGGACTGAAAACTGGCTGAACTGCCCCACTCCAAGGGCTGTGATTAACAGCATGAAGTCCAGCTGGTGTCCAGACCCTTAGCAGAGTCCCTTGGAGGTCAAGACCGGGGCAAATAATGAAGATGCCTAACAATAATGGCCTGGTGCTAGGACAGAGTGCACCCTCAGCAAGTTTGCAGATCATACAAAACTGAGGGGAGTGGCTGATACACCAGGGGGTTGTGCCACCGTTCAGAGGCACCTTGACAGGCTGGAGAAATGGACTGACCGGCACCTCGTGAGGTTCAACAAGGGGAAGTGAGAAGTCTTGCACCTGCGGAGGAACAACCCCAGGCAGCAGTAGTCTCTGGGGCTGATCGGCTGGAAAGCAGCTTTGCAGAGAAGGATCTGGGATCCTGGCAGAAACCAAGCTGTCCATGAGCCGGCAATGCACCATTGCAACAAAAGCAGGCAACAGCAACCTGGGCTGCATTAGAATGAGCATTGCCAGCAGGTCAAGGGAGGTGATCCTTCCCCTCTACCTAGCACTGCTGAGACACATCTGGAGTGCTGTGTCCAGCGCTGGGCTCCCCAGTACAAGAAAGACATGGACTTACTGGAGCACGTCCAGGGAAGGGCCACAAAGATGATCAAGGGACTGTAGCATCTCTCATAAGAGAGGCTGAGAGAGCTGGGACTGTTCAGCCTGGAGAAGAGAAGGCTTGCAAGGATCTTATCCATGTGTATAAACACCAATGGATAGAGTAAAGAAGACAGAGCTCTTCTCAGCGGTGACAGTGAGAGGACAAGAGGCAATGGGCACAAACTGAAATACAGGACAGTCCATTTAAACATAAGAAAAAATGTTTACTCTCAAGATGATCAAACACTGGAACAGGTTGCCCAGATAATTTGTGGAGACAGCCTTGGAGATAGTCAAAACCAGATTGGACATGGCCCCAGGCAACCTGGTCTTAGCAAGGCATTGGAGTAAACCTCCGGAGGTCCCTTTCAACCTCAGCCACTCTGTGAACAAGGCCATCATCCTGGGCTCCCAGTCAAAAATAACTCACAGCATCAGCTTCTGTTTGAGGAATGCAGCTGCAGCTACTACAGTTCCCACAGCCTTTCCTTTGTGATTCCCTTCAGACATGTCTTTCCTGGCCTTAAACACCTGCAGTGACCCTCCAGTCCCTCTTTTCATGCTGCGACCCAAAGAGCCACTGCAGCGTTTCATATCAGCGTGCTTCCCCGCCTTCTTCTGCCACAGCACCTCACAGTGCCAGATGGTATCTGAAGGTCTTATCAGTGTGTGGTTCAGAGACATTTTACATGGCTCCTACCTTACGCACTGATGGTTTGTCCTCCGTGACAGACAAACCTGGGGGCTTTGGATGCCTGGCTGCCTCCCGAGGGCTGTGATGGGCACGCACATGTCTGTGGTTATAGGGTGGCTGCAAGGTGCGTAAGCCTTGTGGTGGAGCAGTGGAGTACCCATTGTGCTATTTTATGAGCATCCAAACACCATTAGCATCACTGCAATGAAGAAGTGTTACAGCTGGTCAGTTACTAAGAGTCAGTGGGCAGCGACAAAATTCCTCACTACCTACATTGCATGCTGATTACCGACACCAATTAAACAGCCCACCACTGAGCCCTTTGGGGCTTACAGCTCTCCCTTCCCCCTCCACTTCTGTAAACACAGGGTCCAACAAGTGAGGCTTATTGCCACCCACGTGAGATGCCAAGGCCTTGGTTCAGTTGACAGCATGAAGCTCTCGGGTGCTTTGGCTGTACCTGTGCTCAAACAGAAGTGCAGGCTGGAGCCCTGCCACTAGCTCCATCGTGCCCATCTCCTGCTCCATTCCTGCCCCAGGCACCAAACCCATCCCAAGGGACCGTCTGGGTGCAGCAGTCTCAGAATCACTAAGGTTGGAAAAGACCTGTAAAAACATCAAGTCCAACCATCAACCCAACACCACCATGCCCTTTAAACCATGTCCTACAATGCCATGTCCACACGTTCCTTGAACACCTCCAGGGATGGTGACTCCACCACCTCCCTGGGCAGCCTGTTCCAGTGTTTCACCACTCTCTCCATAAAGAAATTTTTCCTAATATCCAGCCTGAACCTCCCCTGGCGCAACTTGAGGCCATTTCCTCTTGTCCTGTCGCTAGTCACCTGGGAGAAGAGACCAACACCCACCTCTCTGCAACCCCCTTTCAGGTAATTGTAGAGAGTGATGAGGTCTCCCCTCAGCCTCCTCTTCTCCAGACTGAACAACCCCAGTTCCCTCAGCTGCTCCTCATAAGACTTGTGTTCCAGACCCCTCACCAGCTTCGTTGCCCTTCTCTGGACATGCTCCAGTACCTCAATGTCCTTCTTGTAGTGAGGGGCCCAAACCTGAACAGAGGATTCGAGGTGCGGCCTCACCAGCGCCGAGTACAGGGGCACGATCACCTCCCTGCTCCTGCTGATCACACTGCTTCTGATACAGGGCAGGATGCCGTTGGCCTTCTTGGCCACCTGGGCACACTGCTGGCTCATATTCCGCCGGCTGTTGACCAACACCCCCAGGTCCTTTTCTGCAGGGCAGCTTTCCAGCCACTCATCCCCAAGCCTGTAGCGTTGCATGGGGTTGTTGTGACCCAGCACTTGGCCTTGTTGAACCTCATCCAATTGGCCTGGGCCCATCCATCCAGCCTGTCCAGATCCCTCTGCAGAGCCTTCCGACCCTCGAGCAGATCAACACACCCGCCCAACTTGGTGTCGTCTGCAAACCTACTAAGGGAGCACTCAATCCCCTCATCCAGATCGTTGATAAAAATATTAAACAAGACCGGCCCCAAAACTGAGCCCTGGGGGACTCCACTTGTGACCGGCCGCCAACTGGATTTCACTCCATTCACCACGACTCTCTGGGCTCGGCCATCCAGCCAGTTTTTTACCCAGCGAAGAGTGCACTTGTCTAAGCCACGAGTCGCCAGCTTCTCCAAGAGAATGCTGTGGGAGACAGTGTCAAAGGCTTTACTGAAGTCCAGGTAGACAACATCCCCAGACTTTCCCTCATCCACTCAGCGGGTCACCTGGTCATAGAAGGAGATCAGGTTGGTCAAGCAGGACCTGCCCTTCATGAACCTGTGCTGGCTGGGCCTGATCCCTTGGTTATCCTGCACGTGCCCTGTGAGCACCCTCAAGATAAACCTCTCCATAATCTTCCCCAGCACCAAGGTCAGGCTGACAACCATCTGAGGAGGGATGGAGAGACTTTCTCCAGCCTAGAGAGAGAGCCTACACTATGTGCCAACCTGCTCAGTGTGCCCATTTCCCCACCCAGAGCTGTGCAAGCATGACTCAATTCAGCACTCAGCTGAAGGGCCCCGCACCTCCAGCTGCACTGGGTGATCTAATTCCAGATATCGCATCTTCCTGGCCTTGCTTAGCTCAGGTTTCAGCACAGCATTTCAAATGCACAGTTGCTGAGTACCTCTGCTAGCTGTTAAACACACCGTTTTAGAAAGCACTGAATGATGAGGTGCTAGACCTCACTGGAAAGTATTGCCCCCATTTATTTGGTCAGCAGATTGACATTCAAGACCAAACTGACATGAAATCTTCTCCTACGCAGGAGGAGGAGGTGCTATAGAAACCCTCAAGTACCAGTGAGCTGTTGGTCCCAGGCACCTGTCCTGTGCATGCAGCCCGTGGCCACCCTCCAGCCCCATCGCTGGCCCCAGCTGGCCCTTCTCCTCCTGGCCGGGATGCGCGGCTGCACAGCCCCCATGTGCCCTGCCTCCGGCGGGACCTGCTGCTGATTTTGTGGCATTAAACCTACAGGTAACATCACTGTTTCATTCTCTCTTGCTCTCTGTGGCCTGCTGCTCAGGGTCCTGCTGTGGGTGGGAGGAGGCAGAGGAGGCTTAGATGCCCAGTTTGTGCAGGGCAGTGCAGTCCCTGCGATGCAGAGGTCCATGCCGTAGGTTGCAATCTCTGAGCCTTTCAGTTTCTGTTCTTACTCCAAGGTGTTCTCTGGGTACTTTACCTGGAAGATCACAGCATGTTACTTCCTAACAGCAGCTGGGAACTGGAAGCTAAATTAATCCCAACATGGGAAACGAGTGATTCCAAAAGGTTTCTTCTTTTGTGTAAGTGAACCCTTGCATCCCCTTCCAGGTCTTTCAAAGCAGTTCTGTGGTTAGGGTGACTATGTGACTGTTATCAAGGGATGCAATGATAGATGAGCCTGAAAGAACACGAGTTTCAAAAATGAAAAGAAAAAAGTGCTGTGCCTTAGATCACTGTGTTTGAGAGAGCTGTGAACAAAACAGCAAGGTCAGAGCAGGCAGTTTCCAGATTTCTTTATGCTATTTGGAAACAGAGAGGAAAAGCCCCTCACCAAAGTGCTGCGGCAGGGCCCTCACTTAGGGCTGTTCTGCCACGGAGGCAGTTTTTCTGCTCACTCTTTCTGGCTGTGCCTCCCTCCCAGGTCAGCTCACTGCCCAGGGCCTGGCCAGCAGTGCCTGGGGTTAGATTTACACCCCTGTGAAGTACTGCCCTGTCCAAGTCTATTCTCACACCTGTGCAGCATATTTATTAAATCTTTGCTGACAGCTACCCATTCAATGTATAGGAATGTTGATGAAAATCAGGGCAGTTGCCACAGAGGTGGCAGGTTTGAAAGCAGTTGATGCAGAAGATGTCGTGCTGTACCCCGTACTTCCTACCCCATTTTCCTTCTTCCAGGTCCAGGTCCCTTCCCTCACCCACCAGAGCTCCTATGCTGTCCTTAGTTATTTCACCCACCACATTCACCCTTCGTCCCTCTGGTGTGTGCTCACTTCTGAGCTCCCCCCATAAGGAGGAAGGAGGATTTTACATGCAAGACTCCCTCTCCAGTGCAGCTGCTTCCCCGTGGGCATCCCGCTGGGAAAAACACTGGATGTTTGCCACCACAGTGCTACTGTGACACTCACTGTGCCTTCAGCCTCTGCCTTGCTTCTCTTCCTCCAAGCTCTCTGTTAAGGGTCTGGAAGAAGCCTGTTACTTCTTGAGCTGTTGGAGGAAATGAGCCCAGCCCTGGCCTTCCTCCCAGCCGGTCACCAGCCTCCATGGTGGGGGACAGCTGCTGACCAGCTCTCCCCAGTGTATGGTGGGGGGAAGCAGGACACACTCCACAATACTGGTGACCTTGTCTGTCGAGCCCCAGCCTGCTCCTGGTCCTCCGGCAGCAGCAAAATGCTGTTTTACAGCTGTCTCCAGTCTTTTCTCACAGCTGCAGGTCGCTGCCTAGCCCCTCTGATGCTGCAGCCATCTCATCTACCCCACCTTAAGCATTTCCAGCAGCCACAGGATATGCTAGCTTATCAAACTGCATCTCTTTAAAGACATTTTGTGCTTAGCCATACCTTATCGGTGCTATGTGGCCTGCCTTAAAACCCTCTGTTCGTTTCCTCCCTCCTCCCGCCAGTCTCCGGGCTGCCTCATGGCCTGGAACACTTGCGAGCTGTGATGCTGGGGACTGCATTTGGGCCACATCGCCAGCTCCCAAGGTGGTGTCAGCCAGAGCCCTTTGACGCTGCAGAGCACACCAGCCTGGTTTGCCTGTGTTGTACTTCAGCACAGAGGCTGCTGCTGATGTTGCCTACCACGGCTAATGAAAAGCAACCTGGGCATCAGCCGTGCCCGCAAAGACATCTGCCTCGAGCAGTTAGTGAGCATAACGATGTGGCAACTTCTGCCCTTGATCTAAGATGTTTCCCTGCTGCTACTTACTGTAGTTCAGAGAGGTTTTCCTCAGGTGACGGCTGTCAGCTTCCCTCCAGGGTACAGGCAGGGAGCTGCAAGCCTCTGTTGGGAGTCCCAGACCTGAGCACACAAGAATCGGGAGAGAGCTCTATGCAGGAGTCACATTAGTGTCTGCTAGTGCCCCAGACACTTATGTAACCCCCCCAGCAATTGAGTTATTTGTGTGTTTACCAGTTACTTCAGAACTGAAGTCTGAATTTGCAGTCAGTGCCCTCACCAACTGACCACAAAGTCTGCATTGCTGGCAGAGGCAAATAACTGCTTAACCAGGCATGTTCAGTCATGGTGTCCCTTCCTACATCTCTGAAAGCTGTAGGATTTCACCAGATCCCTCACCACTCCCCTCTCTTGTTAGAGTGGGAAAAAAACTTATTTTAAATTAAAAGGTTAAATTTTTTCCAAAGTGCATTTAGATGCAAGCAGAAATTCAGTGACATATACACAGAATCACCAGTTCGGAGAATTGTTTCATGTGTACGTCACATAGAGCCACTTCGCACAGGATGGGGTCTGATGAAAGCTGATTTTTATCAGCCCACAAACTCACTCTTTACATAAGCAATACTCTTGCAAAACATCTAGCGGCCAGTGTGGTAGAGGCTCATTACCTCCTACTTACATCTTGTGGATTTCCCAGGGTGCCAGGATGGCTGCCGTGAGCAGGAACTATCTAATGCAGCCCTTAATGGCAAGTTCCTTGTTTTGTCCCGATGTTTCCTGTTTCAGGTGTATCTTTCTGCTTTACATCTGCAGACTCATACTCTCTCCTGGAACGAGTGGGCTTAAAATCAGGTTAGTCCTTCCACCCCCCACTCCCCTCCCAAGGAGGAAGAGATGTCTCACTCACTCCCTTAGTGTTTCAAGCATGCCTTTGGGGTGCCGGAGCTCAGATTCAGCTCTGTTTTCCTCAGCTTGGAGCAGGAGCTCCAGGTTCACAAGGCAGTCCAAAGGCTCAGAAACCTGCCCAGTTAGAGCCAGAGCATGAGGATGCGTACCAAGCAACATCTGCTATGCCCTTGCAGCCCTTGCCTGTCTTCCAAGCCAGCAGAACTGGTAAAAGAGCTTTTGCTCATGGGTTGTGCTGGGCTTTAGCTTTCGTTGCTGCAATCTCCACCTAGCTCAAAACCAAGCTAAGGGTAATTTTACCTCATTTGCACAGCCTGGCTTAAGGAATTAGTGTTCACATTGTCCCAGGATGCCTCTGCTATCTACGGGGGCTCTTCTAAGTGCTACTCCACGCCCCCATTCAAGATCCCCCTATTTAATAAAGGCTGTCTGCCATGTCCTGTTGGAAGTGTAGCTTGAGATATTTACTCATAAACTGAGTAAACATAAACAAAGCTTGACAAAGGATGCATCCCAGTTACAGGCTGACTGAGAAGGCCAGTTTTGTAGACTCAAATTCACATTCATAACAAAGTAAATATTTACTTAAATACCCTTTTTTATAGGAGCCATACATCTATTAAGAGGTAGGAGGAAAGTCTTACTATGTCTTTTCCCATTTCAGGTCTCAGAACATCATACAATATCTACACATCAGGACGATGAATGTGTCCAACAACTGCAATGTTACAAATCTGGAACTGTATCACCATGTTCGTCTCATTGAATTTGCTTTGTATAACCTCATTTTCTTTTTTGGAGCACTATTTAATGCCCTTGCCCTCTGGGTGTTCTTCTGCAAGGTAAAGAAGTGGACAGAAACCAGGGTGTATGTAATCAATTTAGTCTTTGCAGACTGCTTCGTCATCTGCACCTTGCCTTCCATGGCTTATTTGCTCTGGAATAAGTCAACCCGAGATGAACTCTGCCAGTTTATAGAGGCAATGTATTTTATCAACATGGTAGTGAGCATCTACATCATTTCATTTATCTCCATCGACCGATATATTGCCATAAAGCACCCCTTGAAAGCCAGGACCTTCAGGTCTCCATCAAAGGCTGCCCTTCTCTGTGGACTTCTGTGGGTCTCCGTGATAATTGGTGCCACCTTAGAGCTTTGGCAGAGACGTGCCGGTCTCTGCTTTCAGAAGGATACCACCATGCCCGCTACTCAGAGACTGCTTTCCATTTTCTTCATTTTTACTCTTCCATTAGCAATCTTGACTTTTTGCTCCACAGAAGTAATCAGGAGCCTTAAGAGACGTCTGAACACAAATTCACCAGAAGAGAAATTAATCCAGAAAGCTGTTCACATCATTTATGCAAATCTGATTTTATTTCTAATATGTTTTCTGCCAGCCTACCTTGGGGTACTTGCCAGGTTCATAATGGACAGTGTCGGAGCTACCTGCTTCCTGCTCCAGGTTATGAAGAACTTCTCCTCTGTGACGAGGTGTATTGCCACATCCAACTGCTGCCTGGATAGCGTCTGCTACTACTTCGTGACCAAGGAGTTCCATGAAGACTTTCTACTGCTCAAACCCAGCACTGAAAAAGCAGATCAAGTCCACCCCTTGCAGACACACACTTGCTAAAGGAAGAGGGGGAGCAGGGGGAAAGAAAACCACCAAACCCAAGAAACCCCACAACAACTCTGTAACATCAAGAGAAGATACTGCTTCAATATTATTGGGATAACCATTGCTTTTTCTTCCTAGGGAGATCTTTGTTAGGTTTAGCATTACTAAGGTAATTGTGATTTATAGTCTATGTTTCTATTAAACAACTTATTTCACAGAGGTGTGTAGAAGCGTCTATGTAATCGCTGGTCATCAATGTGTCTCCATTCCACCCTCCAGCACCTACTTGTTACTTTTACAGGAAGACAGGTGAGCCATGTATGTCTCCCTGTTTTAGTTCATTTTGCACCTAAAGTCAATCGATCCTTATTGCCAACACGTACAAAAGAGTACATCATATTTTACTTCATTGTGTATTTCAGGTTGTTTGCATTGATAAAATAATCCAGTTTATTTTTATTATATTCCTTTGACAGGCTGGGGAGGTCTTAGGTGGTACCAGCATATTACTAAGCACATGGCCCTACAAAACAGCCTAGACTCTGCTGACTGCCCTTCCCCTTCAAGTCAATTGGTCAAACAGATGTGGAGGAACACTTTTAGGATGACAGCAAGATTTGTCCAGTGCCATAAAGGCACCAAGTCCAGGAGATTTCAGAGCTGAGCCCTCCTGCCCGCTCCCCTTCTGCTGCACTGCGGAGCCCTGGCACAGAGACACCTCCTTAGAGCAGCCATACCCAAGGGGCTGCTGCTCCCACCCTTTTAACTCTGTCTAGACCCTTGCCACCTGTGCATTGCTATTCCCCGGGTTTATGTTGTGGCACCAGGCTGGCCCCCAGGTTCACCCTCCCCACCACAGCTCAGCGTCAGAGTATCACCCCCCAGCTGAACCTCACAGCTGGACACAGCTGGGTCCAGGTTTCTGCAGCCTGCCGACATTGACACCCCTAACATTCCATGAGGGAAATGCATTTGTCCATGAGTCAGCAGCCTAGAAAAGTCAGGCGAGATGGGGAGTGGGTTGACCCCCTACATGCTACTCAAATGCTCCCTAGGACTGGGTTTTTTCTTTCTAAATATTGAAAAAATCTCCAAAATGGCCTCCGAGCTCTGCCCAGGCAATGCTCAGAGTGCTCCAGGAGACAGGGCAGAGCAGTCTTCCCTGCCCACTTACGCAGTTTCCCCTGTGACCTGCATCTGCGTTCAGGGAGCCCACGGCTGCTGCTCAATCTGCTGGCGTCACCTTTGTGGCCGCAAGCTCAGGAGACGTGAATTAATTGGACAAATCCTGAGGGAGTCGGAGTCTGGCTCCCGTCAGCTGGCTCACATAGATGGGACTGCAATTGCTGCAGCCGACAGAGAGCAAAAGCCATCAAAATGACTACAAAATACCACTGGGGCATGTTCTTAAACATATTTCTAAAGGTCCTGACACCTACAGTGTGCTCACTGCCATACCAGTATCTCTCGCCTGTGCCTGATTGGCAGTGACTGTCATTACCAGCTTGGGCTTTCCAGTGATGCTCATGAGCAGTGTTAGACACCTGACTGCTTCACAGAGCTCAAGCAGGCCCATAACGTCTGTCACGTTTCTTGTAAAGACACTGAAGAGAAGTATGCTGGGTCCCCTCGCCCTGAGCTCACTGTCACAGGGTGCACAAGCACCAATGTGCCCCCTCACAAGGGCCATTAGCCCCCACACTGCTACCTGCCTGGGGCATGCTCTGCAACCGCACCGGAGGTTGGATGGGCTGCTGTGCTCCCTGGGGGCCCTTTCGCTGCCAGAAGGGCAATTTACAACCATTATGGGTTTTATTTCAGAAATTATTTGTTTTCCCATGACTGAAAATATTAAATTTTAATTGCTAGTTTGTGTGAGGTGGAGGGTGGGGAGTGCAGACTGGGTGGAAAAAATTACGGTGAAGGCTTGAGCTGATGTGAGTAGAACAATAGAGGGCACCAGAGACTCCACTGTCCCAAAAAGGTGATAAATGAAGCACTTTTGGGGAACAAGAGTTCATTGCTGTGCTTCAGTGCTCCTGAGCTGTCAACAGCAGGCTCCCGGGCAGCTGTGCCCTGCGCAGAGCAGCACCCTGCACCAGCACCCGCAGCCCCAACAGATCGCCCCTGCCAGGACACCCACATCTACACTGCAACCTTTCTGAGGACTAAACCCACCTGACGGCCCCACAAGAAGCAGGTAATGTCTTTTAATTCTTCCCACACTGATGTGTGGCAGTGTGCTCTGCTCAGTACTTCAGGATGTGCTTTCTCACCTCTTAGCTGAAGCGTTAGCCAGGGCTGCCTGCTTGTTAACATACGGGTCAATCCTCAGCTGTACACAGATGCCTCAGTTTCCTCCTGCTTTCACAGCTGTTATGCCTCACTGTTTTGCAGCCGCATGTGTCATTCAAGGGGGTCTTCATCCCTCGCTGCAGTTTCACACCAGTGCTTCTTACCATGCCTCTTCTGCGAGCCTAGAGACACCCGGCTCCAGGCATGCTGCAGCCCGGGGACCTTAGGAACCACCACCGGCTCTATGCTTACATGGGGGATTCGATGGGGCTGGGATGCCCAGCCCAGCCCGGAGGACTCCGCTGCTCCTCGGGGCAGTGCTATGCGCGCAGAGAGGGGCTTTTTCACTGCAGGATGACTGCGGTAGGCTGGCAGGGAATGGCTGCAGGGTAGGTGGTACCACAGTGCAGCCAAGGACCTGTGAGACTGAAAGCCCAAGAGAGCCAGGACACCGTCTGTATGTTAGTTCCTCCATAAATTCCACCCTAAAAATGACTGTATCCCTGTGGTTCAGTAATGCCATACCAGTTCTGGTGCTAGGGCAGGTGCTGCGCTTTCCTCCGTGGTTGCCAGATCTGTCTCCCAGTCTCAGACACTAAAAACAGTTCAATTAGTTCATGCAATCGGACATTTTCACTACAGTTTAGATGTCGATGCTTAGAAGCCGCTGACTTATAAGGCAAAGTTTTTATAAGAGATGGTAGGAATCTGGGCATTTTCCTTCCTGCCTCACTGTAAACACTTCCTTTATGAGCTGCAGGCTAAGTCTGATTCATCCTCTGCAGCCTCCTTGCTGGTAGCAGAAGCCCTGAAATATTTAAAGGAATACCAGGAGATAGTCTAAGTTCTTGGATTTGTGTTTTCTGCTCTAGCAACATTTTGGCTTCCTATCTTTGTAGGCTGATAGTAGACACGTGTGCTCACTTTCCCTTCTCTCTTTGGAGACCTGTTAATCTGCTAGGGCTGGTGGTACCCATGCTGAGCTATTCTTCCCCAGCATCCTGCAGCGAGAGGAGCAGGTTCATGCTTGGGGGCAGCCTGCCCACAGCAGGCACCCCCCCACCAGCCTGCAGCAGCGTTCCCACTGCCCCCAGGAGTAAAGCCACCTGAGCTACCTCATGGCTGGAAGGGCTCAAGTCCTGTGGAGGTTTGCAGGCCTGGCAAGACCCAGAGCAAACCCATGGGGTGGCTTCAGCAGCAAAGCAAAGGCCTTGGAGGAAAAAGGGGGAATGCTGCCCAGCTCTGCTTCGGGCTGCCCTAAAGCCAGTGGCTCTCTGATAACTACAGCAGTAGCAAAGATAAAAGACCATAAATTACCATTCTGCTTTGCAGACCATTCGCTATTACCCAAACTGTGCAAACCAGGACTGGATGGAGGGCAAGGCAGGCTTAACCCTGTAATAGCTGCAAGAGAGTGTGGCCTCTATTTTTTTGTGTTAGCTGGTGGTGAGTGTCAGTGTTACTCTGATGGCTGAGGGGCAGATGGTGCTGATGAGCCATGGAGCCCCTCCAGGGTCAAACACTGGAACAGGCTGCCCAGGGAAGTGGTGGAGTCACCATCACTGGAGGTGTTCAAAAAACGTGTGGATGTGCCATTGCGGGACATGGTTTAGTGGGCATGGTGGTGTTGGGTTGACGGTTGGACTTGATGATCTTACAGGTCTTTTCCAACCTTAATGATTCTGTGATACATACGTAGCACAGGGGTGCGAGAAGCCAAGAGAGTGGGGGCACTGCAGCAGGACCCAGCCCAGAGGACCTGTTCCCGAGCTCGGTCTCATGCCTGCACCCTTTTCTTGCAGAGACGCCCCAACATGGACAACTGCCCCAATGACAACAACACGCTGCAGAATGGCATTGTGCTATTTCAACTTATCGTCTACATCCCAGTGCTCTCTTTGGGGATCCCACTGAATGTGATTGCCTTCTGGGTCTTCTGCTGCAAACTCAAGAGCTGGACCGAGACCAGGGTGTACATGATCAATCTCATGGTTGCAGACAGTTTCCTGCTCTTCGCCCTGCCTTTCCTGATATATTTTACCAAGTACAACCATCCCACAGACAAGCTGTGTTTCACCATACAGAACATCTATTTTACAAACATGCCTATGAGCATCCTTATCATCACCCTGATAGCGATTGATCGATACATTGCAATCAAGTTCCCTCTAAAAGCAAAGCTTTTTCGATCCTCGCTGAAATCGGCTTCTATCTGTGGGTTTCTTTGGATAACGATGATAATTTACTGCTACTTGCATCCAAAATTTCATGAAAGAAAGGAAGAAGTCTGCCTTCAGAAACAATCTATTCAACCTAATTTTTTCGTGTTATTCTCCATTATTTTTGGGTATTTTATTCCCTTAGGGATAGTGATTTTTTGCTCAGTACAAGTCATCAAATGTCTCAAAAAGAAGATGGCCACAAGCTGCCATGAGACAAAGTTAATCCAGAAAGCAATCCACATTGTTTCTGTGAATTTGTGTGTGTTCATCATATGTTTTTCACCTTTCTACATCACACTGCTCCTACGGTTTGCAGTGGATGTTGCTGGAGCTTGTTCTCTGCTCTCAGAAGTAAGAGCCTCTATTCAGATCTGTGCATGCTTAGCAAATTGTAACTGTTGTTTGGATGCATTTTGCTATTACTTTGCAGCCAAGGAATTTCCGGAATTTCCTTCTCTGTTCCCCACTTGTATATCAATGAGGTCCAAGATGAACCAAAGCAACGAGTCACAGCCACCCACAGATCAAGTCATGATATAAACAAGGTGTCATGCACTATAGGTGCTAAGAGCCACAGTGCTGCTGAGGTTCTGAGGCAGAGGGAATGGGACCACCTACATATTTGCAATCATTGTAGGTACAGGCATACCTGCAAAAAGGGGAAACCCCCTCCAAGGGGTCTGATATTAACTTGAGTTTTGTCCTTCTGTCCTCAGTGACCTGACTCCAGCTCTGCTATCGTCTCAGATTGTTGTGTTGCAGCTTCAGGTGTCTCCTGGTCAAGAGGGAGAGCCACATGGTAGGGAGAATAGATGACAAAGCCATTGTTTCCGCGATGCACTTATTTGTACATATCATGCAGCTAAACATAGGAAGCGAAGCACCCTTACAGCAATACACAAATCTACTTCTAGTACTGTCACTTAAAAACAAGAAAAAGCCCTGTACTACAATGCCAAACCTAATACATCTGTGCTGCTCACATCAGAGAATTTGCCCATACAGTGGTAGTTTCCTGCCAATCTATATAATTTTGAAGCTTGCAGCTATTGCCAGGATGCAGCTATTGCTGTGCATGGAGTAAACTGCAGGAGTCAGACAGTGGCCTGAGACTATTGCCCCATTCCTGCCGTATAATACTTGTATTAGTTTGTGGCAATGCCCTGGCATTTGTGAGACTAAAATCATTGTCGGTATAAATAACGCCATTACTGTATGGAAAAACTGAGCTACCCAAAGCGTTGTGGACCACAGGACATATCAAGTATAAAGTTGTGAAGATCTGATCTCACCCAAGCGACTACTGTAAGCCCTGGTGACAGGTTAATTGTTGTACCTTAATGGGATCAGATCTTCAATAGGTGTCCTGTCTGGTGACAAGTGATTGCATCTGCCCGACTTGTCGCAGCCTCACACTGCAGGAACGTGGATGCCCACAAAACAGCAGCGAACAACACAAAGCAGGTGCAGCCCTGATCCCTCCCTCACCACCTATGAAGAGTTTTCAGGGGAGGTTTGGTGACAGTGGGGTGTATAAGGCCCTTCTGCAGAAATAGTGCAGACCCATGGCTGAGGGCTTCTCGGCATTGCCCTGTGTGATGAAGCATTGTTTTGGATTTGGTTTTTTTTCCACTTTCAGCTGCTTGGACAGTGCACAGTGGGGGTTCAACAGCTCTCCTGCACCTCATTTTGAGACATTTAACTCTTTCCATGCATTATACAGAGAGCCTTGATCTCCCCTAGCTGGATCCCGGACCAGGCATCAGTTTTAACGTCTGCCTTTCCAGGTATCAAATACCTCTATAATATCTGTGCTTGCTGACTATGCCCCACGTATCCTCCCACCCCACAGGGAAGTGACAACAGAGCAGCTCAAAACAGTTAAGCCACAACGGGAGGCCTTGGGGCACTGGAAGAAAGTCACCCATAGAGAAACCTGGGCTGAGAGGGGAGCCAGTGCCAAAGCGTGACTAATTCGTGTTTATCTGCATAGAAATTTCACCTAACGTTTTACCAGATAGTCACTTCAATAACTTAAAGTCAGCTTGGGAAACATTATAGAGTTTTTTAAATGTGTGCGCTAGCTGTATCTCAGTTGCCTTCATGGTCCTTGACTTTCGGTGTCTTCTGACCTGTAAACCCCTAAAAAATTCCTGCAGAGAATGCAAACCCATATTCTGCTCATTTAAACCTACAGACAATTAACTTTCTTAGTGACAACTTACAAATAGTTCCTTTACAAGTGGCCTGTCATCTTCTAGTGTCTGCAGACCACATGCTGAAACCACTGTTCAGACACTGGCCAAACAACATAGGAAACGACTATTCCCATCACAGAAAGTACTCCCCATCCAAATGTTAGATCTACCTGCTTTGTGTCCATTTTTTGGCAGAGGTCCCACCGTGATGGAAGCTGCACCAAGCAACTGCAGAATAAAAATGGATGAAACTACTCAGATCATTTAGCTGATCATTTATGTCCCAATTTTCTTCTTTGATGTATTATTTAATGCTCTGGCCTTACTGGTATTTCACCGCAAGCAGAGCAAAAGGGCCGTGTGTGTATGTGACCAACTTAATCATTGTATACTGTTTGGCCCTCATTCTGCCTTTTAAAGTCTCTTTTCAAAGACAGAAAAAGATACAAGAGACAAATAGTGCCTGATCTTAAAAACCATCTATTGTTTAAGGAGATGCATGAGCGTTGTCACCATTGTAGCTGTCAACAAATACGCTGCAATTAACTATCCTCAGAGAGCAAGAGGCTTAGGGTCCCCGTTAGTCCATTCTCCTTTAGGGTGTGTCATCAATCTTTATGACAGGCATCACTTACGTGTCCAGGCAAGTGGTGCTCAGCAAGGAAAGAGACTTCGGTTTTCAGAAACAGCGCAGAGGGTCTTCAAAAACACTTTTGGCTCTGGGATCCCCTTCTGGGATTTTGCATCTCATTGGTTATAATGAATGCCTGTTCCAAACAGATTATTATGAAAATTTTTATTATTTTGAAAGAAGATGAAGGTTGATTCATATCAACCTGTTATCCTACTGTTAATCCAGAAAGCAAACAACTTGTGTTTTCTGCAAACCCAGTCATGTTCATGTTTTCTCCCTGTTACCATGAGGCACCTTTTCCAATTTACAATGGGCTCCAATTAGGTCATCTATTCTCAAATACAAAACAGAAATGCTTTTGTGCATGTGGCCTCATGTATGGGCCTCATGGTATAGCAAATAGTAACTGCTGTTGAGATGCCATTTGCTACTGTTTTGTAACTAAAGAATTTCAGAGCACTTTCTTCTTACCCAAGCCTATAGTTTTTAAATCGAGGAAGGATCACAGACAAGGCACTCTATTAAACTAAACAGCTGCTGTAGTTTCACCCCAGCAAGCAGCTAAGCACTGCACGGCTGCTCGCTTACCCCCTGTCAGTGCCAAAACCAGTACAACAGCTGGGCTAAAGAATTTATAGTTGGCATTCCTAAACATAGCCAAGCTTACTGCATATAGAGCTGTATGAAGTGAATGGATTTTTCTTGTAGGAAGCAAACCGAGGTCTCCCACCATCCATGTTCTAAATTTCAAAAATTAAGTGTTCCTTTTTCTTATTGTAAGTTTCCTTATTGTAAAGTGGAAATTTGTTGACTTCATAATCCCTGTGAACATTAAGTAGTATTTTTTATTGTTTGTACTGAACGCTACGAAAACAAAAAAAGAAACTTTTTTCCCACTTGCAAAAGAATTTTATCTCATAATAATATAACTATAAACAAATATTCATTTATTGACATTATACATCAGAGTCCTCTATTATTAATGCTAAACCTATACTGGAGATTGTGAGAGGAGACTTAGCTACCATGATATAAGATCTGCCTTACAACAGGGTATTTATAGTGCAACCCAAAGATGACCAAGGAACTTTCTGATTACCTGAAGATGTACGTACTACCTTGGACAAAAATTATTATCTGGTTTACATGTCAAGTTATAACGATGTATATGGTGGGTTTCTGACCCCTTTCTTCACTCTGAACAAAACTTCAGCTCCCTGAGTGCTCCCAGTAAATGGAACAGATGAGTTATCAGCACCTGGGCCACAACAAACTACCACCCATAATACAGCACTGGAATAGCAATCCATGAGGACAGCGACATGGTTATCCGCAAATCTTTCCCATATCACAGAATCACTAAGGTTGGAAAAGACCTGTAAGATCATCAAGTCCAACCATCAACCCAACACCACCATGCCCACTAAACCATGTCCCGTAATGCCACGTCCACACGTTCCTTGAACACCTCCAGCGATGGTGACTCCACCACTTCCCTAGGCAGCCTGTTCCAGTGTGTCACCACTCTCTCAGTAAAGAATTTTTTCCTAATATCCAGCCTGAACCTCCCCTGGCGCAACTTGAGGCCATTTCCTCTTGTCCTGTCGCTAGTCACCTGGGAGAAGAGACCAACACCCACCTCTTTGCAACCTCCTTTCAGATAGTTGTAGAGAGCGATAAGGTCTCCCCTCAGCCTCCTCTTCTCCAGACTGAACAACCCCAGCTCCCTCAGCCGCTCCTCATCAGACTTGTGCTCCAGACCCCTCACCAGCTTCGTTGCCCTTCTCTGGACATGCTCCAGCACCTCAATGTCCTTCTTGTAGTGAGGGGCCCAAACCTGAACACAGTATTCGAGGTGCGACCTCACCAGGGCCGAGTACAGGGGCATGATGACCTCCTTACTCCTGCTGATCACACCATTTCTGATACAGGCCAGGATGCCGTTGGCCTTCTTGGCCACCTGGGCACACTGCTGGCTCATATTCAGCCGGTTGTCAGTCAACACCCCCAGGTCCTTTTCTGCAGGACAGCTTTCCAGCCACTCATCCCCAAGTCTGTAGCGTTGCATGGGGTTGTTGTGACCCAAGTGCAGGACCCGGCACTTGGCCTTGTTGAACCTCATCCAATTGGCCTGGGCCCATCCATCCAGCCTGTCCAGATCCCTCTGCAGAGCCTTCCGACCCTCGAGCAGATCAACACCCGCCTAGTGGATGAGGGAACAGCTGTCAATGTTGTCTACCACATCCACAGCCTTTCCCTCATCCACTAGGCAGGAGAAGAGAGAAGGAGATCAGGTTGGTCAAGCAGGACCTGCCTTTCAAGAACCCATGCTGGCTGGGTCTAGCGCAAGAGTCTGGCTAACGGTAGTGGGGAGCAGCAGCCACAGTCCATCAGCAGCTCCAACAAGCAGGGTTGGACCACTGCATTCTGTTCACATTTCAGCAAGATATGATCTTCCTGTCCCTCAAAAGAAAAAGATGCTAACAATAGCTTAAAATTAGGCTTGAGAGAAAAAAAAAAAAAACACACACACAGGGAAAATTCTACAAAGTAATCCAGAATCTTGCTTCTAAGTGAGTAGCCATGAGAATTAGCATTTTTGGCCCTTCTAAGCAGGGAAGGCAGGGGCTGGCATAAGACAGTATTTTGCTGTTTAGTGGCATTTGGGCAGGCCTGAAATTTGAGTTCTCGCCAGAGGTTTGGGCTCCAGCAGCACTCCTCTCCCGGGGGCTGAAAGACACATATTGGTGAGTTCTGCATTTTAGCGAGTGGGGCGCTGCTTTCAGGTTTTGGAGGTATCTCCGCGTCCCTGGTTTCTCAGTGTAGCACAGTTGTTCCAATCACAAGCATTACGCAGCAGTCTCCAGGGAAGTCTGCAAGCACCAAAGCAGCGGTAGGCAGCTGGATGGCACAGGCTTTGCCATGCCCTCGCCAGTATGTTTGCACAGAGATACACAGCCGATCCCTTCATTATTGATGCTGCAGGAGTATGGAGAAGGCTATAGCACAGACAGCCCTGCAAGTGCGTAAACTGCTGCGGGTCAGTTCCTGTGTGTTGCTAAGGAAGGGGAAAGGGGAAACAGTCTCAACAGCCAAGGTTGGTCATTGCGTGAGGCTGATGTAGTTAGCCTAACACTGCCATTTCACAGGCTTTCCATACCAAAAATAAGACTGACACGTTCTGCTCCCAACCCCATAGTTTTGTTTTGGTCAAGATCTGCTGTTGCAACATCACGTCTTCCCATGAGAAAGCCAGGAAAAAAACCACACAGGGCAGAGGCACTGCAGAACCCAAATGCCACAGGGTAGTGCAGTGTCCCATGTCCCCCTTGCATATGTGGAGGGGATATCGGTACCTCTCTTACCTTGCTAGAGGCCCTGTCCCACTGTGATGTGCCAGCAGCTGTAGCCAGCAGAGCACAGCCTCTGGGAGGCAGAGGAGACAGATCTTCCCTGGCAGGGAAAGGAGGCAGGAACCCATCAAACCTGGGCTTTCCTGTCTATTAGCAATCTGTACCAGGAGCACAGGAAAACCTCATGAGAAGGGCTTTCTTTCGCTAGGAAACAACCTCAGGCAGGACATCAGGCAGAGCTTGCATGGGAAGGAAAAATGATCGTGCGGAACAGAAAAAAATCAAGAAGAGTAAAGATCAAACGGGTCTTAGCAAATTCTTCCCTTAGATATGAAAAGCTATACACAAATTACAAGCAAAGAAGTGAGATCACCCAGTACTGCTGCTGATAAAAACAACAAAATTGTCCAGGTATGTCCTGAAAACTACCTGATTACTTTGTCACAGCTTTCAGTAAGAATGAGGAACCCGAGAAGTCCAGAATTTTAAAGGAATTGGCACATGAAATCTCACACCAGCAACAAAGCTTTTAAATAAGTCAGCCAAAACAGGATCGGGGACAGAGACCACCAAACACAGTCCCTTCTCTAGGACAGGGGAAGAAAGGGAGGGTCTGGCCCGTAACAGCTCTACTATGTTCAGACCTGAAAAACGTGCAGTTTCACAACACATCTGAACAACATGAAATGGGAGGGAACAAATAGAAAGGCAAAAGTTAAGGGGTGCTTGATCTTACAGGAATTTTTTGCCTCACTGGCTTCTTCCACTAAGAAAATCACTTTTCCAGCCAAGGTGTGGTAGACACTGGTGTCAGTAAAAGGTCCTTCAGAGCACATTGTGAGTGGTAATGCAGTTAGTACAGGCACTGGTACTCAGTGGTGCCCGGACTACCCTGCCAGAGAGCTGCCAGCAAGGAAGTGAGAAAACAGCACCAGTGTCGCCTGCACTGCGCCACATGGTGACAGCACTCATGGGGCTGAGACAGGCTGAGAACTGCAGAGGCAGGGGAAAATACCAAGTGAGCATCATTGGTCCATAGCAGAGGTGATAAAACCTGAGACTGGATGGAAGAAGGGGGCCATAAGCATCTGCAAGAGCCTAGAGTGTGGCTGATGGGAAGCCAAGGTGGAGAGAAGAAAAGCATGAGGATCCTGACCCAGGGGTGTCCAGGAATCACACAGGGACCTGACAGCCACACCAGGAGGCATGTAAGTTCTCCGCAGATAACACTTCATCATAGCTTGCCTACTGGTAGCTAGTGTTGAGTTGCTCTGACATATCCTGGTGAACTTGCTTATCACAGCCAGGTGCTTTATGCCTGGTGACATGGTTTGTCCCTCCCTTGAAGCCTCACCAGGCTGATGGGAGACATAGCTGCCCTCATCTGGCAACCACAGCACCAAGCTGTGGATGGGAAGCATCACACTGGGGAGATGCTATGAGCTGAGCTCCCTCCAGGCTTGATTTTGACTGCTCATGGTTAATACTGGTAGTGATTGCCTTGACATAGACAATAGGGTTGTGTGGACAACACTTGAGGATGAGACAAAGTGAAGTGTTTTCTGTACAGTGGTGAAACTATCACAACCCAGGAGCTGGATGACTTTGAAAACTAAAGTACTAACAAGGACCATGGTGTGAAAATGATGGTGGTTGGGGATCAACGAGCTGGGTGTACTAATAGGTCAGTAACTACTTATTAGCATCTACCAAGAAGCAGCCACAAGAAAGGCAAAAGCAGTCCCTGGAAACTCAGAATTATTTAAGCTAAGCTCTATACTGTCCATACACTGGCAAGGAATTAATCTCAAAGGCTGGTTTGTAATGCACAGACAGACAATGCAGAAATGCTCCTGAAGCTGCTCTAACGTAACCTGGAAAGTGGGAAGGGGAAATGTGTTTGTCCAAGACAGCAATTCAAAGTACGAACAGCAGGACCTTTAAGCTTGTTGATCAACTTATCAGAGCTCTTCTTATAAATGGGTTGCAACGGACAGCCGAGGAGGAGCCCCTGGCCCGCAGGTGCCTGCAGCCGCAGAGCGGTCACAAAGTCGGCAGGTCACAGCGTCACGGTGCCACGTTTTCTCAGAATTGCTGGCTGATGAGAACTATGGAAGACAAGAGAATTACCGTGATTCAGAGTGAAACCCAGTTGTAATAATCACAAAACTGGCTGCAAACCACAGCCCTCACCTCTCCAACAGCTCTGTGAATTGGACCGGGGGCCCACCGAGGCTGCTCTGTCCTGGGGCTCAGCAGTGTGACAGCAGTGGCAGTCCCCGCTCCAGCCCCAGCAGGAGTGGCAGTCTAGAAGGCAGAGAGAAGACCTCGGGACCCTCCAGGGCAACGGGTCCCCTCCAAGCAGTATGTACAGCCTCTTGGGTGAGGAAGGTCAATGGGCATTGCTCAGTGAGACATCAGGCACTGGAAAGTAAATCAAAGGAAAAACCCAAAGCCATTCCATCGACAGAAGAACTGCTGCAGGGCCGCATGGCAGACGAGCATTTCACCTCGCTGCAGGACTATTGCAGGCTCCTCAGTCAACAGGAGGTGGTACGAGCCATGCCAGTGGTGACAGAGGAAGCTCAACCCCAGGGAAATGCGTTGAGGAGGGGCGGGGGAGCTTCCTCCACCAGCCTTGCTGCTGTCACAGCCATCGGCAAATGGTCATCACAGGACACCTTGCTGGCCATGTGCCCGGAGCACTGCTAGGAGGGCTGATCGTGCCTGCATGTCACACTGCAGCTGGTCTGGAGGAACATTCACTCTGTCCAAGGACAGCGAGCGAGCAGGTAATTCCTCCTGGCTATTTGCTGACCTGGTTATTTGAGCTCTGCAAAGCACTGGTGGTGGAGAAACTGAGAGGGCTGGAGCCTGTGTATTTTCAAAGGCTTATTTTGATACTGGCCACATTAGATGTGTTTTGGATGCTTAAGCGCTGCCTCAGCCTTTGCTAGATCTCTCAGTTGTCTGTTATGATCTACCCTTGTATCTTCTGGGCTCATAACTCATTCCTGTGTCCAAAGCACAGAGCTGCAGCAGGTATTGGCTGTAGCACATTCCCTTACCTCCCGAAGAGGTCTCCTGACATGATTCCTCAGCAGCATGATTTTCAAAGCTAGCCGTGACCCGCAGATGCATGTAGATGCTGCAGCACTGCCCTATGGTTCGCTCGCTCGGGATGCTTTCAAGCCCCGGGAACCTGCACCCGTGCAGCCATGTTCCCCTTGCAGGGAAAATCCAAAGACATCTCAGACCTCCCAGGTCTTTTCTGTCCATGAACAGTTGCACCTGGAATATACTCCTGCATTAACTTCTCCAAAGCAGGAGGGCAAACAGCAATATTGCCCTTAGATCCGGGGTGATAAAACCACCCACTAGACCAGATACAGCTCATCGCTCTATTTCATGTGGCTGCTGATCACATTTCTTGCCATGGCATTGGTGGGATTTTTTGTCTTGGAATTGTGGCAGATTGCTCTAATACTTCTGAGATGAAGACCAACTTTCATGATCCTTGAAAGGCAGCATGCAGACCCCAGTACTCTGATTCTTGCTGCAGACCACTAAATGCTACCACTGAGCACAGGACTCAATGGCAGCTAAAACTAATGAGAGATGTACTAATAATTGCTCTTATCGCTAATGAGAAGTGATGCAGAGACAGCTCAGGACTGAAGGAGAGGACAGCTGTCCTTGTGCTGAACATCTCCCAGAGCATTTTGAGCTGTGAGGATGCTGGCTGGCTTCTCCCGAGCACCACTGTAAGGGATCTGTATCAGATGGTTGTAACAGCTCACATAATTCCTAGCTGCAGTTGACCTGCTGCTGCCTGATGTGAGTCTGGCCCAGAACAGAGGCCCAAGCGTTTTCCCCTGCTGCCCTCCGTGAGCAGTCTTCCCTGCATGGGACCCAGTGAGAACCTGCGCTTTTCTCCTCCATAACTGATCAGGCTCATGTTCTGCTCCCTCCCCTTCCCACTAGGTACCCTAGAGCCAGCTCTGCTCTGCAGAGTCATCTCCGCGGTCTGGTGGTCTGGTAAAGGCCTGAACTATCTGCATTAATCACTGATTCAGCCAAGAGTCTAGCTTCTAAAAGGTTTAATCTTTTGCAGGAACTGTGCCTCTTAATACCCCTAAAATGAACCTCAGCAGCTGCAATATCACAGCTTATGAAAGCTTTCCACTTGTCCAGCTGTGTGTTTACATCCCGGTTTTGCTTTTGGGCATTTTGCTGAACATGTTGGCGCTGTGGGTATTCTGCTGCAGACTTGACAAATGGACAGAAACCAGAGTATACATGGTCAACTTGGCTGTGGCTGACTGCTTGCTGCTCTTTACTTTGCCTTTTAAAACTTTATCCCAGTTTCATCAGCTGAAGGTAGGTAGATGGTGCCTGGTTCTGGAAGGTGGCTATTTCATAAACCGCTTAATGAGCATCGGTATCGTCACTGTCGTAGCAGCTGATAGGTACCTTGCAATCAAGTACCCTTTGAAAGCCAAGGTGCTGAGGTCGCCACTGAAGGCAGCTTTTGCCTCTGGATTTCTTTGGATAGTCATCATCTGTGTGATGTCCCTTATTAAAAAGTTAGAGGACCGAGAACAAGATGAACTTTGCTTTGAAAAATCTTCAGTTAAGCCCTCAGTGGTCACACTGTGTGCTATTATTGTAGGGTTTTTCATACCATTGATCATCTTGAGTTATTGCTCCATACAAGTCATTGCAGAACTCGGGAGAAAGAAGAAGGAAAACTGTCGCGAGGGAAAGTTAATCAGGAAGGCCATCTACATAGTGTCTGCAAACATGGCTGTGTTCATCGTCTGCTTTTTACCTCTTTACCTCGGGCATCTCCTTCGCTTTTTAATGGACTCCATCAGCTCCAACTGCTCTGCAATACAGAGGGTTAATAATTTTGTTCACCTCGCCTCAGTCCTCGCAAACACGAACTGTTGCCTGGATGCTATTTGTTACTACTTTGTCAACAAGGAATTTCAGGAAGCATCTCCCAAGCTAGTGAAGTCCAAATCGGAAGCCAGTGAAGAAGCTGCAATTCAGCTCCCATGCGTAACACATTAGTGCAAAACACGTGCAGCACAGATTTTATATTTGCTATGTTCAAGTTCAGCTGGGACTCAATAGCAGGCTTTCACACTTTCTGCTAATGGGAAGGCTTCAGACACATGAAAATTAGCCCTGATTCAGACAACCACAGCAGTCCAGATCCTGATGTAATCAGATAGGTTGCCACTGGTAATTCTCTGCCTCATGCAAATTTGAGTAAAATGATAGCTTTCCCCTGCAAAAAAAGTCTTTCATTTGCCCAGAAAACCCAAAACAAGTACACCCAGTGGTAAAGAGGATTATTTTTTTGTCCCTCTCCCCCACCTTGGATCAGTTTTTATGCATCTGTAGCTGTGACAAAGAAACAGAGGTTATTCCAAATACCAAAAAAGAAAAAAAAGTCAAAGTGAAACCACTGCGGGAAAAGAAAGAAGGATGTCTTTGTAAGTCACAAACATCTTGTTTGTTAGTTGGTAATAATGCATAATCACAGTAGCAGAGGCAGATTTAGCCTGCTTTAGACAGCTTTACAGCACCATTCATACTACATAACAGTTACAAAATGGTCATCAATTGCAATACAAGGTCAGAAGAAATTGCAATTACTTGTGCTGGGGAAAAATTTACATCAAAAGTGTTTGAGTCAAATGCATTAAAACTACTATCCAAAGAGTTCGGGCAGGCAGCGGGAATAAGGACTCTGTATTAGGGGTCTATTCAACCTTATAATGTAAAGGACTGTCTAAAGAAAGCGGCAGCAAGCTGTTCCAAAGAAACCAACATAAATAAAGTCATGTTACTGGCACAGAGCTCAGTCTCGTAATGAGTTAAATGGAAAAGGTGGGAGATCTGGTGGTACGGGACCTGCTCTGCTGTCTGTCCCCAAGAAGGACAGCTCATCTCCCCGCTGTCCAAGCGAGGGGCAGAGGGTATGAGCTGCAATGGAGACTGGGATTTTCAAAAGCAGAGCGGTGCATGCCACCCTGTGATGCACTTACCTACTTAGCTGTTTGTGGGTAAAACCGGTAACTAGCCCCGGGCCACATGACCCTGGACAGGACATACCAGGCACACACCTCTGCTCACACCTCCCCACCCCAGGCTGGGCTTCCATCCGCCTGCGCACGCTGGGCCAAACCCTGCCGCCACATGAGCAGCCTTACAGCCCCCCCCCCCAGCTTGCCCTTTGCATCTCCTCCTCCTCAAGGCACATGCCAAAAGGAGGAAACTCCTCAAGGAGAGACCCTGCTGCAGACAGTCGTTGAGCAGAGCCCTCCATCCACCCGGGCAGTGGCTGTGCTGCTGCCCAGCAAAGCTCATGTCACTGGCACAAGACAGCAGCAAAGCCCTGACAGCTTCCCGAGGGGATGCAGGCTTCTCGCCATGCTTGCCAGAGATTCAGGTAGAAATGGGGATATCTGCTCTGTCATCACCAAAATCTGAAAGTGGGATCTCACCTTCGCTCACTGCACAACAGGGAGGGGGAGTAGGAGAGGCTCTGGCTGCAAAAAAGACCTTTTAAGGAGGTTGGTTTCTCCCCTTTTCCACCCATATATTTTCTTTGAGAAGATCAAAGCAGCAACGAACAGCGCTGTGCGTGCACAGACGGGTATCTCCTCCCAGCTCAGCCCAAGGTGTGACACGGCCCTGGCAGTGGTTTCACACGGCTCAGCCCGGTGTAGCGAGGCTCACACTTTGCCTTCCCCAGCCCTGCGTGCTGATGGGCCTCTCCTGCATCGCTGTAGTAACATACGTACCTTTGTGACTTGAATTTGATGGACTGCTCCCAAATAAGGCTAAACATACCTTTAAGATTTCCTCCCCAGTATGGGATTTGTGTGCTGAGAGCACAGTTATTTGAGAGATTACCTGACTGCCAGTGTGTTTTTCCTACACCTCCAGTCTCACCAACACGGGTGAGAGCTCTTCAGAAGTGAAAGCTCTGCACAAACCAAACTGCTATTTTAGGTGCGCAGGAAAAAAGAACTTTTCCTCCAGTAACTGCTAATTAAATGGGTGGCGGAGATACAAAGCTGCCTACAAACAAAGCATTTCTGAGCAGATTCTGCTAAACCGTCTCACTGTGAGTAACGCCCCTTCCTCTAGCAGCCATTTGCCCAGAAATACATAGCATGAATGCCGGGCCAAAAACAGCCAAACTTCCTCACCACAGAAACCTCACACCAAAGCCTCTGTACGGCCGTGAGTCCTCAGGTGCTTACTGAGGTTTGGAGAGGGAGGGAGCCTCCAAGGGGCTGTGAAGGAGACAGTTGGGCTGTGCCGGTGCAGGATGGCGCTGGGCAGGGAGCGCAGGGATGGTCCTCACTGCCACAGCCAGCCTCCGCAGCAGCTCTGAGCGGGACCAGTGCCACTCCTAATGACTGCCCAGGAGCAGTTGGTTAATGAGAGCGAAGAGGCAGGAGAGCATGTTTCACTCTCAGAAAAGAGGTGTGACAAACTATCCCTTTGATGCAGGACCAAAACCTCTGTTCTGCTTCATTTGAGCAGGGTCTACCCAAGTATAGGGCAGTCAGGCATTCGGACTTGCTGGGGCTGAAATATGCGGCACAAGGACCAAGAAACCTCCTCAGGCTCCCCAGCTAGAAAACTGGATTATGCTGTTCTGTCTACTCACTTTTTTTTTTTTTTTTGCTTTTTCCACCTGGAGCTTTTGGACTGATTTAGCAGGAGTGTCCTCTAAATTCATAACCCATCTGGCCAAGCTCTCCCACACTGTACAGAGAAGAACTAAGTGGGGAATTAAGCAGTGAGGAGGCAGCAGCAATCTACAGTAGCAGACACTTCTGGTGGGCTCAGCAACCTCCAGGGAACAAGGGGAATCCGAGCACTTGCCAACAAGACACCAATCCTTCCACCACTGCCTGGAAAGCAGACAGCCCCCACCCCACGCACAGACAGACTGTAACTGTCCAGGTGGAGCAGGCCTTGCCTGGCTTGCTTTGATCTTGCTGCAAAAACCTAGCTATCTCATCACATCCACCAAGCTTTCGAATATCTGCAACTTCACCTTCGTAGCATAGGACGCACTCTGTCTTTCAGACTTCCCAGATTTCTCTGGAGCCAAGTCTGGATAACATCAACCTCATGCTTTCCAAGTGATGAGGGTACAGGCGTGAGGAGAGCTGGAACGTACGCCTCGCAGGCTGGCCAGGGCAGGTATCTCCCACCATGCATGACCACATCCTGCCTTCATCAGGCCACGCTGCCCTCCCAGCAGTTGCAGGACACAGGTAGGCACAAACATCTTGCGCTGGCATCTCCTACATTATAGTAATTCTAATTCCATGAACTGATGACAGAGCTGGACACAGCCAGTTTGATACCCTTCACAAGCCCTGAATGGACTTGTTACAAAAACAGATCGCTTGAAAGCACAAGTGGAGCTGCTGCAGCACACTGGAGGTGGCTGCACAGGCAGGACACACACAGAGTGTAGGAAGACATCCAAACCTCCCTCTAACTTTCACGTTGTTGCTCACAGAGGCCTGGTAATGTCTCACACCAGTTTTCTTGCTTGGGGCTTTACATTTGCGGTTGCTGTCACATTTTAAATGAGCCCTGCTGCCAAGTACTGAACCAGGGCAGCTGACCGAAAAATGAGAGTTCAGCTGAATGTCAGGTGTGGGGGGAAAGTGTGAAAGCTGTCACCAAAAAACTGTGACATGCTTCAAAGATGCTTTCATCAAAGACAGAAAAAGAGGGCACTTCTGGGGAAGTGAAAATCAGGGTGGTTCATTATCGTTAGCTTGAGACAGAAGCACTCCTGTGTCTCTCAGTTTCTGAATGAAGGCTCACGAACATCACCAAGTCACTCCAACAGGATGAGCTGTCCAAGGTGGGTACTGCATGCGCCAGCCGGGAACAGCATCTGACACCATGCACTCCTTGTCCTCTAAGGTGCTAAAAGGCTGCAGCATCTGCAAGCCTGTCCATCAGAAACCCTGGCAGCAGTCTGCCAGGAGCTTTACTAACTTCAAAACTGCCGTTTCACTTCCGTCTGCTGACATTTTTCTACCAAGACGACCACTTCATACTTCTGCCTTTCTGGCCCTTGGCTTTCAAGCCAGGCTCCCCGCTTTGGTTCAGTAAAAATTTGGCACAGATATTTCAAGCCTAACTTTTATCAGCCTCAAAATTGCAAGAGCGAGTCTGTAGGTCTCTTGCCTTTGGTGGGTGCCACAGGCCACAGTCACTTGTTTAACCCTTGCCCTATGTTGCTGTGTAAAAATGGGCTCCAGAACCATCACGTTTCCACCAAAAGTCACGTTGCACCGACTAGGGACCGAAGGACCAGCTTTTCTCAGCGCCCCAGCAGAGACACTCTGCATCACGTCTCCACCACAGAGATGTCGCATCTCAGAAGGGCAGACACCATCACGCACACCCCACGTGGGTCACACAGCTCCTCCGTGTTGTCGCAACTGTTTCACGACCTGCCTAAGTTAACATGTTTACGCTTCTGCCTGTCACAAAGGTTATTCAATAATTTCTTCTGAGCAGAGCCCCAGGTGGCAGAAGGAAGGGGACTGTGGAATCTAATCTGGTTTCACAGCAGAGAGGCAGCAATGGACAATTGCTCGCCAGCCACCACAGGCAGGGCAGGGCAGGGCAGGCAGGTGGTCAGGAGTGATCTTGGGGCAGGAAGAAAGAGGTTCTTGTTTAAGCTATAATTTAATGGTAAATTAGCTCTTTCACTGCTGCTCACTTCCTTTCCTTGCTGTTATTCTGGTGAATGGAAGAACGTGGCTGATGTTCAATACCTTTCTACTCTCCCAATGGCAATTGAGTAATCATGAAGAATTAAGCCCTTTATTTTATCACTTTGAGGCTGCTTCTTTTCATGTTCTGGGCACCGACCATATCAGACTTGAGTGTCATTTAACATGTCCTTAGGGGCAGCCTCCAGTCACCCACAGTGCCACCCGGCGCCCAGGGGCCGGGGAGGCAAAGCAAGCTCTGTGCCTGGGAGGAGCGCACCCACCAGCTGTGGCCCTTCACCATCACTGGGATCTTTGCTCTCTGCCACTGCGGTTACACGTTTTCATCTCAAGTGACACAGGTATATTCACAGCGTTTTAGCAATTTTAGAGAGGGGGTGGTTTTTGGCTTCTGTTTTGTTTTTAAAGAAACAGAACTTTGAAAAATTTCAAAGGTGCAATAAAGTGTGCAATTTTAAAAGAGGTATCAGACTTTAATAATATGCCTGGAATTTTTCTCTTTTGCCAGCTGGATGGACCCAAATGGTGGATTTTGTCCCTTTGGGAAGAGCAGATGACACTTTCAGCAGGCAGAGACCAGCAAGGGGGAATCTCACCTCCTGCCTCCTGGAGGGATGGTGGTCTGCAGTGGTCCCAGCTCTGGAAGAAGGGACAGAGGAGCTCAGATACAACAGCACTGCTCCAGGTATGTATGTTTGGGGTTTTTTTGGTTTGTTTTAAGATTCTTCTGTTCTAACCTCTCACATCAGGGTCCTCAGAGCTATTTCAGTCCCAGCAAGGAGGTCTCAGTAGAGGCAGATGCTTGACCAACTTCCCCGCTAGGTAAAGCGCAATCTAGGAAATGGAGGCCCTGCCAAAAAGTTCCCATGGAGGCAATGCACTTCCCTGCATCCAGGTGCCCACCTCCTGCTGGGCTGCCCAGGGCAGGGCCACCCCAGCACCCACCTCCCTGGACACCCACTGCCTTCCCCCAGTGAAAGGAAAGTGGATCCCACCACCTGCCTGCCTGGGACAGGGATCCTAACCAGGCAGCATCCCCCACTGGTTTTCAAAAAAATAAAATGAAGTTTAAAAATAAAAAGAAAAGGCCTCCCATGGAGATGAGAGCATGGCAGAAAAAGCACTCTGTTTCAAAAAGGGTTCTCCCAGATTTTGCATTTACAAGCACACCCCAGGTTCACTCTGTGCTGCTGGTGACAATTTATCTACACGATCACTGTGAGGCAGATTTGAGGTGACAATACTGGAACCAGTTATGAAATCCAGCACATTTATGGTTTTTGATTAATTTACATTGGCTTTATTTTTTACCAGTGAACTCCAGGCTGATTTATTTCCACTGGTGTATTTCAACATTTTCCTCTTCCTCATAAACACACAAACCCTTACCCTAGTTTCTCTTGAAACATTTCCCTGTTTAACTTTTTAAATGTTTTATTTTTTTGGTAAAAGTGACCGAAGGAGGAACTGCTCTTCTGCTTTCAGATAAGGCTGTGTAAGCCAGATGCTAAAGAGCGTGCGTCACTTTTGTGCTTGGCCAAGTTTCTTCAAATTTCCAGCTGCACAAAAGCACAGCACGGCAGCTGGCATATACAGAAGAAAGAAATCACAAGAGCTTCTTTTTGTGCACTTAAAACCACCCCAAAAGGGCTGGCGAAAGCCCCAGTGGAGCGCAGGTTTCTGCTGGTGTCAAAGGAGCAATGGTGACACGCAGCTTTCTGGTGCAGTGCACACAGCTCCAACAAAACAACCCTTCTTTGCTCCATCGCTTTTGGCGGTGATGGTGCCGGTTTGCAAGCCCTGTCCCCAGTGCTGGGACTGACCTGTCCTCTCCCCCTGCGCAGTTTGCACCTGGATCTGCACTGGAGAACCTCTCCTCCATGGAGGGATTCTCAGGGAGCAATAGGAGTCTTTCAGGCCCCTCTGCAAGAAATGCCCTCCCTTGGCTCCAGAAAGTGTGCACATACCTCCTCCTCCAGACTCTCTGGCATGGGAAACCCCCACCCCAGCGCTACTCCCCATGCCCAGCCTGCCCCAGGATCCTGCTGCAGCTGGAAACTGCCTTTATGCCTTATATTGCTGTGACAGAGGAAAGAAACGGGGGTGTAAGACCCACGTGAAAATCTAGCTTTAGAAATTGTTGCATTAGCAATTACCCTTGCCAGAGAGTGAACTGTGCTGCACAGCTCTGCTTTCTTTTTACCTTTCAGAGGCCTTCCTTCCTCAGATGGCTCCGTCCTCAGCAAAACCCAGTGCTTGGCAGGATCACCCGACATCTCTGACTGTCCAACGTCACTGCAACATGTCACAAGCTGGACTGGCCTGCCTGCGAAGGCCACGCAGGATCCAGCTGTTCAGCAAAACCACCCGGCCTCCCCTGTCATCAGCTACAGAAACAACAGGTTTCCCCTCCCCTGGGAAAGGCTGGACATGACCAGGGTAAGGCAATGAAAGAGGACAGGCTACCACAGCCGGAGCTGGTGGGGAAGGTCCCATGCCTTCAGGGCTTCTTCCCTGCGATATCCCCAACCCAGCCTGAGGGTACCCAGCGCAGTTCTCAGTGAGGAAGCATGTGCACCACAAGAATTTCCATAAATGCAAGGAAAAGAGGGAAAGAAAAAAAAAAAAAAAGGAAAAAAACCAAACAAACCAAACCCAAAATAACACACAAAACCAAAAAAACTAACCGATCTACCTGTCATAGAAAAGGTGACTTGTGTGACAAATTCCTGGGTGTGCAGAGATGTGGCCACCAAACAGGGAGGAAAGAGGTGTGCCTTAGAAAACACACCGCTGCTTCCATCAGCCATTTGGGTTCATCCTTTCTGGATCTTGGGGATGGTTTTTTCCTTTTTTTATCATCATCTTCTCCTGTAAATGACTCCAAAAGCAGCTCAGCCTTTCCAGCAGTCATAGGGGCACATTCTGGTGGCCAGAGCTGGTTGCTGCCACTCTGAGTTATCCTGACCAGTGCCAAGCATCCAGCCCCAGTATGGGCCAGTCGTCCTTGCCCAGGGCATTTTTTGGTCTGTTATCAACTACAGCAAAAAATATCTGATAGAAAGCCAAACAAAAAAAAAACCCTAAAAACAAGCAAACAAACAAAAAACCCACAACAAAAAAAACCCTTTCTGCAAGAAGTACCCAACTCTTCTCTCTCTCTTTGGTATTGTCTCACTCACGCTCCTTTTCTGTTCCTTTTTTAAGAAAAACCGTTCCCAATCTAAAGCCAAGATGCAATGGTCAGAATATGTTTACTACAAAAAGGACCACCAAAGTCAGGGATCTTTCCAGGAGGCCTGGCTGCCCTGAGTACCTACCACCCCAGCGGTCAGACACATAGAGGTGTGGGCACACTGACAGCCTCAATCATCACAATGAATTTACGCCGGGCAGAATTTGAAACCACAGCATGAGGACCTTTTTGTAACTGTGAACTTGCAAAGTGCTGAGCTGTGCGAGCCCATTCCTTCCTGCAGCACCTTTTGCTGCCCAACCACCAGCTCCACTGATGCTGTAGAGTGTGGCACTGCTGTGAGCCAGGGGCATAATGAAGGATAAGCAGCAGGCTTGGCAAACAGCAATATGTTGGGGGAAGTGCATGCAAGTTAAAAACATACACTTTCTCTTATCAGCAAGGTCAATTCACGGATAAGAGCAGTAGGTGCCAGAGCTTTTCCTCAGGCCTGTAGTTACCCTCTTGCTAAATATATTTATAACCCACGCTGACGCAGGTGGTTTCATGAAAATCCAGTGCTTTTCTCTAAAAGCAGCACTTACTATTAATTCTGATGCAACCTCACCCACCTTTCCAGTGACGGCAAAGGCCAGTCTAACCCCTCCCAACAGGTGCCAATGCAGGGCCAGCGTGGTTTTGCAAGACCACTAATCACCCTTGGCTCAAGCAGGCACTGGGAAAGCTGGGACTGGGAAATCAGACTCTCCTGGTGCTCAGTGAAGCCCCTTCACTGTCACAGCTTAACAAAAGAGCCCACAACTGAAGAGAAGAAAGGCAGCCAAGAGAGAAAGGTGATTGGCTAATAGACCCCAACCAGCAATTCTCTTCCCCAAATGGAGCAATGATTATTCCAGGTCTGCTCCTCCAACCCACCCGTGCAGGAGTGACAAGCCCAGCAGGAGAAAGTCCCTAGACCGGAGGGCCAGGTCCCCTCTGCACCAGCATCCCTCGCTGACCCATTTTATTACCAAGCTCCATAGACAACTTGGCACCAACCTGCAAAATGCAGGAAGAACCTTCTTTCACCTTCCTCATCTAACCTTTTGCTTCTCCACCTTGTGCCAGAGTAGCCTGTCTCTGATCAACAAAGCCTACGCCATTAAATGATTTCTATAGCAGATCTGACTCAATAAATGACTTGTACCCTACATGTTAGTAACTTAGGGAAGGTCAACTAACCAGAAAGCTGTCAAAAAAAAAAAAAAGGAGGGAAGAAGAAAATATTTGAAGATTTTAAGACAACAGCTAAAGAAGTCTCCATGAATCATGCTCTATCTTTTCTAAAATCATGATTTGAGAAGAAACATTGTGAACACAACCCTCAGTCTCCGGTTGAAAAGTAAATAACACATCAGTCAGCGTAGAGAGAAAATACTCCCTTTTTCTGCTTTATTCCCTGTGCTGGTGACAAAAAGTAGCAGCATAACATAAAGGACATAAGAACAGAAAGCAAGTAAGCATCTAGGAGAGACACAATGATGGAGAAATGGCAGTGGCTGTGGCAGGCAGGAGAAAACAAAAACTTCTGCATACTTTTAGTTCCTGATGATTAAGCTTGTAAAACTAGAGAAATTAGGAATTCCCCATGACTAATATTTCTGAGCAGAGAGCATGGGTAGTTTACCATATATATTTTTTTGTATAAACTGCTTTATTTTCTTGAACTGCTGATTCTAAGATGTTCCACATGAACGACAAAGTTTATTAATATTCTGCAGATGGGACTTCCAGACTTAAAGTAGGCTTCTTTTTTTTTTTTTTTTTCCACAATACAGTGATTAATCTCTGTGCTCAGCTGCCTTTTCAAGTGTCTGAAGGAGTTATGTTCCCACGCTTCTCTCTGGGTCTTTTGAAGACAACTTCAGTCACTCGTAGCCAGATCTTCTTCCTTCGGCTCAGATTTAACTCTGCTGCACAGTATTAGCAATTTCTGCGAGTCTGAGCTCCCCTGTCAGTACAGAGCTCTTGTTTGTAGGCAGCCAGAGAAGCACAAGTGCACAAACTCACTGCCTCTCCCACGCACCATGAGGAAGAGAGTTGTGCATGGAAATCAGCCTCTCGCAGTACAGCTCACCTCCTCACAAGGTTTTTTCCAGTTGTAGTCAGGCTAGTAGGAAGCAGAAATCCAGCACACCCCATGCTGTCCCAGTCCTTGCTGCAGCTGCAATGCTGCCTATCTACAGCATCTGAGCCCAGAGAAGGCTGGATTTGCAGGGCCCTGGCACTACACCGCAAAGCTGGAAGACCATCCCTGCTGCGGCAGGCTTCCAGCCTGCCAAATACTTTCCCAGATCACTGCAGCCTGTAGTTTAGGAACATCCTAAACCAGAGATTGCTTCTTTATGTAAAATGGCCCACCAGGAGCTTTTCTGTCTTCCATGAGCACACAGGATCACTTTTTGTACCCGTAAAATTATTTTTAAAATTAAAAATCCAACCACACCGTCAACATCTAGCTTTCACAGTGTAGTCAGCACGTCCTTGTACCTGCCAGAGCCTGGTGCAGCATCGCATCAGGCAGAGCAAAAAGGAGCCAACTGCAGCCAGCGCCTACCAGGTAAATCCTGAGCTGGATACTGCTCTGAATGGAAAACATCTGCACCCACCTAGAGCTGCCAAAGCTAAAGATTGCTCTGAAACTCCAACAGGCCCAAGTTATGCTGTTATACCACAGGGCTGCACAGAAAGAGTCAAACCACTAGAGGGAAACCTGACCTCTGTCTGCAACAAACTCTCCCGCACCCCTGGGAGAGGAAGGGCAGAAGGTGGCCTTAGAAAGCAGGAAAAGGTGTTTGGGGCCAGACTTCCACTGGGCTGCCCGAGGGCAAGTCCCTGGGAACTTACACCTTTGCTCCGATGTCTAGAAAGACATTTAAAAACACTCATGCAACAGTACATCTAACACATCTGGAAGAGAAAAACCGCTGGAAAACGTATTTCCTAGATGCTTTTCCCCATCCTCCTTTAGCCAGTTTCTTCCCTCCCACAGGTGTTTATGCAGGTAGCCTGGGAGACCTCAGCTCACCTCAAAGCCAAGTAAATGGGATTTGGTAGCAGAAGGAAACCCAAGTTGGGGTTAAATGAAAGGGAGGGGGGGAAAGAAACATGGTTGTGAAGCAAACCATCCATCAGTATCAGTTTTGTTACTTTTGAAATGCATTCAGCTCCTCCGCAATGCCTTTACACTCATGCTCTCACTCTGCTCACTTCCATGGGCGAGGGAACGGCAGATTTAAGGTGGAATTGGAGAAATATCTGCACATCTGGCCAGTTGCCACTGTATATCTGGGTGCTCCAGAACAATCCCAATTGGAGGTTTAGGCTCAGTGAAATGATTTGCAAAGGAACTTTTTCTTCTGGCCTAGAAAATTTAAGCACAGCATCACATCTAAAGCCCCTTTTTGCAAAGGCCAAAATAGGTCACGCTTGGTGCATGCATATGAGGTAACCCTTGGGATCAGTGAGGAGTCCAAAAGCACAAGACTTCAAGGCAACAATGCAACAGAGCCTGGCCCCAGTGCACACAGCGGCCTGCGCCTGCCCGTAACCTAATGCAGCACGGCTCTCGGTTGAAAGCATTCGGGTGAGTTATTAAAGTCCCTTTTCCACAGCGTTGCACCTCCAGCCCTGAGGCTCCAGCAGCTCTCAGTGCTGTAAGCCAGTGACCGCCAGCTCCATCCACTTCTGCACCCCTCTCTTCCCAAACACTCACCCCAGCGCTAAGCCTGGCTCTCCCACACATTTGCCTAAGAGCTCTTGTGCCGACGACACTCCCTCATGTGGTCTAGGTCTGACGGTATAGTGAAGATGCTGCTCAAATGCTAGAAACACTAGATGAAGGGGCAACACTTAGAAGTAATGCTCTGACCACCGTTAATTTACTTGCAATGCAAGCAGCACACCCGGGCAAGCTCACATCATTAAATTTCAGTGCAACAGAGCAGAATCTCACAGTCCTTGTCATAAGTAATTCTCCTAAACAGTAGAAACAAGGCATTTCTTTTACTGTTAAGCAGATATCTTGTTTGTATCTATTTACTACATTCTTTTCCATGTTCCATAAAATAAACTGTGGACAACCGGGAGAAGAGTAAACTAGCCAACCATTAGTAGTAAGCCCCAGGTTTGTCATCTATATTACATGCAGCTGGATGGTATTTCTACCCTTTTTTTTTACAGCACTAGCAATTTTGGCAGCAGAATAACGTAAAAACATTTAGACATGGTTGAGTCAAATGATACAAAAGTATATACAAATGATCTACCTTCTTTTGCCAGACAAAGCTCCATGCAATGGATATTACCTTTTGTAATATCAGAATTAGCAGTGGAACTTGGAATACCCTTTAGCCAACTCCTGAAAATCATAACATGAAATAAGATACAAGCTTCCTTACCTCAATTTCCAGCCAATAACCCAAAAAGGACTGCTTCAGTGAAGCTTACTCTTGCCTACAGCTGACACATGACAAAGAAGCATCTGAAAAAAAAATGGCATTAATTCTTTTCACATTCTTTTTTGTCCCTTTTTTTATAGCTCTCTGTTGCTGGGTTTCTTTTTATAGAGTGCAATTATGTATGGGGGAAACTCCTGACTTTCAGTCAGCTGTGGCCACTGCTGAGATCAAGGAACAAATCTGTGCTAAATTAGGCATGGAGTAAAGCAACCTAGTGATTATACCACCTGGTAAAGGGCTACTGTCATCATGCAGAAAATAAGGACTCATACCAAGGTAAGAGTTTATGCCACTCTGGTATTACATTGATTTGTACTCAAAGTGTGCAATCAGTTAGGGTCTCCTCTGCCCCCCTCAATGCTAAGACACATACAGCTGTTACATTATCCAAGGTGATTTCTAATCACCTCAATCTTTTGCCTGTGAAAGCACATACTTGCACAAAAGGCAAAAAAAGACCACCTAATGAAAGACCAGCTCAAGTATTCCTATGTTATAACTAGCAGAATTTTGTCTAACCTGCTTTTAATAACACCTCACAGCAAGGGGTATTTCTAGTTTCATCTATCTTCAGCATTAGAAGGGTTTATTTTAATTTCCAGCTGCAGTGTAAATCCATTATTTATTTTCCCATCTGCAGTAGATATAGCAAACTATTTATTCCCTTCCCCTTCATAACTACCATTTATGTATTTGAAGACCTATTTTTGCTCTCCACACTTCAACATCTGTGCTCTAAATACACCCAGCTACTTCTGTGCTTCAGACATAGCTCACTATGTTTGCTTCCGTTTTCTAGGCTCTCTCTTGGATTGGGCTGGGTTTTTTTCTTTCTTTCTTTCATTTTTAAGAGAGGCACCCAAGACTGAATATAGTTCTTCTAAAGCCTTAACAATTGCATACCCCATAATAACGTTGACTTTTTTCTACAATAGCATAATCTTCCATTTCATTTCCAGTCATACTCCATTTGCAGTCTACTCTAAGCCCCAGACCCTCTTTTGCAGATCTGCAGCATGTCAGGCTCACCCATATCTCACGCTGGTGCTCGCAACTATTCCTATATGTGTGCAAAACTTTGCATATGTCTTTATGCCCCATTGAATTCTTTCTTTTCCAAACCATTTATCCAACTTGTCAACACCATTTGAAATACTAAATTTCACTTCCACTGTCTTGTAGACTCTCTCATTCCTGCAATGACTAATCATGTTGTAAATAGAGTTAAGTCTTAGGTTAGGAAGTTGCAAACAGAGAAAGTAATTTTCATAATGCTTCTAATAATATAGGGAAATATCATTCTAAAAGAGTATGTTCATAGAGTTATAAAAACTACATCCATTTGTTTTGTACCATTATGACTTATTCTAGTCCCTACTAGTAGACAGCCTACACAAAAATCTGGAAATATTACTGCTTTCTTGTGAAAACTTTATTTCATGTGCCAATTTCTTGACTATAAGTTGTCGGACATCTGTGAAAGGCAGGGTGAAGGTAAAGCCCCCTCCCACTGGCTGCAAAAGCCAGGCGCTTCTACCCACCACTGCGGGAGATCAGAGAGAGAGGACAGATGCTGCACCTCTACAAGCTGCGAGCTATGCAAACACAAGCAATACTGCTGCTGTGCTTCAGAATACCAAAGCTGAGAGGCAACATGGTTTTGGCTTTAAATTAACCTCGGTTTAAGAGTTTTTTGTTAAACAATGGGGAATGAGGGACATCACACAGAGACACAGTGTAATGTCACAGCCAGGCACCCTGGGGCTCCTTGGGTGGCTCCTATTTCACCCCACACCTGACAGCATAACTCTGTCAGGGCTAAAGTGATGACCAAATTGTGCCTTTATGTTTAATTAGTGACTGATTAACACATCCCCCAGGCGAAAACTGCCCTCTGCTGCTCAGCACCAGAGGAGGCCCTGAGCCCTCTCCCACCATGGCCCTGAGGAGGGCTCTGTGGGTGTCCATCACTCCGACCTTCTCTGGCAGCACTGCAGGCTGCAGCGTCATCCCATGGGAGCAGAGGGTCTGACCCCATCATCCCGTAGGCGCAGAGGGTCTGACCCTGAGAAGACCCCCCAGCACCCACTCGGGCAGAGTGGCGAAGGCCTGACTTATGATGGGACTCTGGTGGGCTGCAAGTCCCTGGCTCACTAGCTGAAGGCATCTGCAGGGAAGCTTTGCTCTTTCAAGCTGGGAGATGACCCTCAGGCTGTGGTCCGGGGTGTAATGGCGTGCCATTTGAGGAATACTGCAGATTTAAGGTGGAATTGGAGAAATATTTGCACATCTGGCCTGTTGCCACTGTATATCTGGGTGCTCCAGAACAATCCCAATTGGAGGTTTAGGCTCAGTGAAATGATTTTGAAATGATGCAAAGGAACTACTTCTTCTGGCCTAGAAAATTTAAGCACAGCATCACATCTAAAGCCCCGTTTTGCAAAGGCCAAAATAGGTCACGCTTGGTGCATGCATATGAGGTAACCCCTGGGATCAGTGAGGAGTCCAAAAGCACTAGACTTCAAGGCAACAATACAATTAAATCCCTACGTGATGACCTACCCTCACAAATTTCTCGGGCACCTCAGTACAAACCCTGTACAACTACCCTGGTCTTAACAATCACCCTTCCCACCCAATGCAGGAAGAAACGTGGTTTATTCAGAGCAGCCTGTAACAGCACAATAGGTTTTCAGTAGAGGCTTATGCACCCTTCATCCTACTCCAAAAAGATGAGGCAGTCCCTTAAGACAAGCGTGGTTTGTACCACAAAACCCAGAGGCAGTCCTTCTTGGAGAAAGCGAGCTGTCAGCATATGTTCAGGACCTTTATCTGACTCCTCGAAGGCCCCCATGCCCAGGACCCTGCAGCACAACAAAGTCCTACATAACGTACAGCAAGAGCCATCCCTGGGAGCAGCCACGTTGGTTTCTGGCCTCCGCACTTAACACGGGCCAACACACCTCTAGCTGGATGCAAAGTGATAAAAGCGCATTTTTAAAGTGCAGAACATCCTGCCTACCGCAGACAGACAGACACACACACGCTCACACCCCCCAACCCCTGGCAGGCAGGCTGGACCACTCTGGGTTCCAGATAATTGCTGGGTCTTTCAGAGGCTGTGTCCACAGAAACTCAAAAGTTGTCATCTCAGGCTGGTATTTCAGTAACCTGGTAAAGTTACTTGCCAAAACTTCTGTCTCCTAAGATTTTTTTTTAAATCTTAGCTTTTCTCTTTGTTCAAAAAAGTCTGCATCTGATTGTGTGATAGTTTCTGCCATTCTAGAATTAGTTAATTTGAGAGGTTTTCATCTGTTTGAGGTTTTTCACTTTCCTGCAGATTGCTCTCTTGATCCCTTTCATGTTACAAGGCTTTTCTATACAGACTATTTATAGGAATTCACCTGTGCTAAAGCGAAGGGACCTTTTCAGCATTCCAAATAAATCTCTAGCACTTGGTTTGAAGTGGAAAGCTAGAAGATTATCATTGTAAGTAGCATGATTATACTCAAATGAAGTGCAGTTTTATTTCTAAAGCCATCCATTCACTCTAACTTGTGTGTAAAGACACTTGGCTATGGCAGGCAGCCAGAACAAGGACAACCATATCGACTCAGCTAGACTACCATTACACCATCAGAAGGATATAAGTATCTAGCCACCGTTAGGCTCAAACACCACAACCTCTCTGCACACAAAGGAGGCTGAATTCCCACTCTCAGTGAAACAAGCCGAAGTGCCTTTCCCCTTTGGAGCCGGCTGGGCTAGCAGCACATTGCAGCATCCCCACCTTGCCCCTCCTTCTGCAGCATCCGAGAACCTGAGACCAAGACGCACCAGTTATATTATAAATAGTAATCATATGCTGATAGCAAGGGCAGATAACCTACATACTAAGAAGAAACAAGCTACAGCTGATTGAACTTACCTCCGTTACTGTCCTCTTCAGATGCCAGACTTGAGGATGGCCAACTCTCTTCAAGGCAGAGTCGCCTTCTGCACTGGAATAAATAAGGAAATTTACTCAGTTGCCCTTTCCAAGGAAGAACAGACAAAGCCATGTTTTCACAAAGAGACATTTTTTCAGCAGCATAAAACAGAGCTCTCTCTCTCAAAGGCTGGCTATGTTATTAAAATAAAAAGCAGTCGGCCAGGACAGATTAGGAGAGGTGAGAACAAAATAAAGCTCATAAAGTAAGTGTTCATGCAACCCACCTGTACAATGTAATGACTGTTATTAAGTCATTATGACATTGATACACACACAAATATATATTTTATATAGACACATATGGGGAGAGAGCACACCACACAGAGGAAAAGTCAAGTTCCACCTTGCTGCCTCTTGTCCCATTTACAGGCATAAACTACCCCAAGATGGCACTGTTGGGTAGCATTTCCTCTACCAGCACCGGCAACCACTCAGAACTAGGTTCTTGAAGTAATTGCAGGGATCACTGTACCATTTTCTTAAACTTTCTTTTTTTTCTTTCTTTTTTTTTTTTTTCCTGTCTGACTACCTCTCCCTGGGCACTTTCTACTACTCAGCAGCACTCACTGCATCTCCACGTTAAATAAGTCAGTGATTCAAGTTGGGACTTTGGTACCTTGGGATCTGTCAGGACACTTTATGGAAGCAGTGCGGTTGACAGCAATTCTCATACCCTCAGATCTAAGTGCTAAGATGAGGGGGGAGAGTCTGTACTGCCAAATGCACCCTGCCAGTAAACTTGGCTGTGATGGAGCAATTCGTGCTATAGTCTGCAGTAACCTCAAGAAAAACACCAAGTTAAGCAAACACGTGAGCCATGGACATGCTAACTGCCATCGCATAGGTGAGACAATACCAGTATAAGAAACAACCCCCAACTCACGTCACAAATAGCCTTGTCCCTTGGACAGCAACATTTATTTTGACCATACTGCGAGGGGCCAGAGCTGGTCTCACTTCTCTGCAATCCTTCAAGACATCTTGGATCAGCCTTATTAATGCACAGCTGAATACACACTGGTCTGAAAACAATAGAAAGGTAGTGGCAACTTGGTAATACATAAGAAAATGGGAAAGACCCAGAGTGCAAAGATGACACACATTAATTAAACAGGGCACATCTCAGATCTGGAAAATGTTACTTTTAGGCCAGCCTGTGATTTTCATTTGACTCTAATCCATTGCAGTTACAGGCTCCAGTGTGTACGGTTCCTGCCTAGAAATGCCAGTCCCTACACTGAGGAAAGATGGATGAGGAAAGGAAATGGAAAAAGGCAGTTTCCACAAAAGTCAGCTCTTTTTCAGTCCAAGCCATTCAACAGAAATGGATCTTTCAGAAAGCTGTAGCATTGAGAGTGCATAAACCCTGCAGATGAGGCAGCTCCTACCCCTTTGTGCAGGGCCGTCTGCTTGAAGGTTTAGGAATGACTGTGCAAGGCACAAGCGTGCAGTGCGGCTGCTGCTGCTTTCCTGCACTGGCGTCTCTCTGCACCAGACTGTAGTGATGGTTGTTGACTTTCATCAGACCAGATGGAAGATGGTGATGTCAACAGTGCTCAGGTAATACTCGGTATAATGAAAATGCAAAGGAAATAATTCTCATTATGTGTTCTGTTACCAAATGCAATGCAAAGGCTGAGAAAAAAGTGTTTTTCTAAGAAAAAAAAATAAATCTAGATACATTATTTATCACAGTATGTTATATGGTATAGATGGGTGAGCATAACATGACTCTCTGATCTGATCACTGCCTGTGTCAGGAAAAAGAATAGTGTGCAATAGCCACACGCTGCCAACTGGAGTGGTGAGACAGAGTGGAGAAATATCCTATTTCACTGCAATATGATGTTAAAACCCACAGGAGCCTGAGTGCTCAGGCCTGTCAAAGAGCTATGTGGTGTCCCTGCTCAGGTACCAGGTTTGTATCCACACGGCTGCTAACCATTAGTTCCTTTTACTAGATGATTGTGAAATTAGCTGGTGGTTTCATTTGAAACCTTAGTTTTGTGCACACCTACCATTTCCTTTGGTAGTGCCACTGCTCCATGAGCACAGCATCTTCATTAAACAAAAGCTTTTCTCTGTTTTAAGCAATCAACACAGCAGCCTCGCATTTTTCCCTTTCCAGGGGGCTCCTCAAAAGGTACAGTCTGTATATGTCCCATGGAAACACCTGTAAGAATTGCACACATCTTGGTGGATGGCAATTGTTGTGGGCTCTGTTTCACCAGTGCCAGCCCAGCTATGCCAAGCAACCACAAACCCTCTCAACTGGCCAGCTGGCACAGGTGGGGTGTGCTGGTGAACCTCATGGAGCAGACTGCAAAGCACATTTGTGCAGGAAGCTCTGTGTCTATTCTTACACAGTTTCACTAAAGCTCAGCTCGCAGCTTGACTGGCTGCTCCTTCCTACAAATACCTAAGAAAAGTTACAGCCTATCGGTATGTCCATGACCAGAATTGCTTTTGGCCAGACACAAGCTGCTCTGTCCCTGCCTCGGAGGAGGGATGGACTGGCCATGAAATGCATGTCCTCACTGGCACCTGGCTGACAATGGCCATGTCTAACCAACCCCTTTGGCTCTGAGAGATCAAATTGAACTATGGTGAATCAGATAAATTTCAGCTCAGCTGTAGACTGTGGGTATCTGAAGTTATGAAGGAGATTCCACCTTGCATACTTGGTGTCCTGGTGGTGAATTTCTGAATCAGACACAGCTGAAGATATTCTGTACCTTAAAATATTACTCCCATGGTTCTGCTCACTCAACCATATTAGCGTGAGACTGGCTGCTCACCAGACTGGCCAGTTCCTTTTCTCTCAACATACAACTCTAAGAAACCTTTGTAAGGTTTCTCAAATGTAGTAAGAAACAAATCTACACTCATAGCTGGCCAGCTCCCAGAACAACTGCACTTTTTGCTCTGTCCTGGGCTGCTTTTAAAGGTCTCTGCCTCGTCTTAGAGAGGCTGAATGTGTCCGTTCCCCATAAAATACAGCAGTTGCCAGGTTTCCTGACTTCCAGTTTTGCAGTCTCCTGCACTTGCTGCAAAAAAGTGGCTACATGAGAAAAACTCAACCCTCTAGCCATCCACAGTTCCCAACTGTGCAATTAAGATACCTTACTGTAAGCCAGGCTTTGATTAGTTATGAAGGTGAGGAAAAGAGTACTGAGCAACCCAAAGAGCACTAACGTGACGCGCAAGGCCCCCAGATAAAGAAAACAGTTTGTATTCCAACCCAAGTACAAACAACAATATCTAAGTCACCAATGAAAATTGAGCTTGTTCTTTAATTTACCTGTTCTTTAGACAGAAAGAGCATCAAGGTACATCTTCGGGTAGGTGACAGCATCACAAGCTCTTTGTGTAGTTCTCCTTTCCAGGAGTGTGCTGCTGCTCAGCTGGAGTTAGATGAAGTCCCCAGCATCTCCCCTCTTAAAAGAAGGAGGCCAGCCCCTTTTGTGGTATTAAGCTGTGGTAGCCTGCTCAGAACAAGACAACTTGCTAGCTTCACTCACTTTGGCCATCCAGTTTTTGAAACCTTTAAACACACACAAAAATATCAGAAGCCAGTCACAGCACAACACAGAAGACAACTTAGACTCAGGTCTGGGCTGATAAGCCTTCTGTTTCCCCACTGCATCCAGCACTCTTCACAAGAACAAAGACAGTTTTTCACTCAACCCCTGGCTCTCTACTGGGCAATGTCTTTTCCTGACTCTCTTTGCTCTGCATGATTAAGTCTTTTTATCAAAGATGATATTTTATAGCTGTCTGGGAGAACAACAAGTCACACATGCCTTCAGAGTGGCACAGAAACACATTGGACTCCACCTTTGAAACTTGATTCATTTGTGCTCGAGCATCCTAATTCTAGACCTGAGACCCAACTTATTCCATTCTGGCCATTAAGTACAAGCAAACACCTATTTTAGACATTTGTGAAAGCTGAACTGCAAAGCTGCTTTGATATATTTTCCACTAAAAAAGAAGAACAGCAGAATTCATGATGCTGTAATGCAAATGAATGTGGTTTTGCACTGTATGAACATGTTTCCTCTGAAACAGATTTTGATTCCTTGAAAATGGCAGTGCTGCCTGCTGTTGCCTGACTTAGGAACAGCAGCACTTACTGCACCTAGAGGATAAAAGATGGAGAAAGCTCACCAACCTCTACAAAAAACCCAAACAACCAACCCACCCACTCATCTTTGCCATAAGCGTTATAAATTTTTTGCTCATATACTTCTTTTTAGTTACTCAGAGTTTGGTTTAGGTTCTTCCAGCCCCGATTCATTTGCTAGCCAGAACGCAATATTGGGAGAAGGATAAGGTTGGTAAGATTGTTGTCTCTAGGCAGGGCAAACAATATACATCCAGCACATTTTAGTCGCTAATTAAAAAAAATAAACTGAAACAAAAAAAGCCCTTCTCCCTCCCGTTGAAAACCTCAGAACCATGCAGCTGCCTGGGCCCCTGGAATTCAGCAGTGCTGGGTGATAAAGGCACTGGGAGCAAGCAACAAAGGACTCTCTGAAATAATTCCTGCTGAGCATATGCATATATAGCACCTGGTGGGAGAAACTACAAAAGCAGTCACCAAAGACAGGGGCAAACAAGCTCTAATTTCTCAGACAATAACCTATTTGCAGGTGTGGGAGTGAGTCATTCATAACTTGCCCTCATTAAATATGCTCTACATAAAAGTTGTCCTAATTTAAACCAGCAAAAGGCCAGCCGGCAAAAGAACAACTTATACGCACACCAACAAATTACATTACCTACAAGCAAGGAACCCACACATATCACAAGCAAATTGCCAACTTAGCAAACACGCCGTTGATGTGTGCAGAAATGCTGACTTTCTGTTTAGCTCTGCTGCACCAAGTGATACTAAATGGGAAGTTCACAGAGCCACAAGGAATGAACCTAGTGCTGGGAGTGAAGGCAGCACAAAGTATTACAATTCATTTTTAAGCTAAGTCTGAAATATGCCTGAGGTGAGAGGATTAAAGAAGCAATCCCATTTCAGGGGCAACATGACGCAGAATAATTCATTCAAAGGTCACACATAATTGTAGGGTATTAGTTTTCTGCTAGTATTTTGTTGCACTCTTAGATTTCTTTTCGTGACTCCAGATTCATTACAGTCCATTGCTGAGACTTGTAGCTAGCCCACAACTCTGAGAAGACAGATGTTGAAAAGCCGTTGAAACCTCCCAATTCCATAACGTGTTTCCCAAATTATATGAATCATGTTGCCTTCATTTCCTCTGCCACGTGATTTTCTTATGAGGTTTACCCAAACTTTGTTTATGGGTTCTGCTTTTTTTTTTTTTCTTTTTTGCATCAAATCTCATATTTAGATGAGACAGGTAGAAAAAAATGTGTTAAGAAATTGCAAGTTTTTTCTTCTCCAAGTCCTATGGTGCAAATGCTGGTTCTACTTTTCCTCCAGGAAGTGCAGAATTTCCCCATAAAGACCAAATTACCTCCAAAGTCAGGTGACAATTTGAAAAACATCATTTAGAGCTTTTTTTTGGTCTGTATTTACTGCTGCAGCAAAGGGTTGCAGTGTGTACAGTAAAAAAGCAGTCCACAAGTCAGAAGAGTGGCTCTTAGCACTAGCAAGCAAGTTTCACACTTCAGCCAGAAGGGTTCCAGAGAGAAACTATTTGCAATTTCTTTACTGAGAGTGGTGAAGCATTGGAACAGGCTGCCCAGGGAAGTGGTGGAGTCACCATCCCTGGAGGTGTTCAAGGAACGTGTGGACGTGGCATTGTGGGACATGGTTTAGTGGGCATGGTGGTGTTGGGTTGATGGTTGGTCTTGATGATCTTACAGGTCTTTTCCAACCTTAATGATTCTGTGATTCTGTATGAAGTGTCCATATGACATACACAGATAAACCCCTACTTACAGTTTTATTCTTCTGCCAGTTTTATTGCTTGGAGATAAAATTACTATGTATGAGAATGTCACGTTGTCATCAAACATCATTTAACTTATTTTCTGTAAATTATGTCACTTTACGTAACCATGATCATCTCTTTGATGCCAGTCCCAACCAAGACGCAGCTGGCCAGGACCTGAGTTGATCAGCAGCTTTGTGTCCTTTGCTATGTCTCACCCCTGTCCGCTATCTCCTGAAGACCACAATACCCTCATATTCCTGCTGTTCACTCTTTGCAAGCACAATTACCTTTCCAAAAGGTGTACATTGCATGACACCTCCCAGAGCAGAGAAAGCGCTTCAGACTCCATCAGGAAAGTCCTATTGATGGAAAAGCCTTGAAAGCTCATTTCAAGAAAAGTGTGTCTTGGCTACTATATGACTCACATACACAGCACTAGTTTAGTCCTCCATATACCTCACTCCTCTCACCAATAAGCATTTGTTTGCTGACTTGCAGTTATGAATCAAACACCTGAACTGGCTAAAACTGGCACATGCCCTTTAAATAGCTTAACAGCTGCATGTGTGTAAGTAGCTGTATCTTTCAGAAGGATCTGAGTGCTACTGATCTCCAGTATGCAAATTGAGCAGAAACTGGGGGAAGAAACCCTATTTCTATGACAGCCTCTCCTACAACTTTCCACTTCCCCATCTCCCCTCCAGCTCAAGGAATAATTGAAAATTTGGAGGTAGCCACCACAAGCCCATAAAAGCTCTCAGCTGCTTCACACCAGGTAAAGTCCAGTCCAAAACGAACCCTGGCTTCAGAGACAAACTGTTCCCCACCCTACATTGACTACTGACTGGAAACAGCTGAGGATTCAAGTCTTTACACTCTTTCACCTTCACTTGTCTATATAAAGAAACAGAGAGCATGTTTTGAAATAGGGAAGAAAAAAAAAAAAAGAGAAGAAAAGAAGGATGTGGTTATGCCATTTAGTAAGAGTGCTGGTAGGGTATGGTCTGTAAGCAAATGCTCTCATGCTCTATAGAACAGCCTGGACTGAAGCAATGCTGCTGATCTGCTTGCTGATGTTCAGGTAAAGTAGTTCATACTTTAACTAACAACTTTTTTTTTTTCCCAATAATTTAATAGCAGCATTGATTGCAGAGCACTATTTTTAAGCTAGTTGGATGACTATTTTTTATAAAGATCAAACAGTAAGATCAAACATGTAGTGTTGCTTAGCTTAGAGCAGAAAGAAAGATTTCTGCTTTAGTGATAAACTTAAATGTATTCTGTTGCAATCAAAATACTTAGAATAAAATGATAAGAAATTATCCAACTACAGATTAAATATATGGCAGATGCAGGACTTAACTGCTCTTCATTGTGCTAAGCCATCTTACTCTTCTCCTGTGCATCCACAAGAGAATAATTTATATCTAACATGAATAATGTTCTAGAAAATAGACATAAACAAAGTCTGCTTCATAGCAGTAACATTACTTGGTTTGTATTGATTAGGAGGGTAATTACTGTAAATGCTATAAAAGTCCTTGCTGAAGCAGGGACCTGAATTTTCCTCATTCCTCTTTTGTAGTTTAGCTAGATTAAGAATGATTGGTGTCCTGTGTTCTGTCATCTGATTATAATTTCCTTACTATTAACGCTACACCTACACTTACAGTAAGTTATAGATTTTATGATGATGATGTTCCTGCTAATGAAGCTTTCATGGATAAGAACATCCTTAATCTGTCATCCCCAATCTGTGCTAACACACAGACTTTTGTGAATCCCAACTAGCTCGAATAGGAGCTACAAAGAGGAAACCATTCACGCATCCCACCGTGCCGCAAGGAACCTGGCGAAGCTAATACTGTAAAACCTTGCTGTTCCATTTTCTAGGTCAGCACACCTTTGCTGCTAGCTTAACCACAAGCTCCTGCTATCGGTAAACCCAATTAACTAGTCCATAGGAAGTGGAAAAGCCTCACTCAGTAGGAGAAATAGAGACCAAATGGAGCAGTGATGACATAGGGTCTGGACCAGCTAAGACACTCTCCCTCAGGTAGTGTTAATTACAGGCTTTTATGTTATCTTTTGGCTTCTAGAAGTTGTCTGAAACAATCCTAGAGCTGCAGGCGAATCATTTAGGAAACTCGTGGAGGACGGAGGAAATTTCTTCAGAAGACTGGAAAAGAGCAAACATGGTACCTGTCTCTTAAGAAGGTGGAAAAGAAGGAGTTGGGAAATGGTAGATCACTAAGCCTGGCTTCAGTATTTGGAAAAATATTGGAATCACCCACCAAAGAATCTGTTCGAAAGCAACCAGAAGACAAGACAGCGGTAAGTAACAATCTGCACAGATTCATCTGAGAATGACTGAAATAGAAGTAATTTGACTTTCTTCTGTGACACACTGACAGCACTGGGAGATGGGGTGTAGGAGGGGGAAACAGGCTTCAAACACTACCTCTAAAGAAATTCTCATAAGCAAACAGAGGAAACATGATCTGTATGAAGCTTCTATGTGACTATTGAGTACCCACTGAGATACTAATCAGTCTCTACCATACAGGAAAGATGTATTTGGTACAGTTCAGTATCTTCCAGATTCAGTATCATTAGTACTTTTATTAATAATTTGGAACATACAGTAAAGATGATGCTTTGAAATGACTGCAAGGTTATTTGTCAATGAAAATGAATCTTCAACTAATTTTGGGCAAACATATTACTCAGTGTGAACTGAGTTTGCAAACAATTCCCTCAGACTACTCAAGATGTGAAATATAAATTTGAGGAGGGGCAAAATGGTAAAAAAAAATATCAAGGTTTTGAGAATCAGGCACTCCATTTGAGTACTTGAAATTACCAGTTTAAAGGCTGCCTAACATTTTTTTGAAATTAACCATTTTCAGGAGTAATGCTATATGTAATTTTGTACTAATGAATTCTAAAGAAAAGGCATTCAGTGAAATAGAAACCCAGTAAGAGTAGAATCAAAACTCATACTTTTAAGAAATACCACAAGCAATTTTCTGATATTTTTATGTAGCACACAAAGTGCTGGATTAACAGGTGTTGTCACTCCCCCAAAATGTTTAATGTCATCTGATTTTTCCCCAGCTAAACGGATGCTCTTGGTCACAGGACACACATGCTCACACAACAGCTCAACACTCCGATTTCCTCTTACCTGTCTTGCCTTCAGGTGACAGCAGCATCTGCCTACAATAATCCTTTGTACACGTAACATCAGTGCATCTCCAACTTCAGTGGAATTATCTCACCTCTCATGTACCACAATCACATGATTTTCTAGCCAGCTGCCACACATTGCTGGCTCAAAGGGATTGACTCAATTTCAGATTTACTAACAAACCAAGGTTTTCTTTTTGTTCTCATTTCTGACAGATAAATCCACTGATAACAATCAGATTTCCTTTTGCTATTTCCTAAGTTCACAAACCTGCCACAGTCCCACTCATGCGGCGCAGTCCAGTTGTCTGGAAGCAGCAGTGGGATCTGGCCCCTGACCGACAGCACCTCCCCACAGGTCACACTCGCGCCTACAGTGGAGTCACTGGGGGAAACACTGCCAAGTAGTAGTCTCAGTGACTTTGTGCATCCCCCTAGAATCCTGCATCCAGCCTGTTTGTAGTCCTCATCAGCTTTCTTGCAACCATTTCCTCACCTACGTAACAGCCCTTGTTCTAATCCCCAGGTTTTCTAGTGCTATTTAGTTATTTCTAGTACACTTTACTGAAATGCGAGTGCCTTCGATCTTCAGCCTTTCCCTTATCTGAAAACGCAGGCACTTCATCAAAGAAGATAATGGTCTGGCAAGATCTGTCAAAGCCTTATTTAGTAGTTTTTCTTAAAAATCTGTACAACGCCTTGACTCAACAGTTACAGAATTGCTTTAGTCACATTTGACACTCTTTTCTTCAACAGATAGACTAGATTGATCCTTTTCCAGATACACTAATAACATACATACTTCGTAGCAATTACTGGGTTAGACCTTCAGCTTTACGTACTTCTTATTTCCGTAGTCTGAGCTGGAAAGAAACCGTTCTCCCTAATACAAGCATGTTAAGCTCTGAGTGCATTCTGTGTGCAGATACAGTTATTCCCATTATCACTCACTGATTCCAGTAAGTCATCCCGCCTCTGACCTCCAGCACAGTACCAACATCCCTATGAAAAGCAGAGGTATAATTTCAAGGCCATCTCCTCAGTTAATATTTAGCAGATCTACTTTTTCTCCATTCTCCTCTCTCTCTTTTTTTTATATTTTATTTTAGCCATGTAAACAAAAATCTTTCACTAATTGTTTTTTGATTTCTTTAGCAAAGTCCAGCTCCATTTGGTAGTGCTTATGAGCTACCTGTCACTTTTTGTCCTCCAAAGCAGAGATTCCCCTCTTGATCAAGTTCTTAAAACCTCTTCACTTACTCCTAACATTTCTTTCGAGCTACTTGGTTGGCTGAGCTGGACTGGAAACTTTAACTACCAATTTCTTCTCCTTCATTAGGATTTTTTGTGATTTTGATTTAAAGAGGTTATCAAAAAGCACTTTTAAGGCATAGTTTGTTAAAGCGTATGTCTATTTTTAAGAACGGTGATAACACTTTTTCCACACAAATTACACTTTTTTGAAGAACTGTATTATTAAGATGTCATGCCTTCCATTTGCTAATCTGTGCCAGATTATCTAAGATAATCAGTTAAAATTTAAAGTACTTGCAAACCCAAAATTTAACCAATGCTGAAAGTTAAACACAAGCTAGAAAATGTGCTTACTCAATTTGCACCTAGATAAAAGATCAGTCTTCTTAAGCTGACCTTCTGAAAAACTGCATCGGATACAAGCACTATAAGAAATTAAAATATCCATATAAATGCGGGTGTAGTAAAAGCACATCAGCAAAAGCCACATAGGGAATCACAAATATAAGAATAAAATCCCAGCTATCAGTTTGACCTGCTTTAATATGGAACAATAATTTCATTAACTTCTGTGTGGTGAAGGAACCAAACGTAAGTGTTATGGAAGTTTCAACAGATGTACAAGTTACTAGCAACAGCCAGTACACTTTAGAGTTTTTGAAAACATATGTTTGAATGGGTCAGTCTCTTCAATATCTGAATGGTGTTATCTTAAAGGGCAGGGCATGGTAGTCAGTGGATGCTGACTACCCGCCATTGAGAATCGGGGTCCTTTATAACAGATCAAGCGACTCAAATTGGAAAGAGAAAGCTCTGTGCTTGAAATGAGGATTCACTTTCAGTAATAGCCAAAGACTGATCAAGTGTACAGCTCAAAACCAAAAAAGCCCAGAGCTGTGTTTGATAGTATCTTGCTCTGATACATCAAGGCATTAACTGGGAGCCTTACACATATCCAACCTGTTCTCTCTGTCGTTTTAGGGAAGAAATGACCAACAGCAGCGGGGAATGCAATTTTACAGACATCGACAGCTTAGCAAAGGCCCTGCGGTTGGGGATCTCCATCCCCACCTTCATTCTTGGGCTGGTTCTCAATGCCCTGGCCCTCTGCGTGTTCTGCTGCTTTTGGAAGAAACAGACCAAAACCTCAGTTTACATGATCAATCTCGCACTTGCAGATGTCCTGCTACTTCTCTCGCTCCCGCTCAAGCTGTACTACTCTATCACAGAAGCACCCGGAATCCTGTGCTCATTCATAGAGTCTCTGTATTTCGTCAACACATACGGCAGTATCTTCATCATTGTCTGCATTACTGTCGACAGATATATCTGCATAAGGCACCCATTTGAAGGTCGAGCTAACCAATCCCCCAAATGGGCTATCTTGATTTGCTGTTTCATCTGGGCAGTAGCTTGGCTTTGCAGCAGCCCAATGTACGTGTTTCACAAGAAACATAATTTTAAATGCTTTTACAACATGTCAGAACAGGCGTGGAGCATCCCCCTCATTGTTTCTGTGGAAATCTTTGGATTTCTGATCCCGCTCGCAGTGATGGTTTTCTGCTCTGCCCAAAACATCTGGATTCTTCTGAATCACAAAAGTCAAGCTAAAAAGAAGGTAGAAGGTAGTGGCTCCTTACGAGTCATTATCATCAACCTCGTGGTGTTTTTGGTGTGCTTCACACCTGTCCACCTTGCGATCTGCCTACAGTGCCTGGTAAGACAGCACGTGATAGTGGACTGCAGTCAGAAACAAACCATCAGCCTCTTCATTCAGGTGTCAATGATATTAGCCAACCTGAACTGCTGCCTGGATGCCATCTTTTATTATTTTGCTGCAAAAGAATTTCGTGAGAAAACACACCTGAAAAAGGTTATTGAACTATGTCCTGTCTTTAAGCCTTGTGCCATATGATCGGACTGCCTGCGGTAGAAGAATGCCTCTTCCTCAGCTCCCACTTGCCTCACAGGACGCCGACAGCATTATCCCTGACATAGCAGTAGACTCACTTTGGCCATGGCAGGGAGGGTGCAGAAGGGAGAAGGACAATGTTTTTCCAGTGAATGTGAACCTGTTCCATATTTTTCTTCCCTTTAAACATGAAAGAGGAAAAAATTTGGAAAAAAGAACCAGCATTAGCAAAGTGACGGAGTGACACCAAAAGAAGCATTAGCCTTGACGGTACCTACTAAATGTGAAAGGCTTGCCAGAGGAAAACTACCCAGATCACTGGAATGCCACTTAAAATCAGCCTTTGTCATTGCTGCGCCCATTTTCCTTTTGCCAACATGATCAGAAAGTTGTTGCCAACAGCGCCAAACAGAAATAACTACTCAAAACCTTCTTTCTAACTTAGAAGGTATCTGAGAGTTAAAAGGCAGTATCCGGCCCACAGTCTGACTCTGCTCTTTCCTTCTGTAAATCTTACAGAAGGTCACTGTTGGAGCTCATTTGCTTTGAACAGCTTGGCCAGCCTCAGATAACAGTGAATCGTCCTCCTGTAAGCATTATACACTGGTCAGGGCTGCTACACAGGACAGCAGCCCTGCTCTTCCGTGGAGGACAGGCTGCCCAGTGTACAACCCCAACGGAGTATCTTGGGTACCAGCAATTCCTTGAGCAATAAACATTTATGATTTTCTTTGCTGAGGAATCAGCATGGGTTTCTCCTGCAATTTTAAAACTGTTTTTGCACATGAAAACCAAAAGAACCCCTTCAAATACGGCATTTAGTGAAAGACTGTATGTGATGAACTGTATTTCAACATCACTGTATTTCTATCAAAGATATAATATGACACATGTATGAAATTCTTCTGCCTGTCTTCTCACTCTTTCTTGGAGAAGGGGAATTAGGGAAGCAAGCCCTGTATCACAGAAAAGTAAGGAGCGCCTGTCTGATATATGCCTCGCTCACAGCTGGAAGACTGGACCAGCTCTGTCCACCTCATTCCTTTAAGAAGTCCTTCTAGCCTGTACTGTACACTTCACAAAATGTCTCTGGACATGTCTGAACCCTTCTCGGTCAGCACTTCTGGTATGTCACCACCCTTATACCGTTTGCAAGTTTAGCTCTGAGTCTAAACTAAAGGTTTCCTTGTTGCAATTTAAGCCTACCATTTCTTGTACCATTACGTTGGCATGGTTCATGCTCCTAGCCAGAAACACTTTCACATCAAGAAATCCATTTCTGTGCCTTTTAAAAACAGCTGTAAAAATGGTCTAAGATTGCTTGTAATCAAGTCTTCATTCTAGGGCAGATGTTCCCTTTATTCAAAATGTGAAAAGAAATTACCTTCTGTCTGGAGCAAATTAAAAATAAAGGGGGGCCAGTTTTGAAAATACAATGTGCTATCAGTTAATTCCCATAGAAATGATTGATTGTGCAAGTGGGCAGCTGCATATATCTAATACTGGGCCTAATGTACAAGTGTTTTAAAACTTGTTAGTACTAAAACTATGACAACAGCTGAGGCACGCAAAGGAGCTCAGCAGCAAAGAAAGGTTTTTATCATCATCTTTGCCATTATCTGCAGAGGGGCAAGACGAAGAGCTTTCCAAAACAGTAGGTTTTCAAAACATTATTTGCTACTGCCTCAATCATTCAGAAACTTGCAGCCTTTTCAATATGAGTTAATCTTTCTTTTTTGCACCTTTCACGTTACTTTGCATATGAAATATGTGTGAGAAAGAACACGTTCTACTAAATAAACTGTATATATGAAGTGTAGGATTTGAAAATACATTTTAATTCCCCAATCTGACAGCAGTGTATGATTCTTATCTACCTATTTCATCACAAACTTTTACCATTTTCTCCTTAAAACAGCTCCAAGACTTAGTTGGAGATTTTCCTTCCCAGGCACTACTTCAGGTTTATAACTATGGCAACCAAGAACAACTGAATAAACAGTAATAAACAGAAAAATTAAAACCAGGAAAGATGATCACACCCAGAAGTCTGGATAACTTCATAAATTTTCTGTGGAAACCCTCTCCACAAATTCTTGACAATCCCCCGCTAAGTCCCCTACAATCTCTCCTCCAAAATGCTCTGAGCTCTTGCTTTTATGATTAGCTGACCATCTGAAAATTTACGTTACCATCGATGCAATTTGTGACTCTGCAAAAATACAGCACTTTAAGGTACAAAGTATAACACTGGCCTTTTTAAGTTAAAGCTTTTCATGCAGACGCAATGGGTGATGATAGATGCACACCCTCTGCAAGCCTGTGCACAACACTAAACCAGTGGTACGGCTGAGATGGCAGAGCCTCACTCCAGAGGCCCTATAAACTCCAGGACAGGGGAGAAGAAGCCTCTTGAAGTACAACAAGGAGAAACTTAGAGTACCGCACCCACGGCAGGAAAACCCCGTGGGCCAGCACAGGCTGGGAAAGTAGGGCTGACATAGATGTCCTCCCAAAAGGACAACCGGGGGCACCGGGCTTGATACAAGCCAGTGGTACCCCCTCTGTGTAAATATGGCAAAATTGATACCAGGACTCACTAAAAATGGGGTCAGTGAAAAAAAAAAAAAAAAGACAGTTATTAACCTCCTCTACTTGAGCTGGTAAAGCTTCACTGGAATAGGATGTCCAGCTCTGGGCCTCCCAGTTCAAGAGAGATGGGGAGAAACCAAAGAGGTTCAAGCAGATGGTTTGCAGGATGGTTGGGAACAGGTCTGCAAGGAGAGGTTGAGGGAGCTGGACTAGTTTCATCCAGCATGCTGGAAGGCAGTGACAGAGATGCTGGAGCCAAGCGCTTCCCAGTAGTTCCCAACAACATAACATGGGATAATGACCCTTGGTTCAGGTTCAATATTGGGAAAAACTTCCTCACTAGGAGGGGCACGCAGCACTGGAAGGGGTTACCCAGAGAAGCTTTGTGATGCCCTCTCTCAGAGCTTTCCAAGACATAGCCAGACAAAGTCATGGCTGAGCTGATGTACTGTTGGAGAAGGAAACTGGCTCCAGAGCTCCCTTTCCACTACTCCGTGACTCTCAGCAAATGCAAGTTTGTTTATTTTTTTCTCCTCCAAGACAAAAAGCCACCTCTTAGTGCTGCTGATGCTATGGCACTGGTTGTCAATAGCTCTATTGCAAGCACAGCACAAGACTGAAGAAATGCACGAGCTGCCTAAAAACTACTAGGCAGCAGCAACTGTGACCCGTCGTACAGGGCTATGATATTTAAAGTCAGGACTAACGAAGCAGTACCTTTGTCTTCAACTCATTTATCACTAAGTACTTGGAAAAGATAATTTTCTAATATTCAAAGGAATAAGTGCACATATGCAGTAGGCAGAGAGGAAAACTGTGTAGGGACTCTCAAAGATCATTTTCTAATATTCAAAGGAATAAGTGCACATACGCAGTAGGCAGAGAGGAAAAGTGTGTAGGGACTCTCATACGCATGGGTGGGGAAGAAGTTTGATCTGCCAGGGCTAGGGAGACAGCATTCACTCATGCCATGCTCAGTCAGTGGTAGAGTCTCAGCACACTCAGGCAGGGAGAGACTTCCACTTACAGAAAGAAATCAATGTAATTTTCTCAGTGAAAGGAACAGAAGTCAGTTTATGAAAATCAGCTGTAATAATGGGGAGTGGTGGGATCCACTATGTACAACTGGTCTACAGACTCAGTCTGCTCATGTCATACATGGCAGCAAATTCAGAGCACAGAATCTGAAAGTTAAATTGGACTACTTTCTTCCCATTTATTACCACCAGTGCCACTTCTTTCTTGGCCAAAAGTGATTTTACATGTAAGTCCATTTCTCTAAATTTTGCCTGTTATATGAGAGCAGGCTGTCTAAGCATACTTGAAATTTCTGAAAGAAAGAAAGAGAAAGAAGGACGAGAGCCCAGCTGTGTTAGTTTTACAGGGCTATTACAATAGTCAAATCTTTAAGTACAAAAAGAGCAGATCTTTTGAGCAAGAAGGTGTCACTTCCAATTCATCGCTTTTCAAGATAAACTTATATTTAAAAAAATACGCTTAAATTCTGTCTTTGACCTGCAGCTAAGATTACAATTCTTTCTAAACCAGAATTTTACGTACAGACTCCTCTGTGAAATTTACTGTTAACTCTAGAGAATCTCCAGTTGGTTGTATTTTTATACCAAGACAAAAGCAATGAAAAACCTCATGCAGCTTGAGAAGGTGCACAACAATTTTGTTGATGAATAAAACTGAAAAGCATTTGATATTTTAAAAACAACAACAAAAGCCTTCCTGAGTCAATACACAAGTTCACAATTTCTATATTCAGACTGCACAACAGAAGAGGTTTCTTCTCTCTTGATGTTATTCTTAATACACAAGAAAAATGGTAGGAACCTGAATGTGAACGCCTCACATACCCAGGTCTCCTCCCAGGGACTCAGTTGTACTGTAAAGTCAAAGAAGCATCGTCCTAGTGGGGGGAAAAAAGAAAAAATAATAATCAAGTGCTAACCAAAACCACCCAAAATAATGCCTTTAAAAATCACATTTTCAGTTCTGCTCTCTTCTGTAAATTGAACAAAACCAGATGCAATTAACCACAGTCCTTAAAGAGCAGCTGTATTTAACCTTAATTTTTCTAAGGCTGTTTCAGGACACTCAAATGAGAATAGTCACAAAAAGCGATTTTGTTTTTATCCAGTCAAGCTTCTCTAGCTGGGCCAAACCCCACACGTCTTCACAACACAGGAGAGGGCTGGCTGCTCTCGAGGGCATTTTTATCAACGGCAGATTACTCCACCAACATCCTGCGATTAGCCTTTGTTCAATAGTGAATGTGATCCCCAAGCTGCATTTTGTAAACTCACGCAGCAATTGAAACACCGTAAAGCATAAAAGTAGTTTGGACAAAAGGAAAAAAACCAAAACCCACCCAATAAAAACTCAAAACCACACATGGTTTGTTCCCCAAACTCCTTCCCTGTCCCTTTGCCTCGTGGGTTATATCATCTTCCATTTCCCAGGCCTGCTTGGGCACTGAACTTCAGATCAGTGCCACTCTACTAACTTCTAATGCTATAGAAGTACCATCAGAATAATGCCAGACTATTTCAAAAGCAATATTGCCCCACAAGTCCCTTTGAAATAACATATCTAAATGATCTTTAACCAAAAAATTTATGTAAATTCAACTGGTTTAATAGCAAGTAGAGGATCTAATATGGAACTTCTTTTTATAGCCTTCATAAAACTGCTTTTATGATACTACATGATTTACCAGCTGGAAGGCACCTGAGGGAGGATCCAAGCCTAGATCAAAGCCCTGACAGTCTCCTGCCTTCTAGCAAGGGGCTGTGGTGATCATAGGTGGACACGCACCCTGCAGAGGCGGTCCAACATCATTTCATTATGATTAAATACATTAGTTAAAAAACATAAACCAGACAGTTTTTCCATCTGAGAATGATCAGCCACCGTTTCTTCCAAAGTTTTACTCTCAAAGAAAGCCTAATAAATGTCAGTCTAGCAGTTTATCATACCAAGTAATTTCAAGTGCTCAGAAATCTGCAAAGTGAGATGAGCAGCCACCTCACCGCCTAAGGCAGCCTCCAGATCACAAAATGAAGTTGAAATGGGTTTGAAGACTGAAACTGATCTTCAGGGAGATATCGTCCTAAACCTCACATCTTTCTGTGCTGCTCTAACCAATATCTCACTCAAAGGTTATTCTCCAACACCACAACTTAACCTGTCCAAAATGCACACAAACGAATGAAAGATAAACCGATGCTACTCAAAGATACAGACTTCTGCCTCGCTCATCAAAATGGTTTTGCAGGTTTTTTCCCCCTCACATTCAGAACATTTTCTACTTTAGACTAATTTCTTCCTGCAAGTCTTGGGCACGCTCTCCATCCTTCCACCCAAATGCAAGGAGAGGAGCTGAGGAGAGGTAGCATCCTTTGAGGAACTGGGGAGTCTAACAGGAGAAAACGGAGAGCGCAGACCCCACCAGCCCTGTGTACCAACCTCCCCAGCTGACTCTGGCAGCTTCCATGAGAGGCTGCAGGGACCTGCTCACCACCGGAGCGGCAAATGGCAGTGGCTCCGACAAACCCCTTATGGAGCCAGCAGGACAATGAGACCTTGGCTGTTGCACGCCAAAAGGGGACTTCAGCTTTCCCAAGGAGAACTGTCTTTATGAAGAGGGGCAGAAATGTGCTTGCCCTGAGCCAACTGAAAAGAAAACCGCCCATCTTTGTTATTTACACAACAGTACAAATGGGAAAGCTGGCTTGGTTAGATTTCAAAACAGCATGCTTGCTAAGCATGTAGAGAAACACAGAGACAAGCTAAACACACACTCTTTGCTCTGGCTGCTCTCCCCACACTGCCAAAACATGGAGCATGAAGAGAATAGCTCAAAGGCTCAGTTACCAAAAGGGGTAGCAGCTTCTTCTCTTACTCTCTAACCCGCCGTGTCTGTATGGGGGAAGGAAGGCCCAGAGGAAGAGGAAAAGAGGAAGCTGCAGCATGCAGTGGAAAGTGGTTATTGCAGGGGTGAGCTGAGCCCTGCTGCCATGGGAAGGATCTTCCTGGGCAGCCCAAGGTGGCTTCAGTCCAAAGATGGAAACCTGCTCCTGGAATAAAACTGCAGGAGGCACAGAAAGCCCCTTTGACGCCTCTTCCTGCCCAAGGCAAGATTTTTGTGCTCTGTGTGCATGCCTGCCCAGCACTCTCAAAAGTCATGCCCTTTGCCCCTACACCTCACATCACGGCTCCCACCTGGCCCTCGCACAGCAGACGGACCCTGCTTCCCCGTCAGGACGCGGCAGAGCCAGACTGGGCGCACCGTGTGGTGCCCATCTTGCTACCCAGCGGAGCTGGCGACTGTCACAGGGATGGATGCTGAGACAGATCTGCATAGGCTGGGGCTTCCTTCAGCTACCGTGACTGCTTTTGAAAACAGCTAAAACTACTTCTCCTGTAAAGGTGGGTGGGTGAGAGAAGAAAACAAAAACAATGACCTCCAATTTTTTTTAAAGTTAGGAAATATTAGTCTATGGAGAATATTAGGTGAGCGATCTTGTGCTGCTTCTAAACCCATAATTGAAATGAGTTTCTGTTGGCAAGAGAGCTATTTGCATTAGAATATCAACCCTAGGAGCTGCTTGCTACAAAATCTCACCATGTGATGAGCTTTTGCAGTTCTGCTAGCTCAGTATTAGCCACAAAGCTCCAGAGAGAGAAAACTTGCCCCTTCAGCACAAACATGTCAAGTTCACGCAATCAATCTTCTGTTTCTTTTTAATATCAGGCCCACACACAGACTAAAGCATACGTTAGCACTGAAGTACACCTTGCCAGACTAAGAATAGTTGCATTGATAGAATGTCTTTCATCTGAGGAAGTCAGAATGACTGAAGATGAGAGAGACAATCCTCCGCTGCACAGACTGCTCTCCGTCTAGTGCCGGAAACATGGGAAGCGAAAAGGGTGAACCAGACGGGAAGTAGCCAAGCAGCCAGTGTAACTTAGGTCCTGCGAGGTGATTCTATGTCCCTGGAGTGGCACAATTCATTGCCTTTGGCCTTGTCGGAAATTTTGCTCTCATTTATTTAACTTAAAATATCTATAAAATAAATGTTGGCAGCACTCACTGCAGCATACTGCATGATAGAGGGATCACCAGAGCCAAATTCATGCAGGAACCATGAATTTTTGATTTACTTAGTTTTTAAATCACTGCCATTTCTGCCTCGCCAACAGGTCAGAGGGATGGCACTGCATTCCCCAGCACCCATCGCTCCAAGGTGAGGACTCATCCTCCCAGGAGTGAACTCAGCCACCGCTGGACTGCACACACCCCAGTCCAACAGACCTGCAGTAAATCTGCTCTGGGGCACCAGGATGTCATCTGCGTGGTCTGATCTATACTGTCTGACACACTTCACTGCAAAAAAACCCTCACCCAGCATCTGGCACCTCCTCCACACCATGCCCGGTTGCTTTTATACACGCTGCCTGTCCTGAAGGTCACAGTGCTTACCCATTTAAACCATAGAGGCAGCGCCATGGGGAGGCAGGGCACACTTGCAGACCTTGTGGCAAGTCTCAAAGCTTGCCGGAGATGCAGGTGTTTTGAAGCAACCACGTCCTGCAACTTATCTCCTCACCCCTGCTCGCCACTTCCGCAAGTCCTCTATTAACCAGCGTTTTGGGCCCCAGCCCCGGACCCACATGCAGTGGCCAGCTTCCCGTGGGGCAAGGAGCGTCCCATAGACATGAGAGATCCTATCTCGGCTGACATACGCTGCCACCATGGCAGCCCGCTCGTGGCGTGCTCCACGGCACCCAGCTCGTGCCCAGAAGTGCTGCCAAGGGCTGGCTGCTCCTTGTAAGCCATTACATTTGTGGGAGGTTTGAAAAATCAGTTGTTCCCCCCACACACACACTTACTGAAGCACAACAGCTTCAAGGACAGGCAGATTTCCATGTTAAAAGAACTGCTTTTTTGTTCAGTTTTAAGGCCCTCGTCTACCACTTCCTTTTTCGTATTTCCTGAGACCTGGCAAACTACAGTTGTACGTGAAAGACATTGTTTCACAGTCAATCTTCATTCAGACCAAGTCTGCATTTACCTAGTTCAGTGCATGGGTAAAGTCTTGTTGCAGTTCTGGAAACTGCAAACAACAGCATTGATGCTTATGATCACCACATCAAGATCACAGACCAAAACCACTGTTCTCCTTTTAAAAAACATAGCTTTAAGTAAACACGTGAGACATTCCAATTAAAGCTAACATAGAGAGCAGAGAAAGGCTGTAGGTTGTCCGGCCATATGAGCAATATATATATTAGAAATATAAATATTTTATCTTTTGTACGATGTGCTGAAATGAAACTAAGGTTTCATTTTGGCCCCCCACAGCAGTGCCAGGGCTCAGTGTCACTTTTCAGTTTCCCAGAGGTGCTCTCAGCAGCTGTATTTCCTAGCTGCATTTTACCACACTGTAAATATGCCACACTGTCCCCTGCAAAACAACTGCTCCCCCCTCCTACCCTACTGTAGTGCCAAGTAAAGAAACCGAAAAGGCTCCCTCAACAGTCAGTGAAGAGCTTCTGGCATCTCCAGCGAGCAATTCAACTTTTTAACATCTGGATTGCCCTCAACAAGAACCAGTCTAGCCTCCCCAAGGACAGAGGGCTGCTAGGACATCTGGGCTCTCAGATCACATGTACTCGACATCTGTTAGATACCTGCATATCTGTATGCTGCAGATGAAACCATACAGCTGCTTATTAAGCATCTCTGCCACCCCAATCAACTCATTACTGAAAAAGATGCAGCCAATAATTACACCAAAAGCTATGTGAGCCCTGGAAAGGAGACCACACATGACTGCCTTGTAGGTTAGTAAGAGTTCAAACAGTCATTAGTATCTGTATTAAATCTACTAATTGCCTGCTTTTACTGGAAAAAATGAAGATTCTGGTGTTCTTCTGAAACCTTTGATCTGTTTATTTACTGAGTAAACATAACTACGATTCATCGCCCCTTTGCTCAAGTTTAGGTTGGCTGGGGACTTTTCCTCGGTATTTCCTAGAATCGTATCAATGCTTGTGGAATATGCCATTTCTTTTAAAAGATCCTAATACCTGGGCTTTGAACCTTTTACAGAACACTGCCTTTTCTCCACTCCTACACCAAGTCTTTTCCAAAGGGAAGTAATGCCAGTCCAGTGAAAGCAAGACTCACTCCCGGTGCCTACAGCAATTGAAAAAAAATGCTGAAACAGTGTAAAGTCATCAAAATAACCGCATCGAATTCTTGCACATCTCTGTCCCTCTTTTTCCACTGCACTGTATCTTCTTAAGCGTGCCCAGCACATTACAGTTCCAGTAAAATCAGAGAACTCTGCGTATCTACAGCTCTCTCCTCCTAACTTACTGAGATCATACTGCAAAGCAGGGCCCTGTGACACAATTGCCTTGAAACTATGGGAGATCACTTGACTGGTTAAAATACCAAAACCCACGCTGCAGCAAGTGTGATTTTTATTTTTATTTACGTAACACCAAGCACTAAGCTCAATAAAGACAGTAAAATTATTACAGAAAGTATCACCTTCAAAACCTGTTTCTCTTTAGGCTTTTGTAGTAGAAACACACAAGACATTCTGAGAACTAAATCTTTTTCTTAAAAGTAGACAGCATGATTCATTCTGAGTCACAAACTTCTCTAAATGAATCTAAATCACATTTGCCCAATTTACATAGCAAAACCTTCTGTTCTTTCTCCTGGTTTGACTTCCAGTGCTGGAAATTCAGCTTGGGGAATTCAGTTGGATCATTTCTTATTTATACATCCCTGTCAAACAAATTCTGTGCTGGCTAAACTTTGTAAAAGTCCATTTCACTGCTGTTTTCTGGCAACACACAAACATAAGAAGGGACCACAGCCGATGCTAGAGCCAGAGCCTCACCAGCAAGGATGCTGACAGCGTGTGAGAACAAGCACATGCTCCCTTTCTATGCTCATGCTGGAAAGCAAACGCCTGCTCTCTCTTACACCATTATTCATTTAGAGCACAGCCTAACGCTTCAAGTGTCATCACTTGCAGATTTCAGTCTAACTCAGTGGGAATTGCCCCTGTGTTGGCTCAATACTGCAGACAGGAGAAAAGAGAAGAAAAAAAGTCCTATCATGAAATAAAAATATTCTGGTATCTCCTAACGGCACCAAGTACCAGGTCTACTATGTACAAAAGGTGTTCAGGTTGATCTTCAGGATAGAATTCACTATCACCACCTTCGGCCTGACTCCAGCAAACCAACCAGTGAGAGTTCTCCCGTATGAAAAGCTGACAAGATTTAACATGTAATTTTTTAACAGGGAGCATACATCACGCTCTGTCTCCCAGCGCCCAGTAGGCGGGAAATAGCAAGGAGACATTTCCTTACTTTCAGCCTTTAGCTACATCTTGCCACCAGCCTTCTGCCCTTGAAACACCCTTGGCCACACAGCCACGGTTTGTTTTTTCTGTCTCCTGCTTTAAGCTGCTGCCTCTTGACTTTCTGCTGCATTCTTCCTACAATTCGACCCCTGTACAAATCAAGCGGTGTGACCAGATAAATCTTTCATCCTGTTTGCACACAGTCCACCCACTGATGGAAACGCTTTTCAATGCCAACACCAAATGTTTTTTAAAATTAATTAGAACTCAGTGTGGCTGACACCATCATCAATCCCTGTCAATGCCAGAGTTAGCATCTGCACCAGGGACTCACCATCATTAGTCTAGTCTTCAGGTCCCTGTTTTTTCGGTCATCACTAAAATAGAAACAGTCAGCTGTTCCCTCAGTTCATTTGACTGGAAGGTGGAGAGCGTACCCACAGCTTCAGTGAGATCTGTAAATGCCTAAAGATCAGAGATACATTAGCAGGAGGTGCCTGAGCTTCAAAATAATTTCAGTCTATTGTAATTTCTAAAGTCTTTTAAAAATAGTTGATTTTTTTTTTAAGTGGTTGTCTACAGGTTTGAGCTTTTTGCTTTTTCTTCCTGTAACTAAAACTCACGAACCAAAAGATTAGCCCAAAGATGTACAGACATCACCTACCAAGATCAAAGGTGTCACTCAGCTTTTTAACCTAGCTGGACATAAAGTCACAGCCCAATTTTAGGCATCATCATGAAACAGGTTGTTTCCTTTCTGGCAGGCTGTCAGGAGCAGTGGGGCAGCACCTGGGAGCATCAAGTGGCCATACCCTCCCCACAGGGTGCATCCTGCTGCACCTGTGCCAGGTGAGCAGAACGGGTGGCCGTGGGGAGCCAGGCTCAGCCTGAGCCCTGGTGCCCTGGCAGGTCTGCAGGGATACAGCCAGGCCAGGGCTGTGCCCAGCAGTCAGGGCAGCACCAGCAAAGCAGGAGGCTGCGTGCAAGTGTCCACCAACTCTGCCTCATGTTGCTCCTCCACAGCAGCCTGATTTTGGGTTACAGCTCGTCTCAGGCACCCGCTGCCAAGCCCCCTTTGAAGAAGAGGTTTGGAGAAGAGGAATAGGTTGCAGAGCCTCTTGGTGCGCTCAGGACCATGACAGTGATGCTCACAGCTGAGCCATGGTTCTTTTAAACATGCCTACTAGTGCATCACGTACAGGTGATGTCGTCCGTGACTCACCTCTGTGGCCAGAAACCTCTTTAACAGCAGGGTGTCATGAATCATAAGGTATAGAAATTTTTTCAAATTATTAAAGATTTCAACTCCACTCTTTTTCTGTGATGTGCTTGCATACTTCTATAACATAAGCACAGCCTGGAGAGCAGCACTGAAGTTGGGGCATGTTGAAAGCCGGTCCCTAAAGGACAGAGTGCATAATAACGCACTTGCTGCGTTGACAGCACACAGCTTCAAACCAATTCCTCTGCAAAGGTCAGTAAGTCAAAAAATACATCTATTATAAAACAATATAAATAAACCACTGTCTGTTCCCCATCACCACAGGCAGCTCAGCTACCAACACACACTGGCAGAAGGATCCCAAGAGCACTTTCAGTCTCTCAGCAAGTGCAGAGTTTCCTATGGGACAAATGCTGGGCTAGCTACGCGCTTCAACCAAAATTTCTTTCATTTTTTAAGTGGTTGTACCATCTAGAGTACCAAATACATCACAATCCTCCTCTAGGTCCTACGGTAATACCAATTACTCCAAATTTTAACATTCTGGGCAACATGTTTCAGTCCCTGAGCATGGCCTTGGCTGAAATACAAACCCTCTTCCATTCCCGAGCGCTGCACCTAAAATTTGGCTCCTTAACCTTACATTTCAGTTCTCAAAACCGGTTTGTGGCTCAGCTGCTTAAATTCAATAAAGGTCCTTACCAAACTTTCCCATTTTCTTGTCCTCTAACCTCCACCTAAAGTAGGAAATTATCCCCTGGGCCAGGGAAGAGAAAAGCCATCTCTCCAGCACCCGCGGTGCTCACCTGGAGCAGCCATCCCCCTCCTCCTGCCCCGCAGGCATCCTCTGCCTTCTTCCACCTTGTGTTGCCCATTCAGCAACCTGTCCACAGGGCTCTTTCCCCAGGCTTGATGCTTGCTAGAAAGCCTCAGCTGGGACTCTTCAGAGAATCTGCCCCAGATTTCCCTCATCAGTGAGAAAACACTGCTTTTTCCTGTACATTGAAAGGCGTGGGATTGAGTCACCTTTCTTCTCATTTCAGTGAGCTGGGAGACCTGAAGATCTTGTGTGATCCTGGGGGTGGGGAACATGGTGCTACATAAAAAGTGAAGAACTTAGGGGAATGAAATGACTGGTGTGCAACACGAACACAAAAACCCTGCCTGGGTTTCCTTCTTGCCGGGAGGTTTGCTGCACAGCACCCAGACCCTTCTCAATCACTCGCCCAGGTTTGCCTTCAGCAGCATGACACAGCCCGAGTGTCTCCTGTACCTTAGTATAGGAGACGGACCTATCTCAAACAAAATGAAACACCTTTAAATAACGAAAACACCTTAAAACACAGCCCTTTACCACAGGCAGAAAGATTTCTGAAGAGATAGCTTATCTCCAAGCTCAGCCCACCAGGAGGAAGGCGCAAAGTGGCAATATTCAGGGTCCCACAGAGCCAGCGCTGGGGCCCTGCCTGCTTTTCCTGCCCTTCTGTTGGGCTACTGGCCCTTGGAACACCTGCAAGCTGGAGGGGGGCTAAAGGCAAGTGGTGCTTCCTCCGTGCCCGCGCGCCACGGCAATGCACGACCTGGCTGTGAAAACTCAGCTGAAAGCAAAACAAAACCCAGCACTCACATTCGCTCTGCGGTTCCCGTATGTACAAAAAGAAGCGTCATGGTGTAACTAGCATCAAGTTAACAAATACAAATGGTTTTACAACAGTGTCACGTACCTCTTTTTTTTCCTAGCCTGCTGCTTTTGTATTGTTAGGACCAGGCTGTAAATTTCTGTCCTGCTGAGTAGCAGCTCCCTCTACCAGTGGTCACTTAGACATTGGTGTGGAAGGTGCTGTTGAGCAGAAGAGTGGCAAGCCACAATTATATAGCGCGTCCATCTGTTTGTGGGGGAATTACAATCAAATGCGTGGGTTTTCCTCCAAACATGTATCTTCTCCTCAATCCAGAATCATAAGCAAGAGTTCTCCTACACAGGAATGGTCAATATTTCTTAGTTTGATAAACCCAGTCAGGTTAAAAGAAGAAGAAAGCACAAAAAGTAGTTACTTTAGGATGGTTACTCTTTTTTCCTACTCGAGAGGAATAAATTTTAAACCACTAGTTTTAGTTCCAGGAAGAGATTTGGCTGAAATGTGGCAGGCTATGTACTTGCTATTAAACTGCAGTTTTAGAAGCTTGGACTCATCTTGATCTCAAATTTGATCTAACTTTTCACAAGTCTATGAGATACAGAAGGAATGCAAGAAACAATATTCTGGATCCTGGAACAATTTACTCAGAAGAACCAGGTGGTAACGCTGCAAAGCATGAACCAAGTGTCAGCTCCGCAAAAACTGAACTATAGTAGGAATATTAAAAAAAAAATCCTGTAGTTAAAGCTATTCTAACACTTTCTCCCCCTCCCCCCTTAATTCAGATCACAAGCCTGACTGCTAAATCAGCATCAAAGCTATAGCCCTAGTTAGTTTTGCTTCAGTGGTTGTGGTTATTTACAAAGAAATGCTCAAGGCCAGAGAAATTTTATGCTAAAATGTTTAAATACTTGACTTTAGAACTGCTTACCAGGAAAACAACAGGAAACGGATGTGGCCTGATAAATGCTTGTAACAACTTCATCACTGTTATATTTATTCATATGAATTTGATTTCACTAAGAATTAATAAGTGTGAGAAGTCTGAAGCATATGCATATCACTGTACAAAATTGGCAGTTAAATAAGCTCCATTTTCAGGCAGGAAGACAGACATTTTTAAACTCACAGCAAATGCTGTCTGCTAAAAGCCCTTTAAACTTTTCACTGAAGGCGCAGAAAAAAACCCAAAAGGCACAGAATGGTGCAGCCTCAGCCCCTGCATAAAAACCCCGGAGGAAAGGAAGAGATGGCCAGTGGAAAGAGAAGGGGGGAGATGGCAAGAAGGAGAGGGCAGGAGCAGGGGCTCTCCCTTCGTTCGGTTAAAACCCAGGTTGTGGTGCCATGTGGGCCCCTTTGTATAGGGACTACATATCTGACTCTGCATACATACTATAGCATATAGTTACATATAGATACAAAGGCTACCTTAGAGTACAGAACCTCTCCCTGCCCTAGTTCTGCAGGGCAGAAACACCCTGCACACACCTGCAGCGAGGACAGACGGAAAAACGTAAAGAAAGCATATAAGGACAAAAAATCCCTCATAATTTCAGCTGAATCCCTGTAAAAAGGCACAAAGGCCATCAAACCCCTTTCCTCTGTCTTTCCCTTCCATTGTGTCATGTCTCTCCCCACGAGTATGTGCAGACAGACAGCAAGCAGAGGCTCCATCACTCCTGATCAAAAACCACCACTTCCACAGTATAAAAAAGAAAAAAACAAAAAAAACCCCAAACCAAACCAAACAACCAACCCACATTCTATTAAATTGCATTTCTTCTTGTCTCAAAGCCAACAACTTAGTAGGATTCAATGGAACAATACAAAGATGCAAAACAATGGGTATTACGGGTATTAGGAAGAACCACTTCCCTTAGATCAGGTTATTTTACAGGTTATTTCTTGAGACAATGGTTGAACCTTTATCTCCCCAGACTCTGCAGTATGACGGGCTCAGAGGATTAAACATGCCATTTGCTGCGTGCTTTTCTGAACACACTTCTAAGTCTGACAGTTACATCCTGAATGTCGTTCAACAAATGCTTTTCTAAGGACAACGTGACAGCAAAACTATTCTGTACGTATTACCCCACAAACATGAATCCTCACACTTTCCTCATTTTAGAGGTAAACCAACACTGAGGGGTCTATTCACACTGTCAAACCATAGGGCTGCTAGTTGACCAGCTTCTTGAGGCATGTTGGTCCGCTGCTTTGGTTTACAACAAGCACTGGTGCCAGCCTGCAAGACAGGAACAAGCCAGCGACCACTGCTCAAACTGCCTTGCAAAGTCCTGGCCAACACGTGCGCCAGGGTCCCTGGGTCCTGTCCCAACCGTCCTGCAGAAGGGCCCCTCTCTGCCCCATCCCATGAGGAGCTCTCCTTCCATCAGCCTCGATGCCAGGCAATGGGAAGATGTCCACAAGGTCATCGGCAGCCAAGAGGGCAAACCACATCTTGGGGTGCATTCAACATAGTATAACCAACCGGTCAAAAGAGGTGATTATCCCACTGTATTCAGTGTTGGTGCGGCCTCACCTTGAATAGTGTGTGCAGTTCTGGGCCCTACAATTTAAGAAGGATGTGAAGGTCCTTGAATGTGTCCAGAGGAGGGCAACAAAGCTGGTGAAAGGGCTGGGAGGAATGTCCTACGAGGAGCACCTAAAGACTTTGGGTTTGCCTAGTTTGGAGAAAAGGAGGCTGAGGGGCGACCTCACTGTTCTCTGCAGCTTCCAGAGGAGGGGAAGCAGAGAGCAAGGTGCTGATCTCTACCTCCTGGTATCCAGTGATAGGTCATATGGGAATGGTTCAAAGCTGCGCCAGGGGAGGTTTAGACTGGACATTAGGAAGCATTTCTTTACTGAGAGGTTGGTCAAACACTGGAACAGGCTTGCTAGAGAGGTGGTCGACGCCCCAAGTCTGTCAGTGTGGAATTTCAGAGTTCCCTTTCTGCACTCAAATGTAGTTATTGCACAGTACCTCTCCTCAGGAGAGCAGCTCAGAAGCTAGCTCTTGCAAAGGTACCCAATGCCAAATGGTAACGACAAGGGACACAAAGCTATCAGAAGTTTTCCTCTTCCTCTGCCTTTCATCTGAACATGAAAGGAATGAGGGAATGGACTTCCTTCTGCATAAACTTCTCGCTGTTAACAACCAAAGCTCCAAAAATCAGCGCCTCAGAAAAAAAAAAAATACTGTATCAAAGGTAAGCAAATTACAAATGTGTGAAAAGGAAACAAAAATGTGCAGACTATTTTCCATGATTCAGAGACACGTGGGATGTCTCACGCATGTTTCACATAGAAGAAAGCAAATGCTTAACACCACTGCTTAACAGTAGTCTAAAAACCATCAGCAGCACTGCAATAGGCTTTAGCGTAATCAAAGTGGTGTTTCAGCACCTATGCCTGTCTTGAGAAAAATTGTGCTTGGCAAGGCGCGAAAAGAAGAAAGCCTTCTGCTAAATGCACAAGATACGCTTGGCCAAAGAAACCAACTATTTAGAAGTACAGATTCTTTCTCTAAGCTGTATCATCTTAAAAGGAATAATAATGGAAAAAGAAATTATGATCTATGAGGGCTCAGCAAATTTCCATAATTTAGGTGAATAAACGATAAGTGCTTCTGCACAAACACCATACCATGAACACACAACAGTGCAAGATCTGCTTGAAGGCCACCACTTCCCAAGTTCAGCTACAGAAAAAAGGAGGGAGAAAAAGATATTCTTCTCTTAATCCTTGCTGAAATCTGCACAGAGTATAACTGCAGAGACACTATGCTTTTATCACACATACACAGTCTCACCCTAACTAAAATGTTACTGAAATTAAATAGAAAGACTGAAAGATTCAAATGAATCACATATATATGGAAAATTACATTAAATACATGTTGCCATATTCTTGATTACTTCTTCTGCGTGTTACTACGTGGTTTCAACAAAGTTTCAACACTTACCTGCCGAGAATAGTTAATTCTGAATATGAAAGGGCAGACATACAAATTATTTCTGAAGAAGGACTTCTAGAAGGTGTGTGAATATCCAGACATGACTGGTGCAATGCTGTGTCTCCTGGGCTGCAGACAGGGAGCTGGGCCCTAGAAAGGAACAGTCTAAAAATAGTGTGTTGGCATTGGGAGGGAGGTGTCTGGATATGGGAAACCGAACTCCACTGCAGTTGTTTTGTATCACCTTTGAAAGTCCTTTTGCTTATCTCTGCTTCAATTCCCCACATGTAAAATGGAAAAGATAACAGACCCTACCTACACTACCAGATGACACCAGAACAGTTACATTTAGGAGAGGAGAGAAAACCTCAAACTTGACAGTGTCAAGCAGGCAAGCCTGCCATGGTTCATTGCAACGTCCTGTGTAGACACCCAAATCACCCTAGAAGTGGTCTGTTTAGGCACAGCAAACACCACACCTCATCAGCACAATGCTCGGCAGAGCTAATACTTAATAAACAGGTTGTAAGTTTAGTGAAGCACCAAACTGACATGTCCAACTATGCATACAACAAGAAGAGAGGGATTTTCATTAACAGCCAAATCCTCTGTGCACTCTACCTCTGGTGATAGCAAAGTTAAATCTTACTACTACGTTATGATATAATAAACGTATGCATTGCTGCTGGCCTGTTAACATTATATAGTAGACCATGAGTTGACGTTTGGCACAATAATGGTACATGCAGTTTACATAATTAAGTAATAGAGCAGAACACAGAGAAAGCAAAATGAATTTTAATTAAAAAAAATTTTTTTTAAGTTTCAATTTTTTTTCCCTAAATAAGTCTTTTGGAAATGTGTAATTTTGTAAAAATATTTCCTTTGAGGAATACGTTATCAATATAAATTCAGGGAAAAGTGTTGTTGCCAAATTCTCACTGCTGTCACTGCATTTCTAAATAATTCATCTCTTCATGCTAATTATCTAAACTCAGAGGTTTGCTGTCTTTCAATTTCTGCTACCTTAGGAAGACCGGAAACTGTGATTCAGCTGGCAATCTACCTGCTTTTTCTGTTGAGCAATTCTAACAAACAAGCGACCTCTACTAAACACTGGAAAATTTAAGTTGTAGTATCGCACAATTTGTTGTTTTGCTTGGTTTTTTTAAGAAATGTTCCTGAAGCAGCAGTTGTTAGGTAATACAGTTCATCAATATCCAACTGGCTCCCTAAAATACTAAAGATACAGGGATAAAACATTTTGGTATTTTCAGCATAAAGATGCTAGATTTGTCTGCTAAATAGACACGCGCATATCATGTTCAATGCATAGCATATATGTGGAAGGCCTTAGTAGAAAAACACTGTGGGATATGGGAAGAGGAAAGTCTAGAACCTAACTAAGAGAGCCTTTATGATCAAGCTTTCCTTATTTTCTACACTGCTTATTGCTGGAAGCACTGTCAACAATGGGAACGCAGTTTCTTAAGCTCTTCCCGTAAACATCCACTGCTGGCTTCAGTCAAAGACAGGATACCATATTAGACACACTTTTTCTCTTGCCTAAAATGACTCTTATGTTCTTCTTCAGTTAAGTATTTTCTCATAATGACATTCAATGAACTTCCCTCCCCACCACGAGGGCTGTCCTAAATATGCCTAACAAATTCTCACACACGCACGCTGTGCCATTACACAGACCCCAGAAACGAGGCAAGGAAAACTGACCTTTCCCATTAAGAAGAAATGGAGCCGTGAGCCATGTGGGGTCTGATCGAGACTCTCCTGGTCACCACGGGGTGCACCCCAGAAGGAGGCAGTTCCTCAGTCATACGAGCAGCCCAGTTGGCTCAAAATGTGTACGAGTGCCTTTTGGAAAGGAGGTCCAGTTATGCAGTTACTTTCCTAGACTTGTATGTGCACTTCAGCACTGCAAAAAATAAAATGAGATCTCCTTGATCATCTTCAGTAACTGATTTTTTTCCCACCTTGCAAAATTACAGCTGAAGTGCCTGTCTCATCATGCCGGGGGAGGGAGGGTGTCTTATGGTTTGGAGGTTTGTACGATCTGTTGGGAAACAATTGATTTATGAAAATGCTGTCTCAAGTCTTTCAAAGGTAACTATGAGTTGAAGCCCAGTGTAGCTAATGGTTTGAGTAGGAAAAAAAATATAAAAATACCTTTTAAGTGTCAAAATGACTCAGTCATTAGGCTGGAAAGATGCATATGCTGTGATGTGGTATGTACGGCCCTCAGCCGCGGTGTGCAAGACCCGCTTGAACACCTGCTCTGTGGAGTCGGAGAATAACTAGAAGTGCAATAACTGCAACACAAGAGACAGATCTCCACCAAGTTGTTGCTGTTGGTGCTGCAGCTTGAGAGTTAGCAAAATAAGGACATAGGGGAATTGCCTGGGCCTTAGATCAGAATGCAGTAGAAGATTTGGGGAAAAGAGTTTCTTTTCCTTTGGGTTTATTCACATTTCACCAGTCTCAGAGCACTGACACAGAAAATACCTACCCTGCAGACCTGGCCTCAGGAGTCCCATGGGAGCATCCTCAGATGATTTCTCTGTGGAAACTGAGACATGCTTCTCAACAAATACTAGATCACTTCAAAACTAAACATGTCAGGGCTCAAAGAGAGAAATCAGCTCACCTGCTCTCCCAAGCAGCAGATTTAGCTCCTCCAGCGTTGAAAGGACCCTTCTCCACTGGGACACTCTTGGCTCTGGTGCACAGCCAACATTTGCTGGTGCCTCCCTCAAGCTGTAGGGTCCTTCCAGAGGGCACTAAACACCAGTGAGAAGGCCATCACTTGGGGTCAGACGTCTGTACCAGCACAGCAGCTTTCTGGCCCTGGCCTCTCAGCCTCACCAGCAACACGTAGGCAGCACTTAGGGCCACTTCCTCTGCAGAAAAGCTCCATTTCGGCCGTTTCCGTGCTTTGGCCCTCTCTGCCCATGACTATCAGAGCTTTTAGCTCTCCGTTTCTCATCACTCCTGGGATGTTCACCGTGTGGATGGTGGAGCAAACACAGAGGCCGGTGAAGACAAGGAGTCTAGTGCTCAGCTGGTGGAGGCAAGTTGAGGGATAAGCTGTCTGAACGACAGGATAAGCTGTTCCTCCTGGTGATCAACCACAGACAGAGACATCATAGGGCTGAAGCCATGTTTCTCATTTCCCCTGTAGCCACGAGATGGAGCAACTCAATAACAAACGGCTCTGCATAGCCACCGGATTTGGGTGATGGGACATTTCATCCCAGTTCTGGCTCACCCCGAGGCTGCAGGCAGCCCTGGTGGGATGCTACAATAGCCCAAGATGAGTACGTGGCCCATGCAGGCAGGAGCAAGCTCCAATAGCCTCCCGGCCCATGTCCCAGGTGGCTTGCAGGGAGAGGTTGGTGTTCCTAGGTGCCACCCAGCAAGGCCTCATAGCAGTCCAGGGAGCTCAGACATGCTCTCAGCCCCCCATGGCAACCCGAACCAAGCACACTCTAGCAGTAAAAGTTTCTCTGGGACCATCCCAAGGCTCCACATGTTGCTGTTATGGCCTCTGCTGCCCAACCTCCTGCTGCTTTCTTCTGGCTGGCTTCCAAAGCCTCCTCCCCAGCACAGAGCTAGAGCAGGCCTTCAAAGATGAGAAAATCCAGGGGCCTGGGGACATGGTAGGACAGGGGGAGGTGAATGAAACTGAAAAGTGGAGAAGACTTGAAGAGCATCTGGGAGAAATCAAGGAAGAAAGCAAGGGGATCACAGCAGTGGATGCTCTCCCTTCTCAAGCAAAGCAAATATTTTTCTCACTGGTTAGACTCTGATTTAGATCAAGAAAAAAACCACCATGCCTCCACTGCACAACCCTTTGCGGTGCAATAATTACTGATTTAGCCAGGAAGGATGTCAGCAGCAGCAGCCCCATACTGATGCTCTTCCTAAGACCCAGGACCAACAACTGAAGAGCCAAGACCATGGCGCTGCTGTCAGTGGTGCCATCCAGTGTCAGGGCACAGCAATGGACCAGCAGTGTCTTGGGATGGCTGGCACAGCCTGGCACTGCAAGGAGAAGGTTGACCCCAAGGACAAGCACAGGGAATCAGCAGAGCTTCACTGGTTGCCACCCAGGGATGCATGCACAGCCTGAAGAGGAGGTCTATGTGGCAGCGGTGATATGGCAAAGTCCTCAATACTAGCAAAAAAATGCACGTGAAACAGCTCTTTTGTCATGAAAAAGGAACAAGATGATGCATTCAGCATCTGAAATCGCACGAAGCAGCAGGTGCTTTGCATGCTGGTGGCATGGGTGACATGCACAGAGGCACCAAGGACAGAGCACAGTTTGCAGGGTGCAGCTCTCTTCTCCCCCGTCTGCAAGAAAAGGGACAGCACACTTGGTCTTGAGGACTTAGTGTAAGTCACGTCCCATTATCACAGAGTAGGTCCTGCGGCAAGAAAAGAAAAGTACCTTGGCTGCCCACAGCTTCCTCACCCCTGCATCACAAGTTAAGTTATGAATCAACAGTCTGAGAGTCCTTCACGGACTATTCCAGCTTTTCCATTATGCTACTCACTCAGTTTCATTTTCCTCTCACTATCAGCCCTCAGCATCATCCTTTTTTACCCTTGTGATTTTGAAGGGAGAGGAGCCTTCACATCTTGTCCCAAGCACATTTGTACCCCCAGCATGCCTTCCTGGCCATTTCTCCTCAGATCCCTCCCTAAAAAACTCACAAGGATGTTTGCTGGAAAAAAAAGCAGACCAACCGCTGGTGGTGGCTAGACTGTGACATGCCAACCCTGCCACTGCTCCCCTTTCCAAAGCGTGTTTCTCTAGACGTGTAGCCACACAGGGCACTGTGCAGCAAGCGCACCCAGGGAGGCACGCTTCTGGGCAGGTGGGCAGCGCTCAGGTGGCATGAGAATATGAGTATCAAAGAGAAAATGAGAGAGAAGAGAAAGCTCCAAGGGTGTGAGGGGAAAACCTTGAATGGGGAAGAGAGAGAATCTGCTCCGAGCATTGGTGTCAGAACTGGGATGTGCAAACCCCAAACCAGGGCAGGAGCACAGAGAGCACACGGGCAGCTGGGCTTATGTCCTGCGCTCACGGCAGCCTCGGTTCCCACCACCCAGGCTGCCTCAGGCCCCAAATGCCTTTTCATGGTAGTCATGCCTGCCTGTGTTGTGTGGGAGTTTTTGTTGATATCGAAAAGGCAGTCACGGTCACAAGACCATCACTGGATACACAGAACTGAAACCTAGCTGAGGAATGCAATGAGGTATTGTTCACTCAGACCTTCTATCATGTTTTTTCCCCTTGGTGGTGTTTCTTTTTTGCCTTAAGTAGAGTAATTTCAATTAAAATACCATGGGGAAACTCCAAGTACTATTTTTTTCTCTCATCTCCTATCCGCCATCTCTCTCACAGATGTACAGTTTGAATTCAGCCAATGTAATCCTCAGTTTTGATACTTAAGGGGTATGCAGAGGACCAAGCAAAACTACCCCTCTGGCCTTTCTTTCCCCCTTTGATAAGAAAATTGCAAACACGCATACAACAGGGGAGAAAAAAAAAAAAAAAAAAATCTTTTTTTCCCTTTCCCCCTGGACCAAATCAGTGCCTGACACTTCCCATGGGTAGATTCCCTGCTCCCTAGGAGTAAACACAGATTTAAGAGTAACCCTTGCCTTTTTTTAAAATACCAACTTGAAAAGAACATATCAGATCACCACTGAAAAAATCAATGATCTCTTTTTCCTTTTTGGTATCATGAAAAGTAAAGGAAACAATGACAGTGATAGCTCAGGATTTAGCTTAAAGCACATTTTGACAGCTAACACTCAACCCACAGATGTTACATACAATGAATAAAATCATGTCTTGTAGAAAAAAAAAAATCAGAGAAAGGTCTATAGGGCCAGAATTTCCTTCTCTGTTACTGGAGACTGTTTTGAATGTGTGACTCACAGAGACGCTAGCCCCACAAAGCCATGTATTTACATCCTTAAATGAGCTCTGTGTGACATACTATGTACATAGTGCGTGTATGCAGATACAGCGTGGGGAGACCGATGTTGTAATGGACATATGTGATGAAACAAAAAGCAGCAGCACTTCGTGCTTTCTGACATCCTGACAAGCAGTTACTTTGCATGCAGCTCACTCCACCACCTTAAAAGAAAACACAAGACTTGAGAATTACACAAGCTGAGGAGAAAAAGTCAACAACCGGAGCTAGAGACAGCCCAAAGGTAAGATGACAAAAAAGAATATTTCATTGTAGTGAAACCTTGCCTTAAAAGCTTTCTTCTTGCTACAAGATCTGAAAAGTAAGTATATTTTACATAACTTGTTTTGCTTATAGCATATCTACATAGTATTTTTTTAAGAATGAGCAGAGCTACCCTTTGCATTTATGCTTTAAATAATATTTTTTTCTGTTTTGTTTATAAATCTACACAACAGACTCTAGTCTAAAATTACTTTTTATCATAACTAGATTTTTCTCAGGTGAAAATCTTGATAAGAAGCTGAGATTTTATTTCTCCAGATCCAGAATTTCCTAGACACACTATAAAACAAACAAAAAAAAGGACTGGGAAAAAAAAAAAGGGAAAAAAAAAAAAGGACTAATGAAATCTCCTACAGAGGCAATGAAGTAAAGAACTTTGTCAATATTTATTACTTTTCAGTAATTCCTTAATTAGCTTTTCATCCCTTTGGCTCTCAGTAATGCGTTCCCTCCCAGCGTTAGACTCACAGTGCTTCACTCCACGAAGGGGACTCTGCAGGAGAGCAGCACATTGCTGAGCCTAGGCCACCCTCTTGTACCGGGCAGTATCTCTGCCCAGGTCACCAATGTAACCCCTCGTCTGCCACGGGCCACCTAAATCCAGAGGTTCAGGGACCCAACCCAGCTCCCAGCAAACTCCCCAGCCCAGTGGCTGCGGGAGGGTTTGACTACCGGGCAGTGAGCAACTTCCAGCCTAACAAGGGGTGCTTCTCCCCTCCAGCCACTCAGATCCCCAAGCGCTTCACAAACTCAGCCTTTCCTGTCCTTTTTTATTTGGTCAAGGGAATTTCATTATTTCCCCTCAGAATTCTCTCGGTCCCTCACAGACGGCAGCAGAGCGGGTGCTGCTGACAGGATTGCTGCCCCACTGAGCCACGTCCCCCCATGCCTTACGGAGAGCTGTGCTGGAGAGTGGAAGGTGCTGGAGGTGGAAGGAGAGAGGCTGTTAAGTGCTTTACGCAGCCAGCAGCACTGCCTGCTGCGGGGACCTGAATAAAACCTGTACCTGCTACAGCAGGGCAGAAGCTGCAGTTGGATCCCTGCCCCTGCCCCTGTCAGAGGTATGCTCTCCTGCACCCACAGCCCTGCCAGCACCCCCAGCCCTGCCAGCACCCCGTTCTCCTCACCCGGCTGGGTTTCTGGAGCTGGTTTTCTCACTGCTGGAATGTAAACTAGTAACTTACAGAATCATCTATCTGGCATCAGTGTGCCCTTAAGGAGCAAACAGCCAACCTGCTCTTGCTTCCTACCAATAATTGTTATTTTTTAAGTAAGAAATAAGTTTCCTTTTTGCTGATCCTGATCTCTCTCAAACCACAGCATGGGAGAGCTTACCTCTGAAACACTGGGGGACTGACTTGATCTGCAGAACAGGAACTTTTACTGCATAGTTGACAACCAGTTGGCAAATCTGAAATGAAAACAGCATCGGGATCAGTAACTCGTGTAGCAAAGGCACTAGGTCGAAGCAGTAACAATTACAGAACGGCAAACGAAAGTAATTTCTGGGCGCTGACATAAAGATCTTTGAAAGGCTTTATTTACAGGTTACAGTTGCTGTGACAGAACTGGCTGGAAGAAAGGACCAGGTATTCCTGTGCATTTGCATTTGTAAGCAATTCCAGCTGAGACCAGCACTGCAGAAACCAATGAGAGCCTTCCCAGTCCTTACCAGGAGAGTCTGAGGGCAGGATCAATCCAGCACCCTTTCTCTAAAGAAGAGAACTACTTCATGACCCCTGCTTGGAGGGCACCTACCTCGACTTTTTTGGTTCCCTCTTTCTGGAGGAGAAACCAGCTGCATGTTTTCTGCAACTGCTGTCTCTGCAGATAGAAATTTATCCACTGTGGTAAGTCTGGCTGGTTTAGGCAAAAGGTTGGGTTCTTAAATATCATTCTTCTTCTAAAGACTTAACCTCTGCTAGAAATAGCCTGTTTGAAACTTCCTACCTGCCTCTTTTTAGCAAGCTTGTCAGAAGGGCCAGCTGTAATCACAATCCCTCTTTGCCTAGTGGCAGTGGGAGAGGGTGCAGGATGGCAATGACTGTTTGGGATCTCCACATTAATAAATACGACGGACCCTCATTCTCTTGGCTCCCCAAGGTCTCTTACAATAGCTTGATTCAGGAAATCCAATCCAACCAATTGCCTCCATCCCCACAATCCAAGTAACCCTAAAATCAGGGGCTGCTACCCTGGCTCTGCAAAGAGATTGCATCACTCCAAGGGGATGGTGTGGTCACATCTATACTTTGCCTAGCCTAAATTATAGGGCAGCACAGTTTGGGGTAAGAGGTAACAGTGCAAGTGAGGCTTGGACCCCAGAAAGACTTGCTCCTCCTTGAGGCACAACCTTGCCCCAAGATCGTTTGGCACTGTGCAGCTCCATGTTACTGGGAGCTGCAATTCAGCACACAGCAGCCCAAGAGGAAAAAGCATCTCCAGATCTGTGGACACACAGAGACCTCATTGGCCTTTGTATCGGGTCTTAAATGCGATCTGCATCCTTCCTTGTGGTGAAGGTGATTTTCTTCTCTTCCAGCATACCCGGAGATATGAATGACACCCATGCCAAGAGCAATATCAGTGCGACCGTGGAACTGTTCCAGCTCATCATGTACACCCCCACGTTTACCCTGGGATTGCTGTTCAATGGGATGGCTCTGTCGTTCCTGTTTTTTAAGGTTAAAAAGCTGTCAGAATCTACGGTCTACATGATAGCCCTCATTTTCCTGGATACTTTGCTGCTGTTTACTCTTCCTTTTAAAATAATTTCCTACCACCTTCAGGACAACTGGAACTTAGGGTCTGTGTTTTGCTCCACCTTGGAGAGTCTTTACTTTGTAAACATGTACGGCAGCATCCTCATCTCCTTCTGCATCTGTGTAGACCGGTACATCGCTATCCGGCACCCCTTCACAGCTCCCACGCTGCGATCCACCAAGAAAGCTGCTATGGTCTGTGCTGTCATCTGCCTGGGCACTTCAGCTGGGACAGTCTCTACTTTCCAACTGCATGGAGAGGGCCTCAACATCTCATCCTGCTTCCATAACTTCGCCAAGAGCACGTGGGAAAATGCAGGCTTGTTCAGCGCCTTGGAGACTACCTTCTTCGGCAGCATGGCAGCCATGACTTTCTGCACTGTTCAGACCATCAGGTGTTTGAGAAAGCACAGAAAATCAGACAACCCCCAAACACAAACCACCAGGGCGGAAAAGATAGTGGTGACAAACCTTGTGGCATTTTTGGTCTGTTTCACGCCTTACCATGTGGCATACTTCATGTACTTTTTGGTGAAGAATAACATCATTCACCCCAGTTTTCAGAAAGTGCTACGAGATGTTGTTCAGGTCACCCTTTGCTGGGCAAACCTGAACTGCTGTCTTGATGGGGTGTGTTATTATTTTGTTTTAAAGGAGTCCTTGGAAGGCCCATTAAAAAACAGTGAAAAAACAGCCACGCGAAAGCCTTGATCCATGTGCTGCATGTTAGTTACTTGGGATGATATGTGGAGATGCTTTCATGGAAAGTGCAAGGTCCTGAACTACTTATCTAAGCAATTTACTTTAAATATTCAGGTCTGAAAATTTTTCATAAAAAACAAAACTAAGTCCATTCCCAGGAGACTGCTCCTAACTTATTTACTTCCATAATGTTTTCTGTTAGCATTTATGGGTAAAAAAAAATTGAATTATTTCCTATAAATGGTGATGCATATCTCTTTGGATGTGATTCCTCTTTACTTTGAAAAAAAATTGTTCACTTATATGTGGTAGCATCTTTCAGCCTCCCTGTCTATATGGCAGCTGCAAACCTCCCCAGGCCTTCAGTCACTACAGGCTTGGGCTGCTGAGAAACAGAGACTTAGAGTTTATGGTAAAAAGCTTTAGACTAAATTCTGTTGCTTCCCCTGCCCTGATCACGTATGCTTGTGCTCCCATATGTGCACACTTGTCAGGTTTAGATTTGCACATGCTATTTAAAAAAATAAAATTATTGTAACTCTAAATCCAAAGGCATCTTTAGGTTAACATGGGTAGAGCAAGATCTCCATGCCATTCCTCCATTGGCTGACTTGCTCTGCAAAGTGCAACACTTGTTTTAGCGACAGGTCCTTTGCCTACCACATCGCACTTCTAACTCATATTGCCAGCAGCTCATGTTAATGGCCTATCCCAGTTCCAGGCTTCCTCACCAGCTCCTCTCCGGCTCGCAGGCTTTTCACCTATCTGTTCCTTCCTGCTTGGTTACAAACCTTGTTTCATGAACAGAGCCAAACCAAACAAGAGCATGAAATAAAAAGCCTGAGTCCAACATAGTGGCAAACACATGGCTCTGAAGGAAAAAACCCCACCTTACTGGGGGATAAGATAAGAGCAGCCCTGATCCCTACAGCAGCAGCCAGCAACATAGGAGCCGGGGGAAAGCAACCTTTCAGACCTCAGAGCAAGCTGAGCACCACCGCCTCCCAAACAAACAAGGCAATAAAAAAAAAAAAAAATCCACCAACAGGAGCCTAACATGCCAGCCAGCTACTTCTTATCAGTGCTCACAGGCGTCTAGATAAACTGATTGACAACATGCTCCCAGCCTGGAGAGAGGCAGCTCCCTGCTCTGGGGACCCCCATTGCTGCCCTTACAACTACCCCAGCGGCCAGCTGCCACTTTCCTGAGCGATGAGGATGATGACAACCGAAGCAACTAGTTTTCATATCCATGTTGAGCTGGATCCTGGCAGTGTATCTTCCAGGCAGAGATACTAATCCCAGCCTTTGATCTGTCTTCTCTCCGTATTCCTGAGAAGGATAATGCATAAACCGTGTATTGATTTCTTCCCTGAGCTAGCGACTCTGCCTGTGGAGACTCTAGTGTGTAAAAGTGAAATTTTTTTGAAGTCGCTATATCTATGTATGAGATTGTACCAAAGAAGTCCAGTTACTGAGGAGGGAAACACTGACCCGACATAGACATAAGCGTGTGCTGGTGTTTACAGAGTCCTTTTGGTGTTCAGCCAATGAATCGTGCTTCTGGGGATACAAGGGCTGTGCATTTACACCAGCCATGTCCTGATTATGTCCAAGTGCATGAAAATAAAACCCACAAGGATATTCCAGCAAGAATTCCCTCTCTGTATCAACTGCCATTTCCACTGACTCCCTCAGTAAATTCAGAATATCTGACTAGCTTCCCTGCCAGCAGACACCGAATCCTCATCATCTCCTTATTCATAACTTATCCCTTAACTAACTGCACTTCAGTAGACACAAAGGTTTTACCACTGAGATTTCAGAGTCCTTTTGGAAGCAGAATTAACAAATAATAGAATAAAATAGTGCTGATGCAGAAGATTTATTTTACATTTCAAAGCAGTGGGCCATGCCAAGAGGGCCTTCACTTTAACGGATAATGCCTGAACATAGGGAACAGGGATTTTGTCAGAACCTCAGGAGGCAGAAAATGCCCAAGTATATGAGGAAACTGATCTCAGTTGCATTTCTATAGCCTGAGGCAGCTCCATTAGTTTTACTGACATGACTTTGGGCTTATACTGCTGTAACTGAGACTAGAAGCTCACCTGTAGTTTTACACTTCCTGTTGCTCAGCTTTTTTTCCATTTTTAAGTATGCCTGTTCTTATTTGTTTGTTATCCTGCTGCCCTTGGTCCCACAGATCATAAAAGTAACTTGCACTGTAATTTCATTTAGAGTGCTGGTAGACAGTAGTGAGATGAATACCAAATTTAGGAATTTTTGCCTTGGCTACCTCCCTCAGCAATAACACACCTCTTAGAAGAGGCAGGGATGTTGACCAAATCAAGCATAGTTAAAACTGTACGAAGGACAAGTTAAAAGCACTTGAGGCATTTCTTCTTCTCCCAAGCCTCTCCCCTAGGCTTCTCCAGCATTTCTGGCCATTGATTTTTTTTTCTAGAAACAGACAGGCTGAGGTGTGGAAAAGCTACTACCTCCCCACAGACAGGGCACAGCCACCCACCATCTGAGCTCCCTGCCTCTACGCATGGCTCACAGTGCCTCTGCCAGCTCTAAGAGAGCACTAATTATCAGGGCAGGGTAACAACTTTCATTCTAGATTTCTGGGGGAAATGATAATTCTGCAAAGGCAGCATTTCCTACTCAAAAGTTCCTGCTGGATCTTATTGCTTGTAGACCTCTGAACATTCACCTTCCAGGTCAAATCTGGTGTCGTCTGATCCATTCTCTTTGCTCAGGTGGGTTGCTGTAACAGCTTTTTCATTTGTAGGGCTTTATATCCAAATCATGACACCGGGTATCTAGTGAGACTACAGAGATTTCTGTTTGCACCAAGAGAATATTAAAAGGCATAGAATGCTAAGAAATAAGAGGGGGAAAAAAAACCCTAAAAATCTGCAATCCAAAGCCATCACAGGCTTTCCAGAATACAGGTGATGATTTATCTGAGGAAAAAAAGAAAGCAAAACCCAGGATTTGTTTGGAAATTATTCACCCCTAAGAACTGAGGACTCATTCCTAACACATACAGTTCTTAGCTAAAAATTGTTAACTTATTCTGAAAGAATAAGAATGGGGGGTAGAGAGCTGTTATGGAGCACCTTTTTCCACTTGCACTTGGTTTTGCATTTGAATAGTGCAAGGGAAAGGGTTTAAAGCAGCACTGAAAGCATAGCGGGTCTTGGGAGGTGGTAAAGCTGCTCTGCCGGGGAACTTCACCCTTCAGGCCAACCGACCCATTTCATCTGAGAGGCCTTTCTCAAAACGCACCCTGAGGCTGCCAGATTTCTTGCCGAGAGACCTGTCTTGCAGACATTCATGCATGTATTGCATTCACTTAAGTAACTTTCCTACTCACTTATTTCCAGGTAAAAGACTGGGCATGTGTTTCAGCAGCTTTGCTATTTCACACTTAAACAAGCCAAATGTCCTATTTCCTGAAGACTCACTCACCTGGGAAAGCAGTGAAGCTCAAATTTAGGTATCCACTAACTCTGCACATCTATCCTTAGCTTTCCAAATTTCTTTTCTTCTAGAACAGCTGTTATCTCGTGTTTCAGGCTGGGGAAGTATCTGTTTGGATTGGGAAGGGAAAAGGTTTACAAGAAAACATCACTGATGATATTTGCATGTAACCACGGAAATCCCAACCAAAGCATTCATCTCCCAAAAAGAAAGAATCAGCACAGGCGCCAGGCATGCAGTATCCCCTACAGATTCCACAGTTGCCTTCTATGCTTTATGAAAGATGTCCACATACAATGAATGGAACAAAATATTTACCATCGATGGTCAGCGATGATGAGAAAAACCTCAGAAAAGCAAGTCTCAAGTGAAATGCATAGGCTTTTATAGAAATTTTCATAGGCATACTCTCCTCTCAAAGTGGTTTTAACATTTCTATTGACACTAGAGAAGGTTAAAATTGTCCTTAGTTTTCTCTGCCAAAAGACAGCACCATGAGCTAAAGATGAATTTGTAGCACTCTAGATGCTAAGGAGAAGCCCTCTGGAAATACTCTCAAAGACAAGAAGTGTGAAATAGTTAAGTTTGCTGTGAAAGTGGAGTACTACAGATAGGCACATGCAGAAATCACACCCCAGCTCACTTCACAGTTATTTCCCCACACAGCAAAGCTGTTTGCGTGCTCTTTTCATCTGCTGCATTTACTGGTGGTATGAGATGGAAGTCTCATAAAGAAGCAAAAATGTCCCAAGTGACACAATATAGTGACTGAGCATTCCCATTGCTGATCTCGGTGCGACAGAGACATGCAGAGTCCTGGACGTGTCCAGTTTCAGTGGGAGGATACTCTGACTCTAAAACTCAACCTGTGCAGCTTGCTCCTAGATTTGCAACTGGCCAGTGCAAAACTACAATTCAATCAAGTGCTCCAGCTCACCTTACTCAGTCCTGTCTTCATCCTTCCTTCCCTTTCACATGCCTCTGCCATCAGCTTTTTTGAGACACTGAATTCCCTAGAAATACTGAGACTTTTCCCTCCATAAGGTTTATTGCTCACTGAGAAACTATTACATAGCAACAAACTCTAATGAATCAGTGTCTTTAGCTACTGTGAAAGGCAAAGGACACCTACAACTCCTCCGTTTATCCTGCATTTTATCTCATTTATTGTTCTTATTCTGATTTTGATACACTGTTACTCCATAAGAATGGTATTTACCACACCATCTAATATGATAAAAAAGTTGCTGTGAGATACTGATACAACCAAAAATCTATGAGGAAATGTTTCCCAGGAAGAAAAGCTGAATCAGTGCCATTTGCAGACACCAAAGGATGTAAACCCTCATGTCTGCTGTATGCCACAGATTCCTATTAATCCTTCTCTCTATTCCAAGACAAAAAAGGCATTAAACTGGGATTATACCTGGGAGCAAGTATCAGCAGTTTAGAGTTAATAAACATTGCCAGGCAATTGTTCATCCAAAACTAAGCATTACAAACCCAGGAAATCCAGTTTAGATTACACTTCAGAGCACTCCAACACAATCCCGACCATTCCCTGTTAAGTATTAACTTTGTGACTACAAGTAAAGCCATGTCCCAGAGACCAGCATCTAACCTGGTCCCACTCGGCCAGCCATAGTATCTGAGACAATGAAGGTCACTATTTGAAATAGCTTTATTCCGTTTAAAGAGGAGCTTAGGAAAGCACGAGAAGTTGCAGACAGCAGAGACCTGTTTGACTTCAGTCACGGTAATAGGAAGTGCAGTGGCTCAAAACCGTCGCAATTGGAAGGGGGCAGAAATAAAGGGATGGGACTTGCGACAGACCAAGGTCGGTGTGGCTGTAAAACCCTGCAGATAGATTTGTTTCCCTCATGCAGAGTAAAATAACTTACTAATAAATATGTTTATGTAGACCATTTTATATGAGCAGTGAGAAGATAAAAGAAAGCCTGAGCTATAAAACACTCTTCATCTCACTCTCAGCTCAGGGTCTCACTGCCACTCCTGCCTGCAGCTGCGCAGAGACCTGTTGGGACCTTGGGGCAAGACCCTGCTGTGTGACAAGGCATGTTTGCTCCCATTTGAGATGCCCTGGGGTATCCCATCCAGCCTCCCACTGAATGGGGATGGGCTATTCTGGGCCTCTCTCACCTCCACCCGTCTCTCACTGCAGAAAAATCACACGAAAGGAGCCACATCACACTTAATGGAAACCCACAGCCTGACACACCTTGCCTTATGATTCCTCAGAAAAACACATTTAGGCTACCAGGAGTGGGAGGAGGTAAAGCAATGGGCTGGGCGCATTTGCATTTGTAACCAACTCCATGCTATAATGGCAAGACAAAACTTAACCCTACACTCAGTAGCAATAGTGAGACCTTTAATGCCCACCGCCTTTGCAACACAAAATACAGGGGCAAGAACAATACAATCCCTTCTTTTGGAACAACGGGGCAGAAACCAAGCAGTATCACTGAGTCTTATCCTAGATTTCATTTCTGGACATAATCACACCGTTCACATTGGTATTATACTTCATGCTATTATGGGTTATCGCTCTCTCAAATTAGCCTGTGTCACTTGCCTTGGGATGCCCATATACACCTATCACAAAACATCTTTAAAAGACATCCCAAATCTCTCTCCCACCTTTTGGCAACCAAATATCTGATCCCATGGGAAAATACACCTATTCTAACTTTAAATCTATCAGGTTGTCTTAACTTGCACAACAAAGCAGCCAGACTGCCAAACTGAAAAGTATTTTGTTTGCATGGGATGAAGTGTTTGTTTTTCCAGAACTCCACTGCATACCTCCAAGAATCTTATTTTCGACATTCTTCCTAGTCACACCAGGTTTACAATCCAGCTCCCACCTCATGTTTACATGTCCTTTAAACACAGATGTAAACAGAACCACATAGGTCACAGTCTCTCTTAACAAAGTTTTGGCAAAACCTTCAGGGTACAAATTATTATTTTCTTGGATACATACAAAATGTCAAAGCAGCAAAGCTTCAAGGTCATCCTGACAGGGAGCTGGGAGGAAAGAAGCACTTCGCTGGTCAGATCGAGGACACCTAGAAAAGTCTTGTGACATTTTGAGTATTAATGAATGAAGACAGCATGAAGTACCATTAGGCAAGTTTCCCAAATCCAACGAGATGAAGAAGCGGCACCGCAAGCCTATGGCAGGTGACAAACCAGAGGAAAGCCATGTTGTGGGTGGCCCACAGGAGCACAGGGGCAGCAGATCACATGCAAATTTCAGTTCTTTAACAGCTGCATTTGCCCCTCGGAGGACTCTGGGGAAGCATCCCTGTCAGAAAGGTAGTTCGCTGATGTAACTTACATCTTCTGTATTGCGGCACCCCACTCTCCATTACAACCACGTTTGCTCGACTTTTGCTGCATACTTAATCCACCTTAAGTTAGAAAGCTTTTTCTGTATCACACTCAGTTGCTGTGGAAATGGGCCCAGTATCCCAGAGGATTAGTGTCTGGAGGGTCTGATTTAATTGCACTCCCTGGACAGACTCAGACTCCAATAGTCAATATTCAAATGAGGAATAAGCAATAGGGATGGATCAGCTCTTGAGAAACCAAAGGTCCTTTTTTCATGCAAATAGCATTCGTTAGGAAGAACAGTGAAGGAGAAACAAAGACAAGTCAGAGACAAAGCAGCAGAACCCTTCTGGGCTGAAGGTTTTTCAAGAGGTATCAGCTGCTCTTTAAACTGTAAACAAAATTTCAGAGCATTTTTAGATTTGCTTTTGTATCCCTAGGTGGGAGTTGGTAGATGCAATCAAAAGTAAGTGTGTGTCCAATTTGCTTTAACTTTTTGTCACTTAGCTCCTATTCACACCCTTAGATGGGAACAATTTTCAGCATCGGTTACCAAACTTCTAAAGGAGAAAGAAACTTTAAGAAAGAAAGACTACAAAAAGAAGGAAAGAAAAATGCAGTAAAAAGAAGAGCGGTGCAAACAACAGCAGCTCTTTTCGGCAGGTGCCGGCTGTGAAAAGCTCCTTTGGAAGATCTTGGCAACAGCACCCTCGACCCAAGGCGAGCGAGTGAGGGCGAAGGCCAGCAATGGGAGACAATGGAGGGCTGAGGGAGCATCTCGGAGCCGGCACAGCGAGCTAACAAGCAGCGGTGCAGCCGTCGGCAGTGCCTGCAGCAGAAGGCAGAGAGCATTTAAGGCCTTGTGCAAAGCACTGCTACATCAATGGGGAAAACTCTAGCCTTAAAGGGCCCAGAGGGAAGACGCCAAGGAAAGGTATATACAGTGACAGCTCTTTGAATAAATCATGTATTTTGCATGTATTTCTCTCAACAGCTTTGCAATTTTTCCTGTGTAAGCCTTGGTGACATAAGACAGCTTTTTTCCTCTTTTTTTTTTTTTCTGGTGGTGGTTTTTTTTGTGTGGTGTTTTTTTTTTGTTTCCTTGCAAACTACACCATTGACATCAGAGCACAGCAAGAGCAAGTCACATCCAACATCCACATTGGGAAGGGCTCGCTGCCGCCCAGTGTTTGACTCCGACCATGACAGCTACTACTTCTACCGCATTTTTTAAAATGACGAAGCAACGACAAATGACAAAGAAATGCCACCCTTCGTGGTGCTGCACATCTCCTGAGAGCAGGCTGCAGCACCAGCCCTTTCTCCTCCTGCTGCCCTCTGCCACAGCTGGTTTGCTTTGTTTAGAAAAACACCCAACCACCCTCAAGTACTTTCCTAAATACACCACCACATTTGGGATTTTGTCTCTGTATTAGGTTTGTGTGGCAAGGTTTTGGTAGCTGGGGGCTACAGGGGTGGCTTCTGTGAGAAGCTGCTAGAAGCTTCCCCCATGTCCGGATAGAGCCAATGCCAGCCGGCTCCAAGAGGGACCCGCCGCTGGCCAAGGCCGAGCCAATTGGTGACAGTGGTAGTGCCTCTGGCATAATAGTTAAGAAGAGGAAAAAAAAAACCTGTGCAATTGCAGCCGGAGAGAGGAGTGAGAATAGTGAGAGAAAGAACTCTGCAGACCCCAAGGTCAGAGAAGAAGGAGGGGGAGGAGGTGCTCCAGGCGCCGGAGCAGAGATTCCCCGGCAGCCCCTGATGAAGACCATGGTGAGGCAGGCTGTGCCCCTGCAGCCCATGGAGGTCCGTGGTGGACCAGATACCCACCTGCAGCCCATGGAGGACCCCACGCTGGAGCAGGTGGATGCCCAAAGGGGGCTGTGACCCATGGGAAGCTCACACTGGAGCAGGCTCCTGGCAGGACCTGTGGACCCGTGGAGAGAGAGGAGCCCACGCTGGAGCAGGTTTGCTGGCAGGACTCATGACCCCATGGGAGACCCACACTGGAGCAGTCTGTTCCTGAAGGACTGCACCCTGTGGAAGGGATCCACACTGGAGCAGTTCATGAAGAACTGCAGCCCGTCGGAAGGACTCACGTTGGAGAAGTTCATGGAGAACTGTCTCCCGTGGGAGGGACCCCACGCTGGAGCAGGGGAAGAGCGTGAGGAGTCCTCCCCCTGGGGAGGAAGGAGCAGCAGAGACAACGTGTGATGAACTGACTGTAACCCCCATTCCCTGCCACCCTGCGCTGCTCGGGGGGAGAAGGCAGAGAATTTGGGAGTAAAGTTGAGCTCGGGAAGGAGGGAGGGGTGGGGGGAAGGTGTTTTAAGATTCAGCTTTTATTTGTCATTACCCTACTCTGATCTGATTGGTAGCAAATTAAACTAATTTCCCCAAGTCGAGCCTGGTTTGCCTGTGATGGTAAGTGCTGAGCGATCTCTCCCTGTCCTTGTCTCAACCCACGAGCCTTTTGTTATATTTTCTCTCCCCTGTCCGGCTGAGGAGGGGGAGCGATAGAGCGGCTTTGGTGTCCCTGGTGTCCCGGGATCAGCCCACCACAGACTCCACGAGAGGACCGGGGGATCCTGTTCCTGCGATGGCCCCTGCCAAGAGACCAAGGGACCTGAAGGCCAGCCCAGCCGTGGGCAGACTGCGCCTCCTCGCAGCAGCCCGAGGGCTTCTTCTAAATATGGACAGCAAAGGGTTTAACAGCTTTCTCCTCAAAGCCATTTGCCAAATTCAAAAATAGTTTCAGTCAGAAAAGCAGTATTACTTTTAAAAGTTTTCTGTACCCAGGGAGGACTTTGCACAGAAACGCTCACAGCTCCGGTGACAAAACGCTGCCCACGGGGCCACATTTCTGTGAGGAAACACTGTGGTCTTCGACATTAAACTATTTGTTTAAGCTTCCCCCACTTAGTTCGCGTTTGGTTGAGCACCAGAACATTAACACAAGTAATATAAAACCAACTGTGAGGAGGATCGAGGTACCGGGCACGCAGGCCCGAGCCAGCAGCTCCCGCCTTCCCTCAGCAGCACTGCCAGGAGCCACCACCCCAGCACGTCTGCCCACCAGCTGAGGGGACTCAGCCAGGAAACCTGCTGAATGATGGGGGTCTTCTGATGAGCTCATTACACGCTAATTTATGCAAGCAGCCCCATACACTATGGCACAGGAGCTGAGCAGCCCTCAGCCCCGCTTGCTGCCTGGGCCCGGAGCCGTGACGGTGGCGGCCGCCAAGCCCTCAGAGGCAGGTGGCAGATACAGACAGACTTCTCCCTGCTCGAAAAAGTCACTCTTTTTGGCCAAGCCAGTGGACACCAGCAGCAGCCACCCTGCCCCATTACAGCTGCACGGGGCTGAGGTTACGCTGCCCCCAGGTTTCACAGCAAATGAACTGAACGCGCGCTGGGAGGTGCAAATATTAGAAGGCATTAATTGATTTTACAGCTTCTGCAAACAGCCCCACATGGAGCTGCCCCTCCAGCAGTCACAGCATAAAAATAATCAAGCACTTGCTGTTAATGAAAAATCTGGGGAAAGAAGTGAACTGAAAATGTGAAGACCCACCAGGTCCCTGCGGGCAAGAACAAAGCACTGCTCTGGCAGAGGCAGCGTTTCAGAAACAGCTAGGCTGGATGAATTCAAATTGTCAAGGAGATTGATACCAAATATTTACCTTTTAGCGCAATTAAACAACTTCATCAAAAGCACTGAATGAAAGCAAAGTGCATTTCCTTTGCAAACCTCATTACAGAATTGACATGCCTTCCTCTCCCCGCTTAACATTTCAACCAACCACATCGTTATTTGGTACCTGCTGTTATAAAGGCAGCTAGGTCTGAGTTCATTTGTTGTTTGCTCATGCATTTCATGGCCTAACACTAAAATACTGGGGTGGGGAGAAAAAGAAAGCATTTATATCCGTAACATCTTAATTGAATCTTTTTTTAAAGCTGTTATAAAGCTCAGAGAGAGATGGTCCAAAATGCTTACTGCAAACCTGCCTCATGTTTCAGAGGGGCCCAAGCTACACTGCAACTGTCCATACTTCATGTTCCTTGGAGAGGTGGATGAGCATCAGTTTTAAACGCCTCCTTTCCAAATACTGTAAAATGCTTCTCAAAGCATTTTTATCAGACAATTCTTTTTTTTCCACTGCTCAGCAACCCAGCCTACTCCCATCAAGGGAGAAGCCCCTCCTGGCAGTGCAGGGGACCTGGCTGTCTTCAACTGAACGGAGGAAAGTGACCAAAATAGGGCAGGGGACAGAATACGCTTAATTAGCCCTCATTTCTTTCTCAGGTCCTGGGCTCAAGCAGAGGCGAGACTGACAGCTGTGACCCCTCGAACATGCAGCTATGCCTGAAATACAACTAAGTGCCTGATAAAGACCTACCTGAGGGCTGTCTCTGTGGCTCACGGGCCAGGGAGGGAGCACACAGCCAGCCAAGGCACGGGGGCTTTGGATGAGCTCAGCGCTCCTTCCCAACAGGTCGTCATCTGGCACAACAGAGGCAAATGCGCCAGCCTGCCCCAAAATGGCTGCATTTCACCATGGCCATCCAAGTGGGTCCCAGGGGCTAACCGCATTTGCCCTGACCCTGACCCCTGATTTAGGGAACAGTTTCACAACGACCTTGCCCACAAAGGGAAACACGTTTAAACAGTTACTGCCAGTGGCGGAGTGGGAAATCACCTGTTTGCTGTTCCCAGCCACATTCATTGCCCCAGGGAGGAGCAGGTGAACCCTCCCGCTCTGTGCCTGCCTCATTTACACCGCCGGGACCTGGGCACAAACAGGTGCTGCGTGTGGTGCCGTGGGATTTTTCCAGCATTGCTCAATAACTGGGTACACTGTCAGTTTTTAAGGAGGAGGTTGTGTTAGCACCTCAGACCCCAGCGTGCATCGAAGACAGCATGCTGCAAGCCCTTTGCGATATGTGCCCTACAAAGGGACATGAGCCGCCCAGCAAGCTGCACGCATACAGTGCCGCATCCAAAGGGGCATTTGAAATATGTATTTAAAGCTCCCTATAACGCAGGGAGTCTTCAGTAGCACTGGGGAAGGCCAAGGATGGGGAGCGCTTTCTGAAGTTTGGAGCTAGCATCCAGCCCCCAACACCAAGCCTCCTGCTCCCTTCCTCCTCAGCTAGTCTGACAGCCTTAAATCACTCTGAGATCTTGCTAAAATCATTGCAAAACCAAAAGCAATCAGCTGCACAACCTGTGGCATGACCAAGCTGGCAGTGTGGGGCTGCCAACCCACACAGCCTCCCCTGCTTCCCCTACTAGGAGCTGGGGCTGCAGGTGGCCATGCAAAGCCAGTCACAGCTAATTTTAAAGCCAGCTTGTAGATGTAGGTCTCTGCTCATGGTTTATTCTCTCTGGGGTTTTTTGGGTGGGGTTTTTTTTTTTGGACGTTTTTGTAGGGACCTCCAGCGTTTATTCTTAGCTTGTATAACAACACAGGAGTCTGCTAGACTGCTCCCAAATATTCCACCTGCAAAATGATCAGTCCATTTGGAGACCAAGCTGAGCTCAGCCAAGTCATAGAAAATGCTGCCTAAAGTTGCTACTTTCAGCACTCAAAACCACAACCACAGCTGTGTCAGGTCCAAACCTTTCTTTAAAGAGCAACTCCACTGGGCTGTGTTTTCCAAATACTCCCCCACAGAGACCATGAACATGGTGCTGCTGATTTAAATAACAGAAATGCTGCTATACATTCAAAAACACTGAGGTATAATTTTCTTTCATTTCTCAAAATCCAGCTTGCCAAATTTCTTAATGCTGTGCATTGGTAAGTCACTGCCCGCTCACCCACAGACGCTTCCCAGGCCTCCTCGGTACTGTTGGCCCCAGCCATGCCGTCAGGAGCAGGCACCCGGGGGCCAGCCGCAGGCTGTCCCCCCGAACCTCCGCAGCCTTTGCAGAGGGCAGCGCTCTGGCAATGCTGCTGACACAGAGGTGTTTTCAGAAGGCAGCCCCAGGTATCCACAGTGCCAAAGCAAGTAAGCTTATTGCTGCTTCTTTGAGTTTTAACATGCAACAATTTCTGAAGAAGGGAGAATGGCTCATGAGGATTGACTGTCGTTCTAGCAGTGGCAACCACAAAATCACCGTCTGAAAAGAGCAAGAAATGAGTTGGGGCCTGATCCAAAGCCTTTACTGTTACTTTACTGAGAACAAGTTGCTCCATGAATAACAAATGGGGGAATGGAGTGACATCTTGGAGAAATCTCTTTAAAAGACAACAAATCTTAATTTGAGAGGTTTTCTTCAACGTTGTCTTCTTTTTTGAAACTTCTTTCCCCAGTCAGACCATGAGAATATTTCAATCATTGCATAACATGATTTCAATTCAATTCCAATACAGATCTAAAAGTTCAAGTATGAAATTACATATTTGGCCTTTCACATTAATTAATCCAAATGAATAGAATAACGTACTGGCTTCCACTGGAGAACAAATTTGTGCTAGTGAGACCGGTTAATTAGAGCTGGCACAAACACATTCCACATTCACTGTGAATAATAATATTCCCAGAGCAAATATTCTCAGAGCAAATATTCTCAGCAAACTTAAGGTAACATCTGATTCTTGATTCTTCAACCCACCCATTTATTTTAAGATTTTAGCAAGAGTGAAGGAGTTGAAGTGTGGGGAATTGTCGAGCAGTCCCTGCACCGTGTGCTCTTCCTGCCTGCCTAATGCACTCAGCTGCAGCCCACCCTCTGACATGACCTGCCTACAGAAGAGGTGTGTAAGCATATATAATCAATCCCAGTTGCAAGGCTGCCTTGCATCTTATATAATCCCTGCAGTATCCTCCTGTTGCCTCCAGCAGGCCCTTAGGCACAGCCCAGTCACAGAGAGGCTGAAGGCAAGGGCTGAGGCTCTGGGCTGTGCTGCACCGCTCCTATCTGAAGGTATTTTTTCAGGAGACGCCTCTTGGGGACTATCCCCTGCGATGGGGCACTGCCCCATGCCACTTTGCTGGGGAGAGCTCTGCCCCACAAAATCCACCTGGAAGCTGTGAGGACCCCACAGAAAAGGGACCATATGAAAGGAGACTATGGGGATGGGGAAGGTCACTTAGTGATCAGCTGAAGCTGTTGTGGAGGCAGCTCCAACCTGAATCAAGAGATTTTCCCTTAATACAGAGACTGTGAAAGCAGCAGCCACAAGCCAGCACACAGGGACACCCAACTGCTATTTCTGCTCAGCACTTACCTCCTTACCTGCAGACACAGCAAGTCAGAGCCAGCTGCATTTCAGAGCAAGCAGGTCTAGTCCTCACGCAAAGCAGAAGTGTCCTAAGTACAAGGGGCCATGCACACAGCAGCCAGGAAAAGCAATGGCCAGTGTCACCCCATCCTAAAGTCAGTCTCGTTTTAAAAAGCACCAGTCATTAGAAGTATCTGACACACAAGGGTGTTCATATTGTCTAACTTAGGAGACTAAGGTACGCAGAAACTCCTAAACTGAGCACTCAAAATCATCCTCTAGAGGTGTCCTTATTCTCTAGGAAGGAACGGCTCCCAATTTCAGTATGACAAGTTGGATGGTCCAAATGTCGCTCCAAGCTCCAGTTCCCTTTTCAGTCACATTGAGCCCTGCTGACAGTAAGGCTGGATACTGGATAGAAAATAAGTGACTTTTCCTGTTGGGGTAAGAAGCAAATAAATAAGAAAAAAAAAGAAAAATATTCAGATCAAACCAAAATCAGGTTCTTTATCTCAGTTCTTTCCAGCACAAAAAAAAAGAAGTAATGTTGACATTTTGGTCAACATAAATGTTTCTTTTAACACAAAATGAACAGTGTTTGTTTTATTCCCATGTTACTCGATCATTTTAATTCAGAATTTTTAGATAAAAATTGTTTCAAAACAAGAAACAAAAACTTAATTACTAAAATATTAAAAGAAATGCTACAGCTTAACATCAGGAAGTTTAGGTGCTTCCACCCACCTTTTTATGCTACGATATTTTTTTTCCAGCTGAAAATATTCACTAAAGCTCAACCCATATTTGTTAGCGACTCTCTCCCCTCAAATCTTGCTTTCTGTTCATTTAATCCAGAAAACATTCCCTCCAATGGAGCTGCAGCACCTCGTTGATTTTACTGGGACATGAATGCCACCATCAGGAATTGTACTTACCAAAAGGACCAGAAACTGGCATTTTCCTGAGACCTGGGACACTAACCTGGGAAGCTATTTCTGGTAGCTTATATAGCTTTTTTTCTCTGGGAAGCTGTGACAGCATCCACAATACTTACTTTTATAATGTCCTGGGTGGAAATCAGAACGATGGCAGCAAAATTCTCGGGAACAACTTGTACATCCTAAGGCACATACATAAGTATGTGTAAAGAGTGAGAACAGGCTTTCATTAGCTTGGCATCAATGTAATATATCAGACAGCTGTTCATGTTGAGCTAAATGGGCTGTAGTAAATTCCCAAGTAAGGACAACTGAAAGTCTTATAAACCATAATAAAATGGGGACCACTCAATTTTCAGATAGGTGCGTCAGGAGCCATTTCACAGGGTAACGCTTGACAAATATTTTCATTCTTCACAGCATAAAAGTGGCCCAACAATCCCTCTTCATGCCCAAAGCCAGAAGGCAATTTGTGGAGAGCAGCTTCCTGCCACCCGTACCAAGCCAGTGTGGGCAGCACAGCCCTTCAGACACCCAGGACACCCTGTGGACCAGCCACCCCACATCCGTGCTGGCAGCAGGCAGCCAACCCCCGGCAGAGCTGCTGCGTGGGACGCCTGCGAGCACAGAGCTTCCCATACCTTGTGGCATCAGCAGGCTGGCAGTGGACAAATGTGCCCGTTGCCCATGCTTGGCTGCCCCCTCCTGAGGGACCTAGCAGCCCTCCTGTCACCTGCCCAGAAGCATATGCGACACATCAACAAGATGCAGCCATTCCCCCCACCAAAAATGGGCTCCCCATCATGCTGGTGAAAAAACTGGTCCTTCATCATCCTGCTGGAGCCTGTGTGGTCCACCACAGCTGAAACATTCTTCGTTCCAAGTCTGCAGAAATCCCAATGGGCTGCATTTCATGGCATGAGACTGGACTGGGAATGCATCTGTAAAAGACTTGTGACAAATCAAAAGCTCATTTACATTTTAGAAGACACTGAAGTCCCTCCCTTCAACTGCTAATTTAATAGGTTTCTAGTATATTTTCTTTAAAAATCCACCAGGGTCTGGAAGCTGACGCTCCTCCAGTTAAACCAAAACTTTTGACTTACTGAGCACTGTGCCTGGCAAAGCTAAATAACAACCCCTGAGCTGTACTGCAATATGCAAGTACTAAAAATAAAAGGTAAATTATATTAGGTGAGAGCTGCTATCACAGTGACCCATATCTTAGGGTTTCAACTGCATCTCTGCCACAGTCTTCCTAAAGCAAGCTTTATTGTCAAGCTTTTACATGTGCCACTGTTCAATCAAATAAAGCTGCCTTCTGCCAGAGAGCGCGAGCAAGATTAGGATATTTCAAGTCTCCTAAGAGCAAGAGGCAATGAACACAACCTCAAGAAATGAAAAACTGAGCAAAGAGTGAATGTTCAAATGAAAATGCAAAAATTTCACAATACAAGCTGGTTTTCTTTGCGCTGGACAAGCCTTGAGGTGGCTATGTTTAAAGGTTACTAGATTTACTGAAATGCATCAGTCATGTTCTTAGTATCAGCATTTCAGCCTTCAAAAGGCGAAAATGTCTAAAGGAGTCAGGTTCCCCGTGGGGTGATACAGAGTTGCTTCCTCAGCCCAGTGCCGACGGAAGGAGAGGGCCGTCAGGCAGAGCTGGCTGGGCCAGCCTGGGAGAAGAGGCTTTGGCAAACACAATTACTGTAAGATGCAGGTCTCTTCTGCAGAACCCCAATAACGGAAAAAGCATCCTGATACTGAGGGTTAAATGCAAAATGCAGCAAAAATATAACAAGCAAAACATGAACTTCCTCACTGACTGACTAATTTTGGAAAGAGGAATAGTCGAGTTCAGGAACAACATTCTGACACTTCCCTACCAGGACGATGAAAGAGGGCGAGAGAAAGCTCGTCAGAACACTAACAGACCCACATTGCTGCGTGCAGCGAGGAGAGGAGGGCCGCCCTCCGAAGGCCTGCCCTGCAGAGCTGCCCAGAAGGCAAGAGCAGGCTTAGGCCACACGCAAACGGACAAACTTCTGCGTAGAAGTCAGGCAGCTGGAGAAGCAAGGCTGAGCGTGAAGATCAGACACTCACAAGCCACTCAAGCAGCAGAGGTGTCTTGCTGCTTCACAGACCTCAGTCTGGCAGTGACTTCCCCACCATGGGCTGCCTTTGGGTCTCCCAGGGAAGCACAGGGACAGGGGAAAAGCCCCTCAGAGCCTGCAGGCACAGGCAGGCTCCGACACCAGGGTGCTCAGCCATGTCCCCACGCAGCTCTCCCATCACCATGGGAAAGGGCCTCCACACCGCAGCATCCTGCCACCGCCCAGCTCCAAGATGCCACCGGGCTGACCCCTCCAGGGCGATCTGGCTGCTGCCTCCCATGCGCAACAGCTTCGTGGAGGGCATCTGCTTTTCATTCCAAACAAACACACGCTTTACGTATCAGAGGTAAAAGATTTTATTGTCCCATGGATTTTTCCTAAGAAGTAAGAGTCCTACCAGACAAAATATACAAAGCAGCTTATGTTTTCTTTCTAGACAACTGCATTCTCTTCCTGCGAAACAATGACCACGTTAGTTCACCTTAAAGAACCAAGATTTGTCCTTACAGCTGCAGGACTGCAGAGTTAGCATATTCAATGACCAGTTAATTCATGCAGAATCAGAAGGAAGGGGAAAAAGGTCTGTATGCTCACCTGAGTGCAAGCTTAGGTTCCTAAAAATGAAGAGAAACACGGGGCTTAAATTTACCAGTTTACGGAACTTCCATTAAGTGAACCAATTCTCTGACCCCTTGTCATCCACTCCACAATGAAAGGTTAGGGCTAGTAGCAAGTTATTGTTGGAAAAACACAACGCTAGAAAAGCAAATATCCCTCTGGCAGTGGGAAACTTTCCTTACCAACCTGCATGAAGTGCACATAATTTTTCATATTACATCAAGCTTAAAGCAGAATGAAACCAAAGTGTCTTCCTCTACCTGTTAAAACTTACTGTTTATAGTCAACTATGTTTACACAAAAAATAAATTCTCAGCCTCTAAGGACATACTAATTCCTATAGCATTACATGACAATTTTGATACCCTGTTTTATTTTCGCATTATTAACTCACAGTATTATTACTTAAAAGTTTTATTCTAAAATATATTCACTTTTTTTGGTTCTGCTGAGTTAGTGATTGTACTTGCATATACTTTATCCTCCTTCTTCTAAAACAACAAGCTCATTTCAACAGATGGTGAACAAGTCCAGATTTGCTGGAAACCAATTAACAAGAATGTGCCAAGTTGAAACTCACCCCATTCTTTCAAGCCAAAAAACTGCCTGCATTTCAAGAACCTAATTAGTTTTAACTACATTTATGGAACAGACGGAAGAATATTTAATTACTTGGCAATTCTTCTGTCTGATGATCAATAGAAATGCAGTTTTGTTCACACAATTTCTCTGGAGTATATTGATCAGCTGATCTTGCCTTGTATCAATATCTGTACTACAATGGTGCCTGCAGATAATGTGATACACGGCTGGACTACAGTAATCACTATCAAAACAACTTTCATCAGAGGAGAATACACTGTTGAAAAAAAAAAAAATTAAAAATTCTGCTTCTGCACTTGCCAGTAACTACCAGTTCTGCTGCTGACACCACTCTGTACGTAGGCACGGCACCCCATCCGCACACAGATGGGATCTCGACAACTCAGGAAGAAAGACCCGTATGAACATAACTCATCTTTCCAGGCAAGCAGAGCTGGCCAGGACAGACACAGGGCTGGAGTAAACCACCCGGCTCCACCTGCAGCCATGGCCTATAGATGGGACATCAGTGGAGCTCTGGCACCTGCATCAGAGATTCACCTCTTTATTTACTTGGGCAAAGTGACAGCAGATCTGCCCAGGATCCACAGCAGATGCAGCTATGTGTTAGAGAAAAGGCTACACAGCCTTGCACTTCACCCTCTGCTTTGTGGCTGAGGAGCAGGGACATGCTGTGTCATTCGTGTCATCCCCAGCCCACCTCGTTGCCCCTTGCCCTGGCCTCCTGCCCACCCTGAACACTCGTCAGGATACCCTGCATTGCTCAGCGGGTCACGCTGAGCCATGCCGCGTTCAGGAGACATGGTGAGGGGTGAGTCCAGGAGCCAGTCATAAAAACAACACATAGTGGTTGCTTCCGATGTTTGAAAATCAGGTCTTCAGGGGAACAGCACACAGCAAGCTGGGACCACCATAGCATGGTTTGGGCAGAAACCCTCCCACTGCTGAGGCTTCTGAATCACCCTGTCTGTAGCCTCACAACTAGTCCTTTCCTAAGTGCATCTGGTTACGTATTTCTGGTCATTACATCAGCATCAAAATGGTAACTCTCCTCTTGCACACACACCTTCTGTCCCGGTGCCAAGGCAGCCTCAAAGTACTAGACCATCCTGAAATTGCTCAGTCAGGAAAAGAGCACCTATTTCCAGCACTCCTGTTTCTCGGCCATTCCTTCTACCCCAAACCTGCTCCCAAAAGAGATTCCCGTCCCATGGTGTGGAAGAAGCTGCATCTACTCCCAGGTTATTTTTGACCACTGTGTAAATTTAAGCCCAGCAAATGTCTCAGGTAGGTAGCAGGGAGCGAAGAGAATCCACTGTGAGGCCACAATAGACCCAAGAGATTAGAGCTGCACAAGCAGGGGCGGGATTAAAAAAATTAAGACAGATTACCATGTCTAAAGAGAAGGCTGAGAGCATGTGTGTGCATGTGTGTGCAAGCAAAGCCAAGGAAGGTTACATCTGGAGGGTGGCTTCATGACTTTTTGCAGATAACAGTTTCGACCACAAAAGTGTTTTCAAAGTGACGAATACGGTGACAGTTTCCAGCCTCACGTCGACTGATACCTAGAAGTGATTGAAAGAGAGGAGAGAGGAAATTCAAGAAATGATAACCTACAAGAGCTGCAGCAAGTGGGGGAAGGAAAGCAGATGAGATGCAACCGCTGAACACTGAAATGCAGGAACAACACAGCCCATACGAAAAGCAGCATAATCCGGTTTTTGGAAGAATAGGCATATTCTCTAGGCCATGGTGCTGCAGTGAGAGCTGCCATGAACTGGGGGAGCCATGTGGAAACAGCTGGTTTCAGCTGACAGCATCTCAGTGTTTGTTCTCTCAGAGACCAGAAAGCCTCATGAAATCAGCAGAAGTCACAGGCTGGTACAGAGCACAGCTCTGAATGCAGCCAAGGAGGGCTTAAAATCGCCACCCCTCTGGCTGTTTGTATCCCCACACGCACTGATCCTGCTATGGCCTCAGCCTCTCCAGGAAAAAAGGAATGCTCCCCATGCCCTTAAACTGCAGGACCTCAATGCTGGGCCGCTCTCCAGGCAGCTACTCCCCTCTTACAGCACACCTGGCAGTGCCCTGCTGAGAGGCAGGACCGTGCCAGGGCTCCACGAGAGCAGCAGCCAGCGTGCCGGCAGCCCCATGCACAATTGTGCAGCTTCTGTTGGGAAAGCGACCACGAACTACAGCCATGGTGGCTTCTGCACCTAAACGCTCTCAGCATCCTGCAGCTTCCCCAGAGATCCAAACCCAAACTGACTATAGGTTCATATTTCAGGTAAGTATCGTACAGTATCGTACACCAGTATCTAAAACCGAGTAAATACAAATACTGAAATTAAGGAGTTTTTTGCAGCAGTGTTACCATTTGTGTATAAGATACATATTGCTGATTTTCATGAAATCATTTTAAGGTAGTCCAATGTTCCCTCTTCACAACTTTTTCCATATTATTAGGAACTTAATTAATTAAAGGCAATTTGCAGATCTAATCTGCTCTGAATAGCTGCCACTGAAGCGGGTGTCTCCATTAGGGTAATTTTCCAAACAGTTCCCAACAGCACTGCTATTAGTTGGGCCCCAGGAGCCCACATGTAAATGAATTGCTGGCTCCTGCAACCATTTTCTCAGTGTTTCTATTAGGCTGATAGATGCAGCGATAGAAACACAGCAGCCAGCACCCATTTGCAGCAGCAGCATCATCCCAGATTTGGGTTTAGATGAATTAGAGGGAAGCACCTCAAAAGATCTCCTGTGTGCTTACACCCACAGGGAAACCTCCCCTCTCACCAGGAAGAGTCCAGCATGGCTGTAACAGCAGAAATAATGACTGTGATGCAGGGGGACAGTACGTTAGGACAGCTGAACACAGCAAGGCTCTTACGTCTCCTCGCGCTCCTCCGCTTCAGCCTGTAGGTCTCCTTGCCGCTGCAGAGGCGGTAGATGAAGGAGCCGAGCTGCTCCATGTCACTGACGTGCTCAGTCGCGATCATCTCCTCCTGGATTATGTATGTCTGAGGCAGATATGTCCCTTTCTGAAATGACAGTTTCCACCAAAATAAAGCACAAACGGTGCTATGATCCCCTCCTCGAGCAGCACTGTCTCACACAGGGCACCAAGGACAGCCAAACTGTGGAAAATTCACTGTTTGAAGGCTCAAACTCCACTTACTGAGGCCGGTTAACATGCTTCCCTGTCCTTGCAGTAAACTGTCCCATGCTACTAGCACAGGGCACACAAAATGGATTAGATCCAAAAACTGAATGTTCACGTAGGGGATGAAGCCAGTGTAGGAACAACCCCGCTATAAACTAATCCCAGTTTTAAAGGAGGGTGCACAAAGCTGTAACTCTGAGAGCACAATGAACCCACCTGGAGAGGGATCAAGGCTCAACCAAAATGCCAGGAACTCCAATGAATATGTGCTTTTTACATTTACTTCAAAAGGCAAAACCCAAAAATGCCAGCCCTGCTCAGATTCCAACAGTTTCCTGAGTTTTCCACATTTCCCCCTCCTCCTTGGTCCATTCAGCACAGCCACAATGATCTCCTGCCCTTATAGCCCACAGGAGTGGGGACTAGAGATGGGCCATAGGCACCACATTTAGAAATACTGCCCTGCGTGGTAGCAGGGGGCACTCAGGGGAAGTGAGCTCTTGGCATACTTCCATCATCCCCGTGACATCACTCGGCGATGCTGGGGCAGTGCAGGAAGGCAGCTCACACCAGGGACTGAGCTGAGGCAAAGCGGCACGCGCAAGCTCCCTGCTGCTGGGGTGGAGGCCACTATGACGACCAGGGTGATGAGTGAGGTTCCTGGTGGGGGGACATGGCAGAAAGCCAGCAGGGTCTGGAAAAAATGGGGAGAGAGAAAATGGGGTACCTGGGAGCACCCCAGGGATGGAGGCCAACTCTTTCCCTGCAGGAAAGAGATCTGCTCAGCATGGAAAACTCTCTGCAAGCTGATTCCCAGGTCCTCAGGGCATCTTGCAGCTGTCTGGGCACCGCTGTGGCAATAATCAGCTGTGTTACAAGTACAACTTGGGCTGGGGGGCACTTCTGAGCAGACTGGATGCTAACTAAGCCACGAAGCAAAGCCTTACTTCTGGTCCCTTTCACTTAAGAAGAGTCAAAGAAATAGAAGAACCCGCAGATCCTGGGGCCTACAGAAATATAATTGGGTGGAAAGCAACCAACAACAGCGCAATTTCAAATATCACCTCTTCAGTTTGCACCACAGGACTGGTTATCTCCATAGATATGTACCTGGAAACACGCTGTCTTAACTTAGCGCCATGCTGTTGGGCTGGCATAGCCTACTGGATCGATAAAGCTCTCCTCTAATGCTGGAGGACTAGACTATTAGTGGAAGTTTGTACTACACCAACACAACAGTTCCGTAAGAAATTCAATTATTGATCCTCAGTGGGAGAGTGCAGGAGAGGGCATGCAATACGTGCAGTTACTGGCAGAGGCTGTCATGTTAACACCCAGGGCTGGGACTCAGGATTTGCCATACCCTTGACCTGGCAAGAGGGCTTAGAGAGAGACACACATGCACACAATCCAGTTTCTTCATTGTTTTAGACTTAAATAGCTGCAGCAGCTGAAGTAGCCAGGAATAATCGCTCCTCCATCGCAGGACTGTGCAACAAGGATGATACCTTCAATTCTCCACCAAGAGTTTTAAGAAAACTAAAGCTTCGAGCATTTTGCGTTCTGCAAAAGGTGTGGATCATCCATCATTTAACTGGGTCATCTCCAACTTCCTGCTGCTACATAGGGGGAGCATCCCTCCATCCTTTTCTCTCAGATACTTAACGCAGCCCTCTTCACTAAACTGTCACACCTATACAGAACAGAGCCTGCAAGAAGCAGCAGAGCTGCCATTTACAGGCAAAAAAATCAGACACAAGAGGCCTGGTAATGCATACATGGTAACAGCAGGGCCAAGATCTGAGCGGGGTCTGGCACAGCCGTGCCCGCACACAGCAGGGATTGCAGAGCAGGCACAGGGCATGTGGCAGCCACACTGCAAAGGGGCACCCCAGCACCAGGCTGGCCGGGGAGGAAAGGGCAAAGGAGCTTCACCCAATCCCTGTGCTGCCACAGTCTGCTGGAGCAAACCACTAATGTTATTTGCTGCACAGAGGTTTGGCCCTAGAAACAGGACTGAAGCCACTGAACACCTTCAAAACTAAACTTTCAGCTGGAAATTAGTCTCATTCATTAGGGACTTGACTGGATTTAGAGATGCAGAAAAGGCAAAAGTCTCAGAGTCCAAGGACCAACGCAGCTCATCCAGCATCCAAACAGGAGCACTTCTGAGCAGGGGGGCAAGTCATCAGGTGATGAAGGTCCCTGCAGCAGGAAAAAATTTTCCCTCTCTGCCTGACACAGGCCACCAGCAAGGCCCCGCCTGTGGGCACGAAGATCACAGGCTCACAGGATAATTCAGCTGGGGAGGGACCTCAGGGCTTTATCCACCTGGTCTTGAAAACCTTCAAGGATTTCAAGGAGGCAGCACAACCTCCCTGGGCAACCTGTTCCACTGCTTCACTGTCCTTATGGTGAAAAACTTTTTCTGAGCTCAAGACCAAGCTAAACACTTCAAAACAATGTCTCTAAGGTGCACGTTAAAACCTCCACAGACAGATTGGACACTTACCCATCCCAATAATTAAAAAGTTATTTAAACACACATCTGCTTTGTATTCTCTTTAAAGAATCAAACACATACGACGATTTTAATTGTACTTTTACCCCTTTTTAAATTCAATTTCTGATAAAGACAAAGCATCATTTTCATTGACTGTGAGTTTATATCTGTTATTTTAGGATGTGACCATCATTCCCAATCTCTCAGGTTTTTTTCTAGGGCTCTGCTGTCAGCTTGTGCAATCCTGCCTTTTCCATTTCCCTCTGCCCCAGGGACTGGTCACCTGCCACGGTCAGAAGCTGTGGCTGGTTTGGAGCGAGTTGTAAGTAAATGTGTGTTGAACCCCAGCAGGGTTCCCAGCACATTTGCCAGACGGTCACAGCACATGCAATTGCGAGGACTGCTAAGAAACAAACTGGGAGTTTGACAAGGACGGGAGATCAGGCATCTCTCAAGGAACAACCTTTTGCCTCTGAGCTTAACCCCTACAAAGTTCATCACACTGCATGTAGCGGCAAGTGAGCAAAGGGAATTAAGAAAGAGTAAGAGTTAGGCTGGGGTGGTTTTTTTTCTTTTCTTTTAAATAGACTGTCACAGAAGGGAGTAAAAGACCCAGGCTCAGCGCTTTGCTTTACCTGCAAAAGTCTGAGATAGATACACACCTTCTGCAGTCTTAAAAATCCTGGGGTTTTTTCCTGCTGATAAGATTAAATAGTACTCTATTTTAAGACGACTGCTTTCAGTCACTGCAATAGTGGCACAGGCTTCTGAACTGAACAAAACCACTAGTACTAAGTCCAATTAATGCCGGCTGTGAGCAAAACTGCATGAGCCCAAGTCCAGTGTTGCAGCCCGCAGCACAGCAGGGAGGGCAGCACAAATTCCGCACACCTCCCCCCCGCCCCAAAAAGGTGAAAGCTGAAGGCCTGGTACTCCGCAAAGGCCACCAAGAGCTCTGCAAATGGCAAACCGCAAACTGCATTGGTAACCACGGCAAGAGCAAAAGGAGGGAAATTTTTCTTTTTTTCCTCAATTCCTACAATCAGTAAACCCCAGAGGGAAGGAATCTGCTGCTTCTGTGTGTCACCGCAGTCAGGCTGATCTGTCATGCCAGTGTTACCGTGGTGTCTGCAAAATTAATATTTCAGCTCAACCCGCTGAAGCCTTCGCTCTACATGAAGGCTCAGCTGTCAGGGCCAAGGCTTACTTCGACAAACACAGCAGATTTCCCACTAGCTTCCAGCTAGCACCCAAGAGCCAACTCAAGAAAAGCATGCAAAATAAGCAGGATTGCAGCTGTACCTTCACGTTAACCAGCAGCTCCCACAGGTTGCGAGGAGGCATCACGATAGTGGTGTTCAGCTCGATGACATAGCATTTATCCAGCGTTATGTCGTGATAAGCTGTCAGACCCTGCGTTCCAAGCACAGAAATTAAGGAATTGAGCCCTTTGCAATGAAACGTGTCTGTGAAAATGGGTGAAAAGAGGGAATTCAGGGAAGACAGGAAATTGCTTTAAGCAACAAACCTGTCCAAGGACCTCCCTTCCAAGCAAGACAAGCAGCTTGGAAAATCTCAGAGAGGGCCTTGGGAAGGAGGACAGCTCAGTAATAAGATCATCACAGACATACGTGACAACAGCGACAGCGCTAGGCCATGAGCACCGTGCTGGTGCACCCCTGCTCAGCCCTGTGCTACGCCCCCAAAGGCCCCAAGAGCTCCTTACTCGCTGGAAATCGTGGATGATATCCGCAGGGTCGCTCCCTCCAAACTGGGGCACTGGGACGTTGATTTGCTCGTAGTTCTCCTCAATGTAAATCTTGACATCTTCGTGCAACTCCAGCTGCCCTTTAAACGGTGAATACAGCGAGTCTTCGTAAAGGACGCCGCAGTGAAACACGCTCTCACGGGGCAGCTGTGGGGACGAGATCCAAGTGGAGGTACAACACTCTTATATCCCAAACCCTATTAACAGCTACAGCAAACATGGGAAGAAACGTACCCATACGAGGTAAAAAACACTTTTCAAACAGATGCTTGAAGATATTTCAAGATCAGTCTTTTTACCAGAAAACCTTCTTGATGAAGATAGCGCAGAACACCCTTGTGAAATGACCATGTCTCCCTTCCTGCTAGTCAGGTCCAAAGGGAATAAAGGATTCCCTGTGGGACTTCATGAGGAGTAATTCAGACAGGCAAACTGACTGCCTATAGGCTTTTAAATTTCATAACCAGGTTGTTCACATCCCCGCATAGACATGGCTTCCAGTAACTGCATTTTTCTACATTAGGCATACAAGCTTGGGGTGAGCAGAGCATCATTTCTAAAGGCACTTGTAGGTTGGATATGGCAAATGCACCAAAACAAAGCAGCTTTGCCTCACTGCAGAACAGGAGCTGCTGCTCTCTAGGACTGCAGAAGCACAAGGTATGGCCAAGAGAGCTAACGCAGGGTGAGCAATCAAGTTTGAGCACCAGGATCACAGAATCACTAAGGTTGGAAAAGACCTGTAAGATCATCAAGTCCAGTCACAGGGACAAACTGCAGCCATTGAAGACTGAGGCATGAAGACCCCATTGCCTTGGTCTCCAAAGCATCTCTGACCATGTTGAACAGGCTTTGCTGTGTAATTAGCTATGAGCTGTCATTTGGTATGGCAGGCAGGCAGTGGGGTTGACAACAGACGGCCCCAAATGGACCAGCGGGCATTTCCCAGTGCCATTCAGCATGCGCTGAGGGTAGGTTTTTTACAGGGTGATGGTCTGAACGCTGTCCATAACCTGGTCGATTACCTTCCCTCAGTGCTGGGGATTTCTTCTCATAAGGAAGTGTCTGCACCAAAAGCCCTGCAACAGGGTGCCATCACACTAACACAGCGGTGTGTGGGAGGGTTGTCACAGGGTTTCCAGATCAGGTATAACTAAGCACAGGTAATAAAGCACTGATCTATCTTAAAACAAAGATTGCAAATTAATTTGACAGCAAGAAAATTTATGGAGCAAGGGAATGTCTAAAAAGACAATACTGCTGAGTGGATAAGTGCTGGCTGCAGAGACGAAGGCAGCTGGCGGTCCTGGGAGAACTCATTCACTAATAGCTGCTCCGCCCCAGAACAAGGGCTTCAGTGCAAATCAATGCTCTGGGGTCTCTCAGCTAAACACTCAGCAAGCCACAGAGCTCAGCAGTTTCCTCCTTAAAAAGCAGCTCTGCCCTCTCTCATTCCCTATGCTCTGACCCACCACAACACAGCCAGCCCAGTGCCTCAGCTAGGCCAGGCTTTGCAAAGACTACGTGGAAGAAAAGGTGCTGAATTTAATGGAGGATGAGGGCTCACCTTCCATACCATCTGCCACTTACTTTTCACTTCTCTGCTTGCTTTATTAATAGCAGCACCTATTTTTGTTACACCTGCAGAGTTTTGCTGCGGTAGGGCCTAAAAAACCTACTGCAAAAAGCTGTTCCCTTGCCTGTACCTCCCTGCTCCCTCCAAGGCTTGCTCTCCCCTCACAACAAGTCACGCTTTCAGACCGCCTTACCCCTGACAGCAGTGACGTTGGGTTTAAAAGGTAGAACTAGCAGGATATTTTTATGGAGTTACAAAAAGAAAAAAAAAGGCAAAACAAAGCCACGAGGGAGGGGAAGAGGAGCGTTTCTGGAAGGCCCTTCCTGCCAGTCGGGATGGAGGTGAGCCTGAGCCTACCGCTTAAGACATGCCTTGTCTGCAGTGCCCAGAGGGCTGGCTCCTGAGCTACTGCAGCGCAAAGCAATAAATAACAGCACCACCTCTTTCAAAGGTTGAAGCAGCTTGTCTGGCTGCTCTGGCTGAAGAGCCAGCAGTCCCTCCTGACTTGCCCCTACCTGGGTGATGAAGAAGTATCTGTACACATACATCGATGCAAAGACCAAGCCCAGGAGCAGTACAAGGAGACCCATGGTCAGGTAGCACACCCCACTGAGCGATGACCTCCGGCCCTGCACCGCAGGAGCTGGCTCCTCCTGCAAGACAAAAACGAGAGCATCAGTCAGCTGCTGCTGCAAGGGATCAGAAAATCAACTATTTTTATGCAAAAACCACACACGGGTTTGTGGTGTGCCACTGAAGAAGGCAGGCACCGTCCTGCAAAGCAACTTCACATCTGACAGCATTCTGGCAAGAGTAAAACACTTCTTGTGCACTTTGCTCTCCCACCCCCCATATATGTTTTTTTTTCATATATATAAAAAATATGTGTGTGTGTGCACATACACACATATATGTATACTCTGCTTCCCACCAACTGCCCAGGACAAAGTCAAGCTTTGTTTCAGTGGGCAATAAGGATTGACAGAAAAAAAGGAAATTGGGAACTAACAGTTCCTGGCTACTGACTATAACAGCATTTATGTATTTATACTCAAAAATTTTTGTTGACATGCTGCCACTGTTGCAGCATTTTTCAGGGGAAATTTTTCAGTTGGAAATTACTGGTGTCAGAGAGGTGCCTCCTGCCCACGCCGGGGTGAGCCTACCCGAACAGCTATGTTGATCTCAACTTCATTTTCAGGCAGATTCCTGCACACCTTCCAGGAATATAGTCAGAGCATCAAAAGAAAACATATCTGCCATTTTTAGAGCGCTGCCCAATCCATACAGATGGGAGCCAGCTCACCTTGTTACAGCCCTCAAAAAGGAGGGCAGTGCAAAGGCAGGGTTACCTCCTGGGGACCACTCATCCCAGCCTACGATGCTCTTGTTATTACTGCTAAAATAACCCTCTGCAATGTTAAGCAGGAAGATGTAAGGCCCTTCAGAAGCAGGTGAAAGAAGCCAGTTCAGAGATGCCCCAGTTTCCACACAGAAGAGCTGAAAGCAGGGAGAGACACGCCAGGGAGGGCTCCTGCAGATTAACTCCCTCTCTGTGGTACCTGATCTGATGCGTTTGATTAGGAAGACACTCTCTCCACAGCTAGCCAGAGACCCGTACAAGCTAGAGGAACAGATTTAACAGGTCTTTTCTGCCCCCGAGGCAAGGGCACCCCAGCACCCCTGTGGCACTGATGGGGAGCCCACCAGTCGGGGAAGCCCCCCCAGTCCCCGGCACCTGAGCTCCATCGAGGTGCAGAGCCAGGATCTGCAACGCTTCTGCTACCTGCTCCACTCCCAGCCAATGCAGACTGCTCCAGCTATCAACTTTATCTTTTCTAGCCACATTGTCTGATAACTGCAAAGACCATATTGCTTTGGGAGTGCTACGATTCCAGCACACCTCCAGGAGAAATTAATCTGTATTTGTTTCTCCTTCACCCCAGCTGTTGAAAGACCCGCAGCACCTCTATTCACTGCCAGCTCCCTACACTGAAGAAGCAGTGTTTAATAGTTCGTCGCTGCTCCTTCAGCAAATAAAGGGATGAGCAAACTGAAAAATACCACATTTTAAGTTCACATCCTTCCCTTCTCCTCCTTCCACAGACGAGGGGCAGCAACTGTGCAAGCCACAAAGAAAAAGAAAAAAAAAAATCACATTACTAGAGAAAGTTTAAAGGGTCTCTGACATGAACTGCTAGGACAGGAAAGTCATGCTATATGTTAAGTGTTTCACAAAAACAGATTTCCCCAGATATTTGTCATCAAAGAAAGAGTGCAGACAGGGCGGGTAAAGAGGAATGAAAAGGTCTCCTGCTACTGACACCAAAGCAGGCTGAGAAAATGTTTAATGCTTCACCAGTGAATTACATCTGAAAAGGTGCCAGGTTCCCATGATGGATAATGCACTGCTTGCTTCCTCGATGAGCTGCAAGTGCTAACTCCATGGAGAGCTTGGGGAAGAGGTTCAAAAGGACACAGCAGCTCAAAGAGAAAAAAAAAAATTGCTCCCACTAGAAAGAAAAACTGTGTTTGACGAATGGGAGAAAGGGGCAAATAAGCCCTCACTGGTTTGCTATTTGCTAGAGCAGCTCTGTGCTCTTTGCACAGCCAAAGACAGAGCAAGACATCCCACCTCTCACCACCAAAGTAGATGAGTTTGGCTCCCTACAAAGCATCCCTGGCTTTGGGAAAAATGCCCGACTTTTGCATTTTGGGAGAAGGTGGGGGAAGCTAAGCAGAGGTTTGCCCTGGGAGAAGTTACAGAACACCAGGAAAAATGAAAAGAGACTCAAATTCTGAGGGAGGAAAGAAAAACTCAACAGCAACCATTCTGATGGAGTGGAGATTAGGCAGTGAGGTTAAAAATGCTGCCAGGCAGGCTAAGGGGAACAATTAACCACAGTCCTGCAAAATATTGCGTAAAAATCACCCACACAAACCCTCACTGAAACATGCATCTTTCTCCCATCTTTTCACCAGCTTTTGTCACTATGAATGAATTGCAATTTAAAAGCAACTACACGGCAGTCGGCACCCGAGCTTTGGGCTGGAGGGGTTCTCAGTGCTGACAGCCCATGGACGGGGCAGTGCACAACCTGCGTTAATAGCATTTCACCCAGGATAACAAATCTTCACCAGGTTGGAAAAATCCATGAAGCTTCTTCCACAGGCTGCTGCCCCACTCGTGCCACAATGTACCTCCTTCCCCACAGGACTGCCACTCCCTGCAGTAGAAATGTGGGTATTTTAAAAAACGGGAAATCCATCGTAGCTGATTTCCATCTGTTCTTGACGTAGGAACACCTGGCTCCCCAGCAAGGGAGCAGTTTTCCCCTAAGCTAATCTTATCATAAAGAGAACCAGGCTGTTCCAGCAGCAAGCTGCAGGAAAGCTATCCCCTTCAGAAAGGCCCCAAAGACCAACTGGCACACCAAACCACGCACGGCGCTCATGCCGCAGGGCAGACTTCACAGATCTGGCAGCTTTGCCGACCTCCATGAATTTTGGCAGTGGGAAAAAGAATTAGGCTCAGCAGTGGGGTTCTCCTGAAGAGCAGATCATGCCTTCGAGACACATGTTTTCACTGAGGACAAAAATCAAAATATTAATACGCAAAAATGCTGTCTAACAATATTCACCAGATGTTTAACAATATTCCATAAGAATTCTTTAACCAGATGCTCTTCTTGCAACAAAGCCATCCTACTAATTTTCTGCCTCAAATGACTATGGGTTTTCTTGACCAAGAGAAATGGGAAAGGCTAGGGTCAACCATCCCTGGGCAGAGGCAGGGACAGGTATTTCAGTTCAGCAAATGGGCCTTCCTTTGTTTTTTCTCTTGTTTTAAACACAATATTCCAACAGGTGGGCACATATTACACAGAAGTCTACATAAGGCCCTTCACCCCCTCTCTGGGCTGTGCAGAGGATGAACATTCATTTGCTTCTCTGCAAACAAATGGATGGAAAACCGACAGCAGTGGAAGAACAGCGCGATGTCCACGGTCCAGGCGCTACAGATGTGCACGCCAGGAGGATGCACAGACAGACCCACAGCTCTGTAGAGTATCCCACTGTGATTTCAGGACAGGAAAATCCTGCCGCTCCACATGATGATCCTTTCTTTGCTCCATATTTCTTGGCACCACCACATGCTCCAGTGCTGGTGCAGGCAGCGGAGGCCACCACTTTGCTGACCCTATAGAAAGGGCCAGGCCAGCTCCCTTTCCAGTGGGAAAACTGGGAAAGGCCGTGGGCAGAGCTCCTTCCCCTGCGCAACCCGAGGGGAAGGCACAGCTTGCTCTTCCTCCACATGGGCAATGGGGGAAAGCCTCCATCTCTCAAGGAGAACGCCTGCGCATCTTGGTTTTCTGCCAGGCATTGTCCTGCTAATTCTTCATCCCACCGGGCGAGAGACAGAGGCAGCTCCAGCACGCAAGCCTGAATAACCAGCCATGCTGACTGGGCTCCAGTTTGCAGGCACAATTGCTTCACAGACACTCAACCCAGCGCTTGGCAATATAAAATATAAATAAAACGGGAATTCCTTTCTTTGGATGAAACAGGCTCTTCACCGTGCTTCAGTGCCCTGCCTGCTCACGGGGCTGGCGCAGGAGCAGCGGAGGGGGCAGATGCCCAGATGGGAGAGGATGAAGTTATGATACAGACCATTTGGTAGAGGAGGCTTGAAATTAGCCTGGGGGGGCAGGGAGGGAAGTCCTAATTCAGTCTTTGGGGATTTTCTTCAGAATTTCAGGTCTCAGTGGGGACATGATGAAAATGGCTGATATCCTGTTATCCCTGTTTGTTACAGAATGGCTAAAGAACGTCTCTCCTACAAGGGGGTGGGGGACAGAAGTCTGGCTGTGCTTTACAGGCACAATGTCTGGACAATAGCATGGAATTCAAGTCCAAAGGCCAGAGTAAGACAGCAGGGAAACCACCAGCGCCTGCCAGGCACTGCCGAGGGCACCTACTGCTGAGAAAACTCTCCTGGCTTCGCGGCGCTGCAGACACAGGGACAAGAAGGGTTTGCAGCCCGGGGCTGAGCTCCCCAGCCCCAGGTCAGCAGCAGCTCCGGCCCTGCGAGGCCAGGGAAGACAACAGCCTGCAAGCATTTGTTCCTGGCTGGAAACTTCACTCCCTGGTGCCGGCGACTGGGCTTCCACAGCACCTCACTCACCCTCTGCATCCTTCCCCAGCCTGCAAAGCAGGACTAATGTCCACGCGAGAGATTTTCTTACAGCAAGAACTGTGTAGGTTCCCAGCAGGACTACCATGCCCTTGTATCCTCTGTCTTTTTGAAGACCTTAGCCTTTTAAAAGTCTTTGGAGGTCCTGAGCCTTTGGAATCACAATACTAGCAGGAGCTGCTAGCAAGAACCATATCCAGTGAGGTGCTGTCTTTGATATTTCTCATTAATCCAGTACAGGCTTATGAAAAATAGGTATTTGATTCAATCAATCCTTCCTCACCAACATCTTTCTGAAGATAACAAAAGTGAGGAAATTAAAGTTGTCATGTCATGCCTCGTTCCCTCCTGAATTGTACATCGCCTCGGCAAAGATGGGCTTGGCTCACGCCCTTTTTCTGTTTCTTCAGCTTTGGAAACAGCTCTGAGTTCTCCACAAACCATTTTTCCTGCATTCATGAAATGCAGGTTGGAAGTCTTTCATTTTAGGTGTAGCAGGGCCTGAAAAACAGGGGACACAGCTCGGCAAGTATCTAAATATACACCCCCAACAGGCAAAGAAGCTTGGGGTGACTAAAAATAGTAGATGCGATTTTGACGACCAACAAGCGAGGAGAGAAATGCATTGCAGAGTAAATACTCAAAGGGATGTGGGTTTGGAGAGGAGTGCTATCTGAAAGGCAGCAACATATGTCATCCCTCCCTGGGAGGCTGCTTGTTTCAAGGGAGCAGCAGCCTGAGCTCTCAACGTAGAAGATGTACTGACGTAACTACAGCCACTACACAGTCTGCCACAGCTTCCTAAAAGGACATAGGCTCGAAACCTAAGAAACCCACATCAGAAAATCTAACTGATCTTGCCGTTTACTCATTTCTGGTAACCAAAGGCCAATATGCACTAAGGTGGGGGGGGGGGGGGGCGGGGAAATCAGTTCACTGTCTCTACCTCCAACACATTAAGTCCCATATTCACAGTCAAAATCAGTTACTGCTTTACAAAACGTAAGGACTTGCGACAGCGGCACCTGCATTGACTTCAGACGGAAAAACCCCACAGCTGACTGCTGGAAAACCGTAGCGCTGCCGCAGTGTGCATAAGCTGGTATGGACTGACCTCTCCTCTGGTGCACCGGGCTTGGCTTTGAGCGTCACCTCTTGGGAAAGTGGCCCCCATGTCCGCACCGAGGCAGCCTGCTCTTCCTGCACACGAAGCAAAGCCCTCTCATCCACCCACCCCACAGACAGCATCCCGACCATGTGCAGGCGCTGGGCACTGCTGGCGCCAGCGCTTAGAGCTGCTGCTCTGCATGGTAAGAAGCACCAGAGACTTTGTGGGATAAATTGTAGGGTAAGGAGATCCAGACCTGCCTCCCAGAGACGACGACTGCTTTATTTAGGCATTCAGACCCAGGGGAGCTCCTCATGGTGAACAGCCCCCAGGGATGGCCAGAGGGAACAGGGATGGCCAGCCAGGGTTCGGGACTGGAGCACTGGTCAAGCTAGAGCTCTGGAGAAGGGAAAGTGAGAGACCATGCGCAGGGAAAAGGCAGGCGAAGGAAGACAAGAAGGGGGACAGGAAGAGAGGTAAACCAGCACAGCAAAGGCAGTTCATCCTTGCATCCACCAAAGCATCTGCCACGCTCCGAAAAAGGCTCCTCTGCCAGATGAACAAAAAATGAGTCCTGCCCTCAGGAGCAGTTATGCTCAGGGGGAGGAGAGGGAGTGAAATGAGGAGACACACCAAGGGGGGACCAGCGGCTGGGCCAGCGCCCTGGCAGAGAGTCACAGGGGTCAGTGCTCAGCACCAGCAATGAGAGAACTCTGAACGAGCCCATTACCTGGAAGGAGAGTCCTTCCAGGCTGAAGAGCATTTCTAATGCTTTAGGTCAGAAAGGAAAACGATGTGTGCATGCATGGAGATATATACACACACACACACACGTACGTATATATGGGACACAGTTTCCAAGGCAACCGAACTCCCTGCGCGCAGCACTTGAGCAGCGCTTGTGCAGGGCACGCAGCAACACTTCCACGGAGAACACAACTGATGGCTTGTGGAATCAAAGATGCCTGAAAGCAAAAAAAAAAAAAAAAAAAATTCCAAAAAAACCAAAAGGGCTGTAATTAAGAGACTATCACAGCCGAAGGCAAAAAGGTTGCAATAAGTGAATCTAATCACATCTTTAAATGACACCACAGCACATGACTAGCAACAAAGCCACCTGCCTCAGGAGTCACTTCGCAGCAGTGGAAATTAGAATATCAAAAACAACCACTGGCTAATTAAAACCCCCAGCTTTGTTGCTATACGACAAAGACAGCAAGATGTTAAAAATGCAGCCTAGCATGTAGGAGCTCCTAAGCACTCAGTGATCATATTTTCCTTCTCCCTCCACAGCAAGAGAGATATAAACCCCCCACTTTTCTCTTTTTTTCCATCCCTTTCTGGAACTAAGGGGCTTTTTTTCTTCTCCCTCTTTGCACAGGGATGAGGAATTAATTTCCTTTTTTTTTTATTTTATTTTTTGGCAGAGGCACAACAACTTCCAGCTGGAGTTTTTCCAGCCTCCCTTTCCTCTTTCCCAGGAGTAAAACCATTCAGAGCATTAGCAGAGCCAACAAAGCCCCTGGTAAAAATAAGGCTATTCTTACCAGGCACATAGCTAAAGCCCCATGCATCATACTGAACAGACACGCAGGCAGAGAAAAAATAAACAGCTGTGCTAAAGAGGCAAAAAAAAAGTCCCAACCTGGGCGTTTAACAGCCCGACTGCCAAAATATGGAGTCCAATAAACACAGCCTGATTTCCAGAAATCAACAGGAGCTGCAGCCACTCAGTGTGACGCTGGGCAGAATCAGTCCCTGCCCTGGGGCAGCTCCACCAGGACAGCTAAAAGACTCTGGAGCACCTGGGCAGACCTCACCTGGGAGCAAGCACAGCCACGGGAAAGCCAGGGGTGTTTGGGTTTTTTGCAACCCTGAAGTGGGAAGGTGCATTAAAAGGGAATTTTCCCCAGGAGAATGGAGGTTAAGCTTTGACATTGGGTCACAAAACCTACCCAGAGCAATTAAAGACAAAAGGCAGCTCAAGCAAGAGTGAAGCAGAGCAGCTGCTCTGGGAATAGGGAAAGCTCTTACATCGAGGGGTTGGCAAAGTTAAAGAGAGAGACTTGATTCAAAGGTAAAGACATATGCAGGTGAGCAGACACCTGACTCCTTAAAAAACTTTTGACCAATGCCAAAAATATTCAAGAACATTGAGAAACTGATGCAAGGAAATGCCAACAGCTTTCAGCTTGTTCTCAGTGTAGTGTCTTCCTTCTCCTCCCAGGTGAAGTGAAAAGAAGGTGCTACCAGCTGCCCACAAAACCAGCCTGCTTGCTTGCACCTTCACGCGTGGCTTGGGAAGAAGCAAGCCACAAGCTTGACTGCCCACCAAAGCAACGAGCTGTCCCGTGGCAGGACAGGGGGATCATGCGCTCAGGAAGGAGCTGGACAGACTTCCCTTCTGACAGCCACACACTTACCTTTTCCCAGACTAAAATTGTACAATTGCTCCAGCATAAAACAAACACACCTACCAACCTGTGCAAGAAGCCCAGGGAGTCCTGGGCACAAGCCAAGAGAACTAGCGACTGATTTTGCAAAAGGTGCAAAGGATCAGGTGCTGTCTCAACACATTTGAAAGAAGAAAATGTGACAGGGAAAAGACCTCCACACACATCAAAAGGTTTCACACAATTTCACCTGAAGTTGTACGCTTTCAGTGATGGCTTTGGAGCCTGATGAAGCACCAGAGCAGAGCAACAGTGGGGCAGAGGACTCGCTTGAACACCACAGCTGGGCTCTAACCACTGCTTCCCCCCAGGGAGCTCCATGTCTAGATAGTTTTGGGGTCCAAACAAATGTACAATTTAAAACTACAGCACCTACCTCTGAGCTTCTACACTCAGGCAGATGGAGATGGTCAAGAGCAAACTAGCCATTTTGGATGGTGCCAAGGGCAAGGCAAGCACTGCTGATCTGGTTGTGGCCAATTAAGCCATCGCTGTCTCACCTCACTCGTCCATTAGAGGCAACTGATTCCAAAAAGGCTAGTAGAAAGCAGGACGCAGCCAGGCCCAAGATGCTTAGGAGTTGGAACAGCCAAGGTACTGCCTTCTGCTGGCTCTGCAGATGGGAGGCGGCATCCGAGCTGTAAACCCCGTTCTGTTTGCTCCAAGCAGAGGGGTCAGAGTCCAGAGTTTCCCAGAGTTCAAGCTGAAGCATCTTAACAAGGAACCAGCTTTCAGGTTACAACGTTTGTCTCTTCCCTGAAAATCAGGACTTACACAGTGTCACACCACACAATGAAGTAACCGCTCCCTTTCAGAAACACTGTCAGCGATTATCTCTTCTCCCAGCAGCAGCATAGGAAAACCCTGACAGTCAGTCCTACGCTCGAAAATTCACCACAAAGAAACAGTGTCTAGTTTAACAACAGCAAGAGAGAGGAGGCAAATTTACCCTTCTCAGCTTTATTGTTCAAACTGACTTCAACGGTAGGGCATAGCAGCATGGAAGACAACTCTGCAAAGCAAGTGCAGAGGCATGGATTAAAAAAACCAAAACCCTTCACACTGTCCTCCCTCAAACGGTAACACTGGCCTAGGTTCCCACACATCGCCTGGGAAGAAAATCACAGAATCACTAAGGTTGGAAAAGACCTTTAAGATCACCAAGTCCAACCATCAACCCAACACCACCATGCCCACTAAACCATGTCCCACAGTGCCACGTCTACACATTCCTTGAACACGTCCCTGGGCAGCCTGTTCCAATGTTTGACCACTCTCTCAGTAAAGAAATTTTTCCTAATATCCAGTCTAAACCAACACCCATCCAGAAGTGAAAATACCTTTTCCACCTCCTGTATACCTGTTAATGAGCAAAGTTTTGGTAACGCAAAAGCAGGAACTGCAAAACTGCGCACAAGGATAACTCATCCTCCCTAGATGCTCCGTCTCCCCAGTCTGAGAAGCAATGCTCTGCTGCATGGGAGCTCCCCTCCTCTGAGCAGCCACGCAGCCCACCTGCCAGGCCACCTCTCCCCGAACAGACACGCAAGCAGCACGGCGCAATGACGGGGTGAAAGCCAGCATTTCGCTTATCGCTGCACAGCACAGGGCTTCTTACAGTAGAGCAAGGAGGGCTCCTGTCCTATGGATGGGACCTATAGCGCTGCAGCATTAATACATGCAGTGTATGCATGCCTCAGACTTGCATTTGGTTAATTTCTACCCTGTAAAACTGCTTCCTTTTTAAAAATATTTCTTGGTTTTCTGTGTTTTGCCAAAGAAATTGCTGTGCCCAAACTGAGTAAACACAACGTGTTCTTCCCGTGTAAAGAGCACCAACATGCGAAGTTGCATTGGCTTCAGCTCTCCTCCAGCTTTCGGAGAATGCACATCCCTGGACAGACATTTTAAGTTTCTCCATCTCTTCAGTCTACATCTTTTTGGTGAAAGAGAGCTCCGTGTTTCCAAATTCAGTCACATTTATAACATTACTGCTAGAAATAGTCATTCCCTCTCCTAATACCCCCACCAGTTTTAGCCGCATCCTTTGTCATGCTTAGCTGGAATATCAAATATTCACGTCCGGAGTCCAGTAAGATACCCAAGTCTAGTATTTCACTAGAGCAGATCCTGTAAGAGTCCAGAGACATTTTTTCCAATTCAGCCCTTTTCCTCCACTTCCAAGGCATCCCCAAACCACGGAGAACCAAGAACCAGTGACAATGCTTCTTTTTAAGCTGATGACTCCATACAGGGCACAAAAAGAAGTCATCACTTAGCCATGTGGATATGGGAGGGTTGGGCAAAGGCCAGGAATAATCTTCTGTTACAGGAGGCAGCTTCTTCAAATTAGTATCTACCATGTTTAGATCACTAAATCAAGACCTCAACGTGGTGAAAATGCCCACAGCTCAGGATCATCAAGCCTGGACTCAAGCCCACAAACATGTCAATAAGCATAATCAATCCACATCACTGCCAGCTAGTTTTTCTCCCTCCCTCTGGATTTACATCTTGCTTTCTGAAAAAGCCTGTTTAAAAGACCTTTCCTCACATCCCCTTCCCTTGCCATCTGTCTTCCACCTCACAGCGTCCTGCAAGGAAGGCACTCACAAAACCCAGCATTGCATTGGCACTGCATTTTTCACCAAGGTGGCGTGACTCTGCGTTACAAGGCCGGCAGAGATGCCTGCACAGCCAGCAAGAGCCACTGCTCCTCCGCCTGCCCCATACGCCAGAGCCCAGCTCTGGAGCATCACCGCTCACAGCACGCCGGTGCCCCTGGGAAAGCCAGAAGTGGCATTGCTGCCTGTCCTGCTCCGATCTGCTGCCGCCTCCCATGAAGCACACGTCCTCTCGGGCTTGCTCGGGTGGATTCAAAGCATTCACGGCTCACCTTCCCCGCCTGAGCAAAGAAAAGGCAGGGGAGCGGGGGCACAGGAACAGCCCCAGCAGTTAGACGTTGTCTGCTAAGAGCTCCACATCCACAGTGGACCTGCTCCTCACCGGGGAGTTGCGTGGTGGCAGTCACAGGGAAGGGAGCTTCCCGGGCACCAGGGAGTCAGCCGCCCCCTCAGGGAACACGCTCCCCAAGGGTTTCAGGGCTTTCCCCTGCTCCTTCTGTACAAATGGGGCAACCGCTCGGTGTGGGAGCTGCCGCCAGCTGCCCCAGGCTGGCAGCAAGGAGGAGGCTGGGGCAACTCGGCCGTCAGCCGCCCGGGGAGCGGCAGCCCTGAAGTCAGGAGGCTGAGGCACAGCCTACAAAGAGACCACACAGAGAGACAGAAGGGCTGGAGGGATCCAGCACCGAGCAGCAAGCAGCTCCTTGTGGGAAGCTTTTCCATACAACCAGGAAAGGCGTGATCCAAAGCCCACCAAAAGGAAGTCTTGACAAGTCTCAGGGAATGTGGATGAGATGAAAGGCACAAAACCAAAGCGTGGTATTACTGCAGCCGACAGCAAAATATCAGTCGCACCCACAGGACACCACTGGTGCACACCAGAAAGCCCCTCGCAGCCCTTGGGCCTCTGCCAAGGTGTTTCCGGGGGGCTTGCCAGTGCCTGTGGGTATGGAGAGAGCTCTCCCAGTCCTCCTGCTTCGTCCATAACACCCTTCTCTCCCACCAGCCAGACCTAGCAGTCACAGCCTGAGCAGACACCGTCCGCCCCTCGACGTTCATCCTTCTGGCAAGCCGAAGATGAACACGATTGCACACGCCGCCTCAGCACAGCCTTTCCCAGATGCAGGACAACAGGTTTTGCTTTCTGCTTCCTCTCTATGAAAGCATCCCCCCGATGCACACAGATGTCTTCCCATCGTCTGCAAACTGTCCCGGTCCCCACGGACACCCGGTCTGCGCTGCGGCGTTTGCTGTAAGGCACAATTCACCCCGGGCCAGCAGGGAGGAGCGGTTGGCAGAGCCCTTGGCCAGGGCAGCTGAGCAGCCAGCCTCTGCTACGGACAGGGCAAGGGGAACGAGAGGCGCTCTTCCCCTCCAGTTCTTATCATTTACCCCTCGTGAAGCAGAAGATTTTAATGAAAACCCTTCTTCTCTAGCTCTTGCACTGTCTCTGCAGAATAACTAGCTGCAAGTATTAGAGGGGTTTACATGGAATCAACCCAAAAAAAGAAACTAAACCAAATTTTGACTGGAGAGCTCCAGCCATGTTTTACTCAGTTCCTGTGGATTTCAACATCCGTCACAAACACAAGGAACATATTTCCCAGAGCAGTTAAAGACACAGAGTATGTACTTATTTCCATTTCAGATTGTAAACCTGGAGTTCAATTAAAACTCACTGAATATTATTTTGCATCTGAGAGAATATTTTCCAACAAACACAACAAATTATTTTACTGACTGCATAACCTCAAACTGCCTTCTGCTCAAGGCTGCTACATCCTCCCAGCTCCTACTAACGACAACAAGATTGTTTCTTTTATAAGCCCTTAAAATGTTGCGATTGCCTCATAATTACGTGGATTTTTCTGACAGAGTTCAAACTGCATATTCTTTCCAATTCAAACTGAGCTGCACAGGGGAGAAACAAGGCCCAGCACATGTGAGCTTGCTGTCAGGACTCCTCATGTACTACTTTTCAGGACACATTAGCATCACAGACATCTTCCTGCCTGCCACATCTTTGCATTCACGGAGCACCTGCCAAAATTTACAGGCTGCGGAAGCGGCTGCTGAATCATTTCCCAGCTCTGGCTCCTATCACTGGGATTGAAGTTGTGAGATCAAAGAGGAAAGGAATGCAGAGCATCTTGTTTGCATGTCACCAATGCCATTTTGCTGCAAGGCAGCTAGAGCAAGACACACACAGACAGGAATTATTGGCAGCAGGAGCGAGAGCACAGCAAGAAAGCCTGGCTACGGAAAGACCAACCCCACAGGTTGGGTGTTTTACAAAGCAGCACACTCCCTCAGTCCAGCTAAGTGCAAACTACAACCAAAAGAACATTACCAAAGAATCCAGTGCCTTAGATGCCCTGAAAAATAGCATCAGGAAAAGGCCACCTTCTTGTCAGTGGATGTGCTGCTCCCTGGATGCCCTCATGCTGCACTGACTCACTGCAATCTGCTCCTGCCCTTCTGTCATGGGTCTTAATGCTGATTTTCTCACATGCCCATCTGCTGGAATTAAGAGACTGTTGAAGAGTCTTTGTTCTACATTCACATTTTTATGTTCCTTTGTAGCTTATGTGGGCTTAGAAGAACAACATAGTGCCCCCCAAGAGTCAGAGAAAGGCCAAAGGCAACATAAAGAACCCAAAATTTATTATTTGCTACCTAAGCCAATTTCATTCATCTGGCAGGACCTGAATTGGAATAATTTTGATTGGTGGGATCTGGCAGCACTAATGATGGAAATAAGCGTCTATTACTTTTATTTTTTATTTTATTTTTTTTAAACTCCTTTTCTTACAGCACATGTGAGAAGGAACCAGATCCCGCCAGAGCTCGTGCAGGATCAGCAGAACAACCGACTGCCCAGCTGCAGAAAGCTGGCTTTATGGCAACGTGAGCTGGAAGTCCAGTGTGATGGTCAGCTTTCAGGGCTGGATAGGAAAGGTGGGGAAAAAACCTACCACCTTCTTTTGTTCATCATTAGGAAAGATGAAGTCTGGAAATCACCAAGAGATGACAGTTGGCCACATTCCCCCATTACAGGTTTCTACACAGCTCCTAGGCATTAGATTAATAGATGCAATCATGACAGACTGAGCACATTCAGACACTGACAGCACAGCTGAGAGCTGCAAGGACATCGTGCGTGATGTGAGAGATCATTACGACATAAGTGACTTCCTGAACTCTGCAGAACTGAGCAATCTCCTGAAGCCCCTACTGCAGAGCAACTCTCCAGGGCAGGTAATTCCCACTCGCTCGATAAGGCACGTGAGGAGGGACGCTCTGCACTGCTGCTGAATGGAGCAAAACCAAAAGCTCCCCCATAGTTTTTGGAGTCAGGGAGATAATAGGGTTTGATAAATAATCAAACTGCATGCACAGTCCGAGGCATTTACGAGGAATACAGAAATGCCATTTAAGTCTCCTACTCTGATACAGAAGCAGTGTAACAAGGTGGACTTGATGCTGTGGGTCAGGCCCACCTCTCTGGACAACACCCTCCCACTCCGCAGTGTGGTACCTACCCCAGCGGGTCCACCCTCCCCGAAGAGCTTGCAAGCTGGGGGCTCTCTAGCACAAGAGACTTCAGAAACACTCAACTCCGGGCCAAACACAACAGTGCCCATTTCACTTTCCCCTCCTCGAGAGGGGCACCGGCCATACCAACACTGGTATGTACCCAGCACTACCTGACAGTGCCTGCCCGTGACTCAGGCAGTCTGGATGGGACTCGACGTAACTCTACCCCAAGGCCCCAGCCATGCTCTGCATCTGCTAGGAACACCCCAATGCCTTCATTCACCTCGCGTCTGGCAGGATCCCAACCTCCACAGGCACGAGCACTCGCTCCCCTCCGATACCCATCACCTGAAGCCAACAGAGCACTTCAACTTCAGCATGTCAACTCCCATCTTGAAAACTGCAAAGCATCTAGAGAGCTGTGTGTGCTCTTATCCCCTTGCTTCTCATCTTGCTCCAGCACCAGCTGTCTTGTTCCTCCTGCCTCTTCTCCATGCCAACCCTAAGCCTTCCAAGATGTTAGAATTTGAAATCCGCCCACGAATGATCAATCCCAAATCGCATTCCCCCAGGCAACACCAGCCAGGCCAAAGGGACGAGTTCTGATGCCACTTGTCCGCGCCAAAGGGACGAGTTCTGATGCCACTTGTCCGCGCTGGCCATGCACTTCAGTGCCCATGGATGCCGCTCCCCGTGATGGCGCAACTATCCCCATCCCCTCCCTGCTTCTCCAAACTTCAGATGCCTCCGCACCCTCTGGGACGGGAGCTAACATCCCTCAAACCAGAGGCTTTTGTCGCCCCCAGGGCGCCTCTCCGAAGAGGAGCGACCGCCGAGCAGCCACCCGGCCCCACGCACGCACGCACCTTCCAGCTCTAACTTAGCAGAATAAACCCGGCGCAAAGAGGGCCACCACCGGCGGCACCCGCCCGCCCGGGGCCGGGTCGCACAGCCCGGGCCGCCGCGCCCGCCCGCCCCTGCCCCGCACTCACGGCGCCCGGCGGCAGCAGCACGGCGCCCGCCGCCCCATCGCCCCCCGCCGCCTTCTCCTTCTCCGGCTTGAGAGCCGCCGGCGGCTGCTGGACGCCGATCTTCACCATGGCCCCGCGCCGCCGCCGCTGCCCGCGCCGCCGCCGGCACCGCCCCGGGGAGGGGCCGCCGCCGCCCCCGCCCCCGGGCAGACCCCGCGGGCGCTCCGCCGCGCCGCCTGCCCCGCCCGCCACCGGTGGGAGCGAGGAGGGGGGTGTCCCCCAAGCCCCCCGCCGAGGGTTGTGAAGGCAAACGGGGGTTTGCAACGAGCGGGGGCGCGCCCGGAGCACCAGCGGGCTTCGGGGGTGCCCGGGGGGTGCGAAGGCCCAGCCCGAGTCTGGGGGGGTAAGGCCGACCTTCGGGATCTGCCTGCCGACAGCACCCACGGCTGCTTCCCCATCTCGGCCGAAAGCTGTTTGCCCCCCCCACCAGCCACCATCAGCTCTTGCTTCAAGAGCTTTTGGCCACAGCTCTCGAGCCCTTCCACAGGTTTGAGGACACGGAGGGTGCAGCAGCCGCCCCAGGAAGACCTGGCTCTTCACGGTGCTAGATCTTCTGTACAGCAAGTGCACCTCTGAAATCGGGGCAGGAAATGGAAAAAAACCAAAATAAAACAAAACTAAAACAAGCCGCCGTGCCTGAAGATGCATCAGCCTGGAGCAGATGCACACAGAGTGCGGAAGTTACTCGGGAAAGCTGGGAAAAACCCAGCTGCTGTTCGTTTCAAGGCCCGAGACCAGAATCCATGAACTGAGAGCGTTCAGATGGCCTCTCCCCCAGGATCAGGTCTGGGCAGCAGAACAGATGGATTACCTTCATCACGGGGACAATGATCTAGAAAAATCCCTTCCTGACAAAAGCAGAGTGTGGCCTGCAGAAGAGAATCTGAGGCAGCTGCTTTTGTGCCACTGAGTCTGGTCTTGTGCCACTGGATGCTAGTTGGGATGCAGCAGGGAGCAGAACTGCCTGCGAGGGGCTGCGGATACCAGGGCACTCTGAACAGCAGGGCATTACCTGGCTGTACACAGGATTCACTTGCACAGCAAGGAGTAAAGAACACGTTGACAGTTTTGTTAAGGTAATAAAATGGAAAAAAAATATTAACAAAACCCTCTCTGCCAGGCGTGGGTAGTCAGGAAAGTAGCAAACTGTCAGTGGAGAAACACAGCAATACCCTTACATTGATTTGGTCCACTTAAACATAGTATTTATTTATAATAAAGTCATTAGGAGCATTTTCTTTCAATCCAGAAGGATTCATTACGTACTTGAGTGCTTTACATCATGATATGAACTAACCCATTGATAAATTAGTGCCAAATTTTATTTGCAAAAGGCATCTTTGGCAGGGATTCAACATTGACTCACAACAACAATTGCTCATAGTGCTGACTTGCCATTGTTGAATATTTAGAGCCGCTCAGTCCTCCTGGCATCCCGCCATGTGGGTAAAAGTTACAGCGGGATTGCAAGTTTTGTGTCACACACAAATAAGGGGCAGCATTTCCAAAACAGCCCCTAATTTTAGGAGCTCAAACTGAGGCAAGATGGTCCTGAGCTTCTGGCATCAGGAGTGCTTACAGCCAGATCCAAACATCTCACACTCAACATGCAAACCAAGAGACACCATCAGGATCTTCCATGACAAAAGCTGTAAGGCAACTGCTAACTACTCTAATTAGAGCAAGGAAGTGTCCAGAACAGGAGCAGAAGGGCAGAAATCCCTGTGCCCCAGTCCTCTCAATCCACCAGGTCATCCTGCTTCCTACCCCCTTCATCACTCTTGGGCAAAGATTTGGCCCTGCCTTCTTTTAGGTTGTGTGGCTACAGTCTTCCTCACGCGCAGCTCTCTGTATGAGAAACGCTATGTTACCTCCTTTGTCTCCAGTCTGATGGTCCACTGGGCAGCTCTCATCACAGAGAAGAAATCTAAAGCCAGGATGCCAGCTGGGGAAAAGTGATATGAAATCTCTCAATGCATTTGATCAATGGCAGAGAAAGCTTGACATGAAAATCTTTAGTTTAAAGGCAGAAGCTGTAGAAAATTGGGGTTTGTTCTTTCCATTTGCGGCAAACATGCTTCCACCCCCCATTCCCAATCAGTCAGTCTGCAGGACTGGTGGGACAAGCCTGCAATCAGGAGAGCAAAGGATCCTCTTTCTAATATTTAGGTCATCTGTGAAAGATACCAAGAGAAATAAGCATGAGGCTCCTGATGTTCATCAGGGCTCCTAACAGAACTTGTCTATTGATTTTCGCAGAGGCAAACAGACCAAAAGGCAGCACCACACCACACCAAGCCAGTAGCAGAGCACCAGGCAGCAGTGACAGTGGCTCTGCCCTTTCTGTGCAAGTCAGGTGCTGGCCTGTCAACTGCTGAATCAAGCTGGGTCTTCTCTGGAGTACAACAACTAATTTCCTGTTTTAAGTGGAAAGTAGTATTGATCAAACATGCAAGACTGACATCAGAGCGTGTGTGTTGGTGGAGTCCCCTGGTCACAGCTCAGAAGCAGCCTGCTTGGACCAGTCTGGCCATTCTCCATCAGGAAACCCCACCTGACAGCCCACTGCCCTCCCTGGCCGCTGGTTCTGCAACTCATGCCCAGGCATGGCTTAAGCAACGTCACCCTGTAAAACATGAACCGGCCCCCAAAAGCACCCGCGGAGCAAAAACCGTTCCTGAGGACAGGAATCCTGCAGGATGCTGTTAATGTTACATGCTGTTAACATGCACTTTAAAAAAACCACTTTTTTTAAATTATTTTTTTCTTTTTTTAATAGAAATATGCACAAGTACCTTGAACAATCTACCAGTTTGCAGTATTTGTGAATACAACTGGAATACTCGTATTAGTTTTACTGTACCACTAAAAAAATTTGCAGGACTGGCGAGGAAGGAAAATTATTCTCAGCGTTGCAGTGAACCCAAAACAGGTATTTTAAAAACTTGTAGGAAAACATCCAAATGATTATAAAATGGGTCAACATTAAAGGTCTAAAACTTTAAGCGTCTTTACTTACTTAACATTTCAAAATTTAGTATCAGTCACAGCCACGTCATTCCGAGGCATCTCCTGATTTCAATTACATCTCTGGATAAATGGCTTTGCAAGCATTAAGAAAAATCACCCTAGTAATCATATGCCAAGTTTCAGACTAAAAGAATTTTTCAATAAGAAACCTCCTCCAGCTATAGGCCCTTCAGTCTGAGGCTTAGAGGATAAATACTGACAATGAACTTAACGTTTCTCGCTAACGCAGCTTAAAAAATGTGTCTCTTGCCTTGCAGCAGAGAAGTGGCACGCTGCTTATAAAACATCTTGCTCAAATCTACTGTCTTTACTAATATTAAGCAAGCAGGTTTCAGTTTAAAACTGCCACCTTACTGACTTCATTAAAGCCACCTGATATTTTATTAGTCTTTGACAATTACATGCAAGAGATGGAATTGTTAAGTTGAATCCCAGAAACAATTTACTTGACAGATCTTTCATTAAGCATAGCAGCACGATAGCACTTCTCAAGTAATGGATCGGTGAGAACTTTATAAACCTTTATTACAGAAACTGTCCATTACCTTGCCACTTTTCACCTTTCAAAAAAGTACCACTTTATGTAGAAAAAAAAAATATTAAAGAGAAAGCACAAGATGACTGCCTTAATATATTCTGAGCCAACCAAAATGTGTTTGTCATTTACTGAGCTGCATCTATTTCAGAGGTCTACCTGGTTTATTAGTAGTCCCTCATTATATCAGGCTTGAAGAAAATGCGAATTTTAGAGTCCTTAAATCATTCTGCTTTTCCACTGCAGTTTCAATAAGGGCTTGTACTAGGTAGTACGCTGTAAAAATAAGCAGAACTCAGTAATGTGCGGAAAGTATACTTTTATTTTCCCTTCCTGTGCCATACTGATCAGCTGGGTAGAAAGCAAGAGACAGGCTGGGCTAAAGTAAAAAAAAAAAATCATAATCACTCTTAAAGGAACAGACCACAAATGCAGAGGATGCACTCATGGTTTTTGCTATTACTTGTATAATCTGCTTCCAATTACTCCACATAATTGCATGAGGCAAAGCAATTACCTGTAGCCAAAGGTAGCGAATCAATCCCGTAGTTTCCATGGAAAGTTACAGCATTCAACTGCAGCTGAACTGAGCTGAATTTCTTGTCACTCCTGGGTGTGCATGCCACACCAGCCGGGGTAACATGTCGATCCCCACTACAGCTATCATGGATCGGGTCTTTTGTTCCTTCTTTTCTCTTCTTTGAAACAAAACTGATGGTTAGGCAGCAGCAGGAAGCCCTGGGCCACCTAGGAAGGTAAATGGAAATCTATTGCCATTATGTACTTCAAAAATAACAAGTGAGTAATTTTCTCCTAATAGTAAGAATTATCCTGGATTAGTCTCCCTCCCGGAAACTAGCGAGCTCCAGGTATCTCAGTTAGCTCTCTTTTTTAAACTCTAGTCTATAAAAGGATAACACTTAGCATCCTTCAGTCAATATTAAAAAAAAAAAAGTATCCATATTTCAAAAAGTATGCACAGACCAGATGTACAATGGATTTGACCTGAACCACTACATTCAGTTAACCACTGGTAGCAGGACTGTTGCAAGCCAGAGCCAGGATGCTTGCTAACGTTTGGTTACCTGTTCTGGCACCAAAACCCCCTAACAGGTATGTGCAAAAAAAGTGGGGAGTGATGGTGAGAAAGGGAAGGAATAAGGTGGCTTGGAAACAGGACCTTAAATACCCAATCTGAATTTTTATGTCATAGGTTTAGCAGAGAGCATACCAGAGACAACAAAATTACCAGAACTGTTGTACAGTTTATACTTTTTATGATTTAGAGGGAGTTTTTCTATAAAGGTATCCACAATTTATCTGGAAACATGTTAGGGGTTCCACAAACCGAAATACTTTGGAAAACTCTGCACAGAGTACTTTGCATCACTTCTGGAAAGGCTGTGAGCAGCAGGGAGGGCATTCAAGTTGGTGGGAAAGCACTAGTGAAAAGAATAGGATACAAGCCTAAAAGCCAAGAAAGTCCAGGAAGTGGGAAGGGCCCTATTCCTCACCTTTATATATGAATACAAGTGTTAAAATACAGATTAGGAACAAAAGCAGGAGAAAGGGAATGTAGGGGAAATGCTGGTTTAAGAAGATAAAAGGCTTGGGACTACATTTAAGTAGTTGTGGGAGAAGGCAGGTAGGAGGTCTCATCCGCACAGAGTTCAGCTGCATCCTTCCCCAGTTACCAAAGAGTCCCAAAAAGTGATGCCCAAGTACAAGAGATGATGTAATCTGAGCTCTTGCTTCCCCTTTCCCTTCTGTCACCTCATTTCTAGTTCTGTATTCAAGAACTGGACTTCTTGCTCTACCTGCACCAACTTTGTAATATTCTGCTTGTCTTGACACTGAAAAAGGCCAATTGATGTGGAAAAGCCAGGCCCAGTTCTTCTCCGGAAGCAACAAACTGAATCAAAGGCCCCTCCTTCCTGCCAGGGACCTGCAAACCAGAAGAGTGGGAAGGGATTTTGGGAGGCTGGCTGATAGCCCCCTCACCATAAGGACTAATACCGTGAAGCCACTAGGCCTGGCAAAAACTATCTTCTGAGACAGGGGCAGGCAAGTGTTCCCTTGCCAAAGCAGTGTTTGAACCAACAGGCTCATGACATGAAGTTATTTAGTGCAGATGCAGCATAGTATCAGTCTTAGATGTGGGGAGTGAAACATCATTGACTCCAGTTCCTATGTTGTCAGGTGCCTGGCTCCAGGAAAACATGCCTGCAATTACAGTTCAGAGTGCAATGCATATTTTAGTCAGCTACAAAAAGCTGGGTAGTTTCAAGATGTATGTATAAGCTTACACCAGCAGACCCCAGTTTTCACCAGCTCATGCCCATCCATCACGTAAGTAACGTACCATGAGCAAAGGCCACCCCGCTGTTTTCTTATCTCTCAGTTTTCCTCCTCTTCAGGGCTTGCTAAGAGTGAGTGAGCATGCTCAGCCTGAATAAAACACTTTCTAGCAAGAGCAGAACACACTGAGGAGACAGGAGTGTGACACTGAATACCAGAACCAGTTCTGCAGCGGATTTTCTGCAGGAAAGGAGGAAAGAAAATGTGGTCTTTTTCCAGGAGTTTGACTGTTGAAGGACTGGTTTTTAAAGCTCAGAGATAATTGCTGTGGTGCTTTGTGACAGCCACATCCTCTGAAGGAGGCTGCTGTCTCTTTAATTAGCAGATCTCGATGAACATCTCAGGGTTTTGTGTTACATGCTTAGAAAACTACCATTACCTTGAACCCTCTTGGGGATAAAGTATCACAGGACACTGTAGTAATACTACTAATCCTTAGGAGATGGAGACATCAATGTTAACTGGATGTAGGACCGAGCAAGAAAGAACCTGAATCCCCTCTCCCCGCTTTCACTTCTTCTGTCTTTATTGAAATCCTTGCCTGGTGCCCAGTCTTTGCCCAAAATATTTGCCCAGCAGGCACCCTCCTTCTTGCCCTGGTTCCTTAAATTTGGTACTTCTTTTTGGTGCCTTGTCTTTGAATGCAGTACTGAAAATACACATCAAAAAGATGAGAGAAGACAAGAACAACAAAACCACGGCCAGCACGTTAGACAGACATGCAGACAAAAATGTGTCACTGAGAACCCAAGCCAAACAACTACTTGGACATCCTCAGTTTCACCTTCTTTTTGGGAGGGTGACTAAGTGAACAACCCTTTTGTTCAGACACCTTGTTTGTCATACCCAAACCTACTGCAAATTGGGTCACATGGAAAGAATCTGCCATCCCTCCTAGCAACACACAGCATCCTATACATACCCGTAACTTAATTAATATCTAGCAAAATCTCAGTATTGCATGGTTGACAAAGCGTTTTCAGTGCAAGAGAGAGAACTACTTTTATTTATAGCATCAGCACATATTTTACAAATTCAAGCAAGCTCGGTGTCAGCAATTGGCAGAAATCGATCTAGCCTTCACTATGTAAGTATCCTCTGCTTTGCAGCCTAAATGAAATAAAAGCCAAAGCCAGCATATTCAACCACATCTAGTAATCGCCAAGCTCCTGGTTAGAAGGTCCCAGGGACAGCTGATTTCTCTAACCTCAGAAGCCTCTTTTACTCTGAGGCCAAGTCTACCTTTACACAGTACCCAGCGTGGCCTAGTCAGCTCCTCCTTCACCCTCAACTGCTCCCACCAATTTGGCCAGCTTGGCCCACTCACCCATCAGCTTTTCTGGTGAACAAATAAAACTGCTTTGTAGGCAGATCTGCCCACGAGCCACTACTCCTCAACTCTGAGAGAGGAAAATTACTGAGAAGAAAAAGGGTACCAAAATTTATTCTTAGTCTGAAGTGATGGGAATGATCTGTCCACTTCCCCTTGCACTCACCAGCTGAAACACATTCAAAGCATTAAAGAAGCTGAAGGGAAACACCTGGTCTAGGAGCCTTCAGCTTTTCTTTGCTTCAGCTCTACAGAAGTATAAGCAATTCAATATAGAACTAGAAGCATTACCTATTCCCACCTATTACCTTTGCTCCCTCTTCACTTATTACTAGAATTAACTATCCTTGACAACTTTAAGATGAGAGGTAGAACCTGAAATTCAGCTGATGACATGGAAGCTGGGTTTATCTTCCAAGGGATTGAGGAAAAGCAGCTGACATTCCTTTTGGGAAAAAAAAAGAGTTGTAGCTACTCACTCCTATTTACAGTGTCTGGTACACGCACATGACAGGGCTCATGCTTCGCAAACATGGCAGCAGCACTTTAGCCTGGTGATCTTACAGACCAGGGATCGACATCAGGGCCCCTTGCAGAATTCAGTCCTGAAGGGTATTTTTCCAGGACTTTCATCTTCACCCAGCTTGCCAGCCGTAGGCAAATTCTTTCTGCCAGAGTCTGCCTCCTAAGAGACTGAGGAAGAAATAATATTTAATGGTGAAACACTTAGGTTTCACAGAAGCTTGTTCTTCTTTCTCAAACACACACACACTTCACTGTTGTTTCTTTGAAAACTGGCCTAATCTCACATGACATAGAGGGCAGCTCCTCATTGATTAGAAGAGACTGCTTCATGGGGTCAACTGGACTCCACCACAATTAGAAGCCTATAGTGCCAATGGACAAGCAATGAAAAATGGAGTTAGATTAGCTCTAATCCAGCTAATTACATGGGCCCAATAGTCATGCAGCTAAAGGAAGCTCTCTACACTCTCTTCTTGTCCCCTTACACTGCTTGACACCTTTCTGCCCAGGAATAAGGGCAACCCAAATTACAAGTAGATGCCCCACATTACAAGTAGATGCCCAAACTACACTGCAACCTTTCTGTATCCACCCTCTCTTTGTAGCGTAAACATAGCAAATCCAGATGACTTTATGTACAGAGCATCTTCCAGTGGCAGCCTCCATTCCCCTGTGTTTCTATCTTCAAGGCCTATTAAGTTGTATTCCTCCCCACCAATTAGCTCTCTTCCCAAGAATGTGTATTCTGCTTTAATACTATATATAAGAAACCATCAGCTAGCAGATCATGTGGACACAGCTAGTTCCTGTTCTGCCAGTGAAGATGCTGGTCAGTAGAGCATTTAAGGAGTCTTGTTAATGCCCAGAGGCAGTATTTTCAGGTTTACATTACAGCTGGAGTGCCATGAACATATATTCTTCTCAGGCTTTTTCAAAACATTAACACAGCTGCATCAACAGCCACGGAGTTGGCTGTGCCAAGAGCAGGCAAAGCTCCACTACTGTAGGGTGAGACATCAGAGCACTCTCTTGGACGTTTCAAGCATGACTGGGGTTACCCTTCAGGGTATTTCCACAGATTTGCTTCTGATGAATGGGCTGCCATATTCTACAGCTCCCCATTTACGTTGAGATTTGTCCTGAATTTGATGAAGTCCCGGGGTGCACACGCTGGCCCTGCTCCATCTTCATGGTAAGCCTGGAGTGCCCTGCGTTAAGTAAGACAGGAAGTTGGCAGTCTCATTTTTAATCGCCCATGGTTTTGATTTCATTAGTGTTTTTCCAGATTTTTATTCATCCCCTGGAAAATCTTCCAAAAAGCAGAAAGTCTAGTCAGCCAGGTCAGACTGTGGAGGATGATACACCAGTTTGTCCCTCCACAAGTCATCAGGACATATTCCCTACGTCCCATCCTGCTCTGCCAAGAGGAACATAAAAATGCCTCTTGCATTATGTACCACCATATAGGAATTTTTAAAATCTCCTGCTATCTTTATTGTCCAAGTGAAAAAGATGACACACTGTGGGTAATGGAGGGCATATACTGTGGGATTCCTGAAAACACACAGCCAATTTTTATAGAGTCATCAAAAAAGAAAAATCAGTAGTCTTATGAGCTGCTCTCCCACTCTGTGCTCTTGTGCCTTCTGAATAATCTTTCACAGGTCTCAGTGAGACACACCAAAACATGCTGGTGTCTGAACCCCAGAAAATCTCTTACCCAGCAGCATACATGGTTGCATCCCTGAATGAACATACTACGCTGTTAATGAGCTGAAAACACCTCATGTATCAAAATCACTTCTTTTCTGGGTCAAAAAAGAGAAGTTAGTGCCCCACAATCTACCACAAGCCATACACAGAATATCCACGTTCCAGACATGACCCTGGAACAGCACATGACTGCAGGTATGCATGATGGCACAAGTATACAAAAAATCCATGTGGATGCCTAAAGATGTACACTGAGTTGGCTCAAACTCCTCTGGATACAAGTCAAAATATTATCTTCCCTCGTGAGGGACAGTCCTAAGAGGCAAGGGTTCAGAAGGCAATAAGGAAAAGCATTACCTTTCTTCAAAAATCTCTATCTTAAGTTCGATGCTTGGGCATAAATATCAGGTCTTTTCCAGGACACAGTTCCAAGAAAAAAAAAGGGCAAGAAATCCTTTACTTAATAGTCTCATTTTACAATTCCTGTAAATATTTTAAAAGGGCAGCAGAGAATCCCAGGGGGACACAAGATATAAACACCTTAAAACACTCCTGTTTGTTAAAATTCATATTTGATGAGTAATGGAGCCTCCAGGTTACTATAGCAGCAAGATCCATCACCTAGGTGACCAAGCACTAATGTTGGCAACATTAACCTATCCCTACATACACACTCACACTGTGCACATTATCAGACTCTTCATTTCTTTCAAGATGTTTGTCTTCATACCAACAGATGGATAGTAACAGACCATATGGACAGTCTCTGTGAGGAGTGAGCTTTCTTCACAGTATCAGCCTGCCTTGTTAAGGAGGACTGTTCTGGAGGGCATCACCTGTGAAGAGCTGGGCACCACAAGCATCCAATACATGCAACCTGATTTACTACCAGAGTAATAAGCAGCAACAGAACTTGCATAAAAGTTATTAGGAAGAGCTTCTGATGGACAAAGAGGTCACTTAACATACTAAAGGGTCTGAAGTATAAATCTGTACAAAACAGCAGGAATCTCCTGGAAAACGCATTGGCAAGGTCTTCCCCCAAAGCAGCATTCCTTTTGGGAAGTCAAACTTTCACTAAGGAACACCAAATCCAATAAAATAAATTCCCAAATCAATACATTATTTATTATACGGGGATGATCTATTCCAAATAAACCTGTGCTTTCTATCCGTTTAAGGCCTTGCAAGCAAGTCTTCACACCACAACACAGCAGAGCAGTTCATAAGCTTTCCCTGAACCACTAGCTGGGCAACAGACCAGGAGAGCTGTACGACATAATCAGACTTGTGACATAACTCAGACAGGGTCTGGGTGTCTTCATACTGCACTGCATACGGTTGAAGACAGGTCCTTAACTACATGCTTTCGCTAAAGCTGTTTAACTCTGGATACCCGAGATACACTCATGAGTACAGATGTGTTTACAACCAACATATCACTTTGATTACAAAGATTAAACCCAAGACTCCTGAAAAATACTGATTTTTTGGTAACAACATTACATAATTGGTAACTTCCATGGTCTAAAGGAATTTTGGTTGGTTGGGTTAAAGGGAATGAAATTGGGATTTTTTCCCCTTTTGTTAAAGGCTGCCTTCATAACCCATAAAGAAGTTAACTGAGGCAGAAATCTCTTTCCCTCCACTTTAATAAATGGGGATGACTCACTGTTTCCCCATTTTGCTTTAAATATCCTGTCATCGTTGCGGTTTGCTTTGTTCAGCTCTTCTCTCAACTTCATATAGCGCCTGCTGTAATGATGCAGGAAGCCCTCTGTGGTTCTTTTGCCCTTTCAATACATCTCATCAATAGAGCACTCTGACTTTTAAACATCACTTACTTCACTTGCCCAGCAGATACTTGCAACCCCCAAAGACAGTGTTTCTTTGATCACACTTTCCTAGATAGTAGGAGATTACATTGTCTTGACAGAACCAAAAAAATACGTTATACTTTTTCAAGCCTTTACCCTTACTAAAAGCACACTTGGATTTTGTGCTGCAATCTAAATTTTCACAAGTAGAGTGAGCTCTTACAGCTTCACTGACACTTTGGTAGGTAGGGAAACCTCTTGAATCAAATTTATTTGTCTGAAACCTAACTGTTTCCTTCCTTATCTTTTGACCATCTTTCACTGCCTATTGCCCCATGTTCCTATGCTAAGTAGAGACTATGGCGTCTTTTACCTGCTTATCCACGCTTAGGCTGAGCAAAGACCATTAGAAGCCAAGCCCTTTGTAATTCTGGAGAACAAAAGAATAACTCTGCTCCGGATAAAGCCAGTTTTCTTGTCTGACTCTCACTGGCTGATGACAGCATAACACCAGCAGAGGAAAACAAGATCAAAGTAGTGCTGGATCTGAGAAGATAAAAGACAAAATTCAGGGAGAAAGGAACCTTGGGCAGATGAGAGAAATAAGAAATACATTTCTACAGCAAAGGATATTTTACACCGAGGCTAGACAAGGGCAAAAGATGCTAGGAGAAAACAGGGCCTCTCTGTTTCAGGAAAGAAGACATCTGCTGGCAGAGGGCTACTGGGCCCTGAAAGATTCAGCCTCAACACAGAGAACACTTGAGCAGTGGAAAACAAAAACTAAGAGCATGGAAATGAATAAATGTTTTATTGTTTGCTGAGAACTGTACATTCTTTGTCATGGACAAATGCAGCTTGAATTTTGCAAAGCTTTTGTATCTGCTTGCTTCCATCACGAAAACGCCCTTCAGAGGTGAGCCACTAACCAGGAATGCCCAAGGGTTCCCACCCCGGTCAAAGGAGAGGCTAAAGCTGTCGGGGGGGCTGAGGTTCAGTCCTGGCTGCGAGAGCCGACCAACAGCAGCAGAACCCAGATTCCATGAGACAGAAACCAAAGGACACCCATGCCCTGATTTGCTGACATCAGACAGTGAACAGTGTCACCTTGAAACTGTCAGATGAACTAACCGAGGTGAACAGTATACATCTATGTAGTTAACTGGCCAAGGAACTCCCCATGTTTTTTTGTGTGTGAATTATATGAAATAATGTTTTTCTAGTTCATACCCCTAACAGTCCTCTTCAGAGGACTGTATATCCAAGGTCAGCATGTCTTTCTGGACAACTGGGTACCTTTAATGAATAACTGAACTTTAAACAGTGAATTTAATTAAAATGCATCACTTTGCTAGAGAAAATAGTCAGCACTTGTGACATTACGCAATACTGCACTCAGTGCAAATATACAAGATAAACAAGGACCGTTTGGGGTTTGCTTATCACCCTGCATGACTTAACTTCCTATTACTTTCTACCTTTTCCTTTTTAAATGCATATTTTATATTTAGAAGAGATAACAGGCTAACTGAACATTTCAGAACTGCCAACAGCTACTCAGGTGGAAATCTTGCCATTATGAGATTGCAACCACGCTCAACTCTTCAGGAACAAGACTTCCTTCATTAAGCATTTCGTTGGTCTTTCCTGCAGGAGCGGTGAAATGCTGAGTGCTTTGAACTCCATAACCCTGAGAAATGAAATGGGTCCAAAATGTTGCCTAAAAATGACTTTCATCTTCATCACTCTCAAAAACAAGATGCAGCAACTGGAAAAGCCAGTAAGAACTCGTCTGTTGTTTCAAAGTGCAAAAGCAGCTCTTGACAGCACCTGAAAGGCAGTAGTGTAAAGCTTCGTATTTTACATAACGACCAATAAGAGAAACTTTATTCGTTTCTTTGTGGGGGAGGCTCACACTACAGAAAAAACAGGATACGACTGCTTGAACAAAATCATCAAAGGAGGCCTAAAAAGCAAGTGGGCACAGAACCTCTGGACTGCTTCTTTCCCCTTTTTATAATGCATAGAGGACATGAAAGGGGTTTTTCAGTAGTTCGTTCTTAATTTTTTTTTCTCCTGCTTCTCTTTTACATGAAAAATTGAAGGCTTGTCTAGAATTGAAAGCTCTGAGGCAAACAACATCACACATGCACAAGTCAGGATCAAGCACACTGCTAAGGACATTTGGTTAGTGCCCATCTTGCATTGGACTCTCAAGGCTGCAAACGGAAGTCAGCAAATCCGAGGATTCAAAAATCAAACTAAACCAAACCTAGTTCAGTTGCAAGAAATATTTTTAAAAGGCAAAAAAAATAACATCTCTAAATTGCTAATGGTTTAGCTTAAAAAAGCCCTCCAAAAATTCACAGCTATCCTTCAGCAGAGGAAATTTGTCCTTCATACCTGGCATGAAATTAAAACGCCTTTTCATTGTCTTTGACAATAATTTTTATTGATGGGTCTGGGACTGGATATTTATTGCAATTTGGTCTGTAGACAGTCTCTCCAGTTATGTCTGGAAAAAGTCCCTCTTAAGGAAAAGGAATAATCAATTTGTTCATCTGGTAAGATCTCCTGTGCTATTGGGACTTCCAGTGTCTGGATAGGCTTAACATAACTAAAGTCCATGTCTGGGACACAAGTTGGAGATACTTGATCACAGCCTGTGAGCTCAGCCCTAAAAGACGAGCCTGTACAGTCCACACGAGAACAAAAAGACATGCATCAACACACTGTGGAAGGACACTTAAGCATTACCACATCTTGAAGCACTTCACCTGCCTTTCTCCCTCCTTCTCCCTTCCCAACATGATATTGTCTTGCACTGCCAAGCCATGTTTCCTGTCCAGAAGCCTGCTTTTTTCCCAGGATGTGTGCTAAATTGGGCAATGCTTCCATGAATAGGCTTTAAGTTACCTTTTGAGACAGGCTTGAATCCCAAATCCTTTTTCTGCTGAAGGGAACGTCACTTTCTCAGTCGGCTGGTCTCTTTTCTGAGTAGAAAAGCAGCAGCAGAGCTGTGGGAGAAGGACTGGAGACTATTATTTCTTGTGTATCAACAGAACCAACTTGAACATTTAAGTCTGTTGTGCCTGCAAACATGCCAGATAATTTTCTGCCCTGCATACTTCTTATAGGAGGAGGAAACCTTTTTCCCTCTCAGACTGGTTGTTGGTGAAACTATCTGCTAAAAAAAAAAAAAAGCAGCGTCATCTTATTTGTAAAGTGAACACTTTGGATTTGGAAGTCAGTAAGAGGAAGCAGATACGGTCCATCTGATGACATTTTGCCAGTTTCCTTCTCAGAGCAGAACTGAGCTTTCAAAACAGAAAAATTATTGTAACTTATTTCCCTGTTCCGCATGTGTGTTTTTGGTGGATTGCCACTGCATGTTGAGTTAGGGATGCTAAGTGCCTGCTCGTGTTCTCAAATGCATGTGGCTACGTTGCCCTAGTTAGGATTAAATGATACATTACACCCCAAGTCATCCGCTGCTAATGCCTGCTAGATGTTTTCTGGCATCAAGTTTTTGAATTGGAGCTCGCTGGGAATTTTCCATAGGTGAGATCTTCTGAAAGAGAATTCTGTTTCTGAAAAAACAGAAATTTTCCATGAGGGGAAAAAGATTGTTTCTGCCAAAAACATTTTAAAAGGTTGGTTTGTAAAGAGGATTGAAACATAGCATTTCATTTTGAATTGACTTGGACTAACCAAACTGTGCAATGCCCCTGAGGATCCACATCAACACTGGACACTTTCGGATGGAGACAGTCCAGCCAGAGAGCCCTGTCTCAGACAAAGCGAGGGCTGTGACTACAAATTTCACATGGCCCTGCGTGACTACCTCATTTCTGACAGCCACGGCCGCGAGTGTCATTGGTGCCTGATGTGCGGGACAGGGGGTGGCATTCCCCAGTTACAGAGGGGGCTAGGAGGTTACAGCAGACCCGTGCAGGAATCTCCACCTACAAGACACCTGCCCAGACACAAGTGTTCCAGTGAGGGAGGAGGCACTTCCCAGTAATCCCCAGATGCCTTCTGAGCTAGCATTTCCACCTCCATGTGCCTTCCTCCCTGCTAGAACCACCTCCTCCTTTGGAGAGGAGAGCTTCCTGATCTCTCCCATCCCCTTCCTCTCTCAGCTCCCATCCCTGCTTCCTCACCCCTCATACCTCGACTCCCACTCCAGAGTAACATACCCGCTGGCTGCTGCCACTCAGCAGCTCCACAGTGACACTGGGAATAGTTGCAGCTGTCTCCTCCTCCCCATCCCACTTCCTTTGCTGGCTGCCTTCACCCCACACAGAGGCAAACTCTGCTTGGCACCAGTAAACTGGGCAATGCACACATGTAGAGCTGCAGTGGCCACCTCCATGCTGCTTCCCACCTGTAAGCCTGCCACAGGGAACATGACTTCCTCCAGTCCTTTGTTCATAAAGCAAAAGTTTCTCCTAAAGCTGGGAATGCTCCCAAGGCTTGGTTTTCATTTGTTTCTTTTTGGACCTCTTGTACCTGGCTAAAAGGAGGTCCTCCTCTGCCCACGGAGTACTGATCAGGAATGCCTTGAGACCTGGACTGTCCTAGAGACCAGCTCTAAAGCCCTCCAAGCCACCAGCAAACATCTCCTATGTTTCAGTGGGCTCTGGATCAGGCCACAGTATGCACAAAAACATCAAAGAAGCCAGATCCAAAACCTGAAACTGATGTCACCATGAACAACCAGTGTCTGGCCCAGATCTGCTTCTGTGCCCCCTGCTGATGTGGAGGCAAAATGGGCCAGAAAAACCACCCGCTTTGGCACAGAAGTTTTCTTTGATGTGTGGAGAACCTCAGATCACAACTGCCAGTACTCTATCTGTGTAGAGATACCTTCTCACTTACCTTCTGCCACCTGAAGTTAAAGGCCACACTGTAAGATAAGGACAATCAAATTAAAACCCATCTCCTGGCCATCACAGGACTTTTGACCCTTGATCTGTGGACTCCTTTTTTTTCCCCTCCAAATAAAGCAAAACCTCCCTGTACCATGAATGTAAACCTGTAGACACGGCAGACCTCTCAGAAGCAGACCACACGTCAAGAAGTTCAACAGCTACAGGTTGAAGGACCTCACTCCAGCAGAGTGCTCCAGACAGCGTTATTTCCAGCAGCCTTCAAACAGCTCTGAACTGTGCCAGCGGCCAAAGTTGGAGAGGTGTGGAAATGTTGACACAAAAAGCAGATTCACTCAGGCAACAAATAACTGTGACATGGGTATCATCACCCAGTGCTCTCTGGGAAAGGCTGCGGGCCAGTCCTGAGAACGGCCCTCATGTCAAGCCATGAAGTCGTTGTCTAGGCAATGTTTTGAGCTCATTTGTCCATTTGGTGTACCAATTTAAACGCTCTTTTATTTGCAGTTGCCTTTTCCTATCCTGAGAGTGCTAATAGTGAAGGGAAACAGGGTCTGGTTGAGATATCGATGCTGCATGCAAGCTGCAAGGGTCCGTCTGAGCCTGGGCACTAGGCGCATAAATTAGTCCTTAAACCTGTCACATCTGATAGCGGCACAGCAAATCAAAGTACTGCAGCAGAAACAGTCTTTTTAGGACTAACGGACCAAGAGAACAGGAAATCAAAGATCTGATCTCCTCTGCTGAGTTCAGAAGATTCAGTGCAGACTGATGTCTAGTCACAGGATGATAAGAGATACCATTTGACTGTTTGGAGAGCAAGGTTCACCTCTAATAACACCCTGCCAGCTAGCTTGAGATCAGGAGACTGTCCCAGCCACCTACCTACAGCACAGAAGTGACAGGAAAGATTGCAAAAGCTTACTCACTGGCAGAGCCCATCATTGACACCAGAAACCCAAATATAAGGGTTTATACTAACAGGGCAGCATGTTGAAAGCAGAGGTAAAACACTGGCTGCTTTATAAATCTGTTATTAACTCCAGGTATTTAGTGCCCCACACAGCTATGTGTGGGTGTTGATAGCACCTGGTGTCCTAACATTATCTGGTCAACCAACCCCCATGCCAAACCTGTGGCACCTCCACCGTTAGTAAGGTTCACTCTGGTCAAACTATGCTAGTGCTGGCTCCCATCCCTCTCCATATCACCATCAAAATTCTCACGTGCCTGATGAAGTGCTGGGAGTCCCGTATGTGCTGCACTCATAATTGACTCTCGCTTTGCCTATTTGCTATTTTCTAATGATATACAAATAGTGGCCTATAGGACACCACATGTTGCCTGCAGCAATGATACTGGATGATAAACTCTTTACAACTGGAGAAAAAATTATTACACATAAATAACTGCACTTATTACATGAGATTCAGCAATTACAGAACACTCCCCTAAATATCCAAAAGAGCCCCTTGGAAAAAGGACTGAAAAGACAAATGGCAGAAATTGGAAGGGAAGGGCAAGAGTGGAATAAAGTGATTTTCCAAGAGGATTGGGATTTTGTAACTGAAAAATCAGACTCTGTAAGAGAGGGATTAACTAACAGAAAACAGAGCTGCAGAAGATATCCTTTATGGACTTGGAAGTTCAGAAGCAAGGAGCAGGAGCATCAGAAGACATAAAGAAGATTTACAAACCATCATATCCCCAGACCAGAAACAGTTCAGCTCACATGGCTGACTAAACACAGTTATCTGAGTCAAAGACGGGTAACACAAAACTGCTGTTCACACTGCAGAGCTGTGTTAGGGGAATGCTGACAGCTCGGCTGCAAAACTGGATCTTTTCAGACCCTTTGCTTCACCACTTTATCTTGCTCCATGCTCTTTTTCCTGGAGGTTTTTATCTAATGTGGAAGAAGTCTGTTGGATGAGGCACAGCCAGTCAGCCAGGAGACTGCAGAAAGCTGAATCCACAGCGAGGGGCAGCTGTACCAGCAGCAGTGCCAACTCTCTCCTGCCCAGGAGCTGGCAACAGAACCTATACAGCTGGTGGAAACGAGCTGAAACCACAAGCCACACAATAAATATTTCACCTTACAACTTACCTGTCTAGCAGATGTTTTCCAAAACCAGGTTGCAGTTTACTGCTCATTCTGAAGAGCCATCAGCCAACATAAATATCAATCCAATTATTAGCAATTTCTAGGTTTTGCACATCTTTATTAGTAAAATAAGAAGGAGTTTCTTTCTGGAACTGGGATGTCTAAAACTGTCAATAACTCACTGTACTCATGAATTTAGTCTAATTGCTTTTTCCATATGAACCTTATACACATTACAAACTGTAACACCACCTGTGCATAGCTGTCATGTGTTACTAATTGCCAAAAGTACAATGTGTAGTCAAGGCAAATTTAATTTACACCAGTCAAGGCTAAAAGAAAAAACGTAGCTCAGAAGAAACATTCAGCTAAAAGAAATGCACTCACAACTTAATGCTCTTTTAAAAGTTTCTGTACAAAAGTTTAAATTACCCCACGCTAGCTTTCAGTTTATTCTTGTATCAAAGATATAAAGCAGAAACATTTTAAAATGGTAAAGTAGCCATAAGGAAGGAGACATGTCCTTTTCCCTGATACTTTAATAATTATGGGTTTGCCACCATGCCTCTCCCACCTGCAGGATCCACCCACACTGAGTGAATACCCAAGCGAAGGGAAGACTGGCATTGGAAACTAGAGAGCTAGACTCCAGCTTCCCAAAGAACACCAAGAAGCAAGAATACTTTCAGCTACTGTCCATCACAGCTCTTTCACTCTTTGCTCTTTGTAAAATATCTGTTTCTTACGTTAGATAAACTGAAGCCAAAATTCCAATCCTGTCTATATAGTGTGTACCATATTACGTATATTGCACTTCGATGGCCTACAACCTAGTAGGCAAACCATTTTGTCTTTTAAATCAAGTAACAGATATTTACAAGCTATTCACAACCTCCAATGAACTCACCTTACACTTCTCTGTAGGTTTGTAACTGTTCCTGCTATGTTAGCTTTATCTGTGCTTTTTTTCTTTCCAGAACATTGCTCTGATGTGACTTACAACTAAGATTTGACCCTAATCTGCATGTCTACATTTCATAAGGGCTCCTCAAACATGAAGCACATGCAGCAATGCAAAGTTAAGCCTAAAGGATTTCCCGACTGTTCTAATAGCCTGAAGAAAAATTACAAAAACCTAGCACTGCCAATACACTGGTTTTGTTTGTGAGATTGTTCTCCTACTTCTTTAAGAAACAAGTTCTAGGGCGAAAACGTTTTATGTAAAAATGTAGTATTATTGTAAATCCTTAAATGCTGTTTTCATGTAATTGGATATTAGCTGGCATGACCCAACACTCTCTAATTCCACAGACGGAAAAAGATGAGGAAATTCAGCTGCTGCAAGCTACGTTTTACAGCCAGGTGAACCTTTGCACCTTTTAGTCTCTCCAGACTATATTTCTCAACCTGTCTAGATGCCTAGAAGCCTGCAATACAGTCTGATTTCTCTTAATAACACATTTTCTTTTAATTCCGTACAATCTGTAGAAGCTGTTAAAGAGCTGAGGCCAAAAAGTTGGCTTGCTCACACCTCAGTTGTTTAAACACTGTACTACACATACCACATGCTTCATTTACATGCCCTGAATTATAGTTACGAAGGCTTATTTATTAATGTTAGAATACACAACATTCTTAAACTTGCCAAACAGCCCTAAAAATCTATACAGCTTCTATTCTTGTTTTTTGCTCCAATTAAACGCAAATCTAATCCTCTCCTGCAAGTCTCTAAGTAACACTAGACGATATTAAATTCAGTTCAACATCCATTTTAATAGTAGAACCTTGTTAAGCAACACTCACGTTTTTATCACCCTGAGTTTCTTCATGGTGGGATGTGAGGCATTCCCAAAGGCTGCCACGAGAGAAAGAAACACGAACTGTAACAGGATCCGCCATGATAGCTCAGTATTTGCTGGGGAAGAAATGGAAAAACACCTACTGTTGATTTAATTTTAGTCAAGGAGAGCAAACAACTCCAGTCAGAATCATTCATCTTAAATAGCAGATACATAGCTGTTCTAATAGATATAAAAAGTAGCATATATATTTATTATTTATTTCCAAACAGATCCACCACCCCTAAAACGTATCTAAACTATAACTTTATATTACAGCACACTGTTTATCCTCCTTCCTTCCAGACATGCCCTCTTGACCAATCCTTCAGTGTTACCATTATTAGGAACACATAAGGCAATTCAGCTAGTGTCACCTCCAGACGTGTGACACTCTCCCTTGGCGAATGTAATCCTGCGTACCGGAGGTACGCTCAGCCTCACCACAACACAGCTGGCAAACTCTCCCGTGATGGATGGTAAAGAAACCTTTAGCATGCAGGGTCCACTTACGAAAAGCAACAGAAAGCCAGTTCTGGCCAGGGCATTTCTGAGCAAGAAAACAAAATATCCTTACTTTCGTTGTGTAAACCAGAATCTCCAGTGAGCCCTCTATAAAAGAGCTTGCCTTTCTATTTTGTTGTGAATACAACACACTTTCCACAAATCTAATTATATGTTGGCTGTATAACTCAGGGTTTTGTGGTGGTGTTTTTTTAAGTAGAGGTGAATCAACAGGTATCTTTAAACAGGAAGCAGAACAGGTCTTCTCTCTCATGAAATAGTCAATTTCCTTCAAAGAATGCAATATATTGAAGTGTCCCTCTCCTCCCTCCCTTTAACTTCTTTCCATACTTTGATTTTTTTTTTATTTTTTTTTTATATTCTGACCTGCCTCTAGTCACATGGGATTTAAACTGGATCTACCCAGGTACACTTGTAAATACAGATTACATACACTGCAAACAACTCTTCACAAGTTCAGCGTGCTCAGATTAAGTTGCACGCTGATTTAAAGAGCTAGCATGCAAAAGAACAGTTATTTCTTCCTAATTATGATACTAACCATCAACTTGAATTACAGTATGTTGAAAAGCTAAAAGAAACAGCACTTAAAACAGCCTTACAAAGGCTAAAACCTTTGGAGAAAGGAGTACGGATATACAGAATCACAGAATCATTTAGGTTGGAAAAGACCTTTAAGATCATCAAGTCCAACCATAGATTTCATGAGAAATAACCAAAATGATGACAGAAAATAAAGGTACGAGATGGCACCAGCTCAAGTGAATAGCCATGTAAGGGAAAGCAATACAGACAGGAAAATTAATCCACAAAGCAGCCAGCAAAGGTCTAGAATAAAGGGAGGAAAAAAGGGTAGCAGCAAAAGGAAAACGGATAAAGTTGCCTGCTAGGAATGACAGAATCACAGAATCACTAAGGTTGGAAAAGACCTGTAAGATCATCAAGTCCAACCATCAACAAAAAAAACAAAACCAAACAAAAAAAAAAAAACCACACCACCATGCCCATTAAGCCATGTCCCACAATGCCACATCCACACGTTCCTTGAATACCTCCAGGGAGGGTGACTCCACCACTTCCCTGGGCAGTTCATTCCAGTGTGTCGCCACCTTTTGTGGACTTGGCAGGCCACAAACAGAAGCAAACTTACTGAAAACAGCTTTGTCCATGACCTGCTCCCATGGGCTCTGAGGGCAACTTTATTCTGATTCCTAGAGATGGCAGCTCGTAAGGCAGGTCCAACTCTACGGGGGAAACAAATTTTAAGAAGTCAGTGCAACATAACCTTGCATTTCCCATGCCTCCTTCCGCCAGGACCGTTTCATCCCAACACCCAGTCAAGTACCCAACTTGACCACTCGTTCTTTTAATTAAAATTTGCAATTTGTTTGACTACCAGCATAAATTACTCCTTCCCCTGTAACCTGTGATCTTACTGTCAGTGACGGAGAAAAATACTAAGATTTTATATAAAGGCTCGAACACCTGCAGCCTCTAGTGGAGGCTATGAAAGACCAAATATTTTTTATCTGCAAGGTAAGTACATTCCTGGCAGGAAACCAGGTTTTTTTGCTAAACAAAACCATCTGAAGAATCTGCATCAGAACTCCTGAATGTTTTTTTGTTTTTGTTTTTTAAGTGTAACACACTCTCTTGACACCCTGCAGAACTCGGGGTGTTACCTGTGAAAAACAGAGAGGCAGACACCTTCAAAGGCAAAGAGACTACAGGATTTGCTAAGGAAAGAGTTATCAATTGCACACACTTTCAGCTCCTGAAATTTAGAGAGAAGGGAAGGGCCAAAAATTACCAAGGATTCACTGCCACTAATCCTACCAGGTCCTGTCTCTAGACATGACGCAGGAAATAGCATCTCCTCTCTTTGCCCTTGGCCATGCAAAAAAGGAATAGAATCAGCAAATAATGCTACAAATAGGCAAGAGAGGCTACAAACAATTAAAATTGATTACATTTCTAATAAGCACTTTGTCTTAATTTCTTAAATATGTTTTTCCAAGCCAGAGTTTTTCATGATTTAAAATTATTTCACATTTAAAAGGGAGAAAGCTGAATGCCTCTAAGGCAACAGAGGAGAACAGAGACACATCCACAAGAAACTCATCCTCTTCAGTAACACAGTAAAGAACACACGTTTTTCTTCAAAATTTTATTTCAATTTAAATTATGGGGCCAGCCAGATTTTTTGGATAAGAAACGCATTTTCCTCAGGAGAAATGAAATGCTACCACGGAAGTAGAATTACAATTTTATACATCTCTTATTAAAAAAAAAAAAGCAAAACCAAAAACCGCTCACATTTAAATAACTTTTAGTAATACCCTTAAGCCTTCAAGCAGATAAGAAACCACTTCCAGAACAACAGTTTTTTTAATACGAAGAGCACGTCAAATGAGCTTTAATTTAAATACAACTTCTTTTTGAAAGCCAACATTCAAATGTTTCCATATATTAAAAAAGTCACCATAGCCATTGTTTCCAAGGCCTAATATAGAGTAACCTCTATCCCAGTCCAAATGTTTTCACTTCTTTACATATGTAAATCTTTAGCACATCTACATTTTTCTAAAAAGGAAGCCTTAAATGTTATGGTGAGTAACTTGGCAAATAATGTTTTCCTCCACTCAGCTATGATAAACCAAAATATAATAGACTGTTAGTGCTGAGCTATAATACCATCTCATGGCCAATTCTGCCTGCCCGTGTTAAGTGATCTTCAGTAAGAGTAAGCTATTTTCTTTCCTGTAGGCAAAACGAATCGATTTGCAAAGGACACATTAAGAACCTTTAAAAGACCAATTACGATGTTAAGAGTAATTTTAACCAACTGAGTGAAAACACTCAATTTTCTGGAGCTATCTGACTTCCCTTGTGAAGGCTTTCAAATCAGCTTACATGTCACTCAGGAGCTTCACCTTGCTGACTGCGCAATATTTTAATTAGGAAGAGGACAGGAAGCAACAAACATTTTCTCAGATTCAGCCATGCAGAATTTGAACTTTCGGACTCCAATCCGTAAGTTTGCTTGGTTGTGATCTTAGCGTTACTATACGATGGATGGATAAAATTTTAATAACATCATTTAGCTATACTTAGTAGATTCCTTTTGTATGGTCACAGTAACAAAAACATGGTGCAAAATCAGTTGGGTTTTTTGTTTTTATAAATACTGATAGTTTGCAGCATTAAAGAACAAAATCAACAAAATTCAATCTCTTTGTTACACTAGGACATCGATGAAATTGTTTCTTGAAGTTGGAGGGAATTAAATCATTCACTTGTGCAACTACTGTACTGAGTTATTTACTGTAAGAAAGAAATGATGTGCTGCAGGCTCCCCAGAAGTAAGAGGAATCAATATTAATTTAGCATAAACTTTGCTATTTGCAGAGCTGGTGAGCACAATGCTAGTTTAATTGAATAAGGCCAATATTATCCAGTAAGAATGAAGTATAAAGGGTTCCAGTTCTGTATTTCAGCCTACCCTAATTGATGGCACCCCATTAGATAAGTGAATACAAAGAATTTGTTTGGGTTTTTTTTTCCTTTTAATGCTGCAGTACTTAAGATTGTTAAATCAGCATTTCCATGTGATCTGAAGTATTCAATTACATATGAGCATTCATTTTGCAAAACTCAATATTAGGTAATAGTTACAGACTAATACAATAACATTCCTCTGCTGTACAAATTAAATCATATTTTAAAGAAATGAGCAGCCTAGGAGTTATATACAAAAGAAACCAGCAAGCATTGTTGAAATGAAATGCAAAATGTCACTGCTAGGTCTACTGTCTGAAATACCTTTAAAGTAAAATTAACGAAAACCCTTAGAACATATTTCCAAGTTTACAAGTCAATTCTCAGAAAAATCAAATCATGTCAAAAAAAATTCTATAAAGCAGTGAAAGGCATATATACATTTTTCCTTATGAACCTTGAGATTTCACTCTTTTGAAAGTTGCTAAGTTTCAATATCAGTTTATTTGCAAGACAACTGTTTATCCAAGCTCACATCTTAGATACATTTCCCCTTTGATTACAAATAAAGCACTGCACATTTTTTTTAAATCAAGGCATATAATCTTACACTATGGTGCCAGGTATGCACAGGTCACATTGTGCTCATATCTCAAACAAGTTAAGTGCAAACATACAGATTTATTCAGATTTGCAAGCATGCAACCTGTTACTTAACTACATTAATACCTTCGCTCCTAAACCAAACTAGTATCTATATGTTTGCTTTCACGAACCTAGAATCTTTCTTTTCAGGACTCCTAAAACAAGCAGTGTCTTTGAATTCTGAAATGACACAAATATCAAGAAAGTCCACATTGTGCAAGAAAGCAGCAGCTATGTTTTTCAACTTGGACTAAAAAAGAAAAGAGAAAAACAAAAACCGTTCACTGAACAGCAGATTAGCAGTAATGTTCCTCATGAATCGATAAGAGTGCCTGATGCTGAATATCTAACAGCAAATGCTGAATTTGGGTTTAATATTTTAAGGGTTTATTGGAGATTAAGCTTCTTGCTGTGCTGGTCTCTTCAAATCCCTGATCTGTTTAACTAAATAGGTCTTCTCATCATTAAATTGTTCATCCTCGGTCCTGTCATTCTGAAACTTGCTGAGGAACTCAATAAGTTTGGTCTGGTTCTTTAGAAGGATGTCTAATATAGGCTGTGTCTTGTTAGGATTGGCTACAAACACCTGCAAGAAAATAAAAGGTATTTAGCATAATATTAGGAAACAGAAGGCTAAGCTAAAAAATAAGCCCAGCCAACAAAACAGAGATGACAGTAACTTAAAATGATGTTTTAATTATTCCATATTTCAGTATCTCTACAGAAAAAAAATGACGGAGTAAATGCAAGTTTTACAATAAAATTACTCTATTTTTTTATTAGAAGTGGAACACCAGTACCAAAGTAAATTCAATTTGTGGGAGGTGATCAGCCACAACACCCTCTGCAGAAACCACTGAAGACACCTCACGGTTAAATTCTGTAGCAAATGCATGGTTTCATATTACATACAGCATCAGATGGGTATCTTAAAGTTCACTGAAAACTTTTATACCTCAAATTATATCTCCAAGCTCTTAGCTATTTGCTTGTCCACTGCAAAGTCCGAAGGTATCTGTTATAGTGTGCAAACTACAATTTAGGCTTTGAAATTTAGGTGACCTGAGTAAAATACGGCTATCCTTCACAGATCATGCAGCATGATGAGAACACTTTTGAACTCCAAGGTGCTTCATGATTTCACATGAAATCATGCATTCCTCCTTATCTTACTGCACTTCATCTTTTGTAATTCCAAAATTTTCTAAGAGGGATTATACTGACAGTCATATGAAAGTCCCTAAGTGGTTTCTGAACAATTTTCAAAAGACACAAAGATAATTATTTGTAAAGATGGATCATAATAAAGATAAACATCAGCTCTCTCTTTATTTAACCACTTAGCAGACATTAAGATAAGCTTCAATTAGGCTCAGCTAAGTAGTTTACTCAACTAAACAACTTCTGGTGGGGTTCTTTTGTTGTTTGTTTTATTGTGTTTTTTTTTAAACATACCTTAAACACATGAAAGGCCTCAAACTGAATGTTACGACTCTTGTCTCGTAGAAGGTTCATCATTAGTTTGAGATTTTCAGGTTTACTGATGTACTTCGTCATAATTGTGAAGTTGTGTCTGTCCAATAACAATTCACCAAGAAGCTAAAAGTGGAAAACAAGCCCGAATGAAAAAAATTACTGACATTGGACATATGAAACAACTTTTTCACAAGTCCTTTCAAACACACTGAGTAGATAACACCAGTCTGTAAATAGTAACAATAGAACTCAAACGTCCTGAATTTCTATGTGCAGGGTACATTTTCCTCTTATTTCGATGATGCAATTTCTCCTTTTTCTCAACAAGTGAAAAAAAATCGCCTTTTGTTTCCCCTTTGTTACGGAAGAAAAGTATTTTTCATTCTTTTTTCCTCATGATTTCATTATTTTTTCATTTATACAGAAGCTATACCTTACCAATAAGAATGTGGTTTTAAAAAACAAACCAAACCCCCCCCAAATATATTTTTAAAGTATTTCAAATGCAAAATATTTACACTTCTTTTGCTACTTTCTGTGTCCAGAAGGGAGTAAAAGGATATTCGCCACAAGTACCACCCTTGCTACAAGTTATGTATTATATTTACACTCACTCTTTCTGACCTACTTGAATGTAAGATTAGTATTGCTTTGGTCACACCATGTGAATCTTTATTAACTTATTTAAATGTACCAAGATTCGTTGAAGAAAAAAAACCAACAAAAATAAACATACTTGCATATAGCTATTTCTGCATAGGGAGAGAAATGACTTGGTGTGTGCTGGACACTAAATAATGAAAGGACTGGACTAAAGAAAACTAGCTGATCCCAAGAATTAAAACATATGAAAAATTAAAATAAACACTATCCAAGGCAGTTACTGAAGCCATTTCAATTAAAGTCAACCCACCTTGAAATTAAAGGAATTCTCTAACTTAGCTTTTAAGAAGAAAATAAAATTGCCTTACCTTAAGTGACTGTCTCTTTGTCACATAATTTTCCGAATGAAGTAACTTCTCATATTCACTGAAGAACTAAACACAGAATAAAGAGAAGGGTTAGGACCTTTCCAAGTGTCATACGCACTCTTCTTCTAAATGATTGGAACAAACTGGAGGAGATACAAATCCATAACAAAAATGTAAACAAAATCTGAAATGTCAATAGGTTCCTGTAAGTCACTACTGTTTAAACATTATATATGCTTTAAAAAAAAAATTATTTACTCTTTTAGGAGCCTTTAATGTTTAGATTACAATGTGGTGGCAGTAGTTATCTCATTATTTCTTAAACTATGACAGTTCCTGGTACTGAAAACTGTTCATTAATTTCAGGAGTCCCCAGCAGGTGGAGGAGGGCTACCTTCTATTCTTTGGTTGTTACGGGTTAATATAGACAAAAGAAAAAGACAAGGAAAGGGTTCCCTCTAGCGGAAAAATCAGATCTAGTTTTCACAGAACTGGATTTCTGCCACCTTCTCTTGTTTTTACACCTTTCTACATTCAACAGTAAGGTCTTGATCTCAATTGTACTGCTTGGCAGAAGTTACTGCAAGTTCAATTGGTTTAATATTGTATGTAAATTTCCAAAACCGAAGCTAAACAAGGAATGAAAATACTGATTTCTTCAAATAAGATACATAGCACTAGAAAATTCCGACTATTAAAACGTATCTGCTCACCCTATCATAATGTTGTTCCAAAAATTCTGCACTTAGCAACTTGTGTCTTGTAAGCAAATCCTGTAAAAGAGCACAAAACCAGTATTTTCACTAAAATATTGAAACAGCACATATACATTCTCATTAAACAGTGAGTACACAAGACATCCAATAGAAAATCTTGCTATTTCATCCAAGAAATTTAGGACATGAATGCAGTTACCTGGACATTGCTAAGGATCTTGGCATCACTTAGGAGAGGTCTGCTCTGTGTTATGTTAATTCACACAGGTAAACAGCCTGTGGAATTATCACTGAAGAATGCTGTTTATGGATCAAGGCTATGCTCTGCACAGAACTATGCACAACCAAGGTTAAGACCCACTGTTTAATACTGACCAGTATTATGCTTATAGTTCCATAACTGTTTGTTTCAGAACAAAAAAAAATTTCCCCAGACAAAGCACCAGCATCAAATATACTCAGGTTCGTAATGGAATGAAAAGGAGTTTGCTCACTTGAGTTGGAGACCACAGATTTAAAAGCCCCTGGCATGGAAACGCCCATATATTCAGCTAACGCATGATAGTTTAAAGCTTGCTTTCTGGAATAAAAGTTATCGGGAACATAGTGTGTATATATATATTTAAAGGAGTGTCTTGCATTCTGAGAAATAAGGAAGAACAGTGTCGAGCTTACCTATTTGCATCACACTTATTTATTTCCTTCTCCCTAGGCTTGTTTTGCCCAAGAATGTAACACACAACATCTGGGTTCACATAGAGAACTACAGAAATAATAATTCAAATGTTGTATGTAAATTACCTTGAATGTGGCAAATGCATCCGAAGCAATGTCAAATGTTGACATTTCCACGTATCTGAAGAAATCATAGAATTGTTCTGACCACAAGATTATTTTAGCAAGTGGTTCATGCCTGATGCATTCTCTAAGCATTATTCCACAATTTAGAGCAATTTCTGGAGATTCGTACCTATTTAAAAAGAACAACAAAGATTCTTTATAAATACTTTCACAAGTTAGCACTGCAGCACCACACTGCTAATTATGGTTTTCAGTGCTATCAAGTAAACAAAAATTCAAAAAATTAAGAGGTACTTATTTCTGCATTAAACTCCACTTTTAAATACTTCTACGAAATATTACTGAAATCATTGCCAGTTGAATGCCAAATTACAGCCAGTACAAATGACTTTCACAAACTGAGAAACAAGACTAAATAAAAATATTTTCTTCATACTCAAAATCAGTTTTCTTTTTTCATATTAGTGGGAATGCAGACATTCGGAAAAGCAGTAAGTGATTTATGTCTTGAAAGCTGTTTGCTTAAACATGACAGCAATTTACATAAAACTATCCATAATATGAGCATGAAGGGTTAATAATACTGGACATAAATTCAGTTCTCCTCTTTCATTAAACCATTTTTCAGCATCACTGCCTACTCTATATATCACGGGCTTCAAGCTTGAAATGCTGGCAACAGTGTCCTCTGACTGTAAGGACGATACTGAACACCTTCTCTGTGCCTGAGTCTTTATTGCCTCTAGCAAAGTATCTGCACCTTCTTACAAGACACTTCTGGAACATGTCCATCACCGATTTGATGGAAATGATGAAGCCACCCCTGATGGCCTCATTTAGAAATTGTCACTAGACTTCCTTGGCAGGCTTCCTGCTCAAATAGTAGAGGGTTCTCTCAGCTGATTTTAGCATATGCCAACAGCGGCTGCTAAAATCTCACAACAGTGTGTTTAAGACTCATTTGATAGAAATACACCTTGGCACTTGCTACCAGCTCCTTGTTTTCCCAAGCAAGCTAATAGTAGGACCCTGGAAGAAGATGGGACTGCCTTTCCAAACCAAGAACTCATCTCAGCGTGTCACAATATAAGCTATCCCAGTCTACAGAAAAGTTATGTCTGTTGTTCCTACCTGATTCTGGAGCAGTCAAAGCTTCTTATATACCTTCCTGCCTCCCACTTAAAGAATCCTTCATCCTATACCATCAGAAGCTAATTTAAATTCACCAGAATAATTCAGGAGCAAAGTATCATTGTGCATACTAAGCACTAACTATATTACCATAAAAAAAACATTTCCTTGTGAATTAATTTTCATGTTAAATCCTGCAATACTTTCCCATTTAACCTGTCACAGAGATTTGAAGTCTGCTGAACTTTTTGCAACTCACCCCATAGTTTAAATTTACATAAATTTGACTCAGTTGGATACCAGATGTAACATTTAAGTTATTAAAGCTAACTAAATGCCCATTTCAAACATCCTGACTTATGAAAATGTGTTTCAACAATCCCTGTCAGAATAATGCTGTCTGAAGAGTGACAACACAGACTAAAAATGAGGACGAACGTGTTACAGCCCTCATTCAGTCACGTATCAATGACAGCATGCCGAGAATGTAGCTTCACCTCTCTGCACCTCAAATGTCTTTGCCTCCTGTAAATTTTTTTTAATAAGTACTGAATCAATATTTTCTTTTGTCTTATGCCACAATTAATAATCTTTTTGTCCCTAACATTTAAATCTCACTTCCCCCCAAAATCAGGGCTGTAATGCGGGGGGGGGGGGGGGGGGGGGGGGGAGGGGGGGGCGTGGGATGGACAGGATGGGATGGGGACGACGATGACATGGACAGACACGGGGGCGGGACGGGGACACGGGGACCCACACCCAAACAAAGCACTTCTGGCAGACGAGTGTACATCTTACATTTGTACAAATTGAAGCAAATATTCCATACCGCTTCTGGTGCTAAACCTTTGGAGTCAGCATGAAACGAAAAGATGTAAAATTCCTGCTTCCTCCACAGAGTTATTTTCTTGTACAATCCATTTTCCAGTGGCTTACACAAATGGCCAAGATTAGGTAAACACAGAGATGTTACAATAAAACAGCCTAGCACACCGTGTATGTGGCAGGTTAGTTAGCATCTCTAATTACTAATACGAACTAGGAGGAGGGAAAAGGAAAACCACAATAAAGCTTCCTGTTTAAGTATTAAAAATATACTTGATTATCCTCACATCTCAGTGCTACCAACATAACCCAGGCAAGTACCTCACTGAGAAGCATGGCCTTTCCACACATCCTCTAGCTATCCCAGTAGGTGGAATAAGTACTCATCAACTGCAGTAAGCTTAGCCAGCAGCTTTAACACAAATTATAAAACTAGTACTTGAAATAGCTGCATTTTTTAAATGGTTTATTAATATCTGATTAACTTTTCCATCCCAAAATAACACACTGGAACTGCAATTTTCAGAACTTTCTTAATTAATGTTATCAGAAATATGAGCAATTCTTTTTTAATGGAGAGAGCACATTCTCAATTTTTTTAAAAAATCTTATTTTAACATGAAAATGTTAGTAACACCTCACTGATTTCACGTTTGAGATCCACAGTTCTGCCTGTATTCAGTATGGCATGATTCTCCAAAATCCAGCACACCAGATAATACAAGAATAGATGAAGAACCAGCCATCTGGCATGTACCATATGCCCCAAATCATTCTTTGTTTGGTCAAGTTTGAGCTGATGCATTTGTGTCACTACAGGAATATAAATCCTATCAATAAAAAGTCTAAGACCAAACTAAGACCAGGGGATAGGACATAAAACTGGAAATGACAGTGGTTAAAGGAAAAAAACAGTCTTTAGCTCTTAATGAAGGAGTAAGTTCACAAGGAAATAAATAGGATCAAATAGTATTCTGAAAGGACAATGTCTGCACTACCCAAGTAAGAGTATTTTAGGTTACTAACAGTTCTCAATTTTCAGTCATATTTCATGCAAAAGTGTATTTTTGGTGTTTTATTACTCAAATTTTCCTTTACTTAGGGGAATTACAGGCCCCAAGACAAAAAAAAAAAAAAAAATCAAGCATAGTGCAAAGAAAGAAAAAACATTTCAGAACTCACTGCTTCTCCATGAATTTAAAAAATTCTTACTTCATGTAAAAGAAATATTTATGCTTCACAGCATACATACCCTTTTAATAGCATGAACAATATATTCTGTTGAGTGCAGATGTATTCTACTGTGGGAGTTCTTGTACCAATTTGCCTTCTGAGAATGTTGTTGAAAATTTGCGCAACATCTTTTTTGCCCTGTCAAAAACATTAGCAGTTAAACACATAATATTCAAGTCCACTAGGCAAGTAACAATTAAACATTATCATAATCTCATGCATTCACACCATGAGAGTTCTGCAGTTCAGTCAGCCTCTGTACTCTGATTTTAAAGAGATCAAATATTCTGTTTCTTTATACACATTTCAAATATGCCAAAGCACCCAAAACATTACATCATGTTGCAGCCAGATCACAGGTAATTTACATTAAGCAGTAATGCCAGTTGGTGTCTCATCAGATACTTCTACGCAGCATCAATCTCCTGGGCTTGTTTTATACTTGTTTTTGCTAATAACATACCAGTTTTTAACCGTGCTCTTGCCTGAAAATGTGTTTCTTCAGTACTCCATTATGCTCCCCCCTTGCCCAGGAACACGTAATGCCACCATTAAGAGTATGCAGAGCATTTCTGACTGCAGTCTTAACATCCAACTTGAAACTGTAACTTATGGAAGTTAAATAAATAAATAAAAGCTACAAAGAGAAATCATCCACTGACCTAAAATGCAAGTCTTACATTTTTCAGTGGAGAATAGAAGTATAAATAAGACCAGGATGCTGGAATTCAGCACAGATCATACACAAGAAAATACACAAGGATAGCACCAAACACTATAAAAGGAGCTGGCAATGTTCTCTTTGTTGAATATATACACATCTCCTATTTATTTCTTCTGTCAGACCACAGGTACAGATGGAAAATTGGTATGGACATGTAATAAAAAGCTATTCATAAATATAAGCGCTTTTCACTGTCATTCACACGCACCATTTAAAAGCCAGATTTCTGCAATTAACTTTCCATTTTGGAAAAAGCCTAGGCTAACTTGTACTAAGCCTGGACTTGCAAATAAAGGCCTGTTAAGCAACTCCACCTAAAGGTCCCCTGAATGTTATGCACAAAAAACATACGTAGATAATGTTTCCTGACAATCTCTAGCTGTACTATAAATGCCCTGAGTAACATCAGCAAGCTTTTGAGTAAAACATAGGGCATATTTAATTAGCAAGAATTTTAAGAACAGCAGCAATTATTCAGAACTATTTCAGTTTTCTAATCAACATCAAGAAGATTGCATAAGAAAAAAAATCAAATGTTTATAAAAATGTAGGAGGACTGTAGTTTTACAAATGGCATGTTTGTGAATTACCGTGGACAGTTTTGCTAGAGCGTTGTTTTCAGGATATAAGAGTTTGTTTGTAAACGCTTGTTTTCTCAATTACAATTCCATTGAAAGCCAGCCCAAAGCAACACCAGAACTCTTTGTTCTGAAATGAGTAGAGCAGTGTTTCCAGAAATTGCTTTACTCAAACTCCACATAATATAGTCATCAACTCTCATTCACTAACATTGCCAATTTTGCGCTGGATCTCACAATTTGTTTTGGATTCACCAGCAAGAACAGCATTTCCTTATTATGCACATAATTGAACTGATAGTGGTACACAGTAATACCAAAGCTAGTTATTGTTAAAAGGATGCATTACTAAGTGATCTCATGGCCTAACAAGGGCAAATAGACACTGAACCCTGTGCCAATAGTCACGACTGCAAGAGGTGAGGGAGACTGTGCTAGTATTGTCTTCTGAGCAGAAGGATTCAGGCTCCCTTATGGAAAAGGCGTTTTTGTTTTTTGTTTTTTTTATTCATTTAAAAAAACAGGAACAAAAAAACCAGTTCCCCAGGGGATACCATCTCTCCTACAGACACACTAGCACAAATCAGCAGGGAGATAACTGGTAAGTTTGTAAGACTGGTAAGTAGATGGTTGTGTTGACTGCTCTACTTGGAAAGCAAGCTTCTGGATAAGGATATCATTTTAAACAGGCCTTTACATACAGGACAGTCAGTCAGTTTCTTAATTAAAAAATTAAAACTTAAATTCGTTACTTTTCTGGTTTTCACTTTGTAACTTTGCTGGGGTTTTTTACCATACTATTCAGATTCAAATACATTTGAGACAGTTTAAGAGTCAAAGTGAACAGCCTGTCTATTAATTAGCTGTCTATTCCTGTTCTACGAGGAAACCTTCTTCAGGAATGAGAGTGAAGTTCTTGACAAAAAAAAAAAAAAAGAAAGACATTTACTTCATCACTGAATGACTTCAAGCTGTGGTGGGGCACCAGAAGGAATAAATGCTAGACCTACTCTTCAAGTTTAAGAACCAACAAGAAATCAAGTTCGTATCTCCATCAGTAACGGAGAAATCCTTTCCAATGCAGTAACCCCCCAACCATAGAGATTCGGGATATCAAAGCCAGCATCTGATTGACTTTGTAACAGCTGGGAAGCTAGTATAGGTTTGGAGCACAGGTGTATTAACATTAATTCTAGGTAACAACAATAGCTGGACAGTCTGCCAGATCCCATCCTTAAAAAGCAGACATGGTCCAGCCTAGAAAGCAGCGTGAATGACTTGTTCTCTTCTCAAGGGGGAACTGTCATATCCTCATGTAACAAAGCAGCAGAAAGTCCACAAGCAGGAAACTACTCACAATCTTTTCAAGTCCCCTTAGAATAAAATGAATAGTTCTCCTTAATGAGAGCAAGCCTGTACAAGTTGTTATCATTCTTCATTATCAGGAGATAATGAAGGTTTCCTTCACTAATAATCGGGCTGAGTAAACACCAAGCTGATAGGAATCTAGAGGTCAGCAGAATTCAGATGACGTTTCATTATTTCCTTTCTTCAACAATTAAAGGCCATCACATTTCAGCATTCCCTCTCAGCTTTTCCAGGTCTCCTTGCTTATTTAACAACCTGAATGGTTTATGTTCAGTATAAACAGTTGTTTGGGTAGGGAAAAAATACCACCGTATTACAATTAAACACAAATCAGAGGGAGTTATGGGTGGGGTGGAGGGGAGAGAAGAAAGAACAGGGAAGAAAGCTATTGTTTTTAGAAATGTCATACTACAATAGGACTTTAAACTGTTGTGTTTGCATTGTGAGCAACTTGTTTATGAACAATACCATTTTTAAGCAACCTTAAGTGGGATGGTCTTTATGGTCAAGGCTGTGGAGTGAGATACATGGGTTTTGGCTCCTTTCCTAGACAACCACAGACTTCTTGCGGGACCTTAGGGAAAATCGGAAAATCCAATTGTACTGCAATTTCTTCCAACTAAATAGGGTGATTTTTCACTATGGCACTGGGAAGCTAAATTACTCCATGGGATGTTGTGACAAATGCCAGATAGAGGTGTGTACAGAGATATGTTTGAATAAAAATAGGTATTGCTATTTTGAAGTAATCAATAAAAACTTGGGTTTGTTGTTTTTTTAATAAACAGAAAAAAGATGAGGTAAACAGAAAAAAAGGTGCATCTCTTGTTTCTAAAGGGAGAGAGGAATACCGGACTGTTATTAAACTAACAGCTTTACCTTAAATATTTAAAATTCTTCATAAACGTTACAATAATTCTCTTACTTTTCCAAGTAATTTAATTTAATGAGATGAGAATATAGACATGCCTTGTAGCATTGTAGCCTGTGTTCGCTATGGCATTACTATAAGAGATTAACCCTTCTGTGTACACAACAATTAAGAATTATTCCATAATTTTAAAAGAACTGTATCATCAGGATTAGAGGCTTACTCTACTTCAATTTTGTGTGGTTTATGTGCCTAAATTCATAGACTTCGTATTCTGTATTTGCTTAATTTTATAGGTAGTTTGGAACAATGAGTTCTCTTTCTAATGGCTTTGTCCCAGCCAGGAAAAAAAAAGCTGAAGATCGAAAGATGTTTTAAGCAATTTAAGTGGCAGCAGTTCAGATGTGTTTATTTTAACATACACAATATAAGAAATGTCAAACTTCATTTCTTACCTCAAAATCAATTAGCTGCAAGTCAGCTACTAGGGTACTAAGAAGACCGCTGTTGTACAGCTCTTGAGCAAGCTGTGCCACAGCTTCTGTCTGTGGTTCTTTTTCATTTGTGCCATACAAGATTTCTTTCATGGCAACAAGGTTTTTTGAGACCTCCTCAGTGGCCTATAGAAAATGGGAAAAGAATACAGTTAGAGCATAATGTCATTTGTCTTTGTAATTGTACACTCTATTCTTATAATCTTCAAACTACCATTAAGGGGAACAACAAAAAAAAAAATCAGGAAATGACAACTTGTTAAAAAAACAATAGATAATATTTCTGCAAATAAGACTGTTATATGTTATTAAAAAAAAAGCAGAGGCAAGACACACGCAATTTATTTGACAAGTTACGGAAAGTAAAAATCTCTTCCTTTTTACTGCCTTTAAACTTCCCATTCAAAAATCCCCTAAACAATAGCAATGGGATGAAAAGAACCAAACAAAGTTTCCGTTCTATAAAACAGAGGTACGCAGGATCAGATTGGAAAACGACGTGGAGACACATGCCTGTCTCTAGTGAACTGCTCAGAGAGACCAAATGTACCCCTCCTACAGATTTTGCACTCATCAGGTTTTGTCAAATACTAGGCTCCCATTCCAGTCAGTGGGGATGAATTTTTTCCATTCCAACTAACAAAACCTCAAAGAGAACCTCCTTTATTATCTCAGTATACAAGAACAAACTGGCAAATAGACCCAGAAACAGGTGCACTCAAAAGAACACAGCGATACAGGAGACAACTAAAAGTCTAGGATGCTTCCCATTTGAAATTCATCTTACAGAAGACAGACAGGTCTGACCTCTCACTTAGGGAAGCTAGCGTAAGGAATTCCTAAGTTGCCGTGATGGGCTGGAGCAACATTTAGCAGCAGCAGCAGTGTTATCTCATAAGTAAAACTTAAAAAAATAACAAGAACACTTCTAAAACACCCACTTCTGAATGTTAAAACACAGTTATCTTGGAGAAAAAAGAACTGCTCCTTTCAATATATGTTTACGTAGCTTGGGGGCAAAACACTGAAAATAATCATCATAAATAGCTGTTTTAATTATATCGTATTGGTTCTTCACATGCCTAAAAAGTATGAATGGTTTGTAAGTGCACTAATTTTTAGTAATTAAATGAACCTGCCAACAAGGTATGCATGCACTTTGATGTAAAGTATTTATGATTGGTAGCACATGGAAAATTAATGAAGTAAAAAAATGACCGCTTTCTAGATATTGCCTGTTTATAAGGGGTATATAAAAAGATTTCTCATTTGTGTGTTAAATCTAGAGAGGCTTCAGATCAGCATGACCCATGCACTATTCAAGCCAAAGCCATTCCAGCTTTGCTAGGTATGCAAGTAAGGATTCCATGACCTTTAAGGAGGCTCCATATCATTTTTAGCTCCTCCACAACTTTCCACTCCCCCCTGCCTCCCTTTCCTTGCTAACTGCAGTTCCTAGTCCCAGTTGTCTCCTCCTTAATCGAAATTCCAAAGGATTTTCTGTGCACTGTTAGTAAGACAGCGAGAAGCAGGTGCTTGATATGACTGCTTAGAAGACATAAAATGAGAAAGCCAGCTCAACATATTGTAATAGTATTATGCCACACAACTGTTCTGTCTTTAAAAATTCAGAAGAAATATCTCTTTATGAGGAAAAGAACAGGTACATCTGTCAAACGTGGAGATGTGAAGAGATGCTTTTGAAGTATGACTACCAAGAAAAGAGGAAGCAGCAATTAAAATTCTACTGCACTTTGTCCCTGCACACCAATTTAGAAAGCAAGATGAAAGAGGAAGAAAGGCAGAGGTTCAAGTAACTACCTATTTTAACTAAGACGGTGGCAATATTGAGGGCATGCCTGCAATTAAGAATGCCAGTGGAGAATTTTTCACACCAAAAATGCAAAAGACAGAACAACCCCCCAAAACTTTAATAATCACACTTGAAGGCTCTCCTTCACTACCACATCAAGAAAGACGCTAGCAATGGAAATGCTTACAAACAGGACAGGAAAAACAAAAGTGTTTCCAAACACTGAGTGCCTTTTTTTTTTTTTAAAAAAAAAAAAAAAGGCCTTCTGGCCTAACATGAACATACAACTCAGCAACTTCAAGAAGAGTCTTTCATTTATTTCACATGCTCTTCACAACTGTCAAACCATCTGAATGTGCTTCACTTGAATTTGGAATGACATACAGCTTCAGTGGGAAGCAATGGTTAGAGACACACAAACATAGAACAACTTAGGTTGGAAGGTACCTCAGGAGGTCATCAGGGTCCAACCACCTGCTCAAGGCAGGGCCAACCTGAAAGTCCTATCAGGTTGATCAGGCCCATGGCCAGTCATGCTCTGAACAGCTCCATGGATGGACACTTCGCAACCTCTCTAGGCAACATCTACTAATGTCTGACCAGCTTCATCATGGAAAGACTTGCTTGTTATCACTTCAACTTAGGCCAAACTATTATTTCTGGATACATACTGCATATACAGGGATATGAGGTTTTCTGAAAGTATTATGTCAACAACCAAGGTCTTCTGATGCACTACGCTTCCATAAAATATGACATTTCTATAGTCCCTCCTCTTCTACTCTAAAACTCAACATCAAAAGGACTAGAAATAGATTCTTACAAACTTGTTCTAGAATCTCTCTACATTCCATTAACTCTCTAATATATTCCAAATACATGATGTGCAGAGCTATTTTTGCCATTTCAGATGCAGAAAGGAATTTACACCTGAAAATATGCTACATTAAACATCAATGTCAAGAGCAAAGTGAAAAACTAGCAAAAAAATTTAAAAAAAGACAAAAGAAGGCTAGCTAGCATTACTTGCAAGATTTCCTGAGATACTGAGATCTAAATAATTGCCTAATTTGCTGCCTTAAGAGAAAAAAAACTCTAGAGAAAAATCAAAATGCACGATGAAGTCCATCCAACAACCCATGATCAAAGGGAAAGTGGAATTCACAATCAGACACCATATATAAAAAAATATATATTCTAATATAATATATAAGCAGGGTATATTTTTATATACAGTGTATATATACACAGAATATATACTGTGTATATTATAATATATAATCTATATATATATCTTTTATCTTTTTTTTTTTCTCAGTACTGAGAACAAGCAAGCATGTAGCAACCTGAGTTTTAGAGAAAAAATTCTATGACAAGTAAAATTCAAAATTCAGTGGTACCAAAGAATCAATAACATTTGAGGACAAGTCAGGCTATACATGTAAAAATGTAAATTAAGGAAAATAAACAAAGTACTTATTTCTCTATTTTTATCAAGGACAAGAAGGCATTATTTAAAAATAAAATTAGACACCATGAAGTCAGATGTATGACTGTTACACCAGAATCAGTTGCATGTCTTTATAGCTATGAACCATTATAATTTATTCCAATCTCTAGAGTATTTCACAGATATTCCCAAAATTTACTTTTTATTTAAATTTAAATTCCTTAAATGCTAAGCAGTTCAAATACCAAATCACAGAATCACTACGATTGGAAAATACCTGTAAGATCATCAAGTCTAACCATCAACAAACACCACCATGCCCACTAAGCCATGTCCCACAATGCCTCGTCCACACGTTCCTTGAACAATACTACATATAGACTTGTACAGCTGGAGTATTTGCGTTTTATGAAGCAACACTTGCCTTTACTTACAGAAACAGTACAATAAAATATAGAGAACAAAAAATATAGAGTCCTTAAGTATTGAAGGTGAGCTCAGCAGGCTCCAGGTCTATGACTAGCGGTTCTATCCACATCAATAATGCATTTACATAAATTGCACTATTAATGAAAACACCCATCAAAAAGGTAAACTAGCTATAATTTTGAGCCTGTACTTGGTGAATATTTTTACTAGTCTAGAGCCGTATCTATAATAAGTAACAAACACCATTTTAATATTTCTATTTAAATTGATCGGATTTCAATACACTTACAAAAACATGCAATACTGTAAATATATGATTATCTGCAGTGTCACCGGTTTAAAACCCAAAATAATTACATTATTTTTCAGCAGACATCTAGCATGAAGATAACATTAAAGAACTAAGTTCAATTAGAAGAGAAACACGTCTTCTCACCCATTACTTCCAAAACAAGCCCCATCTTTACCCTTTGAGTAACAGCTCCATGGTTAGGCAAGGCAGACTACTTAACTTTTAGCCTTCTTTCAACCACAAATTAATTGTACACATGTGCATAACAAATTTAAAATTTTACTGCTTTGTAAATGACAGTGTTAACTCACTGAATGAAATGTGATCTATGCCTATGGCAACATGACATCATATTACAGTTGGACAGCTGAATCAAAATAGCATATTGCATTGTCCCATGCATACAGTATACTGTCCATTGTATAGAACTGATAACTTAAAGAAGGAGACCAATCATGCCTGCAGTAGTCAACCCGCACGGGTTAACAACATTGCTGAAACCATTATCCAAAAGCCAAAACTGGAGCTGTTATGAGCAGGTTAACCCAAGGTCAGAGGGTAGGGAAGAACAAGTTTATTACATGAGTAAATATTTACCTTCACGACAGTAAACGTGTGCCACAAATCAAGTGAACTGGTAGTATAAAAATAAATGCTGATGTCAGCCAAAGAGGAGGAAGACATGCAAATAAAAGACTAACTAATGGGCTAGATCAAGGGTAGATCCCGTTTATAAGAAAGGAGTTTTGCTTCCCCTTCCCTTTAACCCCCCCCCCTTTCTGAAAAAACACAAGTAATGGAAAACTAACAGCACATGTGATGAACATGTTTTCAGTTATACAGCCCTTGTTATTTCAAGTTTCCGTTCCGAAATACTAACAGACAGCAAGCTATGGCCTCTATCCTAAGTACAAGACTGCAGCCAACAAACAGCCAGAGTCCTGGTACACGAGGCAGACTGTCAGCAGCAAGACACAGCCCAGCTTTTACAGCCACTTCAGATCTTGGTTCCTAAGCAGATACCACAAACTTAAAGAACATTTCAAACTGACCTGGAGAATTACCTGGTTAATTTTCCTCCACTATTCACAGAGCTCAAAAAAAGGTAGATTAACATGCAACTAGAGTTCACTTTCTGAATTTCAGATTTTAATTTATAAAATGAATTTTCCAGTATTACAGGGCAGAATGATTCATAATTGAACAAGATTCATCGTGATTACTACTGTTGTTTTACATCTTTTGCTTTGAAGAATCTCTTCCACTTTTATTATAATGAACTACAGGAACACACACTGTCCAAGCTTTAAAAATCTTTCTTACTTACTTTGCTTTTTCTTCCTCTCACAAAACATTAAGAGTTTTAAATTTCAGTCTAAGCACTGAAAAAAGCTGAGGTATTCTCTTCAAACATAATTAATTACACTTTTAATTTCCAGGGAAAATAATTTGGCTGATTTTCTTACAAATCTGTATTCCCAAGTGTGTTAGGAAACTGTCAAAGAGCACCCTCTACATAGTAGCAAACTAAGTATTTTCATAACAGCATTGTGCTGCTACTGCATGGTAGGAACGACAGTGAACTACGTATTAAAAACACTGTGGTACTGCAGTAGAAAAGTACTAGTTTTGTCTCTGGAACCTCAGCCAGCCAGAAGGTACAGAACAAAAGGGCATTTACAATTAATTTAATTTTGTGGAAGAAGTATTTAAAAGAATGATTAAATTTTCAAACGTTCAATTCACTTCAACATGTGCTGAAATTTTTTTCAGGCTAATCTACATATACATTTCAAATTCCAGAGGTTCAAGAGTAAAGAAAATACGCAACTGTGTGTACTTAAGAAACAAAGTAGTACAGAAAAAGTAAGTATTCCCGGCACCCAAAAGGCTGTCCTTACCACAAACAGTAATCAACACTGAATACGTACCATGATGCTTAGCCTTGAAAGTTCATGGTTGTTATTTGACAGGCTATAAAAGTACACCCCTGGATGAAACAGCAACAATGAAGCAGAAAACCACTAAGGCAGACCATATTTTCTACAAGTCTAATCACTAATAAAATGGAGCTATAAAAAAAGAAAAACTCTGGCATTCTTCTCCCCTTTTCCTAAAGGGTAATAATTTTTGTGCTTTATGTGCAGTGAGTTTTTCTATTTCTGTTCCACTACTAGCCACTGAAGTCACCCTTTTCATCAGCACAGAATTCTTCTCCAAAGGAGGCTAGAAAGTTACATTGCAGAAAGGATCATTATAATAAAAGGGGTAGTGAAAGATAAAAAGACACCTAAATATTGAGATGTGGGTGTGTAGAAATTTTTCTTCTTTTTTAAAAATGGCTACTGCTCAGACCCTTGCTGTCTTTTAACTCCAAAGTTACTCCAGTCATTTTTATAGACTGGATAGGAAAAGGGCACAAATTCAGTGTTTAATCAGAGCTGTACCCTCAAAGATGTGATGACTAGTCCGTAAGATGAAGAACGTTCTCTATCAAACCAGCAAACAACCTGAGAATCTGAGATCAACTGCCACAACTACAGTCACCTTCATGGAAGTCTTGGCTTGCCAACGAAACAACTATCTCCTGAAGAATCTCTGTATGGAGATGTGGGCACTTGTGGTATGAATGTTCAGATTCATCAACTGGTCTCCCTTGTGAGTAACAAGGATGACAGGGGCCAGCACTACCATACCCAGCTCAGCCTTGTGAATGTCAGTATTTAACCCTCTTCACGCTTAATCTAGTGAACATGGGTTGCCTTCTTTTCTCCTTCAAGCAGAATGTGTTGCTTTCTGTATGGCACAGGAGAAACAACTCTACAGGTTTAGCATATTGTTCCTTGTCAAAGCAGCAGCCTCACATAAATGAGGTCTTTAAAGAATATGGAGGTATGGGATTAAAGGCCAGCAAGAAGCAAATGGTACATAATAATCTTCAGCTACAGCATCAAGAACACAGGAATGTGATACAGTGCACAGCTATGCACAATGGAATGAAGCTGGTCTGTTCCCCATTAGAGGTCTAAGCAAAAAGAAAAAGATGACACAAAAGAGCACGGATTTTAAGATCAAGCCACATCTCCAGGAATTAATGAGGCTGAGATGAAGGAGGCAGTGCCATGCCTCATCACAGACTCTTCAGAATGCACCTACCCCTCCTCTCCTGACAGATGTCTTTATTAGAGAAAGAAGAAAAGCAGCAGCAAATGAAAATCCTCCCAGCCTCCACACAGGCCTGCGTAACAGGCCATAACATTTTTCTCTCCAGCAAAAGAGAAAAAGAATCAGGGAAAAATACTATGGTACTCTGAAAGAGACCTGGAATATACCGTGTGCTGGCATTGGGGTAGAAGATGCTGATTTTAAAGAGTATCAGAATAAAGATGGCAATTCACTTAAGACCCAGATTCTCCTGCACCTAAAAGTAGTAGTGCCAAATCTAGGTGAAACTTGATGTAGAGAAGCTGGCCACACTCTGCTTAAAAACACTGGTGAACATGAAAAAGGTTGTTACTAACTCCTACACATCACTCTGTAAGGATGCCAAGAACGGCATAGAACGGTTAAATAATGCTGGGAGAGGATCCAAGGAGGGTATCATAGCCTGCTTCAAAAGCTGGTAGATTGGAGAGGGAGATGTTTTGTTTGCTTGGTTTTTTGGTTTGGTTTCGGGTTTTTTTTTGAAGTACTGAAATCTATGCCCCTGCACTGAGTTTATCAGGAAAAACTTCATCTAAACAGTAAATACCCCTGCCATGCAAGTCACTACATGGGATGCAGCTGCACACAGGCTGAACTTTTAGTAAAGCTATCAAGACTACCAGTTGAGAAGTAAATGACTGTGAACAGGTGCAGATCCTGGAGTAGCAAACCATCCTAAAGGAAACTGCACCAGCATAGCAACTTTTCACCACAGCTTCCTGTGGGCTGAAGAAAAGGCAAGGAAAGGTAAAAGTATATCCTCTACTGACATCCATAGAGACACAAAGCTCCTCAGTTTCAGTAACAGAGACACTCTGCTCTGTGAACATCTGCATGGACAAGCACCAACAGAACTACTGAACAGTAGTAAAGCCACTACAGTGGACACAAGCACCAGAACACTGTACGGCTGTGAGCTGCTTAAAGAATGCAATGTCCTATGGTTCCAAACCAAATTATTTTAAGTATTGCAACAGCTGCCAGTGGCATAAAAATGCAAAGCCAACCAACATAAAACATACCTGTTCAAAGGTAGATAATAACTTGCCCTTTATCAGAGTAAAAAACCCAAAAATAATTCCTAATTGAATCAGTTTCAAGAGCTGTAAATTTCTTTTTTTTTTTTTTCGCCTTTCAATTACTGTTCAGCAATTGGAAAGCCCCAACTGTACCTTTTCTGCCTTTTTGTCAGAGATATCTTGCTTTTCTAGAACTGCCATACTTTCCTTCAGGTTCTTCACTATGTCTGCAGGAGACTTGTGGGACTTGCCAAAAGGGAATGGCATGATTGCAAGCCACAAGGTCTTCCTTCTACAGCTCCTGCTTCACCTAAAAAAGGAGGAGAGAAAAAAAAACATGTCAAAAATAGAAACATGAGGTCAGTATAACAACACACATGAAGATCAAGAGAGAGTAGCAAAGGTATTCATATGTGGAATAACCATCCTTGACAGCTGAACTAGTGCTTGACATGACAAACTTAAATGCTTGTGTTTCTAATTCTTTTAAAACACAAGATACAGAATCTAAGAACTCCCATTAAGGTCATTATCTTATGCTACAGGAACAAATTAAAGAGTACATTAATTACATCCAAAGCCACGTACTGTACAAATGCCACATATGGGCAAGACTAACAAGAATAAATTATTCCAATTAATGCTGTCAAGCAAAATGCCTTCTTACATTAGGTCTTTGACACACAAGTCATCATGTCTCAGTAGCTCTGCAATGACTGTCCGGGTACATGCTTTTACCCGTATTCATTCCACAACAAATGCAAAGTAGACCGCAAAGCCTGCACTTTACTGCAGGAGCTACAAGCATGATGCAGATGAGGTTACAGACAGCATATTCCTATGTCAAAACACTTGGTAGGTGCTGGCTTTTTCATATCGATACTACCATAACTTCATCCTGAAATACAGTCTCACCCCCACTCATTTTATGGGAAACAAAATTTGTCACCAATAACAGGGATGTAAATAAGGCACTGGAAAACCTTAAAACCAAACACCTGATATCTTTATCAAAAAATAAAACTTCTCTGATAGAAGCAATTTTCCTTTCATAAAAATATTTGGCTCTTGAATCCAAATACATTAGTTCCTCTGTATATTTATATATATTTGCTTTTACACACACACACATTTGCTTCTGTGTACAAAATAGAAAAGCATTACTAGTATAAATGAGTATACAAAAGCTTTTGTTACTAAACACATACACCCCCATTTAAACAATAATAAAAACTTCTTACAAGTGAGTTCCATAAAACATACTTCTAGAACTCTAATCTAGACAGAAAACAACAGGAAATCCTGCATTAAAAATGCTGACAATGCTACTTCTGCTAGACACAAAAGACAGCTGAAGCTGACAGAGCAGAGATTACACTGCCAATACAAAGAAGTGATATTACCCTGAAAGTTAGTAATTTCTATCTCCATACAACATCCGTGAAGTTAGTAACAAGTCAACTATAACCAGTACATGTTAAGGTTTCTTATCTAATACCATGCACTTTGATCCTTTACTACAATACCAGCTCATTCACCATGAACTCCAAAATGTTAATCCTGATCTTATTCAATCATGTTTTGATCAATGATTAAAAATACCAATCTGATGCTATTTTTGAGTTATTTTCATTTTTAACACAAACATGTTGGCCTGGCCCAAGGGCAACAATTTAAAGGTGAAGAACAAAAGCACTCGGATCTTTAGCCAAGAAAATTTCCATAAATAGGTATTTCGGGTAACCAGCTACAGAGATCATACCTTCACTGTTGCACACCTGCAATAGACCTAACACAGCTGATAAAAAGCGTAAGTTTTTTAATCAGATTACTTTCAGATAAAAGTATCAGCATGAATGTTGAAACAAGACCTTCCACCAGCCATTTCCATTCTTTAACAGATCACAAGGACTTTCTGATGCTTTTATTTTGTAGTGTAATAATTGTCTTATTATAGTAATCTCTCATTCATAATCTGCACAAAGAAGGGGTTGTACCACTGACATTAACAAGTGCAGGACTGGTACCCTAAGAAATGAAAAAGTGCCCACAGGTCATTCCTTGACAAGAGAATTTTATGCCTCAGCTTTGTCACATGTAGTGGAACAGAAACCTACCTTTAAGAAACACATGACTACTCATTGTTATTTAATGAAAATGTAATGGCATTTAAAACAATGTTCAATTAAAATTACAGTATTTTCACACAGGAATTTTTTTTTCTAGAAAGAGACAGCTGTGAAAATAAGTACAAGTTCCCCACAACATAGATGACATACCGCGAGCATCACAGCGACATTTGAAATTCCCTTTATCTCTCCCTTTGATTACTACTCCTGCCAAATTAAGATGTGCCCTGAAAACAAAACTGGATTCTTTCTCACTTGCGTATCATTGCTGATAATAATAGTATTTAACAACTACTCAGCATATTCATTCTGGAAGATGGCCATGCACCGTAACACAGCAGGATTGGCTCAAAAAGGTGCTAGTCTTAATTCCTTGGATTATGTGTTAAAACAGAATAAAATCCAGTAGGAATCAAAACAGTTCTTTGAGAGAATGAAAATATTATATGGAATCACAAAATCTGGTATTACAGCACTATACAAACAAAAGAAATCAAAACCAAGAAAATGTCTCTGCACATTCATTTTCCGGATCACAACTATGTTACTTCTAAACTAAAAGACTACATGGATAACATATATAACATACAGAAATATAGAATAATGACAAACAACTGTCCTCATGCTGTGCCCAATGTCTAGGTTTGCAAAACTTGATCTCCCTCTAGACAGTGTTCAACAACTTTTTTAAATTAAGTAGTCTACCACTTTGACTTATTCATGAAACCTTCCAGGTTCTGCATAAATCAGATATACCTACATGCAAACACAAGTCATACACAAGTTTTACTGTATGTACTAGCATATCTAATAGAAAACAATCAATTAATAACAGCTCACGAGCATATATTTATACTAAACATTTTTTCCCAATTCCACTAAGATTCTTTATGAATTTCTCATACGCAATTTAGAAAAAATCAGGAAAGACTGCCAGCACCACTAAGAAGGAAATCCACAGCCTTGATTACTGAAGGCAACATTTTGCTTCAAGGTATTTCATTTATTATATAAAATAGAATAAATGCATTGTTTCTCCTATTTCAATTTTATCACTGGAAGGAATGCAGTGGCACTGCCAGGAACATCATCTGGGGCCTCATGACTGAAGACCCCACCAACCCTGAAGCAAAACTCTATTACTGAAGAACCTGTGCCACATCCTGTAAAAAAAATAAAAAAAGCAGGAGCAGTCCTTTGTCTCTCAGAGCTGTACTTCATGCAGCAAGGAGAACATAGACAGGCTGTTCCCTTCTCAGCCCAGCAAATCTACGCCGAGCAGCACTTTGTGCACAATAGACAATGACAACATCTGTGTGAGATCGGAAAGAACTGCAACTACCCACATCTGCAAAATGAGAAAAAAAGGAAACAACATCAAATGACATCTTCTGTAAATAAGAATAGACCTTACATCATGTCAAAGGATAACTGTTTCACATTACTAGCACCTAGTTGTCTTGCAAATTCATGATAAAATTTTGATTGTGGCTTGAGGAAGGGATCACAGGAGTCTTGAAGAGTTAAACTGCAACAAGTACATAGACAGCTCTGTGCTCTGCTGGGCTGTTTTACTTTATCTTACCTTCCCAGAAACCTCACTGCTTTTATCCATTTGTTAAAAGATACCATGAACAATATTACACAAAACTCAGGCTTTCTTAGGCATGCATTTTATTTCACCAATACTCAAGCATGCCAAACGTAAAAAAATGTAAGGTCCTCAAAGCATTGGTGTCACGGCCACATTTAGACATCTTAAATGACTTTATAAATCCAAATGGACCGTCAAACAACAGTATGGCATGCAGCCAAATACCCAGAGATTTAAGCTCAACTGACACAGAGTGACTGACACACACTCAGGCACACTGGGACATTTGGGCTTTTGTGATAACAACAGATAGTAGTCCCACTGTTTCAGATAGTATATAAATTTCCAGCTCTGTCAATGCAGCATGCATCCGTGCACAGTTTGCTTTATGTATAAGGCTTTGTATTTTTTATTCACTGCATTGACCACACAATCAATTAATGTCCAATTTAAAACTAATGAATCCCATATACAAGATTGGTTTTTTACTAAGGAGACAACACTTCAAAGCATTTCTCTGTGAGGACAGCCCTCTTGCAGCACAAAAATGCTGCAAGAACAAATACAGAAGCACGATAAACAAATCCCTCTCTTTTAATAAATTTTAATTCTCTGAATAATAGATTCACTAGCCTGAGTATGCCCTCTCTTGTAATTGTTAACTTTTTTTATTTCAAGGGTCAGAAAATGTGCTACCTGTGTAACAGAACTGTGTGCTACAGTTTAAACCCCGATTACGTAACAGTAGAAGGGGTTTTTAGTTGTAGGTGGTGTGCTTTTTTTTTTTTTAAATAAAGACTATTGTAAGGTGCCTGCATGACTATTTTCAAGAACAATACTGGTACAAGAAATAGTACAATAACACTCATGACTGCAGTGACATGTGCAAAGAGTTACTCCACAGACAAATGAATTACCAGCACTGAAGTCTCACTGATGCAGGCTTTTAAAGTGATAATGAAGGTGAAGGAATACTAGCTGTATAAGCAAAGACATAAAAGCAAACTCTGCCTTTCTGCTTATGACATACCATGAATTACCACAACATTAAAAAGTTGGAACTTTTTCCTCCGCATAGAAATACAATCCATAATAAAGCATCAAATGAATTAAAGTATTCACACTATTCTAACTCAGAAGAGCAAACGTCCGCCTTTCCCCCATGCAAAACGCTACTTAAATAACATACAAAAAACCCTACATTCCCAATTCCGTGAAACAACCAAGTACAATAAACTCAATTTCTTATTCTATTGTAGGCCTCACAGTTTAATTGCACAGTATTAAGTCTTCAGCTAGATTTTGTTGCCTTGTTTACACACCAAGAGTTTAAGGTGACTGCTTTTAGTAAGCTCCTAACGAGGAAAAGAGGAGGAAAAAAACCCTTCAGCCACTTCCTGGCTACAACTGCACATATTAAAAAAAATCCAAGCCTAGTGAAAAAGCACATGTAACATCCAGTTAATGTGCACATAAGATGAAATCTACTGCAGATCAAACCAAATCAACATAATTTTAGTAAGGTCAAATAATTAATGGTAAGGTTCCCCAAGACAAATGAGCCAACCCAACAGCTGGCCACTGCCGCCGGGGAGGGCCCGTTCCCCCTCTGCTCCCAGCACCGCACTCCTTCCACTGCTTTTACGCCAGGGCCAGATGACCCATCCGTGAGCTGATTCAACTCACTAAGCTATCAGAAAACTAACACATAAAAGGAAAGTAAGCAATGAGTAGTGTAGGGAATGTAGAAAAAACATCCCTTTGACCAGCAAGTAGTTGTGAATCAACTCCCTCATCTCATGATCTTACCACAGGGGCACTTCATGGTAAGGCTGGAGCTGAATCAACAGCAGGACTGAAGGGGGAAGGTCACTCTCCTTCAGTTATTTTGAGTGGTCTGGTATTCGTCTGAATGCCCAGTGTGCCAATTGAACTCACCAAAATGGCAGAAGACAAACCCAACAAAAATGAGGAAAGAAGAAAAAAAGATTTCTGAAAGGTTCTTAAGACAAACCAGTACAAGGCACTCAGCTGTGAGCCAGAGCCAGCTCAAGAAAGGCAGGAGGAGAGGAAAGAGCTGGGGCAAGCAGGAGGGGAGGGCACACCACCTCCTCCCCCAGGTAAAGGGAGGCTGCCAACCTCTATCCTGAAATAGTATCATGCATCAGTTACATTCAACAGTGTTAATACCACGTAGGAGATTGACTTAAGCAAATACAGTTGAAGAACTTAATGAGTCTACAAAGGCAAAATACCTAGATTCACAATAAACAGTTGGGTCTACTCTGTATACAGATTTTTAATTGACAATTTATCAGTTTATTACTGACAAAACATGCTGCATCTTGCTAGCAAGAGGCATGTTTGTATTAAAAACATAACACAGCAAGTTCGTGTTTGTCCTGATAGAACTGATTTCCCCTCAGAACCTGTTCTTTTGTTGTATGCCTCTTGGATTAACAAGGATCATTAAGCTAGTATTGAAAACAATAACATAAATCAGTTTTCATCAGGTCTTATTGTTACAAGCAGCTGTTAGTTCAGCTAGAATTCACTGCTGTGAAGTCTGGTTGGAATGATAAAAACAGAAATAGATCAAGAAATTATGCATTTTTAAAAGCACTGCCTCACTCTCAGACATGCCCAGCATCCAGAAGGAAGACTGACAGCCATTCCTTTGATCCAATAACCATTTTTTATGCAAGCTACCATGCTCCCTGGGAAAAGAATATTCAAGTACTTCAAAGCCAAAAACAGACACCATATTAGCTATTCAGCCCTCTTGTACAAGATTATAGAATTTTACTGGTTATCAGGGTATTTAGCCAGACTTAAGTTTTTGACTGCGGTTTCTGTAAGTACCATTAGCGAGAAGAGCAGCAGCTGCCCCACGCCGCACCAGGGCACGTGCGGCAGCTGGCATGGCAGGACAGCAGCCAGGTGCCACTCTGAAGCATCTGAAATACCACTGCCAGCTCATCACTGCAAATTCCTGGCTACAGCACGTCTTCCTGAAAGGCCTTACCTTATTGCAGAAGTACAGTCAGCCGAAGGCAGCATCCACCATTTCCTTCAGTATATTATTTAAATTGAGTACTCACACTTGTCATTAAAACATTCTTCCACGTTTTTCACGTGCTGTTGTCTACTACATCTTTCAGTACCCTGGTTCTGGATATGTGGTTTCCCACTAGATTAAATAATTTTCTAGAGCCTCAGCATTGTACCAAAATAATTTTTCAATTTTCTTTTTGATATGCTAAACAAATTGAAACATGACAGCCTCTCATCCAAAACACATCTAAATAGCATAGTTTATTAACACAACCTCACATGCAAAACCTTCCTGTCATGGAGGAAATGAGACTGATAAAGAGCAGAAGCCACACCTCAATCTATTTCAGGGCATGAATTGTTTAGCATAACCATGGCTTTACCTGCATAAGCATGCCACTAACAGAATGGCTATGGTTGTAAATGGTAATTACTGGCACTACCAGGTGGCAAAATTTAAGAGTATACTCCAGCTCTAAGGCATTTTTGCTATCCTCTAAATATTTCTGCACATCTTTTCAGCATTTCTTTCAACAACTTTAAAACATATATAGAAGGACTGCATCAACTGTCTCACATAAGAAATAAAACCTTTGACATAATAAATGGCTAAAGCAATCAATGATCTGTTTGGCTCTGTTGTGATATTTTGTGAGGAACGTAATTTATAAATATAAGTTTTCTTGCAATACAGGCACATTCAGCTCATACCTGGCATGTCCCACCCACCAGCGAACACTAGCATTTTCCTTAAAATTCACTATTAACTTGTTCTATCAAGTCTGCAGCACACAAAAGCTTTAATCTGATTCAAAAGCAGTTTCACAACTCTGCATCACAGAATTATTTGTGGTGTGACCCACAAAGATTAAAATGGAGAAAAAAAAAATCCCCTATCTACAAATGGTAACTTAATTCAGAGAAAAATGAAAATCATGAAGAAAAAAATGCTCTGCTGTAATACGGATGAACAATTAAGTGAACAAAACCAGATCAATTCAATGGATTCAAAAAAAAGGAAAATAAATGTCTATGCAAAAATGCAATATATAATGTGAGATAGCTTCTCACTTTCTGAAAATTTCAAAGCAATTAAGTCCCCAGCAGTTCACAGCCCTGCTTGTTTCTTTAGCACCAAATGCCAGCTGATGCCTTTCATTAGGCAGGCTTCTCTCTCGCCATTCAATTACTTTACTGATCCTTCTGCCTCTTCAAGAGCCTACTTTTCCAGCAGACACCTGCATCATGCCAGGGGAAGAGAAGGTCAGCTGCTGCCATTAGGCTCTACTAGCTCACTGCAGCCTCCTAAAACTACGTTACACTTTGTGACTTGTACGTTACTATATTCATTGCAGTTCCACATACAGCTACAGAGCTTTTGCAGAAACTTAAGTAGAAATTGGTTTTAAATAAGGCTGCTGCTTTTAAGGGGCTTCAGGGATCCAGCATAAGCACAAAAGCTTGTTAATACTAGTGCTTAGTATCTGAGATCCCAGCTCTTTCTCCATATTCAAGAAAATCTTATGACTCAGCTTCTTTCCCTGGTGTGCTGTTTAGAGTTACCCCACCCATTCATTTCCCCACAAACCTTACTGCTATACTGCAATATGGTATACAGACAAGCATGTAAATGCCTCACCCATTCCTTGGTAAGTATGTTTAAAAAAAAATAATAATCACAAGTTTCACCACCAAAAGCAGCTACTCTCTCTAACACACTGCTCACAAAAAAAGAACTTACTTCAAGCTTCGAGAAAAGTTGTCAGACAATATGCCCACTTCTGGCCAGGTTGAAGCTCAAATAATTTTCTCATAACCTGGCATCACAGTCAATCCCCGGCTGGCTCAGATGCCTTTACCGCATCATCACAAAACCCAGAATATTTGTTACATGACAAAAAATGCTGCAATTATGTACATGCCATTCTACCCACCCCTGCAAGCAAAAATGCAAAGCAAAAGAGTCTCCTTTGTAACTATTTCTGCTCCTTGGTATATATTATTCCCATTCCTTTCCAGAGGTTTTCTCTTTGCATCAGATTTCTGATATACATCTAAGGGTTAATTTTGAGAGCGAAGAAGTGGCAAAAGGGGAGGCAGAAAGTACACTGCAGTTTAATCTCTGACTTCATTTCACATAGTGCAATATGGTCTACAGTTAACGTGTTCCAATAACTAAAGACAGCTGCATGAGTATCAGAAACCACACAGGCAAAGGACAGGAAACCCCACTACCACCGCAACATCAGCATTTAGTTTTAACCAGAAAGCCGGTCCAATGGACAGAGGGAAAATAGATTATCTAAACCAAATTAGTTACGTAAGGAAGGAAGATGAGAATCGTACGTACTAGCACAAGATAGGAAGGGAAATGCATGTGCGCTTTTTGGGCGTTTTGTTTTGAAGAGAAGTTGAGAACAATTAAACTGAGAGAATGGTCCTGGGATTGCTCCAGGTGCAATCCTCTAAGGTGCAATTTTCTTTGAAGAATATTCTCTCAATAAACAAAAACACAGACACTCAGTAAAGCCATTCTCTAGAAGCACAAGTAACAAAGCCAGGAAAAAAAATTCAAAATGGATAAAGTATTTACCCAAATAAGAAACATGTCATAGTACTACTTTAAAAATAACATTTAAGAAGATCAACAGTATTTTTCCCATGGTTCCTTTACTTCCTTTGGAGACCAAATTCTGTGGACTGCTAGAAATTTCCAACATTCAACCTAAGTTTATCCAAGTTCAACACATCATAGCTCTTCATCTAACTTATCTGAAGAACAAGAGATCTTTAATAAACATAGCTTACAAAGGAAGAAGATCACTTAAGGAACGACAACATTAAAGCATGAAGTTAATGGGCTATAAACAGTGATCCCGATATAGCTCAGGAACATCCTAAAAACACTGACTTAAGAACTGGGAAGATATATCAAGGAGTATCCATCTTTCCTAACTGATTACTACTGGCCCCTACCATAGACAGAAAAAAACAAACTAAAGCAGACTAAGACATCAGTCTCTGCTTTGACATATTACACCTGTGAAGGCTTCCCTTCCAAAATAATCAATGTGGGAGTTCACAATTAAAGACTATTTACATTAGACTACTGTACTATTCACCTCAGTTCCAACAGCCCTTTACAAACTAGCTGAGATGACATGCAATCAAGCATAGTGTAGTGTCTCTGGGTTTTTTGCATTAGCTTGACATAACTGGGGCTGAAACCCAAAACAAACAGGCACAGCAAGCTGCACTGCAAAAAGATGTCGAGTCAACTGGTCAAACTCCTGAGAGGTGACTCTGAGACCACAGATGACTCCTCAATTCTGCCATTTTTACCTCTATTGAGAGATCTCATTGGCGTGACACAAAGATTAAAATGTAAATTATTCTGAGATCAGCCCTTATGAATCCAAGTTGATTCTTGCTACAGGAAACCAAAAGAACTTGGCACATTATTCAATGATTACATATCTCCTCTGCGAAAGGGAGTTCCTGACAAATAACCTATGGGAGTTATGTACTGAGTCACAGAGAAAGCAGGAGAGGGCAATCAATAAACAACTCAGAATCATGACCCCACCATTACACTGAATATCTTCCTTCTAGTTCATTACATCCTCCATCAGTAAAGGGAAATAGTTGTTCAGTTAATTTTTTTTCCTTAAAGTATCTCTTACCTAGTACTAGGAGCTATTGAACAGGCAATACCTGAGCTGATCCATAAGGTCATTATCCATTTGATGAATCTGCTTTCTGTCGAAATATTTCTTTGCCATGGTCCCTGGCACTTAAAACACAGTTCTGATGACAATACAAAGGGTTTACTGACACAGCTCTGTTGGTAAATCCTACTAGAGCAGACACAGCTTATATTAGTAAAAAACACAACCTCTGATCATGATAACTGCAACTGTGCTAGGACTTTACTGGTTAAGTACCTTTATAAAGAGTGCTCTTTCCTTCACACTGCCAACCAACATCAGAACTACCATAAATCAAGTGTCCAAATTTCCCAAGCAAGCTGCGTGGAGGTATCTTTTAGTATGGAAGTTTCACCGAGCTTATTCTCAGATCAAAATCCCTGCTTCCTCTTGAGTACTCTCTACCAAGGACAATGTTCCCTGTGGGAAAACAGCGCGAAGATGAGCAAAATCAGAGACTGGCCAGGAGCCTAAATACTCCAGATCAAAAATTAGTTTCATGGGCATCACTTGAAACAAGAAAAAAAAAAAAAATCAATACATTACAGGCCAGAACACATCTGTGATATTCAGATGTACATCTATCTCATTGCTACCAAGACACCAGTGTGTTTGTAAGAAATAAACTTATGAGAAGTAGCTGGCTGAAATTTAGCCTGAACAAGACTGTCAAGGGTTCAGGAAAGAGAAAATACATTGATAATATTATCCCTCTTTTCAACTGAACTAGGAGTCACTACTGAATTGATGATCAAACCGTGTGCCATGATAATAAAAAATAAACAAACAAGGAAACAAAACCTTAAAGGATAATTCACTCCATTCTCCCAAGAAAAGAACCAGCCACAGCGATACAGAAATTCCACATAAATAATTTCACGATCACAATATACCTCAAGCAGCTATAAAAAAACCCTGTCCTTTACACAGTTCCCTCAAACAACCTCTGTTTCTCCTGTCAGTTACATGTTTGGTCTAAATCTTCAAAGTCACTAATGGATTTGATTTCTGATACATAAACCACATTGGACCTCAACTGCCAAGACAGGTGTGTTCCTTTGGGGCAAGGCAGATCACAGAGCATAGAAAGACATATTTAAGGGCAGAGATGATGCATACCAGGGTTAGGAGAACTATCCATGGCACAAACCTTCAGGAGAGATGAGACGAGAGCCAGAACTTTTAACACCATGCCATTGTATTTTCATTTGTAGCAAATATTTTGAGACAGACAGAAAGGAGTTTCAACTTAATCCTGAACTCTACTTCATGCTACAAAATGCGCTGCAGCATAGGAATCAAGAAGAGGGAATGATCTAGATTGCCCCCCAAAACACATCCAAGCTCTTGCCATGCCAATCTAAGAGTCCTTTTGATGACTGACAAGACACCAGCCCAAAGACTTAAAATAGAGCAGGACACAGGCAGCGTACACATTCTGAAAAGCCAGATATTCCTGCAAAACCCATGTGAAAGTCCTTTTCCCTCCTGACACCACCCAAGAGTTCCAGTTACTGAAAGTTACTTGTACATTACATGGGAATAGAATAGAAACAACATGCCAAATGCCTGTGGTGATCCATCAGATATACATACATGCTACTTTTCATCTGTCTTTCCCTTTTGGGGACACTTGAGTTAGCTTTCCAGGTAGACCCCATCACAGCAAGTGAACTTCTCTGCTTCCATCAGAGTTAACAAATACAATAAAATACCAACCTTGGGACAGGCAAGTAGAAGGCCCTTATAAAAAGTTTAACATTTACATTTATTCCAGCCAAAACTCACAAGAAAATACCTTACAGTTCCTGCTTGCTAGAACTAAGACAAGTTGCCCTGAGTTTCAAAAAGCATTTTTGCGTAAAAATAAAGGGGGGGGGGGGGATACCACAGCAGAAAGGTACCTTTCCAAAAGGAAGACTTCCCAACTGATCTTACTTCAAAGTGGCTAGCAATAGCTGTTACAGATGTGATCCTCCAAGGTAGAACAGCCCACAGGGTTCACAAAACGTACTGAAAACCAGCACTGTTGCTATTTTCTTTATAGGAGTCAGCATCTCTCCTGCAACACACCTAGAGGTCCACAAACCAAAAGTGTTTGAGAGCAACCAGTCTAGAGACAGTAAGTAAAAAATGAGGCATGTAACAAGAAGTGACTAATATTAGGCCAACTAACACAGTGGAAAAACTGAAGCATCTCTGAGGGACAGTTCCCTTATCTGATCTGCTACAAAGAGTTGGACTGGAAAAAGGAACTATCAAATTGTTTCGCAATACTAAAACAAGAGCTCCCAACTTTCCTCTAATGCAATTACTGTGTAATGCTACCAAGATAAACTTGAACACTACCAGAAGAAGTTATCATCTCTAAAAGTTTACCCAAGGAATGATCACACATCATCTCTGTAACTACTGAAAAAATCATTCCAAAGGACAGCAGATCTTCCAAAGGGCTGACACCAAGCTCAGGTGGAAATGCTTGCATTTTAGCTGACACTTACACTCCTGCATTGTGTATTATTAATTATTTCAGCTACATCAGTATCCTGTCAAACCCTTCTCTTCCTTAGAGCTACATGGAAAAAAAACACCAACCTTTGAAATTGTTAATTGGTGCACCAGCTTAACACTAATTTTATTTAAATAAGGGATTATAAAAATTACTTTGAGAGGAGTTTACAACAGTATAATGTCATTGCTTTCTACATCACCAAGAGGCTTCAATGAAACAAGAGCTCTTAAATCAAACAATCAAATACTCTAGAAATAAAAATTTGCAGCTATCAAAATTCACAGCCTTGGTAAACTCTGAAGTTATTCAAAAGCTTTAATTGTTTCCAAAGGAAAAATCTTTTCTATGCTAAAAGACTTGCTCTAATTACAAAGGCGAGCCAAAAGAAATAATTCTCAAAAAAAAAATTCTATACTGTAGTTCCATTTTCAACAACAAAAGTAATCAACGTATTAGGAAAATGCTAAATTTAAGAAGGAGAAGGTAAGATTATGCTTTCAAGACTCTAGTTTAAAACTATAACCTAAGGCTTGACTGCAGTCAAAATGGTTATAAATTCAGCAAGATCATCTGCAATGGTATCTTTAAAGTTCCTGAAAATAACAAAAATAAAATGCATGCAGTGACAATTTTGGAATCTGATCAACTATCCATTAGATACAGAAGTAAATGAGGGGACTTCACAGAATTCAGATATCTATTAAAATACTTTTTTTCACTAAGTCAGACAAGATTTAAATAAACAATGTCTAGCTCCTAAAAATACAGATTTTAATTTTCCCATTCACAATCATTTTAAAATTAGTTTAGTTTGGTTGTCTAATTTAGGGACTTGATGAAAGTCCAGATTTTCTAGTTTTGGTATAAATCTCAGAGGCATGAATCCACAACACTGGAAGTTAGAGTACCATAATAAATAGAAGTGACAAGTTGTAGAAATTTCTGCTGTACTTACTAAGACTTCTCAATGCTTGTAAGTAATTCTGAAAGTTAAAAATAACCCATTTAGATTCTTCACTTCTGGCCAACAATCCTTCTCCTTGCTCACTAAAGAGCTCAAGAATGGCTAATTCTGAAACACAGATTTGACATTTCTTCCTAGATTTGATACTGTTAAGTCCTCAACCTGTGTAAACACAAGAGGGGCGACTGCCAATGCCAGAAGGAGAGCAGAACTACTCCTCAGACTCCACTCCAACTCAACTGCAGCACCGCTGAGACCTTATTCAGTGCAGTTCCTAAGGGAAGCAAAAAGCCTTGCATGGTCAGTCTCAAAGGAAAAAACATAATCCATCTTCTGTTGGATGTGCACTATAAATCCATGCCTACATTGCTGTTAACATTTTTTATACATATGCACACACGCATATATACATATAAGATCCCAAATGAGAAGGAAAGCTCACTAAACAGAGTAAATTTCTCTTCTCTAGATAAAAATGTACATATACAGGCAGGTAGGAAGGAATAAGTACAGTCACCAGTTAGAAAGCTGGGGGGTTGGGGACTGTTTTTTCCAAGTTAAAGGAATGAAGAAAACTGACATGCAATTCTTTCACAGAATTTAAAAATTCCAATACATTCAATAAATTTGTCATCACACACAAATGCCCTGAAGTTTTTGTGACTTTTTTGGAAAATATTCCGTAACCCTGAAATAAAGAGGCTCTTTTGGATCTAAGGATGTTAATCCCCTCACCATAACACATGGGTTAAGAGTAACACCAGTCAGACTGCACAGTTATGCCAGGACTCTGCCCAAAATGCTCTCTGAATGGATGCAGTTCCTAGCAGAGAAACTGTTTACTCCAGCTCCACCCTATTACAGAGTTAGCAGTTTAAATATTGCTCAATGTCAATTACAGATGTAAAACGGAACTATGTTAGTCAATACTGATGAGTCAATATACTGCTTTTCTTAGAGGTTACAAATCTAAATAATCACATCCAGAAGAGCACTTGTTTAGAAAACTTAGAATATTTTCAAGAAGCTTCCTTTGCTGTCGATCATTATCTGTTAAATCCATGGAAAAAGACTATTTGACCTGGTCACTGGAGCTTGTGTTTGCTTTCAAACCATGTTTTAAGACAAACTGAATTTCTCATGTTCAAATAGCAAGGCCCTCAAGTCCAACACCCAAGACTTCAAGATTTAAGGTTTTCTAATTATCTTGATTATTTTAGTTTTCCTCAACTGCACTTTTTTTTTTTTAAAGAAGCCTTCATTCATTCCACTGACAAACTATACCAGACTACAAAAAAAAGATGAGTTTTCCATAGGAGTTTTTCCTTATTTGATTTTGAAGTTGGAAAGCATGCAATGAGGCCGAGGACAGCAAAACTAGGTCCCTCAGTCAAGTACTGTCCTGGACAGCAGAATTCCACCCCAAATATTCCTTTCTCACTAGGTAACACATAACCCAGGTGCCTAACATGTGGTCACCACTTAAGTGCCCATCCTATTCTGGGAGCCCAAAATGAGATTCTGAGACTAACAACTAATACGATGGCAGCAATTCAGGTGCCCGAATGATGAATGCCGCTGCAAATGCACTAGAACAGCACAGCTGATCTCCAACTGCCCCTTCAGAAAATCACAAACCTCCTGCCTTTGGCAGATGCCTTGGAGCATCTAAAATAATACTAGATATCTATGTTTAGGCAACGGAACCTCACATCATGAATGGATGCCACTGGAAAAAAAAAACTTTGGAAGCATAAGCTCTCAAGTGGTCCACCAGACAACAGGCACTCAAACACAGGAGAAAATTTTCTGTGCTTAAGCATCATTACCTGAAGAAAAGGGGGAGAATCACCATGCTGCTGAAGAACACTGTGCAATGTACTTTCATTAGTATCTGTGAACCAATGAAAAACCCACAAGAACCTGAATCCTCCTGTGTTCAGAGAACTGAGTTTTATGCAATAAAGCAAAAGACCAAATACTACATTGCGACTAAACAAGTATGTGCAAAGGGTGCCCCTTCACTGAACATTCTCCTGTGCGCTGACGGAACAAAAGGTCCTGCTGAAAAAAACCTCAAGACAATCACATAATCAACCTTCTTGTACCAAATCAGTATAAGCAAATTAGGTTCTGAATATTTGTTAACTTTAGAGAGATTAACTCGACTTTCTCAACACTTTTCTGATCTAGTACTGAGCATATACAAAGTCTTTATCAAGAACCGTGCCTCAACTCCCTCCCCTATGAGGTATCTCTTTAAATTCCCCCGTAAAGTTTCTCCATCACTAACAATCTCCAGTCAGAAGAAACTTAGGACTTGAATAGCAGGTGTTACAGGTTAGAAGAACAATGCATTCATAAACTGTGTGGGAGAGACTTCTCAGTGCTCACCTGTGTTACACTCAGTGCATGTCTCTATCACTAAGGTCTCATTTAGGTAGAATAAAACCCCCTACATTTTCTTTTCTACAATCTTACTTCTCTGGAACAAACTTTTCTTTTGCTTTTTCTTTGTCTATACACGATAGTCAATAAAGTCAAAATGTTATATGCTGGTTAATTTTATAAACCATTACAATACATCAGGCAAAAATAAAAAATCTTTTGACATATATTAGAAGGAATATCATCTGCCAAAGCAGTCAGGGGCATGCTTCACACATAACAGTCAAAGTAAAATATAATGACACAAGTGACTTTTGCCTCATTTCTACAACTGTAGCAAAAACTCTTGAAACTGCTTACCCAGAAGAAGAGATCAGAGACTCCATTGCAGCAGGATGCTGTGAATGTGTTCTATCAGCACACACATCTACCGCACCATACAAGATGCTACTGATAATTCAATGTCTACGTGGTTTTTTTTAAAGCAACCTCCTCAGCAGATGAGCTCGGAGCTGGCATGGCTCTGAACAAATACTTGAAAAAAGGTATTCATCCATGGTAAGCCTTCCCAGGTGAGCTCTTGGCCAGTGGAGTAAAGAGAAAAACAATAGGGAAAGTCACACAGCCGGCTTCGGCCTGGCAAAATCCGAAGCGGCACCAGACACGGTAAGTCGGAGAGGGCTTCCACAACTGTCTGTTCAACAGGCTTTCTTCGTATTCCTGTGCACTAGCATGCTATACTTAAAAGTCAGTAAATAAAACAATAAAAACTTTTCAGAAAGGTATTTTTTCAGATGTCAGCTGTTTGCTTGGGCACCTCTAGCAGCCAGAAAAAGATCATGCATTCCACATTTCTGGGAACACTTCTCAATTTTTTCATTGTATGTTTTAACACAGATAACTTCAAAGGAGGTACGGCATTTCACACACACGAATGACTGAACATTAAGCACTTCTCTCGCAATCACGCGTATTCAACTCCCTGAAAAGCTGACATATTAATTTAATTTATAGCCAAGTTCTATCTTAGCTATTTTTAAGTGTCACATTTCACATCTTGCAGGGTTTGCAGTTAAACTTTTAGTTACATTCTTTTAGTAAGAAAAATGAATTTGTTATCAATACAAATTGATTTTAAAAAAATACACGAAAGAGTGAGGATCAAAAGCAGCACACAGCAATTTTTCACTGATGCAGCCATTTCACTGTGAAACATTTGACAGTATACCTGAACATTTTAAAATAACTCCAACTAGTAACTCCTAAATAACTTCATCCAAAGATGTTTCTGAACTTAGAAAAACATGTTACACTAATACTACAGTTCTGTACTAATTATAACTTCTCAATTTTTCACCTGTCTTGCCATACTTAACTTTTTAGCGATGAATTCTCTGAGTGTTTGAAGGGGAGGAAAGAATTACAGAGCGAACAGATCTTTACAAAGGATCTAGGTATTTTATTAGAAGCAGCAGATTTCCAATAAACAGAAAGATTAGCTACAACGTTCAGCGATTTCCCCCAGAATTTTATGCCCTTGTGGATAGGCTTAAAATTGGCTTCCTTTTAGTGTATTTGAAGTCCACAGTCAGGAACTTTTTATAGTTTCTTTTGACTATATGATGTATTAGCTAGAACACTCAAAACAAGGGAGTTCGAAAGCAAATTGCAGCTGTTTATTTAAACCTAAGTAATTTACTTGCTACATTAATGTTGTCTGAAAAAAAACAGGCCATGAAGGCTGCTGAGGAACAACCGCAGTTATTCCTGTAAACAGTCAGTATTTTGGCTGCTTCCAGTTTGGATCGATCCTAAATTCAATCCTTTATAAAGAGTATCTAAATAGGGACAAATGAATGTGCCATTTTATCATAAGGTGGAATAACGAAAGCACGTAAATCTGCTCAGGCTAAAGACAGACCAAACTCACATGACACCAGTTTAAGCCTTAGGTACTCCTGAAGCATGCATCCTAAAAGCCTAGCTCAAGTCCGTTAAAATAATTCAAGACAGCCTCATCTTCCAATTTAACCTTTGTGTTTGCACTTGTGGGGGGTGGGGAAGGATCTCAGCATAAAGTTTCACCTTCTAACTGAAGACATTCAGCTTCCTTCTGGCTCACACCTCTACATCTTGTGGTGCAAGAAGCACGATATTGAGAGAAAACATGGGGAAAGAGAGAGCCCAGACGGAAGGGAATGAGAGCTGAACTTGCAAACAGTTCAGACTAATAAACACCCTAAATTAGACAACAAATTGGGGAAGTAGCATTTTAAAAGTTCTCCTGTTAAACAGCACAATCTTGAGCACTAATAGCAAAAGGAATTTTTTATCTCGCTTGAGCTTTACCTACAGCTACACAAACACAGTTACAGTGAACACTATGACTTAGGATCAATGAACAACTAAAAAGGTTTTTGTCCAGTGTGATTAGTATCTGGCTTCAACTTGCAGCTAGAAAGAACTGATAAAAGTGCACATAGCCCACTGTTTCCTTACCAGAAATTGCTAAATCTACAAAATTTCAACTGTGCAATGTAGAAAATATGACAGTTGAAATTCAACTAATATTTTTGCTTTGCACATTATTCATACAAATAGCTGCAGGCTGTTATTGTACTATTAATTTTGAAGGAGCAGGTGAGTTAAATCTTATTTTTGATAGGAAGCTGCAAGATGCCTCCAATTACACAAAGGTAATCATACTTTAATAGCTGCTCTTGTAATTAAACCATATTATAAAGTGTCAGAAGTACAGAAAAGCAGGGCCAGAAGGGAATTCAAAAGGTCATCTAGACTCCTTCCTGCTCCCTGCTTCAAACCAGCATCAGCTATTAGAGCACCACTCCAAAACTCTACATGCACTGCAAAAAAAAAAAGACATAATTTTAGCAAGTGTTTAAAGCCTCTAAGTGCATTACAGAGATTATCAAAGCTTTCGGAAAGATTTTACACAAAAATTAAGGCTGCAAACATCTCATTAAAGAAATCTGCAAAAACTCAATACAGAATTGATTCAGAAGGGAGGACACTGCTCGGTAATTCTAATATTCACAAAAATCCCATAAAAAACCTAGAAAGTACAGCATGCACAGTGCAACAGTAAGGTCTCATTTGACTACCATCCATTAATTAATTAGAGACTAACACATTAGCTTCCACAATAGAATGCAAAATAGAGACCACTCCCTTCTGAATAAATGTTTCATAAAAGTAATCAAGGAATTCCAAGAGGTGGAGTTTTCTTAATATTATCACACCCCACTGGGAATACACATTTGTCTGCGCTTGATAATACCCAAAGAGCATAGTTATCTCTCAAAGACATATTGTCATAAAGTATTACTTAACTGGTACTTTTATTTAGTCTCCTTTATTTGTATAAATACATATATCTTAAAAAAATATATGAATTCTGTTTTATAATTCCCCATCTACAACCATGCATTAAATGCCTACAGAACACATCAAAGTTTCAGAACTCCGTGTCAACGTAAATAAGAGAACACAATTAACTTCAAAAAAATCAATGCTATCAACATTTAGAAATATTCAGCAGCACGTTAGTCCACACAAACTTACATTACAAGACCTTCATTCTGCTTGCTCCCAACACCACCAGATGCAACCTCTTCCTGTACTAAGGTTCTTTTTCTGTCTGACCAAGGGAAATCCCCAACGACACACAGATCACACTACCATCGAGATTACAGCTTAAGTACAAATACATTTAAGCCAAGCATATACTAGCTGGCTGACTTAATAGTTTCTCACATCACAAGACAACCATGAAGCTAACTGTAAAATACAATATTCTTACAACAGCGAGTCCATGACAGACAGAATCCTACCGAGACACAGTGCCATGGGGCATCATGCCACTCTTACAGATCAGATAAGCCGCCACTTCATACAGGACAACCAGGAAAAAAAAATCAAGTTGTTTCTGGCCCCGAAACAGGTACCACGCTTATTCTAATTCACAGAGTATTTCTTGGCCTTTTTTTTTCCTCTGCAGTTAAAGGCATGTGCCACATCAACAGGTATTAGGTACTAGGTGTTAACTAAAGGTACGCAGTGTTTTAAACAGTAAAAATCTATTATTTAAAAGCTTAGATGCCAAGGCGCAAGCTCAGGATGTTAAATTTCCTCTGACAGTATATGATTTCATGAGCTCTTCGCGTTAAGGAGGAAGATGCATTTCCTGATGATGAACTACGCTGCTGAAAGGAAAACACAGGGCCTTGAATTAGAGTTTCTGCCAGGTAAGTTTAAAAAACCACACACGCAAAAAACTTCACAATATTTTGATGCTAATCAAATTTTATTTCTGATCGACATTTAAACTGTTCTTTCAAGCATTGTTACTTGCCTCACTGAAACTAAAGAGTCTAGGTCATGTAATTTAATCTTTGACTCATCATGCAAATTAAATCACACCATTCCCATAAGACAGCATATAGGTTTTAGATAAATCTTGTGCACCTACATGATCACTTACTAAAAATTAAATTTTTTTCTAAAAAAAAAAAAATAAAATAACTACACCACCACCCCCCCCAAAATACTGGATACATCCTAGTTTCAATACTAGCAGTACTTCACAGATTTGTAGGAAAAAACAACAAAAAAACTTTTTTTCTTTTATGGAACACAGAGCTCGTGCTGTGTTAGCTTTCTGTGGGGTAGTTTGCAAAAAAATTAGGCTCTTAACAGCCCTCACCTATAGTTATTTCTGCACAGAAGCCTATCAAGACTACGAACATGAAAAACAATTGTAGGAAGAGGCCTTAGACCTGGACACTGAGAGCACTGCGTAAGTTAGTGCCTGCTCCGCACCGCCAATCAATTCATGTAATAAAGGGCATAACAAAGAAAAGGTTTTAACGGGGTTGTTCTCCTGACCAAAAGGCGAACTCGGGTGATGGCTGCTCACCTACATCTCCCCCTGCCCCTTGGCTGGGACAGAGTATTCCCCCCCACTGCCCAGCCCAAGAGGTGCCGCGCAGCAGCGGCTCCCTCCCACCCCAGAAGCGGCGCCGTTTCTGCGGGCTGAGGCAAACCCTCCGCAGTTTTGCCTGTTAATTCGTTACCCGAGTACGGCATTTGAGGAACTTCGGGATAAAAGGCGCTGCCGCACCAGCGAAACACAGACGCTGGTCTGCACCCTTCCTCCTCAGACTGCCTCCGGCTTTTACACACAGACGTACAGCCCCCCCCCAAACGGCACAGAGCCCCCGACGAAGCCAGCACCAGCCGGGAACTGCCCCCGTCCCCAGGCCGCCAGCGAGCCCCGGGGAGGCGGCGCCGCCTCCGAGGCCAACCTGGCCGGCCGGACTCGGCCGGTCCCTCCCAGCGCCGGCCGCCGCCGAGCGGGGCGACGGGGCCGGAAAGCGGCGGGCACCGGCCGGGCCAGGCCGCGCTCCCCGGCGGCCTCCGCGGCCCGCAGGGCACGGCCCGGCCCTGCCGCGAGCGGCCGCCCCGCACACACCGGCCGCGGCGGCGCCGCCTCCCGGCCCGCCCCGGCCCCGCGCAGGGGGCCGCGGCGGACAATGCGCGTCGGGGCCGGCGGCCTTCGCCCCCCTCACCTCACGCACCGCCCGCCGCGCCCGGGCCCGGCCCGCCGCCGGCCTCCCCCCGCCCCGCCGCGCCGCCTCGGTACCTCGGTGCGGAGCGCGGCCTGGCGCCTCCTCGGCGGCGTGTCCGGCGGGGCCTGCCCCTGGCGGCCCGACCGCCCCGGCTCCGGCGGCTGGCGGCGCGGCTCCGGCGGCTGCAGGCAGAGGCGCGGCGCGGCCCCGGCTCGCCCGGCCCCCTCCCCCCCCCCGCCCCGCGCTCTGCTGCGTCGCAGCGGCCCTTCCCTCGCCCGGCGGCGGAGAGCGGCGGCGGCGGCGGGCGGCGGAGCGCGGCGACGCTTCCGCCCGCTGCCGCACGCCACCGCCCCCTGCCGGCGCGGAGGGCCGAGGGCGGCGCCCACGCGGGACCCAGGCAGCGGCCGCGGGGGGCGCGGGAGCCCCGCGAAGCCCCGTGCCTGACCCCCGGTGGTTATGCGTTACTAATACTGAACATTTATTGTTGTTCCTTGAATTGTTCGTTACCATTTGTTATTCTTTCCAGTCTTTATTATTATTCTTTTGTTCTTTATTAGTATTTAGTATTCTTTTAGTATTTATTATTATTTAGATTTTATTATTTGGTATTTATAGTTTATGTATTTAAAATAAATAAATAAATTATAATTTATGATTTTTTCTCTTTATTATTATTATTTCCCCCTCTCCCCTTTGCCCCAACCTCCTGCGGACCCTCTGCACCCCCTGCACTGTCAGAAAACTCTTTTTCCACCTCGCGAAGCTCCGGGCTCAGATGTGGGGTTGTGGCGCAGCATTGTGCCTTGGACTTGGACTTCAGCTGGCCCCGTGCATCAGGTTGCCAGTGAATTGTAGTCCAAAGGTTTTCTGCTAGTTCCCATCGCGGCGTGGAAGGGCTTCAGGCTCTTTCTGTGTCCCTGGCAGGTAATATTCATATGTTATTCTCACCATGACAAATGCAGATTAGCCTGAATCAAAAAACCCTCACATCTCTCCCAGCATAGATCAAGTTGATATTGTCCATTAGTGCAGTATAATGCACAACGTGATTTTAAAGCAGAAAAAAATACTTTTATGGAACAGGTCATGAATTTCTTACAAGCTATGAGGCGAAGCCTTGCCCCCACGGGTCTGGTGCATCACTGCCGTGCAGTTGGGGACTTGCTGGCCTGGTTTCCCAAAACATCCTTAAGCTCCTCGTGCTCTGCTGCACTGTACAGCTCCAGCTGACAGCTTCTATCCAATTTCTTTTTAATTACATGTCTCCACATCCCTTTCCTGCACTTCCCCATCACATTGCTGGGGAGGGTTTGGGTCGGGCTTCTCAATGCCCTAATTTTTTCCTGCAGCAGCCCATTGCTGCTCTGAGCTTCACGTGTCGCGGTTGCCTTGTGGGCCGTACAAAAAGCAAGCGGCGTTGGGTGGGCAAAGCTGCCTCCTGCGGCCCCACGGGCTCCCACCGGCACCTGCGCTGGACACGGCAGCTCTTGGTGGGTGGCTTGGGGAGCTAGGCATGGGTGGGCTGCAGCCTCTCTCACCTAGGCTGTACTCACAGCTCACAAGTGAGCTCCTGTTATACAGAGTCAGAATTTACTCTAGCCACACTGAGGTGACCAGGCAGGTGAAAAGCAAAAGCGATTTCTGTAGCAACATGTGAATTAGTGTAATGGGGTTTCCGTGGGCAGCTGGACCTACACACTCCCCTGGGGATGGCAGGGTCTCTTCTCTGCCCCCACGCCTGGTGGGTATTCCCTTCCCCCAAGCTGGAAGATTACCAAATTAAAAAAAACCCCAAACTCAAACATAAGCAAAAATAGTCTTCATACCCAGACAACAAATACCATCCCCAGCTATCCGAGAAAACACAGTGGTGCAGCGGCGCTTGGCTGGCATTCCCAAGCAGCGTGCTTGGCTGTTGTGCTGCCCTGTGCATTGCATTTTCGGATGTATATCCCGTGTACACTGCACTAGCTGTGTCTTTTAGCAGCCTGGCAGCAACCTCCAGTATTTCACAGTCCAACTTTCTCACCCCTGTGAGATGGATTTTCACTCCTGGACCCTTCGCATGTCACCACCTGCAACATCCCATTGGCTTCCCTGCGCAAAGTCCCGTCGTTCTCCTCCAGTTCCCACCCTCATGGCTCCCTGGGCTCGACTGCGACATGCTGCGGGAAACAAGTCCTAAGAGCAGAAGAAAAGAGATTGCTGGTCCCATCTCCCACGTGGAAAGCTCTCATAGAACATGTGAAAAGCTCAGCCAACAGCTCTCCTTGAATCGGCCTGCTTAGTCAGCTGTGTGCTACAGCTGGGATGCAGAAAAACACTTCCGACCCCACTTGCAGCCGTCCCTGCGTACGACAGCATGGAAGTGCACAGGAATTTGCACAGGGCAGCGTGGCTGGGCAGCTGCACCAGCACTGGTTTGGTAGGGATGCTTCCCTGGTCTGGCACCATGGGCTCCAGGGCCAGCCTGGCAGTGTGCTGGTGGCACTGGGGGCTACCCCAGCCAGCCCCGCCGTGCTCAGCACCTCACCGGGTAGGACATGGGGGTATAAGCAAGTATATATGAATATATGTATGTATATACACACTTGCTCTTATATCTTTATATAAAAAGAGCGTAGATATAAGGGCAAGTGTGTGTGTATATATATATTTATATATACTTGCTTATATCCCCCAAATATATACTTGCTCTTATGTGAAGACGTAAGAGAAGAAGTAGCTCTGGACCCGGACCAGGCAGGGGGACACGCTGCCTGCGCAAGGTGACGGGGCCTTGGGGAATGGCTTGCTGAGCTTGCCTGGGCCCATGGTGTGCGGTCGGCGAAACGTTGGCAGTTCATGTATCCCGCTTGTGAGCTGGGAATAGCTGTTTTCAAAGCCAACGTGGAAAGGGTGTGTACGTCTGAGTTCAAATTGTTAATCTGTAATTGTGCTAAAAACATTCAAGTTTAAACAGATACTATTCAGGGTCCTGACTAGAAAGAAGAAAGAATTAAAGGCAAGCACCGGACCAGGGATTCAACACCAGCTCCTGGAAAATAGACACTACTGTTTCACAAATGACCATTGGCAAAAAGATCACGCAAGTAATAGGTTCAATGTAATTACCGTCCCCATGTAGGGAAATCCCTGAGAAGAGAGAGCATGATTTTTCTAAGCTCTTAGAAGCAGGAATTAAATTCAGCATGTGAGAAAGCTCTTAGTACACCAGCAATTCACTAATTCACAGCCATGACTGAGACATCCACTCTGAATGAATTAATTCGTGCAAATTAGGAAGTGAATAAATGTGATTAAAACAATTCAAGTTACTTCACTGGAAAAAAAAAAGGTAGTTAGAAAGGCAGGTACTCAGGTGCCCTGCTCAGGAGGGACAGACAGCTGAATGGGATCCTAGGGCTTTTTGCTGCTGGTTTGAGGTCCCAGGGAGCTCTGCAACTCAGGTTCAGCCCCTCTAATCACCACCCTGCACCAACGAATGGTGAAACTGGGGAAAAATAACATGTCATCCTGTGAAATTAATCCTCCTTCAAGCAGCTCTGGTTTGCTCACCTCTTTTCTTCCTTTGACAGTAGCTTACGCAGAGCCGCTGTGCCCCGCGCGGGACGCCGGGTCCTGCACGGCAGCAGCTAGCTCTCCAGGGCCAGCCTCCCTCAGCTCTCCTCGAGGCCGAGAGCTGATGGAGGCAGGGAGGCTGCCGAGAGCACCACGGGCTCCTGCGGTTCTCCCAAAAACCAGGCTGGGCCAACGCATCCCTGCGAGAGCATCACGCTGGCAGGATGTCATTCACCCCAGGCTGGTTTCTTTAAGAGAGCAGCAACACAACTGCCTCTCAAATACGATTTTAAAGTAGGTCCCCAACATCCCTGGGGGTCTCTGTCCCACCTCATCCCCAGGGATCAAGGCTGATTTCTTAATCCCTCTGCTGCACCCTCTTCTTCCTCAGTACTTCACGCAGGGGAACTAACTCATCGCCTGGTTTATCTTTTCTCTTTTCCAGGGCTGTAATGCAGTAGGACACGGGTGCCCTTTCCCTTTGGAGGGTGTTTCCTCCTCACCCCACTACCCTGCTGCAGGGGCAGGTCCCGAGTGCCTCTCCTCATGTCCCACACGGCGTCCCCCCGGTCTCGCAGCCCGTCACGTGCTTGTGGATGTCACTGCCCATAGCCCAAACGGGCACAATCCCAAGCAAGGTAAATGTCACTCCTACAAAAAGCCCCACGACGAGTTTTACTGGCAGTGGTGCACGTGAGAGCTCCCCAGCACGAGCCCCACTTGCACAGAGCCCAAACTGCCATAGGAAAGTGGGGCAGGGAGCAGAAAGGTAGAAGTAACTGCCTGTACCTCGTGCGTGTCACCACCTCGCCACGCGATGGGTACGGAGATGTTCCTGCCAGCTGCACGGCCAGGTCCATAGGCACGACACGGACCATTTGAAAAAATAATCTGTGTCTTCTTCCCAGCTGCCTTGACAAATACACAAAAAGGAAAGAACGTAACCAACACCCAGTTTATGATTCAACTGGGCACGGGCATGCATTGGTGTCATTCAGAGACCAGAGCCCCCATGCCTGGTCCCTGGCAAAGCGTTTCAGGGAGAAGGCTTTGGGGAGAAAATATTAGGAGTAGGGATGACTGCAGTTACGCTGAGTGTCTTCTACTTAAAGTTTGGAAGAACAAGAATCCTGAGTCTTTCTGTGGACTTTGGACCAAGCTGAAGTGGCTGAATTTAATCACTCAGGTTTCAGAAGTGCCTGTGACTGTTCCTGAAACTGTGTTTCACCCATTCCTGGCTGGGGATGTTCACTGCAGACTCTCAAAGCTTTTCTCAAACATCTCTGGGTGAGCATTTTGTTACCTTTCAGTTAATTCAGTTGATACACAATGAACAGACTCTCACCCCCCAAAACCTATTTACAGTAGAAAGCACAAATAAATGTAATTGTCATCCATATCTGTTGTTGGTTTTTTTCTTACAGGGATGCTATGGTTTAACCTCAATTCAAGGTGCCATTTCAGAATTAAAACACATTTTAAAAAGAGTATTGCAAATCACAAGAACTAAGGGCAGCATGTAAAGATTGTCAGAAAAGAAAAACAATTGCCAGAAGAATCATAGGAAGAAAATCTGTTGCAAATTCCTTTCCTGGACAGCAAGAAGAGCACTACTTCATTCTGCAGAACCATGTCCTTTTAATAAACTTTTTATTACTGGGGAACAATTGAAAATTATCTATAAAGAGCAGCACCTATTCCTGCAAGAATCTACTACTGAAGTCAAAACCAGATTTCCATCAGTGTGGTAAACATGAAAGGAAATAGCAGAAGTCGCCCTGAAAAACAGCACCATAGAAGAATGTATTTCCTGAGCTTAAAAAAAAAAAAAAAGGCAAAACCCCAGTCAAATACATCCACTAATTCAATAGAACTGGAAGCAAATACATCTACAAATCCCAACTCACGCAGGAAAGACACGAGGCTGTGAACACTGGTGAAACGATTAAAAAGGATATTCCGTATATTGGCAGGAGCCTTTAGTTTTCATCCTTTTAACACCTGTACAGTAAGCAATGGCAGAAGAGAGCTGGTCCAGGAACCTGTGCACGTGCCCCCCAGGCAGGCAGCTCGCACGGCTGCTCTCGGTGGGCGACGGTTTGCTCCGCTGGTCACCCAACATGCCTGAATGACCATCATCCCCGTGAGCCAGCCTCGCTCCACGTGCCCGTGCAAGGGCTAGCTGCCACAGAAAAATTTCACAAGGCTTTGAGAGAAGAGAGGCTGAACTACTGCAGAGGTACCGCAGGAGCTTTCTCTACTGACCTGGATTTACCCACCGATCTTTCCAAAAAGACTGCTTTTCTTCTAGTGTTTCTCAGCACTTTTATTCTCCTGCTTTTAGTGAATCAATTCTAAAATAGCAAATTACTGGAGGAGAAAGGTTTTCCTGGTTATGCCGGTAGGTTAAGGTTGAAAGCCAGGGAAGGGGAACCAGAAGCCACTTGCTCATCCACGGGGGAGCTGGCTTCACTCAGTGACTCTTCCTCAGGCTCAGCACTACCAAAACAACTCGGGGGGCTTTCCCTGTTCTTTTACATTTTAAAGAAATTATGAACCAATTTTACTAACTTGGTTCATATTTAAGTAGCGCCTGTTAAGCTTTGAAACCCACACCCTCTGGATAATGCTGCTACGGACTTACTTAACACTTTACCCCTTCAAAGGCCTTTGCAGAAACTAATTAACTAGCTCCTACAGCAGAAAACTGCTGCAGCGAACGGCATGGGCTGAGTGCTGCTGTTCAGCTGGATTCGGTCTCAGCTGCTGTGGGGCTGAGTTAGCACAGGAGCCATTGCAATGTCACTTGACGCTTAAATCTATGTCAAGCCACTCCAGAATATATGTGCAGGGACCTTCCCCGAGACTCTTCAAAGCTTTTCTGTGCCTCTCCTCTTCCTCCTCCTCCTCCCGATGGGATCCCTGGCTCCCAAGGAGGAGGGGACTCCAGAGCTCTGCTTGTCCCCACCTTCAAAGTCAGGCACTGGTTTTGGGAAGGGCTGAGCCCATTTCCCCCAGCTCAGTGGGATTCACCTTCGAAATCGAGTTCATTTTTGTTCTACGGCAAAATTTGCATCTTCTGTAAATCTTCTGTGTGCAGGCGTGCAAGTGAGTCGCTGTCTGCACGTGAGTATACGTATGCCCCAGGAAAGGGGAGACAGGAGGAAACATCCCCTTTAAAACACAACAAAACACCCAGCCGATCGCAGGCATTCTTCTGGAAAACTCCTTGGGGAGCTCACGTGTGTCGTTGCCTCTTTTGCTTTTTGACAGAGCGAACCCAGGGCACAACTCCTAATGTTCTAGACAAGAAAGAAAAAAAAGGGTTGTGACAGTGGGGCGTTATGATTTTTACATGCCTCGTTATGGAGAAGCTAAAACAAGTGCAAGCTCTGCTTTTCCCCTTCCCAGACTGGCTTGTGGAGCATCACCCATCTTCTCGTGGCTCCTGACTGCCTCCTCACCCCGTGGGGGGTGTGGGCATCCTTCTGCCGAGTGACCATGCCCCAGGAGCTAGCAGGATGCCCTACACCCTTTGGTTCCTCCAAAGGAATAAGAAATCCTCATCCCTATAAAAAGGACAGTCTCCTAGATAAATTTGGAAAGGAAAAAATAGGATAAATTAAAGAGGAGAGAGATACGGTTAAAAGCAGACAGTATTTATAAAACAAAAAGTGGAATAAAACTTTTTGCTTTAATTGGTAAAAAATTTAGATGTAAAAATACAGGTACAAAAAAGTCAGCTTAGAGAGCAGGAGGCGATTTTATGTACAATCCAGGTTGGACTTGGCTCACAAAGACCGGAGACCCTGTGGCTCATGCCCTCCCATCCTAAACCCTCGCATCTATCTTCTGCTGTCCCAGCAGCAGCTGGGCTGCACCAAGGCTGAACCAGCAAGCGCAAAAAAACCCCAAGCGAGTGTTTCCCCACTTCCGCGGGTGCTGCAATCCCAGCCCTGCAGCACCAGAAACACGCAGCACGTCGGAAACGCTGCAATAGGCCCGGTGCCCTCCCGGCTGCCCCGCTGTCCCCCCGCAGCAGCAGCCCACCTGCCCATGGCCCAGGACAACGTGCTGGCAGGAGGGCTGCAAGTCGCTCTCCCTGCAGCGCATTACCAATGACCGGCCTCGTTGCCTAGTTCGTGCTGACAAGGTATTTTGTGTCAGGGGGTCAGGATGTGGTGTCAGTACACGTATACCCATGGACTATAAAAAGAAAGTGGCTATTGGCACATGGCCAACCCGGGACGAGAGCCGTGTTTACTCAGTGTCACAGAAGAGATATTTGTCTCACAAAGGTGAAGCTTAACCCAGATCCTTCTACGGCCTTGGGAACCGAGAAGCTAAGAAGAAACAGGCTGTGCGGGATGTGCAGGGGCTGGGATACGGGATGTGCAGGGGCTGGGATACAGGATGTGCAAGGGCTGGGATACGGGATGTGCAGGGGCTGGGATACGGGGTGTGCAGGGGCTGGGTACGGGGTGTGCAGGGGCTGGGTACGGGGTGTGCAGGGGCTGGGTGTATGGAGCATGCAGGGGCTGGGTGTACAGGGTGCTGAGCCATGTTTTCCGATGCTTGTGGAGCCAGGCACCCATGCGGATGTTGCTGTGCACGTGAAGCTTACTGAATAAACCAACCACTTGCTGCGTTATAGATGAGGCTTGTTATCAGGGGACATCTGGTAACCTTACATACACAGAGCTGCCCTACTGAATGAAACAACTCCTGGGATGCCTGACGGGCAAAGTTCAAGAACCCCCTCGAATACTCCCTCAAAGCCCCCTCCACCCTCTCCACCATGCTTGGCTCTTCCCCCTCGTGCCACCGCTTTGGCACAGGCAAGGGGCTATCCCCTATCAGCGTGTCACCCCACACACGGCTCATCAGATTTTCCTCTTCCCGTAAGGCACTCTTGGCCTAGGAGCCCTGTTGCAAGCGGCAGCTTTCTGGCTGTGAAGCAGCAGATAAGACTTTGCCAGGGCCAGGAGCACTGCTAACCTGCCAGACGGGAGACGGCTTGAGCAATGGCAGGAGCATCAGCTGATCCTTAACACAAAGGCTGGATGGGGGTGTGTGAAAGAAAAGCCGAGAATTACTCAGCTGGTACCAGCCTTGTAATTATTTCCCATCCCAGGAGTCCACTCCTGAAGATGGTAGAGCCAGCTGGTACTGAGGAAGCCGAGCTGGAGCTAGCAAGGTTTGGTGCACTCAGTAAAAAAGCCGGATCGAGAGATGTCAACAGCATTTCCAGAAGATGTCCAATGCTACTTCTGGAGCTGGACTTCACCTATGATGAAAATACTGCATGTAGCACTGTCCAAGGCCATATATGTCCTCCCTCTCTCCACCTGTAAATGTGTTTGGAGCGGGTGAACCTCCAGCTGCGCTGCTACCCCATCCGTGCCATGGTGAATTGCACAGGCCCTTGCCTTGACAGGCCACCACTTGACCACAGACATCAAGACTTATCTCCCAGATTCCCTCTGCCTCTTCCCCACTTCCCCACACAACTCTCGCCCAGCCACAAACCCCATCGCCTCCCAGCCCTCCGCCAAAAACCATGATCTGGTACAGGCAGTGTCACCCCAGCCCCAAGGATTTAACCGATGCAGCCTTCCAATGCAGAGGCTCTGGAGCAGCCTTCCCCAGCACAGCCACAGCTCCCCTCACTGCGAGCTCTGATGGTGCCTTTGGTCCTGTGTCCCCTCGTGGATGGCGTCTGCTGCATCGAGGCTGCGCTCTCAACCGACTCTCCTTATAATAGCAAATGACTGCAAATGCTTTTCTCCACGCCCCAAGCACAGATAAATCACCCTTTGCTTTTCTGCCCCAGCTTATTTCCAGCACTATCCTGTCCTGGCCAGGCTGCCGGGCATGTGGTCCCCCTGCGGACCCTGCTGCGCCAGCCTCAGAGAGGTACAACATCCCCAACCAAGGCCAGACTGGAGACGTAGCTCTGGTCCCCCCAGGCAATCCAGCCATGAGTAATCTCCGAGCGGCTGTGGTTTACGTGTCTGCGTGCTGGGAGCCAGCCTGCCTGCCCAGGCACCGCCTGCACCCTCCGGACCCGGCACGTCCAGTCACCACGCCGGCATGTCCTGCTGCTCCTCACCTTCCTCTCTTCCTCTAACATTTTGGGAGCAAAACACCCCTGGGCCACACAGGGCTTCGGGATGGGCTGCTTGGGATTTACAGCTATCGAGAAACCTCCAGATTTAAAACTTTTAAAGGAGAGCTTTACCCCTCATTTTTAAATCTCAACCTGGAACCAGAACTGACCTTCTGAAAAACCCGGACAAAACCCCCTTTATTCATAATGACTAAAGCCTCTGTAAAAACAGCCTCTCCTCGGTGGGTGTTTGCTTACAGCAAGGCGAGTCTGGAGCCCGTCCCCGAGGCAGGGAGCACGGGGTGTGGAGGGTGCCCTGAGGTTGCACGTTGGGGCTGATCTGCTTCCGTGCTGGCAGCGGCCGCTGCCCCTGCCCTACCCTGCCAGCTGCCTGCCCGCTCCTGCGGCTCCCCAACCTGCGCTTTGCTCCTCGCGTCACAAACCCCATGTCACTGCGTGTGCCAAAGGCAAAGCCTCCGTGACAAAACCAGACCCAGCAAAACCACTCACAGCTGGGAGGGCTGGAGGGGACAGGACACCCTCAGCATCCCTCCCATTCACCTGGCAGCCCACGGGCACCTCCTGCGGGCCAGGGACCCACGCTCCCACACCCAGCCAGCAGAGACACCTCACAAAAGGGACAAGCAATCGCTTAACTGCGGACAAATCTGGTCCAGATGTGTTCCCAGCCTGGAGAGGAGCAGGGATGGAGTGGCCCTGCCATGAGCCCCACGTCCAGCAGATTGGGCAGCGCTCAGGAGCACCCGCTCACCTCTCCTCCCCTGCTCCCTGCTACTCCATGGCAAATCCATCCCTGCAAAAGGCTCAGGCATGTTAACAAGGCTGTTGCATTAGCCAGCCAGGGACCTGGGCTGGACTCACGGGCCACCCCGGCGCTGCACAGGCCTCCTGGTTAGTCCTGCCAGGTTGCGAGCTGGTGTCCACAGCATCGCGTCGAGTCGCAAGAGGCAGGAGGGACCTGGGAGTGGGGGTCTCTGGTGACACGCAGCATCCTTCCTGCAGCGTGGGGCTCCTCAGCCCAGCTGAGATGGCTCCTGCTTCCCAGCCACCGTGCAGGTAGGGCTCTGCTGACAGCAAAAACACGGGGGACACCCACAGCAAGGGTTTGGGCTGCTCACCCCAGCACTTGACCTCCAAAGAGGCAACACAGCTCCACGTCACCGGGCTTTCCCCTCCAGCCCCAAACAGGGAAGAGGCACGGCCGCCCCAGCACGGGCTAGCCTCGCCGGCCGGAGCGGCTCTGCCCTGCCCAGAGCCCAGGGAAAAAGGATCGGGACAGAGATGAGGCAGAACAAAACTTGGAGGACTTAGAGGAATAATCATGGAGTTCCTCAGCTTTAACGGCAAACCAGAATTAGTTACTTGCTTATGGGAATTTTCTTGGCTCTGCTCCCTTTTCTCTACCTCTCCCTTTTTTCCTATCAAGTGTCTAAACTAAAATAGTACCAGCTCTCATGGCAAAAACTTATTTTGAATCATTTTATTTTACCAGCCAGAGAGAAGGGGAGAGGGTGAACGAAAGGTTCACAGAAAATACTTTTTTCTCTCAATATTTTTGCTTTCCATTAAAAAAATCTTCTTTCCTCAAAATCAGTTTCACAGGGATCTTTCAACTGGTCCTAATCAATAGGGCTGGGTTGCTTTTTTTATGATGATCTTGGCATAACCTCTTATTTAAAAGCTTAATTAAATATGTGTACAAAGATGCTGTGTCTTGCCACATCCTTGCTGTCCCACAGTTGCTCCCCTCCTGCTACGTTGGCCGGGGGGGCTCGCCAGTGCCTTGGCCGGTGCGCGTGGGACAGCCCAGCCCACCGGCCGGTACCTGCCCTCCATCTCCTCTGCTGCCTGACGCACAGGGCAGCCCTCTCCCGCGCAGCTGGGTCTGTGGACCAGCTGATGCCATTTAGCACCTCGAGACAGACAGTCCTTGGCCAAAGCACCGCGTTGGATGCCCCAGAAGGAGCAGGCAGGGGGCAAGGAGGGGACACCCTGCTTGCAGCCCTGGGGACGCGGCCAAACTCCCTCATCTCACAGCCCCCGGTTGCCCCAAACCCCTCCCCAGCAGCCCGGGGGCCACTGACCATTTCTCTGCTGGTTATTAGATTGTTCACGGCTCTCAGGTTTGTTTGAATAAGCCCTTTTGTTCGCCGGTGCTTTCCCACGTCCCTTCGTTCGCTAGGCAGTCGCGTGTCCCGAGTCAAAGAGGAGCCCTGGCCGCCAATCCCCAAAGAAAGTTTTCTTCAGAGCAAGACATCTGCGTCGGAGGGAACCTGCCAACATCTGCCACACTTTCCCCCTTTTCAAGAGCCTTTCTTTCCCTCTTAAAAAGTGCAGGAACAGATGTTAAAAGTTGTTTTCTTTCTCCAGGCTGTGAAACGTAGACAAATAGCAAAAAAGAAAACTCCAAGCAGCACTGACCCCTTTCTCTTTCCTTTTTTTTTTGGAAAGCCCAGGAAAAAAGGGAGGCTTTGTTTACGAAGGAGAATCCCCTTTTCAGTGAAACCTGGCAGTGGGCAACGCAAAAGGAAAGCGGGAATTTGCAGAAAGCTGCCTTTAATGCCCATTTGCATTGGCCTGTTGGGTCCCTACAATCCCCAGCACAGATGTCAGCCTTCCCCCAAAGGCAGGGCAGCTCTCCCGCCCGCACTCCCCCGCCTCCAAAATAAAGGCCTTTGCCCTGACTGAGAGGTGTAAAATAACTGTTTACAGGAAAAGCTGCTCTTCTTTTTCACTGCAGCGCTGTCTTACAAATGAACCTTGAAATGAGCTCACCCGGAGCAGACGCCAGCGGGCAAGCCAAGGGTCTCGCCCCGCCGAGGCTCAGGACTCAGCTGCCCTGCGCGGGCCGGGCACTGGGGGCCACCGCGCTGTTCTTGGCCCCCCGTCACACCCGGCTGTCCCTGCTACCCACCGCCTCGCCACCAGCATCCCCCCGCCTGCTCGCTTCACGGAAGCCGCTTTGCCGGGGAAGGCTGCACGCAACCCTCCCGCAGAGCGTGTCCCTCGCCCGGGGAGCTCGGCGGCACCTCACAGGGCAAGGGAAGTGGGAGGGAGGGTAAGGCAGCAGCAGCGAGTCCAGGCTAAGGAGGAAAGGGAGGGCGAGGGAGGAGGTGCCACCACCACAGAGACCCGAGAGACCTTTTCTGGTGGCACTGGGGGCTGGCCAGCCCCTGGGCCAGTAACATGGGGGGCACACACAGCACCCTGTAGCCATGGCTGGCCAGGGAGAGATGCCAATGGGCACAGGACGTGTTTTTCAGAGCTTTTAGGCAAGTCTGCATTTGCTGACACCTCTGCCATGGTCAGTTGGGCCAGGAGCCAAGGTGGTCTCAGGCTTCCCCCCACTGCCCTGACCACCTTGGGAAGGTGCCTCTTTCTGCACAAGGTGCTGGTCAAGGGGTGTTTGGGGGGGGGACGGGTGACTTCTCCTCTTCCCCACCCACCATCCGAGACAAACCCAGCTAGAAGCTGTGTGCCCGGGTGACAGGCAGGTGCTTCCAGCCTCGAGCACCCTAGCAAACTGGGTGCACCCGCTCCGTGCCCCCCACCCATGTGCAGGGGAGAGCCCTACCCCAGACCACCCGCTGCCTCTTCCACGCCGAGCTGCTGGAATTGTGCGGCGAGACGGATGCCTCAGCGACGTCTTTTACAAATACCGACAACACTCCACTTCCCCAGGTGGGCTGGAAGAAGCTTGAAAAACCAAAGTCGTCCTCACTCGTGAGCAGCCAGGGCTGGCTGACGTTGAGGGGCTCCCTCATGGGGTGGTGGGACCTCCTTTCTCTGTCTGTGCAGGGGACGCACCTGAGATAAGGAGCCCATCCCTGCTCCCTTTACATGGCACAAAGGACAAGTTATTAACCTTCCCCTCCCAAACCCTCCTCTCCCAGTGCAACAACCACACCAACCCGTCTCGGGCCCTTGCCAAGTAGGGCGCTTATAAAACCGGGTAACTGCACCCCAGCTCTGCATTTGACTGACAAACAACCTCTGTCTGCAAGATACCATGTCTGGGGACACGTTTCCATGATGAGCCCAGGCAGCAGGGTGTACAGACATGCTGCAAGTATGTTTGCATTTACGCACAGGCAAACACACACCCACGCAGCGTTTAAGCAAGGGACGCGATGTCCTCGCTTTTATCGCTGGGGTACATCCCCACCCATGGCTGGAGGGGGGGAGAGAGGGTTCTGCAGCCGCTGCGCTGCGCCGCCGGGTGCTGGGAAATCCCACCGGTGGGTCAGGACGGCTTGCGGTGCTTCTGAGCCGCTGCGGCCGCTTCCTCTCTATTTCAATAAGGTGACACATTCGACACCAACCCAAAGGGCTTCACCTGGGGGACTCAACAGGACACTGCCAAATCCTGCTCATTAGCAAAGCAACCGTCAGAAAGCAAAAGCACAGTCATGAAAAAAAGCCATCATACTCCCCCCCAGACCAGGCAGAAGTGAGGAAGCATAGAAGTGCCAAGACTCCTCCAAAGGCCCGTCTGCTTCTGCACTAGCATTTCAGAGGAGCCAAAACACCCTTCCCCCCAAAGCCACCCAAGCCTCCTTGCAACACGGGGGCAAAAAAATCAAGAAGTAAAAACCCGACAGAACTACCTCACCTCTAGGGTCGTTTGCATCTGGAATGGCCTGTGAGTCTAATATTAAATTCTACTCAGCAGCCAAAAACTAGGAGAGTTGTGTATTTCCTACATCCAGCCATGTGCAAGGAAGAATTTGGGTTCCCAAGAGGTAAATAAAGTTCCCATGTTTTCCCTAGAGGATTTCTGTGATGGAAACAATGTTCCTACAGGCATCTGCTGTCAACAGTTTTTAATCGATCATCATTACCTTGCAATAATAATTCCTGGGAGCAGGAACTCCTAGCTCAAGTAGTCTATTATTAAATGAAGAGGCTGCTTCAAAGACGTAAAATGTCTGGGGCTTGGGTTAGCAGGTAAAAAGAGGCATCGCTTCAAGGAGATAGAGGGGAAAAAGATGGGTAGAAGGCATTTTCCCAGGTGTAACTCAACGGTTTCCCGGCTATTGTTTCCCTCCCTGGGAATCGGTGCAAATTGAGCGAGGAGCCGTGCAAGCTGCTCAGAGCGCACCCATTTTCCTTCCCTTCTTCCCTAACAAAAGAGCCCTCCAAAGCCTGGCGTCGGAGGCTGGACATCTGTCGCCGTTTGGGGGGGCCGGCATGGTCATTGAAAAGAAGCAGTGACCTGTCAGCTTTGATTGATGGCCACAAACCTCCGGGCTCGACCCCTTGTGTGGGAAAAGAAGTCCCGCCAAGGAAAGTCCCCTTTCACATGCTAATTCTGGGTTATAAATACAGCAGAAGAGCAGCGGAGCAGCAAAGAGCCCGTCGGGAAAGGGAGCGACCCACTGCCCGAGTGCCACCTTCCCGTCCCGTCCTCCCGAGGCCTGGGGTGGGCAGGCTGGATTACAATGACCGCCGCAGCCGCTGCCGGCGGCACCCACAAGCTCACCAGCACCAAGGAGGAGAGGAAGGTAGGTCCCCTCCGCGCTGCTGCACGGGCAGCCCCAGGCGTGGATGTCGGCACCAGGCATGCGAATGATGAGTGCTGGGCTACAGGCACTGAGAAATGGGACCATTTCTTTCCTTTTATTATAAAGATGCTTTCTCTGAATTTAACCCATATGGGTGTTTTTTCTGCTTCCTTTTGCCACCTTAGAAAGGTTTCTCTCTGTTTCCTTCATTTGGGTAAACTCTGCTTAAAACGAGTGAAAATGGGACAACTGAGACCATGATACCACCTAAGGGACAGGCCATAACCGGAGCTGGAGACGGCGCACTGGCGCACTCTCCATCCGTATCTTGTCCCTGCCGAGCAACGCGTCACCCGGCGCTGACTTCACGCAGGGGATGGGGCTGTCTGCCCTCGCTGAACTGCAGCAGAAAGAGGAATTAAAAATAACAACTGCAATTTTTCCCGCCTCCTTTTCTTTTCCCTGCCAGTTAAGGAAACCCCTCATTGAGCGGAAGCGAAGGGAAAGGATTAATAACTGCTTGGACCAGCTGAAGGAGACTGTTGTGGGCGCGTTTCATCTGGATGTAAGTGCTCATTTTTATGCTGCTTTTTTGTGCTTTTGCTGGTGGGGGATTGCTTTGGCGGGGTCCCGCTCTTTTGAGAAACTCAGCATGGTACAAACCCTTCACTGCCTCTAACTGCCGCCCTCTCTCCTTAGCAGTCGAAACTGGAAAAAGCAGACATCCTGGAAATGACGGTGAAGCACCTCCAGAACATCCAGAGCAGCAAGCTGATGGGTGAGTGCCGGGGCAGGAGGGTGCCAGCGGGTTTAATCCCCTGGCAGCTTGGCAAAAGCGGCTTCCAAACGTGCCGGGGCCCGGGCCGCTGCTGGGCTTTGGCTTTCCCCGCTAGATGGGGAGATGGAGCCGGGCACTGGTTAACCCACGGGAGGTTTTTTCCCCTTCCAAAGCCGCTTTCTGCTTTTTGGCCGAGTTTTGCCCTGGGTGGTGGGCAGGAGGAGATGGGGGCTGCCCGCCTGGGCGCCTCGCACCCCACATCACCTCCCCCCCGCGCCCTGCAAACGATTCACCCTGCAGTAAAGCCCCGCTGGCTTCAGCAGCGAGCATCGCCGGAGCCCGCACGCAGGGGAACCTGGTGAATGCTTTTAAGCAGGAGTGCGCTGGGCAGCTTTTCCCCGCTCACCACCTCCCCTTGTCTCCTCTCCAACGCAGCTGACTCCAAGGTGGGTCTGGAAGCCCAACAGAGGTACAGCACCGGGTACATTCAGTGCATGCACGAGGTGCACAACCTCCTCCTCACCTGCGAGTGGATGGACAAGACCCTCGGGGCGCGCCTGTTAAACCACCTGCTGAAATCCTTACCCAGGTCTGGCGAAGACGCCTGCAAAGCGGCGTTAAGGTCTTCAAGCCCATCTCAGCAGCCTCTCTTGATGCCAAAAAGCCCCCTGAGCCCCAAGGGGAGCACTCGGGGCACAAACCCATCACAGGAGCACTTCCACCCGGCGAAGAACAAGCAGGCTTCGAAGAATTCCTTCCAGCTGCCGGCGCTGTCGGTTTTCAGCCAGGTTGACGCTGCACCTCCCAGACAGGTCCTGCAGCCAAATTTTTCCCATAACAACCCTAGAATGGGGTCATTAGATATGTGGAGACCATGGTAAAGTGCGTTTTAAAATGTTTATCCTAACCTTAGACACTCTTACGTATGTATCTTATAGATATGTTTCTTTAAAACACTTGTGGAGCAACTCTGTTCCTGTAGGTGTACTAAAGACCAGGGTACTTCAAGCCGAAGTAAACCTATGTGTAGCCTGCATTGTAGAAGGCTGCTATTATTTTTTATTTATTTAATACATCTAAATTATTGTATAGAATCCTCTCACGCTCTTTAAGTGTATATTAATTATATAGCTTTCTTGCCGTACATTCTTAAAGTCATTAACTTCTTATTAATAAAAATACAAGACAACAAGCGATGACCCTCTCTGGCACCAAGCTTACCTCTCAGATCTCACACAAGCCGCTGAGGTCACTTCATTGGATAAAGAGGTAAATGGCCAAGCTCTTCTGCCTTTTATTTTTACTATTATCCCTGTGCAGCTGTAGGAGATTCCGGTTCTGATTCCTGTAAAAATGCTGCAGTGATTAAAGAAAAAAAGAGAGAAAGGGAGAGACTTGGTTGGGACTTTCTAGGCTGTTTAGAAATGCTCTCTGGATTGCTCACTTTGGCCGTGCTGTTCCCAGCCACCAGGACATCCTGACATGACTGTTAAACTCGTGAGCTACATGTATGTATATATATGTTACATATAGTTATATTTAGGGATTATTTCTTTGTTTTCATAACTAAAAGTTCTAAATAAACTTTTGGAAGATAACGACTGATACTTCTCCCAGCCTTGTCCTGTCTGCTCTGAATAAACAGTACTTGGGGATCTGCTTTTGTTTTTTTCTTTCACAAATGGTTTTTCCTGAATGCGATTGAAAGAGATGGTTTGGTTTTTGCCCCTGATGCTTTGTAGAAAAAGCAGTGTGCACCACACACACACACACAGACAGAATCAGCTGGATCACAGTAACACTTAAAAAGTTATGAAAGAGTTGGGTTATTCAGCCTGGATCAATGCTTTAGCTTTTACTTACAGGGGAATCACGGAGAGAATCTAAACAGCAGAAGGTAAAATTCCCTGCAAATTGGACCAAGGATTCTGGAACAAATCTGCTTGACTTGTTGGCAACATTTGGTCCCAGTTTTTCATCTCAAAGGCAGTTAGAAGTTCCTCACAGTTAAAATAAAAGAGCAAGGAGCTCTTAAACAAACACCGCGCATACTAATTAATGGACCCACAGTTCAGAGGGGCTCATTATGCAGCGAGATCTATTTGATGAGGTGCCGAAGGAGTGAAAACCATCACCTCTGGGTTTAGCATCTTGTTCTGTGAAGCTCTCCCTTTTATCCAGCCCTCTTGAAAAGCCAGTAGGAGCCGGGGCATAAGGGTGGTAGGAGAAACAACCAGCCTACACACGGCTGTGCGGAGGCACGGCAGGTTTCTTCAACCATGGGGTCAGAAGGCAAGTAAAGACACAGAATTGAACAGATCTTACCGCAACCTCCGTTTCCACTCTCTGCCTGAAAATTAGGACTTCCCCCTTTACTGATGGGAACCTCCGGAGTGACCACCAATAGAGAAAATACATCCAAACCATCCCACCGCAAGGATCTGGGTGAGGCTGGGAGCTGGGGCCAGCCCGAGCAAACAGCAGCAGCCAAGTGCACAGAATACTCACAGGCAGGGAAAACATTCAGGCAGAGCACACCGCAAAATCCTGGAAGAAGAAAGGCATTAAAGACCTTCCCGGTTTATTATCACGCATATTGCTGAGTTTAGATAAAGCCCCCATGCCACACAACCCGCACGGCTGCACCCACCAGAGGAACCCCCATTGCCCAGGGCTGGGGGCTGCACACCAGTGGGGCAGGTAAGAGGAGCGGGTGGGGCCTGAAGTTTTCATTTACTTCTAGATGGTGTCAGTAGTGCATCTCATGGCACTTGTGGCCACCTCATTGTTACGCTGAAAGAGGCTGTGATGAAAATATTTTACTGTGGTTTGACAGCATCAACTTAAAAACATACTTTCCCCGTAAAAGCTGTAAATCCCCAGTGACTATAATTATCGGCTATGGTTACCGTGCTGAAAAGAGATCAGTGGGAAATATGTATTTCTCGCCATCTCTGCCTGTTTACTTTGCGCATTTGAAAAGACTTTGTGGTTAGTGAGTTTTATTATTTCCTGTTTCTAATCAGTAAGGTTTTTTCTGTTGTGGGTGTGGACAGAAGGGTCACGTAGCAGCTGGCAAGAGAGTTTTAAAAATAGAAAAGTGAGACTGCAATACTGGGCTAACAATCTCCAGGAACAGTTCTAGTGCAAGGCACTCATTTTTCATTGCTTTCATTTCAAACCGGTGGTGACCTTTTATATGATGTCCCTGTCATGTATCCAACTAACGGTGCGGAAATCTGTTGCGAGTCACTAGTTTTCAGTAAAGAAAACATTTCTTCAGAAAGGCAGAAGATTACTCATAGCACTTTGTATACACAAATTTCAGCTACTACGTATGTTTGACAAAGGAACTCCGTATTTACTTCAAACCCATCTGGTTTTATCAAAACCAGGACTGTACAAGACCAATAATACTTTGCTTTTCAATATAGGCACCTCTCCACTGACAACCAAAAAATGCATTGCCAGCTACTACCACCTTCTCCCCAGGAAAAAAGAGGCATAGAGAAGCTCTCCCAGCCAGGTGGCTAATGCAGAGTATATAGCACTGTCCTTGTGAGTTAGTGTTTGAAGCTGCACCATCACACATGCTCTGGACACAGCAGCAGGATCCATACAGATGCTATTTTCACATCTGCAGCAGGCGCCGGCAGTTGTGTCTCTTGGCTGCCGGGTGTGCCACAGGACAGCCCAGGGCTCGGTCCCCCAGCACCCCGATGAGGCACCTTCAAGACTGCACCACTGTTCCCACCTGGGACTGCACGCCCAAGGCAACAGGGGTTCGGGGCGCAGACGGCGGGGATGCTGCACACCCAGGTCTTCACCTCATATGCAGACTGGAAACGGCCAAGACAAGCACCCAGACTGGATTCCTCGGCACGGGCATGGCCGGACAGACCTGTTTGCTAGAAGCGGTCACAAAATGCATCACATCTCACCCAGCACATGCAGGGCTGGGACAGCCTGGTGCAGATCTGGGCTTTGTTTGTCCCCTGCCAAAGTGCTGTTCCAGACGCATATTTGTGAATGGAGCATTAAAAAGCAGAGGCCGGTTGCTATGTACGTGGGGAAGTGGGGAAGGCTGGACCCGAGGCTCAGGACCCCCATGTGCCTTTAACACAAAGCAATTACAGTTTGTATAATAACATAAGCCCAAGTGGACAAAATACCCACGTGCATAGCAGCTCCCTTTATATAAACTGCACTCCCAGACCAGCTCTCATGGAAACCAACAGGAAAATTCCCACTTATTTCTCAGAAAATGGGACCAAATCCTTTCCCATTAGGAAAATACAGAGGCTCATGAGTATGTAAGAGAACTCATGGCCCTGCCATGCTGTCTTCTCCCAGACACACACAACCCTCAGGGCCTCCGAGCATCCCTGCCTTTTCCCTTACGCCTCCTCCCACCCCGAGGGCACTGGAGCAACCTCTTTCTGACCCGCACAGTCCCAGCCACCCACAGCAACCAGGCCAAAATGCTTCAGGGGTTTAGGAGTGGTGCTGAGCCCCTGCGGATCATTACCTGAGAGGGCCCAGCATGCTGCTTGAAAAGGGAACATGAGCCAAATTTTCACCTGACCTCTTCATTGAGTGCTCCCTTTGGCAAAGAGGAGACTCCGGGCTGCCAGTATGACCTCTCCGGGAGCCGAGGAGGTGCTCCTAATCCTCCGCACTCACAAGCAAGCAGCCCTGCAAAACCCCATGCAAAAGCAATTCTGGGGCAAAACTTTTTCAAACTGATTTGAACCACACGGCCGTGGCTGCGAGTGCTTGTAGCTCGCTAGCAAAGAGCTCCTTTTGGGAGGGAAGTGAAAACAAACCCACTGACAACAGAACACCAAAGACTTCACTTTCCCTTTATATATGCCATTATCTCACAGCTTCCAGTGTATACATTCCTGTCTTAACAGGGATACACTCATATTTCATCAGAAGTTATGTTGTGTTGAGAACCTAACCCGAAGTCTGTCACATTTTTCAGAGCTTTCACATACTCATGCATAACGCAGCAGAAGCTAAAGCCAGCCCTGGATCTGATCTGCACCGCTGAGATGTTTCATTTATAAATCCCAGCCCCGATGAGAACGTGGCTTGCTGCCTGAGGCATCACCGCAGACCGACCTGAGCCTGGGAACTCGCTCTGCTTCTGAGACTCTCCTATGGTCCCTACATGAGATGCCACAAATCCCATCGCACATTTGGAGTTAAAAAGCATGTTAGAGCATTTTCATCAAGTTTTCTGTGGCTAACACCACTAAGCAAATGGACTTTTTCAATTGATCCCACATCTGCTGCCACAGAGAGATCTGGTCCTCTAGAAACAGCTCAAAAGGGCTCTTCTTTGGGGCTGGAGGACTGTCCCTTCTGCTCTGCCAAACAGCAAATGCCCTCGAGGAGAGCTGGGAATGATCTCTCCTCTCCAGGGTCTCCATCCCAAGGAGGCCAGGGGAAATGGCAGGGCAGAGGCTTCATGGCTATGGAAAAGCAGCTCAGCAGGGAACGGCTTCACTGGGGTAAGAGGAAGGATGGAGAAACCACTGCCGAGCTATCCCGTCCTTCACTAGGAGCTTCTTAAAATCCTCTCCCCTCTCCATCTGCCACTACCCAGCACCCCTCGTCCTTGAGTGTACCCACACAGCAGAAGTCTGCTGTAGGATGACTTCTCACTCAAATTGGCATAATGATGCAACCTTGTCTTAAACCCACAGCCTGCAGCCCTGAAACTTTCTCTGCAAAACAGGCCTAGATAGTTCAGCTGTAAATTTGTTAGCAGAGAGGAGAAACCCAGTGGCTGGTCTTGCTACCCCATCAGAAATGCTGCTCTGTGCTGTAAAGAGCCAGTTTACTGCCCTTCATGGCCATCTAATGAAGCGCTCGCCTCTTCACTTTTATCCTCTATTGATACAGGCATTTATGGCAGCTCTCGCAAGCTCCTGGCACGCCCTGTGTATTTAAAACCACAGGACTTAGCTGTATGAAATCAGGCTTCACATAAACCTTGCAGGCATTTCCACAGTCCTGGCGTGCCGCCCGCTTCGCCCTCCTGCACAGGCTCCGTCGGGACCCCACTCGCTCTCACAGCCCGGCCACCAGCAGCTGGGCTTTGCACAGCACCCTAACAGGATTACCCAGGGACCCAGCCAGCCCCTGAGGAGCCATCTGCCACAGCCCTGGCATCGCCAGCCCCTGAGACAGCACACTGCAGCTCCCCCACCTTTAGCCAAGATGTCGGTGTTTTCCGAAACCCCAGTGCTCACCAGAAGATGCATTCCCATAGGGAGGTGGAGTTCATACCGTTCCGGGCCATGAGCATAATTTTTGGTGGCTGCGAAAGGGAATGGAGCAAACCCTGCTGGAAGCACCTTCCTGCCCCTGTACGTCCCTCACCCTTTGCTCCAGGCTGCTCCAGTAAAAATGTTTTTCAGTTGAAAAACTGTAAAGCCAGAAACAAGCCCTACACAACCACAGAACTACAAGGTGAGTAAAAACCCCAGAGTGGCTCTGGAAGGCCACTCCTTTTTGTCTCAGACAGCCAGTGGATGGAGTATGGATCATGCCAGGGAGCAGGTAACCTTCCGCAACACAAGCCACGTGCAAAACTGAGCTCAGCAAACAGCTTAGCTTTCCTCCAGCAACCTCTCTGCGTGGTCACACCATCTTCCACTGCTCAATCTGTTTCTTTCTACCTCCTATGGACTGAGAAGGGAGAAAGAGAGAAATAAGCATTTCCACACATTTCAGAAGAGCAGATGTTAGGCAGGACAGCGAAGTGAGCCAGGAGAGCCACGGCTGAGCTCCTTGGGACAGAGGACCTCCCACAGCAAGGGCAAAGCCTCACTGTGCAGGAGCTGGGGCTTTCCTGGGTCCCTCTGGGGCTGTGGGAAGAACCACTCAGGAGCAACCACATGAACTCAAACCTCTCTGCCCCCTGCCCATCCCCTGCCCTACCCTAGTCAGCCTACGTGAGTATTAAAGTACAAAGCCAAGCACTTTAAGATACGCACTCTTCCCACTGGAAAGGCTGTGAGAACAAGCAATCTGCACGGGATAGCAATCACATCACCTCATGCACTGCTGAAAAGAGCTGAGATATTATTTTGCTAGGTGTGATAGAAAAACCGTCCAGACCATTGAACACAATGAAAGCAATACCTGGACAGACAGGTTCTCCAAACCAGACACGTTGCTGTCAAAATCCTCTGGGGAAAAGGAGACCAATGCCTCCCAGTGTTTCCCATAGTTTGACACTGCAAACATGAGCGCACACCTATTAGAAGACCTCAGCGGCAGTCCAAGGCTTCGTCCTCCCTCATCCATAAGAACCCAGGAGCAGAGAGCGCTTTCCAGTACAGACCCATAACACTAGAGGAAAGCCCTAAGTCTACCAATATAGCTTATCTCACCCACGGCTTTGGACTTGGTGTCGATTGCTCCGTGGTTTTTCAGAGCAGACGCAGTTACCGCAGCCTGGTGTGGGGCAGCAGCTAAGCATGGCCCCACGAGACAGCTGATCTTGCTGTAAGCCCAAGTCTCACCTCCACTTGCTCCGCACCTGAATTTTTCCAGTCTCCTACCTGGGGGTGATGATTGTATTCATCTCGGAGATCTCTAGATGAAAAGCACTAGCAAGACGCCAGGGATTGCACAGATTAAAGAGATGAGGCGGGACTTGAAAAGCACCTCTCCAACCAACTGTCATATGAATCACTTCTCCACTGTCCTCCCAACTCCAGCACTTGCCTCTTCAAAGTCCCTCCATACAAACATACCCTTGCTACCACTGGAGCCTTCCCTACAGCGCAGGCAGCATCTGGCCCAGCCTTCCCGCTGCTCTCAGCCTTCTCTGATCCACAATCCACACCGGACCTGCATCACCTCACTGCCCTCCTACCGCTCTACTCTTGTGGTGGCAATGGTTCGGTCAAACCAGGTCTTGCTACCTGATCCAAACTGCCCAGCTCACATGATGCACAGCATCAGTCCTGCCTGAAGTCACGCTGCCAGCTGAAGTGCATGTCCCCCGCCAGCTTAGACAATGCTTGTCCTCCTGTAGCTGACATAAAGGCAACACGAAAGTATGAAGTTGTGCTTGGGAAGATTAATTAGTGGCTGGGAGATGCTTTGTTTTTGCAGAGTGACCCTCTGTTTCTTTCACGAGGAATATTTTCCAGCCCCGGCCCCTTATCAACAGGCTGGGAGGCGACGTCTGTATCAGAGTAGCGGCCTCTGCCCACCATCTCTGCCCTTTCCTGCTGGAGGTGGTGCCTGGTCCCTCCGGGCACTAGCGATTCATTTGGGAAGCGTGTGAGTTGAGGTGATACCTGCAGCTGGGCAAGAAGGAGTGGGGAAGCCTTGGCATTAAGCCTGAAAAGAGCTGTTGTCTGTTCCAGCTGTTCCTCTGACAGCTGCAGGGAAACTGGCACTGCTCCGAGCGCTACATCAGCTGATTATGGTGCCATACCCAGGTTGGTGGTAGCCGAAGGACAGAGCCCAAAGGCGGTGAGCTTGGAGGTGCTCCCGGGGGGACCCCCTGGCACAGCACAGCTCCTGGTCAGGTTGCTCAGCCCGGCTTTGGCGCAGCCGGGCAGCTGAGCACATCAGCCAGCGGTACTGCCGGCAGTGAGGCAGGCTGGCGCACCTCCCCTCCCAACAAAATGCTTCCAACAAACAAGCCCACTGCCTCCCACACCCTGATCTTCTCCAGTGGACGTGCTTTTAAAACAGGAGACGGTGGCAGCGGCCTTCCCAAGGGATCCCAGGATGGCTGCAATTAGTTTCCAGTCCACAGCAACTTCAGGAAAACTCCAGCATCTGTCCTGATGAAGGGTCAGCAGACAGAGGTGGAGGAATAAAACCATTTTGGCCATTCCCTGAAACACTTAATGTATAAAACAGCAGCCTGTGTTCTTCCTGATGGCCCGTGCTGACCCTACCGCAAAGGGGGAATACTTAGCCCGCGCACCAGCAGACTGGAGTCTGCAAACACTTCAGCCCAGGCCATACTGCAGTTGTAGGTGTGGGACACAAGCATGAGGACCTATGGTCCCTGGAGAGTTAAACTTCAACACGTACTTGAGGACGCTACTCACCAAGGGCTCAAGGTCACATAAGCTCAAGGGCAGTGTCTACATCAGCAAATACTAGTGTGTGATAGAGCAGATCAGCTGGCTGAGGCAGTTGGTTTTGGGCCTCTTACATCTATCGTGTGCTGCTCAAGGATGTTACTTCCAGCTAGACTTGGTCACCTGGACCAACCCTGAACCAAATGTGTATGTGGTTCACAGCTGCCCAGAGGACCAGCTGCTGCTTCCAACCACCATGTTCTCCGCAGTCGGAGTACATCTGGTGCAAGCTCGGAGCAGAACTTCTGATCTAGTTTCCACCAAAATGAACCCAGCTTGTGTGCACAAAAACGGCGCTGCCAGCCGACACAGTGTGCAGAGAGTGAGGACAATTAGGAAATTTGCTTCAAAACCACACCACTGCTCCAAAATGAAATACCAGCAGAGCTGGAGCCTAGGAACTCTCAACTCCCACGGGTTTTGGAGGGAAATACGGCTACTCCAGATGAAGCCTAAAGTGTGTCCATAAACTTTTGGTTTCACAGCTTTAATCCTAGCCCCTCGGGGGGGATTTTACACACCTTTCACCTTTCATCCAGCTGTCTGTGTCTATATCCAGCTCTTGGCATGCAGATCAGAGAGGCCTCGCCCAGCATGCAGACAGCTCTCCTTCCCTAAACACGGGGCCGGCGCTGCTCCAGCTGCGTTTAGAAAGCCAGCCCGCAGTACTCCTGGGGATCGGGAAGCAAGTCTGAGCGGGAAGGGATCTGCCTGCCAAGGGCACACGCCTCTACCCGAAGGGCCACTGGGCCAACAGTCTTGAGATGCTTTTGGGTAGCACCTACCTGTCCTCAGCGGGACGGGGTCCCATTGCGAGCAGCGGGGGCCACATGGGAAAGCGGGTTTCTGCTCCTCGCTGTGTACCTCCGCAACTGCTCGCATGGTCAGGGTGGATCCTGCGAGAGGACACGGAGCTTAAAGGTGGGTATCGGGAAAGCACCCATGGCAGAGGAGCAAACGTGAGCTGTGAGGTCCCCCTCGGACAGACCCACCACTGCCAGCTTGAGAGGACAGAATTCTCCATTTACACGGGATTCTGCCTGAAATGAGAAACACCAGTTTTAGCGGCTTTCATCAGTCAAAGAGGAAATACAGAGAGAAAAATTAACCAGGGGAGTGCGTACACAAGCTGTATGTTTTAGAACAAGAGCAGGCTCACTCCAGAGCCTATGTGTCTCTCTGCCATCCCCAGCCAGAGGTCCCGAGTCCTTCCACAGCTGGGACGTGAACCACAATGAGGTGGATGATATCTACCTCCTCAAAGGCAAGGTGTCCATGTCCCAGCCATGCTTTCATTGCTTTGACAATACTCTTTTCAGCCTTGTCACCGCTTCACGGAGAGGCAAAGGGCTGAGGAAGAGCAGATTCTAGCTGCCTCAGAGCCACAAAACATCTGTGGCCAAATCGAGTCTGTGGTGCTGGGCTGACCTGGTGGTGGTTAGTCATGCCAGGGCTCTGCGCTCGCCGCTGGTACGTTGCTGACCCCTATTACAGTTCCTTCCAACATATGTAAAAAGCCCCTCTCAATAAATACGTGAAGGCAATACACGCTTATTTTAAGGGATATTGCAGTAACTCATCAACTAAGTCAGTTTCTTTGGCTCAACATATATATCCATACGTGTGCATCGCTCTGTGCGTATATATATGTACATACCGGTGTGTGAGCATGCATGTTTGTACATACCTATATACATACACATAAATATCTGTCAGACTACTTGGGAAACAGAAAGATCAGGAGGCAGCAAAACATGAGGAGACTAAAGCCACTACACAAAATAATTGCTTCTCCAAGAGCCTCCCTATGTTTTTCTACAATAAAGTAACAACACTGAGGGCAGAAGAACCAGCCCAAAGCCGCGGTGAAACCCGCGGCAGTAGAGCAGAGAGAAACAACCACAGACAGAGAAATAGATGGAGCGTAAGGCGAGCAGTGTGTGTACACGCTGCTGTCGGAGTCCCACCGTGACATTTTTTGGTGTGTCCTGGCTTCCAGGGCACTCTGAAGGAGTTGGAGATCAGCTCCTGGTGTGCCCCTCTTGCACAGCACAGAGGCAGCTGACCTGGCGTGTGTGGGAAGAGAGGGCAGATTTCATTTCGGGCTTCCAAAGATTTACTGCACTCCCAGGTGGGATGAAATGGCTTCGAGATTATGCAGCTTGTTTGCTCTGGAGAAGGGGCCTTGCCTTTTCTTGAAGGAACACTTCACAGGTGTGAGAGCAGGAGGACAACCATTTTCAGGAAAAAGAAGGATAAAAATGCCAATTATTTCCATGCTCCCCTCATTCTCCAGCACCCTCCAAACCATCAGCTCCTCCTTAGCATCCCCCTCTCCCCACCTCAGAAAAAGTCATTTCAAAAGGTTGGTTTGCCCTGGCCATTGCTAGCGACAGAGCACGGTGTGTCTACATTAAATGAAGGAGACGCTGCATTCCTCCAGGGGAGATAAGGAGGCGGAGGGGAGGAATGCTTTCCCCTGCGTGTCTGTGCACAACCCAGACCCAAACAGAAGCAGCGTGCGACTGGCGGCTCCCCAGCAGATGACTCCCAAAGTGCTTGAATGCAAGTCAAGGTGGCACAAACCATCAGCCAAAAGGCTTGCCTGCGGACAGCTCGTGCGGACCTCCGGGACACGGCGAGAGGCCACAGCACAGCACTCTCTGAGGGCTGGCTGCATGCTTGAGAACCGGGGTTTGTACAGACAGCTCAGGTCAGGCTTTGGGTGCTGAAATATCTGCCTCTGGGGCACTCTCAAGAGAAACCCTCAACCTCAAGGTACGATGGGGTATGGGCACATGAGCATGGGTCCACACACAAGCATCCCTGAAGAATACTCTGCTCCCAATGATGGGAAGCCCACCACACATTCCTGCATCCAGATATGAGCAGGGATTGGCCATGCCTTACCCACAACACATTGAATACTGGCTTAGGAAGCAAACACCCTCGCTCTTCATATCACTGAGCCAGCAGTGACTGCACGGGGAGATACGGTGTATTAGCTGCCAATCAATAGATATGCATCCAGCTCCTCTCACCTGCACTTACCAGTTTTGCTGGTGCAGCTACGCTGGCAAAATTCCCCACCACAGCAAAATTCACCAATGGAATCAACACATCAGACAAGCAAAATCAGCTTCATTTACCTGGCACTTCTATGCTGGTATAACTGGTAGGGATTTTGCAGTGAAGCAGCATAATTAAAATCAAACAAACAAACCAACCTTTGCCAGCAGTGTCCTGCACTGACCAGACTTGAAGGCGCGAGGCTGTTCGATCCAGGGGTCCTCCGCAAAGCAAGTACAAAGGACTATTGCAACTGCCAGTGGGAAGCTCCCATCTGTGGGGTGAAATACAGAAGCAGCTTAACACTGAAGGTGTTTTGGCTGAGGTAAACGATCAAAAATGCTGTAGGCAGCTGGAAATGGAGGAAGACAGAGAAGCAGAGGAGAGCTCTTCGCCTGAGGCTTTGGCCATCATTACTCTAGGAGTGATGTATTTGGCCTGTGGCCTGGAGACCCCCCAAGTTGTGGGATTTATGTGTGCAGGGGTGTTTGGTGTCTAACAGCCAGGTTAGAGACACCTGTTTGTACCCTGTTTGCACCATTGCTTGAAATCCCTATCAGGATGTAAAAGCATAAGAATGGCTTTAGATGAGAGCACGAGCCCACCTAACACAGCATCCCATCTCCGGCGGGCCAGGGAAAGAGCAAAAGGAATGAGCACGGAGCCGTTATTCCACAGAACACCACTCTATCTTACCTTTTTGGGGGCTTTTTTATGGTTCCCATTTGCAGATTGCCTAATAACAATCCCATTATATTGAAATTGGGATTAAGCAGGGCCAAATAAATGAAGATTATGGAGACTTGAATTTCAGAGAGCTAGTGCTGAAGTTCCTATTTTAAGTCCACTCAGATTTAGGGCTCTCACTCGAAGGGTCACATTTGCCTTCAAAGACTGCTGTGCTATGAGGCATTTCCTGAGGCCGAGCGCCCTGGCTTAGCTGCCCGTTGCCGCGGCGGGTGGAGAGCTGCGAGACCAATCACCCCGACGTATCAAATACCCAGCAGCTCAGTGCTCTTGTCTGGGGGGTATAAAAAAGTATGTGCCCTAATCTCATTTCCCAAGTGATGGTGCAGCCTCAAAGCGCAGGAGATGTTCTCCAGAAGAGCCTGCTTCTGGGGTCCATCGCCTTCTCAGGGTGACGCAGCCATGGCGCTGGTCTCTGCAGCGGCATTTCTCCAGAGGGGTCCCTCCTCTTCTAGCAGCCCATCGGTGAGGACACCTGATGTGGTGAGGGCCTGTATTTTGTTTCCATGGTCTCCACTCTCTCCAGGGGAGGTTTCCTGACCAGCCAGCACAGCTAAGAGGGAGGAGATGGGTGAGTACAGACACAAGGACCCCACACGGGTGACCCCGGGAAGGGGGGAGCTCTGCCTGGGGCAGCTGCTGGCATTGACAGCGCAGCCAGGGCAGAGATCTCCCCCGTGCTTCCCCTCTCCTCCCACTGCCTTGCCAAAGCTTTTACAATTACTTTTATGAGTTCCCCCAAGGGAATAAAAAGATTAAGGCATGAGTAAGAAAACCAGAGGCATGTGGAGTCTGGCTGCGGCGCGGGGGCCGGCTCAGTCTCCCACCTGCACTTGGGGGGCTGCTTTGATGCCTGCAGCACACGGGAACTCCCATTTTGACTCCCGGGGACCATTTTCTCCAGCAATTTTGCCACACCTTGTGCTCCCACCATGTTATCCTCCTTTGCAGATTTGCCCCCGGATAGGAGCGTCTCTCACCTCGTCTGCCTGGGGACTGCAAGCTCTTCTCAGCTCACGTCAGCAGTGGCTATTCACTGGGGGGAAAAGCTGTTTTCAGAGTTGAGCTTTGGCACTTCATCGACCTCACCCCTTCCCCAGTGCAGGGGAATTTGGGATTCTGACCTAGTCCACTGTCTGCACAGCAAACCCCTTTACCAGACCCATGACTCCCCAGCTGCCTGCAACAACTCAGCCCGTGGGAAGCCTTTACTTCCTTTCTGGGTGGTTTCTCCATTTGCGTTACACGAACACAGATTTGCAAAAAAGGAGGTGAAGTGTCTTCTGGAGGAGGCACAGCACAGGCAGGCCGGGGAGGAGAAACTCCAGGATGGTCTCTTTGAAAGACCTCCTTTTGCATGTAAATTTGGCATGGCTGACCACCAAACCTGCTCTGGGAGGCCAAAAATTATACACGTACAAGACGTCTGTGAGAAAACAAGCATGGGAATGACTGCTATCAACGAAGACTTCCCCATACGGGTTGTGCTCCACTTAGGAACAACCTGCTCTGAGCAACCTCATATCCCAACCCCAGAGCACAGGAGTCAGAAATGTCAAATGCAGCCAGAGCCTGCTGAGGTACTGACCACGGGCAGCCCTTTCCGAACTGGGATTGGAGGCATCAGCCGGTCTGCGAAGCCCTACAGTCCAGCTCCCCGTGCCTGCACAGACGGCCCGCTGGAAAGCCTCGGCATGGGCAGCATTTGCAACACCTCGCTGCTGGTATCTGAAATCAGAGCGCAGCGAGGGGTTTATCCGCAGCAGTAACTGGTGGGGAACATCCTGACGGGAAGAGCATTTCGGTGCAGTAGGACGATCTATATTTACAGGAATACAATATCCACAAGAATACACCGGAGACTCGCCCAGCTGGCAGAGATGTGGCAGCTCCTGCAATTGCACTCGACATACGAGAGACGGGATGCCAGCTAACACCTGCCTTGTGTTTGTACAACACCACAGTACAACAGCTGCCGCATGCCCCCTGCATCCCAGGAAGCCTGGAAGGTAAATACACCGAGCATAGGATCACCCGAAATTGCTCGGCAGCTAGGGCAAACACTCGCTGCAATGGCTGGGCTCTGAAAAGGAAGGGCACGTGTGCAGGGATTTTTACCAGTGCAGACCAGGTTCTCTGGGAGGCAGCCACCGAAACATTGATGCCCACAGGGATTTTCTTCTCCGAAAGCTGCATCTCTTCCTTCTTCCCTTCAAGTCAGTGTGACGCTGCTGGAGTAACTAATTTTCCCTTTGCTTGCCCCTGCATTTGCGGCCCTCTCCCCACCTCCGCAGCGCCGATCGCAGTGCGGCCGGGCTGGCACTGCCCCTCGCCCCTGCTCCTGCACCAGCATGCATGAGGCAGGGAGTACTTTGCCCTGTTCTCCTCGAAAGTGTGTAAGCAAGAGGTTATCTTGCACAACCCCAAACAAAAGCTCACAATCTTTCCCCCGGGTATTTTTAATTGCTGTTTGAATGATTGGTTTCTCCCCCATCCTCCTTTGCACTCTGCATCAAGTGTGAAAGGCAATCACGCCAAGCTCCAGAACCTGCCCGGGCTTCAGACCAACATGGGACCAGCTTTTATGCAGCAGAGTTACACTTAAGGAAAATGAAGGGCAATAGAGAGTAATGGCCCAGGTTTGCTCTGAGCCAGCTGGATTCAGCCAAATTACAGCGCACAGCACTTAGTCCACATGAAGTCCTGCTAAATTTAGTGAAGCTAGACTCAGTGAAATGAAAAAGGTAAAAGAAGATTCAGAAGTAAAGCTGCCAAAATGTCCCCCGGGAGGCATGACAAACACTGCACAGATTTCCATGGGACGACAGCTAATTTAAAGGCAGAGCTGATGCATGAAGATTTCAAGAGGATCCGCTGATTCCAGTGTGTGCCTTTAGCCCTGTTTCAGGAGACACATTTCACCAAGAAACAATGGGATGAACTGAAAGAAAAAAACTCAGCGAAGTGGTTCCGTGAAGGGGGAAATGGGTGAGCACCCACGGACCTGCGCTGCGAGGGTGCGGGGGTCCACTGCTGCCTGAGAGGAGCTGAGCTCCCGCTGCGGTGTGTCCTGCAATGGGGACACAAACAGCGTCTCTTTTTTTCCACCCAGCCGCCTGCTACTCCAGCCCCGGAGACCAGGGGCTGTGCAGCACCCAAACCCACCCGCTCGCCCCACGGCCCAGGCAGACGCGCAGCGGAGCCCAGACGGGAGCGTGGCAAAGCGCCAAACGCTCCCACTTCAAAGCTGAGACGAGCAACCAGATTGTCTGTTGGCTTTTATTATGCTGCTATTGCTTGCCTGGTGAATTCCAGGCGGAGAATGTAACGATAGACGGGCTAGGATCGCCTTGCTCATGATAAAGTTCAGGTACAACGTGTAGCCCATAAAGAAGGAACCTCTGGAGCTTCATCCTGAAATTGCTGCTCTGAGTCATGGGGGTTTGCGTAACACGGACGCAAGGCGTGATGACCAGCAGCGTTTATCACCTTTGGGGAGAAGAGGGATTTTTAGCCCAGTACTGGAAATGGTAAGAATATACCAACCAGGTTTATTCCTGTTAAAGGCTGGCTCATCTGCTGAAACCTTTGAGCAGGATGTTTGCAAATAGGGTGAGCTGTGGAGCTTTGTCTTCCAAGATGGAGCTCAGCAACCCAGTCTTTCCAAATCCATCCCCCCTCCACCTCGCCCCGGAGGCTGGAAGGAAGAAAGAACAAGAGAAGGGGATATACATAAAGGAATATCATAGGCTGTGTCTCAAGAAGGAAAAGTACAGCAGCAATGCACTCCGGTGGGTAGGGCAACAGAAGGGCTGGGTCGTTACTACATCTGCCAGCTGCCTACTGCATGACTTTGGGGGAAGTCATATCATTTCTCCACCTCACTTTTCCAGTCTATGGAAGTATTTAGATGACAGCATTTGCAAACCAAAGAACAAAGGCACTATATATAAAATAGGCCTACTCAAGCCCAAGTAACTTCCATTTGCTGTATTCAGAAAAGGGCTGTTTTCTTTGGCCACAGCTTTTACACCCATCTAAAGCCCAAAGGTGTATACTGGTCTGTCAGTCCTTGTAATGTTACACCACTAAAGTGCACAGCGAAGCAGAGAATGGCATCTAAATACGGTGGAGAACCAAAAATTCCCCCACACTATACCAACACGCAGGTTGTAAGTGAGCAACCGTGCAGCCTGAGACTCTGGGACTGCTGGCACATCTCCGTCAGACGGGGACCCTAGGGGCTAACATCCCCTGAGGATTTTCAACCGCAGAGACAGGGCCTGGCCCAACAATCAAATCAGTCATCAGCTGACAGCACCTCTCAGATTGTGCACTGTGGCAGAGACAGTAGCAGAGATATTAGTAGCCAGGTGTGCACATCGGGAGGAGTGTACACAGGGAAGACACTCAGACCCCTCCGTTCCTGAGACAGTCTGGGCATTGCTTGGATCTCTTAGGGCACCAACCCACCCAGACCAACGGTACTTGCACCGACATACCCTCAAAAAAGCTGCAAATATGCCCCTGCTTTGCTGGAGTGACAGGCTGGGGAAAGGAGCAGGGAGTGTGGGGAGTGCCTGAAGGCAGCCAGAAGCAAGTGTATGCTTAATCAGCTTAGCCCAAATAAATCAATAGGCACTAAAATGGGAGGGTCCCCTCAGAGAGCCACTCAGCAGACAGAAACCCACTGGAAGGAATGGAATGTGCAAAGGAGCAGCTCTCCCCAAGACATGATCTGAATCAACCTGAAGCAGCCCTAGCCAGATGCACCATCTGCTGAGAGCATTCCACCAGGACATCCCAGTCAACGGTGTCAAAACCAGCAGACAGATCAAGGAGCGTTAATACAGAACATACCCCCGAGCCAGCTGGCAGGGAGAGAACACGGCCGACCTTCAAAAGGGCTGTCTCAGGACTATGCCTCCTGCTTGAGCCAGACTGGAATTTATCAATGGCATCGTATACACAGAGGTGTGACTGCTGCTGTAATGCAATGGCTCTCTTGGAAGAGGGGAAGGAATGGCAGGATGGACGTCAGACAGCAGCTGGCAAATCATCCAACAAAAGAGACGGCTGCTGCGAGACAGAAGACGAGACATCCAATTTTAGTGCTCTAACGAAACAATCCAGCAGTAAGGAAGCCCTGATAGAGGACAGGGTTTCACAAGTATCACTGGTACACTTGCAAGCAAAGGGTCACTCGATCAGATCATAAGGGTAGCAATGAATTCACATCACACTTCTAAAGTTCACCTTCTGGGCGTGATCTCCAGAGAGTTCCCGTAAGATGCAGGATGTGGCTGATGATAGAAACACGTGGCTCACGAATGGCCCATGATCTGGGGATGTAGTCCGATCTTATGATCTGCTGCATATCTCTGGAAGGGGCAGGTTACCTCTGCTTTGCTTTTCCTCTTGTCATCTCCTGCAACAACAGATGCAATTTTCGAGAGCTCATGGGCAGACAATGCAACTCCTCTTGGCCCCGTGTCACACAAAGCAAGCCAGTGCGCTGGTGTACGGACTAGAGCAACCAAGGCCAGCCAGCAGCAGGCCAGCGATGCACGCTCCTCTAAGCCTGACCTCCCTGTGTGCTGCAGCAAGCACAGGTTTAGACTATCAGTCCTTTTGGAAACAGCATGCACAGTAGCCCCTGAGTCTCTAGAGGATGTAACCTGGAAGAGATCACTCTTGCCCTCACCCCAAGGACCCGGCAGTGTGCATGACTCCCTTCCAGACACCCGCACTTCCCTCGCCTCTCTGTCCACCACCATTCCTCAGGTGTCCGAGGTCCAGCAGCCAGAAGAGCAGCAGATCTCTACTCTTCACAATCCTGGCATGTGGGGAGGGAAAACAGACCAGTGATTTTCTCTCTGCACCTCAGCTCCTCTGCGTGTTTCACACACCAATGCGGCTGTTGGTGGTAAAGGGGGGAGCAGAGAAAGTCGTATTATAAACCCAGCTTTCTTCCTGGAGGATTTTGAAGGGGGGTAAAGGCATCAATGGGGCAGATGAGAATTATTCCTCTTTTCTTTATGGGATGGCTCTATCAGCAACAACATGGGTAACATCTGGAACGGGCAGCTCAGGATGCTGGCTGGACATGTTGCTGTATCTTACAACTAAGATGACTCAGTGCAAGAAAAACAAACAAACAAACAAACGCTGGAGGCCAACCAAAGGCTAATTAGAGCTGTACAGCATTTGCCAGAAAGGCTCCCTGCTGAGCTACAACTTACCCTGGCAGAGGGAGTTGTCTGTCTGTCCAGACAAATCACATCCCAGAACAGCTCATGAGCAGCTGAGGAGCAAGAGGGCTCTCCTGGGGGTACCCCTCACACCACCCACCACCACCCCCCCCCGGGACATCCTGCCAGGTGCCCTTCCTTTTTAACTCCTCGGAGACAAGGCTATGCTGTGAAAACACATTCAGGCTGAAGGAATGCAGTTTGCTAGAGGACAAGCCTCTTCTGGCAACCGGAATTTTCAGAGAAAAATGTGAAAATTTTACAGGTCTTCTTGGAAAAGTTGGAGTGTCACCAGCCGTTTGCAGCACAGCCAGGGGACACCGAGCCGGCTCAGTGCCACCGAGTACACAGCCCCTCAGTAGGGCTCAACCGCGCGTCTTCACGCTTGGCTTGTTCGGTTGATCTCGTTCATATACAAAAACAAGGCAGGCCCTGGGAACTCAGCGTATTTACTGTGTTCAAGGTACATTTTAAAAACCTGATTCCAACTGCATTAAAATTGAATAACTTGGCAGAGAGTCTATAGAACAGACTATATTTCAAGGCACAGCAAGAAAGGAAGATGGTTAATGCAATTATGCTGACAGTAAAATGCTGAACTTAATTATGACTTCAGCAATGATGACATATTTGCGATGATTAAGTTCATGATCTGCAGATAAGAGGACAGGGGTAAATTGCTGGGTTCCCTGGTCTCTTTTTTCCTCTTGTCTCCTCTCCTAAGGAAACAATCCTGCTGCAAGCCTCAGTCAGTCCTCCCCCAGTAACGTTCAGCTTCTCTAGCTAAATTTAAAAAGGACGAGGAAGAAAAAAATTATGAGGAAATGAAGTTCCTGTAAATTCTGTGAACATGGGCATCTGGGCCGAGGTGAGAGGTCCTGCAACAGGAGTTCACCTTTTGCTGGGATGCAGAGGAACAAAGTATGGACACGAAGGAGAGAAGATCCAACCAGATGACACAAAGCCATGGGGAATCAAGCTTCATCGCTTCCAGAAAAGCTTGCTAGACAGCAAGTGTGGAAGGAGACTTTCTCCTGCAGGTACACAGTACATCACAAAAGATACTGAAGATAGCTCCACGTCACCCCTCCTTTCTTTCGCTGGCTACTTGTACTGCGCAAGTGCTAAAGAGGCAGTTTGTTACTGCTCCAGGGCCTCCTGCGCACAGCGCTGCACACACACACCGTAAGGCCTTCTGCTGCCACAGCAAACTTTGCCTCACTTTTACTGCAAAATTCGGAGTGGGTTCAAATGAAATCCCAGCCACCTCGGGCTGCTAGAACAGCTCCCTCCCCTTGCACCCACCCCCTGGTCAGGGGGCAAAAGTGACTCCTTTCCACAACTACCCCACTCCCCGAACCTATACTCTTCATATTGAGATCATACTACCCTAGTAAGCTGGAGCAGATAGCTTCCATCTAGATCTAGGTTACTGTGTCAAAAAAAACCCACCACATATTTAGATCCAGAAATTCTTGAAAACTCTGACATCACGCTGGCAGTCTCCAGAAAAAGCAGGGTGACTGAAATGCTGGTGGGAAGGGACCTGTGGGGGTCTTTAGTTCAAACCTCCTTGATGAAGGGCCACTGCCAAGAGTACATCAGGTTGACTGTAGCTTTGTCTAACTGAGCCTCAAAAACCACCCAGGAGGGAGATTCCCTGACCTCTCTGGGCAACCTGTACCAGTGCTGCACCACCTCTGTGGGAGAGAGGGTTTCCCAGTATCTGATCTGAACCTCGCAAGCGCAATGTGTAGCCACTGCCCCTTGGTTTATTATCTGCTGCTAATGAGAAGAGCCTGACTCTACCAACTCTGTAACTGCTCTTCCAGTAGCCGTGGGATGTTGCTAGATTGCCGTCAGTCTCCTCTTGACCAGACTAAACAAGCCCACCTCCCCTAGGTCCTGACCATGTTGGCAGTTCCCTACCAGACCCCCTCCATGTTCTCACAACCTTTCTCACCCCAGGGTCCCAGAACTGGACGTTACTGCACTTGCCATTGGCACAAAACCAGAGTCCTGTCCATAGTCCGGCATTTTTGGAGCTCAGAAGCAGCCTGATGCTGGGTAGGCTTACACAGTCGATTTCTATCCATCAGAACCATGGAAGAGATGTTGCGGTGAAATACTGTGCAGTCTAGGGTGAAAAGAGAACTTACAGTAATTTGCAGTAAAGAATGATGCAATCATTGAGCATTGCTCCATCATCTAGCGATGAGCTGCTCAAACGCAAAAAGTGTGGGTCCAGGATGTCAGCCCTGCTCACGCTGCTGCACCGGGACGTCAATCTACTACAAGTACTGACTGATGTTTCTCCCGCCCTTACCACACACCGTGATGAGGTCCTCCTAGCCTTGGGGAGCCTCACGTAGTGCCTCAGTTTGGAAAAGGAGCAGGAAGCTCTAATTTAGACCAGCAGCTTTCAAGATCACTTCCTCCTTCAGATGAATTCTGTGCAAATAACTTTATTGATAGAACAAAGAGACAGACGTCACTAGAGTAAATCAGTCAGTTGCCCTCCCCACATCAGCCTGAACACAAACATCATAAAGCCTTTTCCCCTGGGAAACACAACACAAAAAGAATAAAAGCAGGCCTTGGAGTCAGGACCCAAAACCGCAGGTCCCCTATCTTAAACCACAGCCCACGTTCCCCTTCCCTCCTTTCTTTCACAATCCTGAGAGGTGGGTTTGCCTGGCCTGAAAGGAAAAATTGAAAGCAAGTCTCCTACTTGATGCAGTACTGGGCTTGCCAAGAGACTACAAGAGCAAAGACAGTACCTATCCTGCTGGAAGCAGCGCTGCTCATGAGCACTGTGCATGCCCACCCTTATAAGATGGGTCTAGACCCATCTCATAAGAATCTAGATCCGGATCCAGATCTAGACCTGGATCCAATCTGGATCCAGATCCAGAATCTCGCTCTAGATCCAGAATGGATGAGCACCTGTCTGAAGCCTTAAGTCAGCTCCAGGGGCCAGGAGGGTTTCAGCTACACCCATACCATGTCTCCTACTGACAATTTCCAGACAGCTTCTTGCTAAGCACATGGATTTGTTAGACCTCCCTTTCAAGAGACTTAACTCTCAGACACTGTGTTTAGATGGTAGATGTTGAAGTTCCTTCCTGGAGCTCAACTCTTCTCTTTGCAACTCTTTTCTTCTATATAAAGCCATAAGAAAGAAATTAATATGTAAAACCAAAATTGTCATAATAATAAAGGAACTGTTCCTAGAAGAGAAAATCCTAGAGAACAGGAAGGGTTTTTGGAGAGATGACTGTGTCAGCAGAGCTGCAGGGAGACACTGAAGGAAAGCACATGCTCTGGCACTCGCAGTACCTGCTAAACACAACCCACATGACAGCCAACAGGAACTTGGGACAGCTTCTTCCAGCTGCCCTTTGGATTACATTTATCACCAGAAGAGTTTCCCCAAAAAACAATACATGCTTTTGGCAATATAGAGAATATTAAGGAATATGTGACTTTCAGCTGATTGAGAAAAAGCAGCAGAAGAGCATGACTAAAACCTCCGTGCATCCGTCTGACCCAGCTCCTGAGGGTGCAAAGTTGTCCAGGAGAGATGGGAGGAAGAAAGGTGAGAAACTGAAGGAGTTCAGGATGCCACAACATGTGACATGCCCAGAATAGAGGCTGTAATCACAGCACCAGACAGAAATATGTTCAATAGTCATCTACCACTACCACGTGTCATCCCCTGCCCTCCTGGGCTTATCGCTCTTTACAAGAAAGAAGAGCTGGCAGGCAGCGAGGCAAGCATACATCCCGCTCAAACAGAAGGGCCCTCATCTTGTGGAGTCCAATGCCAGGCCCAAAGGGCCTGCCTTCTTGCTCCGTAAGGAACAGCATTAGCGTCTCTGAGGACTCTCTCCAGAAGATGTTGTGACCTGTTGACCCTCTGCCCAGCAGAGGCACGTTCAATCCTGCACTGCCTTGGTCCAGCCTTGCCGGTCTGCCACCCGCGGCTGCTGGTGCCCTCACTCTGCACTAGTCGCACACGCCAACCACCACACTGCAGGTCCCTGCCGCGTCCAGGGCTGAGCGAGTTCTCTGTTCTTGTCGAGGTGAGGCCAAGGCTCTTCCCAGGCAGCTGCAGGAAGCAGCTCAGCCCTACCTGCCCAATCTGGGCTGTTTGAATTCAAGCACTGACAGGTAAGGACTTGCAGTTTTGCCCATCCTTTCCATAATGAAAGTCCCCAGAGGATCTGTTTACATTGACATCTAGGGTCAAGCCTGAGGGTTGACTCCACCCAGCTTAAGCCTACCTCAGAGCTTGCACCAAAGCCATCCGCTCTGTCCTTCCTGATCCTCCAGATGAGCTCTTCAAGGAATCAGTCTTGTTTCTCCTTCTGGGCTTGTCTCTAATTACGGGTGTTAGAGCCAGGAAGTGGGCTCCGCTCAAGACCAGGCAACTGTGGGTTTGGTGTTGGCCAACTGCTTGAGCTTGCATCTTGCAGGTGAATGGTTTGATCCCAGGCACACAGCACGGAGGCGTGGGACTGACAAGCTGATTTCTTCTCAGATCCTGAAGTCGAGCAAAGCTGTGCCAGAAAGCCTCCAAGAGCAAAGCTGAGGGAGGCGTCAGAGTAGATGGCCGGCAGAGCAGGAGCTGGAGGTGTCTCTGAAGTCAAGCTTTAGTGATTTCCCTGCTACAGCCTGAAACCACATCCCTAACAAAGGTTGTGCAATATACCCCTATAAGCCAGGCGCATTTTATAGACCACCTGGAGCAAGGGCCACGTTCTGCACCTTCTGCAGCACGTGCTTCTTGTGACACAAACGCGCATAGGAGGTCACCAGCCGCAACCCCAGAACTCTTGCTCCCCAACATCTTGCTCTCTGAATTCCTTGTTACTCACCAAACACTTAATCAGGGACAAGCAGCTCTTTGAGTGCCTGGTCTCCTACCTTTCGTTCCCCTACTTTTATCCATAGACAGTTTAGACGGTACAGTTGACAGATGAGCTTGCTGGGATCCGGACAGCTCAGCAGCTCTGGGGACAAACCACCCCTGCTCTCTTGCAGCCCTGGCAGACCACATACCACACCTCTGAAAGGGGTGGGAGGGAAGGAAACCAGGAAGATCAACTCAGACAGTACACCAAAGCCACCTGCATTTTCGGTTTGTACGTTGATTTTCAGAGCTGCCCTCTAATTACAGTTTTAGGCTGTATATCATTGGGATTTTTATTTGACACAGCAACCTGCACTAGCCTCTAGTGGATCTAGTCCTACCACTTTGTTCACAAGTCCCTGTTTGTGCATGTGTGCAACCTTGGCGTTTGCTTTGTCTATTAATTGCAAGGACACAGAAGCTATGGCTGTGCTAAGAAATTTTTACTGGAGTTTAGAGAACATCAAGTAATCCCCAGAAGCCAGTAAAATGGCTTCCCCCCAAACTAGCCATTTCAGAGTCCAATTAAACTGGGTCCTGAATTCATCAAGTAAATGAACCCCTTCCTAACACGCTCCATAAAACAAGGCATGCTGCAGAGGATAGCGCTCTCCTTTCTCCAGAGCTTAAAAAAAACAAAACCCCAAAAGAGAATAAAGCATTTTTCATTATCTAGAAAAAATAATATCATATCCTATGAACTAGTATTTTTTTTCCCCTTTTAAGTCACCCTGTGTAGCATAAATATGAGCCTGCATGTTCCTTACTTCCCATGATTCCACTGCTCTTTCCTGAGCTGATTTGCGTATGTGATTTGTTTCTAGTCACATCAGCTGGCTAGGATGCTCTGTTGACACAGCCATAATCATGGGAGCAGCGATAATCTTCTACTGATTTTGGAGGCACAGCACCTTCACTTCAACCCTCCAAAGGTCCCTTCCATTGCCACCCCATGGCTGCTGAGAGGTGAATGGAAGTACTGAGCAGCCCCACATGATCAAAAGTCAGCACAGAAAACAGCAGGAAGACATTTTGCATTCTCCTGCAAATACCTATGTCCCATCAGAAAAAAACATGAAGAAAAATGACTGTCCGAGCAGAGGAATTAGGTTCTCCTCTGCACGTTGCAATCCTGCATCACATTCATGACCCTCGGGAACCCATTGAGCCTTTGGGAACGGGAAAGCCAGGCAGGTAACATTCACCGGCCCCGTCAGGAGAAAATACGTCTACCCATAGTTTGCAATGTCTTTGAACGTTTTTGTTTCCACCCTATTTCTGACACCCACAAGTAGCCCAAACGACATTTACTGGGACTGACCTGCCAGCTCCGCATTGGTCTCCCAGTTGAACTGGAGGCAGCAGGTTTCCAGCCAGCAGCAGCCCCTTGCTCTGCAGCTGACTGGTTTCAACTGCGCATTGCCTGCATCAGAAAGCTGTGAAGTAGCACCTGGTAGAGATTATGTTTCTCCGAGCTGAAGTTCCAGAGCTATCTCTCAGACCAAGTATTCGAAAAACATTATGCTCCTCTTAAAGTGTGCTAGGCTTCTCCAGAAACAAGGGCAGACACATACGGAGAGGAAGGAATGACAGCACTCATCACCTCTTTCAAATCTGCTCACTAAGCTTCCTTCACACTACCTCATACGAGTGCCTTCCAGCATCACTCTAAATGATGGCTCCCCACCAAAACAGACATAAGAAGCTTCTGTAGCGGATTAAGGGACTCAGCCACCAACATAAACCAGCTGAGCAATATGCCAAGTAAATGAGCTGTGCAGGTCAGCAAGGCTAAAAGCCACTCTAAACTTAGAGGAGTTAAAAGACATCCTCTTCGTAGGACACAATAGACCAAGTCCTCAGAAGGGTCCTTTTCCGTACCATTAAAAGGAGTCTGGGCTATAAAGTATCACCTCCTTTGAGAAACAACCAACCCAGAGTGGGAGCATGGCACGGTTAAGACAAGATCCACAAATATATGTTACTGTAGTCATGTCCCAGGTTGTCCGTGGATACCCCCGGGAAACACATCTGTGCAACTGGAGGTATCTCTTGCAATGGGGTCAAACCCAGTATTTATACAAAACACGAGCTACCAAAATGGGTGTTGGGACTCTCAAGTAGAGGGGATTGCTCTCTGCCTGTAAAATATTTCTCATTTTGATTTAGAAAAGCCCAGTGTTTATCAAAATTGACCATAAAATATATTCTGTCATTGCTAAAAAGGATCTCACAAACATCCCCCTGACAGCACAGGGTTTTTTTCCCCCACCCACAGATATGTAATTTGCAGTGTGAATGCAAACCTGTGAGAGACTATGAAAGCAGGCATTTTCTAGAGCATTTCACAAAACACGCGGGAGCAAAGTGCAGAGCCTGATTATGTACACGTTAATCTGATAAAAATAAAACCTGTGTCCTGTCAACAAACTTGGAGTGTCATTGCCAGAGGTACAGACTGGGAGTTACCCTGGCCACGCACTGCACGTCAAAAGAAATATGCTCTGAAAGGCACACGCTTAAAAAAGCTTTCAGCCTTAGTCAGGATTGTGTTTAAGCGATTCGGCACCTTCTCTGAAGAAAATGTACTTTAACGAGGATGCCTGTAAGTCATTTAGGAACTAATAAAAATATCTTGCAGAGGAGGACCGGTGATATACACATCACTGTTACAAGGATAGGATAAAGCCTATGATGAAGTCAGTCCCATAACTAGGATAACTTTCAAATACCAAAAATATTAGAGAAATCAAATACAAGAGGCTTCCCTGGAACCACCACAAAACTGCTCCCTGAAGCACCACAGGCAGATTATTTTTTTTTAATCCAACTGAAAGAAACTCTGTACTTGCTTCAGATAGTTATTCTCACCTCCCTGAAATAACTTCCACAAACACAATGTGACCAAGCGATGGTCTCTCTAACCTCACAAGACATGGGACCCTGCCACGGTCACTGACAACGGACCACAGGGTACGTGGTACGCGTTGAAGCAGTTTGCAATGAAATAGGAGTGTAGACATACCTCCACTGGAGCCCAACAGGTTGAGGGGAAAGAATGACAAGGTAATAAAAGCGGCACACAGGGCTTTGCTGGCGGGAGCCCCACAGTGCACAACACCCATCCATCACTCACCTGCGGGGACAGGCTCTGCTGTCCTCACTACTTGCTCAGCACAGCCCCCCACCATTTGTTGTGTTTGAGTATCACCACAAGTACCTCTGAAATGGCAGAAAGCAGGGCCCATCCTCTCACTCAAAGGGGAACCCGAGCCTTCACAGGAGGCAAGCGTAGTCTTGGGGCTCTTCTGTGAATGGCCATAAGACTCTTTTGAACGCTGCTCATTAGTATTGCAGCTGGCATGAACTGTTCTTCTGTGCCCCAGCTGATGAGCACGAGCGCTGCTGCCAAGTCTGCTGATAAATAAAAAAGGATAGGAAAAGCCTTATGGCTTTTGAAAGGGGCAACAGAAACTCAGCGCTCAAAGCAGCAAACACAATTTGCAGTAACAAACAGATTCAAGTCCAAGAGCAGCTCAGTGATGATATTCAACCCGATTTTCCTCTTACACATTTGCTTTTAATGGCAGAGAAATTGATAGCACTAAAGGCAGCTAGGATCAAGCTGATGGGGAATGCTGCAAACTTCTCCAAACAGCCTTCCTCATTCACTTCATTTATCACCTACAGCCCTCAGCTCTTCCAGCTCCAGGCATGCTCCTCTCCACCTCGGTTCTGCGAGAGGGACTAATTTTCATCAGAGACAAGGCAGGAGACTAATTACAGTACACATTTCATTTGTGAAGGGACCCCAGGGAGAGGAGGAGGGGGAAGATAGCTCTTTGCCTGCTCTGCCACCTAAACAGTTTGTGTTTGTTAGTGTAGAAATACATAGGATGACAGCAAACTGATGCCTAAGGAGCAATTCACCCATTAACCTAACATCCGCCACAGTTCACACCCACCACCATTTATATGCACCATTAATATTTATAAGGATGACGTGTCTCTTTGACAGGAACTTGTGCCTCCGACGACAACAGATGTTATACCATTTATGAAAGAAACTACTGAAGCATTTCCAATGGACCTTGTCCATGCTCATCATGTCTTTATCCCGTGCTCTGATTATATTATCCACGGAGAGCCTGGGTGACCTGCTGACTCAAGCCCAAGAACACGGGCAGCAGCACACTTGCCTGTAGAGTCCTTAAAACTTTTCAGAGTTGCATTATGTCTCTGCGGATGTCCTTCCGGCAGCTGGAGACCTTTCAAATGCACCTGATAACTCAAAGAGAAAGGTGTGAGGCATTACGTGGCAGACTCCCCCATCTCATGAGGATTTGCCACTTACCTGGGCCTCCAAAACACATGGCAAGTAGCTGAGGGCGGAGTATTGTCTCCCACAGTTGCCTTTGCCACTGTCACCACAGCTGCATTAGTGATCATACATGATCTACAAACCACTAAAACCTGTCATTATATGCTGCATTATACTGCTCTACACACAGACTTGCAGGAAAACACATGCACTCATCCCATTATCTCTGCTAAAACTATGCTGCTCCTCGGCTAAACCGTAATTTATATAATGTGTGGGAGCACCAGCCTCTGGCAGGACAGAGTTCCCTGCTCTAGCAGGGCTAAACTCCCACCCTCCACGCAGGAGAAAGCGGTGCCCGTACACCTCCCCATCAGCAGACAGCAGGATGGGTTTAACCTGGAAGGACCGATATGGCTAAGTTGATGGTTTTACTGAAATCTCCTTCAGGAACCACCATGCATGGGCAAACACCGAGGTATAAGACAAGGTATCTAAGGAACATTTTCTTTTACTAGATTGCAGTTGACATTTCCATTAAAATGCATGAGGTTATCATGAACCGCTTCACCTGATGTGACGGAGCTTGTTTAAAGTGGCACAAAAATGTCACATTATCCCTGTGGGCTAGAGCAGATAGCCTGCAGTGACTTCTTCCTCCAGAATGGCAGCTCTAGTAATACCCTGATATTTATGGCACATACATTTTTAATGTCCAGCACAAACGGCTCCAGCATTTATCAACTCATTTGACCTGCAGCTCTTCAAGGAAAATACAAAAAGACATGCTGCAGAGCAAGAGCTAGCAATGTGTAAAATACCTTGCCAGAACAGAACAGAAATCAGATGTTACAGCCATGGCTGACTCTCTCTGGCCATTCCTGGGCAAGCTTTGCTAGCCTGCTGCTGGAGTCTCCTCTTCTTGTGCCTCCAGAAGTCCTCACCCTGTGCCTGCGGCTCCTCACTGCTCCAAAACACGCAGATCTGAGGCTTGTGAGAAATCATTGCTGTTCAGCAGCCATCAGCGTTTCATCACCCAAGTCCTGACACATCTGAACCACGACTGAGGTGAATTCAGGAGCTCCTTCACTTCACATTTTCCTAGATCAACACTGCAGCATCTCTAACCTAAGTTAGCTCTGAAACACAACCAATACAAACAACTGCAGTAAAGAGGCCCGACAGATTCGGGGACTGCGTCTGCAGTTGCATTGTGGAAATTTCCGTTTCTTGTGTAAATCAGCAGAATTTACACCAGTGTAAAACCCACTGTTTGAGCATCTCTGATTACGTGCGCTAGGAAAAGCTAAGCTCTCTCTGAGGAGAAAACAAGCTCACGAACTCTTGGAGTTCATCTTTCACCACGTGATTACAAACATTCAGTGTGTTACTGCACATTTTATAAATGTGTGTGCGTGTGTGTATTCATGTGTTTTTATACGTGTCTGCTGAACTTACATGCCTAGTTTTGGTTCAGAACAAAGACGGCTCCTGCAAAATGATGCCACCCACTACTTCCCTGTAGTTTGCACCCATACAATTGTCTTTTTTCCCTCTCATTTAGGCTAACTATGAATAAACGATATGCAAAATGCAGTCACAGGTATCTCTACTTGCTTAAAGACAAAAACGTTATGGACCTGGCCTGGCCTAAACAGCATTTCTGCTTAGTCTGCACCAATGGTACCAATGAAAAGGATGAGCCAGTTTCCACATTGTGTTACACGGGGCGTTGGGCGCATCAGAAGCGGAAGGACAGATTTAGTCATCCAGCCCTAGGTACATCCCGCTCTGTCCTGCCTGGTGCAATGAAACGTGTCACCTACGGAGCAAGCTCTCTGCCAAAATCCAAGCATCGTTGCTTTAAAATACAAGAAAGAAACATAACAGAAGCACTTTCCTGAAAATGAAATCTCCTGTCCTTTGCACTACAAAAAGCAGAGTGGGCCGAGCTTAGGTCTCCAGCGAAGATATCCCATATGCCGGCTTTATCTCAGACGCGCTCCCTGCAACGGCCGCGAGAAGACGGTGCTGAACATCTCTATCCCGGTTCGCTCTTTTGTCAGACACGGTTTAGCGTGTTGGGGGCACGGATATTTATACGGCGCTTTGAAGATGAAAAGCGGCGTTAAGTAATAGCGGGACTGACTAAGAGCCTTTTTCAGAGCGCGTGCCATTACCCGCTGGACCACGCGGGACGAGTCAGACGCCAACCTAGAGACGCGGATCAGTAAGAAGTAACGGAGCTGGGGGTCCCAGGGCTCTCCACACAGCTGTGGGCACACCAGCTCACACCGGACCTCTCACCAAGGAAAACCTCAGCACCACCAAAACCAGCAGGTCTTCCCTGGGGTTTTTAATGGCAAAATGAACAGGGGTATGCCAGAGCGGGAGGGGAGCCACGCCGGACACGTACAGGGAGGCAAGCATGCAGCTCTGCGATGGCAATGCCAATTCAAGCGGGGGACGCATCTCCTGTTTCCTCGGGTGGTAAAAATATGACACGCATTAGCGAGGAGAATAAAAGGAGGGAAACAAAGGAGCGGGAGCGAACACCTGTCGCTCTCCTCGGGGACGAGCCCTAATGCTTTTATTTGCCTCAGTCTGCCGGGGGAACTGCAGCTGCCAACTGTCATCAGCATCAAGTTACCCGCACAAAGCCGGCCTGCCTGGCTCTTTCAGCCAAGGGAGGCGGAGGGCTGCGACGCGCCAGGGACAGCACTGAGCATTCGGGGTGCAGCTCCCCGAGGCCGCCAGGCAGGCGAGCAGCCCCCCCGGGCTGGGAAAGGGCCGCACGGCCCCGTCTCGGCCAACCGCCAGAGAATGGCCACGGTGCTAACGTGGCAGAGCTACGCAGCCCGAAACGAGCGTGCCGTCCCGGGCAGGCACCCGAACCCCACCCAGTCGCGAGAGGGCCCAACTTCAAGCCTCCCCATCCGTTTGGATGGGGACAAGACAAAAGGACTGGACCCGTCGACAGCTGTGCACGCTCAGCCCCCCCGGTTTCCCGCTCAGGGATAAATCAGCCTCTTTCACGCCCAGGCTGCTGCTCGTGCCCGGCCACCCTCGCCCGCAGCCGTAGCTGCACGCGCAGCCAGGGCCGTCGATGGCCTCGAGCACGGTCTCCGGCTGATCCACGGAAAGCCCCACGCCCGTTTTCTAAGGCTTTGAGCACGTAGGTGGCGGGAGCTCGGCGGTTTTGGGGGTGACCGACATGCCCCAGCGCTTTGAGGCCGCAGCAGGAGCTGTCGCCCTGCAGGCAGGGGGCACGCCCCCCCCGCCAGCACCCCGGGCCCTGCCGGCCTCGGTGCTGCTGCCCAGGCCGTCACAAGCGCCGGGGAGCGAAGAGACGGTCGGCCCAGGCGGCGCAGCCCTGCCCGCACCTCACCGCACCGCGCCGGGCCGGGCCGGGCCAACAATGCCGGCAGGGGCCGGCGGCAACCACGGTGCTCGGCGGCGCGCGCCCCCCACCACCCGCCCCGCCCCGGCGCAGACAAAGCGCCCGCCTTCCATTGGCCCGTTCGGCCAACGCTCCGGCGGCTGCCCGCGCGGCGCGGCCAATAGGCTCATTGACATGCAAATCGGAAGGTATAAGTAGGGCGGCGCGGGGCGGGGCGGGGAGCGGACCGGAGCCGCCGGAGGGGAGCGGAGCGGGCCGGAGCAGCGCGGGTCCGCCGGGCCGCGCCATGGCGCCCTCCTTCCGGCCCGGCAAGGGCCGCCCGCCGCGGGGGGACGAGGACTGCCCGGAGGCCAGGGCCGACAGGAAGGTGAGCGACAGGGGCGCCGCGGCGGGCGGGGCCGGGCGCGCGGCGCGCTGACGGCGCTGTTGTCCCCGCAGACGAGGAAGCCGCTGGTGGAGAAGAAGCGCCGGGCGCGGATCAACGAGAGCCTGCAGGAGCTGCGGCTGCTGCTGGCCGACAGCGAGGTGAGGCGGCGGGGCGGGGGCCGGGGCCGGGCCGAGCCGAGCCGACGCGGGCGGCGGGGCCCGGGGCCGTGCTGACGGCCGCGGCGCCCCGGGTCAGTTTCAGGCGAAGCTGGAGAACGCGGAGGTGCTGGAGCTGACGGTGCGGCGGGTGCAGGCCGTGCTGGAGCGCCGCTCCCTCGGTGAGTGCCGGCGGGGCGGCGGCGGGGGCCCGGCCCGGGCCGCGCCTCACCCCGCTCCCCTCTCTGTCTCCCGCGGCGCAGAGGGCGGGCGGCTGCAGCGCGAGGCCAGCGAGCGCTTCGCCGCCGGCTACATCCAGTGCATGCACGAGGTGCACACCTTCGTCTCCAGCTGCCCCGGCATCGACGCCACCACGGCCGCCGAGCTGCTCAACCACCTGCTGGAGTCCATGCCCCTCAACGAGGGCGGCTTCCCGGACTTGATCGCGGACGTTTTGGCAGATCCCGCCCTCGGCCCCTGGCCCGGCAGCGAGGCACTGGCCCCAGCAGCCGAGGCCTCCCTGGGCACCCTGGGCCTGGCTCTCCCCGCCTCGGCACCCTCGCCCTCCCCCAGTGAAGAGACCTGCTCCGACTCGGACGAGGCGGAGCCGGGCCAGACCTCCACCGACGGACTGGACGCTTCCCGGACGCGCGGCCTGCCTTCGCCTACCTTACCCAAGTCCATGTGGAGACCCTGGTAACAGAGGAGCGCGGGCAGGCGTCAACGGAGACCTACCTAGCAGGGAGAGCAGCCGGGCCCCGTGCTCCCCTGCGGCCCTCCGAGCGGCGTGGGGGACCGCCGGCATGCGTGCGTGCAGCTGGCACGGCTGCGTTTCGGGACTGCATCAATGGCACTCTTACGCTGTCAGGCCCTGACAGGCTAATAGCTAAACGTGTTAACATTTCATCCGTGTGTATGTGCGTGTGTGTGTGCGGCGTTTTGTAACTTTAGGGGTTCTTTTTATGAGAGGTTGGGGAGGGGAGGGGGGGAGGAGGGAGTTGGCCTGTAGTAGCAAAGCTCTTCGGTGGATACACAGCAGATATTTTATAACCCTGCCTCTTTCTCTGGGCCCTTATAAGTGGCCCAAATATCGCTACCTTTTTCTCTTAAGAAAAAGCCCTTGTGCATTTTAAATCATGACGGTTAACTCCATGAGAAGCTCAGATAAGTGTGCATGCACAGTTTTAAGTGTTCTAGTTATAGCAAAGATCCCTGAAAGGGGTTGGTGTGGTTAGCATCTGTACGTGGTAGCAGCCTAGAGTCTCGCCTTCAGTGAAGGAAGAGAAAACTAGAAACCTGTTGGAATTAGATGGACATTGAAAAGATATTGGTGGCAGGGTGCCTTTTAGAAATGAGTGTCTTTTATGCACATGTTGCTTTTAGCACATTTGAGTTTATTGTGACTTTATGTATATTAGGGTGTCAAATGTTTTTTTATTTTTAATCTTTAATAAAAAATACTGAATTCACAACTGCTTGCATGTATTGTGGAGTGTGATGCACTTCTAACTAGTTTACAAATACAGTTCCCGATTATTAACTATTAACAAAAGTATGTGTATGTTGTGGAAACAATGCTGGTAATTAAGCACTTAATTCTTGTACTAAGCATTGTTAGCTCAAGTATTGGAATTCAAATGTTTCTTTTGTTTAATAGTAGAAGACACTTAAGTTATTGCAGTGAGCAAGGTCATACTGGTGTAGGGTTGATCTTAGGCCACAGATTTCTGGGCTAGTTTATCTGGATGCCAGTCTCAAATCTACTCTACTTGATCTTCCCTCTGAAGGTGTTGCTCATACATCTACAGTCCTAACTTCAGAAGTGCTAGGCAAATCCTGTCCTGGGGCATGACTTCACAGGGGTTTTGGGGTTTTTTGTTTGTTTGTTTTGGTTGTTTGGAGTGGGGGTTTTTTTGCTCTTGAATGCAAAGCTGAAGAGAGTGTGCAATGGATTTGGAAAGCATTCTTTAAAATTAAAAAAAATATGTTTCTAGGGGGCTGGGGGGGGACACCCTTAGCATTCTTGTACAGGAGGTTTGATGCTTCCCCTGTTCCTACTTTTGGGAGATGCCAATTATGCTGTGATAATACCTTTCAGATAGCTAACATTGTAAAGAGAAAAACAAAAAGGAATGTAAAGTTGCTTAATACCTGGAAGTTCCCAAACATAGAACAAGCAAGAAAGGAAGCAACCTAACTACCAAGGGACTAGACATGTAACTTACTTTTGTTAACAACCCTATGGAATAATAAAAATGGAAACTAAGATATTGGTAAGACCTCTCCTTTGTAATTTTCTTTAAGTTACCTGAGGTGGGTGTTCTTATTCAAAGATGGTCATCAGATCTGTTTGGTTCTTCTCATCCCCTTTTATGCTAAATTCCCTTTGAACTGGGGGGAGAAGGGCAAAAACCAGCTCAGCAGAGGGAGGTGAGAGCTTCTGTAGTGACCTTTCTGCTTTAGGGAGGGAGGTTAGCGTTTTGAAGTGTAAATGAAGGAGGAGCCTGGGACACTTGCACTAAAAGTAACACCCTACACACAAGATGACCTCTCAGACTGAACCTCAGCACTAGGCCAGATTTACATTTTATAAAGCTACTTCGCCTAGGTATCACACATAGTGTTTGATACTTCACTCTCCACTTCTGATTAATTAGCCTAAAGAATGATACCTCACTGTAATCACCAAGGGCAGTTCACACATTACAGTATGTTACTCTCTAAAACAGAGTCCCTTGCTTTTACCATCTAGAAAACACCCCTTTCTGTAAAGTGCTCTCAAGGGGGAGGTAAAGCCACAGCCTGTTTCCTTAACACAACAACAGCGCACGCACACAGCAGCATTAGGCTGCAGAGACTTGCCTGGGCTGGCTGTCTTCAGGTGTGTGACATCCCCAGCTGATCCTGGGCTGGCACAGCCCCTCTGGCCCCTCTGCTGCTGCAGGAACACCGGAGGCAGCTCGGCTTGGCTTCATTTCCATGAGATGAAAGACCCCCGGGTTAGGGCTCTTCTGGACGCTCCTGTGAAAGCAAGTGCAAATCCTGACACTTCAGTGACAGAAACACAGCCAAGAGTCAACATGAAAGTGCCAGCTTTAGTTCAGCAGTAGATTTGGCAGGGAGTAGCAGCAGAGTCATCTCTGTTAAGCAGCACTGCAGACGTGCTGTTTGACTTTTCCCGTATTGGCCCTGGAGAATCAGAGCTGAAGCTGGCCTTCCCATTTACCTGCTCCCTTTCCCATTCCTGTGTATATTGCTGCAAGTGCTGTTGCACCTCCCACACCTGGGGTAACCCTCGCAGGCTGGTGGGCCCACACAGCTCCCTGCACATCTGCCACAGCAGGGCTGGAGACCCGGGCACATCCAATCCCCGCTGCTGCGGAAGGGAACAGGCAGAGGGGTGCGAGCTTGCTTGGCCACAGCCGCCTGCTCTCCCAAAGCCGGGATGGTTAAGAATAGCCACAGCAGAGGGATAACAGGCCTCTTCCCTGTGCACTTCTCAGTCCTGTATTAGCTGAAAAGAAAAAGCCAGGTCAAAGCAGGCCTATTAGGAGTTTTTTAAAAAGTGTCAAAAGCGTTTTGGAAATGTGTTAGCAATAAGGCTTTTTTTTTTTTTAAATCCACAAATTAGGTTCACAGAAAGTTTACATCCTCTGATTAGGTGTTGCTGGATTTCTCCATTTGCATTTCTGTACCTTACTGCAAAGGTGTCAAATCTGACACTTCCCTGACAAAGGCAGGGAGAGGTGAGCATTTCAGGGGTGGGACTGGGGAAGGGGCAGTGGGGGGGAAGGAAGGTTTCCAGCAGCTCTGATGAAAAACCAGTGAAGCCTTTTCAAGTCCTTCTTTATAGAAACTGGCTTTATTCTTTTCCATTCCAAAGTAATACAAACAGACTATCTGATCTGACAGCGCACCGCCTTGTAAAAGGAGAGAGGAGCAGCACACTAACAGGAGGACTCTCGTTTGATATGCAGTTGGAGAATAATAGAAAGAAGGGCTCATTTTCCCCTCTCTTTGCATGTCAGTCGCTCACACCTGTTGCAGGGGAAAACTGCTCCTTGTTAGACCAGGTCAGCTGGGAGGACTTGCCACAGTACAGCAAACTCTCCACAGATAAAATCCCCAAGGAGCCATCCAGTCTTGACATCTCTCTGTTGGAGCCCAGTTTTAGGATTTCCCAGTTTATGGCCCCATCCCCAAGCATCAGCTCTGTGCACACGTACACACACACACACGAAGCAGGTCTCCAGCCCTCACTGCTCCTCCGCCCTGCAGGGACATGGGTGCAGACACATGGGGTTTATGAATCTGGTGTTCAGCTTTTGGAACATACTGAGACTTTTGCCCAAGCAGCTCTGCCTTCTCTCCGCTGACGAAGACAACTGGGCCAAACAGCATGTCCCCTGCTGAGTTTGGCCCACCAGCCACAGCTTGGGCCATGCTCACTTGGACCACAGAAACACACAAGCCAGTACGGATGGGACCCAGGAGAAGAACATCATCTTGCTCCACAGATGGGCGCAATGGTTTGGACAAGGTCACGCAGGAAGCGCATGGAAAACTCAAGGATCAAATCAATCCACCAATCTAGCTGGCTTAACCAAAAGCCTATTCTTCCTTTGCTTCCCAAGACGTATTTTCATTTTCTTGCATGAGATCCCTGGTTCCAAGTTGCATTTATACTCTTTTCTGGTAGAGATTTCCTGAGCTCACAGTTACTAAATGAATAGTGTCACAAAATTGTGCGCTTTAAGCCTCTCAGGCTTCTGCATGAGCTGAGCTAAAGAAAAAGAAAAGGGGAGAAAATAGTCTCTCTCCTTCCATGGGATTTTTAGCTCCCTATACAATATCAGCATTTCATTACTGTTTTCAGCAAGTGTGATTCATGGCACTTCATTTTAAGAAGGTTAAAAATAAAAAAATGAAAGCTGGTGCAGAAAACATTCAAACATGAAAATACAGCTTACAGCAAGAGACTTTAAGCTTAATTTAGTTAAAGAGGAGGATGACTGAGGGTGATTTGATTAGCTATACTGCATGTGTTATATTATACGTATGCTATATTGCTCACTTACCAGCTGAGGAAGTCATGGCTTCAAAAGGTCTTTTAATCCAGTAGAGCCTTAAATGCCAAGAACTAGATAGTGGGTCCAAGCTGTTTGAAATAAGAAGGAAAAAGATTGAAATTACACACTGGAAGAAGCCATGAATTTTCTTTCTCTTAATGTCATCAGGTCAAGTGAGACAGTATCTTTCCAGAAGCAAATACAAGTTGCTTTGGTTACAAACTACAAACTACTTAGTAAAACAACAACATAAAAGCAATTATATTAGCTGATTCCCTTCTGGCCTTAGATTTCTTAAGTATAAAATTACCTCAATTTGTGGTTTTTTAGGTTTCACATTGATCTCAGGCTAAAATTTAGGTTGAAAGCATGGTGAGTAGTTTTCCTTTGCATCTGAGGAAGTGCAGACCTAGGGCATCTTCAAGCACACATCTGCAGATAGCTTCAGGAATTGCTCCCATTCAGTCTCCCTCAGCTGACCGCTGCAAAGATTCTAGACCATTTAAGTACAAAGTGAAGCAGTCTAATTTAAAATCACCAAAGCGGCACACTTTAAAAGTATCCTTAAAATCATGTGCCCATTGAGGGGAAAGGGAAATTACTGGGCATCACCTGGAACCTGCATATCCCCTTAGCTATGTGTTTCACAATGGGTTTCAGCTTCTAGTGGCCCCCTGTGGAAGCCTCACTGGGTTTTGGAGTTTGGACTGTTCCTGACAGAGGCACGCTAGCAAAACTTTAGAATTTCATTCTCCCTAAACTGAGTTCACGAGAACCAACGTGTTCTAGGCACAGTCACCATAAAATCCCTTCCACTGTCACTGTGCAACAGCCTTTGCAATTGGTGTCCCACAGATTTGGGGGGTGGGGAACAGAAGAGACATCAACTCCATTATCAGTCCCATCAAACTTTTCCACCAACTCAGAGAGGTTGTTCACAGCACCCATATGCCTCACCAAGACCTGAATCACACAAGTTTCTAGCAAATTTGCCTCCTTTGGGCCTGGTTGGTGTGTATGACCAGCCCTCATAAAACAAGGGTGCCCTCGTTACTCACAGCTGACTGCAAACACAGGTGGTATCTACCTACACATTGCCCCCTTCCAAAACAACACACAGACTCCTTTGCCACTCAGCAGACGCTCAGCAGATGCCCGCAGAGTATGAGGAGTCCGAGACTATGTTACATGCATCTGAGCATGGTCCAGATTCTTTCTATCCTTCGCACGAGCGGATGAACCAGTCAGAAAACAAGTGTAATTGAATCCCCTCATCCAGGCAGAGGGAGTGCACAGTTTTTACCAAAATCTAGGATTCTGGAGCAAATCTCTACTGAGTAGCTGCTACTCTCACAGCAGCTGCAAGCCTCCCACTCATTAACCCCTCCACTGAACCAGCAGTTTCTTAATAAGACAACACAAGTTTCCAGAGAAGTCCATGACAGCAACCTACAAGCAAACAACAATGTGCTCCTGGGAGCTTTGGGATGCCCGTACAGAGCGCCCAGGATGTCCTCTGGTTCCCGGAAAGCTTTATGCAAAGCAACACATAGTTTGGAAAGCTCCTGAATGTGCTTGGTCTCAAAAAGAGGATTTTAAGACCCAATGGGCACAGTTACTCCCACATCATACCTTAGATGCCCCTGTTCATATGCACAGAAGCAGCTGCCCAGAGCAGCACTCTCATACGGACAACAGGGACAACGAAGCCAACCAACAGGCCTACACAGCTGCTTTTCTGCTGCGTTGTGTTATCAGCAGCACTTGGCTGCTTAAAGGTGACCACGCTGGCTGTGACAGAGCACAGCCAGTCAGGGTGACTCAGTAACAGCAGGACAGACTGCACTTTCAGTTGCTGCAGGAAGCAGGAAAAGTGATTCACATCCTTTCAGCCAACGCTGAACCAGAGCATTGCTCCAAGGCTAGAAAACTCCAGTGACAAAGGGAGTCTTCAAAATACAATGCAAAACCCCAAGATCCTGATGCTCCGTGCTTACTTAGGAGTCTGTTTTCACCCCTGTTCCTTCCAAGAAGCACCACTCTTCTATTTGTGAAATTATAATCTACTCCCTGAACCCCTTTTAAAATAAAAAAAAAAAAACCACCAAAACCACGAACCAGATTCTTACCTCTCAGCTTTTTGCTAGAATGCCTATTGGCTGCATTTCCAGGGAGGACAAGTAGTAACATCTATCTGCTTGCTTTAACACCTTGGAATCTATTTATTTATTTCTTAAGTTTAAAAGATGCAACAAAAATATTATTATACTGATGTGCCAGTTGTTATAACGACAACCAGTAACATTTTGCTCTTGTATAGTTCTAGCAAGGCTTCACAATGAAGGGAGAAGTATTATCTCAGGGTATTTTGAGGGGGAAAGAGGAGATACAAAGAAAATTTGCCAACAACTTGCCCGTGTCTTTTGTGGGTTCAGACAGTTACACAGCAGTTTACAGCTGGCCTAATGAATCATTTAACAGCACAGATAGAAGGGGAGAAATGCTCGTAGGAGCTGATGAAAAAGCTTTCTTATTTGCTAGAGGAAAAAAGGAAGGGGACTACAGTGAAGAACTCTTACTTAGACTAAGAGGGAGAATGAACTAGTCCGTAAGGCCAGAGCATTTCCCCGTATCTCAAAACCATGAAGTCTGCCCTGACATCAAGGCTTTTGCTGCCAGTCACAGGCGTGACTGCTGTTGAATGTAGCAAATGGTTTCTTGTGCTTTAATTTGTATTATACATGAAATTCAAGTAAGTACACTCAAAGCAAGCAAAGTCTTCTCTGTTTCCTAGGACGGAGTCTGCTGCCGGACACTCCTCCCTCTATTCTCTATTCATGTGGTTTGGATTTAACTCCAGAATTACATTAATGAAGAACTGTTCACACATCTCTCAAGGTAGAGGTTTTTATTGCCTAACTGGCAAATTCGGCTGAAAAAACCCAACGTCCTCAAAACTTACGTTCTGAAGTCTCCTATGACTAAAATATTATGAGATTCAGGTATTGGGTGAAACACTAAGATTTTGCATAAATAGCAAGTGTTGATGTATCTAGGGTGAATGACAGATGCATATGCTCCATCTTCTTGTTTTATTTGGTCACCCGAACAGGTTTTGTAAGACCCATCCAGCCCTGAACACTTCAGAGACGCGTTCTCCTTGGCCAGCCTAGCAATGACTGCTCTGACTCAGCCACACACACACGTGTAAAGATCGACAGACGTAAATAACACAGGCCAGATGGGAAATGAAATATGCAAACAAATATAATCAGTGTCATGTAAAATAAGTAGATCAGGAAAGAAAATTACATGCATTCGAGCATTGTTTGGTTTGGTTGGGGGTTTTTTATTTTTCCCCTTTTGCTCCCAAAGAGCATGCTTCCAAGCACACCGCCTGCCTGCTTTGGGAAAATGGATCCCAGCAGTGCTGGCAATACCAAGGGAATCCTCAGGTATTATCTCCCTCCTTGAATACATCAGATGCCACGCCAAGTACTTTTAAATCTTGCATACACAAACGGGTGGACTCTTCAGGCTGGCAATCTTTCTGTTAGTTACTTTTACCATACAGCATATGCAGACAGTCACTAACTACACAGTCATTCAACACGTTGAATCACCTGTAACAAACAGGTCCTTGCCACAAGAAAACAGATGGTTGGCCAAGCAAGAAGTAACGGATTCAACCATAGATCCCGATCCCAGTTAGTTTCACCACTTCTGGGAAAACCTATCGGTCTGTGGGGAAGTCTCCTGCTAAGTGTGTTGCCTTCACTTTTCCTTCATTCCTGTTGATGAGAAACCAAAACAAAAAAACCCGTTGCTCACAATACATTCCCCTTAGAAGTGTAGCAGAATCCTACAATGTAATGGGGAGGATTCGGCTCTCTGGCTGAAATGAGAAGATTTTGACATCTGGTCCTTTGCGTTGCTGAAAGACATCAGCGTTCAGCCTTGCTCCTTTTCCTGTTAGAATCCCACTAATGGACAGAGAAATTGTGACTGCTGGAAAATAGCGGGGGAGCCTACCTGGTACCACTGGTTTGTTTTCCATAGTGCTTGTAACCATGGCATCTGAGCAGCAAGAAATAAAACACACACACCTTCAAAAGCGGAAGGGCTTCCACTTCCCCTGTCCTTCCCCTGGAACAAAAGAGTACCGTTTTTTGAATGTTTTGTACTTACTGGTTTTGTTTTTAGAGAACATTTAATATTAAGAAAGTGTTTAGACAAAGTTATTTTATACATTGCTCTGAATAAAGCCATAGATGGATTCAAGTGGCCTAATTACTTATTTGGGGTTCGATCTTCAAAGACACCAAAATCTGAAGTGTCTGGACACATAATTTTGATTTGACTCAGTTTCTAAATGTTACCTTAGAGTTCAGATCTGTACTGAGACTCTGACAATTCAGGAACATAGCTTAGCAGAGAACCCAGGTGAACACAGCCCTTCATGGGGCTGGGTTCCAAAAGCTCTAAACATCACTTCTCTCTCCTCCTCAGATTCCCCCCCCCCCCCCCCCCCCACTTCTTTTTGTCTAGACACAGGGCAATTCCAACCTTCCCTGTTTTGACAACTTTCTCATTTGTTCTGGTCACAGCTCATGGAGGCACACAGATTTAACCCTGTGCCTTCCTTTTGTGTCTGTATTTTAACAACTCCGTGCCTCCATTCAATTAAACTGTTCCTAAAATGTCCAAATATTCACGTGACTCAGGAGACATTCATCTTCATCTCTTTCTCAAATTCTCTCTCTGACAAGGGACCACTACATCTCGCCCAGAGAAAGATAAAACTGTGTTTTGCTGTTGACAAAACTATTTAAAAAGGTAGCGTTAAGCGATTTCAAAGAAGAGATGGTGCCCTTTGGAACCATGTTATCATCCTCTTCCTCCAATTCTTTCATGAAAGTCACAAACCAGAGTGCAACCACCCAAATGTTTCCAGAGCAGCAAACTGTCACCTTCTATATATATCCCAGGTGTCACAGTTCAACTCTAGTCTTATCTAACAGGCTTAGAGGTATGGCAACACACAATGCTTGGAAGGCTGTGGATACATTTAATTATGGCAATTTACCCACAGTAAGTTTTGGCCGTCAGCTTCAAGTCACTACTATGTGCGTTGATACTGTCTGTGAAGTTTGGGGAAGGCTGTTAGCGTCCATACTCCTGGGAACACTCCTGCAGAACAAACAATACAGATTTCTCTCTCACACCCTCTCTCAACTGAAAAACAAATTTTATATTTGAAAGTTTTAAAAGTCATCTTTGGAAATGCTTGAATAAGCAAGTTAGACTGTATAAATCCACCAGGTGATAAATACCATCTCCATTTATAGACACTTCTTAAAACACATTCGAATGCAGTGCTGCGCTTCCTGGACCTAATTTACTGCCGGCTCCTTCAGACACATGGAGGATTTACATCACGGTGGCCAAGACATCACGACCTTCCTCTGCATGACTTCAGTTTGTCCCCTCGGAAAGCACTATGGGCAGCGCCACTGTTCAACAACTTCCTGAGCATTTGGACCCTTTGATCCTGTCAAATACATTCAAAAAGACTCTACCTGTAAAGCCACTGTTGTCAGCGTAATGAGTAAGAGTCAGCACCATAAACTTCACAGGCCTATGAACACTAAATTAGGTGACAAGGGCAGTCATATATCACTTCAAACTAATTCTGTCAGTAAGTGAAATCTGTAAAACCATTTACAGTATGCAGTCTGGTTCAATCATTCTGCTGTGACATTGATTCAAGACTATAAAGGGTTTACTCAGATTAGGATATAGTTAACAGATTAGCAAAATAAAGGTATCTAACAGACTAGCAAACTTTTAAAAAAGAAAAAAAAAAAATCAACAACAACAAAAAACCCACCCAAACAGATTTTCCTCAAAAATCCAAACCAGAAATCTCTGAAAATTCTATTCTTTAAATTTAAGACTTAAGCACCACCTCATACTGGTAGAGTACATACAGGGAAGGGATCTTAGGTGGACTGGTAGGACTTACAAAACAATGTTGTGCGTTAAGTGCTTTCATAATCAGGTCTTTACAGTTGATCTCATTTAAATTCACTGCTCATGTAACACAAGGTAATTATTATTAAAAGAATCTTAAATACACTGCCTGACTATATCCAAAGCTTTAGGAGCTTCCATTTGAAGCAGTTTGGTAACCATCTTTTTGTATATGCATAAAAAAGGCAATGGAAGAAGGATTTCCTAGTTCTTTACATTATGTGGGACTCCTTCATTGTTGCCATGTGATTTCAGCAGTTACAAATTTCAACACCATTCTGAAATACATATATTTGTATCTGGATTTGTCTCAAAGGCAGGGAGGCAAAAGAGAACTTCAAGGCAACCAACAGTGAACAAAAGTCTTCCAGCCTTCAGCAGCGGGCAGGGAGGTGGAGTTTAGGAAGAGGTATGCATCTTCCTAGAAATCAGATCTGAACAGAAGGCACTCCTCCCCATCCTCCCCTCCCAGCCCTGCACAGAGCAGCTGTGACAGTCTTCACTATTCACAGGCAGGCAGCAGCTCTTCAGAACACAAAAAAGGAGGGGCTTGTAAAGACAACTGCATATAGACACTGGAAATTACTCCAGATCGCCACATTCTTCACGTTGTCACCTCCTTATGCATTGTGCCACAGCATATGCTTTCTTAAATGCACAAACTGCAATACTTAAGATGCTGCTTTTGGCCCCAGGCTGGTAACTGAGTCTCTGTACCAAGGCCCGAAGGCACAGGCAGAGCAGCCCCGGAGCTTGCAGAGCTCAGTTGGAGGGCTGGGGTTGTTACCGAGCCTTCCACACCACTCCGGAGGTCATCCTGCACCCAGAGTGGTTTCAGGTCAGTCTTGGGTTTTCCATGCCCTGGATACAGACAATTTTTCAACTCCACTATTTCCTGGAGAGAGATTTTTATTTTTTTCCAGTAAATTAAAGCCTCATTTAGCCCAAACAGGAAGAGAAACAATTCTAGCAGATAGCTGTTACATTGCACAATAAAAGAATACAACAAAGTTCACTTAAATACCATCTGATACTAAAATATACTGCTTGGTATAGTAAATTACACGTGTTCTGTTGCTGCAAGAGAAAAATAACAAGCTTTAATTTTATTTCTTAGAATTCTGTATTGCTGCAGAAACAAACCACACATTTTAGGACTCTAAAAGCAACAGTACCTCTGCATTGTAGCTATTGCCACTCCTCACTGTTTAGCACAAAGAAGTTGGTCTGCAATCTAGTTAATCATTTTCATCATAAACCTCTGTTTTTACCAGATTTAGAAATGCAAATGAACCATGAAAAAACATTTTCCAAAATATGGGATGACAGATTTGTCAGTATTCAAAATTCAAACTGGAAGTTAAGGGAGGTTGGAGAAGTTATTAACACAAGCACAAGAAAAGCACCGAGCCCAATTTACATATCGGCTTCAGTCTTTGTATGCTCCAGTAATTTTGTATATGCTCCCAACAAAACTGCAAACACTTAAAAGCTAGAGAGATGCAGTCAGCAGGAGCACAAGTCACAGCATACAGAGCAGACAGATGGTTCAGATTAAATCACTGGTATAAATGCCCGTGTACAACCCACACCAGGGATGTGGCTCTTACCTGGGAAGTTGAAAGAACTGAGTCTGTCTCTCCAGGGCTCCGCAGAACTGAGCCACTCCAGTCCCAGCGCTCGCCTAAATCCGAGCAGAGGTAAGCACAGGCCACCCAACCCTTCTTCTGCTTCCTGCAGCTAAGAAAATGACAGATTAAAGCCAACTAGAGAAATGCATTTGCTAAATCTATCCAACACTTTTATGATGGGATTCCTGGGTTTTCTGGTTTCTAGGTTTGGTTTTCTTTTGTTTCCACTATGCAAAAAGGCCACAGGAGATTTCAAAGGGAGTCAGCTGGTGACAGCAGAAGGGAAAGCAGTAGACCTTACCTTAGACAAGCGATGGCCAAACACATTAAAAAAAAAAGTACAGCCAATACTTTCTTGGACAGAAGTAGCATTTTTGAAGTTGACAGTGCAACAGCAACACAAGCAGTTTACTTTTAAACCATTATAACCATTTAAAGAGGGTAAAAATTCACTATATTCTGTCTTACAGAGACAGAAGTACACCTTGACAAATCCTGGAACACCAGGAAATTTTAATCCATCCTTAGATTTGTCTCCTTTTATCTAGTTAAAACGAATGAAGTACAAAGCAGTATGGCCCTCGAGGGCTGGTGGTGAAACAGCTCCGCCACCAAGCCATCTACCCCAGCTGTGGCAGGTGGGTGAGAACTGCCTCACTACTAATTTCCCCATTCTGTATTACACAGAAATCATTGTACCCACCACTGGAAATGCATCACAGTCATGCCACAGCACCTGCTCATCTTGGTTACTCCAGTGCTGACAACTGTTATGACATTTTGGTGGTGGGTTTTTGTGTGTTTTGAGGTGGGTTTTTGTTTTGTTTTTTAACCAGTGTAAACACATGTCCTGTGAGTAACACCAGAAGCAAAGAGCCTGCCACCTAAACTGTTCTTTCATAGTACACCTCAGGACATTGCACCTCTTTCACAATTTGTTCTTCAGCTAAAAAGCATCTTATTAGTGAAGGGCAAGTGTTTTCTTACTTTCATATTGTCCACTAAGGTTAAACAGTATTCACGTGCTGCCACAGCAGCTTCTTTTTGTCTGCAACTACTAGATATAATGCAGAGCCAGAAATACTGTAGAATGAAACTCCATCACACACACTGTTATTGCACATGGCAGCCTGATGTAAATCAGACTTTTTCAGCAGATGCCAAGAGAAATACCCATGATTAAGAGTTCAGTTATCTCAATTTCTACCCAGTCTTATACTTCTTTTCCACTTAGGAAGCCTGGCAGAAGTCAGGTTTTGTATTCATGTTTTAAGTTGCACCAGTGAACCACACTGCCAAAGTTATTATACACCGTGTGTACCACCCCTAAAAACACTGCCCTCTTCCAGAGCCCCCATGAAAAAGGAGCTGATGAGCCGTTCATTACATTGTTCAAGAGACTGAATCTATTTCTCAAGCTCCTAACCACTTGTCAGGAAGTAAACACTGGAATTTCTGGAAATTACACCTACAAACATTATTCTCCTTTTAAGTCATCCGTTTATCACTTTGCCAGAAGCATGCAACTCATTTCACCATGTTCTTTGAGTCAGAGGCTTATCAATGCATTAGGTTCTTTCCATCCTTGTTAGAGAGACAGAAGAACAATCACGGATCTTAATTGTCAGTAAGGAGAACTTTTTCTTTTTCCACCCTCCAAATTCACAACAGCTGTTAAGTGGACTAAAATCTGATGCTTTTCCGTAGTCCGTCTCCCTTTTCCAAGCAGAAAATTTGTATTTGCATTCACTATCATTGGGCAACAGCTCTTCATTATTAATTTTCTCATCATCTTATTTGAAATTCAGGCCACAGATCTTCCCCTTTACATCAAATAATGTCACAGTAAACTCAATAGCCCCAAAATACAAGAAACTGAATAGAGGAAAAACAGGGGTGGCAAAACTGCCAAATGCAATCACAGGACACCAGTGACGCCTAGGGGCTACTGAGGTGGGAGAAACTCTGACAAAAGTCTGTTCCCAACAGTTCTGCAGTGTAAAGCAAGCCATTATCTTTGAGTGCTGACAGAAGGCACATCACCAAGGAGGAGTACGAGAATACCTGAAGCCACATTTAACTCAAACTCTTATTACATTCACAACTGCAAAAAATTACCAGAAGCAGAAATAACTGTGAAACACTACCTGGTAATTTATTGCATCAGCAGCACTTCAGTTCTCCCAACATTATGTAACAATTATCAAAACTTACATCCAAATGCTAGCACAATACCTTCTCTACTGAGTTGCACATATACCCTGTGTATGTGCATGACACTCACATTTGTAGTTCTGTGAACTGCTTCATCAGTGCATCTCTCCTGGGCATGTTTAGCTAAGCAAGGAACCAAGGTGCTATTAGGACAGAAGTGTTTTCAGACTACACAGAACTGCTCATGTATTCAGGGTCAATTCAGAAGACTTCAAAGGGACTTGGATGATGTGTTGAACAAAAGCATGCTTTAAAATGCATGTCTCAGCAACAAGTGCACAACACTACAATTCTACCCTTGGTGTGAAAGCAATTCACCTGTGTGGTGAACTGTTTTGTGGTACAGAAACACCTTGATTTTGCAGCTCACAGAAATATCTGGGTCCCTCATGACCAAACCAGGGTTTGCACTAGCTTCTTCTGTTCTAAAAAACCCACAAACTTCTCAAACCACAGTCATGGAAAAAAAAGGCCTAATGCTCATAACCAGAGTACCTCCTAAACTGGAGGGGCGGTCCAAAGCAGCACCCCACACCTGCTAAACTACATCACTGCTCGACCTGAGAACAGAGAAATCTTCAAGCCTTCCTCCCCTCAGAGTATAAAACAAGAACATCAAACAGGGAAGTACACTAGCTTGATGAGTTACAACAATCTTCAGAAGACACAACACTTCACACCACAACAGAAGACTAATAATCACTATACAAAGCAAATTCAAGGGGCACGACTGGAATTCTCTACCTCTAAGCTACCAGTATAAAACCACAGAGGGCTGCAGGAGAAAAGGCATCCATAGCTGACATTAAGCAAAGCAAAAAAGACAATGTGTCTTCTGGTGGTTTTGAACACCACACACAGAGAACCCAGCTGCATATGCTCTGCCAGGTAGTAAACTTGTACATGTTTTCAGAATCATTAGTCAATATAAAGATTCAAGCTTCTATTTGACCACTAAACTTAGAGGTCAGACAAGCTGGCAATAATTTTACTTCAGGACAGTAAGCCACAACTAACTTCATAGCTTGCAAGTTCTTCAGTTTGAAATACCAGTTCACACACTATCAGTAATGCATATATTTTTGCTTCTTACATGGAGTAGAAGGCTCAAGGAACAAAAAGGCAACTAAAAATATATCTGTTTTATTTACCAGTTTTCTAAAAAGCAAAGTCATAAAAATTAGTCACAAGTGGCAAAACCAAAATATATTGCACAGTGTACAGAAAACATTGTTGACATGTTGACAAAGTGTCATCACAAATAAATCATCTTACAACAGTTCGGAAAAATTACAGCTTCAGAATCTTATCTATAAATGGAGGCATGTAGATTTAAAGTTACAGGAAAATATTTTAATACCACCCTGTAAATGCAAACACTTTAAGGATGCAAGATTAAGTCCATAAGTAAGCACATCCACAAAATGCTCTAAATATACTTTTCTCTTCCTTTCACTAAGTTATGGTTCCAAGATGGTCATTGGGAAAAAAAAAGAGAACAAATAAAAAAAACAGAAAAAAAGCATGCTAAAGCAAAGACATTCAAAGTGGTTGAGAAGTCCCTGAAAATAATTTGTATAATTATGATGCACTCCTTTTATATAAAGCTTTATTTTTCCCAAACCCTGGTCCAATTAAAACTATTTCTGTTTACATGTAAAAATGGAATATATTTAATATGTTGGTATAGCTGCACTGTTCCATTTATGATTAAAACATTTAATACATTGGACTTGAACACCAACATTTTAAAATTTCTCATTCAGTTTATATTTACATATATTTAAGTTTGACTTTGCTAAACTATTAAAAACAGGAATCAGATCTTGCTGGGTAGTGTTTCACACTACATTAAGATACTTATTTTTTATATTGTGATTCTACTTGTTTCACAAGTTCACACACTCTGCGATCTGCAGAACCTGTCTCCAATGCAGATTTCCTCATGACACTGTCCAATTCATAACAAATTACTTCACACAAATTATTTCTTCCACTAAGCAAATACCAGTCACTTCTGCATGTTTTTGGTGGTGTCAGATCTAACTTCACATCCTCTTTGTGTGCAAAGAGAAATATTTTTATAGAAAGAAAATAACCTTAAGTTTCAGTGAATAGAAGTGTTACCCTAATCAAAAAGGAAATGCCTTCCATGAAAAATATTTTAAGACAAACATATCAAAGTTAATTGAATTTCTCCATATGTTTTTCACCCCAAGACCTACAACTGACATCTAGCAATAGTGCAACTAAATGTCCTTTAACTAACCAATATATTAAAGTTGCTTTCTTGTGTTCTCTTCCCACATCCAACACATATAAACAGCACAAGAAATAAAGTACACATATTCAAGTCAATACAATCTCAGAGGCATTAAAATTAAATCCTTGACAGCAAAGGATTCCAGCCACGCTAAGTTTTAGATTATGCAATTCAAATATATTCAAAGTCAATGCTATTCTCAAAATCACTTTTTTTGTATGAACTATCTTCAAATGACAAGATACGTCTAATCCTCTCTTGCCACGTGCAAGTTTGATGTCTGTTTAGCCGCACAGGAAAAACTGATGGCCAACCTCCTGACAGAACAAATCAGAAATAAAGGTTATAGTTCTACCAAGCTTTGTCTAACAGTCACTGGAGCATACACAATCATCCTCTGTGGTCTTAGTTTTTAAAATCTTTAAGCATAAAGATTTCTTGTGTATAAATTCTCAGAAATGATGCTTCAAGGTAATAAACAGTTCATAGTATTGCAGCGTCCATTTAAGTAAAAGGCTACAGAGTTGTCAGTACTCGTCGATACTTTCTTACACATTCACATTAAGTATTTTAACCCAAGACCACCTTACAAAATTAGTTCAACATTTCTCTTAGACAAAAAAAGGTTCCTACATTCAAAAGTATAGGAAACAAAGAGGATGGATCAACTGGTATGAGAAGGGCAAGTGTGAATTGATTTGCTTGAAGGTTATTTCTTCTACTATGCTGGACCACTTCAAATATTAAGAACAATGCTAAAGAGCCACTAAGCAAAATTGCTAGAACAATTTATAATGCTGACTCATTACCAAAAGGAGATTTCAAGAACCATATGTATGTAAGGGGATTTTCAGTACTCATTAACCCACTCTACAAAAAACAGTAGGCATCAATGAAAGTTTCTATAGTTTATAAAGAAATACTTGAGGCATATAAGTGCAAAATATGAGTCTTTCTTTTTTAAAGAAAAGCTATACCATCTTCAACAATGTCCTTACTGGGAAGAGATTGCCACCATTTAAAAAGAGATTCATTCACAAATGACTCTTCTAGAGCAAGAAAAACACATTTGTTTTTATGAACTGGATTCATCTTGCCGGATACAAGATTAAAACCTTTATGGATCACTGTAGTTTTGAAGCAGCTTTGAAAACAACAGGCTCAAAGGCTATGTTTGTTCTTCGCTGACTTGACTCAGGGAAACTAAGTTGTTTTCCCCACTGTCTTCAATCATTTCATTAAGGTCCATTTCATGGATTTCTTCATCATACGATGTATAAAAATTGCTCTGTATACTGTCCTCACAAAAAATACATTCCTAAAAAAGAAAATTATAGAAACACTCGTAAGTCAAAGAAGAAGACAAAGCTTTTCTAAACAACAGTCTATTTGCATGCAATCCCCGATTCCAAGGAAACCTTTACATCTGTGCTGCGACTACCAGCTATATTCCACTCCCCAACTTTCCCTGCCCCCAATCATTTTATAACATGTAGTAAATCAATACAAGTACTTCAGAACTCTACTGGAAGCAGTTATGTCATAGATAATTTATAATTCTGCCATTTTACATGCACTTCCAATCACCTTTTCCTCCATTTGATTGCTAACCCTGCAGCAGTATGTTCACATCAGCTGCAGTGCTTAAAAGACTGAAGCAACTGCGTGCTTACGCAAGTTGGATGCTATAGTGTTAATGTTGCAGTAACATTAACATCAGGATTAGGATTCCACTGCAATTCTGTTACACTGACTTTTGAAATGCTCATGTGCAAAGAGAGCCTCTGCATTTGATAACTTATATGCAAAAAAGCTACACATGATGGAAAGCTTAGGGAAAAGAGAATGCAATCAGGTATTCGCATGTGAATAAGTAAAATACACAACAAAACTGCAAGGATGCTTGGGTTTGTGGTTTTTTTTTTTCTTTTTTGCTTTTCAAGCCATTAATCCACTTATAGAATCAAGGCAAGAGATGATCCTGCATGAGAAGTTTCATAGAAAAAAGGAACAGTGTACACCCATTAATTTGGTACTTTCTAGAAGCAATGGGCATAAATTACTACGCAGAAAATAGCAATTTTTTTATGTAGAGAAGTTTCTGGCTGTGTTGATAAAGGATTTCAAACAGATATACAGAAATTTAGAAATAGGTAGGAAATATCTTATACTGTATTTACCACCACTTTGACTTTCCCACTGGAAAGAAGACTTACAGTAAATTAAGTCAAGCCAGAAACCACTGCATGGAGGTTTGAATTAATTTTTTTCTCAGCATAATTGACCAAGCTTTCATAGCAACGGGAATGGAAAAGTCTAACATAGGCAACTAATAATTTAAGTACTGTTATACATGCAAAAGTAACTAACTCATTTAAACTTACGGAATTAGCAACAGTTTTTGGCAGTCCACCTTGCTGGATCCATGGATGAACTTCAATAAGCTCTCTTTTTTGTTCTTCTGTAAATTTTGGCTGTAGTTTCTGCATTTGCTTTAATTTCTGCTTATCTTCTTTTAAAACTGTTTCCAAATCTCTAAAATAAAATGCATTTAGAAATTGAGCTTCAACAGTTTCTGGGCTTTATGCCTATATAAGGTTATACAGTCAAGTACTAACATTTTTAAAGACTATTTTTGTTCTGGAATGTTACGCTTACAAATCTTATATTGGAAGAAAATTAAGTGTGGTTATTTCAGCAGCTTTCTGCATTTGCAGACAACTTCAACACATCTCTGCTGGCTCATTGTCTTTTCAAATCCCATCAGTGAAAACAGTTTTCTTAGAGCTATTCAGGCAGCACCAACAGTGAAACCACCGAGAACTGCAGTTTCCCTCTGCTGCAGTAAGTTCCAAGTTCCTCTTCGCTGGGAAGACAACCCAAAACAAGACACTAGATGCACATATGAGACACTAAAGCAGAAGAAGTAAGATACCTTTAAGAAGGTCATCAAGAATGGATTAAACGTCAGGACTGAGATGGAGAGATTTAGAAAACACTGCTCTATTTCAGCAGCTAAAGTTCTCTCCACAAAATGCCCCACCTTGATTCAGAAACTTAAAAAAAACCCCGCACGACACCAAACATGTACAAGCTGCATACCTCTATAAAAGATGACAGTAGAAAGCAAGTTCCAAGAAACCCAGTATTATTTCTATTCCTTACAGCATACCTAAGCACAGGTTGGCTTTACACTTCTCTTCTTGGGTATCTCACTCTGACAGTGAGCTTAACTCTTCTTATCACAATACTCTGTTTTATACTATGTTCCCTTTGGCAGGCTTTGCTACTCTTACAGTCTACTGGAATTCCCATCTATAGTTGTCAACCCTTCAGGCTACAAAAACCGAGAAATACCAAGGTATTTTTAAATCTAGGGAAAAACTCTTACACTGTGCTTCTGTATTTTGAAAGCTTGTTTTCCCCTTCCCTTTCAAAGGCTTGTCTTTACTGAAACTTCCTATTCCTTTCAAAATACCATTCACTGCTCTCAAGAAATGTAAACAAGAAGATGAAAAAAAATCTGCAGACTTGTCACCCTCTCTCCCCCTATAGCTGCTCTTTGCTACTGAAGCAGGGAATATATATTTTTTTTTAAATATTTTATATTAGAAACCTTAGGATTTTTACCTTCTACTTCCTTGTCCTATTTGCATGGGACTTTACAGAGAATGAACATGGGGAAGTTAACAACCCAGGAAAAGAAACCACAAGGCAGAGAAAGCAGCATGCCACTGAATGTGGCATCCCAAGGACAACAGCCAGAGAGTACAGATTTTCCATGCTACAGACCGTCATTAGATCTAAGCATACTTGCCAGGATCTATTAATCAGACTACAAGTATTTCTAGGCAAGTAGTTACAAATTATTAAACAGCTTAAAAATATATCATCTACCTGGCTAACCGGGCAGGTCCCAGGGGACTGGAGGTTAGCAAATGTGACACCCATCTTCAAGAAGGGCCAGAAGAAGGATCCAGGGGACTACAGGCCTGCCAGTCTCACCTCAGTGCCAGGGAAGATTATGGAACAGATCATCTTGAGTGCCATCACGTGGCACGTACAGGACAACCAGGCAATCAGGCCCAGCCAGCACGGGTTTATGAAAGGCAGGTCCTGCTTGACTAACCTGATCTCCTCCTATGACAAAGTGACCCGCTTACTGGACAAGGGAAAGGCTGTGGATATAGTCTACCTGGACTTTAGTAAAGCCTTTGACACCATTTCCCACAGCATTCTCCTGGAGAAACTGACTGCTCATGGCTTGGACGGGCACACTCTTCACTGGGTAAAAAACTGGCTGGACGGCTGAGCCCAAAGGGTCATGGTGAATGGAGTGAAATCCAGTTGGCGGCCAGTCACAAGTGGCGTTCCCCAGGGCTCACTATTAGGGCCAGTCTTGTTTAATATCTTTATCGATGATCTGGACCAGGGGATCGAGTGCACCCTCAGTAAGTTTGCAGACGACACCAAGTTGGGCGGGAGGATCTGCTTGAGGGTCGGAAGGCTCTGCAGAGGGATCTGGACAGGCTGGATGGATGGGCCGAGGCCAATTGGATGAGGTTCAACAAGGCCAAGTGCTGAGTCCTGCACTTTGGTCATAACAACCCCATGCAACGCTACAGGCTTGGGGATGAGTTGCTGGAAAGCTGCCTGGCAGAAAAGGACCTGGGGGTGTTGGTCGACAGCCGGCTGAATATGAGCCAGCAGTGTGCCCAGGTGGCCAAGAAGGCCAACGGCATCCTGCCCTGTATCAGAAGCAGTGTGATCAGCAGGAGTAGGGAGGGGATCGTGCCCCTGTACTCGGCCCTGGTGAGGCCACACCTCGAATGCTGTGTTCAGTTTTGGGCCCCTCAGTACAAGAAAGACATTGAGGTGCTGGAGCGTGTCCAGAGAAGGGCAACGAAGCTGGTGAGGGGTCTGGAGCACAAGTCTGATGAGGAGCAGCTGAGGGAGCTGGGGTTGTTCAGTCTGAAGAAAAGGAGGCTGAGGGGAGACCTTATCGCTCTCTACAGTTACCTGAAAGGGGGTTGTAGTGAGGTGGGTGCTGGTCTCTTCTCCCAGGTGACTAGCGACAGGAAAAGAGAAAACGGCCACAAGTTGCACCAGGGGAGGTTCAGGCTGGGTATTAGGAAAAACTTCTTCACTGAAAGGGTTGTCAGACATTGGAACAGGCTGCCCAGGGAGGTGGTGGAGTCACCATTCCCTGGAGGTATTTAAAAGACGTGTGGATGATGCACCTAGGGACATGGTTTAGTGGTGGACTGGGCTGGGTTAGGTTAACAGTTGGACTTAATGATCTTAAAGGTCTTTTCCAACTTAAATGATTCTATAAGTAGTTAAGTTCAACTCAGGTAATTGATCTAAAAATACAGGTAAGCCTAAACAAATAATTTTTACTTTGAGAACTTCTTGTGTAGTATACAAAAGATATAAAGGAAGCAAGAATTCTTCCTGACGCTGAACTAAACATTAAAACCAATTTACTTCTATTGCAACAGAGATTCCTATATACCTTTCTCTCTGTACACCCTGCTCCCCCCAACTGTATATACAGTTCATGAAGGACTACGACATTGAATTACCGTGAAGGTATCTGGTAAGTCATCATAACAGTGTCATCTGTGTTTGCCATCAAAAGCCATATAGGATCCTGAAGGACATATTTAATGAAGTGCTCACTTTCTTCCATTTCTGCCTTCATTTTGGTTTTATGATGATTTTCTGAGGAATCAATACTCCCAAAGTATTTGCTGGTATGACTAGTTTCACTACTACCTTTAAAAAGAAATTTAAAGATTCATTATAAATTGTCAAATACATAGATCATCTGAATGCTTTTGAAAATAAAGATTAGAGAGAACTGAAAGTATAGATACAACCACTATTTTATTTCATTTTTTAAACAGAGGGAACTTCCACCCCTAAGTAACTGCATTAGTATTTTTAAAACTCAAATTCTCAAGCTAAATTCTCCATTAAATTTCAATAGAGTAATTAGCTTACTTAAATTAAAAACTCTGAAATAAAACATGAAGGAGTATGGTATTTTCTCTTCATTATTCTGTCATACCTACACGATATCTTAATGGCTGTTTTACACATACTTAAAAAGGTTCTACACTGTAAATCAAACACAATAGAAAAAATATTATGTAATTAAAAAAAGAAATCCTGAATAAGCTATGCTATAAGGATTAAAGACATTAGAGATTTTTACATAAAGCACTTTATGTTCAAGAGGTATTCGCAATACCTCATGCTCCAACTCTAAAATCCAAAATGCTAAGAGAGTACTCACTCCCAGTGTTACCTGTTCTGCTCCCTGACATGCCACAGCCATTGGATCCAGACCCCAGAGACTCAGCAGCTGCAGATACACCGCTCCCTGAAGAAGCTGAACCAGTGCCTGAACACGCATCTTCCTGAAGTAAGATGTCAAGCAGGACACTAGACATGGAGAGTGCATCACTATTTTGAGCGTCCATTGGAGATTCAGCCTAGCGATAAGAAGGGGAGGGGAAAACAATAAAATTAAAAACAAACCCGAAAACACAAAACAAACCCAAACAACTAATGTGTTTACAGTTATTCAAAGACAGACAACCACCAATAACATATGCCAGGACCAATGAGGAATAATGAAGTGGACTGATAGGCAGACAAGCAGTCCCTTCAGTAAGATTGAGATTTCAGTTCAATTTCTCTTTAAAAAAATATATAGTTTAGTGAGGAAGTAAGCAAGGCATTTGCTAAACAGTTTTGACAGCCCCTACTGTCCTGGACAAGTCAGAACTTACCCAAGCCACCTAAGACATACTAGCAGTTACTCCTACTATAATCTACCTCAAAGGGATTTGCATCAACAGTCCATCACTGTAACTGCTCTCAATGCATGATGATAAGGAAGAAGGCATTCCCAGATGCAAGCTTCCTAGGCAAGATAATTTATTTGTATGTTTTTAAGGGAAAGAGCACTAACTACGCTCATTTCTAACATAAGCAAAACCTCACTGCAAGTCAGTTTGAAGATTAAATGTTAGAAATTAAGGTTGACAGACCTTAGCAAAATACATAATGATGAAAGGAACTAATTTTATCCTTAACACATTCCTGAACAAATGCCTGTATTGTCCTCATTTTCCAGTAAGTGATGAGGAAATTACAGAAAGTTAGATTTTGCAGGTTTCTAAAGAATAGGAACTAACAGTTGGAGGAAATTAAAAAAAAAATGCCAGCAAAATTATTACTATTAAGTTTTGTTATCAAGCTTCTTTTAATCCAGCAGAGGCATCTCAGAGCATACTGTAAGTTACAGACTGTCACAGATCCACTGTTACACCACAGCACAAGTCAGAAGTCCTTATAGAGATAAGATTTCAGAGATGTTATGTAGTGCACAAAATACAGTAGTCCAAATATGGCACTGGATGCTTATACTCCTGAAAATTTCTCCATATGTGGCATTTGCACAACTAGTATGATAGAGAATTTTTTAAATGAAAACCAAATGTATTTGTTTTCAAGATCATAACAAGCATGTAATAACAGAATGTGACAAGTTTTTGCACTGTATCAATCCAGTTTAGAAGTTTCTCTAGAAAAACAGATATAACAAAATCCATTTCTCTCTGTTCTCCCTCCATTCATCCCCCTTAAGGATCAAAATCAAGAATACTGGGTAAAATAAATCATCTGGCAACTAAGCAGGGAGAAAAGTTTAACATGGAGATCGAAATGTTCCCCACGCTGTGGGGAACAAGCATTTTCAGAAGTTTTTCCTTCCTCCTCCTTTATAACTTCTAATGTAGATAACATGCTTATAACTCGCTGCACAAAGTAATCTTATCAGCTGCTAAGCATCAACACTAACAAAGCTTTTTACCAATTAGAGTAGTTTAGATCTCGGACATGCCTAAAAGTAAAAGCCAGCCCTTCCAATGCCTGCTTTCCTTTTATCAGCAGTGAACCCAAGTTCTACTTTATAATTGCACCATTAGATGGAGAGACCAGTTACCAACCACAGCACAAGAAAAGCAGGAGGGAGGAAGGAGCCAGTCTAAAAGGTTTAGGTTGCAACTCCATGCCATCAGCGACTTTGCCTTTACAAAAGACACTCTATGGCGCCTTCAGAAAACACTAATATTAGTCTACGTATTTCTGTCACGGAAACCTTTATGGACATATTACTCCATCTGAAGTTTCTGTAAGGCTATTTGTTAAACTGATTCATCAAATTTGAATGAGCCAGAAAATAAAAAAAACCCTGAAGTTTCCAAATAGCTCAGCATAGTTTTAGTGCACCAAATAAAAACAAATATAAAGTTATGCTCTGCAACATTCTTCCTTTACTTTGGTTGCTTGTTGTAAACGAAGTTGTGATTTTATTTTAAATCAGCTTCTTTCAGACCACTTATAGATTGTTTCCCCCCCTGCACAAATTCATTAGCCCGAAACTTTTTGCTGAAGTGCTCATATTATTTTAAGTCTATTTCAATGCTTTTCAATGGGTTTATCCATATTCATATTTTTTTTTTTTAAAAAAGTGGAACAAAACTGTTTCAGGATGTATTTCCAAGCTTCCTAGTGTAACTTTAGAAGAACAACAAGGTGGTCTTAATTTTTAAAGGTCAAGACTATTCTAACGATTGGATTTCACTTTTTATTCAGTCTGATGAAGTTTGAATTTACTAACTACAATTGTTATTTCATCTCCTAGAATTATATTGGCCAATTACTGTCTATCATTAAAAAATAGGTCCCACAAGTGAAAGGATTGAAAACGATGTAGCAGAGACAGGAAAACACAGAGCAGGGGACGGTGAATCCATTTTAGGCACCTCTACATATTAACAACTTCAGTATGTTCAAGAATGTGAAGACTTTTTAAAAAAAAAAAAAAACCCCAACACCCATCAGCATACTTACCGGTAAGGATCCCTTTACACTACAGTTATCAGTTGTCATGATTTTGCCTATGGCTCCTTCCTCACTCAAAGTTCCATGCAAACCTGCAGGAGCTCCAGTTTCAGCAGTTTTTGTGGTTTCCTCTAACTGTAGAAGATTCAGAGGAGAACTGCACCTTGACTGGAACAGAGGTGGTGAAGCCTGGTCTTGAGGACCCACTGACTGTGGAGTGCAGGAACGGGATGGCTCATTTCGTGGCTCTGTGACAGGAGCCTTTTCACTCTCTGCTGGCGGATTATAATGGAATGGCTGCGTTGGAAAAAACGCCTGTTGGGGGAAAGGGCTGGGTGTAGCAAAGGGTGGCTGTGTCGGAAATACTGTCTGTGAAGAGAAAGTGGAATGGGCAGGGAAGTTGGGTTGGCTATGGTAAAGTGTTTGAGGTAAGCTATTGTTCATCTCTGGGTAGACATAGTTGGGGAGCACAAGAGCTACGACAGGTGTCATGAGGGGTGTGGAGAACTGAGGTGGTTGCATAGGGCAAGTATTTCCAGAGTCTGGCAACTGATTAAAACCAGAGAGTGAAGTCTCATGAGCTGGTGGCACAGTCCCTGCTGCTGGAAAAACAGGAAGTGGATATGCAGGCATAACAGTGGGAAAAGACATCGCTGAATAGCTCGCTTGTGAAGTGTCTGACGGCGACCAAGCAGTAGTATTTAAACCTTGAAGAGGGAACCGGTGGGGGAATTTAGTTCCAGAAGTTGTACTGTCCGAAGACTCCTGTGGTTTAATACGCTTTGATTTTCTGTTCTTTCCACTTTTCTTCCAAGGCTGATCCATTCCAGAAGTGCCATTTCTTTGTCCGCGGCCACCTGCAAAAAAAAATATACCAAACAAAAAAAATGCCACACCATCAGGAAGGATCCTACTTGCAGGATCATACTTGCAATCTAATGGATCCCTTTCACCTCGTCATCCCTTGAAAGTTGCTCAAAACCACAGGTCTGAACTTAGCCTACCCAAATGGAAGCATTTGGGAAGGGGTCATGTTCAATTTTACCTCTAGCACAAGAGCTGAGCTAACTGGGCAATGAAAACCATGCTGACACATCATGGAAGAAGAGAGAGCAGCAGTGGATCAATTCAGGCTCAAATGTGTGTCACCCAAACAGCAGAAATCAGCAGAACAGTGGCTCCCAGAGGAGCAAACTTCTAATTACTCCAGCAATTACAATGAAAGCACTATGAGACATGACTGAAAGCATTTCTAGAGAGTTATGGTCATGCAGGTCAGTAATTGAAAAGGTAAGGAAAAAAAGCGCAGAGGGAGAGAAAGTACACATAAAGAGAAGAATTTCCTGAGGGGAGAAAAGCATGCTACCTTCACAACCTTATTTTAGGAGAAGTCTGCACCAAGCGACTCTTCCCTAGGTGAAGGCTGTCAGTTCATCTGATTACAGACATGAGGAAATCCATAAAATATCTCTGGCACTAAAAGCTGCTCAAACTTTTAGTCTGTCTAAAGCTTATTTAGATAGGCTGAAAGTTTATCAAGTATAAAGAATGCAAGGGGATTAAAGGGTTCCAAAACAGGTTTCCTAAAATCGAGGACCTGCATAACTATTTAAACAAAAAATGAAAGATAAGAATCTGCAAAAAGACGCTTAGCAGTGTCTGACTTCTGTTCCAAGTCAAGTCAGGACTGAAATGGGAACAAAGTCAGATCAGTATCAAGCATTTCTGAAAATGCCATCCAGAGTTCCTAGTCTTAATAAAACAATCTCACTATTACAGCTAGTCTGTGCTATTTCCATCCCACTGATCGCATTATTAAGTTAAAGGCAACCAAAGAATTATCAGATTGTTTCACCGATTACACAATAGTAGAATGGGGGAAACTGGATGTAAGCAAAGGGGCTGAAAACAAAAAAAAAACCCAAATACCTGAAAAAAGACAGATGGAAAGACAGAAGGAAAAGAAAAGCAAGGGAATACAAGCATAGATACAGGAAAGCAAACATGCTAAAGAATGTTTTTTGTCCCTTGAAAGTAATGCATAACAGTAATAGTATAGCGAACAGATAAAAATTAAAACATTAGTTACTAAGATGTCAGTTACATTAAAAGCTATATTCCACCCTCAATCTTCAAGCAAGACTTACCAGAAAGAACTTTTCTATGGACTTTTAAAATAGCATGCAACTGTCACTATTCACAGTGGTCCCACAATACAGCTAAAAATGGAAAAGCCCTCTCAACAGGATTTACTTCCTATATAAATACAAGTTTTGTCGTGAAAACTATTGCCATACCACGTTCACCAGGCCGTCCTTTTGGTTTATCTTGTAAGTAGTAATTGCAGTGGGACTGAAAAATATTAAATCTCTTGATTTCTTTAAACTTATTCAAAAAGCTCTGCTCCTCTTTTTGCGTATGCACTGCAAGGACTTCCTTTGTAAGTCCCAGTTTTTTAAATGGCTCCTTTTCTTGATTTACATGTGCAGAGCTGGATGGAGGAGCAAGAAGTTGGCCATCTAAGAGTTCTGCTCCACTTGGACCATCTTCTATCATTTCTACAGAAACAGAAGGAAAAAAAATAAATCAAGATGAAGTAAAAAAAGCTCTGTATATGCATTTTTAAGCTATTACAATTCTGTAATAATTTTGCTGTAAGTTTAAGATACAAATTCTGTCCCTGTTTATTCCATTTCCATAGAAATACTTTTTCACTGTAAGAAAATGTAAGTCACAAGCAGATACTAGCTGTTCACATGTCTGAAGTTTAAACTTGCTAGCAAATGCCATTTTGGAGAAAATTTATTAGCAAAAATCATACCTAATTCAGGTTGTGGTTTTTTGTCTCCAACATGAACAATGGTGCTACTGTAGCTGCACTGACTTGTGAGAGAGACAACACTTTCAGGCTTGCCAGGTAAAGCCAAAGATGTTAAGTGAGCACCAACCACAGGGGGACCATTTGATTTACCAGATGCCTTCAACACAGCAGGATCTATTAAAAGAAATAAAGTTGTAGTTTACTGAACATAAACAAGAGCGAATGCAAGTTACATGCTGCCAGGGTTGCAAAACAGTAGAGGCTAAACTGTGCTTGACAAGATACAAAATGGACATTTTACTTTATGCATTCCACCAAGAAAGTTTTAGGAATAGAACAACTTCTGAGCAACCAAATCCAATCCCCTAATTTCACATACAGCCAAACCAAATCTTTTCAATGAAGGACTTTTTGCTCCCTTCGTGGTCTTCACTACTCTTTCATGGCACAATTTTGGAAGAAGGTTTCTAGCCTCTTCCAGCCTAAGATTTAAGTCCTGCCCAGCTCCCATATTCTTGTACACTAACCTCTGTCACTAGCTGGTTATCCCAACAGCTTTGCCCTGAGCATCCACTTTTTTAAATTCTCTCACCTGAAAGCTATACACAATAATACAGCAGAGGTCACAGCACTGCCTCATAAAACAGCATTAAAACATTCCTCCTCTAGTAGGAATACTTAGCGTAACACATATTTAAGACCTAAAGTTTGCCTTTTTCCTGAGAGTAAGCTGCTGGCTTCATTGTTCTCAGTCATCAGCACATCAAAAAGCTAGTAAACCCACATCTTCTCCTGTCAACTGGAACTGCATAGACTACAAGTGACAGCAGAAATTGTGTTCCTAATTGCATCATGCTAGTTCCAACCATTTCTTCCTCTCTAGTTCAAGGCATTTCAATTCCTTCTATAGGACACTTTGTTCCTGTGTACACTGATACCTTCCAATTTGATTCTAAAAGCTGCATTGGAACTTCTTTTTGAAGCTCATCAAAAGGAAACACAGACAAGAGCATTCCCAAGACCAATTTTTGAGAAACTCCACTAGACACTTCCCCTTCAGCCACATATAATGACAAGGTTGAATCAGCAAGAATCTCACAATTCTTGTACTAACCGAACAGTTACATTCTTCACTTCAGCCCTCCATCCAGACAGGGACTATATCAAATGCTATACCTAAGTCCTAACAAATTAAGTTAATGTTTTTGCCTACAGCAGACTTTTCAGATAGCTATCCTCAGTAATGGCTGGACATTCCTTTCAAATGGGTTCTTGTGCCTCACACAACACAGAGCAGTCCGATGCCGCATTTTACCCTCTCTTGTTACTTTTTTAATGTCCACAAAAAAGAAATAGAAGTGTAATATGCATATTTTTGTTGCAGTTAATTAGCTGCCAGGTTCTTCAGCTGGTTGCTCTTACAAGTCCCAACTGCAAAATTAACTTCTTGCATTTGATAATGATTCAAGTCCTACAACTCAAAATCCTGCTGTATTTTGTACAGTTTAAGTAAGTTTATTGCATCTACAATCCAGATATTCAATCAACTACTCTGTATTTTGATTGTAGGGAAGATTTTCATAATAAAAGTTAGATCACCAATATCTAACACTGAGAAAACTGCTCTGAGGTCATGCCTAAGCTACACTTGTCATTATTCTGCAGAGTAGTAACATCCAACTGGCTGCTAGCAAAAATAAATCAAGAAAGAGCTGTTATGTAGACATACCTTCCAAGGGCTGTATAGCATTATCAGCTGGTTTTTGTTCATGAACTCCAGAATTTAGTGATGCAACACTTGATGAAGGTTCACATTTTCTTTTTGCTGTACCAGGCACATTACAACTCTCCAAGTACCTAAAATACAATGATTTAACAATATTAGATATGCAAGTCTTAAGACTAGAGGTCAAAAGTAATTTACACACTGGTTGGTTACCTGATGACACTGTCCAAACAGCTAATCTGTTGGTAAGAATATACAGGTTGTTCTTTCCAAGCCAACTCTTCAGTAGTCACATTTTTAGGAGCAGCTGTTACTGCAGTATCCTTTCCCACTACATCTTTCACCTGACCACCAGGACCATTTTGTTTTTCTGTGAAAAGAGATACTGCTATTATGCAATTATGGCATTAAATCCTTGCAAAGACCCCTAAAAGCAACAGTAAAAGTTCTCATTTACACATATTTCTTAACAGGTCACAAGTTAAGCACTGTAAAGCAAGAGCTTTGTACACTAATAGATGAACATTGTGTAAATATTGTCCTGGTTTTATGCATTGATTAGAACTAAACTAGAAAAAATCCTACTGCCATATTATACAAGGCACCAGTACAATAGACTAATACTAAATTAACTTGCTAATGTCTTACCTGCAAAAGGCTCTCTCTTATATTCCAGTTTTGCTTTATTGTCAGTGAAAATACGCTGTCCTTTATTTTTGACCTTACGGGCATCTTGACAAACCTCCTGAAAGCAGGTCATTAAAAAGAGTTATTACAAAATTCTGATATAAAACATCATGCATCGTGATTCCTCAGTAGACTAAATCTAACCTTAATTAATCTCTATCTTACAATTAGTCTGATCATGAGAGAAATTCTGCTGTATAAAATTTTATTGTGCAGCAGCAGAATTTTGGGAATTGGAAAGAGAAGAAATTTGAAGTATGTTTTTTGTACACCATTACTCTATTTTGTTTAATATGGTTGAATGACTTGTTTAGGAACATATAAAGATACATTACAAAGAAGACTTCAGAAAAAAAACAGTATCACTTGGTAAACAAAATATTGCTGCTAAGACTGAGAACTTTTTGTGCTAGAAGTCTAACTAAGCACTGACAGGATGTTATAGAACTATACTGTAACAGTCTTCTCTATCTGTGGAAATAGTGAAGGGAAGATAGATAACCATTTCCCTCAAAACCAAGATCTCTGTAAACATTACTTTTCTGCATAGCTCTGAAATGTAGTAAGTTATCTGTTAAACAAAAAAATCCAGAGACTTCAGCTGCTTAAGCCACTAGTGTTTAAGGACTGAAAGTCAGGAAAGTGACCACCTTGACAAGAGCAGCAGTCTGCCATGCCTGATCACAGAAGGAGAAATCGTATTTGGGAGAATTAGCCTAAAAGCAATATAACTAAGTGAAGGAAAATTTTGGCTTTCAGAATTAAATGCAACTCAGTGAGCTACAAAAAATTTGGGAAGAACAACAGGAAAGCCAAAATGATTAGAGACGTTAAAAGGTGCAGTTCCTTTGACTGCATCCACATTACTGTTCGTCTGATTTACTTTGCCTATGGAATAGTCCTGTTAAGCATAGGCACAAATTTAACGCTGCTGTTTTATTCAGACTAATGGGATTTAAAAAGTTACATCTCACTATTAACTAGATGTAGGGATAGCCCAATCTATGGTAAAGTTAATTTTTTAAGCTTAAAACTTATTTTATTCCATTCCATTTATTTCATTCAATACTATATAGTGCATTTTTTGCAACATAAAAAGGGATCAAGGTCAAGCTATCACTTGGTTATGCAGGTATTACTGCATTTTGTCTTCTTAGTTTCATTTGGGAAAACAGTAACTACAGACTTCCCCCTCCCAAAAGAAACTGCTTTCAAATATCCAGCTAGTTTTCCCAGAAACATAGCATATAACATATAATGGACGTTAGAATAAGTTAACACACTGTGCAGGTTTAAATTCATTATACACATTAACTTTCATTCCTATAACTGTGCTTCAGTACCCTGAGACTTCATCTACACCAGAAATGTTTATTCCCCTAGACAGAAAGGCTTTTTCCATGTTAAACAAAAAAGAAAGATGACCTTTTCCTTATACTTGCTTCCATACCTAATTTGAAAGTTATGCTAAAAGTAAAAACCCCACTTTTACTAGTTTGTTTTGTGCCACATACTTGAATAAGAAAACCCAAACCTACTGGTTTATCCTTATGAGTGTCTTCATTATTATTTCCTGTGCTGTCACTGGAGGATGCCACACTCATTAACTGCTCATGTGAACCATTGCTACCTAGACTTCCATAGCCACTGGATCCACTGTTGTGTACAGGCTGTTAACAACAAAAAAATATATGTACACACACATATCTCAGCACACCAGCTTTAAACAAAACTGAAATTGTTACCAGTAATTCCATGTGAGGAACAAAGGATTTATTTTAGATTTGGGGTTTTTTATGAGGACTCCATAGCTGCATGAAATCCTTAAAATACCAATTGGAGCTTTAACACACTTCAGTGAGTCTTGTCTGGTAATCATGAGTGTAAGTAATTTCCAGGATTGTAGCCAGAAATTCCAGTACAGTAGTAGACAGCTAAACAAAACGTCACACAAAGATAAATGCCCTTTCTTCAGTGGGAAATGAAAAGGGTAACATTAAAACATGCTGTACCTGCAATAATAGCCGATATATTTGCTCAGTGATTTCCTGAACACTGGGATGAAGGATTCTATCCTCTGTATAGTTGGGAGCAGCAAAGACGTCTTCATTTAAGGGACCCCTGCATAAACCAAACATATCCCAGCTCATTACAAAATGCAAGTACTTCAATCACAGAGAGACCACAACTTCAATGTACCATCTATATATAATAAACAGAATCTGATGCTTATTCTATTGCATCTACAACCTTTGAATCTGATAAAATATGTACCTTTACTCACTTGGAGCATGACTTCCCTCTTCTGAAGCAATCTTGACAGTATTGGCAGAATTTGAAGGACTTAAAATTTCTTTTTAAAGCTGTTACTACATCACAAAACCCAAATTTAAAAAGGAAGCAATCTGTATGTGTGATTTTCTTTTTCCCCCCTGAAAATTCCTTATGTCTTTCTTAACGATCACTATGTAAATCTGAGGGGAGGGAATAAATAAATAAATAAATCTTTAAAAGTCCCAGCAGTTTATTGACTTACGTCCTAACTTTGTGTCTTCCAATAATAAATGAAACTTTTCGACTCCAAGGGTTGATGAAACTGGACCAGCTAGTGTCCATGGTTATATAATCTCCATTTCTAGTGCAAAACCTGATTGGTGAATAGTCAAAAGGCTGTCCTCCATACTGAAGTACTGTAACGAACAATTCAAAAAGGAAATTTCAGATTAGTATTTGCACAATTCTACTTAATGATTCAGGATTCTACAATGAATTGCAAAGGAAGATGATGATACTTGAAGGAACAAATACCAGATACGTATATACACTTAGAAATGCTGGGCTAGCAGAATAAGTAATTTACTGGACTATGTCAAGAAAACCACCTTCAGAACACAACAAGCTAAAGATGACTGAAGAAACAGCTTTACATTTTCAAAGTTTAACAAGTTAACATTGCCAGAATGGCTCTTATTTTCTTCTCCATGAAATAAGAAATACTTCCATTTGAAGTATGACAACTTCTGTCATTGCATTCAAGAAAATTTTCTTTATGTATGAAATATTCATTTACAGTCAATTTGTTTACAGCAGACATATGCTTCATATCAAATATGAAATTGAGTGATTTCTCATTTTCATCTATTTGCGTTAAGAATCAAGTTGTAAAGTATTTACTCACAGTAAAATTCATAGTCACAATTAATTTTTGCCTCCTACTTGCTGAGGTCTTTGTAGTCATTATTATTAATGTTTAGGAAAAAAAATGGTATTTCTGCCACAGTAAGAGACTACATACTTTTTTTGTGAATTGCTAGCATTAAGGGTCTGTCATTTGGGTGAAGATGCACCAAGACTGGTGTTCCTATTAAGTCCTGAGGTAGGTATCCCAACAGAGGTACTGCTCTGGGGAAAGAAAAACAAAGAAAAAAAATAAGTCAAGTGGAATAAATGTATATTTAATCTTTAAAATGTTTCCATTTTAAGTTTTATTTGCTCTTTTTCCTATAAAGAGAATGAATAATTTTAAGTTTAAATTTGGGGAAACAGCAGTGCCAACTTAATAGCAGTAGTACTCTTTGAACAAGGGGGGTTTTGCTTGTTTGTGGAGTGGGGGTTTTTTTTGGTAACTTTATAGAACACCACGATCAGACCAAATCAAGCAGTCTGCTACAGCAGTTCTGTCTTTTCTATGCTGCCTAGCTCCAGAGGATAAATACTTACCCTAGTTTTAACTGAGCATTATGTGATAGTGTGCACGCTGCCCCCCCGGCCCCCGACCAGACCTTTTCCCATAATCCTACTCAAGCAATAGCCACCAATGGTGGTCTTAATGGATGTGTCTGGTCATGATGGATGAATCCAGCTCAGAGTGGATTTGGAGGAGACAGATAACAACACGATAGCCAAGGGCTAATTTATGGCAATGCGTCCACCTAACCACAGTGCTGGTCAATGTCCGACTCAAGCCAAATTTGGAATAAACTAACATCTGCAGTCAGTATGTAAATATGACTATGAGTCAATCGTCTTACCCCCATAAATAGAGAGCAGCCCAAAAGCCCTTTGAGCTCTCCTGCACGGCAGCAGGCTGCACGCCCGGATCTCCCCTTGAGTAGGAACGCCTCTCAAGGTTAAGAGATTCCTTGCCACAACAGATTCTCGGCAAGTGACTAATAGCATGCTGAAACTTTGAAACCTTAGCTAAGTGATATAAAGGATTGATTGCGCATATATAATCCTTTAGACATAAACTGTTGACCAAGTCTGGGACTAAGTCTGGATCCAGCCACACCTAGACTCCTCTCTGGAGGAGGAGTTTAGAAAGCAAGGGGGTCCTCTCTGAACCTCACGACTCAACGGGAGGGTCTCCCTGACAGTTTTGCCTAACCCTGTCCTCTATGCAGTAAATAGTCCAAGTGTACCTTGCCACCAAATCTTGTTAAAACACTGTCGCATTTACCATTGAACTTTGTTAACTCACTGTTTTATATCAATAAAGTACATTGCTGCTTCTCTCTTACAAGTGAAGTGCACTCTCACTCTACCCACAACACATTAATGAAGTTTAATCTTGTAAAACTCTCATGAAGGTAAATAGTACCCCAACCTATGGGCTACAAGCCAACGGTAAGTATCACAGGATTGCTATAGCTGAACTAGCAACAGAATAGTTGACTAGGACTCAAGAAAAATTTCTCACAGGCAGGTTAAGAGTTCAACTCATAGAAGAGCTGCAAGGAAGCAAGCTTACTAATTAAAATAGAGAATTAATTGTTACTGAATTCCTGTACATTATCAATGACCACTTCTGATGATGTGAACAACTAATTCATGTGATGAAATCATTTTCATTAATCACTTAAAGCATTCATATTAAGGAGAAAGAGTGAAAGTTCACAAATGTCAGTTTGTACTTTACCCTGAAAGCTAACCACCAAAAATATGCTTTGGAAAAAAAAATAATGCATTAAGTCAGTACTACTCAGTAATGTTGAAGAAGTTGCCAGATCACAAGTTATCTTGTAAACTCAAAGCACTGCATACCTTCCCCCCAGCCCCATTCACTGACAAATGCCCAGGAGCAGAAAGATACTCAGGTATCTGAATAGCTTTAATGACTAACTTAGCTGCAGTGCACCACAGACACAGGTTCTGTGTTGCGTTGGAACTCAAAAGTGTTGTGGGACAAACGCCTTCAACATTGCACTTCCAATGACCCACTGGAATTAGATCAGTTCCCCAAAACATCAAACATACCCTTCTGGCAAAGAGGCTGAGATATTCAGGGGAAAATGAGGATAGCAAATAATGCCTTATTATTGAAGCAATTAGTTAAATAATGAGTCTTAAGAGCTTATGGATGATCTAAAGCAACAATTTTACAAAGCTGAAACTGGCATGAAACTCATCAAATCATACCATTTTGACAGATGGACATTTAAAAACACTTCCAAGTTCAAAGCACGTAAGAAAAGTTATGCTGCTAGAGGAGTTTAAAATACTAATCAACTCTGAACAACTTCAGTTAGGACTTCATCAAATAACACTGTAAGAAGTAGAAGAAAACACGACTTTTGGTTTGCATTTTTCCTATTCTTTGCCCCCTGCTTTACGAAAGCCTGGCAAACTCTACATTTCTTTGTGCTGTGACAGAACACCTAACCTAAAAGGGATCAAATTTTAAACTGTTATTTATTAACCTAGTTATAAAGAAAGATGCAAATTCAGTCACTAATATGCAAAAAAAAAATCCCCTACGCATTTTGATACTGATACGAAGCTCACTGGAAGAGTGAGGGATCTAGAATATAAGACCAATGAGTAGAGATTGAGCTGGGCTTGCCTGTTCCAATGAAGAAGAGGCTAAGGGATGATCCAGGAGCTTCCCTCAACTCTGGAGAGACGAGGTTGCAAAGATGGAGTTAAATTTTCTTGGTGATGCCAGACAATAAAACTATAGGCAATGGCCCCAGATTGCAGTCTGGAAAGCTTATGCTGGATGTTAGGAAAAGTTTTTTAACAAAGTGAGTAGTGCAACATAGGAACAGTTTCCCACAGAGATTGTGCAATCTCTCTCCTTGGATGTTTTCAGGCATTATTGAGACAAGGTCACAGCTGACCTAACCTAGAACTGGGCAACGGTTTCATTTCAAGCAAAAGGACGGAACAGAGACCTCCAGCAGTCCCTTCCAACCATCATCTCTGTGATCACATTATGCTGTATTTGAGAATACTTCATTTACTGTCTACTACTAGAGGCAGTACCTCAGCATCATCATGCTTCCTCATAACAAGTAACTCAAAATAATTCAGAGTTTAAGTTAATAAACTCATTTCATGAATGCAAATGCACATATGGCATAAGAATGGCTGATGAGGAGAGGCAGCAAGTTTAGTTTGTGTTTTATAGAATGACATTTAAAGTGTCAAAACAACGTGAATAAGTCTCTTTATATTCTTATTCCTATTAAATAGGAAGCTGCTTTAAATTCATTTACTAAGATCGCTCCACTGTGAACTATATAGAACTCCTTACAGCCATCATAAATGTCAAGAAACAAAATACATTTCAAAGACAAATGTATACAGGAATGATCTACTTAATTTCAGGAAAATATTTATTTTTACTTAACATATTCTGTACAGAGATCCACTTGCAGAGTTAGGACAAATAAGCATTTTTCCAACCCATGAACACATACTGATTACAGAATTAACTTTATTTTATGCAAGTCAGGCAACAGTTTCAGCATTATATTATGAACAATTCTCACTCAACAGCAGGTGTTCAGTTGTGTATTTTTAAATATTAGACTCCGCTTTCTCTAAGCATCTATTGTTTTGTGTATTCCACCTAACCCTGGAGAGCTTAGGAGTAATAAATTGCATATGCATATCTTGGTAAACATTTATCTGGCTGCCAGTGCTCTCAGGAGTTAAATAACTAAAAGCAAAATCAACCACACAAATCACAAAAACAGAAATAAATGAAACAAAGTCCTAACATCAGACCAAGATGTAATCAACCCTGACCGTGAGTGTTCAAAAATGGTATTTGAGAATAAGTGGTAACACCAGACTAACAGGAAAGAAGCTTCCATAGTAGCCATAGAGAAGGGATTTACCGTGCTCACTCCACCCAAGCCCAAGAATAAGGGCAAAGCTCTCCATTTAGTAATCTTGCCATTTCTGTTAAGTGGCTATTGGAAAATAAGTGAGCTGGGGGCGCGTGGAGGAAAGGAAGCTTTACATTGTGCCATTAACCTATCTGAAAAGATAAACCCACCCTGTGAAGTTGCAGTTGGCTTGGAGGACATGTGGGAATGAGGAAGAGAGAAAAATCCATGAAAAGGACAGAACTATACTGGACTAAGTAGTTCTTTTGTCAACTTAAGCTGTTTAGAGAGACTGTATAAAGCATACCACGGAAAAAACAGTTTGTCAGCACTACGTTGTCTTCTATCCTGCAGGAAGCCTTCACACTAAGCCACAATGTCTGCACAAGTTAGTCAAAAATAGCTGTACCTTAAAGTCCAAACTTATCCTCACTGATTAGTCATTGTCTTCTTCTACAGTAATCTCCAACACCTACCTTTTGCAATTCTCTTGTAATAAAAACACTGCAGTAATACTGATGTGCCTGACCTCTCCGCAGATAAATCGTCTCAAAAGTCAAACAGTAATTTTTTTTTTACTTTATTGACTCCAGCTTAGCCAAACTTCCCAATAACCTCCCTTCCCCCAATCCCTCTCTCTCCTGCTGTAGTTAAAGATTTTGCCAAGAACAGCATATTTCTTCAGAAACAAGAAGATTCCCACCCAAAAGATACCACAGAAATCTAAAATTGTCTATTATACTGCTATTCAGTCTGCAGACATCCTCCCCATCTAGACCTACAAAGAAAATTTTAGCGTTCTTGGAATGCTTAAAAACAAGAGGAGGGGAGAATCTCAGAAGTCAGATGCTACTATTGCAGCCAAATTAGTTTTCACTAAGGAGAAAAAAAAAAAATCAAAATCCCACATACAGCATATCAGAAACTATCATAAAGAAAACATCAAGTAAAACAAGGGAAGAGGAAGAGAAAGAAAGGGAAAAGGTGGCCTGTGTTTTCAACTCAGGAACAAGTGAATTCTCTTGTCAAGCCAAGTCTTCAAAACACTACAATATTCCAAAGTGCATCCCTCTCCTTAAAGCTTGTTAAGACTCCTCCTCAGCCAAGTATGCTCCTAACTCTGAAGTATCTGCCATTCTTTTCATAGATCTCACGTTTCCATCATCTAAACATCCTTTGAAAGGCCCCAGGCAAAAGCAATCCAGAAGACTAAAGGAAAGCTTGCTTTACACCTTAGTTCCTGAACCTCTGCATATGCCTTAAGATCACAGGCAGCATATTTGGTTCTGCTCTGTAATGAGAATACTCACTCCAATCAGCTTCCATGATTGTCAAAGCAATGTGAAGTCTTCAGCCAGTAGAATTTGAGCAGTTTAATACAGACAAAACCAGCAAGAACTATGAAGACTGTAGTTTGAACTGAGAACACAGAAATTTTTTTTTTTTTTTAAAAAGTTCTAACGTTGCATTTAAAAGATACACCTCTAGTTGTATCTGGGCCAGCAGAAAGTGACAGCAGCATATTGTTTGTTATTAATTGGCTCAAACTTAAAACTAAAAACTAAAAACCTCATATAAGTAATGATTATTAGCACGGGAATTTTCCTGACCATGGTTTTCATTCATTATGTCCAGATTTAGCCCAAATGGAAGGAAAACGGAAGAACACGTAGTTAGCAGACAAACAACAGTTTTCCACTTAAATACCACAGTATGTGTTTTCATGCTTACTGAAAATTGGGGGATTTACTTTTCTTGGGTTAAACACTCTTCAGTAGTCACATAATTTTTTAACCCCACACAGACATCTTAATTAAATCCTTAAAATACCCGAAAAGACACTGGATAGCTTGCGTATCAGTAAATTGAAAAAGAGTATTTTTTTTAAGTTACCTTTCATCTACATCCTGGAACAAACAGGTTGGTGTGTGCGTAGTTGTAAAAATTCTTTTGTCAGGAGGAATTCTAGGTGCTGAGAGAAAAATAAAAGCAGATTAACAAGTGGGGTTTTTTGCCTACATAAAATACTTCAAGCAACATGTTTCTATTAAATACTGAGTAAAGTCTAAAAGTCTGCCTAAGAGTATATAGGAAAGCAGCTTGCTAGCTCACAGCCTCTCAGCAAGGACAGAGAACAGAACGAATTATCTTTACTTTAATAAAACTAGAGATCACTGATAATAACTCATATAGTTGGCTTTCTTAGGCTGAAATTCAGTTGTGCTACACCACAAGGAAATTCCTGTAGCAGAACATAGAACAGTTCTTACTTTCAGAGAACCCAATTAGTCTTTGTGCATTCAAGGATTACCTTCATAGCCAGAATGTACTTTTTCTGCAAGCAACACGCAGCAAAGCTGGTCCTCTGCTATTTCCGGATCTTGCACTTTGATAAGGTAAGGAGTCATCCGAAACGGGTGATAGCAAATCTCATTTTCACGCTCCTTTCCCGCACTAATAATTAAAACAGAGTTAATTATTTCAACAGATTCATCTTATGCTAAACACAGTTTTAATTTATCTATTGTAATTTCCTTATGACACAAGGACTGTATGATAGCTGCTAAAATAGCATCCAAGAACTTAACTTTCCAATTTTTTTTTTTTTTTGGTAGAAGAGAACCTAATTCTGATGGCATCCTTTGCATACCAACTGCAATAAAGAATACGTTGTCCTCTCTATTGCCTGAAACAAATTACTTTAAACGGAAGTTTGATGGAAAAAGAAAAACCCACTTTCTAAAACAGATTTCGTTGATCCAATAATCTTAATCCTTGACATTATACCTTTCAGAGGAATGAGTTTATAGTTGTATTTTATGAAGACTGCTATATCCCCTCAGTTTACATAAAGACCTTCTTTTACTCAATATTTATGCCAACTTAAAAAGAACAAAGACTCAGAAGTTCTCACCTATAACAACAGTTGCTTACTCAAGAATCCAAAGCATAGTAATGAAAATAACAACCATTTAGACAGTGACCAAAAAAATTAAAATATTTCAGTTATAGTAAGTTTGTAACAACACAGCTTTATAAAACTAAAGCTTTTGGAACCAACGTTAGTTGGACAAAAAAAAGTCTACAATAACATCAGCAATATCTTTACACTACATCCAATCCAACGCTCTGGAGTGGTGCATTATCTTTACTTTGTTTAAAGTTTACTTGTACCTTAATGATAAGTATTTATTTACTCCAGAAGTAATTAAGTAATGAGATCCACAGTTTTTGTTTTCGGAAATGCTACCAGAGAGGCAATAAGCAACATGAAATCAAATTGCACAAGAAAGAACATGGAGTAAGTTGCTAGCGTTTCCTAAATAAAAGCAACTAAAGGGAGTGGGGGCAGGAAAAGAAGGAAGAAAAGCAAAACCAAAGGAACTGAGTCATCTAGCAACTGCAAAACAGACAAGTCAAGTTACCCTCATGCATCTTTCTCTACAGGACACTTGAGATAAATTTAAGATTAGACGTTAGTCTTCTAGAATGAAGGAGGCTCTGTAGTAGGTGCTGAACAGAACAGTTCAATTAACCTGAACTGAAGACTTTCCATAGCAGTAGGAGATACTTCAGCTTCCTTTATGGTGCAAAGGTCAATATTCACACTGATTAACTTTTAAGATACAACTTCCTGAAATTACTTTGCAGTTTCCTCCGTAGCTTCTAGAAGTTAATCAACTAGGGGACATGCATATGTTTTACCTTATGTTCACATTATGGAAAAGTAAGAAACTTACATACCATATTATTCTTATAAAAGTCAAATACTTTTGTAATGCATGGTTTCATAATATAACACTAAGCTTTATAATACTGTTGTCTTACCTGATGCGACAGAAAAAAGATTTCTCTTCCATGCAATCCTGGGTGGAAGACTCTAGAAATATTAAACATATTTCATAAAAAGTTACAAATTACTACAAGATTATGATATTTAAAAAAAGAATTTTTCCTTAAATGACAAAGGCTGAATTCTTTTAAAAAGTTTACGTCCCCTGAAGTCTGCGTACATATTTGCTAAACAACGTACTTCATAAGCAACTAAACCTGAATACCACTCAGATTCTGAGACTGCTGTGTGAATCACAGCTGCTTGCTTGTTAAGTCTTCTGCCAAAAACATATCTAAACAGTTCTCCAGTTTGAGCTGTTTACTCTTATCAGCTTTTCCACTGTACTTTATAGAGCTGACCAAAAATGTTTGATTATCTGGGACCCTAAAATTGGACCTTCTTCCTAGAAAGGCACTCAGACAGCCAGATCATCAAATCCACTTACCACCCCTCCTCCCACCTCCACCCCACCCCCACACCAGCCAAAAAAAGAGAATTTTTCATGAAGGCTTCCTCTCACCTTTTAAGCCTATTTCCCTCCTTTTCCAGAGTAGCCACAGACTGTTTTTCAAGGCAAGCTCTGGTCTTTCAAGGACCTCATGGCACAATACTTTTGGATATTATATTCTATGGCAGCTGATACATGGGATAGTGTGCATAGTTCTACTTACTGCATTTTTGAAATTTGAAGCTATGCACAAACATAATAAAATTACAGAAAACATTTCAGAAAAAAATGCATAATTGAGTAAGATCTGTAATTAGGATCACATGGTCAGAAATCACCCTTGCCCTGTTTTGAGCCAGAGGTTGGACTAGAGGCTTCACAAGGTCTCTTCCTACCTGCTTTATGTATGCATTACTTACTATACATTTATTGATAATTATTTTTTTCAGATTAAATATGGTTCACAGTCTGACTTAACTTAATAGACTTAGTATACAATGGATTGGAATTTCAAAGATTTAGAGCAGACCTTGAATTTCAAGTATTTGGTTAAAATAGTTGGCAGCTATTTCTCAGTTCTTAACAGCTGTAGCTACATTAGCGAAACAATCCTCCCACAAACCAGTATCAAGTGCCCTAAGATGTCTGATCCTTCACCATTAGCATGTCTAATGTAATTTTTCTAAGGCTAAAAGAATAGAGATATGATTACACTTGCTGAATGCACAGTGAGGTTAGCTGAAGTACATCTTTCTACACTGTAATCAAGGTGTCCAGTATTCAAATCATAGCCATTTTAAAAGGAAGAAGGCAGAATAGTATCAACCTTATATCTGAAGAAAAGAAATTTTAAAGAAAAATTGCAGTCATTTGATTGCTAGTAAAAGTGGAAAGCAAACCTACCATTTGGTATGAATACTAACTTTCTTTTCATTCATCATTTGGACGAAAGGGGCACAAGAACCAATAAGCAATGACATTCAGAAGACTTTTAGCCAAAAGATAAGCCTTGCTGATTCATAAGTGTGTTACACATCTAGTATTTTTCAGAGATGTTCTAATAATGCATCTGTGTTACACCCTCAAAAAGTGATGGACAAGGATGGAAGGATATTAAAAATCAGTTCAAGTACTTGCATTTGCGTGACTGAAATAAGGTCAGAGAAATACCTGCTGTTGAGAACACTCACCAGCTCTATTGCAAATATTCCACGATGGTAATCTGTATGGGGTAGTAGAAGTATAGAACACACTGACATCCTGAGGTGCCAAGAACTCCACAAATTTGGCATTTTTAAAATAACCCCTCTTACAGCGGAGAATAGAAGCAGCTTGATCAGAGATGTACAATATTTTCCCAGTAATCAAAGAAACTGCTACAGCAAACATATCCTAAAACCAAAAATCTCAAATTATTTAGACAGTTTAAAACATTCTTCAATCCAGTATGTATTTCTTAGAAAAACTCTTAAGATATAAAAGCATTAATAAGTTCAAAATAAAAAAATCAGGAAATAGTGTTAAACCACGTCTGTTTAGGAAGCAATAAAATAAAAATCAACCTACTTATGAAGTAGACAGACAGTACACTTTTTGAGCTATGAAATACGAATAATACACTAGCATCTTACCAGGTTACAAGCTATAAATATCATTGCCTAAAATTTTATGATGCAGAATGAATTTATGAATTAAGAATTAAAGAGCTTCCAGCTATAAACCCGCACATTTTCCTTGTGCTTGCTACAGGCATATTTTACGTTCATGAAATTCAACTGTTTTGTGAAAGCCTGTTTACGTTAGCTTGTCCATCCACTGCAAAAATGAAGAAAGTGTTCTACACCACTTGGTAAAACAATGAGTAGACAGGTGGAAAAAAAAAAGTCCCACACAACCATACACACACTCCACTTGTATCATTTTACTTTGTTTTTCTTCTTGACACAGAAGAGTTTCCTGCGTCATAACCTTTAGTGCTCTATCCACTAACACTATACACAAAGTTAAGAGCTGTCGTCAGAACACCAGTTTCACAAACTCAGATGCTTCAGATCAATTGAACAATGACGATGATGATATTTGGCTGAAGTTCTCAGTTGTACTCTATTGAGACTTCCTATTATTTTACCTTGTGGGCAACCTTTACTATTCATAGATACAGCAAAACCCACCTACTTCAAGCTAGGGAACATCCCCCATCATGCCATTATTTTATTGATTTCAGAACTTCATACATTCAGGCAGAGGCTTCAGGAAAAAACAAAATAGTGGAAGGTAGTCTAATAAGTTTAGATGCAATTCTTTTTTTGAAGACTCCATAATACACCCTTAAAACACTGGGAATGCGGAAAACAAATAATAATAAAAAAATATCATTCAGACTATCATTTTACTGATAAAAACTCCATTGATCGCCATAGCTGTTCTTATCTAGACAAGACGACACAGTATCACTGGATCACATAGTAAGCCTATACGACTTGCAAAGACTAGACAAATACCGCAGAAGAGAACACAACAAACAGCGATTCCAACACTTTCATCACTTTTCAGTCACACTAACACAAAGAACTCGTGAAACAGCAAATAACCCCTACTAATAAGGATAAGCTGAAATGATTCACAGTGTGCCCTGACTAAAATTTGTAAAGAGTTACTCTCCAACTTCAGCAGATGTTCTAAAATGAAAACTAATGATGTCTCCCAGTGCATTATATCACATTGGTGTTGAGATATGTCACACTATCATCTCTAAGCATGAGGTACAATTCAGAGGACCAAGGAGTTTAGACTACTTACTTCCCACCTAACTGACAGAAAAAAGCTTAGATCAAGGTGCTATTGGCAAACTCTGTGAAGGCTCAGAGTTTCTACTCTACATCCCCTGGAAGGCAAAAGCCAGCTTCTTCAGCTTACTGGCCTAGCTACCAACTCTTACCTTGTAAAAAGAAGGCATGCCTGAGAATTCCAGTTCTAGAAAACATTTTCAGTACACACTGTAGACTTGGGTCACCATACTCACCGCATTTTTCATTATGTATTCTGAGGTTATAGTCTCCACTTCTTCTACCGTGTAAGATGACACATTGAGTCCAGCAGGCTGGGATTCATTAATCATCAACAACTGGTAATATTCCTCATTGGCTACATGAGAACATTAAACAACTTATAGTCAGAATTAAAAATCTCATCAATAAACATCCAGCCTGGAAGTGGTAAATGAACAAAACCTTTTTTGGCATAAGCACATAATGGGCAGTTGGGAAATCAAGGTACTACTCCAGATTAGTTTTTCCTTGTAGAGCTTCCTCATCAGTAACCCAAATAAATTTACCCATCTTAATATACCCATATGTATGTGAACATATATTTTGGTCTATTTGGCAGTTCAAGTAGTATGAAATTGTAAGTTGTTTCAAATTAATTTTTAACTCAACAAATATCAGTAAAATATCTAGCATCTAGAAAGCTGCTTTAACTCCCAAAGGAACACAAGTTAACAGAGCCAACAAATGGGAACAATGAAAACATCTGTTTAGTGAAGTTTTCAAACATAATAAACTTAGCTTTACACAGACAACCACATTTAACTTCCTATTTTAAATGTTTAATTTTATCCAGGTTGGCATTATCTAGGTAAGTATCATAATTGATTACCTTTAACTTGTTTAATGCTTTTAAGGGCATATTTCAACGTTGTTAGGACACTAGATTTGCCTTTAATTCTCTTTTCAGAGGGAAGGTGAGCTTTCAGCTCTTGTAATGTTTTCAGCAATTCCTTTTGTGTTTTGGCTTTAGTGGACTGCTCACTACTGTAAGATTAAAGACAAAAAAATAAAATGTCACTTGAATGCTTGAAGTGACACACCATCCTCATAAAAGCCCAAATATACTCTCACATACCTAAATTTGTACAGCTAGCCACATTAACTTTTCCAGTATTTAGTATCAACATTCAGATCTTACAATAATTCTTAAATTAGCTAGAATAATTTAAAATGAAAGATTTACCACAACCTGAAGTCTTATTATAAAATGTACCCTGTATGTGCAACAGTACATATACCCAAGCACCAGAGAACTTTTTTTTTTGCCACAGCCTCCCTCCTCCCTTTTTAGTGGTATTTTCCTTAGTTCCTTTCAAATTCAAACTCATAGAAATGTTCAAGGACTTCAAAGGAGAGAAGCAGGAGGTCCATTCAAGTCTTCACCTCCTGTTCGAGCAGGTTCTCATAAGAAAGGTCCCTGAAAAGGGAATGGCAGTGGGAGAGCATCAAATTAACAAAACAAATGGAGAAATCCTTGGAACAACCCAGTTAAGCATGACAATACATTAAATAAGATAAGGAAACTTGACTAAATATGTAGGATAAAGAATCAGAGGAGGCTGGAGAGAGAAATTGCATTTGTATTTCTCAGGTGCACATTCACAAGCGCTGTCTCAGTGTAGAAGGTCAAACTACAGAGATTATCAGTGCCAACGTGCCAGCATCAAAATTATTGCCCTCCTTTGCGGTTCCTGATATCTCTCCCCATTATTAAGAGCTGCTGACAAAATCAAAAAGGAAGAGAAAAGGAGGTAAGAGAAGGGAGGGGGAGGATGACAAAGATGGGTGGCAGGTGGATAGGAAGCAGTTAAAATGAAAAATCACCTTGTCTTTTCTCATTGGAGTAGATTTTAAAAGCTAATCAGTCACAACAATCAAAAGAATTCTAGCACTTTTCTTAAACCTTCCTGAAAATAAATTCTTCCCCATCAAAAGGAAGGTGGTCTCTTAGCACCTGATTGTCATGGCTGGTAGTCTCTAAGAAGTCACCCTAAGAACCACTGTAGAAACAATGGTTTTAGCAACTGCACTGCCCTGTCTGAAGTGCTCAATAAAGTGGCTTCAGCTTCCAGGTAATTTTCAAGAGGATTTCTGAACATTTTTCTGGGAAGTTTGAAAAGTTCTTCATGTAGATCAATCATCTGACAGGTGTTGGGTGTACTTCACCAAAAATGCTTGGAAAGTGACAAAGCTGGCTTGTGCTAGAGAATACACATTGTTCTTGCTTACATCACAAGGTACTACGAGAAACATAGCATTCACTTAATCAGTGGTCATTTTGTACTGAGAAATAATGGCAAGGGATAAGACAAAAGAGTATAGTACTCCCTTGGGAAACATTATGTTCATGCTGTATATCGAAATCACATCTACAACGTGGCTTGACAGTTTGGACTGATGCAATCAAACAGGGCCTTGTTAATACAAGAACCCCCTACACTAGCTGTAGGGAGGAAGAAAGGGGGGAAAGATTATGAAATAACTGAGCATACTGCTGGTTTCGTACTCTCCGAGCATGCTTCATGAGAGTGGTCAGACTCTTTTGCAAGAAAAGAAACCTTTCCAAATTAGCCTACAGCAGCAGCAAATACAGAAGATGGACCTCCTGGAACTCAAAAATGTTTTTCCAAAGATCAGTAGCATCAGGCACAGTAGCCAACCACAGGGGAGGCTTGACTTGCAGAGGACAGACCAAACAAGTTCTAGAAAGATAGGAGCTTTCCATTTTGCTTTATTCAGACAGTGAATTGGAAAGATACCTACAGATATTAAATTAAGCAGTTGGTTGGTGCCGATATTGAATCCAAAGCCCAGCAGTCTTTGAATCGAAGACTAAACATATAGCTTATCAGCTTATTTTCTCTTTAAAGATCACTCTCTAGATATCCTCAGTCTCCTATTCCCAGAAGATGATTAGATTCTGCTCCATAACCCTCTAGCACTGTGCCTGACAGCTGGGGAAAACGCTGTATCATCTGGATTCCTATTTATTTCTGAGCAGAGAGCTATTAATGAGATTTAAAATAAAGCCATATCAGAAAACCTGCAATAAGTAACCCTCCAAAAATCCTGCAGTGAAGAAAATAAAATCAATAAGAAAGGAAGATTAAGAAATGTCTTTGGTTTACTCTGTCTTTGATACTAAGCAACATGAACTCCAGAACTCAATTTCCTCTTGAAAATACAGCATGGAACGAGATCTCCAGGTGCCCGCAAGGCAGACACAGACAGTAAGTTCATCAAGCACCAAATGGTGCAAAGGGGTAATTTTAATTTACCACTTCTCTAAGAACTGCATCAGGTGGAAACACTTTCAGGTAGGTACATGTAGATAGGGGTCCTAATATCAGCATGCTATAGGCTGGATATCCTTGATCTGCTCAGGATCAGGTTTTGGTCTCCTGATCAGAAGCTGACTTTAAAAAAAAAAAAAAAAATACAGCAGGGCACTCTGAAGTGTCCAGATTTGAGCCTTCAATGCCACCAGGTTTCTCAAGGCTATCAGGGTCAGAAGCAGAGTTCATACAAAGGGATTCCTGCAGCTGATGTTGGTTTATCCTTACAGACTTGAGGCTTGAATCCTGGCGAATGGAACACAGGAGAGGCAGATGATATGGCTGCTGGACATCAGAACACATCCAACTCAGTGGGTGAATTCTGATGTTAAAACACTACTAGGTTGTCCCCAGCAAGGGCTTCAGACTAAGTTCTGAAGAGCAAGAAATTTAAAGAAAAGCTTCAAAAAAACCAAACCTCTAGAGCTGAAGCAATATTCAAAGTGAACCACAAAAATAAAATTACAGAGTTAAGCTACCAAATCAAAACGAAGTATGATGATGTGAAAGGTTATTGCACAACTTGCATGGAACAGCAACAAAAAGCTCTAATTCAACCAAGCGGTTAATAGGACATGCTACTGACTGTGGACAGGAAGAGAATCAGAGATAGGATTTTCTTGTGTACTCCTCCAGGTTTAGCCAAAAGACAACAAAACCAAAACACAACACTATTTCGTTTTCAGCATTTAGCATTACATACATGCAAATTACTGAAAATATATGCACATTAATTTACCTGCATCCACTGCTAGACTGATTGTGTTCAGAGTTTGCAATCATCAGACTAAATGCATTTGAGCTTGAACTAGAATCAGGAAAGACAGAAAGAGGTTAATATCAGTAAATCTAACAAACAACTTTTAGTTCATTTTAGCTTCACATTTTCCTATTAATGACTGGCTATCTAGGGAAAAAAAAGCTTTAAAAGCTTCTGCCTGGTACAACAAATGGAAACTATAGCTGTTACACATTTGTCTAAGAAGGTTCTTTTACTGTAGCTTTACTCTGTACGCTAAGCTATTATTTACAAGATGAAAATAGCACAGTTGCATCCTTACACATAAAAACAGACCAACACTTTTTGATGTACAATTATAGAAGTTGGTTTACAAGAATACATATAAGTAAGGCCAATTAAACACACAATGATGAGAAGAAAGAATCAAATTAATCTGGCCCCACAGAACACTAGAGACCGCCTCTTTACGAGTTATAATATATTACACAATTTACATCATACAAGAGCACAAGTTAACTAGTGGAAAAGAACACTCAGCTTCAATCTGAAAATACACTTTATACTGTAGTTATTATTCAGAAATTAGATTCAAATGGAAAAAGCCTTCAGTGACAAAAATGAAAATGAAATTTATTTAATATTAGCTACTACCTTTTATGACAGTCTGAAGATTCCATGAGCATTGCTGGATCTTTCCCATTTTCATCAGACTCATGGCCATGAGAATCATGCCCACTCGAGTAATTTTCATTTGTGTCATTTCCACTGAAATCATTTCCACTGGATCCACTGCTCATTTCAATATCTTCCTGAAGAACTTCATGAGAGTGTTCAGGCTTTGTCTGAATTTCTGAATCTTCAGCTATCATCTGGCTATGGTTATTTCCAAGTCCAGAATAATCACTCATTTTCTGTTGCTCTTTTGAAGAGAATGATGAAGAAATGTTTTCACTGATACCAGGTTGCTGCTCTGGGTTCTGCTCCTCAGTGCTAGAGTAGAACCCTCTGAACTTGATAGAGTCCATGGGACACTCATTAGAAACACCACCAAGATCAAGAGCAAATCAAGCCATATTCAGAATTTTCTCTCTGTACAAATTCTGTTTCGAAGTACAGACCCACAAATCTGAGGAGAAAGGGAAGAAAGAAAATAATTATTTTCTTGTTTGTTTTTGCTTACAAACTGGAATTTTCACTGACTGATGAAATTAAATTGATATTCATGGTTAATATATTAAACTTTTCACTGCTGAAATACTGAAGTTAAATATAATCACAAATCTAACAATGTTTTATCATAGAAAAGGTATTTATTTTTTAGTAAAAACCCACACAAAAAGAGGAAGTGGAATAAACATGAAAAACTCCTTAAAAGTTTAAATATTCAGTTGTTTTCTATCCTCCGACTTAATACTTGACAGTTTTACTGCCTGGATTTGGACAATAGCTATTATTATTTTCAGCAAAACCACTCCCCTGGCTTCCAGTTTACCCTGATGAACAAAAAGATTCCATTCAGTCATCAGAGGATTCCTTACTTTGTTTGGAGGTTGTTTGGGTTTTGGGTTGTTTGGTTTTTGGTTTTTTTTTTTGTTTGGGTTGTTTTTTTTTTCTTTTTCATACATAATGGTGTTTTTTTCTTTTAAGATCAGTTCTGCCATTTTGACCAATTCTTCATTTCTTTCTTTGTACAAGAGCCGTGTAGGTAGATAGATTGAACGTACAATAGGAACAGGGAAACTAAGTACACAAACCCGCCTATTTATCAAGAACAAAAATTCTAAGACACAAATAAGCCTGAGAATAATTTTATCCACTGATTACCACCAATTTGGGGGTGTGTGTAAAAATTCTGCATTATTAGAGAAGTAAGCTTAAAACAAAAAAAATCCTGCTTTCAAAGCAAATTCTAATGCACCGGGCTCAAAAATCAGAGTGTATATGGAAGTGAATTAAGAACATACTAATATCGAAGAGCCATCAAAGGAGAAGTACTAGAGAGCAGTTCAACTTTATGAATAAAATATTTAATCTGACTCATTTCCTCATTTATTTCAGCAACCCACAGAGATAACAATACTGCAAAATCATGAACTAAGATTCATCATCAGGAAAAAAAAAAGGTTGTTTTTAAAACAACAGAATCATGTTTGTTCCTTCCTCTTTGTTCCTTTAAAATACTCAAGATTACAACTGTTGACTAATAAACGTCTGACTGGAATAACAAAGTCAATGAAAAAACCTGCAACTAAGTTCTGCTAATATTAACTGCAGCAGCTTCCTTTTAAACACAAATAAATATACATGTATTTTGAGAAAGCCTGTAATAGAAAACCTTAACTTAATATTCATTTAAAACACAGTATGATTTAACTCCCCTCCCCCCAAAAAAAAAATCAAAACTATTTTCTTACCCTCCTAATTGCTGTTTTTCCAGACATTTTACATTTATTTTGAGTTTTTCAGAAGAAAATACTACTCATCTCCTCGTTTGGCCAAAGTTATATGCAAGATATCTGTTTTCATTTGAAAGAGGAAGTGTAGTTTAAGGACATTAATTTAAGCCATCAGTAATGGAATGTAAACATAAATATTTTTTATTTATTTGTTTTACAAGACTATTCACTAGTACTTCATCATAGGTAATAATAAAGAAAAACCCTTTGGGTAGAGTAAAATATACCGACATTTCACTTCTGCAGGTATTCACTTCAGGTACTCTAATCCAGACTAAACAGACATCGTGTTATGCCGCTGTATTGAACAATAGTATAGAGACAGTAAATTACACTTTAGTAGCTCCAACAGTTTTTTCTGGACTAAGTAAGCCACTTCTGTCTTAAAGATTATATAACTGGAACATGCAATAAAATAATATTTACTCTTAGATGAAACTCTAGTATTATTTCACAACGGCATATACTCTGGTGGGCAATGATTAACTAGATCACACAGTTCATCTCTGATTTAATCTCTCTGGTAGGTAGACCTCACACTTTCACTTGCCTTACTTAGCTAGACATTTTAATGAAGTTCTGTCCCTGTACATAGTCCACTCTTGCCACACATGCTCCTAATGAGCCTGAATGGTTAGTGGTACCCATGCTATCATCTGCCGTACCACGGTCCGTGCTTAACAACGCAGGGCTAGCCATGACTCATTTTGTCTGACAGTGACTGAAAATGTCAAAGGGCTCAAGAGAGTGAATGTAGAAGGTGACACTGGGAATACCTATATGGACAGCACACGAGACAAACGTCCTGTTACTGCAAAGGTAAGGAGTGGTTTATAAATGTGTTAATCCATTCTCACCCAGGAAATGCTCATTGCCGCAGTACTTGCAGTAGCGGTAAAAGAGCAACTGTCTGGTTAAAGAACTGAACATGCTCTCAAGAAGCCACTTCTCATGTGTCATCTGTACTACTATTTTTCAGAGGGCACCGAGGCTGTAAAGTTCTATAGAGGATTCAGTGAATAAAGGTACTCCAGCAAACTGCTCAGCTAGCAATGGGATGGCTTTTTGCCCTCCCTGGGAAGGTTAAAGGTAACCTTGGAGATCACCTGCAGCATTTTGTCCACTTCAAATAAAGGCCTTATGCACATCAAAACTACACAAATTATGAATGAATTCATCGTGATTGACAGGGAACAAAAGACAGCCATAGCATCACCTGAAAAGGAGGTCTGACATGCAAGAATTTAAGGTGAGATCAAACACTCCTCATACTATATTCTGTACCTAAGGTAGGGGGTTCCTCCTATTTTTCTGACCAAATGCTACTTAGAAAGAGCTTTAGATATAAGAGAAAAAAAACATACTCCCATAACCAAAACAACACTACCTGCTAGTAAACTATGTTACATTATTTCTTTAGAGGTAGGGAAAAAAGCTCTCTAAACAACAACTTTGGGCTGCTGTACTTAAATCCCTTAAAGAAAACCATATAAATCACTATTGATAGTGTCATAAGCATGAACTGCCAGAAGAAAGACTCTTAGCATAGCCCTAAATTCTCTAATTAGTCCAACATTACAGTAACACATATATCAGGAAAATTGTGCTATTTATGGGAATGATTGTACCACAGCTTTCCTACTCTGAATGCAAACATTTTGTATTTCAGTCTTTAAGCGTGAGAAACCTCTTCTCCCGAATTCTGAAGCTAAAGAGTATTACATATGCTGTAGTACTTTCAGCCTCAAGAGTTGCCTGCAAGTATTTTTTTGGAACAACCTTTCCTTGGAAAAGTATTTCCCCAAAGTCTTTTCCGTAATCTTTGGAAGTTTAAGTGTCAATGAGATTGTGCGATAGCTAGCACGTAGCGTCTTACAGTTTGAAATTCTGAGCTGTTAAACCACTGATGAGTAATTTTTTCCACCTCCAAACATCACCTATTGTCTCGTCTCCTCTCTTCTTTCCCTGACACCTAGGCTAGCTTCTGCCAGTTATTTGTAGGAAGCTTCAATAGCGCTTCCTTAGGTGGGAGGGAATTGTTCCCAATATATACGTAAACTGTCCAATAACTTTTGAGAAATTTCTTGCACCTCCTTGAACAAGAGTTGAGTAATTCAATGACAGTCAAGATTTCAGAGTTTTAAAAGTTATTTTTATTTTAAGCAATGAGTTCAAATTAAGAGAATCACCAACAGAAAAGAAATAGGCACTGGCCTATAGGAGATAACATGTGAATTTTCTTCCTCTTGATACCTGGCAGAAACTTGTGTCAGGAAACACTTAAGTTGTGTTACTTCTGTCTCTAACTAGCAACATGCTGGAGCTTCTGAAACTTTGCCCACAGTAAGTATTATGCAGTTCCTACGTAACTACATTACAGTGACTACAATTTGGAGCCCAAGAACAATGGTGCCAGAAACAAAAATGAGTATCCCAGTAACGGAGAAGATACAAGTTTGACCCTTTTAAAGGTATCTTTCAATAAAAACTGGCTCAACTCCTTAAGGTGGAATGGTGTTTTAGGCAGGACTGTAAGATTAATGTCACTGAAAGTCAGTCTTGCACAAAATTTCTTCTGTTTCAAAATCTCAAAAGCCTCAGTGCCAGAGGCACATAACAGGGTAAGAATACAGGAAGAATAAATAGGAAGGAACAAGAAAAAGATTATGGTAGACTTGCAAGACCTTCTGGGGAAAGATGGAAGAGGAATGTTTCTAAAATAAGAGCTTGTATAATAAATTTTTATTTATTATAGCCAAGATACCCAAGAGCAGCAATGTTAATATATGCCATAAGTTTGGAGAGTTTTTCTATTAAGAGATTGGAATAACTGAAAAAAAAAGAACAGACTGGCAAATACCCTACACCATGCTCTGTGCCTGTAATTTTAGATAAGAACTGATGCATCTGGCTAGACTTTAGTCTCAGACAGAGGAAGACCTTAAGTGGAACATCTGCATGCATACGCAAGCACCATGCAAACACTTCAGGAGCACAGAGGGTCAGTCATCCCAGGGAGATTAATTAACATTGAAACTAATCTCAGTCAAAATGCCATAATAAATTGCACATGTTCATCCCACTTATATGCTTGAATAAATTTCCAATCAATAACTAAACAAGAATGAAAGGGTAAAAGCTAGCATGCTTTCCCAGTCCGAGGTTCTCTCCTGTTACCACCCTTTGAGGAAGGTAATTGCATCTCATACCAAGTTCAGTAAGCAAGTGCAGCCAGTCACAAGGAAACAGAGGAAGAGCTCTTTTAGGTTTGATCTTGAGAGAAGTACATTAAGCCCGTTTTTTCTTTATTTTCTGCTACATCTTTCTAAACTTTTATGGGATGTTGTCTATTTTGACTCTGTAAATAAAAACTTCTTTTTAATCTTAAATTGGCACCAGTTAAGCTTGATTTTAAGGCAGCTGGCTCACAAAAATGTTCTACTCTTCTAGACAGAGCAAACCTCCCAAAGCCACTCTGGCAAAAACTAGAACTTTAAGGTCTTGATGCAGTGTATGAAAAAGGCAACATTAGTCCCCTGAGCACTAAGGACAAATGTAGGCATTAATATACCAGGTTAGATGTGCAGAAAATGTCTTCTGGTTATTCCTTAGCTACAAAAGGTCCTTTATCCTACAGTAATACAATGGAAACAGCCTGAACTTCAGTTTTCCCAGAAAAACGTGCCAAAATACGTATGGACAAATGCTTGAAGAAATAATAGTTTTATGCTTTCAGAACACCCCCTTAAGAAGGACTGTAGAAAGCCAAGGAGCCAAATTTCTTTTGAAACTATGGCATTTAAACTCAAAAATCCTGTTTTAGCAGAGACCTGACTACATTCAGAGAACAGATTTTTCCAGATTTCTTTTCACACAAAAAATATCATGTCTAGTACTGGCATTTAAAGAACAAAAAAAAAATCCAGAGTCAAAATTACCTAATTCAAGAACTGAGTAAGAAGAGAACATCTGAAAATTTTAGTCTAAATTTGCAACTAGTATGAACTTAGCAATATTCACAAATGAAGCAAGAGGCACACAACAGTTTATGACTATACATTAGACATGTGAATATTTGGAGACTCAACTGTACTAGCACCAAGAGGAGAAATTCCTAATGGTTAGGATTCAATTTTACTGAAGATCTTATCAGCAAGAAGAGTTTCCACATATCTTCTGGATGATTGCTTTGTGAAGTGGTAAAAGTTCTCATTTGTATGCCAAATAACTAGCAGGGATTTAATCGTATCATGCAATTTTAGGGAAAATTGAAAATTAACATCTACAATGAATGCATTCTCCCTGTGCAATTAGACAATAATTAAATGCTTGGTAGTAGCAAAACACCAGGAAAAAATGTTGAAAAACAAACAATAATCCAAGAAGTGACTTGTCTAACTGTACAGCTTCACCAAGAACAACATTGCGAGCTTGATTTTTTTTTTGTGGCAAGAGACAGAACAATTAACAGAATACCTTCACTAGGACACTTTCTAGGAAGGGGAGGGGGAAAAAAGAAAAAGATGGCATTATTCTCTGACTTCACTATAAGAAAAAAGTAACACAAGATGCTTAATAATTTCCTGCAAGACTTTTTGAATAAACAAACAAAACTTTTTTTATCGATTCCTCTTCTTACCACAAATCATCATAAACAAGTTTTGTTCTTTTTCTTAACAAGGAATGAGGTGTAATTCAGAATTTTCTATTTATGTCAATAAAATTATCAACAGTATCTAGAATATCACAAGCACTTCCATAAAAATCTGAATTTCACAGCATTCAGTTCACAATTTTTTGATAAGGATTCACCTTTCAGTTCAAGAGAATCCTGAACACAGGACTGTTATTTAAATAAAAGTTATTAATATCTTTACAAAGGTGATCCTAATTAACCACTGCTTACAGCTGCCAATTTACAACAGAGGAACTGATCAAGACATAGCCTTGGTTCAGAGCCATCCAAGTGCCACCCTGAATTTATAGCAGCACCTATACAGGAAGAGGTCAGCATAAGCACCAGGCCAGGGCCCTTGCATCCATAGTAAGGATGCTTCCAACCAGATGGTTTCCTCAGTGAAGAAACTCAAACTGGAATATAGTAAGTATGGTTTCAGGCTAAAAACCTTTTAGCTTCAGATAAGGTTTATACCCAAAAATACCAGTTTATACCCAAAAAATAGTTCTGAATAAGTATATATATGACTGAAATCACAGTTCTAAGAAAACAAACACAGAACAATGTATTTTCTGCATAAGCTCTAAGGGGGCGGAAGGGGAAGCACCTTTCTACTAACATGAATCATAACAATTATACACGTTTCTTACCTGTTTTTTCTATGAAAAGTTGGTAAAAGTGTTTATCAAGCTCCCTCCCAGCTAGCATCAAAAGCATGAAGTGCCTAGGTCCAGAGTCTCCCACATGCATTTAATTCTTGTCTCATCTTCTTCTATGGGAAATCTTTGACCATTACAGAGTCCGGACACCTCTATAACTATAAAATATAAAAGAAATACCTGGGCCCCCCAACAGTGTCCTCTTCAAACAGATACCAGAGAGATGCTCACAGTTATGCCATGCCTATGCAGACAAATGTTGGTTAAACATGAAACTGTCATCCAGCAGAGGAATCAGATACAAATTTGCATTTTAAATACTTTTGGTCTAAAATGAGGTCTTAGAGTTTTAAAATAACAGAATCTTCTACACTACATAAAATAACCCTTCTGATTCACTATTGGTATGGTATCATACTATGTACATGCATAGTATGTACATAGTCCGCATGGGCTGACACAGCCACTAAGAATGAAGGGCCAACCTCTCCGATAGATAATAGAGCAAAATGCCTGATGTAGTCAACAGGAGCTCCAAGTGCTTAAGAAGTTTGGATAGAATACCATTTTTAACACCTGATCTAAACTCAACTACATCACTGTAGGCTTGGTATAAGCATTAAAGAGTTTACCAGACAGTTACAAAATTTCAATTCACAGAATCATAAAATGGTTGAGGTCAAAAGGGACCTCTGGAGGTCATATTGTCCAGCTCCCAACTCCCTGTTCAGGCAGAGTTACCTAGAGCTGGCTGCCCAAGACCACCTCCAGATGACTTTTGAATATCTCCAAGGATGGAGATTCCACAGCCTCTCTGGGCAATCTGTTCCAGTGCTCACTCGCCCTCACAGTAAAAATGTCTCCTTACATACAGAAGTCCATACTAACAAAGTCCATCAACACTATTATTCTTCCTAATAAAAACAGTTTCCCCAAGAAAGACACTGGGAATTTCAGCAGGAAAAGAAAATCTGAAAGCTCTTCTATTAAAGCTAGGAAACTAAGTCTGTTGCTGTATGCCGCTGCCATGTAATACAAAAAAATAGTAGAATAAAAATCAGAAGTTCAGAGGATCGACATTTGCGTGGCAAACAATTACATCACTTCAAGTGCTTCATTTGAATATGCAGAAGGAATGTTTGGAACAAAAGTTTGGAACAGTGTTCAAGTCCCAAGCTCACCATTTTGGAAGACAGCCCATGTTAACATGCTTCAATTTAAAATGCTGCACGTCTACCAACTGCTAAAAGTATATTTGTGTTGGCCAGGCTTAGGGAAGAATTTATTCACAACATTCCATTCTGCATAACGTTGCAAAGCCGCTACGAGTTCTACAAGTCTCAGATTATGATACAAATCTGTGTACATGGGTTCTTTAACATTTTGCCTCTGTCTTTATCACAAATTGTTAAATCAGGACTTAGATTATAAGCTCTCTATCTCTGACCACAAGAATTGTTAGAAATTGCCGTATCTAGAGCTACTTGCAGATTTCACAATTTTTAGCTTGGACACTGAAAATGCAGAATGTCTTTCAGCACTAGTTAAATCCTGGTTTAAAGACAGCTCTTCCAATTCCCTCACACTAACTCATCTCCCTGTAATCTATATTTCCTTAATGGAGTTAAGTTTCTACCTTCACTAATCAACATCTACAAGAAATTACTCACAAGGTCTTGCCTGACTATTTATGAAGTGGCATAGCACTTCTCTAGGACCTCCATCATGACATTTTCGTAGATAAAAAAGTAAAAAAGGTTCAACAAAGTCTAGGTTTGAAGAAGATACTTGCAGTAACAGCATGTACTATTTTAATTGGGTATCACTGGCTTCATCTACTTAATGCATTTAGGAAGACATTAAGAAAAAACAGTCCTTGTAAACTACTTAGTTCTCACGATAAGCCTTTCTACAATTTAACTGAAAGCTAAGACAAATCTACACTAAAAGGATTTTTATCTGGAACTAAATACAAGTCATTCAAAGGAGGTATTTGATCAGTTTAGTAGAATTGGAGGCAGTTAAATCTAATCCTCTGGTTTTCTATTATTCGTCAGAGGAAACGTACAGGTGACTGAGTATGCCCAAATCCCAAAGAACTAAAAGAGTTCATCCATATACTGCCTCTTAAGAAGGTATTTTCCACAGAAGAAAGTCTAATTTGATCAGTATATGAAGAATGTAAAACTTCGACAACATTTCCTTCAATACTGAGATATACCTATTCTAAGCACAGAAGACTTCAAGTATTAGAAAAGAATGAACAACCTGCTTTAGGGAACACACCTGTATTACAAGATCCCAACCAAATTCACTTTCTGTAGAGAATTGAAGTCACACCTGCAGCATTGAAAAGAGAATATTGTCAGCTTTAAGAACCTACTCAGATCACATTTTGTAGCCATAGAAAAACAGGGTTTTTTTTTCAATCATTTAGACTAATCAGACACTATAGTATTAATGCTCAAAATCGCAGTTACAATTTCATCTATATTGCAATATTACAGCACTACCTACAACTGCTATCCTTCCCTTTTCTGTATAGGCCAATATTATCCCATCATCAGATCACATAACAAAACCCCTTGGATAAATTTTCTTTGCATCACAGATGACATCCCTCCACCATTCGCCTTTAAATGCTCAGCTGTCTCCTATTTTCGCTGCAATAACCATCAACTTTTCTTAATTTTCAAAATATTTCCATAATTCTGACCATCTATTCTGCCGTCTTAACCTACCACACATCCCATCTGAGTTGTAATAAGCTTTTTCTGTCATCAGCTTCTCGCACATCAAACATAAAAACATGCGTAAGTCAGTATCTCTGATGCCATGTGTTCAACTTCTCAAACAGAGATTAGAATAGTATCAGCCTGTTAGAAAGTAGAGCACAACTGACAAAAAAATACTGTTGGAAGCTATGACCTGCTTTTTAAATCAAAGCTTAGAAGGATAACATTTTCCTTTCTGCTCCTGAGCTATCATCCTGACTATCTGAGTAACACTAGCTACTTTATTTTCTGGACCCCTGAATTTTCCTCATCATTAAGATTTTTTAAAACACCTGCAAGTGCAATCAAAAGACTGGAAGTTTATTAATAAACTTCTGCACAGCAAACAATGCAGATGTAGCACTTGATACTGGACTCTACACTAAATTTCAGTTTCCTAAAAATTTAGAGAAGCCACATCATTTCCACGTGCTTCATGATTCGTACAACAGGTCTTAAAAAAATTTAATGCCCTGAATATCTTTTTATTTTTCAGCATTCTGACATTACAGCTCAAAGTAAGCATACAAAGCAGCAACAACAAAAAAAATCAGTTCAGACTCACTGAGAAAGAACTGATACTATAAATCACTTCCTCGGGGACAGCATAAGACACTCACCTTAATGAACGTACTAATCACGATCTTTCCAAATCTGAAAGTGTCATCAATATATTCCTATTAAAAAAAAACACACCAAGTTTTATAAGCAAGATAAAAATTTATAAAATATAAATCAAATCCATTTAATAATGCAATACAAGTCCAACCATGTAAAATATGTATTCAACAGATGAACAGTTATAAAAACTACAAATACAAAATGAGAGGAAATGCACGAAATTTTACTGATAAAAATATTTACTATTATTGTAACCTAACTTCGAAATTGGTTCCTTGAGCAATGCACAGAATAACTATTCACTGAATTCCGTTCCCTTTATAAACATAAGAAACGCCCCAAAATTTCACCTCCATTATCTTCATTTATTGTTAGAACATTGTTGAGATAATACAGATATCAACACAGTATACTTCAATATCAACTATTCACTCATCTGACAGCATCCAAGCTGAAGAATGAGTATTAGGTACTATAAAATTTGGGATCATATATTTGAATTCAAGTTATGTTTCTTCTTCCACAGATTACAATCTTAAAACATTTCACCACTGAAATACAGATTCCAAACTAGCCTTAGCAGGTGAAAAACTCTTCAGAGAACTAATTCAACTGAGTAAAAGTATTGATACCGTGAACGAGACTAGTTTCATATTCCAAAATACAAGTATGCATTTTTAAAGCAAAAGCTGTTCCCAGCTTACTAAAACTTATTCTTCTTTTCCTTATATCTGTTAAAAAAAAAAATCTCAGAAAGAAGCTTCCTTAACTATGTCCCAGAGGACCAAACAGGAAATAAATAAATCCCTCAGTCCTCAAGGGATGGTTCCTAAATGGACCTAAGCTTATGCCACCAGTCACTTCTATTCCTGAAACACCCACGGCACCACTATTATTTAATTTCCTTCCAGTTTTAGATTGGGTTTGTTGTTTTTAAAGCTGTTTATTCTCCCCGTGGAGTAACTGATAGCAAAAAGTTAGCCTGAGGTAACACGACAAAGCCAACTCAGTTTTGCTATGAATAGCACGGTACCAGCACACTGTTGCACTTATCAAGTTCACATCACGGAGGGTCAATCTCACCTATGCTGTGCTGACCAACCTGGGCCAGCTCCCGATTCCTCATTTGTTTTCCTGTAACTATAAGAAGCCAAGTACTAAAGTAATCTCCCCTTCTCCTCCCCCCGCTAAAGCAGTCAGAGCCACTCCATCATCTAGCAGGAATTGTTCTGTTTTCTGCCAGACCAGAAGCAAAGCTTACTTTACCCTTCCAGGTAATTGTTCCTTGTTCTGTTAAGCCCAGCACCTGTGCTCAAGTCTCCACAGTGGATCTGGACTGATCGTCCCCAAGAGCCAACAGAAACTGTCTTTCTCAAGTTTATTCCTTCAACTTGAATAATAAGCCATGGCCCAGAGCTAAGTTTAATTGCCAACAGGTCAGGTATTTACCATAAAGAAGAAGAAGAAAAGTGAGCACAGGCATAGGCCCCTGACAGACAAGATTATTGCAGCCTGTGCCAAGACATCTTGCAAACAAGCTAAAACAGTCTCCTTTACCTGCCCCATGCTAATTTCTAGATATCCTTCCTTCCAGTCTTACAATAGGTACCTTCTTAAAAGGTGAACTAAAATTATTTGTATTAAGTATGAGTTTAAAAAAGACATTTCATTTTCTTTGTAAACAGAAAACGCTATTCTCTTCCTGAGTGGAACTGGAGAAATTATTAAGCAGGAGATCGTTAGTCAAAATTAAGCAGTATATTTGCAGGCCTACTGCTCCCCTCCCTTAAAAAAAGAAAAAGGGGGGCAGAATTTCACCATGAGGTAATTACATTTACAAATGTTCCAGGCTAATGCTGCTCTTTAGACATTGCTGCAGTACATAGCCAGTTAAAGATTGCTCTCAGAAAGGGAGTCCCATTCTGGAAGACTCTACGCCAAATTATCTGACTATTACTAATACGGCCCCCACCGCATCAGTAATACACTCCACAAAGTGTGGCAACCTAACAAACACAATGTACTTGTCCTATGAATTGGCTAAATTAGTACTGAGAAATAAGAGCTCAAGTCACAGAGGAACCCATGGTAGAGATGTAATTGAAATCAAAGAGGTGCTTTACAGACTGAAGATCTTTGTACAATTAAAGAAACTAAGTAGCAGAAACATAAAAGTACATGTAACAAGGTCAAGCACAAAAACCATACTAAGATACAAAAGCTGCAAGGAATAAGGAGGATAGGAAGCAAAACCAACAAAAAGAGAAGCACTGGACATCCTCACCACTTCATCTTGTCCCCCTAAGCTTCAATTATGAAAAATTACAGGTGTGGCAAAGTGCTTCTGGTTTAGGACAGGATGTTTGAAAGGCAGTATAGCTTTTGATCTACTTTAAAAAGCCAGTTCTACTTTTAAAAGCCATCTATACAAGGAAATCTCTAACTATTTTATCCATAAGAAAAATAAAGCATTAATTACTACCACGGTACACTCAAAAACAGCTGGAAGCAAACCGCCAAAGTGTTTCCCAGGCATTCTGATGTACAAATGAGCTCTCTTTCCCACTGTCACATTTTTTCAGGATGAACATTGGTACCGCTTGCACCGAACTTCTGCAGCCTGCTCACACGATCTGCAGAATAACCTCATACTCTTGCCCCAAGAAACATGCTCTCTGTGTATTTCAGTCCACTTGTTACATAAACAGCATGTTGAGTCTCTACCCCTTCAGCACCCCCAATAAGGTTTTGATTTCTAAAGGGAGAAAATGAAGGAAAAAGGAAAATCGTACTCCATGATTACGTATCTGGACGAAGATAAATTTAGCCTCACTTCTTTTTGTATCCTACAAGCAAAGTTGTCTAAATCAGACTACCAAAAAAAGTCGGAGAAATCGGAAGGCTCCTCTAGGACTACCACACTACTTCAGCAGCAGCTGAAAACATCTGTACAAAAACTTTTCTTGACCTTACGACAGCTTTCACAGACAAAAAATTCTCATCACCTCACTTGTGTATGTGGATAAGCAGGGAAAACATGCTCTTTAGAGCCACTGGCTGTGCAGCTTGCATGAAACTTAGTACACGGCTGCTGTCCCTCAGGAACTCTTCAAGAGGGAGAGAGGACCAAGTAAGAGGATTCTGTACTGGATTGGTACAAGTCCAGTGCAGGCCTTCAGACATGAAGGCCCTATCTACACTTAAAGGATAGCCTCTTAGAAATACGAAACACAGAGAAGCACAGAGGCCTGATCTGCCCATGTTCCAGCACTGTTGGCAAGCAGAGTACAAGCATGCCGCACAAGCATGCCTAGTGATCTACTAAGCCACTTACTAGAGTACCAGATCACTGTGCGCATGCTCAGGCATGTGGATTCCCATGTGCTTGCGTGTTTTCCTACTACATACGTTTGCTGGCTCACTGTCAGCATGAACAGAACATGCTCTAAAGAGTAGCTTCAGAGCCTTGCCACAGCCTTTGCAGATATACCCAAACCATCTGACCCTTCATTTTAATCTTTTCTCCCATACTATATTTCACAAAAGTGGCCTGGGGCCACAAGAAATCCCAGCAGCAGATCGCAACACCATTAGCTCATGAAGTGTGGTTTTGTCTGCTGCCTTCTCTTTTCCCATGCCCTTTAAAAACACACTTCACAGAAGAAAGTATCTCACCTGTACCTACAAAAGAAACAATCCCAAAAAAAAACCCTCTACATGTCAGAAGGTGGAGTTGTTGTTCACTAACCAACAACTGGCAAGCAAAAAGTTTGCCTTACTACCAACAACACATGCAACATTAACAGCAGTGGTTAAGTTTAAGGCAGCAGTTAAAGCAGGAGAGGGGACAGACACCTTTTACACAGTACACAAAACATCAGCAGCATTACTTTCAAGACCACCATTTTCTGTATCCAACTTCATCCGTACCCAAAAGTGCAAGTCAAAGCCCTTCAGAGTAATAAAACTGTTATCACAAAGAATAATATAGATATTAATTGACCCATTTGCTGTTCAGTGCTTGACAGGCTAGGTTAACATAATAAATATTCAGGCAGTTTAAAACTTGCACAGTAGGGATATAACTGAACGTGGAAAGTATGAATGCAGCACGACAACCCAGTTAAAAATCTCTGTAATCCACCATCCTTCATAGAGGAATTCCAGGCCATGCAACCAAAACTGGACACAAAAATTCCTTTTCAGAAACACCTGATTATCTAGTAATTATGATGTGGTAACGTTATGAGTATAATACAGTGTCTACAGGATGTTCATGCCAAATATTACACAACACCTTGCTAAGAACATGATGTTCCCTTTTAACATAGGCCAACCATAGCAACCCTATGTAAAACACTACAGTTGATCTAGACTAGTGATAATTTACTTGTTCTACTGGCTAGTGGTAAACTACTTGCTTCTAAACTACACCAAATATACCTCATCCCATAGTAACTTGCTCATGTGCTTAGACTTCAAGGAGTTAAAAAAGCTCTTCTGCAGTAAAGCACACTTTAATATTGTAAAGATGTTAGAGAAATAAGGATGTGGCAAGAACCCAGGAAAAAGAAAATTGGTTTATCAGTCTGTATCTAAACCAAACACTTCCTGGTCATAATAAAGTCTGAGGTAGAAGAAAAATCCAGAACTCTACTTCCAATCAGTTTCCCCATTTCACTCTATTCTCATACTATGGCTAAACTCCATCAAAATCTCAGATTACTCAAAAAAAATGTGATTCTTCACAGGGGAAATTTATTACTAAAAAATGTATTGCCCAGGGACAGGCTCAAGTAAGTTGATTCTATAAACTGAGTTGTTACATATTTTAATCTTACAACTGGGGAAAAAAAGTGGAAAACTAAGGTACTACACCAGGAGCTGCCACAATATGCTGTCTCTTTAATGCCTCTCTGTGGAAATCCAAGAGGAGTAAGAGTAAGCTGTAAAAATGAAGATTAGTTAGACTTTCACAGATAGCACTCATGTGTTAAAACAAATATAGGAAGCCTACAACAAGTCCTACCAACTGACAAATAAACAAAAAGCCCAACAAAACCATGTAGTCTTTCAATCATAAATTAAACCAGAAAACTTGCTGAATCTGAAGAAAGTGCACAAAAGCCAAAATCCTGCTTTCCATGCCTTTACCTTCTGGACTAGGCCAAGCTGAACTACACTTTATTTCTTCACAGCATAGGACTGGCCACACTCTTTCACTGCACAATGTTGGACACTTATGCCAACTACTCAACTAAAGCATTCTCCCTCATACCTTGAAATAAACACCTGAAATGGCCAAAACCCCACCAAAACCAAATGATATTACTTTTTTCTTCTACTTTAGGCAAAAGGCTCGCTCTTTTCCATTGTGTCTTACTAATGAGGTAAGCAACCTCCACAGTCCAGAACAAGGACTCCACACCTCAGAACAGTACCCTAATCACAAGGCTAACAACAAGCCTTGGATGAAGCGAGGACACGGTCCAGTTCTCCCATGAAACTTCCTCACTTTGCAGAAATAATGCAAGTTTCAGTAAAAAAGGGCAAAAAGAAACATCACAAGAGCATGCAAACACACACAAGCACTAAGGAACTTGATGTACAGCGCAATGATGTGGGCAGTCTTCCTAACATGAATCGAATTCTAGGCCCTGCTCCCAAATTTTGTATTCAAGAGCCACTGTGTAAAGCGCATCAACAGCACTGTGCCCGAGGCTGAGAAGATCAAGGATACATACAGACACTGAGGCATCCTAGAAGGTATGAAAAGTTTGAGTTTCATCAAGTTCAAAGCCCTCAAACCATCTAATATACTCTAGGATCTGTTTATGGAATAGGGCCACACCACCGAGGCCTTAGCTGTCAGCTTGACATCCTTAAGTTTTATCCACAACCCTGCCTTATCAAAACTAACCATTTGCATTCAAGTAGATATTCCTCAGTGCCATCGTTGTGATTAATTTGGATTTTACCTTGACAATAAGCAAAAGCCAGCTCCAAAAGATAGCTGCAGTATTGACAAATGTTAACTAACTAACTAACTAACATTAACTGTCATCTGTAAACAAACCCTGCGGTTAAAACTATACTGGCAACTTGAAACAGTTTCTCACTATACTAAAATCAGTTTTTTATTCTGCTTTTGACTTGACCAGACAATTCTACCACTAGAATCATTAGAGAATTTCCACCTTTTCCCCTTTACTTGTAAATATGTAAGCGGTAGCTATTCAATCTCAGATGTACAAGAGAGTAAACCTCAGAGCCTTACGTTTAGAAAAGAAGAAAGACCATCTCACAGCCTAAAAACATAAACCCCTATGTTTCCTCAAAATCCTTCACCTGCACTATCAGCCAAGTTACTGTTTCACTGGAATACAGTTTAGAAGCACTTCAGTTTCCAAGTACCAGAGACCTCATACTGACCTCTTTGGGGGCTTTTTAAGCGCCTGTGGCACACAGAGCAATGCTATACCCTACCCTAACCTATTACAAAAAGTCAGTTGTAAAGTGTCAACTTGACTGTTACCATACTGCTCATCTATTTGCATGAAACTGTACTTACATAAACTGTTTTGTAATCATGCATGTAATAAGATGCAACTAATGTCAACAGCAGCACAACCACACAGTCTCAAGGAACAGTGTGTTCTCGCAACTACAGGCCACACAAAAAAGAAATCCACAGCACCTGTTGCCCACTCTACCTGTAGCTCACACATCTCAGCAGCGTGCTGAGATTGTTACTCACTGCCACAGCGTTCCTCACGTGAAAAAAGCCACCCAGCCAGCTGCGTGCGGCACTGTCCCCTCAAGAGGAGGACGGCGGAGTGGGGGGCCGCGGGCCGCGCTCACCGCAGCGGGACACGCGTGCGCCCCAAAGGTGCTACCCGCCTCCAGTCTCGCTCCCTCCAAACCGCGGCGCTGACCCTCCGCACAGCTGCGGCCGCAGCCCACGCCCCGCAACCGCGGAGCCCCGCGGCAGCGCCGAGGGACCGGCCCCGCCGCCACCGGGCCCCCCATCGGCCGCGGGGCGGGGAAGTCACAGCCGCCCGCCGCGCTCCTCCTCCACACCGGCCTGACCGCCGCCCCGCGGCGATCCCACCCCGGGCGGACGCGGGCGGGGGGCACTGCCGCCCCCCTCCCGCTCTGAGGTGGGGACCGCCACCGCCCCGAGGCGCCCCCGGCCCGGCCCGGCCCCACACGGGCGGGGCGGCGTGGCACAGCCGCCCCTCGGAGCCCCAGCTGCTGCCCCGGCCTGAGTTGCGGCGGGGGCGGGTGTCTGTACCCCCCACTCCCGGACGCCCCTCCCGGTCCGAGATGGGCGTGGGCCGTGCAACGCTCACCCCCGGAGCCGCCAGCCCGCGGCCCGGCCCGAGGAGGGGGTCAAAGCCGGCGCCCCCTTCCCCTGCTACGGTCTGAGATGGGGGGGCGTGTCACAGCCGCCCCCTTCCCCATTTGAGGGGAGCCCCACCCGTCCCCTCCTCGGCGGGAGCAGCGGGCCGGACCCCCGCGGCGCCGCCCGCCCCTCCGGCGGCCCCGTCCCGTCTCCCCGGCAACGGGAGAGCCCCAGCGCGCGGGGGTTACGTAACCTCGGCCCAGCGGGCGGGGGAGGAGGGGGAGCCCCTCTGCCCCCCCCGGACTGCCGTTCGTCACCCCCTCCCGCCGCCGCCAGGGCGCCCGCCAGCCCCCAGCCCCGGCGGGTCGCGAGGAGAGCGCCCGGCGGAGCCCGACTCACCGCGCTCACGGCGTCCAGCCAGCCCGGCGCAGCCCGGCGCCGACTTCATACAGGCAGAAACGTGACTGAGCCCGGAGAGCCCGCCCCGCTCGCACGGCCATTGGCCGCGGGCGCGTGACGCCGGCGGGGAACGGGGGCGGGGGCGGGGCGCGCACCTCCCCCATTGGCGGCGCCGGACGCCGCTCATTTTACATAAGCCTCACGTGTGGCACCATGTTTCCATCGGCAGCCACGATCGCCTCCAAGCCTGGCCCGCCAGCCCGCCCCTCCCCCCCTCCCCTCCCCCGCCGCGGGCGCGCCCCCGCGCGGCCACCGGAGCACTCACCGCCGGCGCCGGGGGCCGCGCTGCCTCCAGCCGCAGCCGCCGGCCGCTCCGCTCCCCTCCGCCCGCACTGCCTCGCCGCCGCCGGACCGCAGGGCCGAGGAGGGCAGAGGTTACATCACGCCTAAGCGAAGCGGCTCCGCCCCGCCCCCTCGGAGCCGCCCGTGACGTCGGCGCGCGCCCGCCCGCTGGGTGGGCGCGCGGGAGGCCGTTGGCGGCTGGCCGCGCGCTCACCAGCTGAGGCGGGGCGGGGCGCGCGGCCCGGCCGCCAACGGCCGCGGCTCGCGCTCGGCGCCGCTGAGGGGAGAAGCGAGAGGGCGGGGCGCGGGAGCGCCGCACACAGACCCCGGACGGCGGACGGCCGCCTTGCGGCCCCCGCGGCGGCAGAAGGGTGGGCGAGGGGCCGCCGGGCCGCCCGCCGAGCGCGATCTCGGGGAGGTGAGGAAGCGCTCCCGCCCTGCCAGCGGGCAAAGGCCGCTCTGGAAGAGGCTCCTGAGAGCCGCCGCCGCTAACGGCCTGGCGGGACACCCAGCTGAGGGGAGACGGAAACCAGCCCAGGCGGGAGAGCCTCGCGCTCCCGGTGAGAGGATATTGACGCGCTGCTGGCGGGGTGGAGGCAGCAGCCGGAGCCTTCGGAGATTGCCCTGCCGGGGCCAGCCAATGGCCTGCCGGGGGCTCGGTTCGCTTACATAAGGGAGAAGCGCCCGTATCCCGTTTCCTGGTGTTGCCACCCGTGCTAGGTGCACGCCCTGAAGTTTCGAAACTGACCCCGTGCAGTGTTCAGAAGTCGCCGGGTCACAAACCGAAGTGCAGGACAGGCGAGCGTAGAGCTTCACCCTTCTCCGGCACTATCCAGTTAGCATCAGTTTGAGTAACTACAAAAACGGTTAAACTAAGAGTTTCCGGGGTACTAAAGGTATGTACCGTTCTCTTGTGGAAAACTAGTTCCCGATGCGCTAATTAATTACCATACGATTACTTTCCAAATGTAAAAGAAACAATTTTTCATATTTATTTAAAAAAAATTAAATCTTTACCCCTTCTGTTCAGGCAAAACATTCAGAGAGTGTTGACATTTCCCATCTTACAGTAAAAAGAAAAAAAAAATATTTCTTGTCACATTGGTCACACAGGTTTTTGCTCAGGCCCCTGCACCATCCTAAATTGTGGTGAGAGAGAACCCGAGATTGGAGTTGCTACAGTTCAGCAGTGAGATGACCCACTGTTAAGTAGTTCAGCGTGTCGAGTGGCACTGTTCTTGTCTCCACATCTTCCAAAGCTGAGCAGAGCAATCAGTAGCTGAGAAATTAATGATAACTTATCCGTATACTGAACTTCATTTATCTTCATAGTCATACATGGCTACGCAAAGAAGGAATAGAGGACACGCCAAAGCTCTGTCACTCTTGGTGTGAATACAGCACTCTGGTGTAACAGCATTTTTACACTCGCTGCATACGTGCAGTTGCTCCATAGGATGTAACACAGTAGAGAGCCATTAGGGCTTCCACTGTTTATCTGCAAAATGAGGTTAATGCTGCTTCCCTCCCTCACCGTGGTGTTAGGGATAAGTCCATTAGGTACATGGATATTTAAGCTATGACTGTTACAGAAACAGCCTGCAAGTAAGGTACTGTGGAGTATTTTAACTCCTGAAGAGGGGGTGGGCAGTGGAAACATTAAGACCAGATTCTGCAACTGGATTTGTTGCAATGCACAAGTCAGCTTATCAGGATCCCATTCTTAGTTTGCACTCCTCTGAGGAGTCTAAAGACTAATCTTAATTAGATATTCTCTGTCTAGTTTGGTCAACTTTCTGTTGTTGTTAGGACTTTACATCCAAAATTTAATCATCTTTTCTGTGGAAGTTGTCTGGTTTAGGGTTGGTTGGACTGGAGGGATGTAGAATGACGTTCTTGGTTTCCATGGGATGTTGTTTTTCATGTCACATGCCAAAAATACCCATCTTTGGCTGTGTTCTAAGGCCTGTACCTCTAACCAAAGGTTCAAAGTAAGGCACTTCAACCAAGGCAAAATTTTGAGGTTCCCCCCCCCCCCCGCCCCATCAGAGTGCAAGCATGAAGAGCTGGAGGCAAACTATGGCACGGCACTAGAGCTGAATGAGTTTCCAGAACAAACAGAATAGGAGACACATTCATCGCTGTAGCGGAGCATGCCAGCTCTAGCAGGCGAACAGTAATCACCGCCAGAAAAAAACAGGATCTTTTCCATCCTAATAACTACCAGAGGCATTACTTGAGTTCTGCTTATTTTAAAGGCATACTGAACAGTTACTTTGGTCAAGCTTACAGGAATCATTTTAAAGTTCTATTCCTGCCACCTTTTAGTGTTTATAGCTTTCTATTTCATTTACCAAAACCAGGGGAAAATAGTGTTACTCAAAATGTGATTATGCATCTTGAACCAGTTCAGTCCAAATTTTTCTATTGTGCCAATTTTCTGAAAGTTGCAATCATGTATATAGATGCAAGTTATTTCAGGCAACACCAGTATGAAATAACAAGAAGGCAGGCACATGGCTTCTAGAGGAGTGAATATTACTACTGACTCAATGGCTCATCTGCTAAGAAACAAAGCAAAAGAAAATGGTTGCAAAATGCTACAGGACAAAAGTGTTTGTTTTGATTTTAAGGTCACTCTAAATAGTAAGTAGCTATAGCATAACGGTTTTAATAGCAGCACAAGTAAAGTATCTTTGTGTGTGTGTGTATGCTATTTTTTAAAGAACACAAAGATACTAACAAAAACTAAAATGGTTGTGGGTTTTTTCCAGTTTTGTTTATTTTTTTTTTGTATTCAGTTGTAACTCTTGGAGCATGGTGAGAACAAATCATTCATATACAAGGCAAGCCCTTTATGTACGACTGTTTCACCATACAACACACCACATCTCACATTAACATTCATCCAAAGCAGCTTTTGGTTGGCGAGATGGGGCACTGTCCTCCTTTAAATTCTACCTGGCCCCCCCCATTTGGTTTTGCAAGGCAAATATCGGTCTGTCTGAAACACCATGGAAGAGAGCAGGCCTTCTTAAGTAGGGTCCATCCATAAGCAGGCAGGTTTGGGCCTTGCTATTTTCTTTTAACTGTACTACTAGCATTGCTCAAACTGCACTGCTAATATGTGGTTTCCACATGCTATTGAATCTTTTCCTTGACTAGCTTTTTTTCCAGCATAGCATCTTTCTGAAATCACAAAAGATTAATTGGTAGAACTAGGCCTCTTTTCCTTTTTTCTTTTTTTTTTTTTTTTTTTTTACTACAAGGATTTTACATGGGAAAAAAGTCATTTAGAAAAAGGTTTTTTTAATGAAACTCCCCCTGCTTCTCACACTTTCCAATAATATCAGAACTTTACACACACAATGCTGAACCTTTTCCCAGCATATTTAAAAAAAATACAATTTTTGCTTAACAAAAGTATTTCAATCAGTTCTGATAAGCAGCAACATATTGACAGTATCAACATTTGGGGGGGGAATCAAGTCTTTCAGTAGGAAAAAAAAATAATTTGACACATCCTGAAAGAACTACCTGAGGACTGCTTGCTTGGGTTTGCTTACTGTAAAAGAAGTAGGGCTCATCTTTTTCAAGTAACTATGCTTCCCTATCCACTTGTACACTTGCAGAAGTTACCTGTTTTAAGTTATACCACAGTAGTCATGGAACTGTATGTTGTTCAACAAAAAAAATGTTTTGCAGCTGGAGCCCACATCTAATTCTTCATTTCCTCAGTCTAATTACTCATCATTTACAGTGACGCTGACAGTCATTGATTCTTGCAAAGATCCGGAAAGGCTTTTTTGCTAATGAGCAAAAGGCGTCACTGTTACTGTCTGTACAGAGAAAGGATGAGGGAAGGAAAAAAACTACTTGCCTCATTACAGGTTTTTCTAAAAGCATTACAAAGTGTAGGAATAAACCATAACATGCAGAAAGATAGCAAAATCCACACAGTCTTGAAAAATCTTTGATTAAAATGTAAAGGAACATTACAAACATGATAAAGAACTCCAACTCAAGCAGCAAGTTCCTGGTAAGTGCTGCATCTCAGGAGTCCTTTGCAAAGGCAAATGGGTGTCCCCAGCCAGAAAACCCTTCCTAAAGAGTTCTGGGAAATGTAGTTTTTCATTCTGTCCCCATTCTTACTGTTTTCTAGTTATTTTTATGAAATTCAGTTTCTATTGGCAACTTCAGTTTAAGTTCCAAATATCTTGAAAAGTGACATATAAAGGAGCCCTGAATTGTTCTGTTTTAAAATGACTAGAAGGATACAAATGGAAGGGGTGTATCTCATCACTGTAACTGTATGTGCTGATCCCCAAGTCCATTAACTTGATTTCGGAAGGAAAATACAGCTCTGAGCACTCCAGGTCCGGGATCCTGCTGTTTAGTGTGTATTAGCAACTCATTTTCTGCAGCAAGCCTCACAGAAGGCTGGGAGAGCCTGAAATTGAATCCACGATGCTGAAAAGGGGTTTTAAGTTTCCTGTATAACTCAGAGAGTGCTGGTTTGTGATTTCACAGTCTACCTAAGGTGATCAAAGACCTTACACATCCACCAAAAGAAACAGTCCTACCACCTCCACTGAGCTAAAAATTAGAGATTATGCAACTGTACTGTCAACCAGATTGGGAAACTAATTTGACTGAAAACATCCCATGAAATAAGTTTTTGGTTGAATCACATCACAGCTGCAGGAGCACAAAAGCCGAACCAAAACAGGATGGAAAAACATGTTTTGGGTTGGAGCGTGGGTCCAAGACCTATTGTACGTAGAATTATGGAGTTAGGCACTTAAAATTAAATGTGCATGCTATTAGACTAGCATAAGCGAGGTAGTAAGTGACACCAACCAGAGAAGTGCATCCTCACTCCTGTCTACTACATTGGATTTATACACCCTCTTCTGCCCTGGAAGAAAGTGACTGCATCGGATTGGAGTTTACCATTCAAAACCATCCAGATGCCAAAGACAGCTTTGACAAGGTTTCTGAGCTGATCTAGCATTTTGCTTTCATCAAGGAGGGGCAGTGCTGCTCTTCACCCCATCCCTGCCACCACTACCACCTTGCTACCAGATACTCATGGTTGTGTGGTCTTGGCCCTTCCTTTTGCCCACTCTGCTACTTACTTGGCCCCTCAGTGAGCCAGTTCAGTTTGTTCATCTGTCAGAAAGCTTTCTGAGTTAGTTTCCTGGCTGTTAAGCAACTGAATCTGAATGGTGAGCAAATACACTTCCAAGTCCATGCGTGGCATGGACAGGGCATGGGAAAGCTCTTTTAAAGGTAATGAGACAGCAGAATAACATTTCCACAGCTTTTGATACCTGAGGCACACTACTTTCAGGATTAAACATGGCCACACATAGCAGACATCCTTCAGACACCTGGATTCCGCACCACACACCTTAGCAGCTGGGCCTATGACCTGGTGCTGGGCCTGTAACACAGTGTATCCCAACCCTTGACTCCCCCCAACCACTGATTCCTATCACACTCTTGCTATTGTTTTAATTGGTTTAAACTCTGTGTTTACTGACCAGAGTCAGTTTACTGAGCTCCATCACATTTATGATCTCCTTTTGGGCTCACTTCAGTAGAGTGAAGTGTTACCAGTCTCTTATAAAAATGGACTGAGACACACACGTTGCTTTAAAAATAGAATAAGGATAGAGAGACAAGATCTGGGTACTGGCTTCCCCTCCAGTGAGCATTTATGCAATCTTTATTAAATAATCATTACATAAAATGCTGGACTAGGTCTTGGCATAGGATTGGAGCTGGACTCTCTTGTTCCCAGGTACGCTCCCAATCGTTGTGCCATGGAGCCATGCTGCTGCTTTTAGCTACTAGGAATCTAGAGGCACGCTTCTTCCTTAAGTTCTTCTCATTTTTAAGAAACAGATTATAACTAACAGATTATAACATAAACATTTGTAAGAAATTGGATGCTAAGTAGCAGACTAGCTAGAATCTGTTCCAACACACCTACAGCTCCCCTCATCACAGTCACAGGCATAACTTAAGCCAGACAATCAGGCATTCCTTCTACTAAGAATACTAATTATAGATCAGTGATTTATAGTTGGTGAGGAAGAAAGAGCCAAATTTTAAATGAGAAAGAACCTCTTTATAATTCTGAAGAGTGTCTCTTAATTAAAAACACTTCATTTTCAGATTGAGTTTCCCATTACTGTTCTGCCTCAATTAGCTTTCCAGCGTTAGTTCACACACGAGCTGTTTTGAACTGAATGTTGCTGCTACTGAAGTCAGCGGAAGCTTGGTTTTGTTTTCAGGAGAGGGTGTATGCTGACTGGCTGAGTTTGCTTCAGGAAGAGAAGCTTGATGCACCTGGCCACACTACTGGAAAACCAAGTAGGGATTTTAATAAGCCTTTCAGGCACTGCAGCAGTCCCTTGTAGACTAAGTCAATTCAAGACACTTCAGTAAATAAAGTTTCACAGATGTGTCCATAAATAAATTAGAAATTTCTGATAAGCAATCAAATTATTTTTTATTATTTTAATAAAGTAAAAGAGAAAGGACAGCTCAGTTTGCACTCTGTCATTGAGCCACAGCACCAAGGAGCGAAGGATTGATACAAATTTGATTAGGATAACTCCCTTTGATTTAAATAGCTTTGGGAACTTTGTCTAAAGAAGACAATAACTGAAACAAAGAAGGCAGAAATCTTTCCCATTTTGGGGGATTATCTGGTAGTTAATTGGTATGAGCGTAACTACAACCCTTTCCTTGCTGCAGCTCTAGGGAGACTTTCCTCATCTACTTGGTTTCCCAGGTATGTAATTTCTTGGAAATTATACAGCTAAAATATCCTTGGGACTTTTTCCCATCACATTTGTAGACACTGGCTAATAAATTTAAAATTATCAGGTGAATGGGGAGAGGCAAGCAAGCAGACAGAATCAAAGTGATCACATGAGCCTTATTTACATAGAAAAACACTAAAATACAGTACTCATTGTCATAGTGAGACACATTCTGTCCACTTATAATGTGGTACTCCATTAGTGGTAGGAGAACTTCGGAATTCAATGTTTCTGTTATGTAACTACACAATAAAAGAAATTAAACAAGCAATTTAATTCAATCAAAAGGGAAAAAAAACCCAAAACACCTTTCATTCCTTAAAAGGGAAAGATTAAAGGGCATAAAGGGGAAGCAGGAATTAGTAATCCTAGGTAATACTAGCTAATTGTTGCTCGTTAGAGGAAAGGCTGCTGTCATCTTAAAACACTGTGCTACAATAAAGCTAAGGAAATAAATTTGTGAAAAAAGGGGTAGTTAGAGCAAACCAAACAGACTGAAAGATATCTTACCTTGCCAAAAAAGCAGAGCCATGAGATACACCTCCTGTAGGCAATTACAAAAATGCTGTAGGGCTCATTGTTTCCTTGGTGCCTGGGTAGAAAACTGGCTAAGCATCAGGATTTCTTTTTTTTCTAGTGGGTCTGAAAACATACCCAGCTGCCTTTCAGCCCTTTTATCAACCTGGGTAATTTATAATGATTATTTTGTGTCCCCAGCCCTGCTCTTTCACTGTGCATTACTAACCAGCTATTGTTGTTAATAATGCTGGTAGATTTTGCTGGCTTAATTTACCGCTGAAGAAGGCAGTGCTTAGTTAGGGAGGCTGATGCCTCTCATGCAGTAATACCATTCTTGTTCTTTTTTAAATGAATATAGTGAAGGGAAAACTTGGGGTAGCCTTAGAGTAAATCTGCATTGTAAGGGCAGCCTATGAAGGCATATTCAAGCCAGCTTTAAAATAGTGGGAACTCCCTGTGTAGGTACAGAGCTCAGTGTGGATGCAAAGCCCATCCAAGGAGCTCAGTCAGTGCTGAGGCATTTAGCCCATTCTACTAGAGCATTCCTCCAGATGGTTAGCACAAAGCAGGTTTGGGCAGGCTGGTTTCTACTGCAGTCCTTGCAGCTGGTATCCTCCCGAGTGGTGGTGCCTAACAAGTTTGCTGAAGTGTTTCCTTATGTGTTCTCCTGCTCGTGTCACTACTAGAAAGAGGATAATTTCCCTCTGCAGAAAACCTGTATACCTTTACTTTGTTAGTTTGCATACAGTCCTATCTGGGGTTCGCTAGCAAGGTTCTAGCTCATGTTAAGAAGAATGGTAAGAGAAACAAGTGTTTTTACTAAACTTAACAGCTTGTATTTAAACCTTAGGCTCATCTACTTCAGCTGTTAACCAAAATTAGTTGCTAAGTTTTGCCATCTCTGCGCTTCTAACATGAATTTGTGCATCTCTCTTCCTGCAGCACGGAAGGCAAATCTGAGTTTCAACAGAATCTTTTTTACCCCCATATAGTATGTAGTAAGTTATCTACTGTGCCATTTAAGCAACTTTACCAAAACTAAAAACTGAATAACAACTTTAAAACTAAGCCATCAGTTTGTCCTTACCTGCAAGTCAAAGAATTTACAAATCAGTCAGGCCAATTTAAGCTTTTCCTTGCCCTTACCTCTAGAAGGAACGAGATAGGTCTGAACACCAGCAGAATTTGAGGTGTTTTGGCCTAGTCAGAGAGGATGCATGTGCTATTCTTCAAGGCGCTTCAGAAAGCAAACCAAAAAAGGGAGAGTTTTAAAAACTACAGATTTTATACCTCACTGGAAGTGAATAACCAATAAATCAACTTTTCTTGTCATACACTGACTGTCTACTGAGACAACTTCTCTTCTCAAGCTCTAAAATGCAATCAAGCACATTGTGTCACTATCTAAAAGCCATTACTTCACTTCAAACTTGATCAATAGAGCTTGGACTCAGGTCCAAGTGCTCAAGACCAGATCAGTGCTTAAGACCAGAGACATGGTACTCCACAGTAAGTCATGAGGCCATTACAAGTAACCATGCCTCAAATCTTGAGATGGAGCATCTTGTAATTCACACAAAGTTAATGCAAATGTCAGTTACAGAAGCCAAATCTATTTAAACAGACTCCTTCCTCAGCCAGGTGGTGGATTACAGTACAATGAATTGTATAGGGAGACCATTAATGAAATATGCTTGAAAACTGCACTCTGCCCATCTAGACACAGCCATTACTGGTGAAGTGAATGCACGCTGTTGTTTCTAACTTAGGATGCCACTGCAAGTTAATTATGTGGGATCAGTCCACTACAATCAAATTGAAACTCTAGGAAAAGACCTAGTATGAGGACTAGTGTATTGCACATTCAGAAAATTATGCTGTTGTTTGCATGCTGTAATAGCTTAATCTGAGATGAAGCCTCAGTTCCACTTATATAATCGAGATTTTGTTGTTGTTGTTGTTGGCATCAGTGGAGTTGAGATTTTATAATACCAAAAATATCTTACAAATAAAGTTCAAATTTTCAAAGTTTACCCTGACATGTTATAATTTCTGTTATCTACTTTCTCAAAAAGAGTTTTACCAAAGTGATTATTGGTATACCACAAGATAGAGAAGTAAAGGCAAAGCAGGAATTAATTTCTTAGCCCCTTTTTAAGAAAACTGAGTGTGGATGTTGAGCACCCCTGGCTGTGAAATCGCACGACCAAGCCTTGATGGCTTGATCAAACTAGACTCAAATCTCATTATTTGCAGAACCCTGTTCTCATCTTAACCCAATTATTATTATCATCATTGAGGATGATGATCTCGCCTCAACACACCAACTTTTTGTATTTTTAAAGTTTTTTGGTTTTAAATCCAGGACATAGTTCTGTTCATTCGTTAGTATTGGTATTAGTATTGTTAGTATTGTCATGTTAGTATCTGCTGCTAGAGGTGATTACATTGTGGGGGCTCAGACATCATCAGAGGAGATGTAATTGTGGAGGGACAGTTGTGTCAAACACACTCCTGCAGCCGAGTAAGTGGTATGTGAGAATGCTGTGCAGAGCTGACTGAAGAACTCTTTGTTCTCCCTTCAGTTCTAGTTTACTGACTTTGGTGAAACCAGTTATTAAAAGGGAAGGTAGGGAATGTTCTTAAATGAGTCATGTTTGTTCTATGACTGTCGGACTATATCTGTAACTGGTTCAGTAGCTCTAGTCAACTGGTGAGGTCATTCCCATGCAGCACATGACACAGGGAGCCTTTGTACAGACAGCTGCAGGCAACATGCTTCATATTGGCTCTTGACTTAAGAGGTGTTCCATGAAGGGATCAGCAGGTACTTCTCCTCGTTGATGTGGTGTTTTCTGATGCTTGCAAGAGTACAAGACAGACATAAAACACATGAGAAACTTAGAGCCTTTCCCTCTAAGACAAAGGTGCATATATATATATATACACACACACTTGTTTTTTAAACAAGAGTTCAAAGAGTTTATTAAGGACAAATGAGACAACGTAATCAGTCACCCTGGGCAACGCCAAACCAGAGAATGTCAGCGCGTAGGAGGCAGCCCTGGAAGCATCAGGAGAATACAAAGCCCTCGATGGCTTAGTCAAAGCGTGCAACCGTTGTGGCTAGACCCAAATATTCTGATTTCTTTTTTCCATAGAGAAGGTGGGGAACATGAGAGTTAAATGAAATGACTTGAGAAGTAATAACTCTTGTAGAGAAGAGGGAGAACAGTATTTCATTCAGGGCCATGAAACAGAGAACCGGTGGGATGAAGCAGAGAGGGAGAGTGAGACGATGCCAAAACCACAAAGAAAAATGCCGTTAAGTTTGTGAATGCTTGAGAAATTTGAAGCCTGGGCTGAATTAACTGATGTACAGGAGACGAAAAAGAGATCTGAAAATCTGTTAAAGTGAATGCCGGGTGCAGCAGAATGGCTAACCCAAGGGATGGGCAATGCAGTTTGATCCCGTGCAGACGAATTGTGACCGAGTTTGTTTCGCATTTGAGATCGAGTCTGACACTGTTAGTCTCTGTTGGCATCGCTTGCGAAATAAATCCAGCAGAACGGTGGGCGGTGACTGACAGTGCCCGTGCCGTCACAGGGCGATGCCGCCGGCCTCGGCAGCTCCGTTGTTTGCCGTTCCCAGGCTGCGCACCAGGGGGTGGTCGCAGCCCGGCCGGCCGCATGCCTCCCGCGCCCGCACAGCCTCGCTTCGGGGCGCCGCAGCAGGCAGGCGGCTGCGCTGCCGGGCAGCTAAAACCTGAAAGCGTGACTTCCCCCCACCATTAGGGCAGTTTTAAAAGCAAGACAAGATTTCCTTTTAAATGTTTATTTATTTAAAGGAAAACAGAGTTTAAAAGACAACCTGCTTTCTGACATTGTAGATGCTTAGTGATGTGCCCACTCCTGTCAACACATTTTAAGGAGGGGAGAGCTGTTCCGCAAATCTCTACCAGAAGCTCCCACAGATTCTGCTGTGGTCTGCAAAGAGAAAACAATCAGGACTAAAAGCTGCTAGTTTGGGTGGGTTGAGATTTGATTCCTTCCTCATGTCCGAGTCAAATAGGAGCAGACAGCTTATATGCTGAAGGGCTCCCTTTTAATGATTATGTGCCTTTTTGCTTCTTTTTCAGACACATCATGTAACTATGATGCATTGTACAGCTATATAAGGCTGAAGAAGAGTTCACGCTGCACTTAATCATGTATTAATGATCTAACTGCCCAAAGACCATTTTTTAATAAAACCCAGACACAGGGATACCTGTAAGACGGTGTTGTCTTAATGGCATCAGAAGACACTTCAATATGCTACGTGAGAGCCAATAAGTCTACATACAGCCAAGGGAAGCTCCTAATGGGCACAGCGCCACCAAACTTATACAGCCAGCTTGGCTTTCTCGCTCAGTAAGGCTTCAAGTTCTAGACTGAGCTGCAGAAGAACATGTGGCCTGGCTCTTATTCTAGATTAAAGACAGGCCTTGAGGATACTGCTTTTGCCTACAGCTCCCCAGAGATGTCTTTTCTCAACAAAGACTGCTACTGTATTTTTTTCCATCTAGCTGCCAATCCTAGGCATCTCAAAAATAATAGCATTTTCAACTGGCATTTGTGTTCAGAGAGAGCAGAGATGTCTGAGTAGTCAAGAAACGCTTAAGCTGGTGAGTGCAATAAGCAAGAATTTTACTTTTGGTACACAAAGGCCTTTGGGAAAACAAAGTCACTCAACCTTTGAGACTTTTGAGTGAAACAAAAGACTGAAATGAAACTATTAGTTGATTGCCTGCCATAAGCAGTGTCTCAGGCCACCTAACTATCATCTGGCTAGGTATTGGAGGTATCAGTAGGATTTGTTTTGGTAGTAGAGGCAGGAGAATTTGGATCAAACTCATCCTTGAGGATATTGCTTACTATTGTTTCACCAATGATAATTTTGTTGGTCCTAAACTATAGAGGTAAGAGAAGGAGATTAAAAAAAATCAACAGGTGTAACACAGGATGATTAGGATGACTGCCATGGGGGTAGGAGGGTAAATGCAGTTGTAAGAAATACTAATATGGCAGTAAGATGTTTCAGGTTTCTTTAATACAGACAATGAAATGTTTGTGCCACCACATACAGCATTTGATGAGCCTTTACTTGAACCAGAGCACTGTCCACTGCTCTGGTCTTAAGTGATGGAACTGGCAGCTGTGCAGGGATGGACTGCCAGGATGACACGGGCTATTCAAACTGAAGAAAAATAGCAAACAAAAGAGTAAGAACTATACAGTGTTCCCAGATAGTAACCAGGACATTAGAAAGAGTTTTCTAGCCAGCTCAGGAATGAAGTTCAGATCGAGCTTTCTAGAGGAAATGGTGCCTGATAAGCAGGTGGAAGGATGGCAAAACTAATCCAGACAGTTCCTGGTGATAAAAAAAATTGAGCTTTGTTACTGGAACTTGTAGGTGTCTCCAAAGTGGTTTGAAAGGAGATGGAATTGTTCTTTGCCAGTGCAATATGTACATTGTAATAATCCCATATTTCAAGGCTTCCTTTGTCTAGAAAGCTATATAAAACTGATTTACATTCCCAGCTCCTCAAGCACTATTAACCCCAGTGTTCCTTGTGGCTTTACAGTTTCAGGTGCTTGGTTTCTGCATCCTATTCACAGTTAAACTAACTTGCTGGATTCTGAGCTGAGAAAAGGAACTCCTCCCCACCACCCTGATCATTTGACAAGGACTAGGGAGAATTTTTTGTTTCCTCTGCTCTCTAGCTTTCTTGGATCATTAGGAAGGAAGTTTAACAAAGCCTGGGTTGGTACAGGGCTATATGATGCTGGTGACACCCTTGATGTATCCAGCTTTTTCAGTGCACTGTCGTTATGGCTTACTACAGATTATATCACAGAGGCATGCACTGTATGGTATTGGGAAGTCTTTCCAGGCTTCTGGTGAAGCTGGACTATGGAGCAGGTGTTTTCTAGGCTAACCCAGAGAATATGTGAATAACATGATGCTGTATTGTACATCTTCCAGTAAAAAGAACAACCTGCCAGTTATTACATAAGCACTAGAAGTTTAATTATGAAATCCACTACCTTCAACAGAGTAAAGCTGCATTGTGGCCAACAGAAGGTAGAAAAGCCAGGCTTACTTGCCTTTGTAAAGCAGTTCAGCTAACAGCTGTTAAATTATAATTAGACTGTTCAAATGCTAAGGGAGAAGGCAAGGGTGTTATTTCTGCAGAATCATTCTAAAAGCTGCCTTAAAAGTGTAATAGCTCAGTGCATTTGGTACCAGGAAATTCCCATAGTAAAATGTATCTGATATGTCTACCACATCATGGTAAGAGCTTTTGATGTATAGGTGCCCAAACCAGAGGTGGTGTTACAAGGTTATGTTCCCCTAGATTTGGAACACCCGGGAAAGCAAAAAAAGATGGTTTGGTTTTATAATAGTCATCATCACTGCCTAGCTCTCTCTCATATAGAGCTCTAGCAGTCTCGAGATTACCTTCTTTTCTTCTCAGATTGCAGTTCTGACCATCTTTAGTCATGTGAGACTTTTTTTTTAAATTTTAGATCTGTCAGGAGCACTTAAAAGCATCTTATTCATTCACGTACCTCCGTGTACAGCTCACAAAGCAAAGTATATAGACAGTCACTTCAAGGTTTGTTTTGTCTTTGAACTATCTTCTATTGACTTGCCAAAGCATATGCAAGTCCCAGAGCTCTTTACCCAACATAACTTAGTAACCCCTAAAAAGCAGTCCTTCCTTTTGCTCCCTGAACATCCATGAATTATGCAAATTTGCTATCTGAACAGCATGCAAAAAATACATTAGATTTTTCATATAATCTTACTGATTCTGGTATATCCACCTTGGTCTCTCCATTATATTACACATCATTTCATTTTCACTTGGTTTTATCATTTGCTAGAATTCTTTGTAAGCTTGAAAGTCCAAAATTGGGACATGTTGTTTCAACAAAACTGAGCTAACTATGCAACCTGACTATAAGAGTGGTAATGGAGTATTGGCCCATTGTGCTCTCTTAATTATTAGCATAAGCCTCATTTTGGCTTTGATCAGCTTCCTGTGTCCTTCAGTATCACATTCATATGCAGCAATCAACCTAATTCAGCCTCTCAGTCCTTATTTGCTATTTCATGTAGGCCAGAATATGCATTGTATGAAATCAATGATTGCTTTTTCCCAGCTCCTCCTTATAGACTCGAAGTGCCCCCAATTTATTGCCAGGTATGCTAAGACTTACCAAGGAAAAAATCTACAGTTTTACTAATAAAGCACTGTCATACAAGAAGGCATCTTGACATTACCTGGTTTTGGTGTGTTTGGGTGGAGAGAGACGATACTGGGCCTTTGTATGTGCTGAGCTGATTTGCAACAAAATTAGAAGAGCTGTTGAATGAAAATAATGTCCCATATGCATGAAGGTGCAGAGCTACCCAGGAGTTACTGTGATGCTTATATATTTTAAAATGTAGGTGTAGTCACTAGGAGGGGGAGAAAAGCAGCTTCCAACTCTTGTCCCTTTAAAGAGCTTAATTACTCATTAGGAATAATGATGGCAAGTTACCATGCCCCATTAAGCCATCCCACTAGTGGCCAGCATCAGCTGTTTCAAGTTAAGGCAGAAGATGACCCTGCAAGAGAGTCTGTATCCCTCTCACAGAGAATCCTTCTTTCTTCATTTAAAAACTGTGTCCAAAGTACACCAAATTTGTGAACTAACAGGATCTTGTGGCAATGAGTTCCCTGAGTTAACTGTGCCCTATAAAAGGAAAACATATGTTACCATTAAGAAAGTTAAGAATAAGATCAAATGCACTAAACACATACTCCCATCTGCTCCTCTTCACAATTCTTTAATGGTTGTAGCACTGTCTCCCCTCCCCCTTTTTGTACAGAGTTCATTATTGTTTATACAACACAAGTGGGTTTTTTTTCTTTTCTGCTAGACTGAATATGTAAAAACTCAGTGTGAATTAGAAAATCTTAATTTCCAGAAGTCTTACTTAACACAGAGAGGGAATGAAAGCTGAAGCTGCTTAACTGTCCTTAAATTGTGTGTATTGGGAACAGAAATGATACAAAAAGCAACTTCTTAAAACGAGATTTATTGGCACAAACATACATGTTACAAATGTCTACAATATTCTTGGAAAATATGTTCACCACTTCAAAAAAAATCACTGTCCACAGAAAAGTACAGTAATATCAATCTTTGTAAGTCATCACAATTTTAGCATCAAAATGCATGCATTCATCATTTATAAATGGAATTCCACTGACCTCCAGGTAAAGCACTTTAAGAAGTTTCCTGGTCTCCACAACATTGTATTTCCTCCCCAGGTAGTTCTAATAAGATGCAAACAGAATGTTTTCTGTAGAGGCACGAATCACAATTTTTTGCTCAGTACAGCTGAGTCTATGAATGAGGTGAGAGATGCTCTTCCCAGCACAGACTTTCAGATCCTTTCTGAGTGCATTACTACATAGCTTAACACTACTGTGTGGCCTTTAAAAGGACGCAATTAAAAATTTGGTCTGGAGTTTAGTTTTTAAAGGGCAACTGAAAACTTATTTCTGGTTATTCCTATTAGAGGAAGTAAAGCTTTAAGAATTAAAAGGAAAGAGGTAGAAGAAAGGTTTTTGTTTTGCATTGCCATTCCAGCAGCATTTGAAAGAGGGGTGGCATTGCTAACGTGACTTGTGAGGAGAAATTGTAATCTCAGTAAATCGTCTTCTTTCTTTGGTGCCAGTCTAGTAACTGTAGCTAGTAGCTAATCAAGGTTTTGTCACTGACCTCAGACAGTACAGAACTAGACTTCACCAGATGTCCTGAATCTGATCCTATGCCTATCCTCAGCCTCAGTGTCAGAGGAGCAGGCTTCACATACACAGAGGGGAGAGAATACACTGATATCCTCAGCGTGATCAGATCTGGCTTGTCCAATGTAAACGAGGAAGAAAGAAAAGTTCTTGATGTCAGTGGAAGATTGTTGAAAAATGGGGGTTGCAATGACTCCCACTAGATCTGAATTTGACTCTAATTGGATCAGTGCACAAAAAAAAAGGCAAAACCATAAAGCACATATATTTATGAACGTGCATACTGAGCTTTTATCAACGTTGGTATGGCAGAGCATATATCCAATGGCAGAATTCGCTGTGGAATCACCAGCCTTGGAGATTCTCAAAACTCATCAAGACAAACCCTGTGCAACCTGATCCAACCTCAAAGGTGGCCCTGCTTTGAGCAGGAGATTGGACTAGATAAACCCCAGGGGTCCTTTCCAACCTAATTTTTCTATCATTCAAAGGAAAAGCTTTTCCTCTCCTGAATTAGAACATGGCACATTTTCCATATTAGGCCTGGATTTAGTAAGGACAAATGAGGATTTTTTTTTGTTGTCTTAAACAGAGACTGGAAATTCTCTATGTGCTTAAGTGCATGTTGAAGTTGCTTCCAGAACAGGGCATGCTTTGCTCTTCACTTTGGGCTGGAGAGTGTGAAATATTCAACCATCTGTCCATTTTCAGTCTACAGTGCTGAATTGATTGGATATCATCTCCAGAGGCTGCTTTTCTGTGTTAAGACTCAAGCATAAGTCATTAAGGAAAATACTAATTAGCTGGCTACAAACTCATTTTCTGCAATGACTAAAACAAGTTTATAATAAGAGTTCATATATTGCCACTAAGAGAACTTTTTATGATGCAAAACAAACTAAGGGTTGCTCACAGTAGATACTGGCTTTGTTTCATCTCTTTCATACTTGGAAACAGAACATATCACCCAAATTGCAAATGCTTGTCTACGTATATAAGCACTTCTTTCGGAAAGGGGGAGGAAAAAAGAATAGGAGTTGTCAAATAAAAATTTAACCTCTGCAACAGTTGGTGTTTCCTCCTCAAAACGTATTTTTGCAACAGACAAAGGATGTTTTTAAGCCCCGCTCTTGAGTAGGAGGTACTAATTTCTAATCTTTCAGTGGTGCTGATATACATAATGTGACTAATATTTTACCATGTATGTGGTCGGGGGAGGGAGTACTCTTAATTTACAAGACAAAGTAATGATGTTTTTCATGACAAGTAGTGGGCTCTCAGTAACATTTTGTTGTGCAGACCTGTGAGTGTGTCTTAGCTACATTAGCATTTTATTTTATTTCCAATCCAGGGAGAAAGCAAATGGAACATAGATTGAACTTAGCATTTCTAATGAGAAAAAATACTCTTTCGTCAATAAATAGGCATTGGAAGCTAATTATTCAACTATATGTATAGCTGCTAATTGCTTAAATAGTAGATAAATAATATTTAAATAAGTAATACTTAAACTGTATACCCATGGCCTTTACTATACATTTCCACTTTTATTCAGAATCTTTTTCTCCCTTTAAGTTTCATGGAAGGCAGAACTTGCATTACTCAGTACACTGTAGCTTGCTAGCGGCACGGTAACCATGCTGACCACTGAATATTCAGGTCCAGACAACACTACCATGACTAATGGAGAAATTGTTGCAACCTTTCAGGTCAATACTACACATATTAAGAGCTGAACTTCTGAAAACAATTATGCATTGTGCATCTATGAATTTGTGGCTCCATTATATGCACTATCTCAAACATTGATCTTGCAAAGAAAACAGCAGCTGCCATTATTTACTCTTACTTTAAACAAACCTGCAGCTTATCAGGGGGAGAAACTAATTTCAAAGGACAGATTAAAATATTGACCGTCTTAATTCTTTTAAACTCTTTTCATTACAAAAGCTCAGACCACCACCACGTGTTCACGTATACATGACAGGAATGTAGTGGATTCAGCAAAGTGATTTTCCATCCTCTCCTTAGACCATTTATTGGTGGACAAGCATAGATACTAGAGTGGAACAAGGGTAAGCAAAATAATCATGCTGTGTCAAAAAGATTTAATTACTGGCAGACCGAAGTGCTATACAACAAAGTGGGCATTCAGTATGTATCTTTACTGTACCAAGCACTCTGCAGCCCTTATTTGACTGAAGTCCTCAACCACTTCTGCAGCTGACAAGAGCAGCATGTCTTTGGATGGTATACCCCGAATGGCTCTCTCTGCAAAAAATACTAGATCATCCTTCCTGCATAAATCTTCTCCTGTGTTTTCAAGAAAAAAGTGAAAGGAAATAAATTCAACTACCATTTGCCATAGTTCATTTTAAGAAGTAGTCCATATGCACTTCAATAGACTAGCACTGCTTAGTTTTAACATATAAAAGGTGCTCTTAGGTATAGCCACTTATAAAAAGGAGTTTACTGAATGTTGGCTAAATTTCACTTAAACCATTTCCCGATTTACTATCTTGTCATTATCGCACTATCCTTATTTGCTGTTTCCTCTCTTTTCCATCAAAATTGATAAAATTACTGTTACAAGAAATGTTAAATAAATTTAATTAAAATTCCAGTGTTACAATTAAAGTAGTGTAGCAAAAATGCTGTTGTCTAGCCATCAGGAGCCTTCTTTTGTATCACATCATTTTGAACCGAATTGAGATCCAGGAGCCGTATTCTGCCTCCAATGTTGTCGTGCCATCAGTGGAGGCTGGTTTGAGAACAGCAGGGCATTACGGGGAGGAGGTTCTACGCCACCCGGGCCTGCCTCAGCTCTGATTGAAGTCAACAATAACAATATGGCAGAAGGCAGGGAGTCAACTCAGAGGGCAGCAGAACAACCCTAGCCCCGATATGCTATGTTCCAAATACACTACACTCCAAAAACACAAATGCTTTCTAAGAGAATGAAGAGAGACTTGAAGAACAATGGAGAAGTCAGACACCATGAGAAGAACTAAAGAATGGAGAAGCTTTTTTCATAATTATCTTTGTTGTTCTCTATGATATTTTCTCTTTGAGAACAAGTACTTTGCCCTTTTAAACTTAAAGCACATGGCTTCTTTGGTTGAATAGAGTGTTACGTATGAACCATGAGGCTATATTCATGTTTTAAACCAGTACAGGTTATGATTTTTGCTTTGGAGAGTTAGCAGATGTGATACAGTCATGACAGAATGAGGTTACTGCAGAAATTACTCATTGTTGAATCATCAAGTGTTTACTCCACCAAAACTGCATGTAACTGGACTGCCACAGTTTTTCTGCTTTATTGTAAGATGTAGCTTTTAAATGTCAGTGCATCAGGAGGAAAAGTAAACTCCTTGGGTGGCTCAGATCTCTTTTTATGCATGTGTTTAAAGACAGACAGTCTTCTGGTTCTCAATGGAGAAAAAAAGCTACTGAGTACATCAATGGAAACAAACGTTAATGAAATAAAGAAGGGAAATTAGCTGAAGAGGAAAACAAAATCGTTTCTTGAATTGGAATAGAGAAGTGTTTCTGAAGGAGACCAGATGAAGAAATAATTGATGTGAGGTTCTGGTTTGATTGTTTCACACATCCCAATCTAGTATCCCTCCTGAAAACAATGTCACCATCTGAGAAATCTTCAGCCAATCGTTTCTGTAGATACAATTCATTTTTTTCAAACTACATTCTTCAGCCTGTTTGGTTTTGCTTTTAAAGAAGGTAATTTGAGGGTGCTTGTGCTTTCTCTTGCATGAAGAAACACATGCTTAAATGTATCTCGTCTAGCAAGTGAGACCTAAATCAGGTGAGAGGAAGAACTGGCTGGAAGAGCATCTCACTTGTCTGACTACACAGGGGGCCCAAAGGTTATGATCTGTTATGGGTCTAAAGTTCAGGTGAGGACATGAATCCAGACCAAAGAGACTTTGGTCTCTCCGAGGCCTTTCTCCAGTACTCACTGTGTACATTGGGAGCAAGCCCAGTGCCTTATATGGCTACTGGTTTAGCCCTCTTCCCTGTTTAAAGGGCAGGAGAAGCAGGGTTGAGATTTAAATCCTGGATCACACCCAAGTGCTCTGTAGTTTCTTTGCAAAGGTCTAGCACCAACATGTGCGATCAAGGCGCTGTCATAAAAAACTAATAGATTATACATACTCCCACTGGCTGGATAACCTCCTGTGGAACAGAGAAAAACTCGCTCTGTAAAAGCATGAAAAAGAGTTGAGTAGCATCTGAGCTTCTAAAAGTTCCTGAATTTTGAATCTCCCATGGTAGATGCACTTCTGAGAAGCAGACATCACCATTTTGTAGGTGTGCTCTAACACAGATGTCAAGTCATGAACTTGCTCTTAAGAGCTAGAATCCATTGTATTCAGACAAGAAGTAGCTCAGCTGTTCATAAAATTAAAGTTGTGTGAAGAGCTGATAGAGGAGCAGTGACAGAAATGAGACACAGAAACAGGAGAATTTCAAAAGGTCTTGCTAACCAGATGAAAACATAGCACATTGTGGCTGTTCTAATTAATTCCTTGCACAGTTAATACTGTCCTGTTCTTCTGTCACTGTGAGTGTTTAAGTCACTTATTGCAGACCAGTATTCAAAAAAAAAAAAGCCAAGTATTTTACTTGCCTGAACTGTTCCCGGGGCTAACCTCATGCGGGTTTCAAAAGAATTAAAGTGCCAGCTTTAAATATCAAACTGACTACATTTCTAAATCACTTCTTGTCTTACAGACCCTAGGTTACATTCAGAATCTTTATCAGATTCTCCCCTCCTCCTTCTCATAATATTGGATTATGTTGGACTATGTTGGATTGACTATGCTGTTACATAATGTTGTCAAGTGAAAATCAGGTCAAGTGCCCCGTTTGGGCTTCCACGCTACTTGCTCCTACAAGCTTTATGTACCATTTTTTTAGGTTTAAAGCCACATTTATGTTATTGCAAAGTGAGCTAAATTAGAAGGAAGAAGGTGTAATGCCCAAGCAGGACCTTACTAGCCTGTGGATAGTGGATGCAAATAACACTTCTTCAGCCTCCTCCAAGCTGATGTGCACTCACTGGCAAGCCAAACAGCAGCTCTGGTACAAGCACAGACCAGCTCCTAACCATCCTATTTCAGCTATGCTGTTTGTGAATGGCATATCATGCTAGCAACCTAGCTGTACAGCTGTAGCTCAGAAATCAGAGGAAGAGTAAGCGCTTCTTATAAGGATAGAATATGCAAGTCTCAAACAATGTCTAACTCCGGCTAAAGCTATCAAAATCCTTGCTTCTGGACAGAGAAGCCTTCAGTTCAGTCCCCAAGATGGCAGTCAGAAAGCAGTCAGCCTTGCAGTCCTCTGAGGGTTTGCTGGGGAGTGGGTAAAAGGAAGCCCTTTTCTGCCTTTTTACAAGCCCAAGGCAAAAGCCTAGGCACTAGTTAGTGATGAAGAGTAGTAGTCCAAATTCTACCCAGTAATTGAAATTCTAATCAGTGCTAACTAAACAAGAATGAGTTAACCTTTTCATGGAAAATTTACTATTACAAGTAGGCAGTTGTAACTGTGTGGACATTTTAAATGTAGAGGCAGTAAGTGGAAAGCAATCAATCCTGGCTTCAACACAAATAAGATCTCCAACTGTGTTTATATAGATTGTTCTCTGTACCAGTCTACGTATAGTGATGGTGTTGCACAATCTGTGACCCTGAACAGCCCTATATTACCACATTCTCCTTGCAGAAGAATTAACCCTCTGCAGGAGCAGTTCGACTCTGGGTCTGTGCATCAGGGAGGGACATACTTGTTCATGCTTCCTGGGCTGAATTAGAAATGTTACATGGCTTATCTTACCAACTGCAACCAATGAGCACAGCACAACTAGCAAACACTGAGCATTCACGAGCACACTCTATGCAAGCAACTTAAAAGAGTTAAACACATTAATTTAGCATATTTCATTACCACACAGGAGGAAATTGTCTCTTCACAAATATTTTACAACCCACTAGAGGCTAGGTTTCTTGACTAAACTCTTCCTTGCAAATTCTCACCAACATTTAGCAGTTATCCCCATTAGTTACTGTTTTGAGGGAGAATGAGTACACATCCCACAAGCAGCAGTTTCTCTTCTCCACTCTTCCCTAAAGCTCCCACTTTGATTATTAACTTGCTTGAGATACCTTAGCTAGGAGGATGTAAGCTTTGCATCCTTATAGCAATTTCATTACAGTTTAATTGGAAACTTTACATCTTTGTAGCTAGAGGATTCAAACTCTTTGATGTGTATTTGCAGCTGTATCAGCTAAGTAGTCAGTCTCTCATAGGAGAAGGCACTGTCTACATTAAGGATCTGTATCAGCATATAACCTTACTGATTGTACCATCTCCAGTGAAAACTATCCTCATCTCATCAGTCCTTTCAGCATTCCTGTAGCGAAACCCTGTGAGGATCAAGCCATGGTCAATATGGGTGTGGGTAGCAGGGTCTCACTCTTAGCAGATAATTCTTTCGTATCAGCTAGCCAAATATTTTAGTAGTTTAAAAAGGGTCCTGAAGCTGGATGGCTTATTCCTTTTCCAGCGAAGGCTCAATTATACATAGCGTTCAGTTGTGGCACCTCATGGAGTCAGGCCCTTCATGACAGCAGAGTGTTCTGTCTGGCCCATGAGGATTTCAGAATTGTTTATGTACTCAGCTGACAAACTGAAGTGAACAGGGCATACCAGGGTGTCCAGTAGCACATTAGTAACTTTGAAAGTTAAGTTTCATTAAGACTGTGGCTGCTTACTACTTAATGAAATGAAACAGTACATGTGAATATGAAGTAATAAATATATAGGGAAAACAATGCAACTGGAACCTTTCAACTGATCGTTGCTTATTCTCTCTGCAAAATTCTACTTAAGCACAATTTGTATATACATCCACTGCAACAAACTGGTCTGGGTCTCTGTTTTTTTAGTCTAAGACCACGTCAAGAGAGATGCTCCACAGTGGGAATATTTAGACTGCTATTATCACCATTTCTATGCCCTAATTAAATTGTGAATTAAAAAAAAAAAAAAAACCACTTTTTTTTTTTTAATTCTATGAATTCTTCTTAGAAATTCTAAAGGAGTTATCCTAAAAAGAATTTCCTGGCTCAAAATTTGATAATTAATTTTTAGTTTGATTAACTATGATTAAACTATTCAGTGTTTAAAAAAGAAAAACCAAGGAATTCAACATTAGGGAGAAACGCTACAACAATAGCATACAAGAACTCTCTCTCAAACTGCAATATATCATTTCTCTTAATTACATCAAATGTTACTTTAAACTAATTGAGTATGAAAAATCTCAGCTGAGCACTTTACAAAGACGACACTATAGTTTATGAACTATACACACACACAAATCAAATTAAATTTTTAAAAAGCCTATTAACACCACCACTTTGGAACAGTGTTTCTCTGCCTTCCTCTTCTCCAGGAAAGCTTTGCTAGGCACCCTTCCCTTTCTCAGCCTCTCTCCACTGTTACCCCTATTTACCAATACCACCTTCTTCCTGATTTCTGAATGGTCCTCACAGTGGGGACCATTTCTGCAAAATGGTGCAGAGGTAGCTTCCTACAATTGTGTTGAAAAGCCACAGACATCACCGAAGTTGTTCATGTGCTTTAAGGTAGGGCTGTAAGTGTTGGGGATTGGCATTCAAGAGAGTCCCATGAAGTCTGACAAACAGTGCCTTGAGTTTTTAGCAAGAGTCTGTATCTTGGTCATTTATGATGCTTGTACTACCATTTTTGCATTTCACTGGGCTTTTTCAAGATTGTGCTAGCTAATGCTTTTTTGGTTGTCATACAGTTTTCTTTCTGGCTTTCACATTTAGGCCTTCCTGGTTGTACAGAAGACCCCATAAGGAAAAATTTAAATCCATAAAAGACGATAATCCAGTCCTATTTATTTTCTGCAGGCAATATTTTTAGACTTGGATACTACAACTAATCTCAAAAAAAATCTGGTTTTGATTGGCTAAGTTGAAATAAGATGTCTTACATGAATACTCATCGGTACCACTCTCTTCGATGGGAGTAGCAGATGCTCACTACCTCAAAAAGTTACATCTGATAGTGGATTTTGCCATCCAACTTTAGGTGCTCAGATTGAGAATTTTGGCCCTAATGTTTGCTTCAACCTTAGGTTTTGGTCCACCTGACAGTGTCCCTTTAAGCAGGAGCTTCCCCATAGCTGCTTTCTCTGATTCTGAGATGTTTAGGATGCTCTTCATATACCACAGTTTCTGAAAGTCAGTGCTTACACATTTTAAGACACGGTGATAAGACAGTGTATGGAACTACTTGGCAGTATTTAGCTGGTACAGTTTCTTGTGGAAACAACAGAATTCCAAAACACACCACACTGAATGCTTATGGGTTATTACAAGCAAAAATCCCAAGACACCGGGAATTAAAAAGCGGAGTTCAACAAAGGAACACTGATATCATTGGTTGATATGAACAAAGTTGTGCCAAGTCTTCCTTCTTCATTTTTTCAAGTGGAGAAATAAACTGGGAAAGGAAGCAGAAAGGAAAAAAAATACATAAACTAACAGTTATTACAGAGTTACTGTTGCACTTTATCTCACAGAAGCATGTGCTGTCGGAGGATAGCAAATACCTTTAGCACACCTTTGCTGAAAGAGCATGACATGTCTCGCACACAGTATGCCTTCCTGGCTGGAATGGGGCTGCTCCTCCTGCATCAAAAGGAGTTTGGAGGTGGAATAGTAGTGGAAAGCAAGGGAGACTGCGGCTCAAAAGATAGAAGGGGCAAGGACTGATGATGATGTTAGCCACCATCCCCAGCTCCAGCAACACCTGCAGTCCCACATGTTGTAACTCTTCCTTCAGCAGGGAGCCAGACTGCTTTTCCAGGACCCCAGTACCAGGCTGGTAGGAAGCCTGGCTTGGGCCATTTCACCACCCATGGTAGCTTCTTGCTGTGAGGAACTACCCAATTTATCTGCATCTATAGCCAGCCCTGCATGGAGGGTATGATCTTGTTCCCATTCAAATCAGTGACTGGAGAAGCCATGCAGGCCTTGTCTGTGGCAGCACGTGGACGCTTGATGTCAACAGGATTTAAACATGTATTTGAGAGCTACTGTAAATAAATACATCATTGAGTTCAATACCCAAGGTCCTTCCTGAAGCTGCAACCTTTAGGCACTATTACAGGAAGATCAAACAGACTGAAAAAATAATTCAAGATCCGGAGCTTAAATACATTTAAATCTCACCAAACTTGCACTAGATCTCACCATGGTGAGCCATGACCTGGGTCTGATGATGTGACACTCAGGTTTGTGACTAAATACCCTAAACCCAACCTAAGCCATGTCAAACCTATTTCTGTTTCTAAACTTAGCAGGACAGGCACCCAACATTTAAAACCAGGAGGGAAACAATGTTATTACTTATATATAATTTCAGGCTTAACTTCCAAGGAGAAATTATGAGCTATTTTGTCTGCTTTTTATGTTCTTGTTAAGATACGCATAATGCTCAATGATGCATATATACACAGCAATCAACTCAATGGCTTCGCATCTGTCTTCCCAGGTTGCTGCACTATACTGCAGAACAAAGGCCTGTCTTTCCCTTGAAGCCAGTTGCCTTGAGTACCCAGTTAATATAGTTAATTAATATCTAGCCATTTCCCATTCTTGCCGTATCAGTGTTACGAAACCCTAGAATCATTCTGGGTCACTCTGGTGCCAGCATTCATAAAACTAATAAACTGCCACATGTATTTCAATCCATTTAGTCATGTTTACAGGTGATTCTCTAAGCTGCCTTTTCAGAAGCAACAGAGGAAAATGGAAGCATGCTGAATACAAGGCGTGTAATTTGAGAGCTGAGAATTAATTCACATCCACAGTTTGTCTCCTGGTGAATCTCTTCTGGGTTACTAGCTGGATTGTCTAACTCAAGAAATCTCCCTTTTAAGAGTTAATGCCATATTACAGTTATGTCACATAACGGCTGTTGCTAACACAAAGGTTACATAAATAAAATGTTCGGTTCCTGTCATTACAAGATCCCTGGCTCCCAACCAGCATGACTGCTATTATTCATTCATATGCTATCTTTTCCTATAACAAGTGTGTGGAATGAGATGAGCTTTTGAGACAAGAAATCAGTAAGACTTTGGGCCACCTTTTAACAATATTTAGGTATTCAAGATGCAAAGGGATTTTCAGAAGCACCAACATCTCAAATTCCAGCTGATGTGGTGGGAACTAGGCACCTACATGCTTTTTAAAAATTTGTCAGATGCCAATTTGCCTGTGGGCCTTCACCCTCTTTTTATAGGCAAGAGGTAATTCAAGCATTACTGTTCTCACTAGAAAACACCAGGACTCTGGCACTGGTTGTAATGAAAGGAAGATATCTGAAACTGCATAAAAATTTATATAAACCTGAAGAGGGAGAGTCTTTAATCCTAGGGAAAGTTATGTAACGTGCTAATGTAAAATACATTAAATGTCAACAGATTCTACCTATGTAAGTGTCCAGAGAGTTTGCAGTAACTCTCACTATAACAGCATGACACTAGGAGGGGAATTTCACAAATTAGTCAGTTTCAATATTTTATATCCATTTTTTGGTTTGTTTTGTTTTTTACGATATCAGCACTTTGTAAGTCACAGAGCTATTGAGATCATAAACAAAAGAGAAAATTAATTACTCACTTATAATTATAATGAGAATGACTGCGCATACTACACCAAGGATGATCATCATCTGTAAAAAGAAAGTTATGAGAAAAAAAAAAGAGAAAGTCAAGTTTTCACATGAAAGACATAAACCCCTCAGGTTTTTTGCTTTTACTTAGTGGCTTATTCCTTGCACTTTTAATTCTTGCAAAGACTCACCGTAACAGACTTGTTAAGGCCCCAAATTTAGTGTCAATTTTAGGAACAGCTGACCACCAGCAATGGACATAGCCTTTTGTCAAAGCTGGCAAGTTCTTGCCCGTCAGCTAAGATGCAGTGACGAACCTTGTCCATTTCCAGCAGTAAAGTAAAGAAAAAGTAAATTTCTGAAGTAAAACAACTCCAGAGGTGATTTAGGTGGCTGGATTCACACATGGCCACCTACCACTTTATACCGGAGTAATGTGATCACTTTTCACCACGTTCCCATAGTCAGGGAAGAGACAGATGGAGATGTCTAATGCCTAGCAGCTACTTGTGCTGTTGAGAGAGGTAGCCCATGCTAGCCAGCATGGTTTCCAACGTGTTAGCCTGGAAATAGTGCATTCCAAATTTGAAGTCTGTTCCCACAAGAACAGATAAATCAGAGCCAGCTGTGCACAGACCATATCAGCACTGAGTTGTGTGGGGTGGAGGCCCCCACATGAGACTTGTTGGATGCTAGTGACACCACCAGAGATGCTGCAGTCCAATTCCCATCATTAGCCCAGTAAGAATGGAAAGACTGAAAAAACAACAAACATGGACATGTCAAATCAAGGCCTTCATTCTTCCCGATAAATGTCTGGAGGACAGAGCCAGCCATCAGCTTGCAGGAGATTTATTTATTTTTCCCCCTCCTTCCAGAGTTTGGGAGCCAGAGGAAGGACAGGAGGATTTTGTTTGTCAGGGTAAAGCAGGAAAGGACAATGAGGAAAATAGAATGAGGGTAGGTTTGAAGGTCTAGTGTAGTGTAGGTCACTGTGGTGACTGCAGTCAGTATGGGTGAACCTAACAAAAAATCTGTGTCTGTAGCTCCCAAAAGCCCTGCTTCCTGCACTGTCAGGCAAAGCAACTGGGCAGTAGCTAGAAGAGGCTCAGGGGAACTGCTCAGCTAAATTTCTAACTTAGATCCACTTAATTTCTGGAGTGTTTGTGTGTGTAGTTTACCCAGAATATTTTGCCTTGCTTTACATTTCATGGCACTGTGGATTGAAGAGACAAAGCAGGCAACCGACTGGTAAGAGAGACATGCGGGATTCTCCTTTGGGAACTGGTGGTTTTATTTGGGTGGACATGAATAATCAGCAGCAAAGATGGTATTGAAGAGAAATGGAAATGAAGCTGAACTTTTGACATAGTGTTCATTTGTTGGTGGTGCATGAGTAGAAAGAAGCAAGGATATGGAGTCCTATATGAATAAGAGGAGCTGAAGTTTCTGAGTCCAGAAAACACAAATCCTGGAGGAGGTCTGAAAAAGCAAAGGAGAGTGAGGTTTCCTCTGCTCATGGAAAAGGATGAGACTTTGAAGACAGCAGAGGAGAGACCTGTTTGATTAAAGTCCTGCTCTATCTTAATCTGCCCCTCTTTAAGAGACTGTAATTTCCTCACTTCTCGCAGCTGTTTGTGAAACCAAGTATTTTTTTGGTAGTTTACCATCCTAAAGAAAGATCAAGAGGCTGATGATCTCTCACAAGGAAAAAGCTTCTTTTCTCCCACTACTTTCACTACAACTGTTCAGGTTTTGTGGTTCACACAGGGAACCGACATGAATTAACATGGAATGCTCTCCCATCTCTATCTGCAGGCACTGACCGAAGCATCAAAATTTGTATCTACATTTTATATAATGCAGAAATTATCTAAAGAAGAGGTTCTGGTAAAGATCAAAGTTGCTTGACTTACTATCCTGGAGCCTAAAGGGCAAGACTTCTCTTTCTCCCCTTGACAAGAAGAAACCACTTAGAGATGCCATCCTGCAAGCAAAGTCCCATTAAATGCAAGTGAAAGTAATGTCTGCCATGAAGTGATCCTTAACAAGAATTTATATTCCTTACCTTGCAATTTTTCCACCAGTATTTTCTCTTCAGTTTGGCTGCACTAGTTTCAAACTGTGAGGCACCTGCTTGCAATGCATCCGCCCGGTTGTCAAGCTCTGATAGCTTCTGGTCTCTTTCTAGCACCTTGTCCACATTCATTCTCATGATGTCTACCACCTGCAAAGGCACAGCCTTACATTAGATTCCACACACAGTAAAGCCGAAGGTCACCCATATGTTCACGCTCTGGAGTATCACACATCACATATCATGGCCATTTGCCATTATGGTGTGTGATGGCAATTACCTGGACAGTGCCTCAAAAAACATGCCTATGGAAACAGACACAGTGAGAACAAGATGAACATAGCTATACTGTGCTCAGATGCCATTAAAGGTAAAAAATACAGGGACATCATGAAATACTGTAATTTGTTTCATTAAAGCTTTTGATTTCTTCTAGCCTACAACTAGCTACTTCACTATAGATACAAAAAACTGAAGGAGACCAGTACCTCTACTACAATTTGGTTGACATTTGTCCAGTCGTTACTAGGACCAAGCCATTATTTTCCCTACACATTTAATATCATTTCTGTACCTGAACTAGAGAAATTGGCTAGATAAAGGCCACTCTAAAGGGAACTGTATGCATTTCCTTACCAAGGAATTTACTCATTCTGCAGATCTTTTTCGGACAAGATGACTTCCCAGCCATAATTTGAAGTCCTGCTCGGAAGTGGAGGAGGAGAATATTTTACCTGAGAAAATTCAGCCTGATGTGTAGCAGGGAGATCATGCTACCTCACTGCACAGCCTCAGTGAAAAAAGTGTGCACAGCCAGTACATAATAGGAAAGGCCCGTTCATGCATATATTTTATACATTAAGTTAGACAAAAATCCTCTTCTAGCAAGCCAGTAACTCTAAATATAAATCCTGTACAAATTCATCACTAATGTAAAAGTTAGACAGTATACCAATCTCAGTAAAGTTGTGTCCACTTATTCTAGCAGTGAATATGGTTGCTGGTCTATTACTTCTCAGAGTCTGTAATAAGGAAGTCCATGGTTTTTGTATTTAATATAATTTAACTATTACCTGCAAAAACCCAGAGTTATTAAAAAAATAAATTATTTAAATACAGTGAGATGAAACTGGTAGTGAAAGTATCGTTGAAAGGACTGGCATAGGGTTAAATGCTGTTCCAAAACTCAAAAGATTTGTTTCGCTTGTCTACCAAACCTAAAACAAAATCAAATGTTTTGGTCAACCCAAATTTTCTTACTGGCTTTTCCAAATGAAAACCTTCCAAGCATTTAACTTCATATCAAATTTTAAAAAAATTTGTTTTCATTTCTCGGCTAGTATTTAGCTGAATTTTGTCTTGGTACAATGTTTCATAGTGAAAATTTTCAACTATTTGAAAGTGCTGAAACAAAATACTGTAACATTTCCTATCCATTCTCTCCTTTTTTTTTGCCCAGAACTATTTATTGAATTTAACCTGACTGCAGTGAACACTTGTCCGGACGAAACTGCACTTTTGTCAAATAAGTAAATGTTTGTCTAGACTAAAACCAAGATACGAGCCTTAGAAAATAAGATCTAGGATGCCTAGAGAAATCAGAGGGGAAAACCCATCATGGATATAGCTGCAATACTATATCAGCATTGATATAGCATTAAAAATGTCAGTCATTTTACTAAGACCAAAAATTTTCTCTTAAGCAAAGTCGTGATCGTGTTGCTGAGTTTTGGGTTTGGGTCTGAAGTGCTGTGCAGCACAGCGCTTGGAGCAGAATAGCCAGAGGAGTGGAGTGCTGTGCTGTGGTGTTTGGTGCCACCTACAGATTACTTTCCTACAAGACATAAAAGAAAAACAGCTAGGAAAGATCTAGTAGGAAGGTCAAAGCCATGCCTAACAGATCAGATCCTAGGTGCTATAAACCGGTTTCACCCTAGTGACTTCACAGTACTGAAAGCCCAGTGGCCCCCTTGGCTATTCTGATACTGTGATTTCCCTATTAAACAAGGATCTGCTGCCCGTGTGCTATCCAGTCAAAACCCATAGCAACCTCAGCCTCCCTCTCAACGGGAGGTGAAAAAAACATGGACCCTGATTATCACCTGCATACTCCTTGAATCCAAGAGCTACTCACTGTCCCCACATACTGGATAAGAGTTCCTGCCAAAATTACACCATCATCCTTCACAAGAAGACAAACTTGCATGGACTTGAGTGAAAAGTCTCAGAATACAGAGTATCTTAAACACAAAACAGGGGTTCACTAGCCTCACTGGAGCCATCTCCATTGATCTGCTTGAAGAGCCCTATGTATCTGACCTGCATCACTTGTTTTAGACAGTAACTAGCAATTATTTTTCATCTTCTAGGGACAATTACTTTTGGTGTAGCTCACATAAACAATTACAGCACCATCATGATGTAATATGTTCAGGACAAGAAGTTTATTTCATTATTCTGACACAAGACAAAAGCTGAAATGTAATATTCCTTTCCCCACTGCAAGAGACACTCCACTAACATCAATGAAATTAGTGTGATGTGAAAATCAGAGATAATGAGAGAAACGGGCCTAGAAATTTCTGCAGCCATTTCTGCAGTGAGAGAATGTTCTTGTGATCAGCTCTGAGCATCAGCAAGGGGGAGGCCAGAAAGACCCTGTTTCAGACCTTCAACAAAGAAAAAATTCTCAAAAAGACAAAGCTCAATTTGACAGGTGTATTTAATTCACCTTCAGAAATGCATTTGAGTTGGATGTTGTGAGGTCTTCTCTACTATTTTTAAAGCATACCTGGAACTTTTGAAAATAGAGGCCTTTATGCATGTAAATAGCTATTGTCTAATGTGTATTTTATTGAATTGGCATTAAAGAATCACACAAGCCCTGGCCACTTCCCCATGGACAGTAAACAATTAGGTACTTAAGTCTTTGTAGGGGTTTAGCAAAACTCTATACGTAATACCCAGCACACAAATCTGCACAGCAGCAATGATGCTATAGCTGCTACTGTACTGCTGGTACACTCAGGGACTACACCCATGAGCAGTGGTATGCTCACTTATTCCCAGTATCACAGCAGTTAGATGGACACTGGCATTACAGCCGAGGTGGTGGGGTGGTCTGTGTGCTACAATAATTTAAGGATCCATGCTGGAACAGGCACGTGGTCCTTCAAGACCAACAAAAGGAGTGGGGATTTGTTGAAGATGCTGTTATGACATCAGGTATAGGTACCTTTCTTTGAGGATAAATTGTGATGATTAATCAATAGAGCTCTGGCTAATGAACACAGCCCTCAGCTGTACAATTCTCATGGCTTGAATCTATCTATGAAAAGCCTATGGTCTGTCGCTGTGAAACAGCCTGAGATTAGTGTCTAACCTTTAGGAACGCAGGAACATGTTAAAAGACCTGGTTCCACTGTGACATTTCCTCCTAATCTGACTGACTGGGATGAATTCCTGAATTGGCACCAATGCCCACGTTTATTCTGCAGAAGTGTTACTGGTACAATGATGTTCGTACTCAGAATCTCTCATGTATTATCTGCCTCCTCATAAATGCCATCCTTTGGTAAGCCTTATTTCCTAGATCCACTGCCTTCAGACAAGCAGGAGTTGCTGGATCACTAGGGAGGAAAGCATCTTAAAGAAAAAAAAACCAAACCCAATCACATCAGCATTCTTATGGTGAGCAACAAATCACCTAGAGCCACTTACCTCATCCACCCGGGCTTGTGTCTGCTGCAGCCGTTTGTTGCTTGACACATTGGTAGCAGGAGGTGGCCCTGCAGCCCCAGCACTGGTGGGACCTTGGGTAGGAGCTGGAGCAGACCTAGACCAAAACCAGCAACATAGAAAGTGACTGAAACCGTCTTCACTTGTTCACTACCCTTTTTCTGGAACAAGTCAAAAGTACATATCTCTTAAAAGGAGTTTTCCATTGTTTCACAGCCCACATTTTCCATTCCTAGGTCACAACCCTGGTGTCCCATTCACTCCCATGATGCACTCCCCTACTCCTTGGTGTTTGGCTGGAAGCTAACCAAGTAAAGATAAACAAAAGGAGAGGAGAAGGAAATGGAGGAGGAAGTGGGGCTAAGAATTGTACACATCACGGGTTTAGTCATCTCAGGCATTCAGCAATGCTTAACCACCTCATTGGTGGTCACCAAAAGCCCCACCAGTGCAGCTGGCCAGGCTTGAACACCTGCCACGGACCCTGGATGAATATTTGCAATGCTGTGAACAGAGCCCCAGTCTCCTGAACATCAGCTCTTTTCTTAAGCATCAACACTGGCTTTCCCCAGCTTGCTTTAAAACAAAAGACAAAACAAAAGTCCCTTAAAATCCAACAACAGAACCGGTCTGTCTCAGTACATGAGCTTGTGCAGGCAAGCCACCCTGCCGGCCTGAACAGGGTCCCTCAACCTTAGCCAGTCGTTCTTCACACCCACACTTTAACCTATGAAACCTTACCTTTCCTTTCAAGGGACCCCGTCACTTCTTCCTGCAGTGAAATAAAACCCTTCCTGAAGCTGCCTAGGAAATCCCTAAGCATGTGAACTGAAAAACATCACAAATCCCACTCATGCATTACCAATGCCTTCCCACAGTGACAGACTGAGAGAACACAGTGTTTCTCTGTGAATCATTCCCTTTTACATCCTAGGGTCTGATTAATGCTGCTGGAATTATGGCCCCATTAATACACTGTTAAAGTGCCTAGGGGCACTTAAGTTAGCTCCCCAAAGGTACCTTAAGCTGCAAAATTCAGCTTGATGATATGATACTGTCATATCACCTGTGGGCTGAGATCCCTACAGATATCACTGACCCTCACAGGCTCCCAGTGATGGAGCAGCTGTTTGCAGACCCAGAGCACTGCTGTATCTTACACTTCTTTTTTTTTAACTGTGGGTGAGAACATCATTATCAAGTTTTAGTTGAAAGAAAAGAACTTGTGCTGCACACAAATTGCTCATGCTTTGAGGACCTCACAACCACTGTTAAAAACATAAAAGACCAGACGCTGCTGCCACCTGCAAAGGAATTACTCCATTGAAGAACCATGGGCCAGGATCCTAACAGGATTTATTCTGAGTTTATGCTGTTGTCACAAAGGATCAAAATCTGACTATAACATATATCAGACTCAAATAACGCAAAACAAGATCTCCCTGGAGCATTAACAATTTCAAAGGGAGTTCCTGGTACAACAACAGTGCTAAAATTGAAATTGTGAAATTTCTCTGCAGTCAAGGAAGTAAACAGGCTTTTTCCCAATCAACACAAGCAGATTTTTTTCTATGAAAACATTGTGTCACGCTGTTCACTACTATAAATGTTAACAGAGCTCCCCTCTTGAGCTATGTACTGTTAGCATCCCAGAGGCTACAGAAGCGAAGCACGTGAGAAGGTGTTTTTCCCGGCCACATTTTCCCTAGGAAGCATAGCTTATAAGTGCAGCGGTGTTCTTGGTCAAAGATGTATGATAACTCAGATATTCAGTGCTCTGCCATATATCTTTTCTGCCCAGTAATCTTCATCTTTTTTGTACCTCCCAAACTGTCCTTAAAATTATTTGGCATAAAGTAGACATTTCCCAGTTTGTTCTCTTCCAGCAGCCTTGCTGCCATCTAATTTGGTTCCAACTGTATTTCCTGGGGCTTCTCTGCTCCCTGTCTAAGGGAGGAACGGATGGGAAGAATGGGTGTTTTTACAGCTGCCCTGACCATCCAGGCAGAGTTACTGTAACTACCAAAGAGAGATGGCAATCTTTATGCTAAGGTACAGCAAGCTTGTAATTAACATATCCATCTTAATTAAATACATATAATCTAATACAAGAGTAACCAGAGCTGGGTGCTGCCCGCAGTGCAGAGCTACTCTTTCCAAGCCTTTAGTCTCTGGAGTGGTGCTCTCTTTACACAGTAAGAGCAGCTGCCTCGCTCACAAGGTCGTGAATCAGAGCAATGAGCTGCCTCAAGCAGAGGAGTGGTCACCAGAAGAGATGCAGCACCCACTGCAGAGGGGACAGCACAGGTTCCCAGACAGGCTCTAGGAAGTCAGTCCTTTAAGTGCACGGCTTTAATGCCACCAGCAGATCTTGCACGTTAACAAGGCATGAGCCCTCTCTTGACATTAGGCATCATGTAATACCTAAAATAGACAAAACAAGCACAAAGATACCTGCATCACCTCTCCTCCCAGCCTCCCAAGGCACTTCAGAACAGGACAGAGGGTCTCCATGCTTCTCCCTACCAGTATTTGAGCTCTGTGGAAACCATCCTGGCTGGGCAACAGCAGAAGGCAGTACCTCTGTGAGCTAATGTGGTTCCAGTTGCACGAGGCATCTGTTAAGAGTTTGTCTTTGAACCTAAGTTTTCTAGTAAAGAAGGGAACTGAAGGCCTACATCACCGGAAAGCACCAATATTCTCTGGGATATCTTGGTGCAAAAACACTAGAATGAAAGTCCAGCCTACATTTGCTTAATTCTTCTGTTATTGCCTCTGTACTGTGTCATATCAGCTTATAATTTCTCAGAAGCATTATTCAAAGAAATTTATGAAAATATTAGCACTACATTAGAGAGGCTTTCTTTTGAAATACATGAAGCATCACAACTTTAAAGTCCAATTTCTTGTGGGCTGGCATGATTTTTGGGAGCTACAAAAGAATGCAAAAATCCATATAAAAGCTCCATCACTGGGCTCTTAGCCCTCAGACTTGTGTACTGCTTTTTTTTCTTTAGGAAAAGGAAAAAAGTTACCATTGATGCTGAGAATCTTCACTCCCAAGAACAGGTCAAATTAATTTTGAAGGTGGGACAAAGCTCTGTTATCATTGGTGAAAAAGGGTATAAATCCCTAGAAAATATTCTTAAATGGCAACCACTCTGCAATATCAGAGCACTGGGGTGCACTCTGGGAGAGCGATGGGTACACTTACTTCAGCAATAACAGTACCACACGCTTAGAGCCTTGGCAGTTAGGTCATTCTTTATATAACATTAGTTACATCCTCACCCCCCCACCATGCCAAATTTTGCTTCAGTTAGCACATGAGCAATCTGACTGATTGAAAGCAGGTGCTGGATCTGTGTATGTGTGCAGCCACCTATGAAGAAACATTTGGGCACTGTCTTAGTGATTCAGTAAAATGGTCTCAGCTGACTCAGATGTCCTCAGTTCTTCTGGTCACTTTGCTGGGCCTGAAACTGGTAGGTCAAAATCATGACTAAGAGCTTTCTCATCTCACCTGGATATTTTGGAAGCAATTTACTACTTAGCTCTAACGGTTAAAGGGAGCTGCAACTTTAATTAAGAGAGAATTGGAGGTATCCAGTGTTACTGTTTTCTGTTTCAGCACTGGCTGAAAGAATGTTAAGGATGACTGTGTATCTAACATTTTGGGAAGCTGCCTGACACATACTTCCATTTTTGTTCATATGTGTGAGCTACGTAGGAGAAACTTTTTGTGTTAGTCAGGCTAGGGGAGGGAGATGCACAACGCGAATACCAGGAGGATGCCAGGCCACCACTGTGACTTTGGTACAGTTTACTTTAGGACCTCAATAGCTGCTTTCAGCAACCTGTTTTATCCATCCAAAGTGTTTTTAAAGCCTCCAGCTACAGTACCTAATCCCTTCAAAGTCTTTATCCTAACAACACCACAATAAGCTAAGAAAAAGCTATTATCCCTGCATATGGCTGGGAAACAGGTACAGGGAGATTAAGTGACTTGCTCAGTGGCACAGGAAGCCTGCGGTAAGGCAGCCCAGGCCTCTTCATTGCCGTCCTTCTGCTCCCCTCTTCTTCAGCTACTGGCTCCAAATCAAAGCTCACAACCTATTTCTAATAGCAGGAATTATTTTCTACCCCTCAGACTTAAATAGTGAGAAACACACAGTTAAAGGTTACAGCACAAGGAAAGTGAGAATTACATCAGACAGCTTTAGCTGGTATCAGCTGGCAAAGCTCAGGGGAGGGGGCACCAATGCAGCAGAAGATTTGACTAAAGATCCCTATAAGAAGTGAAATGAAGGAGGCAATTTTCTATGAATCTCAGTTTGATTCCTCTTTCCTCAATCCTTTCCCTGTTGTTCAAATAAAACATAAAATTGCACTGCCTCTCTTCCTCTTTATTTTTTTACTGTCCAGGTACCATATTTCTGTAGTAAATATTTACAGTTGTAACCAAACTTATGTATATTAAAGACACTGTTCTTCCATTTGGACCCCTTCAAAAGGCATCTACCCATTTGGGCTTGACTGCTTAAGTGGGGTTTGACAGTCTGTGGTTCCACAGGCATTTAAAAAAAAAAAAAAAAACACAACAAAAAGCCCTTTATTTAATTGTAAAATAAATCAGAACATTTCCATAGCTCTGTACGCTTGAGGTTTAACTCTAAAACAATTATTAAAATTAGCTACAAATGCCAATTAATACACTACTTTAGTGACTACGGATGTCAGTGAAGATACTGGACCTAACAGTAACTGTAGAAACAAATTGCTCTCACATTGTCCCTGGTGCTGAGAGTGTTCATCTGTGAATTTAGATGCATCTGAATGCCTTGAGGCAGGGAGGATCTCTAAGGAAATAAAGGAGCTCTATAGCACTGGAGGTTTGCTGTTAGTTTTGAACTTGCTTTGTTTATTCCTATGCGATAATAGCTAAAACCATTTTTCTACTGCTAATTCGCAAAGGGGGACTTTTACTATAATACTTAGTGTCTTCTGCTTTCTGGAGGGATTTGCTAGTTCCCAGGTTTCTGTTAGTCGGATTCTACCACATAGGATTTTATTTCTGCAGTAGGTCAGTTTAACCAACACTAGCACAAAAGTTTTCTTAACAATCAATTTGGCTATGTGTAGTTTGACACAGTCCTAACGAAATCTGGTCTAACCAAAGAGGGCAGACTAAAATTCTGTGCTAGCCTATTTACATGCCATCTCTCAGAGAAATTGGTACTTTTCATATCTAAACTCCTTAAAGTTCTGGGCGTTCCAGACTTGTGTGCTTAATTGTACAAACTTAACAATAGTACAGGCCTAACACAGTTGTGTGTGGACAATCCTGTTTCTGTTTGGGAATATATAGAGGTGTGTGTCTAGAAATCAAGAGACATTAGCTACCCATCCCAACGCTTCCTACCCAAATTTTTGCTTTTCCCATAGTGAAATGGGATAGGGTCAAAGGCAGATCCTGTTATGCTTTCAAAACCACACACTAATTCTGTCAGGAGAGGTTCAGAGAAAAAACTACTTACTTCTAACGCCCCCATAAAATTAAGTGTTCTTCAGGATTATGTTCTCAGCCTTCTTACAAGTAGATAATGAAGTTCTCTGCCTATAAGGTGAGATGACCCTTCAAAAGAAAACCCTGGCTAGAAAGCATGACCTACCCAGTTCAGAGATAGATGCACTCAGTAAGGTAATTTGCTTTTCAGTTCAGTTGCCCACTAATTGTATGTATTTCAGATTTCTAGCTGATCTTCACCCCTCCAGTTACTAACTAGCCTATTTTAATAGGCTAAATTTATCCTTGTTTTCATTCTACTAATCTCACTTTCACAGGGGAAAGAAAAAGCTGCTCCATGGGAGTAAAGAAAGTCATGATATTATAAAACTGGTTAGGGTAAAAGATAATTGGGTTATTGACAGAGGGGTATCACTGCTGGGCTAGTGGATATTTGCATACTTGGGGGTGGAGGGATTTTCAGACTATGGAAAGATGTTTTCAGTTTTCTGAGATTTCACAGAGGGAGCAGAATTAACTACCAACAAGAGCAAGCAGGCTTCCTTCACTACCAGGGAACCATCACTACTTTTTCAGAGAAGTTGTTCTTAACTGTGCTTTTCAGTGTTCCATTCTAGCCCTTCAGTATTCAGTAAAAATGTGACTATTGCCAATTAAATGGCTACAGACTTTAACTTACACTCATTGCATTTTATGACTATCAATTTTAAAATGATTTCTCATGCTACTTTGTAATATGTGGATAGTAATGAGTAATAGTGAATTGGTGGCAGGAAAACAACCCCACATATAAAAGGAATTAGCATTTGAGATGTCTTAATTTTGTGAAGAAAGTTCTGCTTAGAACACATTTCTGTTCCCAAATGTGAGTTTCATGTGCTACCAGCAATATTCTACAAGGACTCTCCCTTATTACAAAATATTTACTCTGATCATCAGCCAAAGAATAATACCCTACATTTAATGTCCTGGGAACACATTTAATTAAATATTCCCACCAGTTTATTATGACTGCATTGACCATCTGGTGTGCTAAATATGCACACAGAGGAAAAATAGAGGAGCCTTAAGACATCATCTTTAATTTGATCATCACTTGTTATGCTAGCAGGGATTGACTGATTTGTCTTCTCCAGTATCTCCTATTCAAGCCAAATGAGTATTACTTACAAGGCTCAAAGCACCTGAATTCTAAATCAAGCCAATTAGTTCAGCCAAATGATTTTTGTGACAAACATCAGAATTTGCCAGAAAGAGTTGCATTATTTCCATAATTTTTCTAAATTGTAGTCTTCACAACAACCAGTTGCGGTAACTCAGGTGGGATTTCTGTTAGTCAGAAAAGTAACACAAGGTAGGATTCCTTTTCTGACATATCAACACTACAGATTTTTTCAGATCCTTCTTTCCCCTTGCTCTCCCCTTTTGCAAAGGCTGTGGCTTAAGATAAAGTCAACACAATGCAGGGATATTGATTCATGTGTTAACCACTGACCATGCTTTGCAGAGTAGGCTATGGATGTGCTTGAAGGATGATTAAGGGTTAGATGACTCAGGGTGTTAGTGTACACATTGTATGTTCACAAATTCAAAACTCAGAACTACACTATAGAAGCCAACCGTCTAACATATGCTAGTGTTAAGTGATCACCTATCCAAAAATGCACCTGCAGGCACAAACTAATTCTACCATGTCTTTAGATCCCAGTCTGCTACTTAAACCACAGTTAGGAACTGTGTTGACCCAGACTAGACTAACCAAATCTGGGCTTTTACACTCTGTGATACGGGTTTTAATTTTTACACCACAGCACTTGCCTCTCCAAAAGCAGTGGCAGTGGTGAGGGTTCCCCATCTCTTCCAAGAAAGGCAGAGCAGCAAACTAAGTCTCTCTGGGAACAACCGCAAGAGGGACAGAAGAGCCCCATACTACTGAGCACCCAAGGGAGCTGGTTAGCTTGTGGGGCAGCCCCACTGCACCTCGCTGCATGTGGGACCTCTGCTCCTCTACTGCCAGCAAGACAAGCCGGAGCAGGGAATCTCCACTGCCCTGCTCAGATCAGCAGGGGATTTTGCCCCTAACAAACCTCTGCATTAGACTAGCTACAGATCTGGGTAATCTCTGATCCAATTACAAGTATTTTTTCACTGCTACAAGGACTGCAAATCTATATACTTAAATATAGAGAACTGAAATAAATAAACAACTCTAAAGTAAATAATCTGGTTTTGAGGTCATTTCCTCAGACTAACCAGTAGCTTTAGCGAATTTTAGTCCCATTTTTTTTTTTCTTAGAAAAGGGTTAATTCTCATTATTTGATGATTTGAAACTAACTGTAATCTTTATACTAAATGAGGTTTCTTTTAATTAGAGTGAAATCAAATACAGGTGTAAGCAATTATGAAAAGCTTTCTCTTAATATTTATATTGACATTAACATATTGTGAAAAAAGAGAAATGTAATTTCTTGTTTTCTAAATTTTGTTTAAATTCTTAATTTGCATCAGGCTGGTTTTGGATAGAAATTACAGTTTAGTAAAAAAACGTGGAAAATCCATCATGTGAAATATTCATGATAGTTAATAACTAAAAACTATCTTCAGTGCAATGTCTACACACAAAAAAATACCAAAACACTGTATTGCACTAAAAGTCAGTTTTTAAAAGGAAGTATTATATCTAGTTCCTAGGTAGTATTGACTGTACCTTCTATTACTTCTTACAAGATTTCAGAATTAGCACATTTCAGGCTCTTATAGTAATTCCTCTTCATTATCTGAAAGAATACAAGTTGGTTTTGTGGGTTGGTTTTTTTTTTGCCTTTTTTTTTTTAATTTTCTTGATTTTTCTCAATCTGTTAACCTTGAGAGTCCAGGTTATGATGTGGGCTAAAGGCAATAAAACTGGCACAAAGATCAGTTCTGTGATCTGAATTTGTCACAAGATGGTTCCTATTTCAAATTAGTTGAATATAGATTAAATCTAGTGCTCAGCATGGGTTGCCAATTTCAAATAGATTCAAAGGTGTAGGTAAATGAACATACCGTTACAAAAAATACCAGAATTTTGTTTTAAAAAAGTTCCTTATGCTCCATCAGCCCCATATGTTTTTATCTTAATCTAGCCCATTTGAGCTGATGTGGTCTTCAGCTCCATCCCTGAGAGCTCTTGACTTCGCAAGGTGCATTGGTAGCAGCCTTTCTCCAGTTACTACTGCAAGCTCTCTCTTGCACACTGAGGTTACCTTACACACCTGGAAAATAACACAAAGACTAACCATCACAGGAAGAGTTGCATTTTTCTCCCTAGAAAAAACTTTATTAAAGGAATTTTAGTTTATAAATAGGAGAGTGCTTTTACTGGCCATAAAAAAAAACCCAATCCAAAACCACAAAAACAAAGAAGAGATTCAACAGAGAAATCAAAGCCTGGATAACACAGTCTTTATTTTTCTGTGCTAAGTTACTGATCTGAAATTAGGGGAAGAGAAAACTGACTGCAAACTGAAACAACACTGGATTAAAGCAGAAAATCGCCAAAGCACACCAGGCTGTGGGGGAGAGGAAGCCTAAGAGAACAAAGCTTCACTCAGTGCCTTAGTGAGATATGCCTGAAACAAATCAAAAACAAAGCAATAAATACACTGAAAACTCAGTCAGTATCATTGCTGTCCTTTTCCTCTCCATATTGGAAGAAAAAGAAGAAACACAATCTGTCTTGGAAACTATAGAGGAAATACATAAATACCAAATATGTTGCTAGAGAAATGTTTCAAAAATTCAGGACTCTAAAGCCAGAGTACATTTGAACAAGCGAATGATGTTAAACACCCTGGTCTGCCAGATATTCCAGATTCACAAACCTCTATTTTCAACCTCTAGAGCAATCACTAAGGACACATTCCGTGGAAATGGTCAGCTTTAAGCAAAGTCTTAAGTTCTATTTCTGAACACGAGCTGATGTACTTGAAGGTTCATGCTGACGTGGTACGTTATGGTTAGACTTCACCTACGTTCTCATGCAGAGGAGGAAAAGCATCCACTATTTCTAACTTTCCCTGTAGGCTTCCAGGATCATGGACTATATCCAAAGGAGTAAACCGGCAGCAGCTGGGCAGGGAGTGGGAGGGAAGGATCAGGGTAGAGCTTGACTCAGCCATCCCCTACTCGCTGACTCATGTACTGGTGCAGAAGAAACTGCTGTAATTTGTCGCTGGTTGCAGTCAGTTAAAAGTTAACTCTGATACAGGGGAGCAAGGAAGACTGAAAGGAATGGTAAGATTGATATGCTTTCACTACTTTTAAGTAATATTTTTTGGATCAAGGATGTTTTCTGTGTCTGTCTTTTGAGAGACCCAAATTAAAACCTAGGAGGCTTGGGGGCTTTCCATTTGCCTGTAAATTACTTCCCAGCACTCTTGTTACACTTTAGAAGGAAATCAGCTATTAACATGCTCCTTTTTTTAATTAAAAAAGCCCCAGCAACAACAAAGCAGCTGAAAGAAAGTCACATTTCCATCAGCAGTGAAATGTTTTTGTAGCCTTGCTATATGCATCTATTCAGTGGCAGTTTCATCACAACTGAACTTTATAGAGTAATTACCATCCTTACTTATATTAAAGCTTAATTATCAGGAGGCTTATTAAGCTTAAATCTTCTCTAACTACTTGGCCAAGAGAACTACACTGAACATTTTATCCCACCTATTCATTAATTAAACAGCAGTCACACAGTATATGCAAGTGTTAAGAGAGAATAGCAAAAGTATCTGTACATAAAGTCAAACTTTCATCCTTATTTCTTCACAAAATGTCATGTTCAGTTCATGAAGAGCTGCCATGGAACACAGCTACCATTTGCAAGTGACGGTGTCCTTATCACAGGTGCTCCACCTTCCCACAGTGTTACAATTCATACGCAATGTTTTTTCTCCCCATCAACATCCATCAATTACTGAAACTAGATTCCATTTAACCAATCAAATATATTAAAGCAATAAAAGGAAACTTCTCATTTCAAACTCTCATTGAATGAAAAAACCCCAAACCCCAGAACATTTTGAATACAACAAAACGGGAGTTTTAAAGACCTTTTAAAGAAGATCTTTAAGACTACTTTGCTAAATAAATAATTTGGCAAACTAATGTGAATTCATTAAATACTGCCTAACTGAACATTATACGATCCATATTGAAACATGTTTTGAGCACTTCAAACATGTAAAATAAGATTTGTCTATATCATCACATCTCTCCTAAACTCTTCAGACTCCCATCCTCATGCGATCACTGAGATCCTTGTAGTTTCCCCTTAGACTATGCTCCCATCTTTATCTTACCTTCTGTCTTTCTCTCAAAACTCTGATTTTTTTTAATGACCATCTTTGCTTTACACAAAGACCTGTGTTTAAATCATGTTTCCAGAACCTGTAGTATGATTTCAGAAATTTACAGACATACTCTGTGGATCGATGCTGAGATATGGCATCTGATTTTCTAATTTATTTGAGGTATTTAAATCAACATTGTGCACACCTGTATATTTGTAACTTGCTACAGTCCAGAAACTGAACTTCAGTTTTGCTTTTTTTTTCCCCAAATAAATCCATAAACTTCTGTTAATTCAGCAAAGACCAGTTTATCTTGGTTCTATCTTTTAGTCTTGTTACACCCAAGAGACTGCCTTTTGCTATTTGTTAAAATGCTTAGACACTTTGCTGAAAATCTGTTGTGAGTTGCATCATCACTATAAGCAGCCCTTGGGGTTATCTAGATAAATGGAAACACTCTCTTCCATGTCTGCTGAATGAGTATTAGTATTTTGCTTAGCATTCATCTGAAGCTTGGAAGGTAATTATTTTTACACTTCAGAAGTAACCACTTGTTCCTCATCTCCTTTTTGGAAAACAAAAAAGTCATTAGGATTGAGGAGAAACTTTTGAGATTTAAGCCTGTTATGCTTTGAAAGTCAAAGACTTAATCAAAATTTGAACTGTCCATATGTTATTCAAGTGAGAAGAAGAAATTGGTGAGAATCATATCTAGGACAAAGCAATCCATTTACAATCAACCATAAAGTCCTGTTTATATTAACAAAGAAAAAGTCAGATCGCTGAAGCATTCCCATAGCTAACCTTCCTGCCTTTAAAGCTACTCTTCAAGCTCTCTCAATCTTTCCATCTGTGTTACGTCCCTTGAAGGGCAAAGTATTACCTCCTGCTATTATGATTGCAATACAGATACATACTTTAGTTTAGAAGCAGATGTTATTCGTGCAGTTTGTTTCCATAAAAACAGCTAAATAACTTTCTACAGCTATCCCAATTAAATATTGGGAAGTAAAGCCAACTGTCCACAACAAATTCAGCCTACCTACAGCAAGATTCAATGCATTAATAGAGCTACGACATTTTTCTTTTTTTTTTTTTCAGTTCCACTTTGGCTCCTGTATCCTTTTTTATTTGAGTCATCATGATGATGCCTGTGCTGTAATGCAGGTCTGGCACAACAGGTTTCAGACATACAGGTCTTCAAACACTATTGAGAACCTTGTGTATGGCATACAGGAGCATCGTGATGCACCAAACAGAGGAAGAAATGTGCAGGGCTGTAATCAGTTCCCTAGGTAACAAAGAGATACTATTAAAAGAGGAAATGGTACCACAGTGGTAAATAAATGAATGCATACAATAAAGGCCCACAAGCATGACTAACTTTCTTGGATACTGCAGAGAATAGAGAGCGGCAGAGCATGTAAATTCATGCACCTTGTATCTGTGAGGAAACAGAAAAATTCCTCACCAGTTAGAAGGTCAAATAATACCCTCATTCCCAAGTTCCTTTTAGGCAGGCAGGAACACTGCCTCCCAGCCCTTTTCCTCTTACCTCACTGCTACTTTCCCAACTCTCTTTCACGCTACAAACAGCTACTAAGCAACAGGAGGTTTGCAGAGAATGAGTCATTCTCATGTGGCTGATAGGCTGAGTGCAGGATGGAGATTAGTGACCTGACAATGCACAGCCCCAGAATCATTGTGCTTCCAGATAATCAACATGGTCACTGAATGCAGCAAAACTAAATAAATTATAAATGCTTTAAAAGGATACAATTATAAGTCATCTTTATAATCCTCACAATTAGATGTGTTTGCCTAGAAAGAAGACTGCTGTATGTTAGATGCACAGTTGACACATGGCATTAAGCATTCCATACCAATAAGGTATTCCCTTACAGTCACCTAGCCAATAATTAAAATAGATATTATTTTGATGGCAATATGAAATCCATAGGCTTTGGACTGATAGTAAAAATTTTGGGAACTAAGAAAAAGGGAAGTGGGGCATAACCAAGCAAGATCAGTCAGTTCCAAATGTAAGCAACAGATTTTGACATAACTGGGAGTGTTTCTGGCAGGAGACATCCTTTTGACTGAGGTTTTACTTTTTTTTTTCCCTAACAGATAATGGAAAATAGAAAATTTGTCTGGAAAAGGCCTCAGGAGTTCATGTAGACCATTCCCTTATCTCCAGGCAGGACTAACTTCTACTTCAGAACTGAAACAGGTTTGTCTGCCTCAGCCTTGTCTGTTTTTTTTCCCAATGATATTTGTATCAGACATTTTGATGGTTCATTTAGCACTTCCAACTCAAGCAAAGCTCCTAGGGCACCAGACAGAGCCATTAATCCTTGCAAGTATGCTTTGCAATATTTAGTCTTAGGGCCCGTAAGTGAGGACTGGCCAAAGTGTATCTGTAGCATAGGTCCCTCAATCATGAATCAGCGGAGGGACTAGAATATCTAGAAAAGAAGGAGTTGTAAGTTGTGAATATGAAGAATCTTTGTGCCTGCATGAAAAGCTTAACAGAAAGCTCTTTATTTTATCCATGAAGTCCTGCAGTGGCTGAACATCTATAGAGCAATTTAGTACAGGAAATTAACAGAAGTAATTTTCCTTGCTAAGTTTGGTAGAAATCACACTGAGTCTGGTGGAAGTGTCTAAGAGATCTTTTGCAAAGTACATTTTAACCTGTGAAGAGACCTGTTCAAATCAAAGCAGAGTTCTCTCATTGCGTCTTCTCTTTAAAACTGCATTGATTCAGTTTCATAGTCTTAATTAGAATTGGCTAACTTCCCCCAAAAAAATTTAATAATGCACTCATAAAACCATTAAAATTTACAGTACCTGCTGTCTGTGAATATTTAAATGAGTGAGTTAACTGAGACAAATATTGTCAAAAAGATAAACTACAATGTTATTGGGAAAACAGATTTTGAAGCCTGATTCCAGTGTTCAAATTGAGGAGAACACTACAGAATTAATCCAGCCTAAATGAACAGGCCACATTTCAGGTTTTTTTCAACCAGATTTCAAGTAAAAACAGCTAACAGCTTGTGAGTAATCCACTGAATACCAATTCTCAGAGATTACTTGCAAATGATTTTTCAAAAAAATTGTTAGATGCTCAGACTTCTCATAGGCAATTCCAAATTGAAAAGTCAAAGAAATAATAAACTGTGAAATATTGATTCACTTCAAAATCATAAAAGTTACTAGTGCAAGACTTTGTTATGCAGGCTATTTAAAAGGGACTGAAGTAATTCCACGTATACCTATGCATGAATATATATGTATGTATGTATGTATGTATGTATGTATCTCAAAACCTCAAAAACAGTGACCATCAGAGCTCACGGAGAAGATGCTAGATACTAGATTATTCTCCAGTCTAGCAAACAAAACCATAATGGTCTAAGACCAGTGGGTTATCAATTCAAATGGTTAAATGAAGGCTAGATTCCAAATAAAAAATCTGAACATGAACAAACCAATCCAAACCAATTCAAACAAACTTGTAACGGCTTAAAAAAGTAAACTGTGAAATAATATAGCTACATGACACAAGAAGTCAGAATTTAATGGTGTTTTGGCCTTAGTCTACAATTCAAACTGCAGTTCATTTGAAAAAAACAACCTCTATTTGAATTAATTCAATTTTTATCAATAACTGCTAAATCAAATTTAGGATAAAGTATATGTTTGGTGATTACGCTAATCTCACCACACTGCTGCATGCGAGTTATCCAAGTAAATGAAAGGTAATCTGTAACTTGCAGAAAAACCAATTACGTTAACAATCTCATCTTCTGGGACATTGCTAATTCTAAAGGTTTTCTTTCTATTTATTTTGCTCATATACTCTTTATATGAAGTCACTAAACACTAAGAGATTCTTGAGTCTTTCATGAATCAAGAAAACAGCATACAGTTTCCAATAACAAACCTGTAATTATCACAATCTCACCAACACTTATCCAACTGAGCTTAGTTAAAGTAGGTTTATTTTCTCCTTTTTGCTCACACAGGGAAGTAAACACAATGAAAAAAGATGATCGAACTTCTTTTATCAAGGGAGCACCTGTCTAGGTTTTTACTCCACTCTTGCATTCTGCTATAATCTTCTCTGGATAAAGCTCTACCAAATTCATGGTTTCTCTCCAGTAAGTTTCTTGCAGAATCAGCACCTCAAAAATATCAAAACATCTGAGTTATTGCACAGTACCACAGCTTTTTAAAAATAAATTCAAGTTCTTACTATTTGCAACAATTGTGTTGTATTCATATGATTACCAGCAGCCATCATATGTAATGCACCATCTCTGCATGTGTGGATTAACAGCAATACTTTTGCAAGGAGCTTGAAACTAGCATAAGAGAACAGTTTCTAAGTGGTTATTGATATCTTCAGACCACATACCTTTGTTTTATGACAACGTTCCAGAAAACCTGCTGCATACTTCTATATACAATCTTCCTGAACGATACTGCAATGATAAAGAACCTTCCAACACTCTTCGCTAAGCATTTTTTCTTATTAAGATTTTGACTAACATTTCATGAGATTCAATAGATTTGAGGGGCCTGATTTTCTGAAAAAGCCTCTTTTTCAGAAGTCTGCAGTACCACTTTGTACTACTTTTCTTTTTGAAAGAACTTAACTCAGCCTTCAATCTTGCACATGCAGTTTTACATCTGGAACTAATTAGAGACATTATTTACTTCCCTACCTGATGGCATGTGCAGGTAGTTCAGAGATTTTTCTTGAATTCAGTAAGATTACTCTCCTACCATTGTAAAGAAAAAGTGGCCAATCTGTCACAGGTATTTTACTTCTGAAAAATGCCTTGATGAATTGCATTTAATCTGAAGAGCTTTCTAATCATGTAAATTCAGAGCATTCTGTCAAGCAAATATGCCTGAATCACACATATTTGGTTTAACTCATACTGGAAAAATGACAGCAATTTCAGCGCTCTGTCATCATCTTAAGAAAGCAATTATAGTAAAATATTACTGTCACAACTCCACAATGCATCAGGCAATGTCCAAAGGGCTTTTAATAGTAGGGTATAGCTCCATCTTACCATTTTAGATGTCCTGTGGTGCAATTGGAGACAATTGTCCATGTCCAAAAGGAAAGAAAATTTTTGCTTTATTCAGTTATGAGAAGCAGCAAATAAAGTAGGCATTGAACTATTCTGACTGTATCTATTAAACACGGACACTTTCCAGAACGTCTAACCTTGTATGAATGTATTGAGTCAAACAAAAGAAAGAAGAGGCAGGTCTGAGTCTGCTAATTCTTGCTTTTATTGACTTGTCAGTTATTACTTTGAAGATATGTGTTGGACTCACTTACAAATTTCTCTGTGGTACACACCACAGAATGAAACGCAGATTTCAGTAAAGGTGCCAGAAGAAGTGTATTAGTAATGGCTTGCTTTATTTTTATCATTTGTAAGTTAGTTTGCTTGGAAACGAAATGCATCAAAGCAGGACAAATACTCAATCCACTGGCTTATTTATTTATAGAACAAACACTCATGGCATATTATCTTACTTCTTCACTTTGTATACAATTTCTGTCTTTTCTGCAGTTAGGGTCCTCAGTGAGTATTGATACCAAGACTGAGTCTTATCCCTTCTACTGGTCTAAAACATCAGCAGTATTCAGAATTACTCCATGTATTCCCTGGTTTATGATGTCATTCATTAAAAAGCAACCTTTGCAGACTGTATCATGAACGAACCATGACCAATGAACCATGACGAACCAAACCGGTAAAGCCCGGCTTCATATCCAAAACTGCTACATCACTCCCCAGTCACCAAAATACCCTCTTGCACGACTTACTAACTTGTAATACTTCCAGTTCCTGCCACATCCACTATCTCTTCTCTGCCCTTTCCCCTTCTAGTGGGCGTCAGAACATTTGCTGGTGTGGTGAGGTCCGGACCATTCCTGCGTACAGCCAACCACAGTAACCTGAGCTTCTCTGACTGACTTTTCCTCAGCTGGCAACAGTAATTTGGACCTCATCTCGACCTAGCTGCTGATTTCCCAACAGCTTTTAGGAATTTGTATCTATGAGGTCTTTACCACTCTATCAAGTTTAGCAGAATAGTCAAGAGGCAATCACACAAACGGCATTTCCTTGGAAAGGCACGCCAAAGTCAGCATTATTTAAAAGTCTTGCGTGTAGACACCTCTTTTTAGCTTCTGCTTTTGCTTCTGTTACTCAAACGTGTTATGCCTCAGTCATGTCAGTGGCTTTTCAGTAGAGGAAGACACTGTTCATTTTACATAGAAGTGGTATAACTAATGAACGGGCAATCATTCAGCTTTCAAAGGACGTTGCTGCTTTTCTTCTTTTCTTCTGCATTCAGTCACTCAACTGCCCTGAATGAAATAAGAACATGAAAAATGTGGAGTTTTTTTGAAAAACAAATAAAAGCATCCACCAGAAATGTTTGTATTGGTTTAACTTCAGAATAAAGTTAAAAATATATTTTGCCTGAAAATCCACATATATGGCCAGTGAATAATATGTAGTCCAAACACATTAAGAAAAATCCTACTGGAAGAGCGTGATGGAGCAGTTCAATTCTAAATACTCAAAGTACTTTGAATCTTCTTATAAAAGTCAATTCCAATGGGCTTCCGTCTCCGCCACAGACTCATATTGCAAAAACAGTAGTTGAAGAATGTTTTATTGTACTTGCCTACATTACTTATTAACCATTCTCATGTAATCAGTTTGATGATAGATTTTAAGGATCATTTGGAATTTATTTTCTAACACCTCTTTCAAAAGTGTGCACATGGGGGTACACATAAAGACATGTACATACACCAATTAACACAATCTGTATTTAGTTTCTGTAACTTAGCATTTAACAAGCCACCAGTAACTTACTGTCTCCTAACCTTATGCATATCATTCACTATTCTACTTTTTTCCTTTTGTTTTTAAAAATCTTTCAAGCATTTTAAAAACCCTAGGAGAAAAGTGGATAGCTCATATACAAAAGATCTTTAGCTTAAAAAAAAGGTTGTGGCTTCAGAATTACTTCACTTTGCAGCAGCTGAAGATCTGCCTCAGAATTTATACAGCAAACATACCAATCTTCAAGCACTATTAAGAAGAGCTGTGTAATTTCTTAAGTCAAAGTAATTGGTGTGAGAAAAAAGAAGCTGACAGAATAGAAAGAAACTGGGGAGAGAAAAAGAACCCTGAGCAATAAATTACTTGTAACATCATTTCTCCAGTTTCAACCCTCACAGACTCTCCAGTGGAAAACAAAGAGGGAGAAGTAGTGATGCTTCATTTCATTATTATCTACAGATAGCACCCAAAAATCATAATTTCTTTAGGACAGTAGTTCCACATTAACCCAGCCGCAGGTCCACACTGACTCAGTTGAACAACAGACTTCCCAGCAAGCCAAATGAAGAAGCTACAGATGGATAGCTGTACTACCTGGTATGTGCTGTGCAGTGAGACATGGTCTCTTTAATTAAGAAACCTACACATAACTGAAACAAACAGCCTCTTGAGGTAGACCTGTACAAAAAATCTGCAGCAGAAAAAACCTGCGTAGAGGTTTAAGAGCTAATAGGTAACACATGCCTTTTGCAACAAGTTAAGAGGTTTATAGAAGAGTAAATTAGTTGAAAAAAAAATCAATTCAAGATTTCCTTTAAATTTTATCTCTTACTACCTGCTGGAGACCATTCTCTAAACTGAAGAAATCTTTCTGAATTATTTATTACAAAGAGTATTGTCTATGAAATCTACACCTTATTCAGTGAGTATTTTACACACTGTATATCTCCTGTTACAGACAGCCCAAATGTACCAACCCATGGTTCATTTACTGCTAGGGGCAAACCCTGATCCTCAGGCTTGGCTGTTATTTTTTGTTACTTGTGAATGTCTAACCAAAACATCTTAAGATCAACAAAAGAGTAAATGTGTTTTTGCAATAGCTATGCAGGATGAACAGTTCTTATAGTGAGATTCCTAGTATTGCTTCTGTTTGTAATCTTTGCAAATATTTAAATCCCATCCAATTAGGCACAAATTCTGAACAATGAGACACCCTGACTTACGGCATCTATAATGCAGATAAATCTCTGTCTTTCTTGTTTGTTTAGCTTGTTAGCTTATAGCCACAGGGAGCATATCTTGCAATATTTGTACATGATCAAGTAGAGCAGACTCTGAACTCTACTGTAATACCAAACACTAACAGTTTTATGTGGGTCTGTTGTTCCTTTCAAGCAAATATGGAAATTAAAGGAACACCCAAAGCTCTATCTCAGCCACATTAATCCTGTGAAAGCAGTGACTCACCTAGTAATGGCTTTCCATAAATTAGGCAGCTAAAAATGGGTAGGAAGCGTGAAACCATTAACACTTCCTGTAGTGTAAATTCTCTCACTGCATGTGAAGAAAATCCATGGCAGTAAAAATAAAAAAGAGATGAAGGTGTCAGCACCCATCATGTTTAGATATGTTGTTAATAATTCAAATCTTCCTCCTCTGGAGCGTATGGCTTTAGAATGAATCATTCTCTATTTCCTTTTTCAAATGAAAACTGAGGTTTTGTTGCTCACTGATTCCGTACGTTTTCTTCCCAGCTATTAAAAGAGAAGAAATTAATATGGTTAATTGCGTGTGTGGCCAGCATCATCTCATAGTAGTATGCTACTGTGAGCAATGTTTTTTGTATGTTACCATCTTCCATACATCAGCACTGAAATGGAAATGATTGGTGGCAAAATTGACAATATACAAAAGACAAGCCATACGTTGCTTTGGGAAACAAAAAGAGATGGAATAGGAGACACTGCACTTTTGAACCCATGAATGGTTTTTGGGAGTAGCACTCCCTTTTACTCCACAGAGCGGGTCAGTTGCTGTGGGCCTGGCAGGAACAGTGTGTGCCAAAGGGCCACCACTGTGATTACCACTTCGTAGAAGTGGAACATAAAGGTTGAAAACCGACGTTTCAGGATCAGTATCTAAATTTGGCTGCTGAACTAAGATAGGTGGTACCAAAAAAAAAAAAAAAAAAAAAGCCTTTGTTCAACATCCTGGTTTATTGCTTTTGAAGGAATTAAAGATTTTGCTAATTATGAGGTGCCAGGCTACTAGCCCTTATATACACACATCTGTATAGGCCCAGAATGTAACCAGTAAGCAGCGATTGCTGCAGAGTTTGGTTAAGCTCCACAACTCCAAATATCTATTTTAGATACTAAAAGCAAGAGACAACTGTGGTGCCAGGCATAACAAAGTGCACAATTTTCTCTTGACACAGAAAGGACTAGAACAGACCCGTTCTCCTAGAAAAGGTGAGAGAAGCATGGGCCTCATACTCAGAGCTGGCAAAGGCCACAATACTGTAACAGTGCTTGGCATATTCCATAAGTCACCCAGTGGCAGCTGTCCTTCAATTACTGCTTCTACATTTTGTTGTCATCCTGTTATCAAGAATTCTGAATATCAAATATTCAGGTCAAGGTCTTTTATCTTCTCATTACTAGATAGGTACAGTAAAAACATTTCTAATCAAAATCATTTGTTCTCTTCAACCCAGTCTTGCTGCATCGAGTTCCCATCACTTTTTGTTTCTCTGGCCTATACTACATCAAACTAAACAAGATCTTAAGAGAATAGATGATAGAAGTGCTTTGCTATTAATAACTGGATTTTGCACTCATGTTGCTCTACTCCTTCTGGACTCTGCACCCACTGGAATCTACTCCTTTACGTAATTCTTTCTCATCATGGGGACAGACAAGAGAGACTACTGCTCTTGCAGCTGCTGTAAAACAAGGAAAAAGAATTTCTAGTTTAAAGTGAAGCTGTCTAACAAAAAGAAAGTCTTACAATTTCATTTTTAATTAAGCTAAATGTATTTAATTTGAAGTTGCCTGTGAGGTGGAAGCAACACACTTCCTACATCAGTTCAGCCACTACTTGGAAGTTAAAAAAATCACATGGCAGAGAAGCACACACAAAGCCCAGGCAGTATTAATGAGGAGAGAGGCCTGGGAGACTAGGATTTACCAGGGCCTTAATCCCTCTCGCCCCATCTGGTAACAATATGTCTCTCACAGCATACGGTCACAGGCAAGACACTGCACTTCAAAATACACTCCCGTATTGATCAGCTCTCCATCAGATCATCAATACAGAGATGTCCCACATATGCAAACTTTTCTTGCCTCCAGTTACTATACAAATCTACTGCCTTTTTCAAAATAAACTTCTGTAGACAGAAAAACAAGAGGGGCAAGCGGGTGTTGCTAAGAAGAGCAGGCAACAAACAGGTTCTCACTCAATGTAGACATCTCTGGCAATCCAGGAAACAACCAGCAGGTTTGTGGAGATGCAACTACTCAAATGGATAAAGAAATAAACCAGAGGGCAAACAGCAACACCTACAGATAGTTCTGGGTGGCTGAGTATCTCTCAGTAGATCCAACACTTACTTTGTAATTAGTGCATATGAACCTCCTGGTGCATGTAAAACAGTGGCACAAGTCCCCTGGGACTTCTGCTTTTGTGATGGGACTGGAGAAAGGATGGGTGACTAAATGGGAGAAGTGACGTGCGGCTTCTGCTCTGCCATAGAAACCCAGCATAGCCTTGGACAAAGTCACCTGATCCCAGCTTCTTGAGAGGCATTTCAAATGTCTGATTCCCACTGATGTATACACCACTGAGAGCAAGATCTTTGAGGATCTGACTTTGTGCCTTAGCTGTAGTTCTCTGTTTCTATTTCTGTATGATTGTGAGGCATCAAACACTGCAGCAATGAAGAAGGCACATAGATACCTATAGCAGTACAGATGATCTTTGATAACAATAACGTTAACAAAAGTTTTTCCAGAGTTCTTCACCCATGAACATTTGCTAGCTCACCAGAAGGGTTTCTGCCTTTTTTTCTTTGATAAACTCTATATATTTTTGACCCTAGCAGGACCTAATCAGACTATTAAAGTGACTTAAAGAGTTCCTACAATTACATCAGTCTTGCATCAGTCTGAGAGGGTCTGGTTGCACTACAGGGTGCATTCAGCTGTAGTCACCAGCACAGAGCACTGCAATAGAGCAACTCCAAGGCTACCTCAACATTGCATAAGCAGAGGCTGTGCCAGGCATGAGGAAAGAAATCCCTATTCCCACAAATAGCCCTTTACCTACAACATATAATCTCAAGTACTTAGCTAGCCATCTAACTATCCTTTATCTCCAACAAAAAAACCACTCTTTCCTATTTCCCTCTTTTATGTTTGAAGCTACTATTTTCTCCAGGTATTTTTTTTTACATTGTCATAATCCATTAACTTCATGTGCTTTGATCTTCCCATAGGGAATTTATTTTCTCTCTTTAAAGATCTTTTCTAGTGAGAAAATACTTTCCCCGGTCCATAGCTTCTGTTCCTTTCACATGTCACAGCATGACTGCTTTTTTTCTTCTTTTTTTAAATTTATTAACATTTAAGAAATCAGATTTCAAATTAGAAGCAAGCCAGGCAAGTTTATTCCTGGTGGCACAAGATGTGGCCTCTGATGAAAAATCTAAAAGATAGACATTGTGCATACACTGCTGGAGCAAATTCACTCCACAAAAGGTTTTGCAAGGTAGAGTAGTTACAGGAGGGCAAAGATAGTCAAAGGTAGTCAGAGTTAGTCATAGATCAAAGGTGAGAAAAGAGGCAAAAAAGAAAGAGCAAGGCAGAGATGGTTATGTTTTACCCCGGTAACCCACTTTACGTGAGCCTCACTGGACCGGAACATCTTTCCTTCTACCAGCATCATGCTATTACAACCTGTTGCTCCTCAATTTCACTCACTACTTAACTGGTACTTACTATCATATGTATCACCAAACACCAGGCACACTTGCAGGTGTTACAAAGAGCCATGTAGAGCAGAAGCCATCACCCTGAAGCCACCTTCCCAGCCAAACAGTGAGTAAGGGTTGTTGCAGGCTGTTTTATTTCCTAGTACTTTGAGAGAAGAAACATTCAGGAAGAGGATAGAAGTCTTAATTTCTTTTGAAATGTAAATTTCTGGAGCATTATGATGGAGACACAATCCCGCAATTCTGTGAGACAAATTTGGAGGCCTCAGCAAAAGGAAGACATTCGTTAAAGCTCTGGGACAATCGTAAGCATGTAGGAGAACTGTGTAAATCATTTTTACTCTCTTATACTACTCAGTTTAAACCAGGATGTTCCATCTTCTCTCATAATTCCCATTAAGAGTTGCTAATTCTGAAAGGGAGAAAAAAAATCCATAAAATATATACAATGGCTATATTTGTCTTAGTTTTCCAACAAGATTTTAATTCTTCTTTGGTTCATTTCTCAGTGTTTATATGGTGTAAATCTGCGCAGTGCTGAGATTGCCAGTAGCACTGTCTTAAAGACACAGAAGGGTATTTTGATTGGTTTTAGCCTATTAAAACCATTACCCTAATTAAAATACACGTTTGTTCCCCCACTTAAAAAAGCTCTGTCTTGCAGACAGGTGTTTTTAGAGGGAAATCTCTCACTCCCCTCTTCAGGGAGTCTTCAACCTTATGCATTCACTTGAACTTTCAGTCACTGTCTGCTTGTCTGATCCATGTTGTTGCTCTGCCCTGGTGTACCAGATGTGAGAGACCCAGGGCCTATGGGCCGTTTACACATTTCTCTCAATTTCAGCCAATTGTATATGGCTAATACAGGACTACTGCCTTATTCCAAGAATCAGTTTGCTTTACTTACATGTATATTACAGACTGAGGATAAGGAGGAATGAGAAAGATGCTGGAAGCATCCTCTTCTACCTAGTATGTTATTATACAGTCCACAATCTTGGAGTTTTATGAACAGGGCTAGTTCCTGTGCAGTCAATAGCCACACACTATCCCTCTATGAAATGTACTCTCTATTTCTCTGATGCTATAGACACATGACTTAAAAGACTTATAGACACATGACTGTTTTGTTGTCATTAAACTTCTTCTAAAGGATAACTCCACATAGAGAATATAAGCAACAACACATCCTGTGTAAAGCAAAGTACTACCAGGACAAAAGGAGTACTCTTCAAAGCCAGATTGCCTGAACTGGAACAACAGCCACCTCAGTGGACTGGAGATGAGGCCCCAAAACTGAGAGGCTGAATTCCAACATTTTAATTTGTCAAACAACTTCTCCATTTTAGATAGTCTGAAAACAAAACGAATTGCCTATCCCAAAACAACCTACGTAATGCACACACGTGCGAAAAATCTCAGGTTTTTATTTCTAAAGACAGAGCAAAACACTGAGTTGTCAAATAGAACATGTTTTGCATCGTAACGCTCATATGCAGAATAGCTCTTGCACGGCATCAAATTGGGCATTCTCTATATGCATTTGCACAAAGCAGCTGTCATTAAAAACATGAGCAATTTGAAAAAAATCTGCATGCTCCTAGGCAGAGGTGTTTGTTCCTGTGCTGAATATCTTCTCACCTAGAAATCTCACACTTCTCATGGAGTATTAATATCTTCTCTCATAATCTTTGTGAAGTCAACTTATTTGTCTTTTTGATTTCCAAGTTAAGCATCCTGAGCTTTTATCTGAATATGCCCAAGAGCAAGTTCTATATAAAATCTATTCTGTACTTGGAAAGACAATACACATTACATTCTGGAAAAGTAAAGGCTTCTTAAGAAGAACCCTATTTTGATTATAGCAGCAACTATAAGGAATTCCCAGTTCCAAACACCCTCCATTACTTGGGCAGAGGTCTAGTAATTAAAGGTAACTAACCAAAGTCCTTGAGTCTTTTTCTTTTCTTTTTTTTTTTTACGGGAAAGGAGAGCCAATTACAATATCTTCCCTTTGTTCCACTTTGAAGACAGGAGGACAGAGACAGCACTAATTTCCTTCTCTGTGCAATAGTGAGGCGGTGTAATATCTCATGTAGCAGTGGGTTGTGCATCCCAGTCTATTCTTGTGTCCTCTTCATTCATTCTCTCTGTAGCTATAGTAAAAAGGAAGCAGAAGCAATCTCCTCCATCCCAAAGATATGTGATCCCTGATTCAGCCCTGCTATAGGGCTTATTGACAGACATAGATTAGCAGTAGAAGCAATGGTATTGCCCAGGTAATAGTTCTTGCATGAATACTACATAGGGAGATTTATCATGGTGCTTCATTTCTAGCAGGGCAGAGATCCTATTTCTCTTCAGTGTAGGTGTTCAGTACAAAGCCACTCAGCCTTTGTCCAAAAACCTCTTTAACTGGAAACAGGGAAAGGATGGCTTAGCATGACCACCTCTCTACCTCTGCGTGTACATAGCAACCCTACCTACTAGAGTTCTACTAGCTAATTAAAAGAACTTGGGAGAGAGAAAGCTTTGCTTAAACTTTCAAGTCTCCATTAAGAGACAGTATTGGGCTGTTTGGTCTGTTCAGAGGTCACACCATCTCTCATGTGCCTAGTATTTTTGCAAATGCTGAGGCATCCGTGATGCTGATATTTGAGATGTGAGATTAAAGTAAAAGAAGCCTTCTCCATCCTGACAATTCTCATTTTTCTGTACTACTCCTGAGAGAAGGATTTACAAGGTTGGAGCTTGGTAGAATAGAAAATGCAAAGGCTTTTCTGAAATTCAAAAGGTCTGTTTGGCGTAAGAAAGAGTCAAGGCTCTCACCTTAATTCCTCACATATTCTAAATTCATTTTCTTCTGACCTCAGCCTACAACCAGTCTTTTCTGTTATGAAAGAATGAAGCCAGGTTCGCCTTGTTTCTTCTCTCAAACAGACGGCCAAGAAGAATAAATGCAGATTGTTCTACTTTGACCAAATTAAAGGAAATTGTAGCTCAGAGCAGAGGGATTCCCTTTGTTTATTTGACAACACAAGGCAATTTCTGCAATCCTGTCTCCTGTCACCACTGACAGCCTGCTTGATATGTTTCTGCTGTTAGAGCCCTGAAACGCACGCTACCATCCCAGTACAGATTCAAAGGAAGGTCATTTCCACGGGAAGTTAGGCTAGGAGCCCTCTGTCACTTGGAGCTGTAGTTGATGCTTGCTGGTTGGTGAGTCTATAATCAATCTGCAATCAAGCCACCTCAGGAAGGGAAAAGTCTCAAATACAGGTGGACAAGTCACATTCACCACTGGGAAGTTGCAGGGGAAGGCAGATTTCGAGATAGACCATCTGCGCGTTAACAAGAGACCACAGTGAAAACAACAGAAAACTGTATTCAGCGTATGAGTCACTGCCTAAGACACCTGGTTGCCGGAGACTGTTATGTGACTGTGCTGTCAAGAGACTGAATGTTGGCTCGGTGCAGCAAGCTGCAAGTGTAAACACCTATATTTGTCTCCTCTTCCCCATACGCTCACCAAGTTGCTATCCCCTGTCTGTTACTCACAATACTTCCTCACCACCCTTCAAATAAGAGGAGTTTCGCATTTTTTATCCTAAATCCCAGATGATAATTTCTTTAAAGATATTAAGAAATCTTTATCAAGTACCTTCCATTGCTATTTACATGCATAATCCCATAACCAACCTGCACAATCAGTTTCAAGGCAAAACAAAGATTACAGAAATAAACATAAGCCTTTGAGGAAAAATCCTTTCAACTAGAGGAGTTTTGCAAATGGTTGCATATATCCAAACACTGAAGCACAACTAGTCTGGTTCAGGTTGGGGGAACAGCTGCCTTTGCTGTAAACCAGATTCAGTCCTATAGACAAGGAATGCTAGAACAAACCCAGAGACAAGCACCATCACCAAACTAAAAAACAAAACAAAACAAAAAAAAAAGTGTGCTATTTTAAATTAAATTAACATTTGGCTAGTCACTGCTTAAATTTTGTTAAGTGTTTTACAATATTTGGGAAATTTTCAGGTTCACTCAGCAAAGTATGTAATGCTTAATTCATTGGGAGTTACCTTCTGAACTACATTTTTTTCTACTTTTTTTTAATGTTTTCCTTCATGTTATACAATGTTACTGCAGCATCTCAGAGAGAAAATACCTTGTACAGAATGATTTAGCTCTGAGCTGAGCATGATCTAGAGCCAGTAGCCACGTTGCCTCTAAGGATTTTGGATTTAAATTCCTAAACAGATATGACTTCTTGGACTCCTTTTCCCTTTGCTGGGTAGCACTTGATTTTCTAAGGGACTTCAATACTAGCAACCACTCAGTGCAATCAAACTTAAGGCTTCTAGAGTTCTTTCTGGAGTTGCTATGAGAACTACAGATTCCTCCAAGACTACAGCAAGTTACTCGGAAATGTTGGTACCTCTTGTTCACTGACAGGGCACAGGAACAAGGGTATTTCTGAGAGAGGAACTCCGCTCTTCTCTCTTGGTACAAGGCTCCCTTCCCCAAGGTGCAGGCCCCCTCTTGATCCATACACACACACACACACAATCTGACTTTTTAAGCTATTTTCTCTGTCCAAATATAGAGAGTGTTTGATTCTGTAATTGTTATGTTTTAGTCTAAGTCAAAGTGCCTTCTTTCTGCATGACAAGTTTCACCATCCAGACTGCTCATGAAATAGGAAGGGCTGGGAGAGGGGACTCAGGACTGAAAACAGGCTTTATTTCTAAAACTGTGGTGGTGAAGGAGAAACAGCTATCTGGGAGTCAGCAACAAGGAAAATTTCAACTTGCATAGTTCGTAACTGGCTTTGCCAGGTGGGGGTTAAACAAGAAAAGCACCTGCCAGCTGTGATTTCTGTTAGGAGGTCATTCTACTGCTAAAACATTTCGCTCTCTGCACAGAACTTAAAATGAAATCTGCTCATTCTCCCCTAGAGTTAACTGCATAAAACTGATTGTCACAACAAGGGCAATGAACATGCTAAGGCAAGGGTCTTTGCTTTAACATTGCTGCTGTAGCCACGCATCAATTATGAAGATGAAATACATGAGACCATGTTGCTTCATGTACCTGAAGCAATTGAGAACTGACATGAAAAATGTGCAGGTCAGTGTCAACAAGCCAAGACACATGGGGCATATTCTGCCTTTCCATTCCCTTCTCCTAGTCTCCCTAAAATGTTCAATGCAAAGAGAAAAGCATCAAAATGTTAAGTGACTTAAAATATTTTTGTATTTATATCATCTAGTAAACAAAGTTGCTGAAAAATGTCACTGTGTGATCTTCGTATATGTGTGGGAGACAATATCACAGCTGTCAGGGAATGACTGTACAGCTCCTTGCTGGAAAGAAGAAATCAAACATTTCAGAAGCAGACTTTTATAGCCTGGTGGGATCTCTGCTAAACACTTGGGATATCCAGACTGTCGATTGCTTCCAGGAAGGTATCTGCTGATTCATCCTGGCAGTACCCATTCTCAAGCTGAGCTCTCCCCAGATCCCAATCAGCAGAAAGGCTCTCAACCACAGCGCTGACACCAGCTCAGAGAATTCTGCCTTGAAATTCTTGGGTAAGCTGATGGACTATAAATCATCATCAAATCTCAGTCAGTTTTTGAAGTGTAGGAAACAACCAGATAACCAAAGCCTTCTGAAAGGACTGTTTTGTCACTCAGTGCACTTGTGACGGAAAACAAATGACATTATATTTGTACACAACTGTCTCCTACAAATATGGGTACTTGGCCAGAACCAGTCCTAGCAAATCAGGCCTGCAGCATCCACCACTCTCACCCTACACAAGGGATGCAAGGGCATTCTGCCAGAGTTTTGCTTATTGATGCTCAGTCTGATGTCTATTTAGGAATCTTTGCATTTTTACCAATAGGCAAGTCCAATTATCTTGTGGTAACTGTTTTATAAGATTTGATCCCACTCAGGATGTTCGGCAGCACAAAGTGCCATGCCAATCGGTTCAGCTGCTCAGTGATAGCACAAAGTGCTCTATCCCTTTCAGGGTTAGATGACAACTTTGCTTGTGCTGCTATTGATTAAAGCTCTTTGTTTCTTTGCTTCCCTTCCCCTTTCCCCATCTGAATTGTCACCATGGGTGACAGCTGTTGGGTGCAGCTATTCTTTCTGTGCACACACTGGAAACGGATACTACTGGAGACACATGAAGGAAAGAGAAGGGGGAACCATTCTCTATCAGAGCTATCGGCAAACCTAACTGGAGTTCAGGAAGCTTTCCCACAGATCAACCTAAAAGAGCGTATGTGTGTGTGAGAGAGAGAGGGGAAGAGAGAATTTTTGTCTCTCTTTACAGTGTTGTTCAGGATCACTGAGAGCAATAAGAAATGTCTGGTCTCAGAATTCCCCTCTAAATTCCAAAATAACATACAAAACACTATCCCATGTGATAGTCTGTACCAACAGCTGGGGGATAACAGCAGACCAGGTTTATGCTTTCAAACAGCAGTGCCCTTTGCCTTACTGCAGCACACTGTAATTAAGGCCCTGAGTAGGGCCAGATTCACTAGCATGATAAAGAGGAGCTATTTTAGTATGTGAATTCAAATGAACAAATGTAATTTCTAACCATTAACCTCCTGAAGTAGGTAACAAGTGGGTTTAGGGATAATTAATGATTTCCATAGTTTCTAGGAAAGCTTTACCAGGACCCATATAGTTCTAAAATGCTGGCACATTGCGTGACTCAGGACCTCAGTGTCTAAAAGGGCAACTGATGCATTATAACACCCCCCACCCCCCAGAGCCAGCACCTTGGCCTTCCTGTGGGTGCAGAGGAGATGCTGAGAAGCCTGTGGAGCCAATTCCCAAGTCCTTTCCTTCACAGATCCACTCTTGCTCTTATATAGGCAACTGTGTTTCAGTAGAGCTGAGTACTTAGGGTGCATTGCTCACTTTGAAGGTTCCAAAAAGAACCTTAATTAATTCCAGCAAGAACTGCAGTTCGTAAGGCTCACTGAGAAAACTCACTCCTCACGTCTTCTCCAAAGGCACATGAAATCTAGACTGAGGAAGGAGATCTGGAGAGGCAGGGAAGATGCTGGGCTAAGGATCTGTCCTGCTTCTGACAGCCCAAAACCAAGAGGTACCTGCTACCAGCATGGATATAAGGAGCTCTCTCTGCCCAGCGTGCCCATAGAGCTCCTGTATGGCTCCACAGATGAAGGATCCACCTCTGCAGCCATGCCCTGAAGCAACACAGTCCTTTGTGCTAATTTGACAGCCACCATCTTGCTAGATAAACCAGGGATTAAACCCACCATTTCCAGAAGTTACAAACCGAGCCGCAAAAGCCACAGCTCCGTAGCAGTGGGTCACAACTCCTGTCTTGGTCAGCACACCACTCCTTGGTAACCTTGCCTACTACCAGCAATTCCTATCTCTTCCAGTCTGCTGCATGTGACGGTGAGATTTGCTTCTTCTCTGTTATGGATCTGGACACCCTAACTTGATATAAGCACATACGGTTTTATTAATATGTGCACTCTGCACTACTGAGATAGCATTTACAGGGGAACAGAACGATAGCTTTTTCCAAACTACCAAGCTATTGCAAGACATGGTGCGGAGAGATGGGAGCAGACACCAAGCTAGAGAAGATTGCATTGAATATGAAAGATGAGAAAGCTTGCTTGCAGGGAACCTGGGTTTTCTTCTCTGTGGGAAGAACATGAACTTTTGCATTCAAGCCAAATTTAATAATGCATTCCACTGATCTGCTTTTTTTTTTTTTAAACTCCCACATTTCCTCCCTTCCCGAACACCGTATGTTTTCCCCCTTCCATTACAGGTATTTCTGCAGCATCCACTACCAACAGGTTGAAGATGAAAGTGCTACCAAGTTATCATGGATGAAAAGTCAAAATCTTGAATGTTTGAGAAACAGCCAAATGTTAGTTTAATTAACTTCAACATATTCAATTTTGACTGACCTTTTCAAACAGAATCACAGAAGGGCTGAGGTTGGAAGGAACCTCTGGAGATCATCCAGTCCAATGCTCTGCTCAAAGCAGGGCCCACGAGATGAGGTTGCTTAGGACACTGTCCAGTCAGATTTTTTAGTATCTCCAAAAACAGTTCACAAAATATCTCTCCTGATCACGTGCACTACAGTCCTTTAAGAAGTTATTTAAAACCAAATTTTGCAACTTCATTTCAAAGAATGCAAAGAAGTCTTTTGATAATTTTGTAACATAACACATTTTCCCCACATCCAGAATGGGAAATAAGAAAAAACTTTTCCCTACAATAACTGCATTTTTAATACTGTTCAATTTTTCAATTTCGTTTTCCAATTAAAATTTTAAAAGTTCTATATATAAATTCCCATCTGGACCTGGTGTGAGCATCTTAAAAGAAAATCAGCATCTACCCAGTATCAGGCACTAACAACAGTTCAGTACAACACTTAGCACTCTGTATTTCCTCTCTTCAATTCTTTTGTAGAGTAAGGAGTTTTGTAAACTCCGTGTACAATTCCTTTCCTAATTAGATTCCAGCATAAGGACACCATTCAATGAAGCAGGACACCATTTGATGAAGCAGGACACATAGCCTCCACCGTATTCCCACCGCCCATCAGTTCTGTTTCTGTCTCTAGCTTCTTGCAAAGGCTGTCTCAATTCTGCATGGTATTGACATGGTTCATAATAATAAAAACTTCAGTGAAGTTCACAGCACTGACTCCTCACAAAAACAAAGTGTTAGCTATTTGATGCTTCCGAAACACAAGCAAACTATAGCTCTGATTTATAAATATGCAGTGACAGATCAAGGAACTTGCTCGGGTAATTCAGATCATTTGGTCAGGAACATCCATTCTAATTACTTCACCCAGTACAGAAGCTACAATGTAACTGCAACTGACAAAACACTTACTTGCAAATGTACAGACAGATCTTTTTCAATGAGTTGCTACTTTACGCAGAAAAACGTAAGGTGGTCATAACTGAGCAGTTAAGAAAAAAACCACCTTGCGATCATTTGGTGGTTGTTCAGTGGATAACGGAAAAGAGTTTAGAGGGCTCAAGTACAGACATCAGGGAAAAAGGAATAGCATCATTAAAAAACACCAGCCCAGTTAATTGCTGGTAATGGCTACAAGTAGAGAGTACTGAATGACATAGGTGAGGGGATATTCTCTCTCTGAGTTGTAATTGCCTAAAATGAGGAGTTCAGTCAATTTGAACTTATTTGGGACAGTCTGTACTGTGCCTTCCAGGGCACCATAAACATTTGGCTAAAGCTGTCAGTGAGAATCTTCCATGCCTCCTGCGTCCTACAAATGGTGGTAGAAGGGCGGTGGAAGGAAGGGGAGAACAGGTTTAATAGATTGCTTTCCTTTCTTCAACCATGCCTGTTCTCCCTGGGAGCATTCCGTACATACACGTGCACACAAACATGGGTTTGCCTGGTGTTCTACAGCCTAATTATTGACTTTTCAGGAAGACATTAATTATGTAAATAGCATCTAAAAAGGGGAAATGCTCCTTTGGCAGGCTGATTCAGCTTCCACTATAGCCACTTCAAATGTCCTGTAGGTCACTCCATGGCTGGAACTACCTATGCAAAATGCCTGGAAGTCAACAGGAACAAGTTATGGCCAATGCATAGCAGAATGAATGATCGCTAAGTCACAAGGAAAGGGACCACCGAACTAAATATATTTGGCTTTCATCTACCTCATATTAGCTTGTTTTGAAGAATGTTTATCATGACAGATATTCACTTTGTCTGTACTTGTCACATAGAATTCCCAGCTGCTCCCATTCTGGGATTATCTTCTTTGCTGAGGTCCTCAAGACACCATTCAGTGTGATCTCTCACTTTCAAACGCTCAACACCCAAATATCCAAAAGATTTATGACCTACTTGGGCCACCCTTACTTCAAATGTCAAGGGAGTGTATCAGGAATAACACTTAATATGAGCTAGAAGCATTTATTTCTAATGCAATACGAGAAGAAGATCCCTGTCTGCATGATGCCACAAAAGGGCAAGTCAAGGGAAGCAAACAATGAACAAAACACATACATCCCTCTGTTAATGTCTCAAAGCAGCAGCCTAAACAACAGGTCCTATTCCTAGTGCCCTTACTTCAAGGCTCTTATTCAGAGCTGTGAGCCTTAGAACCAGCAAACAAGGGTCAGAATAGAACCATGGTGAAAATGGGGTCCTTTTGCCTTCTCAGCATCCTCATGTACACAGCCCTGCTCCACTGAGTACAGCCTGGTTATTTTCACTACAAGCTCCATTGCATCCCTTAAATGAGAAGAACAACCACTCCTTCATAGCTATGCTTGTGTGAACCAATACTACAAGACACTCAAACCATTAGTCCTTCTGGCTGACTGTAAGGAGGGGGGAACATCAGAAAATGTCAAGACTGAATCTAGCTTCTCTGGGTCTGAGGCAGCCAGCCACCAGATGTAAAACCCTGAGAGCTCCAGTGGACTCAAATCTTCCTGCCACCATGGATTTTCAGGACTCTTTTGGAATGTATTTCTAGGGGAACACAGACACTTACAGCACGGAACAGCTGCACCACTTCAAAAATTTACCCCTCCATTTCATGCTGGTTATACTTTCCTAGGACATGCACTGGCTATATGCACTTTTGTAAGCCACTAAACTCCCTAAAAGCAGTGGATCAGGATTGTGTAGAGGATGGTACTAAATCGGTTTGTCTCTCCTGATCAGTACAAGTGAAGGGCAAGGTAGTGAGATTTTTCAGAGTTTCACAAAATTACACTGACAAAAGAAGGGCTGCTTTACTAACAGCAGGACACCATAGCCACCCCATTCTTTTCAGAGAAATTGAACAGACATTCAACCAGAACAGACTCATTACAACTGGTGGAACCATTTTAGTCCCGTCTGTCCCCTCCAGGATGTACTCCTTGCTGCTCTAAAACAGGCAGAAGGATGTTTTTTTTAGAAAGCTTTAACTGCTACCCTAGGAATGAGATACAGCAAGGCAATTCTGCCCCAGGGAGAGCCAGGTGCTTTGCTTTGCTGCTTGTCTCACAACAGTTGCACCCTGCAATGGAGCACATTTGTGTTGGATTAATGTAATCAAAGGCACCCTGCTGTCTGGTCACTGACCTATCTGTAAACAACAGATGACATGATGCCATGAGCTTCTATTATATATAATTACCTATTGAGATGTGACCATTGTAAGAGAAACAAAACCATATACTTCACCTGCTGCTGTTAGTCTATTTTCCAGACAGGAACAAAGCCTATAACCGCCTCAGCTTTGAGCGCCATTTTCTTCTCCTCATCTCCCTTCACTGCTCCTTGTGTCTCCTCCAAGTAAGTTTGTGTGCTCTCCCTTACACCTGGAATAATCTTTGCAGCTGCACTGGCATGGTCCAACCTTCTCTGTTCTTGCTTTAGGTCCCTCTTACATCCCTCTCCTTTCATTCAACCTTTTCCTGCCACAGCTTCTTCTCCTCTGCCTGCACCAAGGTGAAAGATGTCTGGTAGCTGAATGTATCTTACCCACCCTGGGTTGTACTCACTGCGATAGGGACCATAGGGACGATTCCCACCTGATGTAAATCAGTGCAGGTCTGCTGGGGTGATATACAATCATGAATCACACAGAAGATGGTGCATAAGGTACACTGTTCTCTGATTCCCGATACAAGAGTATGATCTGACAGAACCTGCTATCTGCTAGCTCAAAAACAACAGCAAGCGGCTTTCACACCCTGCGTGGTCCAGCTATAGAGCTTCTTGCTACAGGACACTGCAGATGGAGCAACTGGACACCTTCCTGAAAGAACAACAAAACCCATTGGGAGTCATGAAATACAAAGAACTCTCCTTAGGTTCAGACAACTCCCTGAGCCTTAAATCACTGGAAACTGGGAAAGTATTCTGGGAATACCACTGGATACTCACTGTTTTCTTGTGCTCTTCCCTGAGCACTCCCTGCAAGCTGCTTTAGGGACAGCACACACCAGCATAGATGGAGCTATCATTTGACCCAGTGAACGAGTTCTTTATTGACACTAGTTCACACCAGCTGAAGACACAGCACCGTGTCTTACGTGCATGTCTATATATGCACATAAGAAGAGTCCATGTTTGCAATACTCTATAGGTGTAACAACAGGAGAAGTAACCTCTACAGAGTATTTGGTGCTCACTAGCAATTAGCTTTTATAGTCCAGTGAACTACAACTGTAGCTACTGCTACAAGTCAGTAGCTAATACACATTTATCTCTGTTGTTCATCAGCAACTCAGAAGCTACTGGGACATGATATTCATGCAGATGTTAAAAAAAAAAGTTTTCAGTACAATATCTGGCAATGAAACAGAAGCCAACCGACACTGCCAATAACAAGCTGCTTATTTGTCTTGGCTTTGTTTCGATTATCAAACTGAAAGTCTATATTGCCAAAATAGACAAAAACTGCTTTCCCTTTTTCTTCTATTTTTTGTCGGAATTCTGATGTAAGTCCCTGCAGAAGAGGTATGACTGAGTTATATTAGCATCACCCTTTCTGCTTTATTTACAAACTCTCACAAACACCTATATACACCAAGACTGAAATATACACAAGTTAACCGTTTTCTGAGTTACTGCTTTGTGTCTGAACAGCTTAGATTGTATAATACTGCAGCAGCAAACTCTTGTATTAATCATTGAAGAACAGCTCACACACAAATAAAAGTATTTGATATCATCATCTGGCTCTTCATACAAACACAGCTACGCAACAGAAGCTTACAATGAACTGGCTTTGGCTAGATGGAGCTCAGTGTTTATATAAGGAATATTCTTTGAGATAGCATTTTTTTTTTACTTCCAAAGAGTTCCCTGCTTTGCAAACATTTTAGACAACATGGACAAAAGCTTATTGTCCAAGATATTATATAGGAAATAGCACTGAAGAAAAAAGCCGACATTTCAGAAAGTGTGATTGTAGACTCTATTTTGAAAACCCCTCATGAAGAACAGTTGGTTATTGGAAATACTTTTAAAGTAATTTAATCACAGATTGCCAGGGCTGTTTCCACTCCTCATCTTGTCTGAATGAACCAAGCTCCAGCTCTTCCGAGACCACCCAATACCATCAGATATTTGGTCCCATACATGTTCCATAGCACCACATGCGAGTGACTGTTTTAGAAATCTTCTCTGGCTGTCTCTCAGGAGTCACTGGGAATGAGCAATGAATTGAGACAATAGTAACATGATGCATTTAGCCACCTGAATTCTTTTGTGAATGAACAGGGGTCCAATCAATTCCTACTTACCTCGGCACACTTCTGGTTTAAGAATTGACTTTGGGGGTTTCATCACTGCCTACCAGAGAACGTTAATGCTTTCATTAATGCTGAATGTAAAGACTTGGAAGAGGTATTGAAAGAGATGCAAACAAGAGGGAACAGATTATTATCAAGTGCTGATAACAGGAAGCCATTGGTACTGGAGATGGTGAAGCTGAATTGATCAGACAGCTAGTATTTGAGAGAGAACACGTCATTAAACAGTGACAATAAACAGGACCCAGCAGCAGTGGATCAGCGGCACTGAGTGACTCAGGCTATCGAACAATCCTGACTTGAACCTGTTGAGGATCTTGGCCCAGCGTTCCCTTTTGAGTATTAATCCGAGTTAGAAACGTGTCGATAATCCTCTCCGCCGCTGCCTGGCAGCTGGATAAACAGCGGTGAGAGCCCCATCCAAGTGCTCACAGGTTAACGGCAGTAGCAGGCAGATCAGACTTCGATGCCGCTTGCTACAGACTCCGGCTGGCTGGATTACACATGCCAAGCCCCACGCCCTGGAAATCCTTCCTCAGAGCCTGCAGCTGCACGGATGCCATCCGCGAGGGCTACGGCAGCTTCAGACATTTCATTCCCGTTCCCACCCCGCTCACCACGCCGCACATCCCACAGACACCCAACCGACGCCGGATCGCCGAAGTTAATCGCCCCTCGGCTGCGGAAGCAACAGGGTAACACCCAGCTATTTCGCCGAAGTCCGCAGAGCAACTCCCCTGCCCCCGCGGCGGCTGGGAACTTCCCGCGCGCGTTTCTTTGCGGGGCGTGGGACCGGGGCGTGGGACCGGGGCGTGGGCCGCGCCCCGGGCAGGGCAGAGCGCCCCCGGCTGCGCGGGGCTGCGGGGCCGGGCCGGGCCGGGCCGGGCCGGGCCGGGCGGCGCTCCGCCGGCAGCGCTGCCGGGTACTCACATGGTGTGCAGCCGAGCGGGTGCCGAGCGGCTCAGGGGCTGCTGCCTCCCTCTCCAGCAAAGATGGCTTTCCGGCTCTGCTCCTGCTGCAAGCAGCCTCCTAGTACTGTAGGCACTGAGATAGGAGGGGTAGGCACCGGCTACTGAGCATGCCTGTGCCTCACATCACAGAGTAGGAAGTAGAGGCAAGGCACAGAGGTACCCCTCCCCAGCCGCCTGCCAGGCAGGAGAAAGTCCTGGAGTGACTAACGCAACCGGAGCCGCCCGCACCCGCCTCCTGCCCGTGCGGAGCAGGAAATGTCTCGCTGGGGTGTGGCTACCAGAGCCGGGCTCATGCCAGCCAGGAGGCTTGGGGGGGTTATTTAGATGAAAACCTGTCTGTGTTTCTGTAACCACCTTCTTTCTCCCTCTCCTCTCTAGAAAGAAAGAAAGAAAAAAAAAAAAAAAAGAAGAAGAAAAACACGAGAGGTAGTGCAGTTCAATCTGTGCTGTCATGGGTGAGTACTTGCGAAAGGAAAAAAAACCAAGTTGTCAGGATTGTAATTCCTACCCATAACATAGAGCAAAACCACAAGCAGATAAGCTACCAGATCAACCATTGCTTCTTAAATGATCGTGTCTCTCAGACGAAATACAGCCGTTGCCAAGTCTCTATGCTCCTGGCTGTGACTTCTTGCAGCCTTCACCTTGCACTCGACCTAGGTCCAGGCACCCAATCTCACCCTTGAATCCCCTTCATTAACATTAGCACTTCTCTTGCACATCTCCCACCCCTGTACCGAACAAAACTTCTGAAGCAGAACATGCTCCTTTGCACTTAAACCAAGGCCATCACATACTCTAAACAGCGGCCAAGGAAGAAAATCTACACAGTTTTTCAAGAAACTGGGAACTTAACATTGCTGTCCCCAATGATACCCTGTTCCATTTTACTTGTAAAAAGACACTCCACCAGTTACTCCCTTCTCTAACTTTCCATCCATTTCAGTGACAGCTAGCACAAGCCTTTAAAACCAGGTACCTACCCAAGTAAGGCAAGGGCTTAACCCAGAACACAGAGGAGCTTTTATAAGTATCTAGACCTCAAATCTTTGGGTGCCTGTGGGGGATAAAGTACATTGGTGTCATCAGATCAAATCTGTGTTTTCTGCATGTGGAAGCCCAAGAAAAGATGAGTTGTTCCTCAAAGCAACAGGTAAAGGTACAGGTACTATGGGTAAGCAACACATCAGTCCCAATTTCTAAACTTGTATCAACCAGTTGAATATTTTCATGGAGAAAGAAAGTAACCAGGGAGCGTGACAACACCCACAGCAGTGGTACACTGCCCAGACATTAGGATGCTCAGTTGTTGCCTAAATCTAGGCTCAGACACTATCACAGCCTGATTCGGATGCAAGCCCCCAGCTATCAGCTCTGAAGGGGAACCAGCCCCTCGGGAAGGGTGGAACACCTCAGAGCGAGTTAGTCACAGGAACCTCTCTTCCTTCTCCCTCCGCTGCCTGAGAGCTTGCTCACTGCGTTAAAGACTCATCATACCTACCACCACTGGAGGGTGATTCTGCCTCTTCTACTGAAGCTAATTATTTGCATGAATAAATAAATATCACTTAAGGCAGCACTTTGAGCCTTAGTTTTCTATGTTTGACCACATCAGTAAGGGCTTGCTCACATAGTGCACTCATAACAGCCTGGCCCTGGGAGACTTTTCCTGATGGAACTAAAAAAAAAAAAACTTCAAATGATTTTCTCTATGAAAAACAAGTTTCAACCAACTGACCTGCCCTGATGACAATCAGAAGATTCCTGACTAGCTTTAAGCTTTATCCATCCACAGACCACTTGGCTCAGCACTTCGCATCTGGAATTCCTCCATAACTCTTTCCTCCTGAAGACAGTTTACTTTTCAGGTATCCTGGACAAAGATATGTTTATATGATCCCCCTATAGCATACAGCCATACCAACACCCACACATAGACTTAAGCCCAATATTGGAACCACCTGCTACCAGGTACGTTATCTTCTTAGTTCTCAAACCCAAAACACATTTGAATACTGAGAACGTGAAGTCATGCATGGCTAGTGTGGCCAGGAGCTCCTGGGACAGAAGGACCCACTACCTAGACCTTCCTGTGCTTTCTGTGGTGTCACTTCATGTCCCTTCTATATGGAGGGTGGAACAAGTAACTATTGATGCTAAACCAAAGCTCATAAGACAAAAGAACCCTAGAAATCCCCAAACCCAACATGAAATAGTTTTAATATGCAAACTATCTGGAGCACATGGTACAGTATTTATGCTGACTCCATGCCAGCTTTATCCTGATGGAAGGAGACTAGAAAGTACCCACACAAGCATAAAGGTAAAATGGCAGACAGACATCGCCTGCTTTAGCGGAAGTGTGCCAGTACAGGGATAATGCTTCCAACATTGTGAACATAATGCAAAATGAGCTTAAGCTAGATGGGTGCACCACATTGTACGGCCACAGCTTGCTTTATGGGAGAGCTCTCAAAACCAAGTAAAATAACACCATTGGACTACGGCTTTACTTGCTGAAGAATTTCCTACCAGCTAATGAAGGCATCACCAGTCCAATCCAAGAAGGCTTATGATCCTGAAGAAAATCCACAGCTAAGCCGGGGGACATTTTCCTTTAGCCCTACATTCCCTTGAGATTGCAGCTTGCCATTAAAGGCTACCAAAGCCTTTGGTGTAAAAAGAAATGCAGAGACACCCTGTGGTGGCAAAATTAATATGATCAGAACTAGTTCAAACAGCTTAAATTTTCTTTAATTAAGACACAGAACTGGATCAGAAAAGCTGCATCCCGGGGACACAGAGAAGTCTTTCCCAAGTTGCCAGTCATGTCATTTCCTCTCTCCAGATCTCCTTTCCTGTCTGGCATCTTTTGCCCTGTGTGTTGCATGACAGCCCCTGCCACAAAGATTTTGCTTCTTGTTCTGTTCGGTTCTTTTACCCCAGGGGATATCAGCTGGGTCAGGGCTGGCTGTGTGCTGCTGCAGTTGGGAGGATGGCTGTGGAAATGCTCCGTTTCTGGAAAATAGTTTCCTGCATCTTTAGCCTGACAGACCTGGGTAGGGAAAACTATCGGTCTCGTTTGTAAATTGTTGGGGTTTTGTTTTTCACCCCATCCATAATTCATATTTTGACCTGAAATCATATTTATAAATATGAAGGGTTACAGAGGCACCAGTACACTGCTCAGGTGGTCCAGGAATGAGAGCAGTCAATAGCAAGCATCAGTGCAAATCAGTTCTGACATCTGAAGTCTTCCAGGTACTAGACCTTGCTTATAATTAACTAGAGATAACCTACAGATACAACACTGAGGTCCCTGAAAATAACATCCACTGCTGTTACATGATCTTCATCTGAAGGAAATGCATTTTTGCCCAGATCTACAAGTAGGATTCCCATCTTAAAGAGTCATTATGTATTCTATAGGTTTACAGACTGACCACACAATAAAGTAAAGCTCAGGGCTAGCCACAGTAACACTATTACTGGTTACTTGGGCTCACCAAAAAAAACCCCCAAAAAACGCTATTGCTGTTGCTAGGTAAGAAAGGTGAGGACAATTAATCAGTATATTGAAAGCAATGGTAGTCAAGTTTCACAAGATTTAAGCAGAGAAGGAAAGCAAGGCAAAGAAATAAATTATTCAAATAGTGTGTATTCAAATCTTCTGATCTGGCAACATATTTAAACATATACTTAAAGTATAGGAAGAATTCCCCCTACATCATTAGAATTAATTACACTGGAAACTCAACATAGCCAGACAACTTCATCTTCAAACGAAGAGAAATTAAATACTATACATTATGTGTCCAAAGTACATTTTTTAAAAAATTACTGACTAAAAGGCTTTAGAAAAGAGCCCTTCTGTGTATCTTTATTTCTTTGTCACCAATTTCCACATACTTACATCTGTACTTTCAATGTTACCTTTTCCTCTCTTGATCTTTTAGACAAGTGGAATTAGTACTGAAGGATCCTGCAGTGAGAAGCCTTTGAAGCTCGCTTCTCAGAGGTAAGGTAGATTCCTGCCTCCCCAGTTGCTGATTTTTATTCGCCACAGATTGGTCTGTTCTGCAGAGCTTCACCTCAGCAGCACTGTGCGCCTATAATGGGTCTTGAACTTGCAGGTTATTTTGTCACAAATTAAAAACTGAAGGGAAGTCTCTAATTGTGAGGTGTGCAATTTTCTTTCATTCACAAATTTATTCATTCCTTAATAGCATAGTAATTCTCTAGTGACAGTTTCCTTTTACAGGTCAATGAACTGTTTGTAATTTCTTTCCTGAATAGTCTTTTCTGCCATTTCTGTGGGAGAAACAGGTCCATCTTACCTAGGTTCTGTTAAAAAGCTGTGTGTCTCATTACCAAGCATGAGTAGCAAGGTATGTCACTCTTTGTTCCTTCAAGGTATTTATAGTTTCCTGTTAATGTGTGTCAGCATATAATTTTGGTAAATAATTATAACACAATGAAAAACTGTTTCAGGGCATGATCCTGCAAAGCATTTGCACAGCGAGTGCCAACTGCCTGTGTATATCCTTCTGTAAGGAGAACCGTCCTTAAAAGGCGGGTTTGGGGGAGGGGGGTGCGCATACAGGGGGAAGAGATGAAGAGTAAGATCAGAAAAGTGCAGTTCAAAACGGTTGTCAATTTTATTTTTAAGCCTACAAACTTTGTGTGAATTGTTTTAGATCATTTGTGGAAAATATTTTGAACAGGTAGGAAAAAACAACCACTTCCAATCATTGGGGGGCGGTGTGGGTGTGTGAACGCGACTCTCCAAGTCAAGCAACCAAACGTTAATGCAATTACTAAGTATCAAATGTAGAGCAGAAAGACTAATTCAATCAGGGAGGCCAAAGGGATAATTCTTGGAGACAAAGCAACGCAACGCGGAAATGCAGACTAATCAACTGCTTTATCAAAAGAAAAAGGAAACAATTTCCAAGCCTTAACTAAAATCCCCAGTTGGTTCTTCATCTTTTCAGGGTTCTGGTTTTTGCTTTGCAGTGTTTGTTCCATCTCACATTTGTTTCACTGCTTCTGTTCTCTGCGCAAAACTGTTTCATTGGCTCCTGGTTCTCCGCTTTTATCAAACGAGCTGCCTCCTCTCTTGGTTTTCAGCAACTAGCCTAATCATGAAAGAGAGCACATAGCGGGAAATATTTATTATATTTAATGTCCAAGCCTACTTTCCATAATTACATGGAATAGTGGTTGAGTAAGAACATCCAGAGTTGCCTTGTGTCTGCAGGATTTTTCAAAGCAGGTATTTGTTCCGTCTGATGGAAAGCGGCTGCTCACTGATCTCGACTAAATCTTCTGCGTAACCAGGACACTTGCAGGTTTGTAGAGCAACAGATTCAGACCTCACCAGGTGCAACGCAGTAAGGGAGAGACTTTCAAAAGCTACTCGGACTTCTGCTTCTATCAAAGCAGGTGCTGTTGTTATGACAGATAAAATGAGCTGGCACAAAGGAAAGAAGGAACTCACAGAAGAAAGCATGGGAGATGGGAAGCACAGCCGAAAAAAGCGAGAGCGACTATTTAAGAAGAGATTTTCTGGATTAAGCTTCTTCTCTGGGTCTCCTAAGAATAAACTGTGAGTACACCCAAGATCATATTTTGTATACATTTTTAATCAAGAAATTTTAGAAGTATTTCCAGAGCACCTTTCAAAGAGCCACAAATACCTTTGTTACCACTGCTGTATTAAGTATTTCACAAACAAGGAAATAGTTACGGGCTAATTAAACAACTTGACCTAAAAACTAGCAAGTCATTGGCTGAAGAAGGTACGAAATTAAGGTCTCCAAACCTTGTGTGTCTGCATGTTTATCTTGAACCATTTCCCTATGCTTCCTCCCACCCAGCAAGAGAGATTTGGCGGGGCAGCATCTCTATTCCTCCACATGCACACAAGCAGGACACTGTTTCTAGGAATAACATTGCTGCCGTTTCTGTTGCGCCAATATCCCTAGCTCCAGGGTGTAACGGACAGTGGCGATGTATGGGCAGCACCCAAAATTACTGTTCAACAAAGTTAGTGCTACCAAGTTTCTTGAATCAGAACATAATTCTTGCTTATGTCCCTGTAATAGTGCCTTTATGCTTACTACTTTTCAGATAGAAGACAAAAAAAGAAAAAAAAGACAAGCAATGCAAAACTATTCCTTTTTTAACCAACATAAGAAAAGAAGCAAAAATGAGGTTAAGCTTACTGCTTTGTGCATGTATTAGCTTTGAGTTATTGTCATCATTCTTACGGGATTTGAAATTCTCTCCTTGGGTCTTTGTACTTGATATTATTCTTCCTTAACATGAGGTAAACTTAGTGTATGCGTCATGCTATCAGTAGTTTCCAAAAAGTGGCTTTTCTCATCCAAGAGCTGTTTTCCATACAGATCTCCTAAAAAGAGCCTGTCTTTGATAATTATCATGAAATTACCATCTTAGCAGGAAGTGGATGCAAGTCTCAGCAATTACTCAGCTAACTACATTAAGCTTGATAGCCACAGCAGCTGGTTACAAGCTCGACATAAGATTAAAATACGCTACCCAGAAATGATCCTGAGCACCAGTTTCTTCTCTCAGACTGATCCAATTGCAGAACAACTAATACCAAGGGCTTTGCTTTGGGATTTATCTTGCTGCACTGCTGAGGAACTGGACTGGAAACATAGTTGAACATCCAAGAAGTTAGTGAATTACAGCTGTGAATATTCTCTATTGTCCATAATTTCACTGAAGCATCCATTCAGGAGGCAGACAACTGCAATTGAAGCAGTAAAATCATGCTTTCCGGGCCTTGATCCTTATTTGTGCTGAATACAGATTTTCCTCAGTTTGATCTAAAAAAACCCAAAACAGCAATGTAGCACCCTCCTCCCATGGTACTCTCACATTAATAGAAAGAGAGCCAGCCTTCAGACTTTACTGGATATATTTCTACAGACACATTGCATGGCAGTAGTTTTTAAAAACCTTCAAGTCATCAGGGCCTACAGAACTTTCACAGTGGTGTAGCCAAATCAGATCTCTACAGTTCAGCACTGATTTGCGAGCTCTTCTAAGGGATTATGTAGGTTAGTGTCTCAATTTTTAAGTACTATTTTATATAAAATATAATGGTATATAATTCAAACAAGAGTACTTTTCTTTCAGCCCTTCCATCTCTATGCAAGGATAGTGCAATATAGGGCTTACCTACTAGCCAGCGTAATTATTAGTGCACGCAAGCGGAAAAAGAACCTTTATTGTAGTATAGGTGAGATCTACCAGGTCAGAAGCCTGTGATTTAGATACACAGAGCTCTATGACATTTGCCTTCAAGCAAATACCTGGGGCTCGTGCCACAATCACCCCCAGAAAAGCTGTGTATTAAAGAACTGCGTAAAAAGCTCCTATCTAGCTAGCTGACTTACGATTTCTTTTACTTTTTCATTTAAGTGGCGACAATCCTTTTAATAATTCTATGTTCTAAAACTAATGGCTTGTCACTGCCATCACAGCAACCAGAGCCAGCCCCTCTTTTTTCTGTCCATTCCTGTTTTCTGCAGGTGACCACGCACTGCACCTGCTCCTAGCGTGTCACAGGTAAAGCCTCAGGAAGGGTTCATAAATCACACACTGATTGCTTCTCCTGATCTCATTCATCTAGGAAGTGCATAGGTTAAAGTTGTCACCTTTCTTTCTGACTGTTCCAGCCCTCAGGGAAGAAGTCAGCTTCTTGAAGACAAGAGGAGATGTTTACACAGGAAAGGTTCCAAAAAGCTGAAGCCAGCGCAGGAGGAAATATGTTCTTTGAGGCAGCCACACTCTGGGAAAATGTGTCCGAAATGTGAAATCCTCGTCTGCCGAAAATGTGAGACACTGCATTCAGAAAGCAGCTTCATTGCCCACAGCCTGCTTGATCACTACGACAAAGGAGGAGACACCAGCTCTAGCACGTTGATTGCAGAAAGTCAAGTATGTAGAGGTGATTAAAGAGCTGGTGTGGGTGCCTTGTCGGTACCTGACTACATCCCGAATGGTAAAGCTTGGTTCCATTCAGCCTGACTGGATCTTCGGTCTGCACAATCTGTATGCAGCATCAGCAATTACAACCATACTGTAGTTCATGCTTACTATATGTAGCAGATGCACATTCACTAATTTAACTAGCATAACTCTGCGAACAAAGATTTAGAAGTAGGAGCTAAAAGTTTCTCAGCTATTAAGAACAGGGAATGGTTTCAGAAACAGAGAGTTTTCTTTTTCTCAAGGAAACAAGATTATCCCATTGAGCTGCAAAAGAGAAAGCGAGTATTAAATGCAGAACCACTGGGTGCATTACACTTATTTGTAACACATAAGTATGTTTCAGTGTTGTTTGTGGTTTGGAATATTAAAATTTTAATTTATTTTTAAATTAACTAGCATGGGTATGCAATTTGATGGAGGAAGGGGGCTTCTAAAGGCTATCCTGGCCACAAAAATTGCAGATCGCACTCAAATTCCCTTCTAGAATTTCTGAACTTTTACAGACTTCCAAGTCTCAACTTATCATCCAGCACCCCTCCTTAAAAGGAGCAACAATGATTGCAACTCACAAAGTATTTAAGCCTTCTTTGGGTTTAAGATCTGTGTAGTACAGTACCAAATAAAACAGTCTTCGAAGTTTAAGCATACCAGTGGAACCCACACCTTGAGATGTCCATCATCTCTGTTCCCTTCACAGTGCGTGGAAGGACTTGCCCAGTGATGACCAGGAGAGCAGCACGGTGACTAGCCAGTACACAATGGTAGGCGGTGGGTGGCATTAAGGTCCAGGCATCCACAAGACTATTTACCCTTATGGAATTCATAAATACACGTTAAGGGTGGAAGTAGCCTCTGGAGCAGATTACTCCAAGCCTAGCAGCGTGCATCTTCTCCTCCCGTGCCAGCTGGCACAACTCTGTATGCAGGATGAGCTCCTTGCTATTTGGTAGGGAACGAGCTAAACAGAGTTCATCTCACATAGCTATTGCTATTAAGGGTTCTTTTATTTAGCCAAGCAGACAGAACACAGGCTGGGAAGTCTGGACCTCTGTTTCATCGCTCCTCTTCCTAAGTTCCCAAGCCACTAGTCCATTGGGGAAGGGACTGACTCTCTCTGTCCTTCCCGCTCCCCTGTTGGAGCTGTTCCATTTCTGTTCTAATGAATGTTTGGTAAGGGGCCTGGAATCCAGATTTTTTTTTTTTTTTTTCCTATCCCTAGGGAGTACTTTAACAGAACTGTATCATCCGTTCTTGTGTTGGGTTTTTTTCTTTCCCCTATGGAAAACAGTTTCAACAGGAGGAATTCAGAGCCATGTATACAATATTCCCACGCTCTAGAGTATCCTGAGCAACACTGCTCAGCTCCCTCTGTGACATGTAAAACGAACACCCAATGCTCCTTATGCAAGGGAGGTAAAGAGACAATTTCAGAAACCAGAATGAGCTGCTTTGCCTGTGTTGTACAGGTGGTCAGATCACAAATGCGCATCCAGAGAACGCTCACAGGGCAAAGCCCATTAGGTAAGATACGTAAGAGAAAACCTTAGGCAGGATTCCCAAATAGGAATGAACCACTATCAGGTTCCTCACTTCTGCCCAGATTTCAGTGGTTCTGGGCGCTCCCAGCAAGTGCCCAGACTTCCTGCCCAAACGTAGACTTCCAAAGCCAAAAATCAGATCTTACAAACATCCTTGCACTGCAAGGGTTGTAATCCCTCAGAAACCATGTTTCCATGGTGCTTGATTGTCGTTTCCTCTCATTTGCTTCATAAAAGCCAAATGCTGCCTGGCAAATCAGAATTAACCTTTTATATTCCTCTATGACTGCTATTCTTAAACCTTCACAGGTTTCCAAAGAATAAGCCATGCCATTACTTAAGAAATATGTATTCATCCCCTTCCCTCTTCATCAGGCAATCCCAGGGGAAACTTCTCCAGATAATCACCTGAGGAAAAGCAAGGTGACAGACTGAAAGGATGAAGGACTAGCTCATCACAGCAGCATTATCTCAGATCTGACAGTCCAATACAGTAAAACCTGTTAAAATTGGTTACATAGTTGAGCTGGCTTTTAGCCAAGCGTTCTAGAGGTGATGTAACAAGCCAAGTTCTATCAGCATCTGACTGGTAGAGTTTTCCCTTGTGGTTTGCTAGAGGACAGACAGTTAAGTTCCTCAGGAGGGCTATTAGGTTGGAAAGGCATCCAGGTAATAGTAGTATGCAAACCCAGCTCATTAAAGGAAAAAGCTTTCTCTTCTCCTCACTTCACCAACAGTTAATGCTATTTTACTGCACTGTTGGAAGAACAGCTACTAATATGAGGAGGGTAAATAAATTCCCTGGTCAGCACTGGCGGAAGCACATACCCTCTTCTTGATCAGTCATGAAGTCATGCTTGGAAAGAGTGACTACAAGATTTTTATTATGCATTGAGTTAGCACGAGCAGCATGGTACGCAAGTTTTCTCAGTAGCATTAGCTGTTAAAATTACTGCACCTTTCCTGGACTGGCTACTGAAATTTTCTTCAAAGATCTGCTTGGTACTGCGTATTCCTGAGACCACATGTGTTCCTTCCGCGCGCTCAGGTTCGTATGAAAGAGTCCCCTATGTCCGCATGGAAACATTAGAAAATCCAGCTCTGCTGACTCCTCAGCCCCTGACTTAACTGGTATTTCGCTGCGCTCCCTAAGTTAGCGGCCCACATGGGCGTGCTGTTCCCACAGAAGGTATCAGTGGAAGCTTTCACATCCACGCAATCTAAATACATTTTCTAAGGAAAAGCAAAGACAGATTTCTGAGCTGAGATGCCAAAATATGAAAGATCAGCAGTTCCTATGGCCATTTAAATCACTTGCGATTTTATGATTATGATCTTACTGCGACCGATTTGCAAAGATACTCCAGTTACAGAAATAATTTCACTACTAACCTTATGCCCAAACTATATCCACCAACAGTCAGTGGCAGACTGATGTGCGTCAAACAAAATGGTTTCGCACTGGAAATAGCAGTCGGTGTGGTATTGTGGTCAGGCCATAAAACCACTACCTTGAGCTTAGACTGACTTTTATCTCGTGAGCCAAGCCAGAATGAGGCACATTTATCTAGTAAAAAAGCCACAGCCATATGTAAACTGTGAGGTCCAACAGCAATGCAGCAGTCCCATCTCGGATGGCAGCACCTACTAAAACTTGCTTTCCATCAAGACAGCTCTACTCCCTCATCTCTCGACAGTATTATGCCAGACAAGTTATTTTTAAAATTATTTTAAGGAAACTTGCCAACAACTGGAATGCATATGCATTATGTGAGTATAGGGTTTCAGTTTTAGATTTTAAAGCCAGCTCAGACACATAATTATAGTAATACAACATACTGTGAAATAATAATAATAGAAATACTGACTACATACTTAAAAGATTGAGGCCTGAAATAATTCCTAAAGAATAAAGCTATGATCACAGCCTGACATATTAATTATTAAGAGCCTGTATTATTTAATTATCAGATTTCAATAGCTCTAGGAAATCAAAGAGGAATATTGGACTCTATGATACTAAATATATGAACAGACTCTCTCAAAGGCATTCGCTAGAGCGTGAAGGACTTAACAATCAACACGCCACTGTCAATAAAACCGACACAAGCATAAAAGGGAAAGGAAGCAACTCCACTGGTGAGGGGCAAATCCATGGGAGCTCTTTCCTTGGAAATCAAATACAGGACACGCAGGAGTTAGCATTTGTCACCAATCAACTTATATTAGGTAAAGAAAGCAAACCCACCAAGTAATCATGCAATCAAAAGGAAAACGGAACAAATTTATACAATATACACACTACATATACCCAATTTCAGTTGGTTTTAAAGCAGTCTAGGTATCTGTTCCCCATCAGACACAATAAAGGCTTTGAGAAGCAGAGAATTGGTTTAAAAAAAAGTAATCTTTCTAGTGGAACGGTCCAGACCAGATTAGAAGTAGATTTGGAGAGAAGTAATTAACATGAGACCATCTGAACTGAAGGTGGTTTATTACACCGAAGTTGTAGCTTACATTTCTTTTCTACAGCTCCATAAAGCTACATCCTTTCCAAAGCTTCCACATTTAAAAAGGTTATGTTTCTACTCACTGTTATGAACAAAATATTTAAGCTCTCATATTATAATCTGACCGTTTCATGCCTTCTGAATTCTGCAAACAGTCTAAAACAATGGCTCAGAAGAAGAAAAAAAATACGATTCCGCTCAGCCCAAATTAACCTACCACTTGACACTATAGCTGGATATTGGGAGGCAAGTACAGAAATAATTAATGGACTATGTGACAAAACTCCAGTATTCTCTTCTTGGATGACAAATTTGAAGACAGACTGTCTCTCCTCCTACTTTTCACAAAGCAGTTTATTTACTTATTTATTTTCTGAATTAAAATCTGTATGCCACAACCTGTAGCGTGGATGATGGAAACCCAGGGAAAGTGATCTATTTACTAATACAATTCAGCAAACCAGTACTCCACTCAAAACTCAACATGAAGGTATCACAAAATTAACCTTGGTGGCCTTATAAACACTGCTTCATGTAAGGTTCATCCCTGCGAGGTAAACCTGGAAAAGCATTCCTGTGAGATGTGCTATCCTCTCAGCTACCTGAAGACCAAGTTCATTCCATTTACATGAGGAAAATGTATCATTTTCTGTTGCTGCCAAACATGAAAATACACCATTTAACAAGCCTCTAACTTTCTTTCCCCATTCTTGCTAATAAATTGCCAAGAGTAAATGTAGCAAAGTAAAGACAAGCAAATACAACGTATCCCATTCAAGGGTTATTAATTGATACAAATACTGAGCAGAAGTATTTTCTAATCATCTCTAAATACTAGCTATCTCAAAGCTGATGGTGAGGAAATCACATTGCTTATCTCAAGTACTTTTACAACCTTGCATTAAAGTCACGTCCAAAAAAATTCTCACAACACAAAACACCTTTGCTCTGGGCAATATCCCGGAGGTAACTGAGGGAAGGTGTTTCTGCATCTGGAGGTCAATGCTACTTCCTCCATTTTGCAGCTGGGAATCAAAGGCACAGACTTGAATGACTTGTTCGAAGTCTCACAAGAAGTCTGGGGTGCACCATGGAACTGACTTGCCCTTTTAGCTTCGGATATAAAGATGCCATCATGCTCCCTCCTGTTACACACCTTGCACACCAGCCCCCAGCAACCAAGGTGCACTTGACAACTTTGAGTTCTGGGAAAGGTTATGTCTCTCTCAACAAGATGAGATACCAGAGATCTTTGAGTACTCTGTCTCACAGGAAAATGTAACATGTCCAGGAAGGGTTACTTATGCAAATTTGTATGCTGTGAATGAGCTGAGGACGAAATTACTTTTTTCGGAGTTGTCACCTGCAAAGTAGTTTCTTTTTACCCTTCCTCCCATCTGCTTTAAAAATAATTAAAAAAATTAAGAAGGGGGACATGGCACACTTTACATGCTACTGTATTATTAAAAAACAAACAAACAAACAAACAAAACAAAGTGAAACCAAAAAAACCAAACCACAAACCACTTGTTACTTTTACAACATCCTAGAAGCAGAGGTCATTTCGGACAGATCGGCACGAAGGGTGAGGACAAGAGAATCAAACCACTACATAAAATGGTATCCTGGCTCTAGAGAGGTTCTTGACCTTTAAAAGAAACAACAAAACCCCAAAACAACAACAAAAAATAATAAATCACTCTCAACAAAGTAAAACCACCTTTAATTAAATTCCTACATAAAACAACATTTCTATGCAAAACAACTGTTTAGTCAAAAAGTAAATATATACGTTTAATTCTCTTTCAAATGTCAACAAGAATTGAGAGCTACCAGTGTTCCTTGGAGAACAAGCAGTAGTTAAAGTCTATCTCGCTGATGTTCAGAAACAGTATGTTACATCTTTTAACCAGCAGTTCCCTATTGCACGTAACAAATTTGCTCTCCATTTAAGCACCTAAAAGCCTGGTACCTCACTAAATAAATTAAAACAAATCCAGTTTCTTCAGCAACCATCTTCAACACACATATCTTGGTAAAGCAACATTACTGCAAGCTTTTAATAAATACAGAAAGAAAAGATTAATGACTTCTCATTGGTGTTTTATGGAATGATCTTTTCCCATAAACACTTGCTTTGCCAAACATTTGGGTTTTTTGGTATGTATGCTCTAAAAATCACTATGTGTAGTATATTTAATGAAAATTTTCCATACATGAGTCAGTACATTTGCATGGCACAACTAATCTGAGATACGAATTTCAATGTAAGGCTGTAAGCAGCTTCTTGCTGAACCTGAAATAAATGTGGCTCTAAAGGAGTTGAAAACAAAGCCCCAGAGGCCGAATGGGAGACCGTTACCAATGAGGGATTCTCAGGCGTGTTTGGAATTGGCCTAGCTTTCCTCGTACTTCTTGTGTGTGTGTCATGTCAGAGGAACACAGTTGTGCAACCCTGAACACCCGGACGCTGCATCATTTCCAAAGTCTCCCCTTCCCCCATCTCTCGCCCCCCTGCCCCCATATCTTACAAATACCTACTCTTCTTTCAGCAGCAGTGTAAGACATGAAGCAGCTCCCTGTAGTACAATGATACTGTGGTTGCTATTTACAGTAGAATTAATACATCTGTGCCAGCAGGGCAGAGTTCATATGAAAAATATACACAATACGGTCATTTTTAGCCAGATTAGGATATAAAAAAAAATTTACTTTTCAAGTCCCAACTTTAAACAAAGAACAGTTCTGTCAGAGGTCTTCAAACCTCCTGAGTATGTTAGAGTACATTACCCTAACGTAAAAAAACAAATATATACACCTCCATAAAGTACCAAAGAATTTTTAAAAATGCCTAGTAGCTCTCAGCGTGCAAAGTCAGCAGGAACTGATTATCCAGGATGTTCACTATTTCTAGAGACAGTCTTGGAATCAAGCATTCAGAAGCAGAGTGCAAAAGACTCAGGAATTATTTCAGCCCATTTCTTTTTGTTGTTGTTTTGTTTTCTTCCTTATTTGAAAGAAGTTTTGTTGGTCCATACTACAGGTCCCCTTTAAAAACACTTATCAAGGTAACATTCAGCTTAGTGCAAATGCAAAAAATTTTCTAGGATCTGTAATCTTTTCGAACAGTGTGAGCCATCCAGTTCACTTTAGTAGTCCAACTTTCCCGGAGTGCTTCATCAAACTTTTGCTTAAACTGTTTTAGTGCTTCTTCCTCACTCTTCCCTAAGGCGAGAGAGTCCTAAGACGAGAGGAAAACAAGTACTGTTAGGAATTTTAGAAACCACAGTTAGGGCCTCCTTCACCTTCCAACACAAACCACAGTCCGTTTTTTTTTCTGTTTTGACACTTTTTCACCTATTATTCATTGAGCAATACATCAGTGGCATTTTCTGGGTTTAAAGATGAAACTGAAGAAGAATTAAGCAAATAATTTTCACCTTTACAGGTCTATGCTTGTGCATGAGCCAAGGCATAAAACACCCCTGAAATGGCTACATTTAAGATGCAGGGATGCTGCACTCGTTATAGAATGGTTGAGAGGAATGTATGTTCATAGTTTCCTTTGACTGCTAGGACTGACTACAGACATCGTTCTGTAGAGCCGGAAAAGAAAGCTTTGGGAACTAACTTGAGAGAAATGGAAATGGAAAACAATTAAAATGTATTCATCTTAGAATCAAAATTCACATACTGGAAAAACGCTAAGTCCTGCTGAGCTGTAAATCTTACTTTACCTTGAGATACTGGATGTCCTTGACAGAGGTTAGCTCTGGAAGCCCTGCAGTTAACATCAGTGCAAAGAGTGTAATAAATAGGTTTCCATGTTTTCGCAGAATCAAGTATGCTTCTTCACAATACTGGCGGAACCTTCGTGTTCAACCACAAAGGACATGCAATGAAGACAACACATGAGAACTCACACAGTTGACAAATACGTGTAACGATTTCCAAAAATTGTTATCTGGTCTAACACAGGTATCATAGGAACACAGTAACAAGAAGGACAGAGATGTCTACAGAACCTCCAATGCATTCCCACAGAAATATCCCATGTGTCTCCAACAAGCCCTAAAAACATTGGTACAAATGACCAAAAGCTTTAAAAAACCCCACCGTTCTTCAGAAGGAGCAAAAAATGCCAAAGGTAATGCCAGTGTCCCATTTCCCCAAGAATTTATTAGGTGAAATGCCCTGATGATCCTGTATAGCGGACCTACATTGGGAAAACAAAAGCTCTATAGCAGCCCCTACCAATCCAGCCTGTCTCTGTTCCTTCCTGCGAACATGGTCAAAATTGAACCGACTGCCAGATCTGGCATAAAGACCTATCATGCAGACACTTGAGAACTTGCTAGAGCAAGTCCCCAAACGTGCCACTGTCCAGTGTTTAATCTGTAGATTTCCAGAGGAAATGGGAAGAACCCTTCAGACTAAAATGACAAGCTATACTTCAAAGAATAAATTCTCTTCCGAGGCATTTTTCAAGTGGAAGTGGAATCCTACTGCCATTTAAAGTACTCCATATTGCACAGCTCTTGCAAGAGCACAATCACCTAATAGCCTTTACTTCATGGTTTTAAAAATGGAGCTACAGGTTGACTTCCTCACTCTCCAGGAGAGACATGGGTCACTCGCAGTTATTTTCCATTCTTCCTAGACATACCATTACAAATATATGTATGGCTTCCTCTACCAGAAGTAGCCATAAGATTTATCAAGCCATACTTAAGTACTTAATTTCATATCTCTCTCAATAAATCTTCCTGTGAAAACCGACAGCAAATTGACAGCAAAACATTCAGAATGCCCCTCCTGTCAATTGGTGAGAATGATACAGAAGGGAAAAAGAAAAATCTGCCTCAACAGGTAGGATCACAGAGGGTGGTTTTCCCTTGTCATGTGCTTTCATGTTCCATTGTAGCTCCCTAATCCAAGATGGGAAGGGGCATGCAAAAGTGTTGGATTATGAGCACATGGCTCTCTATGCCTAAGCATGTAAGGCCAGGATTGATTAGCACACTGAATGTGCACTGATGGACAGAAAGGGCAGAAGGAAGCCTGTTTCTAAGTCCAGTGCTTCATCTCGCTTGAACAATAGTCTGCAGAATCCCTCCCTAGTGCCCAGTGCTGCTGAAGGCAAAAAGAGATGAGCACAGAAGAATCTGCCATCTCCTGCTGGAGGAGATAGAAAGGAACTGTATCTTTCCACTGCAGTTTTCGCATGTATGAAGTAATTTGTGTATATATTCTAGCTCCGGTAGAGAAGTAGATAGTACTGTAAATGCCTGTTAGCACACTTCCACAGAAGTACAAATGAGCAAACCAAACCCGGACAGGTTCCTGGTGTGCTGGAAATTATCACCAGACATCATCTCGGTTACAAAAGGAACAGATCAAAGTAATACTCACCGACCAAATTTTTCAGTGTTCCCTGTTTTTCCTTGTTGAATAACATGAATGAAATCATAGGTGAGTATGAAAGGTACCCGTTCCCTTTTAATTCCAAACTTGGACTTGAAGTTTCCAAGAATATGCCCAAAATCTATATGAAAGAGCTAAAAAAATCGGAAGTGAAAATTAATTTCTCCAGTGAAATATTTCACTTTTCTAGTATCTCTACAGGATGCTGGTATCAAGAACAGTTCACTCATAATGCTACTCTCCACAGCCCATGGTTTCAATCCTTTGCAAGTATTTAGTTTTAAAACATTTCAAGATTTATTTACAGTTAGTGATAACATCCACGCTCTTACGAGTGACCACTGCTACAAATCAGCATGCAAAAGATTATCTCAGGTTTAAGCTTCTGATGTCTGCCAATAGACATATTGTTGGTAATATCAGATAGAAAAATGAGCCCAATGATGAGCCTATGAGGCTCAACATCATTGTATCCAAGGGCTCCCTACATAAAGTCAGGAGCAAAAGCTAGTAGAACTTAAGTTAATCTCAACGAACCTGTGGAAGTTTTCCCATTTTAGAATTTTCAGCTTTCTTCTAGTAGGTAAAAACTTAAAAGAATACTGCAAATGTCTAGGAAACTCACTTTTATAACTTTTGCTAGTTTCATAGGCAGAATAATTTAAATAAAATCAGACAAGTTACAGTAGAAAGTAACAATGAAACAGGAAAATAAATTTCTAAGAGTTTATCTAGGTTCCAGGTTTTGAAACTTACAGTCACAGCATTATGCTGGTACAGAGTTCCATACTGAAAATTTCTGCAGAGGAAGGCTGTAGAGACTAACTTCGGGAAAACTACACTGCTCAAAACTGCAGTTCATGTATTTTTAAGGATGGTCTTTTGCAAGATACTCTAAGACTACTTTTATTCAATGAATCTGAAGCATTAACAGGCCTTTTGGATGTTCTGAAAAAGTTCTATAGAACAGCCTCACTTGATATAGAATTGCTTACTCCACAGGCATTGGTCGGTCCTTCCGCTAGTCTTACATTTCCTTTCTTTGAAGCTCTCTCCAATTCTCAGTAAACAAAGTCATCAGTTCTAACAATGTGTGGATTTAATTTTACCAAGACACTGAAGAAATTAAAAGTTCAAGATAATTCTTGCACAACAGACTTATTGTGCCTACAGGAGAGATTTTTACCTGACCATTTTTTCTGACCATGATATTGTCACTGTGTCTGTCACCGATCCCCAATACGTATGTAGCTACACAGTAGCCAGCACAAGACAGAGTAAATTCTTCAATGGCTCGATCCAAGTCATCTCTATAACCACAAAGAGAAACAATATTAGCACATTCGACTGGTAATTCACGTCATGCTTTGACCTTAAAAAGGATTTTTGCTTGTTTAAATCAGAAGCCCATTAGGATGCTATAAAACTAGACTTGAGAGAATATACTATAAAAAGTAGCGATGGAGATTAGGAGAAATGCAAACACTATGAAAGGCAACAACATCAAGACTTGAGACCCATGTAGTTTTCCTGGGTTGGTTGGTTTGTTTTGCCGAATTTAGTATAACTTACTCAACAACATGCAGTCAAAATGCTGCAAATGCCAGAATTTCAGCTGGATCATTGTTCGAATTCCAAGGGCACCATGAATCAGAGTCAGAATTTGACATACTAGAAAAATAAGTAGTAACAAACCTGCCAGAAGAGCCACACATTCCCTCAATACTGCAATAGAAACTTACAAGAATTTTGTGGCTTATATTATAGATGAGAAAATAACTGTAGAAATTACCCTGAATTGTATTCCTTCAGCCAGTTTAAGAGCGCGTCTTTGTTGAAGGCAGCAGCAGCAGCAACATTGCTACTATTTAACTGAATGTCAGCAATGGTTTCTGAACTGGAAACAGCCTCAATAAGGCCAGAGTGATCTCCAGTTGCTAAACAGCCATATGGCAATATCCTGAAACAAAACACAGATTCATATTAAAAACAAAAATAGTAAGAATGTTTCTTCAGTGTACCAATATTTTGAGCGGGCTGAATACTCATGCTAACTTGAACATTAAACTCTCGAAGGTTAACATATAGATACTGCTTGCAAAGTTAAAATACCAGCAATACATTTAAAACAATTTTTCCTATTACATACATATACATAAAAAAAGAAATTATAAGCAACCCCAATTTTTCCCTTTTACTAGGGAACACAGTTACTTGTAATTTTATAGGAGAAACCATAGAGGGAGCCCTTTATTTGCATTTGTTAATTTACTGGCTAAACAGACATAAGTTACACTCATGTTCATTCTAGACTAAATTATTTGTGCAAATGGAAAAGAGGATCTTATCCTTTTCCCCCATTCTTCCCATTTCAACTTAAAATGCTAGAAATCCTTTTAAATATAATCATAAAATAATGTTTTCCAACTCTGACTAATTTTAAGCACAGAAATCTAATGAAAAACAGGAATAGCCCTTTTAAGCCACCTGATATATAAGAATATTCCTTGTGCATTCTATACTATGCCTAGTAAAAATATCTACAACATCATTGCATTAAAATAAGACACAGTTAAAGATATGAATCAAGGAGACATGTGTCTAAATAGGTAAGCTTCCTCACACCAGATGTTTAAAATACTGCACAGAATGGCAATTTAGATGGGAGCTCAACGTATGCTATGGAAACTTAAAGCAAAGTCTTCAAAGGCATTGCATCACAAATTGAGGTGTCTATTCTCGCACTAGGCATCTCAGGTCAAGAATATTATCTTAATTCTGGTTGTGGATCCATGTATAAAAGAATGGATGCCCGGGCAAATCTAACTGCAGTACACAAGCTATAGACTAGCACTCACTAACTTACAAAGCTGTATAAAAAAATTGCAGGACATATTAAAATTTGTGTGTTTGTGTGTATATATATATATACACACAAAAAAAAAAGCACTGCTGGTGGAGTTGTCATCAGTATTTATATATAAAACAGATACTAAGTTCGACTGCTACAAAACAGAACCACGTATCTTAACTGACACAGCCTATTATCCCAATCCACAGAAGAAAAATAAATAAAATTCCAGATGAAATGAATCGGAACTTTTTGGAATAATAGCTATTAGATAACTGAACAGTTTCTCTACCTCAGTGATAACACACAGCTGAAGCAGTGCAAGCAGTAGTAACTACATCATTGGGGATTCTTCTCTACTGGCAACAAAGTGAACTGAAAACCAGATTCAAGAGGGTATTTAGAGAACACTTAACTTCAAAACAAAAAAAGAAGTAGTGCAGATTTGGAACCTGCTTCCCATTTCTATTCTATTTCCCAATTAAAAACCCCAACTTTCTAGACCAGAGGGTTCTCACAATGAACAGAAGGGTATCTGTAATTACCGAACACCAGCGTTCATGATACAAGGAAGCACTGCCCATCCTTATCACGACACGACAAATGTAAGCCAAATATTGCCAGGTTAAAGTGCACGCTGGCCTTCTTCCATGGCATTTCAACCCACCCTACTTGCAGCTTAACTGGGCACAAGTCCAACAACTTCCCCTTCAAAAGCAAGCAATGATGAAAGCCTTCAGCCCCTTGAGGACTGTGTGCTTACAACTGGAGGAAAAAACATCCTTGTCAGAGAGACAGTTTGACAGGAGTCAAGTTAGGGACGAATCCTCTGGGCCCTTTCAATCTCATCCTGGTCTTTCCGACTTCAACATCTGTCAGCAGGATATACTCCCTGCATTTTAATGCCAGTAAAGACCACGGACAGATCAATACAGCAATCCTGGCCAGGACAGAACATTTTCTTCTTCACTCCATGCAATACTGTTCCTTACTTCAAGAGTTTAATTCTCCAAAGCAGTATCTTTCCAAATACAACACAAGTTCTGGTAATTTATCAACACATTCTCTCTAACTTCAGGCCCAAGGGTTTAAAAATAATGACACTCTTTAGACTTGTAACAAATATATTTTTCAATACGTTTGTGAACTCTGATTTCATTCATACACAGCCGCTTAACATCAGACTTCACACACGTTAAGGGAGGTGGAAATGAAAACTCACTATAAATAGGCAGTGAAATGAAAAAAGTAGTTTGGAGAACTCCCTCCATCTGTCCAAAAAGTAACCAAGTGCTAAATACTTTTATGACAATTTACCACAGCAAAGGTCACAACATAGATCAAACTCCTCAAACTTCGGATTTTCTGTTGTTCTGTTACTTTACTAACTTCTCCCTTTACACAATTTCAATACTGTAATATAGGTAAAGCAGCAGAAACACTTTTTGATGCAAGGATTACTCTCCTAAGAGGTGCAACACTGCAGACCCCACAGCATGCTTCGGAAGACAGATGTTAAGCTCCTCTGCTGTGACATGTATTTGTAATATTTCAACATTCCTCATAGAAATAGCATAAAGTTATGTAACCTACTATGAGTATGCCTACACACATGACTTCAGACATAGAATTTTTTAAAGCAAAATAACTTGAAGAGTTGTAACTTTTCAGGAGGTTTGAACCTCTGAAAGTCCCATTTTGTCACTCTGCAGATGCAACCTCAATATAAATACTGTTTAACTTAGTATTCCATAATTGCCCGTATTTAAAGTACGAGAAACAACTAGAGATAAACTACAGAAAGAATGGAGGAAGTCTGGCTGCACATACTTACTAATGTCTTAGGCCAGCTATTTCCTGCTCAATTTTCAGTTAATAGTTTGTCTTAGAAATTAATAGATCTGAGGATTAATTAAAGAACAGGCTTTTTTTGTTTTCTTATTTCTCTCTGGTACCTGACTGACTGACGTCTAAGGTAAACTGACTCTGAGCCACACTTCTCTAAATGACAGAGCAGCGTTCGTCTGGGGCGATGGTCTTTGCTGTCTAATGGTTGGGTCTGTACTGAGAAGCAGATGCAATTTACATCTGCGGTTTTATTCAGCTGTGCACTCCACAGCCCACCCAGTGACAGCCCAGGATGAAGGACCTACTGGAGCACACTGTTGCATCCTCCCGCATACACAACTTCCTTTTCTGACACAAACCCTGGTCATGTTCTGCTATTCAGTCAGAATGCACACACAGGAACCCAGACAACAGAACACACCATGTATGAAAGAGGCCAGTTTACCCATGAGACAAATTATTTGACAGTTGAACAAACCAACCAACCAACCTTTCTCCCTTCTTCAGCTTTGGAGATCTCAAGACCAATATATATTGGGTGTTCCTCTCCAGAGCTGAGAAATCCCACTGGGAATATCATGCTTGCTTTAGACACAGACTGGGCTAAGATTTCATTTTAAATTACTACTAAATAACTGACTGCGAATTGCAGTGCAATTATAAGGAAACTGATCCTATCCCAAACTCCTCAATGGCAGCATATTGGTTGCCATTTGATCCATGCTTCATAGAAGCTGTACAATTTGCTTGTGCAAGATATTGTTGATTGGAAGAGAAAGGCCAACAGCACGTGCTTCTGCTCTTATGCTGGTGAAACAAGTGAGAAGCCCTGCTTTTACTTGAATGGTGTTATCAGACTTTCTATAGTGGAAAGAAGTTGAAAAGCACAAAATCTATTATGCATTCACAAAAGGAAAAAGGGAAGCAACAGCTTCAGGGAAACTAAAGCCTCAAAGAATGATACAGGGCAAGAAGAAAAGACTCCACTCATTGCTATGGACATGTGAAGCTGTATTTTTCAGGAAAGCAGATCTATTTGACACTACTTTTTCACCTGACACTATGCCTCTTACCCAAGCAAAAAGAAGCAAGCCAGCAAGTCCCAATTCATTAACAAGGCAACGGGACTCATTACCACTACTGTTAATTCATAAAGTTTGGAGTTGCCTCTTCTTGAGAGTCATGTAGACTGTAAACATGGAGATCCACAAAGTCTTACCCTCTTAGCTGTATCCTCGTGCTCCAAGTGTTGCGAGTGCTGTTTTGTCCAATTCTGTTTTCAGTTAAGACCATTTCAGAGCCTTCCCTTGACAACTGCCTGGTTAATCTCTCTTTGAGTGACATAGAGTTGTAACCCTGCCTCAGTCCCAGAATTTTATTTTATAATCATAACTATGAGAGGATGAATGGAAGGAAGATGCTCCCAGTTAAGTAAATAAATGGAAGAGGCCAATTATAGAACTTCAATTCTTACTAGGAACTTCCCCTTTCTACTTTTTTTTCTTCTGAGAGTTTTAAGAAAAATCTTGGACATCAGAGCCACTTCTTTGGCTTTCCTTTGTTGAGTTTAAAAAAATGCCTTAGTCAGGAAAAGCATATTTGATGACTCCTAATCACTATTCCTGTTTGCCAGGCACAGTGTGTGGCCCAGGCTGGAACCACAAACTAAGCTTCTGGGAAGGCAGCAACCAAAGAATGCCTCATCTGGGATTCCACAGCTGCCAGAGGTTGTCCTTGCCCCTAAATGCTGGATCAGTCTCCTCACAGTCTATTTATAATGACATAAATTATCTAAAGTTTCCTCAAATCAGTGTTCAACTTAACACACACTCAGCCACCTCATCACAAACACACACTTCCAGAAACAATTTATTATTCACATTCCTACCTTATGCCATACTTCACTCAAAGGAGTCTTACTGTAAGCAGCATGACAAGTTTATAATTTTACTTATCTGTGTGGCTTATATGCCTTATGAAGCTCCCACTATTATGCTTGAACCACAAAAAATTTGAAATGAACTCAAAGAATCTAAATTAAGTATTTCAAGTAATTTTTAAAAAAGTACTTCTAGCCTTATAAACAACACTTAAAAACTAAATACAAATGATTACAGCTCTTTCACAGGCATACAAAATTGAATTTATGGCCTCCAAATGGTTTATTATAATGTGATACCCAGTATCTTCTTTAGAACTATTTTTTAAAAGAAATTAGAATTTGAGAATTATATTATCTAAAACTGGTGCATAGATTTGGCTGGAAAAGTTCCCCATGTACTAAAGGGTTGTATGACAACATTGAACAATGCCTGATACTGTTTCTCTTTGGAATACTCAAGCATGACTTGTAGGAATACTAATCTTACCAAGCATATGAAGGTGAGAAAGCTGCTTTGCAAGAGACTTTGGAAGATACAAAGACACTTCTTATCTGAAAAATGTTTTCTGACATCCAAGTAGGGTTTTATCAAGAAAATAATGCAAAGTGGGACTTCAGAATGTACGCTGAAGATGTTCACAATGACTGTAAGGCTTGGTGTAAACAGCGATAAGAGGACTGCTCACAGCGGGAAGAAAAAAATCGCTACTACAAAAATAGTTGAGTTCATTGCTACTTACACAACTGATTAAAAAGTGACTAGCTTACATGGGAGGAGATACCGCCCTAGGCACTTGACTAATGAACTAATAAATAAATGAAAATCCCACAACCCTCCTCATCATTCTGAAACAAGTTTTCCAAATGCTGTAAACTCCTGTACTCATGGTATCTTGGAAAGGTTTATTAGTTCATTTTGAGAGAAGTGGCTTTGCAGGAGCAGCAGAGCAAATGAGAAGATTCTTCTCAAACAGAGTATTTCTGCCCTAACAGAATACTTAAATTATGAGTTTTCACTTCTACAGTAAGTTTGCAACCTCACAAAACCTGCCCAAAGGAGGCAGAAATCGAAGCTTTAGCATGAAACAAGAGTGAGTTCAATACCATAAAAACCTCTTTAGTACTTTAGTACAAATGCACTAGGACATTATGCTTTTTCTCCACTGACTTTATAATCGCAGGGTTAGAACTACTTCATTGAAATGGCATTGAAAAGTGAAATTTTAAAGAAGCTGCAACATGGTTTTTTTGCAATATAGCAGTGGTTCTAAATATATCACCTTTCCTGTCAACCTCATCTTACTATTGAATCTTGTCTTACTCTTGTATTACTATCCACTATTTATCATGATTCAAAAATACAACTGAAAACATGCAGTAACTGAGATTAGCAGGTGGTAAGCATAAAACAGATGGAACTACTTTTTCTTACATGCATACTTAAATCATAAAAGTCTTTCACTGCAGGATACAGACAAGGCTAAGAATATAAAAATTCCCATATAGACTCCAGTGATAATCCACTTGTCATCAACCTCCAGGCAGAGTATGTAGTTGTCCACTCATCCAGACTGTAACATCCTAACTCAAGAGGCAAGAATATTATGGGAGTCAGACTCAAAAGCCTTGCTGAAGTCAAGGTAAGGACATCCACTAGTCTTTCCCTCCCTCAAAGGCGGCAATCGGATTAGTCAGGCATGGTTTACCCTTGGTAAATCCATAGTGACTGTTCCCAATTCATCATCATCATTTTCTTTGTGCAGCAGCACTCTTAGAAGAGAGACACAAGCAACAAACTTCTCCTCGCCCAAGACCCTCATCTTCATGAAGCCTGTTATGTAGTTAATACAAGACGGACATTCCTCTGTTAAATTTTGTAGGAAAGAGCTTGCAAGTATGAAATTTATTTGGACAGCAATACATTCATTGGTGGCCATGGCAGCACAAACCATACATGTCCTTAAGAAATAAGACCAAGAGAAGTAGGAAAATGTTAGGAAGAAGAACTGTATTTTTGCATTCCACAATTCTGGTCATTCTCAAGCAGATAGTGAAATTCTATTACAAAGAATCTCAAACCTCCTACTCCCCCGCCCCCAAATTACCAGTACTTTAAAGCTGACTGATTTCTAGAGAGGGTTTTGCTTATTAGTTCTACCTATTAGAGAATCTTGGTGGTGTATTCCAGATGCAATCTTCAGCAGCTAACTTTTGGCCAGCAGATATGTGTTCTATTTTGTACCTCACTTGCACATGCGTATTAGAACTTAAGAGTTGCAATTCCCATAATCACTAAGTCCCCATTTTTGCATATGCCTGGAAAATCAGGCAATTAATAGGTAAGTTTGTTATATGAGGAGTTTATGAAACACCTCCGTTTGGAAAGGTCACAGATACAAACAAAAAAAAGGCACAAAATCTGCTTGCTGGACCCTTAACTCAGGAACTCTTTCCTGACCTCATACAATGCTTTTTAACTAAATCATTTTCAAAGGATGAAACCAGTAAACTGTGCAAGAGAACACTGGAATTTATAATCAGTGTGGCAACTTAGATAAACGACAAGAGATATATGGTGCACCAGGAAAAGTATTCTGCTTGATAATAAACAAAAATCCCAAAGTTTCACTTCACTTCTTCCATTATTTCTTTTCATGGCTAAATTCTTTTGTAATGTGGGCCATCTAGGGAATGAAATGCAAAGAGAAGCCATCTAATTAGTTAAGGTAACTGCCTTCTATAGCCTGTTCACGTTGGCTATCACAACTGAAACCACTGGGCATCGAAACAGGTGTTTAGAAAGGGGACAGTAGGGAAGGTATTTAAAAATCAGGAAAGCTTTACTGCTAGAAGTGGACTCTCCATCCAAATAAACTAGCCCTCAAGAGATCCTTACCGGAGATCCAGACCAGCTTCTTTCCAAAGTATGTCCATCAAACGCAAAATCTGGAGCGTCAACATGTCCTGTCGGAGATCTGTAACAAAAGGTTGAAACTGCTACCTCAATTTCTCAGTGTGTTGTAGACAAACTTTCTAATGTTTATAAGGCCTTCAGAATAAGGTATCTAAAAATACTCAGCAAGCCTAAAGGTTAAAGTGGGATTAGCCATCATTCTGTCATCATGACTGATAATGTCTATACTTTGAAACCCAGTCAGAAGATGCTTAATTTGTTTACCAATGTTAGAGTAAACCATGTTTATATTATGGCAATACAGAGCAACACAGCTTAAATGCAAGTGGGGGAATGAAGAAGGAAAAGGAAAAATTTATAATTTTTAGCATTGCTTACCGTCACCATTTTTAAAGATGATCCCCACAAGATCTCCTCCGAACATTTTATTGTTGTATACTATCCACAGAGGCTTCATTTTAGAATCCATGTATCTACACTTGTCAACACTAGAAGAAAATACAACAAAAGTTTTAGTCAAATAATAATTCAGCTGAAAAGGTCTAAACATTGTTCAAAATACAACAGAAAACATGGACTTCCAGTTTGGAACTGCTTAAATGTTATCTCTGCTTTCATTCTGCTACTATGCTATGAGTGCTTACCACATTATGAACATATCTGTTATAGATGGAATGTACTGGATACCGTGACTGGCATACACATATCTAATGCTTAAGTTAAGCACCCGCATTTTCAGGGAAAATAGTTTTCTTTATATCCTTTCCCATCAATTTTTAGACTTCAAATGCTGTTAAAAGTTTTTATAGCTTTTGTGCTTATTGTTATAAACAGAAGCCAGGAATGCAGTCTAATTAACTTTTAGGCTTATATTTAAATATATTTAACTGTGGTAATGCATTGGCTAAGAGAGTACTAAGTTTCATGGTGGATCACAAAAATCTTCTAACTTAACTGATGCCTTAACCCTAGGAAGATTCCCAACAAACCTTCTCTCACTATAGAAAAAGTTCCCTATGACAGCCTTTCTGCTGAACAATACAGCCAAAGGAAGTTAAAGCACAAATGTGTTTCTGCTTTACTGCTTCCGTGCAAAAGCTACAGTGATATTTTATTCACTCATTCTTAACTTACTGTAGTTCTGAAAGTATAACAGAAGGATTCAGAGGAGACTGGAGGTCAGAAAGTGCTTCTCTGTAAGCATTTTGTTTCAAGCACGTATGCATCGCATCTTTTCCTTTTGCTTTGCTTTGCTTCATGGCATTCAGCTTAATTAGACTATTTAAAGTCTTCATTTTATTAAGGGCTTCCACCTGGAAGAGATATTTTATCTTTAAAAGTTATTGCTCTGATTTTACACATAATACAGTGCAAAATCCTATTTCAAAACAAAACAAAGTTTTAAATAATTCTACAACTTTTTAAAAATTGAAATAATAGATAGCAATTATGGTGGCATTGCCAAAAAAATATGAGAACAACCTCTTTTAAGTCACTGATGTCCCAGAAATCCCATTTTCATAAGGAACAAAGACATTGATGGGATGAAAACTCCTAAGCTTTGAATCACTTTTTACAGCATGAATTAACATTTCCAAAAAAATGAATAAGGTATTTTCACGTATGATACATTTACACAAATTCCTTCTTTCAAAGTACAATTTTCATCCACGAATTCAACAAAGCACGTAAGATAGGTGCCTCTATCCATACTGAAGTCAAGAGAAATATTGAGTGCTTCATACCTCTGACAAAAATCAAACATTACTTGAGATGAGCTATGGATGCAGATACTTCATTGTACACATTCGGTTAGATGCACACAATACGATATGGCCATATGACTACTTGCAGACAATTTTTACATACGTAACTACACGTACTTCACTTTCACAGAGCATAGTTTTTAATGTTTGTTCATTAAAATACTGCTGCAGTTAGGCATAAGGTAAATGTTCTAATCAATTAAGGTGTTCCAAATCGTAGTATCTCATATAAGCAATATTGTTACCTTAAAAATGTGTGAAAAGGCAAGGCAATTATTTGCAATCAATACAGGTGGGTTTAACCTTTTTTCCCCCCGCCTTCTTCTGTTTTGGGAAATTTTCTACTGGTACATAATTTCTAAGAAAACATGTGAACTAGTGATGTAAATGTACATAACACTAACTGAGAAAAGCCCTTTGGTAACAAACCTAGACAGCACATACAAGAAATACAATTTCTACATTGCATCTACATCCAAGCAACTTGTTAGCTGAATATAAAATAGTTATTATAACAATCAGCTGTATTTGCACTAGCCACAGTTAACATGCTCAGTAATACACATACTCGCTAGCAAACAGCATCAATTTAATAATTACAAAAAGTTGATTTCTATACAAGGAAGCTTCAGTCTAACTTATAAGGTGCTGAGTCAAAACTTACCATTTCTACAGACAGACTGAACCCTGTCAGGCAGGATGCTGTGGAAATTGTATGCAGTTTGATTATAAAGCTGAGGCAATGGAGACCTGCCAGGTCAGCCATCTGTCAAAACCAAAAGTGCTCTGCTTTTCCACTATTCTAGGAGCTGTACAAACATCAGTGACAAGGGAACAAAATGGAACCTGTGCTGTACAAACAGGAACTTTTTGAAGTATTTCTACTTTGAATTTCTTCCGTGTTTGCACAGTTGGGAATTTTTTTGCCCCTTCTTTGATTGTACTGACATTTATTTCCTGTGAACTGCACAAAAACTTTACTGACCTCAGGTCTATTGCTTAAAGCATTTCATCACCTAATCTTTTATGATTTTGACAATACTAACAAGCACACATGTGTAAGAGATGGTCTTTTCAATGTCCTGTGAACCGCAGTAATAAAGAGCACAACAGTACATTCCTGTTCCATATGCCTCTCAAAGCATAGTTTCAGTGTAGACAGTATCAAAACTGTTAGAAGTAACACTCATCAGACAAGTATCTACCGAGTTAGTCTCTGTGGCCTGATACAACAAATACATTAATTCCAGAGAGAGATCATTTTTCAAAGATTTTTACAGTCGTAATCTAAATTAGCTTGCTAAAACTGCATTAGAGCCTTCAAACATGATTTGTGAGTGTTTCTATTAATGATCTGCTGATATATGTATTAGGGTATTTAAAAGCAAACATAGCTCTTCTTTTTTCTTTTTTTTTCCCCCCCCTGTAAACAGCACATCTATATTAACACTAAAAGGAGTATTTGGTTTACTTCAGCGTCTTTATTTCCAGGGAATACTACATTATACTGCAACTTCAGAGTGTTCTGCACCACCTTCTAAAAAAAGCCAAATCTGCAGGAAGTAGTCCTGGAGTCATCTAGATAAAATTTAGATAGAAAGGTAATAGTTTCTATTGAACAAGCTACCCTTACTGGGGAAAAAAAGGTCACAAGTTTCAAGTGCTCAGAAACCCTTCTTCAGTTAATAATCCAGACAGTCTACTGTTCTATCCAGAATATATGCATACTGCTGAAAGTATCTCGCACATCTCAGAACACTACAGAAAGAGCTCCCGACCTCTGAGGCCCCACAGCGCTAGCTGCCTTCTGTGCCAGGGAAGACTGCTCCATCATCCATCTATTTAGCCCTTTTATTTCTCTGTCCATCCCCAACAGATGGACTTTGCCAAGGTAACCAATATGCCCCACAGGACCAATGGAATAAGTATGAGAGTTACAAGCTGGGATAAGTCAAGATTTAAAGGAAAAGGGAAGTCTATACCTGTTTAGCAAGCACTTTCATATGAGCAACACTTCCTCGGCAGTAAGCTTCAAGTATCAAACCAAACTGCACTGAAACGGCAGGTATGTGAACCTCTGACCTGTAAGAACAGCTTCTCATCAGACCACAGTATTTACAGATTGGCATTCATCAAGCCACCAAAATGAAAAAAAAAACAAAAACAAACAAACAAACACCAAAAAAACCCCAAAACCCACCACAAAAAACCCACCAAACACTCCCCCCCCCGCCCCCAAACTCATGTTTTATGTAGATAAAACAAAAAGGCAGGGTTCTTCAAAAATTACAAAACACTTATGTGCTGAACACTATGAGAACTGGCTGGTTTCAATGCATGCCACTTGTTTCAAGGTCTAGGACTGTTCTGGAGGCAGTAATGTTAAAGAGGTACTGAACCTCATACCAGAGCCAATTATCGTCCAAAACATTTTCATGAAGTACTTGCTCTTTTTGTTTAGAAACATTAAAATAAATTGTACGTTGAAGACAGAATCAACCTATAGTCCATTCTGCAAGGTATCTGCCATTCATGGAACTGGTCATCAAAAGTGCAACAACACATAAAAATGCTTTTATTTGCTGTTAGACTCTCAAAAATAATGCAATTTTTTCCAAACTGTGAAGTATAAATATTGTACTTTTACTGCAGGCACAGCCAAAACAAATACTAAAGTTATATACAAACCTAACTTATCAGGTAGTTAGAGCTGAATGCAGTTTGAAAACTTCCATGAAACAGTACATTACAAACCACTGTATTATATTTTTAACTATAGGCTTGCTCTGATCTATAAATGCCAAAGGTAAAGAAACATAAAGAGGACTTGTAGGGGACTACAATTATGGCTCATTTACAGAAATCCTCAAGAAATCATATTTTAAAGTCCAATCAGGCTCAATAGTTTCAGAAAGACATAAGGGAAAAACTCCTACCTTAGATGCCAGAACAACATCTGTCCTATTCTCCTATTAGCGAGTGCTCTCTCTAATAGAAATCTGGAGAGAGCACAATCAAGAAAAGGTTCATACTTCAGGACTTGCACAAGTTGAAGAAGATACTGAGAGAGCTCTTCATCGCTAGAATGAAGTACATAAAAGCAGTTAGTAACAGAGTAACTAGATCAATGATATTCCAGAAATTCAGATGCACATGACAAATCCAGCAATGACAGGTTTGTTCCAAGAGCAAGAGAGTCCCCAAATTTTTCAGCCACATGGAGAAGGACAATAATACACAACTTAGTACAATTGCCAGATTGATCAATTCATCAGTAAATTATGCCTCTAACAGAATCTTAAGGCCCTCAAACCTGTAAGTAAAAATGTGATATTCTGTCATGGGCTTTTACAAGATCTCAGCCCGAGTGTTAGGTTAAGTATCTGGGAGATTAATTATTTCAAATTATTTCAGACTGGACATTGGCTGCCTTTGATCACTCAACCTCTGACTGAGGAGCTGGACCTTCACAACCACATAAAGAACCACTGTAACCCAGCAGTTAGCTGCAATGGGCATGAACAAGAACTGAGAATACTTGCATATACCTATCAAAGTCACTCAGCTTACAAAGAGGGGGGAGAAAAGTATTCATTCCACTGAAAGCAACTCACTTAACGCATCTTTAAAAGTTACTACCTGTCAGTTAATAGGTGTTAATTTATTAAGATACACCTACAAAGTGATCCATTTAGCCAAAACATTTTGTTTGGGGTTTTTGTTTGTTGTTTTTGGTTTTTTAAATCACGCCAACAGCATGAAGGTTTTTAGAGGATAAGGAAAAGTACATCATCTTTGAGAAACCAAACAGTGTCTAAATTACTCCTACTTCAGAACTGCAAATTTAAGTATTTAGCCACAGTTCATAAACATACTTCTGAAGAGCCTCTATGCTAATTAACTACTTCAAGTAATAGTCTTACATAATAAAAATAATTCCAATAGTTTTCTATAAAATCCTGTATTCCCCTCCCCCCCAAAAGAACCTCTCACACTTGATAATTATGTTACTCTAGAACAAACATGAACTTTCCTTGACTTTCTACATTTGAGTATCTTTTTTCTTATAAAAGGCCTGCAGAATTCAAATTCTCTGCCTAAATAGAAAGGGAAAGAGTAGAAAATCTTCTGTCCATCACTTGAAGACTTCAGAGATGCAAATACTGAATTCTTTCATTCTCTCCATCTTACTCTGAAAAACTTCAGTAACTTGGTAAAAACTTTCAATTATGCTGTGTTGTATTTTTTTCACCTGTTTTTTTAATTTCAGCTAATAGGATCACCTTTAGTTTACAGTTTTTACCAGCTGCCTTCATCAGACTTTCTGAAGAAGTTGAAAACGGATTTCTGACACCCAAATGAACACAATTTTGCTTCTGAGCCAGAGCTAAGAATTCCGGAAATAATTCCAAATGTAACAATTCAGTATTATTAGGATAGCCCAGCAGCTAAATTGCTTGTTTGCATTTGAAAGAAGTCAAAATATTCTTTTTTTTTTTTTTTTTACCCCAAAAGTCTAGCCTTGACCATTAAAAAAATTAATCCTTAAACTATTCACCACAGATAATTTCGAATTCAAGGACAGGAAATATGCAGTCATGCTGCAAATGATAACGTTATACAAATCTTGCTCTAGGTTACAGTGAAGAGCAAAATTATATGTGATAAAGGAAGAACTGCAGATAGCGACGGCTACTGTGAAGAACAAACAAATCAGCAATTCTCTGGGTTTTTATTATATGCTACAGCTGACATTTCTATTAAATGATCCAGCCAATACCTGAACACAGATTGTGAGGTGGCTAGATGGCAGTTTTAATAGTATTCGACTATTGTCATATTTTGTCCTTTTGTTACTAAGAAATTCTCACACTCTCATGCTCTCCCCATTTGTCCAAAAAAGGGGTGAACACACAGCCCTCTCTGGGACAAAGGTACACCGGTGTTCTCCTAGCAGCGTGGAGAATAATAATCACTGAATACAAGATGTCAGAATAAGGTGGGTTTATTTGGCTGCCAATGTGCTTATCTAGAAGTGCTTTATTTGGTCATCTATTCATGGCAGGCAGTGTGTTTAAATCCCTCCTCTTTGGGTTCTTTTTTTTTTCCTATAGACTAAACAGAATGCAGTTTTTCACCCCAGAAATCCTTGCATGCTGAAGTAATACAATATACTCACCTCATTTGCTTTAAACAACCCACTGCATATTCTCGGACATACTGGTCTGGATAATTGAAATCCAACAATTCTAATGCTTCTCTAGGCAGCAGCTTGGGCCATATCTGAAGAAGAGCCTGAAGCTGTTTTAAAAAGATGACTATTAGGTTACAAGTAAAGTAACTACTAAAGAAAAGAGATGGCTAGAGCTGCCCATAAAAGATCCAGATTTTTTTTTTTTTTTGCACCAAGTCTCATTTACACAGTCTGACTGAAAAGTCTCTTTCTTCACACATAGACATGACACACAGTAAACAAAAATTAGGTAATCCCAGATGTGTATGTCTTACAAACAAAACGTCAATAAAATTTAGATAATGTTTTGTAAATGCTCTCTTAAGTATATAAATATTTTTATAACAGTAAAAGTTTGCCATTAAAAAGAAGTTTAAAGAAGGTTTTTGTTGAGAGACATCTTTACCAAAAATATTTATCCACCTCAACTGATGGAGCCTTTTCCCACATGCGCTGTCAATAGTAATGAGCTTAAATTGCAGAAAGGATAATTCAGGTTAGATATGAAAAAAAATTCCCAATATTGAAGACAATGATGTGCTGGAAAATAGTACAGAAAACACTAGTATTATTTTGGAATAATAAGAAGAAAAGCTTCTAGAGCTCTCATAAAATGAGCTGGGTTTATTGCATTTTAATGAAGCTACCTGCTGAGGGTATATTTTTATTAATATGTATATAGTTGTATGACTGAAACAGTACACTATTACTCGACATAAGCAAGCTTGAATGTGTGCAGTGTATCAACAGCACAAGATTTTTCCTCTCTGTAGGAACAAGTCATAACTCACGATAAAAATACCCTTTCCTACAAATCCGGTAATACAGATATTTCATATTTAAATAGGAACTTACAAAATCTGAATGATAAGGAAGATCTTATTTTTCTCCTGATTTAGTAATCCTTTCACACCAACAGTGAAAATCTCTATTTTCTACTCTATGTCATCGTTCAATTAATGCTTCCAGTTCAAGTATGACAAACACGTATGAGTTCATAGTCTCAGCGTGCATTTAACCGGCATGTTCATAAGACCACTGAAACACCCAGGGGGCCAGGTTCTGAACTGGTTCCTCTGTGCAGTTTCATGAAATTCAGAAGGCAAGGAATGGGCACAGATCAATCACCAAGCAAAGTCAGTGGCCATGCTACAATTCCAGAAGTGGAGGAAAGAATCAATTAAACTGTTTTCATGGGCAAATACTGATATGAACACATGCAAGATTCATAATAATATAAAAAAGAAATTAAAGATGTTTTAAAATACAGATGTCGTATTCCCACAGAAACATACACACAAAATTTATTCAATCCATAGTCGAGTAAGGGTGAATGACACCATCAACACTTACATATCATGAATACTTGTTCTGAAATTCTGAAAGAAATACTAACACTGAGCAGACACTTAATACCATAAAACAGATGTTGAAAATGCAAGCAGCAGCTATGCTTGTCAGACACGCAATAAGAAACTTCAAAACAAATGTATCAGAACTTCTAGACAACCTACTTTAAATCAGGTGCAGAACCAACAAAAATACAGAAACATTTTGTTGATAATGAATGATCAAAATGACTGGAGAACCTGAAATACAGTCTGAAAAGATGAGTCAAAGCAGCATTACATGCCTCGTATATCAGGCAAGGAATTTTGCAAGTCATGGTCTACAGCATGTACACATTAACTGTGAAGTTTATTTGAAGACACAGACCCCCTCACTTTGACTACTGAAATTATTTCAGAGGTTATTACAATGAGAAAATGTGAAGTGATATGAGCTTTGAGGAAGCAAGATCTAAATGACCTACAAAACAGCCAAGAAAATTCCCCAAATACCTACTGCTCTGTTTGCATTCTGCCTTGGAACTTTTATTAAGAGAGAAGTGCAGTCCAACTAGCTCCACATCACAGGTGCGTTGCACGCTTCTCAAAAGTGCAGGTGAAAGAATATCAGAAATTGCATTACTAATATTGCATTTGGACAAAAGAAACTTGCACCATGATATGCCTTCATCTGCTTTGGCAACAGAGGGGTAACCGAAGAACTTCCAAATACATCTCATTTGTAATGAAATTTTACATTTCAAAATACGCGTTTCAAATTGTTAAAATTTCTCTGCAATATCAAACATGTTAAAACGCTACACACAAGAAATACTGCATACTTCTCCTCTCACGTAGTTTGCAACTCCTGACAAGCTGTGAGAAAATGAGGAACTTCAGTTCTAAGCAACAACCTAATGGTTTAGAGAAAGCTCAAGTCTGACCGGCCTTGGAATATCCTTTTTTTTTCCCTATAAAGAAGTAACTATGATTTCTTCCCTAACAAGACAAGTTTACTCTAAGAGATGATAGAATTAAGCACAGGTCAGTATTTTTATTCCAGTTATTTCAAATATCTCAAAAATTAACTGTCTGATCACCTGTCCTTTCTCTAGTTCTCATTAATGATGGTGTCACTTCACTGAAAGTGGGCAGATTTCTTTTTTTTTTTTTTTTTTAAGTAATGACTAAGTTCTGTTTTGAGAATAAATACTGCCTGTGAACTCTGCTAACAAGTTCTGCCACCCTACTACTCTGCTGAGCAAGGAGGTTATGGCAACAGTAAGGGCAAACACCTTTGGAATTCCTTCAGTGCAACTATTCTACTAAAATATTGCAATACAATGAAAGCTGGGATGAAATCTATATGGTAAATAATACAAGAAAGCTGCTTTAATCCATTGTATGTAACTTTATGGACCACTGAACTAATAGATTAAAGATGGTCTACAGTCAAATACAGTACTCCATTTCTAAAAAAAACCTTACTACTTTTGAGCTGCATTAATAGAAACTTCTAGTACCACGGCATGCCTGTTGTAGCAGCACAAATATTGCAACATACAGCTAGTACTATATATATTTAATTTTAATGAGTGCTAAATTATTAGTCCTGCTAATTTTGGAATTCATAAAATTCAGGAGGCTGTCTTGCCTTACCTGAAAAGGGAAGTCATTTGGAATACTTACATGTCCATGTATTACAGAAATATTTGGCATGTTTAAGGATAAGATCTCATTTTTCAGATCGACTGTTCTTGCTGCCAAAACCAATATTAAAATATAGACCACACTATTGTCTATACATAAGCAAACATAAATACTACATTCCTTCCAGAGAGTACATAGTAACAAGTAAGATGACTATATTTTCAGCTATCTGTTTAAACAAAATGCTTTATACGTATTTTTTAATATTCCCAAATTTAAAGGACTTTGAGCTCTCAGCTAATATACATACTCCAAACACCTTTTCAAAACTCTGCTACCAAAGGCCGTATTTCAAAGCCCCTAGCAAGCAATCAGAATGCCTTCTCCTTCACATATTTTAATGAGTAAACAAATACCTGCTTATATTTCTACAGTTTGTATTTCCAGGTAACTTTTAATAACAACCAATAAATGCAGAAGCACATAATGGAATTACTAAGCAACAAAGGATTCTTGCATGTGGAAGAACACAAGTGAGCAAGGAATGTGTGGGTGCCCCATTTTGTTAGTGTAGTGTTCATGGAACGGACAATGAGCTAGGATGAAATGCCAAACTAGGCAAACTAGGATGAAATGCCAAACTAGGCAAACTAGGATAAAATGCCAAACTAGGCAAACTAAGATTCTGACTGACTGGATAATCACAAAAATCACATGATGAATAGATGGAAGTTGAGTTTTCATGGAGTGGTTTCCTTTTCTTCTAAGAACACCTAGCTTGTAACAGGCGGTCAGAATACTAAGCTAGAATAGAAATTTATACTATCTATCATAATCCTTCACAGAAAATGCTTTTTGGCTCAAAGTTTTTTAAAAATAATTTTAAAAAAATTTATTTTAAAATTTGAAAAATGAGACTCATGGAAAGACATAAATATTACCTCAGTGTAACACCCTGCAAGAAGTTGAGCATCATTTAAATGCGCAATTCCATCAGGATAAGCAGATGAACAAAACAACGTCTGTGTCCACCCCTCAGAGTGAGTACTGTGCTTGTTAACACTGGCCAGACTTTTATAGTTTTGCCCAACCTGATCTGTACACAGTCAGACTAAAAAGTTTCAATACAAATCCAGGGATCTGTATTTTATTACTTTTAAGTCAGTCTGTCAAGCAGGAATGATCTCACTATAAACTCATATAATTTTTCCTCTATCAAGGTTCCACCTATTCCAAAAAAGCATCACAAGAGTTAGATTCTATTTGGGTAAATAGAGCAAAAGGCAGCTACACCAACTTCTTTACAGTACAGTAAAATAACCTTGCACATCTATACAGCAAACAAATGATACAATTTTACTGAACATGTAATCTTGTATCACAGCACCAATCCTCAAGTCCTTAATTACTTACAGATACTTTAAAGAGACCCTATTTGGTCAAACAGTCCACATGATGAGAATGAAGTATTTTGTACCACTAGTGGGTATCATATCTCTTTGAAAAATCATCTGTCTGCCTCAGTGAGCTTTAACTACCCAGTCTGAGATCTGGATTTTTATAGTCTTGGAGCAGTTTACAATTGTTATAAGCAGCTTTATTTCAGATCTTGATTTACAAACTTCAACTTTTTTTTTTTAAATAACCTTATAAAATAAGTTCTTACTGTGAGGGTGGTCAAACCCTGGAACATGTTGTTCAGAGAGATTGTGGAGTCTCCATCGGTGGAGATACTCAAAGCTCAGCTGGACACAGTCCTGCTCTAGCTGACCGTGCTTGAGCACAGGGGTTGGACTAGATGATCTCAAGATGTCCATTCCAACCTAAACGATTCCGTGAAATTCGTTGTATTTAAGATCAAAGTTGAGCACAAGATTTTAAAATTAGCCTGTATAAATAGTTGCTGTGCTTTTCTCATCATTCAGAGGACCTCTGAAAGGCATTTTGGGTTTTGTTTTTGTTTTTTTAAGATACTAAGTTCTTGCTTATGTGTCCAGGCCACAGAAGGTATACAGTGAACTTTGGTTTATACAGTAGTATCATTTCAAAATGTCTATACCTGGGGAAAGAAATCCTATTTACTCATTATTTGACTCCAGCATTTTTCCCCACCATCACTGTCTTTTGCCTTACCTGAGCAACATCTTCAAGTTTGTTCCATTTTAAAGAGAGCAGCAGTTTTGGCAATGATTGTGGAAAATTTTCACGACAGTCATATCGCAAAGTCCAAATAAGATCCATTTCATTTTCACAGAGTTGAGATAAAGGATCTCTTTCCATTATTTCTTTTAGCACAACATAAAACTTCTTACCACCTCGACCCTAGAAAATCAGAAAAGTGTAATGTTTTGATATATTCAGTAAGATTCTTGTATTTTAGCTCAAATACGAGAAATCCTACACCAGGAAGAACATAGATAAAACTCATGAAACACAGGGCAATGACTACTATGCCTTTCTTTCAGATGTCTTAAGCTATAAGAACTGTAACTAATAGATTCAAAATTCAGTGTACAGAAGTTTCTGAAAAAAGTAACTAAACTTTAGAGTTAATGACACTAGATGGCAATATTTCTATTTTCCAAGTCTAACATGGAGAACTTTCATTTAGGATGCATATACTTTCTCCTTTTGTTTAAGTGAGCAAATTTAATAGATATATGATTTTTTTTTTAAATTAAAAGCCAAAAAATACTTTTCCAACAATAACCAAAGGGAAGTACATTTGCTAAGTACACAAACACATATTTTTTTGTCTTCTAATCCAGACTTGTCTTCTCCAGACATTTTGCTCCATTTTATATCTCTGAAACATTAACATTAGTACTGATTCTGTAAATCAGTTTGTATGAATGAGTCTTCACACTGGCTCAGTTAATACCTTCTGTCCCCAGCCATGCCCTTATGCAAACTGCAAGGGCAGAAATTAAAGCAATGATATCAACAACAATAGCATTTCATAAGTTAATGGGAGACAAAAGAAACTGCTGCTTCTGGGTAAGGAGGTACTAGTTGAAGGGAATAAATTAGTTCCAGTTGAAAAACAATATGGCAAGCTTTAAATACCGAAGCCAACTTTATCTTCAAAAAGCTGAAGAAGTTTCTACATAATTTTAAGAGGCAGGCCAAAGGTCTTTACAATAATGGAGGGAAAAAAAAAAAACCCCACAAAGGAAAGTTCAGAAGAAATGGTAGTCAAAATCAATTAGGATTCATAGCAGAAACAAACAGCTCTCATCATATAACATTCTGCACAGGTTTTCCACCTGACAAAAAAAATACATCTGCTGCACACAGAACTTAAGTTTAGCTCCTTCTAGTAAGTTATAAGTGCACGAGCCTTGTATTGTGCTGCAGTGTTTTAAGTAAGTATTTTCATATAAAAATACCACCTAAGTATAAATTCTTTAGGATTGAATAGACTTTAAAAAGCTAGTTGAATTGCAATGCTTATTTAGTAAAACTAAATACATACTCTGTTTCCGTATCAAAATAAGTGAACGGTCTTGACAATAAGGTGATTCTTGTACCTGAAAATATTAACCTTTCAAATTAAAAGTCACAATACTGTCAAGCTGACATGCTGCTATTTAAGATTTCCAATTATTTGTACACTAAGTTGTTTGCACCCAAAGTAGCTGTGTTTTCACTTTTCCTGAGCACTTTAGGCACTTGGTATTGTAACTGACACATTTTTCAATTAACTGCTTTATTCTTCTATAAAATGCAGTTGTTATTATTACTGATAATCCAACTGTGCTTTCACCATCTTAAATTGCAGTCTTCTGTATTTTTGTATATAATACAAAGAAAATGCCTTCAGATTTTGGTGATCTTTTCAAAATTTGTCTTCAAGTTAGAACTATCCAATTCCTCAAGAAGAACATATAATCATCATATTTAAGAAACATCTTCTTATAGATCAACGACCATTTTTGAGAAAGCTTATTTGGAAACATCAATCAAGTAAACAATCAACAACAATCAAGTAAATCATCATACTTGATAAAACTGAGCAATATTCCAGCAATATTTTATGCAGCCCAGGAATGTTTTCCAGATCCAGATCTAATGTAAATCTTAGCTGTGTTCCAAATCCATAAAGTATGTAAAGCAATTGTGCTTTCTGACAAAAAACAGCCAAGAAGTCCAAAATATATTAGAAAAAGCGTACATATACCTGAATTTTAAGGCAGTTCAAAGTGAATTACATAAGAAAGCAGAGCCAGTAGAACTGTTGTTATTTGAGTAGGTGACTTATTTCTAGATTGATGTAAAGATTAAAACCAAAAAACCCCAGAAAATTAATTTTAAAAGTCTTTAGCAGATGCTTACCGCCATTGCAGCATTGTCACTGCTTCTTGCAATCTCAGCTGCCTTTTCAAGTATCTGCAAAAAGATGTTTTTAAATACATTAGATTTAAAACCAAATCTGACTGCATTGAAAGAATAAATATTGTAGAAATGAAGCAGATGAGGAAATTTTGCTATCTTTTAGATAATTACAACACTATTATTTCGTATATACAGTGGTATAACATGGACTTCTATGCTGTGTCCCTTTTCTAATCTGCAGGACTATGGAGATCAGGAATAGCAGTGGTCATGATTACCTCCATTTTCTTCTTCTTCACCAGTCCTGGGCTCGTCTTCCCGACAGCATCTTGCTTTCTGTTTGCATTTCCTCATTTTTCATTACAGCAAACCAGTTTCTCAACTCTAAATTATCCTTTGCTTTCTCATCTCTACTTCTGCTGTTTTCGAGGTCACTGCTTCCATAAGACATACCTGTTACCCACAGATCCACACTTCTAGCCCTCTATTTCAGTAAGAATCCACAAACTTATTCCTTTCACCATCCTCTCCAATCACCCATGTGATCTCAACTACCATTTCCAGTTGCTTCTCTAAATCTAGGATCTTCCCTCATGGAATGTCACGAACAACCACTTTCCAACAAGAACTCATTTAATGATAAAGTGAATATTCCACCAACAAGCTCTCAGCACCAGTTAATACACAGCAACCCTCAGGAACAAGGACTGCTACTCTTGTTAACAGCAAAGCAACATTTCCCCAGAAGCTCAGCTCCAAGTTACTCTTGCCCCTTTTTATTTTTTGGCCCTTTGAACATTCTACTTAGTTTCTGAAGTTGAGGTAATAAATCATGATAGGTAGTTAAGTATAGATGTAAATACAGTTCTTCAAACTATATTCTGCACACTACCGCAACCAACAGAGATGCATTAGAATGGTGACTGCCTAAGCTAATTAGACGAGCTGAAGAAGTCAGGTAGGTATATCTACAGTTGTCAGATGCTGCTGCTTTGAGGAACAATTCATAAAATGAAGTATCATTTAAGAATGAACTCTAAGGAACTACACCATCTCCTTTCCCTCAGAGGTCTGCCTCTCCCATCACCCAGGAATATAACACCACCCCCAGACACAGATTCAGCAAGGCTTGTATTGTCTTTACTCAGGCAATACAAGAAACAACAAAAGACTACAATAATCAGAGCATAAATACCCAGCAGCTAAAATCCTTAAAAATATATACTAAAACTTGTTTTATGTCTTTCTCTGTACAAAATGCTTATTAATACGATGTATTACATCTGCTACTTGGCTACAAAGCTTGTTTACATACTGTGCGTGAAAACATGCATAAACAAAACCACAATGTCCTAATTCTATGTTTGATGCTTGTCTCCTTATATTTTAGAGTTACTCTGTTTGCAAATAAGCTTTGAAAGTTTCTGCAAGTCCAGCTTTGTTCAACTGAGCTCAGTGTGTCAGCAGCGCTGACCATTAACCAGCCCAGTATATGGCTCCTGCATTAGACAACAGTTTTCTTATCAATTTTCAAGGCACTTTTGCTCACTCAGCCACAAACAGCTGTTCACTGCAAGTGGACTGATGATGGATCAAAAAGATTAATCTATTTTTGCACATCAGGTTTCTTAAAATAAAGATTTGGCATCTGATTCTCTGTTTGCTTGGCAGAAACAAGCAACAACACTGGGAAAATTAGAAACAGCCATACACCAAGCAAGTCTCATCTAGACAATTTTGAAAAAGATTCTCAGCTGATACAATTCAAACAGCTACAATGTTACTCCTGAGTCAACAGGACCTCCACCAAGAGACTCTTTCAGAAGTTGGGTATCTTACGCAATTTTCCATGGAAGATATTTCAGTATACCCACAGAAATGGAATGAATTATCAAAGAGTTTAGAGCTCCAATTTTCCCAGTGATACTGTAAAACGGTTTCTAAACTGTAGGGAATTACAAGTAGCAAAAGTTACCAGAAAAAAATAAGAACTGCTAAAAAAAACCCAAAAAGCATAGTTTGTAGCATTTCCTCAAAGTTGAATGCTTTCAATGAATGTTCCATTACCAGCTCTGCAATCGCTTTATAAAGATGCTCTGGGATTTTCCTCTGTCTGACATGCAGTATTTCACAGGTACGGTTCAAGAAGGGGGCAAAGCGACAAAAAAAGCCATCAGCCAAATGAAAAAGTTACAAGGGACGGTGAAGACCATCAGACACTACCTTAATGTCTGTATAACAGGTAACTTAGTAAAATCTTTTGTCTGTTTTCACCCCAGCATTTCAACATACTGAAAACTTGGTATCACAGGTATAAATAAAAGGAAAAACAGAGCTAGAACAAATATGCACTTTCTTTTATATACATACTTTTATAAACATACTTTTATATAACATGTCTGTAATATGCACATAAAAGCAGCTTTTTTTTCTTTAGAAATTAAATACATATAGTGCAATGAGCAAAAAACTTAAAGCATTACAAATATACCAATAACCAAACTGACTAAAATATGTCCAGTATGAAGAGTAAACTGGTCAACCAAAATTAAGGAGGCAATTAGTCAGTACTGTTTCAGCTCTTCCAATAGTGTTTTAACTCAAGAATGAATACTGCGCTGAAACAGGGAGGGAACCCAAAAAACAACACCAACACCAACACCACCTCCCCCCCCAAAAAAAAAAAAAGAAAAAATCAGTCTTGTTATTTGATTTCACTTTCATCAACCTTAAACCCAAAATCCCTCTTTGATCAAGCCAATAAAGCTTAGTGGTTTCTGTCTTTTGTTCATGCCCCTCAAAGGTGCAAAACCCTCAAAAAAAAAAAGACAATTTTCTCTAACTAGTTATTAACTTTCCCCAAAACATAATTCAGACTAATGTATGTATGAGTTAAAGCTTTTTTTTTTTTAATGCATCATTAGCTGTCTGTTGTAACATTTATTTTATTACTTGTCCCCTGGTCTTCATTTGCTGGTTTGTAAACAACTTGCTATCTAGCATTTACACTACTGACATTACCATGTGTATTCCAAATATACATTTCCTTTCTAGACAGACATTCTTATCCATATCTGTGGAAAACTGCAGGGCAACTTAAGTGGATTTAGTTCAAGAGCAGACCTTGAGAAATCCCTTTTCATACAGTATTAAGAGTCTATTTATCCTTGAAAGGATTTTAGCTCATAGAGGAATAAGTGTCGCAAAGAGTGGGTAACGCACATTTGTACAAGAAATCACAGATCTTTATAGATCACAGGCAGGCACAGTTTGAAGGTTTCCAGAACGGCAGATAAGTTTAACTTTTTGTAAGATCATTGATACTGGAAACTGATTATGCTGCTGACCGTCAAGAGACTATGTACAGATTATTTTTAAAAGTATACATCTTCAAAACACTATCTGAAGACCCTGAAGTCAGAGCACTGGCACTCTCACGCAGTGAAAGTTTAAAAAAAATGCAGTAGGTTAACTAAAAGGTGGGAAGTGGGGAATTCAGTGGAAAAGGCAGTGTTGAAAGGAAAGAAGAAATAGCTATTTACACATAAGCATTCATAACTGCTCTTTATGTCATACCCTACCTTATCAAAGGGAGGGTAATTAATAGGCTGTTTTGAATATTCTTGAAATCTAATGTGCAAAGCTGTTGCATTTTCAGTGTAAGGGTTAGTCTGGACAGTTCCCATTGGATTCAACATTTCTTCAAGTTCATCTGAAACATTAGACAGAACAATTAATATTACAGGCCAGGCATGCATTAAAATTAAAAAATCTGAAAGGCAAAGATGCAGTAAAAAATTGCTTACTGTATACAATGGACAGAAGCAGGTTTTGCTACACAGCACTTTTATTACAATGCACTGCATTTCCAGCATAAACTACCCATACCTCCTACATTCACAAATGTTAGATTATCACCCAATGAGAAACTGATTTTCTCTTTCCAAAATAAATGTAACAGTCAAGGGAAGCTGAGATATCCCTATACTGAACCAAATCCCAGTAAGATCTGCAGCTTCTGTAAACCAGTATACACACTGCCTCTGTATCAAATAGTATGAAAAAACAGAAGAGAGTTTTAAGCCAGATTTGTTTCAGCACTACAGCCAAGTTGATACATGGTTTCTCAAGATGGAATGAAGAGTGACATGGAGGTTTCAGGCACTCTTACTAATTAATCTGCATGTCAGGGAAGGAAGACTTTAAAAAAATTCCAGTTCACATTTTTTGCTGATGCAAATATTGTCACATACAATATAGCTTATCTATTTAGTTTAGGATGCATAGCATAGGGAAACAAATGAAACCTGAACTGCGTCTTAAAAAAAGGTAACACTAGATATAAACATGCATCTATTTTTTTGTGATTTTCCTTCCATAACAGATAAAACTTTTAGAATACTAATTCCAAGCAGACTCTTCCCCTTCCTCCTTCCTGATACACAATACTTTCAGGAAAGAGATTAAGACATTATATATTTATCCACATAAAAAATACAAGGAGTAAAGAGATTACGACAGGGGAATTGGACATGCATACAGTAAATATTCTACTAGTTGATACTACTCTTCTTTAGTCTTAGAAGTTTTTAAAGTCCAAATCTTAAAAGTTAAACTTTACCAGGAAATGATGACCAGCTGTGCAGTACCAGTTCTCCATTCTTCAACTGTCCTTTATAATCAAATACCATGGTATTTATCCAGGCTACAGGATAATGCTGATAAATGAAAGAATTTTTACATGGAAACTAAGATGCCAGTGAACATTACTATACAGCAAGCACGACAAGATAAGTAAAATTAAGAGAGGGTTTGGTCTGGTTTTTTTAAATGGTGCTGTCTTTCAGAAAAGCAGTTAAATACATGCATAGTTTTCAGTATGTACTCCAGTACCACTGAGGACAACAAGACTTAATTTTAAGGGTGTCACTCTGCCAGTGTAAAAATACACATTTCCCTGAATGTGAGCCTAGATGCTAATTTTTTCATCTTTTCCCAGTCACAACTCATCTAGAGTTCAGAACAAAACTAACCTTTTAAAATACAATTCTTTAAACAGCCATTTGCCAACTGGCTTACAACCAAAATTTTCATGCCTTTTTCACTGTCTGAGAAGTACAAAAAGTTTTTTTTGTATCAAGATGTGCAATTCTTAATACATATGCTCTTTTTAATTTTTTTTCCCATTTTGCATTCTTGAACACTAAAGTGAGGACAACGAAAGCTTTCTTAACACTCATTTCAATATAATTCAGAGGTACACTCAAAAAACCCAAATGAAATAATTACCACTTTTCCTGCTTTCCTAATGGTTTGGTATTTGGAAGGATTCATTGCTTTGGTTGACTTTTTAGTTTTCATCTTATCCATCACAGCATAAACTGCAAAGCAGAGCCTTGCCATTCTTGGTAGATCACAGACGTTTATTTCAAACTCTAGTACTTCATTCCAAATGTGGTCACTTCTCCCAGATATTTCTGTGCTTACAATAGTTTTACAAAGGAGCTCTGTACCATGGAAAAGACCAGCCCTAACATGAACCTGCAAAAAGGAATGAGAAATTTTAAGCTTGCCACGGAACCTACAGAATTCTGCATAGAATATTATACAGAACATACACATATGCATTTCATCAATATTTCTATCTTAAAATAAATGCTAATTCTGAGGCTTTAAAATAAACCAAACAATTCTTGAGAACAAATTCTTTTTACTTTGCTATTCATGTTCCTGGCCACATCAAAAAATACTTGTTTAAAATACTGTTGGCTACCAATTTTTTCAGTACTGAATTACTTATATTACCACATATGACTAACAACTCATTTGTAGTAACAAATACAATATATGGATATACAAATACTTCTAACTTAACATAGCTAACACTGAAGGAAATCATAGGAAACAAACAACTACACAGAATGAAAAAGATAAGACTATTTTTCTGAATACAAAGTCTTATCTCCAGGTAGAACCAATTTGTGCTTCTAATGGAGAAAAGCTGGGGGTTTTTTCAGCTTAAGAAAAAATTCATTTTTTATTTAAACTGTTTATAAAAATGTACAGAGGGAACACTGCTGACCCTGACATCAGAAATCACCTGTAATAATAAAAAATAATGTACATAATTCCAGGAATTCTATGTTGTCTTTAGCACCCAGAAACCAACAAAACCAGCTAGCTTGAACTATAAAAACAAGGAACAAGAAAGGAGAAGGGCACAAAGAGAAAGAAGCTGGAGTTACTGGCACTGAAATTAAACCCATTACAGGTCAATGCTAAGATGCAGCTCATTTCTGCATGACAAGGAGGTCTTTATTTTTGTTGCCTGAGCAAACAGCAAAGTGACAAATATGTCAACTTCTTTCAGGTGACCTTCCAAAATATCAGTGTTAAAAAAAAAAAAAAAAAAGAGAGAAAAAACCCCACAAATGTAATCCTTCGGTCAACTCCAAAAAGAAGTTCTCAATGTTACGATTAAATGAGTAAAAAGTGAACTGATGTTTCAGGTTCCCTACACTCCTCAAACAACCTCCCTAACATTCCCTTCAAGCTATCATATTATTTTTGAGCACTGTAAGGGAAAGGTGGAGATGTTTAAAATCTGGTACAGGTTTTGGATAAAAATAATTCACCTTTGAATTCCCAACTGACATAGACAATATCTGTTCTGGGAGAGAGCCTATCTTTCCCTCCTTCAAAGAAACAACAGTGTGATCAACATCGAAGCAGTCCCAATCTCAAGATATCTTTTTTGGCTACACCAACTACTGCTCAGTACTAAGTTCTGCATTCGTAAACTAGCTCTGATAAACTAGCCATTGGCAAAATGTAATACAGTTTAAATGAAGTCACCCTAGAGAGCAAGTCTGCCTTCAGCCCAGAGTAATCCCTGAAGAAGGCATTAGTAGCACCGACAGATGGTCAAATAACAAGTAACACGGGTCAAATAACACCCATTCTAACCATTCTGGACTTCTCTGAAACAATTGCTACCGCTGATCAAAAGACTGCTGTCATATCATAGGCATTGGCAGATGTACTACATCTTCGAGAACACAGTTAGGGGTTACACTCCTTATTGATACAGGTGCCATAGGAACATCCATTATTAAGCTGACTCGTTGACTTACATCTATAAAATCCCAATTTCATTTCCAAGTTTACAATCAATCACTGAAAGAAAAAGTTCAGTTTAGAAAACTGCATTCACTTGAGTCCCAGCAATCCTCATAAAAATCACTATTACCTGTTTTTGTCAGGCACAGCTTCACCACTATGAACCACTGTGAGTTAAGAACAGCAAAATGAACATCCATGAAACGTATCATAAAGTAATCTTACTTCAGGAAACGTAAATGTATACAGACCACACCTGTGTGTACATACCTATATGCAGCAATATACGTACATCCACAGATATACAATCAAAATTCTTGTTGATTACATTTACAGGATTTTTTTATTTCTCTGTAATTAAAGACCGCAGCCTTGTATTCTTCAAAAAGGAAATACTGTTGCTGATGTCAGAGAACTGATTAAAATCAGTTGGTTCATAACCTTCTTGAAAGAATTCACCAAATGGTCCTTTATTAATTCATTTGGAGATTCACTGCATGTTCAACTGAATTTATAATCAAGTTCCTTTGCTGATTTAAAGATATCTTATGGAAATATGATTACGTATAGTGTATTATCTGCTTGTGCTTTAACACCAGCAACAGTAAATATTCTAAAATCTGCCTGTGTTTTTTCTAAACCAGGGGTTTAAATTCACATTTGCAGAAGTTTGAATATTGTTCTTTGACTTGCTATAATCTGATATTGTAACTTTATATGCCACCACACTTCCCTGACTCTTCTTTTACTTTATTAATATAAAAAGCACGAGTGATCAAGTAAAATTTGATAGTAACAAGGCATTGTATTGTTAGAACATACTGCTGGTTTTCTTGCCTTTTGGCTAGTTCTAATTCTATGATTTCCAATCCTGTTAATGTAAGGGATTGGTTCCTAATTTTACTCTTTTCGTTCTGACACTCCCCTTTTACTAATGAAATGGTATATACTGATGGTGCAGCCAAAGAGCAAGACAAAAAGAAAAGCAATTTCAAGTGTCATGTATTTGGAAAATTGGGTGTTAGACAGCTGAATGAAGTCACTTGTGGTCTAGGTGAAAATAGTCCACCCAGCTCACATTAGTAGAGTGCTATCCATCTGACAAATGTTTTGTTTCCCACTACAAACACTGCATTTATGAACCCTGTTGGTGGTTTCAGCATGGATGAACATTGGCTTGATCCAAAGTACAATGAAACTAAAAGAACAATGGCAGTGAATCGAACAGCCTTAGAATCAGGACTAGGAAACAAATACTTTCTCAATATAGTGACAATTCCGTAATAGTGTAGACAGACAATGCAGGGAAACTTGAACAAGCTTGCAAGTTTACTACATGCATTCTTGTTCTTGGGTAACTACAGACTAAAAAGCATTCAAAATACTAAATAATATTTAGACAGTATCCACAGGCACCAATACCAAAGAATCCTCTGTTTTTCCCGTTTCTCCTCAAGCTTACAATCAATGTAGAAGTATGCTCTAAAAGCAAACTGAAATTAACCAAAACTCACTTCTTCTAAGTATGGAAAAAAAAAAACCACCCCACACCAACTTGATAGCTATGTTGCTTCTGGAATCCACCTCCTCTTTTCCCTTCCCTTCCACAAGTCACAAGTGGTATTCCCCAGGGCTCAGTAGTGGGGCCAGTTCTGTTTAATATCTTTATCGATGATCTGGACCAGGGGATCGAGTGCACCCTCAGCAAGTTTGCAGACAACACCAAGTTGGGTGGAAGCGTTGATCTGCTGGAGGGTTGGAAGGCTCTGCAGAGGGATCTGGACAGGCTGGATGGATGGGCCCAGGCCAATTGGATGAGGTTGAACAAGGCCAAGTGACGAGTCCTACCCTTGGGTCACAACAACCCCATGCAATGCTACAGGCTTGGGGACAACTGGCTGGAAAGCTGCTCAGAGGAAAAGGACCTGGGGGGTGTTGACTGACAGCCGGCTGAATATGAGCCAGCAGTGTGCCCAGGTGGCCAAGAAGGCCAACGGCATCCTGCCCTGTATCAGAAATAGTGTGGCCAGCAGGAGTAGGGAAGTGATCGTGCCCCTGTACTCGGTCCTGGTGAGGCCGCACCTCGAATGCTGTGTTCAGTTTTGGGCCCCTCACTATAAGAAGGACACTGAGGTGCTGGAGCGTGTCCAGAGAAGGGCAACGAAGCTGGTGAGGGGTCTGGAGCACAAGTCTGATGAGGAGCAGCTGAGGGAGCTGGGGTTGTTCAGTCTGGAGAAGAGGAGACTGAGGGGAGACCTCATCGCTCTCTACAACTACCTGAAAAGGGGTTGCAGAGAGGTGGGTGTTGGTCTCTTCTCCCAAGTGACTAGTGACAGGACAAGAGGAAATGGCCTCAAGTTGCGCCAGGGGAGGTTTAGATTGGATATTAGGAAAAATTTCTTCACTGAAAGGGTTGTCAGACATTGGAACAGGCTGCCCAGGGAGGTGGTTGAGTCACCTACCATCCCTGGAGGTATTTAAAAGATGTATAGGTGTGGTGCTCAGGGACATGGTTTAGTGGTGGACTGGGCAGGGTTAGGTTAACAGTTGGACTTAATGATCTTAAAGGTCTTTTCCAACCTAAACAATTCTATGATTCTTTTAAAAACTTTAAGAGTCTACAGAATGTAGAGTTAAGAAGATATTACAACTAGCTAAATAATGGTTTAGACAAACAAAAGGGAAACATCTGGTTTTGCAGACATCCATTTCCACAGTCACAGTGTCTCAGGTAGTAAAATTGTAACTATGGCTCATTTAGCTATGTAGTATTGCTAATATACACAGAGGTTGTAACAACAGTTTTGAAAGAAAAAAAAAAATGCACTGAGTATCCTGAATAAAGAATCAGAACAGCAAACTTCAATGGTTAATTGAGTTTCTTCCTAATCTACATGACTGGCTATATCATTTATTGATTGCCAAACAAAACAAATGAAATTAATGTTGTTCTACCTCACAGGCAAGTGTCTTGCAAAGTCTTAAAGTAGTTGTGCAATAAATTCCCACGTGTTAACAACTTGTGGTCTGTAAAACAGTCAGTAGCCCAGTCATGTACATTTTCACAGGAAGTGATACTACAGCTTTTTTTTGTGTTAAGCATGTTTAGAAAATAAAAGACAGATTGTACAGAAGCATGCAGTCCACGCTTAGACACACATAGAATATATTCTGGACTACAAAAATATCTTATGTTCCACTGAAAAATGTTTAATATTTAATCTACTTCTCTTTGTCAGATGTTTATGACAGTTCAGTTTGAATAAGCCTATTTCACACCAATACCAGTACTTTACAGATACCATCTTAAAAAAATCAAGCACCATATGAACATTCATATCATAGTGTCTATGATTATTGATAATGTTCTTATGCACATATCCAACTTCGGACAATAAAGTAATACTTCAGCAATAAAGCCAGTATTTAACCAGTACTACCAATATAACTGGGAATAACTAAAAATGCTTACACTTTTGCTGAATTGAAATCTGTATGATATTGAGTTCACTAAACACTGAAAATCATTAAAATGATGAACAGAACGTCTTCTCGTACTAGGCATAGTTACTTACTTTGGCATTTTCTTCTGTATTTAGTTTATTACCCTTCAACAGAATAATCTTGAAAGGGTTGGCAATATCCCATACACTCTGAGAAGGGAAACAAAGACAGAAGTTCATTCTTAATCAATGTAACATATTGAGACCTATTTTATAAAGGTAAGCATTTTAAGCAAAAGTCATAAATACAAACTAAAAAAGATGCATTTTAAAAATATAAATTTGGAATCTTAAAAAATAAACTGGTTATCATAACTCCAAGAGCATACAAGATGCCCTAAAGGGGAAAAAAGTTAGAAAAAACACTCAGCTGAAAGGGGGGTGGGGTGGGGGTGAGAAAATACATTGAGTAGTACTTGCTGACAATTCAGAATAACCCTTCAAATTTATTGTTCACTCTGAATATACACAGAATGCGTAAATGCGCAAAGTCTGTCCTCATTTCTTAGAATGACAGTACGTAAATTACAACTGTTCTGTAAGGCCATAAGTTTAGCAATAAAGGAAGCACCATATTAAAAAAAAAGTTAGATATACATTATGGCAAAAGTTGCCATCATTTAAGTGGCAACACCGTGCAAGATATCTGGGCTAATACAAGAGATCACAGACCACTACTGCCCAAGCCAGTGGACCCTACACATTGTGTTGAAGCTGGAGAACCCAGGTTCTCTGCAATAACTTCTCCAGTTGCTGGTAACAGATTACTACCCACTCTTCCAGGCTGCAATTAAAAGTAGAATCAATAGCAATGGAAAGGAGATGGTGGGGGGAGAAGGAGGATGGATGAGGCGAGGGAAGGTAAGAAGTTTCCAAAAAGCCTCAAGGTCTGCTATTTCTGATGTAAACCTTCTCGCAAGCAAGTGGAGGCTCTGAGTAGACCCAGGTGACCTGCACTGGAAAACAGTAGTAGCGGCACATATGCCAGGCATTGTGATTTATATTCCACAAGCCACTGTTCCTTTTGGGTATTATATATTCTCCATATCAACTTACAGTTGTTGTTCTTGTCTTTTTTGGTGGCAGAGGAAGAGGAAGGTTGGATGATTTTCGGTTTATGGCAGCTTCTATGGCAATCATCTCCTGCTCGCACATTTTCTTTATGGTGCAACACTCAACTAGGGTCAGCTGAGGAAGAGTCCTGTTCATCACACAGTTGCGTATATACTAAAAGCCCATGGAAAACAGTTGTTATCAGCTAACAGACTATTTCTACAGCAACTTTCAAATTAAAGAAACTAGTAATATATTACTAAGATACAAAGGAAATGGTGCATGCGTATTTTACAATTGGAGAGGGCTGCAGACCTGAGGAGGAATTGTACTCCTATTCAGCATAGCTGACCATCCAATGGCATAGGAAGGAAGGTCAAGGCCAAGGCACCAGAGAACTGTTACAGTAAGTTCCAAAGAGCTTTACACACCTGAAACTGAATTAACGGGTGATCACCAAAAACATATTCTAGCCTTCCGCTAACTTGCAGCACATAGTCAGCAGGATCAACTTCCTCATCTTCTTTTCCATGGATAGTCAAACGTTTTCGGATTGCCAGCTCATTCAGCTTGATGGGATTCATGTTAGGAGACACCTGAAAACTAAATACATCCTAACAAAACACAAACAGGAATACTGAATGTCAAACTTGCCATAGTCAGACGTACAAGGCTTAAATTATAGAATACACAATAAAATAGGTAGAAATACTTAACTGTTAAAACCAGTCTATTTTAACACTTACAGTTAATGTCTACATCTTCAGTGCAATCAGAGCAATAGTCACCCTAAAAGCTGCAAAATGGTCAATTCCCAAACTTTTATAGTATCAGAAGTACTTTTAAGAACACAGAACTTGATCTAATTGATTCAGCAGTGATTTAAAGACTTCTAGATCAGGATATCTATCTAGAAGCTTGTATTTTATAATGTGAACGAGGGAGACAATAAACCATGCATACGTTTCAAGGTATTCAGCCATGCTAGATGTGTCAATTTTTCTTCTTTCTGGCCACTAGCAAGTTATCCTCTTTCTAGGTACCACTGTACACAGAAGAAAAAGAAATCTTCCAGTAATGAAGCAGAAGAAACTGTTAATGTGATTTATGTACAAAACCACCATCATATTTGGAGGAGTGCAGAAAAGAGGGGCAGCAGCCAATACCTGTAGCATTCTGAATACAACATGGAAAGACTGCATTTTCAAAGCAAATTTTTAATCAAACCTTTAGAGGCTACCTATGTATTTCCAAAGAATCTCTCATTTTGATGCGTTCTAAAAAGGTAAAGGTAAGAAGTTACTTTCTTTTTTAAATTCTAAATATAAGGTTTAAATTCATTTAAAGTTCCTAATGTAAAAGGTCTTGTGTGAAATCTCTCATCTCCCTTAATCTACCACTTTATGCTCTGCACACAGTTATTTGCAAAGGTTCATACAGTGAGTTCTGGGGTTTTGGTTTTTTTATTATTTACACACACACACACTCCTGAATATGGAAGCATACTAAAAGCAGTTATTGACAAATGTGAAGTGTTGTCTGGCTCACATTCTTTTGACATGTGCTTTATTTATATAGAAGTTTACTGGTAAGAAGCCAAGCTGCCCTAATAGAAAAATTTAACTCTATAAAGTCAGGCAAATTTAATTCTGTATTTTCCCAGTTTCTGCACGGTTCACAACAGCTTCCCCCTTTCAGAAAGCTGCCAAACTGCAAAGGCTTTCTTCTCCTATCATAACTGGTAGTGGGTAGACAGGGAATGACACTTTTTCTTCCCAGGAAGCTGCTGCTCTATGACGGCTGCCTTGCTTCCAAATTGTAGGTCTTTACACATATGTAACAGAAATGGGGATCAGTCTCTTTCTCTTCCTCCAAAGACAATTAGGTAGCTTTTACAGCTCACCCACACAGTCTAGACAAAAGGTATGTTAATATTCCTTTCTCTCAATCTTGCAGCATTCCTACTGAAAGGACGCAACAGTCCCCATACCTTCCTATTTAATTCTCCTGAGATGATTCTAAGTACTCAGTGCAAGTGGTAAAGTCTGGAACAGAGTTTACTGCTCTAAAAAGCAGCTCAGATTTGAACTGTTAATAGCTTGGAAGGTCAGAACTGGCAGCAGAAGCATTTGAAACATTTGAAATGTCAGCAGCCTAAGCTATTATAGTGGCAGGCAAATACATTCTGCACCAGCAGGAACTTGTGCACTGCTTTTGTACTGTTATCCTATGCATATATATACAATATTTCAATCAAAAGCTAACAAACACAGATATTCTTGCTCCCGGACAACTACAAGTCCTCTACTAAGCCAAAGAGGACTGGAAAAAGGTTTTGTCATAAAAACACCTTAGTGTTACTGGTGACCAAATTTAGTATTCACCTCTGCATTTAGTGTTTCCAGAGTCAGATATAATTTTACCATTTGGGATTTTTTAAATTTAAAAAAGATAGTATCAGAGATAATATAGTTTTTTAAATAAAAATCAGCTGAATCATTAGAAAATCAGTATCAAGCACCTGGGTCAAAATGGACACCAAATAATAGCCTGATATATTTATGCACTTGTGAGATATTAAGGTATCCAATGCTCATCCCTCACTGTTATCCAAAATAACACAGTGCAAAAATGAATAATGGGAATGGTGGACTCAAGTAGAAGCATAGCAACTTCAACATCAACAAACTGACACTAAATCACTTTAGGTGGAAACTAAAGGGGTTTTTATTTTAAAAATAAGCTATGGATTTGTTAGCTGAAACAAAAAGGTAACTCTAAGTCTCAGCTAGTGTTTTATTTGTCTATATGCATGTCTAGCATAGGGAATACTAATTCCTCTTTTTTTAAAATGTATTGCTCAACCTAATTAGCAGAGACAACCCCAAAGATGTTCAACAATGAATCACACTCAAAGAGAAGTGTGTTGAATATGGTGCCTTCCAATTCACCAGCATCCCTGAGCCTAAAATTGAATGCTAGTGAAGCAACACAGTAACAGTTGGCAAAAAAAAGTCCTGGCAACTTTGAATTATGTTTTACATTTAAACGAATGTGAAATAATATAGAATACACAAGTTGTACATTTTGACTTTAGAAGTAGAACTGTTAATTTTACTTTAGAAGTTAAGTTCACAACTGCAGGATCGCATCCTCACTTTCTTTCAAGAGTCAAGGATCCTGCTGCAAGAATTTGCATTTTAAAGCAAACACCATAATGTTAGTATTCTATTTCATTTACATCCTTGATCAATCACGTGCTAATTCAAATCAGGATCAAGAACAGTACATGAGATGTGATGAACAACCGTTCCTACCTGGCAGTTATCAAAATGAACAGCCACTACAAGATTTCCACTATAGAGCTTATCTTGGAAGCTCTCTGGGATAACAGGTTCCTGTTCTGGTGGGTAAGTGTGCTTTAACCAGTCCATCCAGGAGAGACCCACAAGCGACTGAATCTTTTCCTCACTGATTCTCCGCATTTTAGATCGGAAGTCATTCACTTCAGGATCTTGTAAGGCATCGAACTCATGGAGACCTGAAAGAATTCAAGCAAGCGAAAGGATACATACCTGTACAAATACTGCCCGTCTATTTACCATCCCATTCAAACCTTTATTATATTTAAGTTAAGATTACATAAGTGGTTTTCTTCAGACATCCCATCCAAAATGGGTGCTCAAAAGTGAGTTGGGTTCTACATTGTCCTGTACATCAGTAGACTTCCAAAGTTACTTGCACAATTCCCATGCAACCTGGCACGAGAGTTTAGCTTAAACAGCAAGAACCAATGCCTCTCTTAGGTACTATTAAATGGAAAAAACAACCTCACCCTGAGTTCGAGATAGTTTGGGAAGCTTTAAGTCTCTCCTCACAAGAGCAAATACAAAGAAAGCACAGCAAATGCATCATAAAGACCATAGAGGGGAAGAATTGTTAGCAACTTTTTTTTTTTTAATCCCACAGAAAGATGACATAATTTTTTTTATTTTGTTTAAAAGTCAAAAAAGAAGGATAGTGGGACCATAAATAGATAAATTTATTCTTCAGTTTTCCATGGGATTAAAATCTTCTACTCAAGTCAAAATGACAGCACTGAAACTTCAACCAATCCAAGACCAGTAAAGTTCCTTTTCCAAAATATGTAAAGAGAGAATACACAGTGGAGAGCCCACACAGCTGTAACTCTCCAGTACTTAGGAAGTATAGGGCCTGCAAGTGCTTCTTTCTTTCTTTTCTCCTGAACTTTGAAGAACATTGTCCAAATTACACAACACTGAACACCTTTTGAGAACAAAACACTAAGTTTAGAAGCTTAGACAGGAACACATTTTTTCCCACTGCTAAGGTACAGAATAAGGGCTGCATAAGGAAGGATCTCGCACAGCTATAATAAGCAAAATATGCAATCAAAGAATGTGAATCTCTCGGAATCTGTCAGAATATGTCTGAATGGTTAAACTGGCTAACTGCTTCCATTGTCAGTTTTAACAAATAGGCAGACAGTGTACTGCTGAAATCTAAACAAAACCTGCAGTCTTTATAAAAGAGCTAACAATGGTTCATTGTTTTAAAACAAGAGGTATGACCTCACACAACCCTGTCAATCTTGATTGTATAACCAAGCAGAGTAGATTTAAAAGCTGAAAATTCTGAAATAACATCAAGTTACTGTGAAACCTTTAAAAATAGCTTTTCATTGTTTGCTGAAAATCAGTGCCACAATTGAGAGCAAAAACAAGAATCATATTGTTAACCAACTCAGAAACCATGTATAACAAAACCATAATAATTTCTAGTTCCTTCTGTGTATCCAGTTTGCTGTTAGGCTATTTATGATAACACTTTTCAGTGATTATGCTTTCCTTCCCTTACTAATAATATTATAGATTTTTCCCTCATCTAGTAAGATAAAATTTGCTCTTGATTCCTGTAATACAAGACAGTGCCAAAATACAATACAGAAAGTAGCTTTCAACAACTTTCAAATGTTTCATCTTGAGTATTTAAATTCTTTTAAACTACATCAGTATTAGTTTGAGAAAAGGAAATTCTGTCAGGGAAATACTTAATTTTTAGGGTTTTTTTAATTATTATTTTTTCCACTGTTACCTGCCCAGTTAAGACTCTCATACAAAACAAAGTTTACCCTCATTTTTCAAAAAAAATTACATGTAATTACCTTTGCCTATAAGGACACCTATTTTGGAATCCAACTTTTCTCCTGGATCACAATTCCTTGTCACTAGTTTAAGGACAGGAAGAAAGGGTCTAACATCACAAAGTCTCCGTGTTTCATCCTCTAATTCTTCATGTACAGCAGTCTGATTCACGCATGAGAACATGTAAGAGTCAATCTCCATGAGGAGATGAAAGAGTGGATAGGCATGTGCCTGCTTCCATAACAGCTGCAAAGACAATAAAGAAAGAAAACAAAACAAGAAAGCATGGACATATCTTCTGACACTGAAGGTAACACTGATTTCCATTTATGTTCCCAAAAGAACGTAAGAGTTACATGTTTGCTAACTTGGTTCTTTTTTATCCCTATATATCATAATGTATTTATTTTGTCTTGTTTGTAATCTCTATCTTGAGGTTATTTTTAAGCAGCAACTTGCATGCGTAAATATCCCAGGGATAAAAAACACACAGCGACAAGTACTATGAGGTGATGAGAAAAGGGCAGCACTAACCCTTATCCTGGGATTGACCCAATATAGTCCTATTTGCAGTAAAGTTGCAGGACCACGGCTGTCACTACAGGAACAAAGCACTTACTGATTTTGGAGGCAGATGTTCTTGACACTGACGCGCAAACTGTCACTCTCCTCCATCCATTCCTATAGCTTCCTATCAAAATCCTTCTCCCTCAAGACATATCTATACTTTCTTTTTCCAGTAATTATTGTCATATATAAACAAGTTCCCACTATGGAACTAATTCCTGAATAAACAATTACCTGTTGTCTGAAGAAGCTTGAAGTAAACTTATTTGTAAATTACCGGCAGGCCACTAAGACATGCAAGTCGCCCACAGAACACTAAATAATGCTTTACTGAACTAAATACTTAAGTAGCAGATTACACTTTAACTAACATCAATGTATCAAATACATAAAATACACCAAATGTTTAGCAGAAATCAAAATTGGAAGTAAAAAGAGCTCTCCTAACCTAAATGCTATTTAAATCTTTATCTGTGAGAATATTTTTGTCCTAATTTTAAAAGTTTACATTATATGGATCTGTTTCTGAAGCTTATTTTGAAACAGGAACTGCGGGATCAACAGTGCAATGGCAAAATCCTCTTCTCAAACAACTGAAGCTGAACTGAAATCCTTTTGCCGAACTGAACATACCTGCATGTATTTCATAGATTTGTACAATGAATTCTGCCTTGCAGAAATGTATTCCAGTATATTTTGCCTAGCTGAGCAAGAGCTGAATCCAGCAACTACCTTTGGTGTACAGCAAAAATTCCAACTTCAAAGGTATCAAAAGACTATATCTATTATTGCCTCTGTGTTCTTCTCCAATAGTCAATTATATGGATTAAAAATACGTACACTTTTTTTTTCCCCTCCTCAGTTGTCTAACTTCAATTCCCAGCTACTGGTACTTACTACATCCCTTAATGACTGTAAAATTCAAAAAGCCATGAGGTCCCTGAAACTGACTTTCACTGAAGCAGCCATTTGCCGTCACCCAAAGTACTGGCCTGGTAGAATTATGAAGTCTACAGAAATGAGAAATTCTTCATCTCTCAAATAATTGGTTATTTTTCCTCTGTTCTCTTATTTTAATCTCAACAGTTTCACAGGATAAACTCCTTATATATGCTTTCAAGTCCTTTATTTATACACTCAAGGGTCCACAAATTAGGGCTTGTCACAGCAACATGGTGGAAGCAAAGCTACTAATCCAGTATGCCAAAGTCTTTATTATTGTTTTGCTTTCAAATACAGTGATTTCCATGAAAGACCTCCGTAATGTAGGTATGATCAACATTCCTTTTCTCTGAAAAACAGCTAAGTATCAACAGAACCTGTTTATAGCATGTTAAGTTTCTATGTGTCACAACCATAAAGAAAACCAGACAGCTTAGTTCAAGTCCCCTACTGTTGTCACTTACACACTTGTTTTTTTAAATTCTTTATCAGTTGAAATCACTATCAGCTTACCCACCAACTAACCTGTAGTTGCCCCGGTTCCCCTTTTACTATAACAAAGACATTTTTCCAGTCTGAATTATTTCAAGTATTTGAGTATAGCTCAAAACTTGTTTCTTGGATCACTTCAGTTTCTAGTGGCACTCTCATTTCTTCTAAATACTAAGTGGTCCACTGCATAAAAAAAAAATACTTCAGTGTCTAGAAAGTTTCAAATTAGGAGTACAATAAATTACATTAAGCTACTACTGATACAAAGAAAATAATTTCTATAAACAAGTGAATACTGTCAGACTGAATAGGAATGAAAAATGTACTTAATTTACCAGGCAATGCAATGGAATGTGAAATCACACTTTATTTTCTTCTAGAAGTTTATTATGCTTAAAGAGCAGATTTCTTGGTGTTGTAATTCACCCACTACCTAATTCCAAAGTAATTTGTCTAAATGCCTTCAACATGGCCATTATCTGATGAAAGGTCAGTAGATTATTATTTAATATCTGTGGTTATTTCCTTAAATGCTCCCCTTCCTTCGATTTGAGTACTCCCTCACGTTTTAAGTGAGTCCCTAACAAGGCACTTGTACATAACCTTTAAGAGTGGCACACATAATTTTTAAAGCATCCATCTTTGGTGTCAATGAAAAGAAGCAGGAGCACAATCTGTGACTTCTATATTAAATATCAAATTAGACACAGCATCTCCTTTTTTCCACACTAATCAGAGAAATGTTAAATAAACGTACAATGTATTACAAATGTGTTAAAAAAAGGCTTAGATGTAGCAATACAGATTATTCTAATAGCTCTGTATTAATACTCTGCTGAAGTGTAACCATCAGCAAGAAGTAATTTCTCCAAACCTTGCTATCTGCCCAAAAACATTCCAAACTCCCAGACACATATACATCTTTATTAATCAATCTGCTATGCACGCGCCTTCAATACATTATTTTTTATGCCTACTCAAATTCATTACTTGATTTGCCAAAGGAACATAAAAATCAGAAACAGCACTCATTTCAAATATAAGATAACTTTTCAGTTAATTGACCATTTGGTATTACCTGTTTAATATGAGATATGGTGGCATCTCGAGGGACATCCAGGTTGATGTAGATTCCAGTAGGCAACAGGAAGTCCACAGATATTGAGCCATCAGCACCAATCTGTGAATCCACTGCCCAGATGTCAAGGCTGTCTGTCACGGCAGGAGGCATTATGGAATCTCAATAATATCATAACCACATGGCCTTAGGGGGGAAAAAAAAAAGAAAAAAGATAAAAAAGCAGTATACTTAACCTTCTATAATTAGACACACATTTTAAAGCTTTGGAAAGTTTACATAAGCCTGCTTGTACAGCTCAGCTTGCAAGTCTGGGGTCTCAAATGCCAGTATTGCAAACACATAAGCATAGTTTTAGACATTAATTCCATTTAGTATAATAAAAGCACTTGTCTGGTAAAGTACTATTGTTGAGATGTTTATATCACTAAGAGAAAGTAATAAGAGAAAAAACTAACTAATTAGAGGTTAGCAAAAACAAAGTTAGAAATTCACTTTAGATTTTCTCTAAAACTATTTACCTGCATAAAATACAATCAAAGCAAACTTCTTGGACAAAGCATGGCAACATTTAATATGAAAACACATGATCAATTTCCTAATTTCGTTTTTGCAAATTTCCTGTTAGTTGTCCACAAATGTGGCCAGAGTGACATATTCAACTTGAAAGTCTGTATTAATAGCAGGAAAATCATCTTCAACACTATTAGAAAGTGACATTTTCCTCTAAAGACATTTATCTCAATGTACTCTCACCCTTAAAGAAAGATCGTCTCTTATGAATTCAACCCACTGTGTAAACTACATCCACTGCAGGGTAGAGGGAAACCCTTTGTGGGATCTACAACTCACTACACTGGCTGCCCGATTACTTGTCCTTCATATTTCAAGACATTTTTATTTACTCTTAATGCTACCACTAGTTTTTCTGACCTTCCAAGTCTTATCTTTTGATTACCACTCTCTAAAGATGCATTTTCCCTTCAATCACTATTCACTGAAGTATTTACCTCCTTCTTCATCCAGACAATGCTCTTCAGTTGACAAAGGGATGGGAAGTGGTGTAAAAGACTATTGAAAAGCACTTCTCCAATAAAGACAAGTTACCCCTACAACCTCTCTAATTCTTGTTGGACATCACGAGATGTGGGAAATCACCATTTGTAAAAGATAAGTCAGAATGTGCAACTCCACTACTATTACAGCTTTCCACTACTTTTATCACTCCTTGCCTTCTCTTCTAGATCCCTTCCCTGCTCTGAAATCAGGCCTGTTCCGCTTAACTGAAGGTATTTCCCCTACTACAGCACCAGCAGAAAAAATCAGGATGTAACCAATACACTGAGCTGATGTTCTTTACACATCACAGAGCAGGTTCAAACAAGCTCATCAACCAATGAACAAAAAAAATTAGCACAACAGCCTTCTGAAATCCAGTCACCACTGCTCACTACATTGCCAAAAAGTCTTTTTGACACACAATATCTCCCCCTTTGATAAGACACGAGGCAAAATCCATTATCAAAAGGTAATCCTTTCTACAGGTGCTAAACCTACAAAGGTATACCTAGATACAGTACAAGACTGCTTAAATTGGTCATGCCACAGAATTACAGATAATTATCACGCTATGCAAACCTTCCAAATATATATGCCTTTATGAATACAGCTTTTCCATCCCAAAGCACTTTATTACTATTTTTCCCCCAAAACAAGCAACCAGGAAATCTTTTTGTAACACACTATAGTTGAATGCGCCACGAAACTCCAGGAGACCAACTACATCATAACACAGGTGTTTAGTTCCCCTACCTCTCCAGCTTATCTGTTTTTCTTTATAAAACAGCTTAGTTTGGGAAAAGTCACACCACCAGCTACTAAATCCAAACTTTATGATATGCAGGAGTTAACGCTTCATTTATAGGGAGTTAAAGTTTTTTGATATTCCTATTACAGAAATTCAACTCTTTAAAACTGGTAGGCTTTTAAACCAAACAATTCATTGTCATATGCATCCTCATCCTTAACTGACAACAGAAACGCAAAAGTGGTACTTCAGAAAGTCTCTTCGTAATCCCTTGCTTTATACAGACAGCTTGCAATGAAATAAATAAGCAAGCAAGCATAGGGGTAAGCTGAATGTGCCTACAATGGATAACAGAATAAGTCAGCAGCACCAAAAAACTCAAACTACTACAGAAGCTTAACTTTTTATAGACAAACAAGGTATTAGTATTTTGTACATGTACAAGGGTTGTTCAGAGCTAACTTTTAGTGATCATCACTGTTAAACAAATAGTACCATTTAAATCATCTTGAAAATATTCACAGTCCATATCTCTGCCTCATTCCTTAGTATTGGTTTCTATCCCTCCAGCTACGGTAAATATATGTCTCATCTAACATTTGGAAAAAAATCAGGAGATTAAAATCTCCAGCAAGAAAGGGGGTTGGCTAGAAAGAACTGAAATCCCCTAAAGCTTACCAGTCACCAGTGGAATGGCAAGTCCAAAACCCGCATGGAGCCCAGCTAAATACTCAAAGCAGCTATTCGGTACTGCAGCTGTGCTACTACCAGCTTGCCAGGTCAAAGCTGCCTTAGATACGGGACAACACACTTAGGTCTCACCTCTAACTGCCATGTAAATACACTGAGTAATGAGACCCGAGTAATTTCAAAACCTTTCCATTCAGCCTTAGCAAAGTTGTGAGGACCCACGCAAGCATGGCTGCTGCCACCACATCTTGTTACCACACTAAGTATGTGGATCACTCAATATTTTGCTTGCACTAGATAAAAATATAGTAAACTTTCATTAACAGCAAACAAACCCCCTCTAACTTTCAGAAAGCATAAATATGTAAGGAAAAATATTTTTCCTCATTAGAAGAAACAATTAGGGAGCTCCTATCATCACCATTATCGAATGATAGTTTATCATCATCAGGTCTTCATTCCCCAAATAAATCCACTACACTGCATCAGACTGAATCAAAACAAGAACAACTGGGGGGCGAGGGTGTAGACCTGGTGACAATAAACAAATCAGGTACAGAAGTATTTTATCTTGATTACCAGATCTTTACAAATCCATCCCTTCACTCATAAATGGGTGTGGAAAGTTTAGCATGGTGGGTGATCTCTTAAATTGTCTAAAGAAAAGAAATACAATTTAACCCCACCGATGCAACACAAACGACACTATTAGAATACAGCATCTACCCAAAAAAATCTTGAGAAAATGCGTAGTTCCTCATTACCAATCACTATATCTTTAACAAGATGCTATTTAAATGGGATATTATTTCTTTTCTCCCATCCAGCTACTTCTACCCATAAAATCTGGGCTGCAATTTTGTTGTAACTGAAATAGCAGACACAGAAAAATCATATGAATTATGTAAAACTAAAGATTTTTCATACTTGGATGCACACACAGTCTATTTTCAGTTATCTTCTGTGGCCATCATGGTAAAATAAAGTGGTATCACCATTATAAAGCATTACTTTAACAGGTACAGCAGCAAGGAAAACATTAATCTGTTCTATGTAGTTAGTTTATTCATAATTTCTGTTGTAGTTATGTTATTCATAATTCAGCATAAGATCTTTTCTATTTTCAGTCTCTGTCAGATGTTTTTCCACAACATTTGCAATTGTTGAAACCACTTTAGTGCATCAACAAGAGTTTGAAACGTTCAAAGAAGCAAGACTTAAAAATGCTGCTTCATACCCTAATAACCTAGACACCACAAAGCATAAAATTCTAAAGTTCTTGTAAGATACTTGTTTATAATTACTGACTTCCAACACAGACATCAGAATCTTTTAAAATTCCATTTACATTTTCAATTAAAAAGAGAAGAGCAATCATCACACCAATCTGAGCAAGCTAGGAAGCTATTCTTGCTTTCAGGCACTTACTTAATATTCCCTTCCTCATGGAAGCAGGTTAGCGTCTCTTACAGTCAGCACCCACTTTCCACCAGTAGCTGACATCAGAGGGGTCAAGAGAGAACAAGTATTTATACTGAGAATAACACTGATCGCCAACATAAGACGGCTGTGAGAATGAGTCATGGGCCAAACTGTAAAATGTGTGGTGGCACTAGTGACTAACTAATGATATCACATCTAGTAACTGAAACAAAGGCAGAAAGCCATCTGGATTGGGAGCAATAACACAAGACATTTTAAAACAACTTCCAGCTAAAGCAGAAAAACAATAATCAAAATAATAATAAAAAGCTATTTTAGGCTGTTAACCTCATAGCTATGCTTACCTACTGTCACAGTAAAATCAATTGCTCATACAAAAGAAGGAAGTAATTAAAACAGTACTTAATCTTGGCTACTCAAGTATCTAATCAATGATTATTTGAATTTAATAGCAGCAAAGCCCAATCCCAAATGCCTTTTTAAGTTGTAGGCACGTAGTATTGACAGACAGCATACAAATCTTCCTATGTAAAGTATAAATTTGCTCTAAACTTCGACTCACACATTTCAGATTCGTACTCACTTAATTTGTATTTTAATGGACCAGCAGTTCCTAAAGAGCTGCTAAGACTAATGGAAAGAAATGGAACACAGATTAGTAGAACATCCGCAAAACAAGAGAAAAAATATTTAACACTCATCTTTGTATTTACTTATTTAATGTACGCAAACAAGAAGCCCTACAACAAGGTTTCTCAAACCAAGACAAACTGCCTGCAATTTTTCTATCTATAAATCTGTACACCTGGTATGGGCACCAAGCACTAAGACTGAAATAGAACGACTATCACTACAAACTGTCAACATCGAGATTGTAAGGCTCCACACTGTGCCATAATATGGTTTCCACAGGACACTCCAAGTGAAGCTGTGCAATACAATGCCATGCTCACTGATCGCTAGAGGGGAATACCTGCATCCTCCTTCTGCTCCCCCTACTCCAGGCTGCCCAGTTCTGTTCCCCTGCCTTGCACCCACTTCAGCACACGTCAAGTCTCCTCATGAACCATTTCATCAGCTTATCATCAAGGTGGAATCAATGAGTAATTTTCTTTCACGTTATCTAGTTGAATCAAGTCACAGATAGATCTCTAAAGCGTGCCAGAGCCTCTGAAAGGAGAAGAATGGAAGCAGGATCTTCTCTTTTCATCAGCAGCAAGCCTCCAGATTGTGTCATACCACTCCAGGTAACTACAGCCTCAAGATGCAGTTCCACAACTGGCTAAATCTGACAGAAGATCATACTGCTCTTCCTGTCAGCAAGATCAGAGCACTGATCCAACTCAGATTTCAGGTATTTCTCTTCTTTGAAGTCAGTTTTCACTCAAAACAGCTTTCTAAGCAGGTACACTGCATGAACACAGAAAGAAGGTGGTGGTAGCGCTTAGCTGGGAACAGGGCAGGACCATCCCTTCTGACAGCAGCCCAGATTTTGAGCAACTTAAGCCATACATGAAATAACATTTTCATTTGCTTTCAACAGGGAGAAATATCTCCCAAGTAAAAGACAATTAAAATTCTAAATGCCTAAAGCAAAATGAATACTTCACACTAACAGTTCCAGCTACGTAAAAGGAGAGGAAGGAATCTAGTGAACCATATAGTAAGTTACACAGATTTTCATCACTGATGTCTTCCATAAATATCCACTTGTCTTGACACTGCTTCACCAACAGACCAGACTGTGTTGGTGACTGCCTGTTTCATCACAGAAGCAATGTAAGCTATTTTTTTCTTCATTATGGATTCCTGCAGAGGGTGAGAATTTCCTCTGTGAAATCAGTGTGAAAGCTATAGAACTTAATTTTCTGTCTTTCCTCTGTATTGTGACCTTGATCACAAGATAACCAGACATTTTAAGCAGAAGAGACCAGCCAACAGACCACAGTCCCTGAACAGCTACTGAGAACAGCGATGTGTTCCCAGGTGCAGGGTTCTTTGTTCTCATTTTGTTGTGGGGTTTGGGGAGGTCGGGGGTGTTTTGTTTTTTAAAGGACTTACCATCTCCAAGCAGACAGAAGAATTTGCTCTAGTGCTAACAGCCTTATTATTCTACAAGCCAAAGAAGAGACCTTGTAGCTTCTCCCCCACCACCCAATGAAAGTGTATCTCATCATCTAACCAAAGAGACCACTAGGAAAGGAAAAAAAGGAAAAAACAAACAAACAAAAAAAGGGCCGTCAGAAGCAGGCTGCTTCTTCACTGATTCCTAAAAGGGTTTCAGGAAAGATGACAGTCAAAAGCAAGCTACATATACTTTTCTGCGAATTGCAGCCCCCTCATTTTTTTTCCCTAACCAAAACATGGAACTAGAACCTTGCGTGCCTGGGCTATACAGTGCAGGTACAAAAGCAGTCTGTAAAAATGATGAAAGCAACACTTCCAGCAAGTGTCAGTCACCAGCAGAACCACTGGAACACTGCATGGTAACAATTAACAAAATCCAGGCATTCAGAACATCCAAGAGTCACAAGACTTATCTTTTAGACTAAAGGATCAGTAGGATTGCAGAAGCTGTGGTTACAAGTTGGGGTTGTGTTCCCTTACTGAGCCATCCACTCAGAAGCTAATCCCATTTTGATGAGAAGGCAGGCAAGACCAGTTTGTGGCAAACTCAATTCCATCGTGACTACTTCAGGACAAGACAACAGTGACAGCCCAGATGCAAAGGCTTCATACCACTGCTGTTAAGAGTTGGTGAACTCAATTTTATCTGCGTTGAGTAGTTAACTTGCTCACAAAAAGGAACTAAATCCAGGAGGTGCAAATATCTGACATAAAACAGTGCTGACGAAGAAGATATTAAGGGCAAAGCAAAGCGCAGCAGAGATTTCATAAGGTTATCCTGAAATTAAGAGCTGAACAAGAGCATGCTCAGAGAGAGAGCGCCTGTCTGGAGGCGCTGCAAAAAATTAGACATGGAGTAACAATGCAATGAACTTTCCTTCGAAAATAATTTATCCTATCAGCAAAAGACCTAGACATTAAAAAGTACTCACAAATCCACATGGATTATTATCAACACCCAGCATTAATCTGTGTCAGGTAAGTTATTCTAAAACCAATACTTTGAAAAATGCACCAATTATGAAATTTTACACGATGTCATTAAGTTAGAAATTCTTCTTTACTTGTGAACTCAGCACAAATCCCCTAACGCTCATCCTTTGTGGTGTATTTTTCTGTTATTAAAAGGACACCAATGTAAAAACCAATGCAACATTCAATCTATTATCCTGAAGCATAATCAAAAAGAAGGCTAATAAAAGACAAGTAAAAGAAGCTGCAAGGAAGCTGGTAAATATAAACACCCACATAACACAGCGTTAGAGGAAAATTCTGACGCCCTGTTATCTCTCACAGCATTTATTCTCCTGGGCTGCCTCATGGCACCAAGAAAATCTAGTCTTCAGACAGTTCTTTAGAAGAGAGATTGTACATCTGAAATGATGTCACCTATCCCTGAAATGTGGTCACAGTTCTCTCAGGATGAAATAAGTATGCTATCCAAAATAGATGGCAAAAAGTTGGGGGGGGCAGGGGGCGGGAGAGGGGAGGAGAGCGAAGAAATCACTTGTGTATGAAAAAGTTGGTTTCCTTAAGAAATAAGTTCCTTTTACATCTCTTTCAAACAAGGGTGCATTTTAAGGGTGTGTAAGTATCTACTGCTCTTCAGGTTAATTACAAACCTGGATTTATTTTTCTTTTCACTAAACCCATGAATGTTTACATAAAGGACAAATACCAGAAACTAGCTTGTTTTGATTACGCAAAAAACTAAGAGTACTCTGCTTATTCAGATTTTTGCTTTATTAAATAAGTTATTACAACTGTTAAGCACCACATTCAAGACGATCGTTGCTGTGATCAATACAGCTTTTTATCTACTGCTTGCTCTGTCATGTGGCAGTCAAGGGGCTAAAAAAAAAAAAAAAAGTCTTGCAGCAGTGAAAGCAGTTGAAAAGGGCCACCCTATCCAGACACACAAGAACAGTGTTTAAACAATATCTTACTGTCCAGAACAGACTAGATGACAATCTGACCACAGTAATTTTCAAGGAAACAGCAGCAGCATATCATAAGTAGGAGAAACACTAACCACTTACACAATATAATCATTGTAATCATTTTTCTAACTACGTAAACATCTAGTACTATAAAAAGATGAGCAAGCTGTAAAGGAAATATTTGAGAACAAATAAGGGAAAATAATCTAGCAGCAAAGATGGAAAAGGAGTCAGAATATGCAGGAAGGTTTACATCCTATGAAACTTAGGAGGCATTTAAAAAAATCAAAGGAAAAATTCCTCCTTTTTTATATTTGAAAGAATTCTGATTTCTTCTGAAGACTCTGAAGTCAAATACATACATTAGATCAGCATGTCAGTTCATGGCTTTGTAGAACTACATCCTCTTCTATTCCTAAAATTGTAACAAATTCACAGCTGCTGCCACAGCCTACGAGATTACAGGTCCAAGACGACTGTTCTGCAGTCAATACACTGGCGGCAGTTTCAAATAGTTGCATGGGACTCCCATTTTGCTGACTTCCACTGTATTTGTATTGACTGCAACAGATCACTTCAGACACTAGCTTGACTCTCTTAAGTCACTTTGTTTCCTGCATGCGGTTTCACCTTATCCGTAGCTCACTTTGAGGGCAGTCTACAGTCAGGAGCAGCACTGTTAGCTTTTCCCCCTTCTTGGCTGTCCCCCACCTCCCTAACCACACAATGGAAAAACAATACGAACAAACATTAACAGTTTTTCATCAGCTCAGGGAACAACCTGCCTCACCCTGTGACAAGCAGGCACCGTATCTGAAGCAAGGGTGGGGCGAGAACCCGGCCGTTACCCTCCAGGAGTAGTCACAGGGATGAAATTAGGTGTAACGTGGAATCGCAACCTAGGTTTTGTTTAAATGTTTAATGTGAAAGGAGAAAGCACCTATGCTGAGCAACGCAAGTACTACTAAGAACTGTATTTTCTGCTCACTAGACCTCACGGTTCACACAGGATCGATAGTGACCCTCTTAAAGATGGGATCTAATGCACTGACAATTAAAGTTTATTCTGTATGCTATGTCATACCATGCCACTGAAATTCCTATTTTGCCCTAAACAGTGAACCCACTCAAGGTTTTGGCCTTCTACAGCTGCATAGGTGAATTCCAGTCTAAACCACTTACTAATTTAAAAAGTAAATACAAACAACTTGATTGTATATACAAATGCCTAAATCAGAAAAGCTAAGATTTTTCCACTCCAGGAATGTCATGGTTATCTATCTACAATAGCAAAGATTTTAAGAATTCAAGACATCTACAGTGTAGCCTGGGAAGTTATTTTTAAAGATCATGTGGTACTATAAATATTTCCCAGCAGTTTAGTTCAACTGCCACAGGACCTGGCCCTATGGAATGGAAAATTAAGCGTCCATTTAGTCAGGATTCCTCCAGAAATCAGAATAAAAATACCACCATTTAGTTTTCTAAAAATATTATGTATAGAAAACATGAAGGGCCTTATTCAAATGTCATTTCCTCACAGTGCTCAGACTGGTACCAAGAGTGGTCTCTCAGCTATTCAAGTCTAGATTCTCTCATTCTCCTCATGAAATATAGCTAATTTTCCACAAACAGAGAATGGAATTAGTTTTTTTTCCATGATCCTTGATTATTTTGCCTGTTCATCTTCTGTAGCTGTATTCCTCTGCTGTACCCATAGCATTACGCACTAAGTTTTAAAAACTGAACCCAGGATTTTAAAACCACAATGAATGGAGTTTCTACTTCGATATTAATGCCTCTAAATAAAAGTGGCCCAGTTTTCAAGAAATGCTGAGCATCTGAATTTGCAATTGACTTCAACAGGACTTAGAGATATGAAAAAAATGCAAACATGTTAACTGGTTTCAAATTAAAATCTGATTTAATTTTAAGCAACTTGATTTGAACAGATGGTTAGATTAGATTACCTCTGGTCATCCCTTCTTATGGAAATTATTCTATGATTCAATGAAAGTGTATTTTTAAAACTAGCTGTAAATTAGTTTGCCTTCAGAAAATTTTTCATGCAAAACAAGTCTACAGGTAGAGAACAACACTATTAAAATGGTATTCCAGACACGGAAAGAAAAAAAAAAAGAATTTAAGTTTACATGCTTCATCAGACTAGTCATTCTTCCTGATTGGGTCAGTTTCTTACATAGAGCAATCTGGTCTGGGTTTCTGCAGCTAGTTTTCTTCCACCACCAGCTTCAATGTCACCCACCACACCGATTCAGAGGTGGCTGTTCACAGCCGTTTCTTACATGAACAGGACTGTTCAATGCTGAACACGCATGGAAAGAAATCCAACAATTCAAGTCTAATGCAAATATTTAGCTGTATTCTATGCATCTTTTTCATGACACTTACTTATAAAGACAACTTAAAATATAATGCCATTTGGTAGAAAAGAATAATTCTAAAAATTGCACACAATCAATACTTTGGTCATGAAGTTAATGGTAATAAAGCCAAAAGTAGGCCTGGCCATTCATCACATGGACCAAAAATAATTAAGATTATCTAAGAATCACACGCTAATTTAGGTAGGAAGGGACCTCTGGGAGTCATGCCGTTCCAAGATTAGTTTCAGCACTGAAGTTAAAGCATGTTGCTTAGAAGTTTGCACAGTTAGTTTTCAAAGTCTTCGTGGCTGGAGGCTCCACAGCCTCCATGAGCAACCCGCTCCAGTGCTTAACCACCCTCACAGTGACATTTTTTCCTTATGTTCAATTGGAATTTCTTCTGTTGCAACTTGTGCATTCTGCCACTTGCATTCCATCTTCCCCTCCACCTCTCAGACATCTGGCCACATCTTTTCTATAATCCTCCTTCAGGCAGCGGAAAACTCTGGAAAAGATCCTTCTTTCCCTGCCTTCTCCAAACAAAGGACACACACGCCCCCCACCTCAAATGTCAGATGCTGCAGCCCCACTAATCACCTCAGCAGCGTCCCTCCGCTGGACCCTCTCCAGTTTGCGAGCACCTCTCGTGTTCTGGAGGGCCCAGAACCGCAGACGGTGTTCCGGATGCCCCGTCAGAGGTGCTCGGCGGAGGGGAATAATCCTCTCCCTTGACCGGCTGGCTGCACGGCTGCAGAGGCAGCGGTGTGTGGTTAGTCTGCACTGCCGCAAGAGCGCACCGCTGCCTCGCACTCTACCTACTGACTGCCGGGAGAGCCGCTGCCTTCAGAGCCTTCAGCGGCTGCCTGGCCGGCGCGTAGGGTTACCCTTCCCCAGCTGCCAGCTTCGGCATCCGTTTCTGAGACTTCAGGAGAACTTCAAGTGGCTTTTTATCTGTGAATACAGACACTACTCAGACTTTAATGTTTTTAGTACTTTAACGAAGGATTCCAATTGCAAAATAGTTTGTGATGATTGAAATCTGTACAAGCATACACAAATGTCCAAATCAAAACAAAAAACCAGAAAGTGTTCAAAAATATTTTCTCCAAAAGGACAAATTAGAATCAATTTTAGGTTACAAAGTCTCTTAAAAAAAAGAGGGGGGGGACACAAGTTTACTGGCTACTAAGCGCATGGGCGCATTTTGTGCCTGCCATAAGCCTGTATACAATGATTTAAAAATGACTAAAGCTGTCTCCAGTGGACATTTTTCATTCCATTTGTTTGGAAAGCTCAGTTTCAACTTTATTGCCAATCTGTTTCGGTAACTTGATTACCAGAGTCAAGAATTAACTTGTCAAAATAAGCGTGTAAGCAGCAAATAGGTATTATTTTATTTGGACATTGTGACAGGCGCCTGTATTTCTACTGTGTTGTCTAGTAAGTGAGTAAAAAACAAATAACTTCATACAACACAGTTTCTGAAAACTTCAGAAGTCATAATTCAAGTTCCAGGTGCTACAAGAACCTTTTGTGAGTATTTTTACAGGCCACTGACATATGGCCTAGATCAGGAAGTGATACAAATTTACATGCGCTGACTTAAAATTGTAGCATTTTCTTCAAGTACTTACAGAAAGGGAACTAACATGCACATCAACCTCTTTCAATCCATGTTTAATTGAAATTTTATAATAATTTATTTCCTGCCTTTAAAAACAAAGTTATCAATCCAAATGTGTTATTCTGCCAGTTAAAAACACTTTGGAAAAAATACCAAGTAGGAAAAGTTTAGCTTGTCTGACTAGGTTTCACAGACATTTTTCTACCCAAATTATGGCATCATGTAAACATCCCTTTTTAAAGAAGAAGCTAAGAAGAGTCATTTCCTCTTGGCAATAAAGCAATATGCCAAAATACACTTGTTGTAAAGTAAAACCATTTTCCAACCCCTTTCAGTTCTAACAGCCAGATTTTTTTCATTCCTAACTATGCATTCAAGTGTATTTCCAATGACTCCTGCAGAGTTACATTCATGTATCACATAGCATGAGTAAAATCTGCAGACAGAAAATTATGCAGATTTTTCCCAGTTTCTAACCTCTACAAGATATGTTTAAACATCTTACAATCTGATGCAAATAAGGTTACAGAAAAATGATTACATTTCCCATCTCAAGCAGTGAAGCACACAGAAATTAAGAATTATACTGTATCAGTATATAAATGTTTAGGTATCTCATACCAAAAGGTGCAATCCACAGTCCCTGAGTTAGGTAGCTAAGCTTCTTATATCATAAATGAGACACACATTTCTCAGCCTAGAATTCACAAAAGCTAGAAGTTAACTAGAAACAGTGAAGAGAAGACATATCTGAGATCCATAAATTGAAGACTTAAAGACTTATGCTAGTTTGATGTATGATGGAACTGCAATACAAGACAAATATTAAAATACTGACAACAAAAATGTCAAAGTCACACAGAAAGTGCCAGGAGTGGAAAGTTACAGCCAAAAACCCAATTACATTTTCAAATTCCCTGGAAGATACAGGCAGGGCTTTAACTTTTGCCGGCAAATCAGGGGTTATATGTAATTACATCTATAATAGGCCACTTCCTGCTCAAAACCATACCCAGAATACACAGGAGCCAAAAGAAAAATCTGAAGCCCATTTAAATTTCCTAAGATACAATTGCTTCCAAGATAGGAGATGCTTCAATAAGAGTCCAAAAGAGTGTCCATTACCAGCTGATCAACTGAAATGAGTATGGAGTCCCTGATACACATTTTTTTAAGTGCAATTATAACAAAGTTAAATACATTAATAGCCTAATAACCATGCTACTGACTTCACAAGAAAAAAATAAAAAAAAGAACAAAAAAAAAAAAACCCCACAACTGTAATACTTACTCCAGAGAATCTATTCCTGTTTCAGTCTGACTATGTAGTGAAGACCCTTTTATTAAACATCATTTTCTTACTATTACCCTTGTTTCCTCGGAAGGTTCCACAAGATGACCTAAATGTGACCTAAAAAAGCAAAACACAACATAACATAATTAACCAAATGATAAAATCAGCAATTTGTAGTTGTTTTAATAGCTCCGTAAACTTTTTGTTCAGAAATATCTAATTAACCGCACATTTTCATTCTCTTTGAATACTACAGTACCATATTCACATTACACAGCCTAACAATTAAATGAATGTCAAAACCTCAAACGTTAGGTTACCAGAAAGAAAATAGGAAAGGAAAAAAAAAAAAGTAGATGATGTCATTTATTCTAACAATACAGGTATCATAATCATGAATTACATAGTCAAAAAGATTTTTTAGCTGCTACAAATATTTTTACATTTTTGTACACTCAATTTGGATCCAATCAACAGACATCTATTGCAGTTAAAGACACAAGAATGGGAAATAGAGTTGCCTTCACTCTCCTAACCACATCTTCTCTTTTACACTTGGCTGTAAGCTGGGTTTTGTTTATTTTTAAAAAGAGTGTAATGTAATCCGTAGTTTTATCGTGGAGAATTTGAGTTGATGACACAAGTGATCCCATCTTCCTATTCATATTTCAACTTGTGAAACAGCAGGAGAAAGGTTCAATAGGTCTCCTCTTACCAACATCCTGTAGATGTACAGGACAAAATATCTCCACAGAGCCAAGACATCATCTCCATTTAGCTCCACCTTACAAACCAGGCTCTCAGCAAAGTGAAATAACCAAAAAATATTTAAAACCCCCTTGAGAACAAAGCAGCACTATCAGTTTGCGCTGATATTATCTACAGCTTTGTAGGCCAAGCCACAAAACACAAGGCATGTAACTATGCTCCTCCTCCCATAAACAATTCTTTTTCTAAACCACGCTAAGTAGTCCACACTATGCTTGTAGGAACTCAATGCAGTTGAGTGATCAGGAAAGCAGTACAGTGATCAGGAACGAGGGCTGTCATTCCCTCTCCCACACAGAGCAGAACCTCTCTAGAGATCAGCATGCAGAGCACGGTGAAGCAACTTCAATTTCTTCAGTGGCTTTGAGGGGAAAACAGTTGCTGCCCCATGTGCTCAAGTCTGAAAAAAACAAGTTACTGCTCCACGCACAACCTTTTGAAAACAACCTTGTGGTGCATAAAGGTATGAGCTAGTCCAGAAATTTCTCATGATTAAAGCCTAGGAGTCTACAGTAGGCAACAGCCAAAAAGGAAGACTAACGAAAAATGAAGGCCACCTTACACGATTTAGAAATTGTAAGGACAAAGGAACAGGGTGAATCTCTTGCAACCAATGCTAAAGCACCAGTCTGGCATTAATGTTTTATAGCCATGTGAATATTTGTGTTTATGGAGTCAGAAAAATCAGAATCAAAAGCTAGTGGCCAGAAGGCAGCAGCTTGGGAGAGGGTGTGAAATGCATCATACTATAGATATGAGATAGTCATTAGTTCCAGAACGTCCACCTGAGGAAGCAATCTTTCATGATCTGTGGCCCCTCAAAGAGAAGACACAGTGTATGTCTGAAGTACCACACCCTGGGGCAGAAGCTGCTTGTTATTTTAACCAAAAGCTGGATATCCCAGCCTTCTAGAGGTCTCTGGCTAATGAGTCACATGATGACAGATCAGGTGGTGGGAGCCTAACACACGATCCTAAATTCATAGGAAACCTTTCATGGGAAACCTGTCAGCACCAACATAGCGAAGAATGGTGTTTTGAAATTGCACATGTGCCACTGCTGATATATATGATTTACCCTAACAACAACCACCGCTTCCATAAAGGTTGGCAAACCACAGAGAAGCCTCCCAAATGCAATGTGGCAATCACAGGCAAAATGCACAATACTAGTTTTCTAGTACCAGCACTGATACACTGGAATAAACCATGACCTTATTCCTTCTCTATACCATACTATCTACCCGTTTTATTAAGTTCATCAACGGGAACAATGTGTAACACAGATGTGTTGTCAGATTTGTTGACTAAGAGTGCATTTAAAAAAAAAAAAAAAACAAACAAGGCTAGCACTAAAAAAAAATAAAATGCACTTTGTGAAATAACTCCAGTACCAAAAGAGAAAGCAGGCAGCCATATTACTGCTGCAATTTCTTCTCCAAGCCTCCTTCTGTCTCATTCTTTCCTTTCTCTTCACACCACATAGTGCAAACTGTGACCTGGAATGGGAGACAGCTGCTTAGCTCCTATTATGCTTCAAATCATTCCCATTTCAGACACAGTCAACCTCCTGTACTGCATTCATCTCTAAGACACTGGAGAGGCAAGAAGAGCTAATGCTCCTCATGCTTTATTCAGAATTTGGTGAGAAATAAAGGAAACATGTATTAGCACAGTGGTCAGTGCACTGGCATCCAGTCTGAGGGTTAGGCACACGCATAAAGGCCCCAAAATATCTAAGGTCCACAAATTGTACACATTTAACAAGCCAGCACATTGTGAATAGCTCCTGTCACAGTCTATCAATTCCTGTGTTCCCCACAGCCTCTTGCTTGCTAGATTTCTGCTCGCTTCCCTATAGCTCTGTCCTTGTTCCCCTCTATTATCACAGTAGTTTGCATCTCCACTGCAATTCAGACGTGACATTGACAATAGGCTTCCTGCTGGTCCTCTGGAACCAACTGAGGATAGCTAGGGGAATGGCTAGCCCTCCAGACCTTAAAACATTTCTGATGTATGCAGACAAACTACTCACTACTATATTCAAGCATTAGAAACAAATCCTTCGTTACAGGATGACAGCATGCAGCTTTATTTTTCCACCTAACCAATCATTCTCATTTTTCAGACCAGCAGCACAGAGGTTACGAGAGATGGTTATCAGTGTAACTGCAGATCACATCATGATCAACCTTTCGTATGCCAGTACGCTTTCTACCTTCAAAACACGAGTGGAAAATTTTTCAAAGGCTGGTGACTATATTACCTAACAGACCAAGGTACAAACTCTGCTGGCCTTTTAACTCCCATAAACAGCTAGTGAGAACTCCAGCTACATAAGAAACATGCAAGCAAAATCTCTGGGAAGAGAGTAAAGATCAGAAAGACTTGAAGCAACGGCCTCAAGCAGTGAACACAAACCAGACTCTCTGATAAGCACACACTTTCTCCCCACTGCATCTCTCAGGGGAACATGGGAAAAATACAACTGCCACCTGGACGTTACCAGCGGGGCCTCCTTCATGAGTCTCTGCTGACTGTGAGCTCAGCTAAAAGCACAACACAAAACCACCTTGGGTCCATACCCATACCAATTCTACAGAAAGCACCACCAGGGACCTAACAGAAATCCTATTCCATTTCAGTTTGCAACTTCTGCATGGAAAGTTGTATTCTGCAAAACAGTAATTTCTGTGAATCCTTTCATTACACCTTTATTACATAGATACTGGTTTTATGCAATTCATAACCGTTTTAGGAGAAAAACATTAACAATCTTACGAAACAATTCAGGAATCATAAAATTGTGTAGTGGCAATCAAAATGCCTGTGACAATACAGTAAAACTTTCTACATTTCTATAGCTACCCTTTACACTTCTTCATGTCCACAGAAACACTTAGGAATGTATGACCAAAAAAATTGTACCACAAGGGAAGAAAGGGGGAAAATGTACAAGAAACTTTTGCCTAAAAGTCCCGTGTGGCATCTAATGTAGAACAGAAACAATTATAAGCCAGGGAAGTAGGCCACTCAGAAAGAAAGAAGAAAAAAAAAGAAAAAAATTACAAATTCATTCATAAGCAACATAAGATGTCACATAGAAATTACTGGGCTAATTGTGGTCCTATGGTCGTCTACTCTACAACAATTTCCAGACCCATCAGACAGGCTCCTCTGTGAATTCTGCCAGAGCACACAAAGAAACCATTTGTTAGAGAGGATACTCCGGGTTTTCTTTAGGATAAGGAACTCTGAGTGGGTTGAATGACACGATATAGGAGTTTCCTGAGTATCGTCCTCTCTGCAAATATCTCCTACTCTGGAAGAATGAACTGAGGAAGGCATCAGGACTAGCGCCGAGAGCACTAGCAGATGTTTTGGACAGCGATACATAGAGAAACATACAGCTAGGGTATTTTATATCTTTTCGTTCACATCTTCAGCTATCTCAAAGCTGTCTCGTGCATTTCATGCTCTCAATAGCACTGAAGATTGGACGAGTGAATGTCAAGCTGAATTAGCTGCTATAGCATCCACTCGGCAATGAAGAAAGTCACCAACTCTGAGACAAGAAGAGCATTAACCATCAAGTAAATAAACCAAGTATCTTCAAATGAAAAAAAATACTGAGAAATATAAAGCAACATTCTTTTCCCTCCTTCCTCAGTCCTAAGTTTCAACGATAATGGGCACAAAATTCTTCAAGAACATTCACTATCAGTAATTAAGCCATTACAAACCAAGTTCAGGAATTAGAACAGTAAGAAAAGGAAGAACTTGCAGCAGTGCACATTTGGCTACATCACAACAACTTCCGACTTCCACATACTGCACATAATGCAAATGCAATTTAAAGCCTGAATCTGAACACATTACTTCCTATACATTGCATAGTGTTGCATGCAGACTGATCCAAACAGTAGAACTGTACGTAAGCATCGTCCTAATTATGCAGTGCCCATAGTCTCTTCAACAGCAGAGACCTGTTTTGAACTTTTAAAGGTGGCACTTATTTCTGCACTAATATTGAGACAAAAATATTTTATTGATAATGGACAGCGTACTGTTATACACACAGCAGTTGTTCTTCCTTGTGTTCTACTTTCACAGGTGTTGGTGGTTGGTCAAAAAACAGTAATATCTTTTAAAAAAAAGACTCAACCTTTTCTGAGATGTGTCACTTTAAAATGCAGAACACAATTGGTCTATGAAACCCACCTATCTCATACAAAATCTTTTTAACCAAAACAAAACAGGCATATAGCTACAAGCTCATCACATAAAAATACCCACAGAAAATAAAAAAAAAAAACAAGCAGAGACAGAAACTGCAGAATACCAAGCTCTAAGCCGAATGAGTTGCAAAGAGAGATCTATGTCAGACCTACAAGTCAGTTTACAGCCTTCCTTTTTCCTTAAGACAGACAAAACAAAGACCACAAAGCATTTTCATGAATAACTAAAAAATGTGGGTCAGTGTTATTCTGTAAGTTAAATGGATAATAGTTAGAATTTGAAGCTAAATTCAGTCACATGCCTTCATTAAGAAGAACTCAATATCATAATTACATTTATCCAGTGGGTGATTCAGAGCAGGAGCTCTGTACTCAACTGCTATGAATCACCCTCTAACGAAGTCATGTTCACTCTACCCAGACAGCCAGCCTCACTAAGCTATGGCTCACCTCTGAAATCCCCTTCAGTGTCCAACAGGCTTGTTTAAAAGAAAATTATACTCACACAAGCACATACTAATATGCTTTACAATAAATCAATTTTTTTTTTTACTTGGTTATACACACAGCTGAATTCCTTTCAGTTTAGAACTGTAAGACAATACTAAAAAGATCTTGCAAGTTTTCATCAACTGTTTATTTTGAAAATACTGATTTCTAACAGGCTGTCAGTTACTGACATTTGGATTTAAGGGGGGGGGGGGCACGGCAGGGAAGGGGGAATCTCTCTTTCACAGTGATATATCCTGATGGTGCTCAGGGTTAAGTAACCCAGTAATCCTCCTACTCACTGTAGTTCAGAACTCAAGATGATTGAAGTTGTGAGGCAAATTACAACCTTTTGTCCTTACAATAAAGTCAATAAAAAAGCAAGAGACTTAGGGTTCTTACTGGCACTGGAAAATGAAGGACCTTCAACTAAAGGAGCAAAGAACAGATACTTCCAGGTGAAAAGGCATCACCTGCATGATTTAGGATCAACAAACAACAACCTAAACAAAAATAATCTATTTTTATTTTCCCAGAATGATTCAACCATTTTTCTTCTGCTCTGCCACCTTCAAAAGAAATGCCTTGGGGCAAAGCAGAAGGGGAACACATCACTGCTAATGAAGCTTAACAAAAAAAGACTCTAGTAGATAGCAAATTTTTCCTCTCTCGTTCTGTTAGGCAACCAATCATTCTCCGATTTGAGAGCACTGTGCTGAAATCAAAATTAGCAAAGTCTCTGTTAAGTGGGAGACCCTGCAAATGCGCTCACTATTAGAGAGGGCTGGCTGCCAGTTCTGATTAACTTGTAACAACTGCGGAATACCAGAACATCCTAGGAGATACTCTGGGTTGGAGAATGCACTAAATCTGGGGGCACTCTATAGTTCAAAAAGCATGAAGTTCTAGGCTGCACGTGACCAGTTTATAAAACCAGCTGTGTTTTTATGATTTCAGATGACTCACAAACAAGTGCTTAGATTTGCTTTATATTGATTCATAAACATGGAGTCAAAAGAGTAACACTTTCCAGCTCATTTCCAGTTCCAATCCAGTTTAGGGCACAAGTGATTACCCAGCTGGTTCAGGAGCTCCAAAGCTGGTGACAAAGAAATGAATAGTTTAGATTGAACAGACTTACCTGTGTGAAGACGTAAGTTCCCCCACCTCCTCCCAGAGCCCACAGACCACTTACACCTCCATGCCAGTGCTACAGTTTTTCTAAATCTGGCTGGCTTACAGAAGGGAAGAATTAGAAGCCATGGTCATAGAGCAGTGCTCCTCTTCCAAGAAATCCGTATCCATACACACACACACACACACAGAGTGTGACGCTCAGAGGCTTGAGGCTGAGCTAACTTAACCACTGAGCAGTAGTTCAGGCAGGTGCAGACAAATCCACCACCCTGCACAAGCCCCTGCGACATCTACAGAGATGTTTGCAGCAATGGTCTGCAATCACTCCGCACCCTCAGCAGTCATACTACTGAAATTCATCTTTCTGAATACTAAAATAGATTGCAAGCATTAATAAAAAATTTGATTCTGCATGGATTTTCATTACATCTAAGGCAGTATTTGAAAACAGAAGTCTGGGGAAGGGGAGCATTAATTGCCAGCAGCACAGCAATTCCTATACCCATGAGATGTCCGTGAAGCCCTGGTTCTTCTGGTCCTGTATCACACCACAATCATGCCCCATACTTTTGTTGTAAAACCTACTTTTGAAGCTAAGTTAATTACTGGGCATAACACAGAACACAAAGACTTGTTAAGGAACAAAATTACCTCCACACCATCATTTTTTGATAAAGAAATCTTACATTCATTTAATGAGCTCAAGGCCATTTTCAGACATTCTGAAGTTTATGAAGTCCTTGTCCATGATTTCCCTCTGACTGGCTTAAACTCTGAAAGACTTAAGGTGCATAGCTCTTGCTGACTGGTCATTTCCTCAGAATTCAGGATACCGGAATACGGCCCTTTTTGCTGACACATTTTCTACTCAATAGTGTGTCACAGATGTAAAAACACTGCAGAAAAACCTACTGGTTCCACCCAAAAGTTTCTAAATTAATAAATATTTACTTGCATTTTAAACAGAGAAATAAAACACTGAGTCTTCATCTTGACTCCGCAAAGATCTTATCACAATTATTTAGTTCCTTGAAACATTAATAGGACTACTCGTGATTTCTGTTTCTTGTGATCTCTTCTGCAGTCTGTTTTCTTCACTACTTTCACATGCTGATGTTTCACTTGCCATTTACATTCTGTTAAATGCCTAATATGGTGAAACTATGCAAATTTACTTCTATTTAGTTCCCAAATTCTGCTTTTTATTGCGTGCATATTTGATTTTATATAAATGAGAACACATTAGTAGAGTTAAATAGCATGACTAAACAATTTTTCAGTAATTAATTGCTATGAGCCATTTTGTGAAGCTACTTCCCACTCTGCTCCAAATACCAGTTTTTAAAGGCTTTTTTCTTTACGGTTAAAACAAACTCCAAAGCGTGGATTGCACGAGATCATGAATGAACACAGTAGTGTCTAGTTAAGTGTACTTCAAAGACATGCTGCTGTGGTCCAACTTGCTGTTTGATTCCAAATATTACCACGTGATAAATAGCAACAGTATTTCATCACGAACATCACGTATATAGTAAATACTATCTGAAACTAAAAGTAATCACTATTTCTTGTGATGAAGAAGGAAAAATTCAAGCACCTAACAAATGCAGTTTACCTTCAGCTATATCCAACATTCCAAAGCAAATCTATTAAGCACTTAAGTAACGAAACACTGTCCATTTTAATTTGCTCTTGCTCTCCACTCTCCCCTCTTTCAGGTAGTGAGAATTCTATTGTCTCATACCCCGGTGCTGAAAACTCAGGGTGTTATCAAAGGAGTTGCATGTTATATGCCAGAATGTACAAATTCAGGCTCTCTGTGTGCATATGGAAACCCTCCAAGAACCTGAACTGTGTTACAAAACAGAAAGGGAGAGTATCACTAGGAGAATGTGGAAGCAAGATGAGCAAGGTCTGAAGAAAGCAAGGACAGCCACCCTCCTGCTCCTATTAGCTGCTCAACAGCAAACCTGATATGCATTTGTGAAGGGGTGGGGAAAAACAGGCAAAACCCAACAGACAACTAATAGCAAGCCTGAATACAAGTTTGGGCTTTTGGTTTAATTCTTACACTTCCTTGAAACACTGAAATGACAGAAGCTTTGCGATACCCCTATTCCTTCTATCCCTTATGTATGAATTTAAGGTTGGCAGTGCAATGCCAATGAGTGCACAGTTTACAATATAAAATGTATCTGGGAGTGATATTGAGACCAAATTTTCTAATATAATATTAAACAATTACATTCCCAGGTTCTAATATAATCCTTTGCATTAATACCTATATTTATAGCAAGTTTATTTTATCCCTTTCTTTACCTATTTTTTCTTCAATGTAATAAAAGCTGCAATGCAATATATATTGGTAGACTGTCTTCCTTAACGCCTCTTTACATAGAAGTTCTATAACCTTCTCTATCATCTGGTACATCCATTATTTAACAAGCGCATGACTATCAAAGATTCTGTCTTCTTAGAGCTGATAAATAACTCCTAGCATCACCAACAATTTTTTTTTTTAATAAAATTCCCCTCCATATTAATAAACTTAATCGGGTTTCTTTACGAAAGTTACTACGTATCAAAGCCAGAAAGAATAACTCAACCAGTATGCAGCTACCAGGCTCTGCTCATGGAAGTTTGGTTGGGGTGGGGGTGTCAGAAAAAAATGTAAAAATATCAAGCGTAATTTCAGCATGACAACTCATAATATTACATAATTTAAGAACCCTAAATTTGCATTACTTCCAGGCTAGAAGCAGGGGAGTGCTTGGTTTAAAAAAAAAAACAAACAAAAAAACAAACAAACACCACCACCACCCCCCAAAACAACCACCAAACACATAAAACAAAAGACAACCCTCCTGTCACCAAATCAACAGTTCAAAGCTGGATTTGGATACATAACTCAGATTTGAATAGTATTCTTATGTTTTACACTGCTTTTAGACATACCACCTAAAATTATAGAACATTTGATGTAAAAACAAAAAAGAAAAGCACACCAAACCCCTCTATTTTCATCAGCTGCAATGCTCAGCATAGTCATTCAGACTACATGGCATTTTTCAGCTTCCTTCATTAATGAAAAGGTTTCAGTAGATTAAAGAACGACCTTTTCTATAGGCTTATTTCTGACAGAAGCAAAAGCTTTTTGTGGCATCAGGGAACACTGAAGTGAGAAATTTACTTCTATATCTGAGAAGGAACAGAGCTATAGCAGTACTAGAGCCGTAACTTGCTCTAAGTACCCTTTTCAGTGCATTGCCATGTGTATTCCCCTCAGCGAATTTCACACACAGAGCAGCAAGAGCTGCGACCCTGTGTGCTAGCAGCACAGGCAGAGCACAGAAATGCTGGGGGAATAAGCTTCCTCCAGAAAGAGAGCAGTCTGCCTCTCAGACCTCTAACACAGGTGCACAACTTCTTGCCGAGTATCATAGATGCTATGGTGAATAGAACTGCTCTAACTAGATTAAGAATAAATCTATATTCAATATGATCAAATTGCAAAGCAATTCCTGACACTGAAATGAACCATGGACAGCAAGATGGAAAGAATACAATGCAACCCTCTTAACTTTCTGTGTAACATCTCTAGAACCACAAGACTCAAGAGGAACCTGACAAAGGTTGGACTGAAAATGATACGTTCTCTGACATTTTCACAGGCAAGGCGTGGAAGGACTGAGGAGAGGAGGCAGCACACGCATTCTGGAGAATGTCTCCATCCTCCTGCTACCACTGAATTACGAGATCAATATTTACATCAGTTTCTGGCAACAGGCACCTAAAAGCTCTTTCCTCTGATAAATGAGAATCGGCTCCTCCTTCTTCCAGAGCACACCACTAGAGAGACTTTCTTTTGACAACCACCACCACTTCGCTACGTCAGAACAGCTCTCCGTTCCAGAGCATGTTGCCTCACCTCCAAACAACAGCAGTAGCAGTAGTATACAAGGTATATCAACCTGGGCACATAGAAGAGCACTGGAGCAGCAGCATCTGTAGTTAAGAAAGCAATTCTTAAAATATGCTGTAAAATCAGAAATCAAAAAAAGCAACTCTTGCAAATGACGGCAAAGGCTTTTTAGTTTTCACACAAACAATAATGGTTTGGCCATGATAAAAATTTCTCACCACCACACTTGACAGCAAATAAAGTGATTTACCAAGGGGTTCAAGTCTTGAGGAAAGACTCAAAAAATATTTGTCTTTACTCCTTTCAAATTCTCTCCCATGATAAGTCAGAAAGAAAACAAAGTCCCTCGATAATCCTGTTTTATTTCTCACAAGTAAATCACAGGAAAAAATAGTACATCACGGAACAATACAAAATTAAACAACACTTACACTATTTCATTTGCCACCACATCCCAAGAAATCTTTCTTCAGGTTAACTGGGTCTGTCAATCACCAAGATGTATAAGCTTGAGCTGAAAGTTTCAGGAATGCTGCCTTTTCTTAAGACTCCTTATATAAGGGGTCTAACCAACCACACTGCCCGTTTTTCAAAAAAACCGGCTATTACATAGGTAGAAACCCTTTATTACTCCACAAATAGAGTTAAAAAACACCGTAAAATCAGCATGCTACTTTCCTGGCCAACAAGCCCCCATTAAATTAGCAATGAAGAAGCAACTTTTGGCATCAAAAGGGTGGAAAATTTTCATAATAATTGGTATATATTAGGCCTGGCTCTTTCGAGCTTTATCAGTATAGCACACACAGCCTGCATCTCATGAGCCGATAACCCTAGAAGATGAGTCTTAAGCAGCGATATACCAGTATTTTAAAAATCAGCACGTAGTGATGAGAAGACAAAGGGAGCCACCAAATGCTGAAGGCCTCTTTAAATCCTGTCGTTGCACACAATAAAAGTTGACAAGTTATCAACGTACAAATAAATCTGAAAAATACAGCACCATGATTTGTGAAATTCACTTTAAACACAAAGTAACTTGAGGACACTACAATGATTAGCTGCAGTGATAGACTAATGCAAGAATTGCTCTGCCTTCTCATAAAATTTACCTAGAAGTTAACTGGAACAGGAATATTAACTCAGAGAAAAGAGCTATAAATAGAAGGGGGTTAATCATTCAAATTTCTATTCCCATGACAACAATACTCTAAAGATTCTAACTTTTTAATCTTTCAATATGATGCTTTAAAAATACTTTAGCTGCTGTACTACAGTCCGCTTCTACCTACTTTTTATGAATAATTTCTCTTTTTCTTCTTTTTTTTTTAAATACAATAAAGGACATTTTCTTTCAACAAAAGCATTTTCATAGCTACTAGGCAAAGTGAGGCCGTGCATCAGCTGGGATGATTATATGTGGCCACTTAAAACGGATTTTTTTTGAATGGGGCCACTTAAAAATATATTTACCTTTTCTCCATCCTAATAGAAAGCACATAAAACCTATTTGCTATTCATTTCAACTACCATAGCTGCTACAAAGTATTTTTCAATTAAGCGTTTGCATGTATCCTAAGGTAGCATCTCGCATACTTTAAAGCCCGTGACTGTTGACATTATGTATGTTCAAGGTCATAAACACAAGACATCCCCACTGCACAGACGAAAACATGCCATGATAACCAAACTTCTCTAAGCTCAAACAGCAGCCCTGTGACACACTTGGAAACAGCATCTAATTATCACAAATCCCTAGCCAGTGCTTTACCTACAATATTTCTCACCCAAGTAAATTAATGTTGAAGCTTTCAAAGTTAAACAAAATGGAGTGAAGGAAAAAATAGAGTTCTTTATTTAGAAAGTGGAAATAGATAAGGACTTTTGTCATTTTGTGGTGAATAGCAAATCGAATATAACATGAGTTGTAATCCAGCAAATTTGCAGTGACAGAAATTATGAAAGCACCCAATATGCGCGCTCAATTTCAAAAGATACAGAGCTGCTGCAAATCTTGATGAAACTACTACAAATTCAGATGAGAAATTATGAGGAAGAGACTTGATTGTGGTCTTAACATTACTTCTAACTTTTTAAGTTACGTGTTCACATTCTTGCAAATCTTGTTTTTACTGAAGAATTCAGTTCCTAGTAAATAACCTGTCCTTTTTATGTAATACTTTTCTGCTATTCTCAATCACTGTAGTTCTTCATACACCAGATTTATTTACAGTGCCCAAAGGAAGTAGAAATTACTGTAGTTATCAAAACAGACTGCCATATAAAAATAAACAATTTTTATGTACTTGTGTTAGCTGAACTCTAAGAACTTAAGCAGAATCACATTGAGTATTAAAAAACAATACCCTAACACTTACAGCAACAATTCAGTAAAGAAAAATGTTTTTATTATTACTCAGGTAAAAAATAAAGTTAAATCATTATGTTGAGCTTACTAAAATTTTCAACATAGCTAGAGATCATCTAATTCAAGTGTTAACAAACGCTTTTAATAAAAATATTACTTCCTTGTATTACTACCACTAGTAGTAGATGTAAAACAGTACTTCCGAAGTGCTGGGGAAGTAAAACTGGCCTAGGATGAAGACTCACGGTATTCCATATTCACGGTATTTTTTTATCTTAATAAATTAAAAAATTACTTTTGTCAAAACCATTGTGTCTGTCTTAATGTGGATATTAAAAAGAAGCTGAACAATATCAGCCTGCTGAGAACAGATAATCAGTTTATATTATTAACAACAGAAAGTCTCTTTTTTGCTGGCGGGTTTTGTGCCAAAAATTAATGTACCATTTGCTGCTGACAATCTGCCAGACTAATGACACTTTTCTTCACTCAAGAGGGTTCAGAAATTATTACTCACTTTCCAGTCAGCATTTATCACAGATTCCCAAATACAGTCCTCCCGTGAAAAGAAAAACAAGACAGCTCTTCTCCACACACACACACACACCTCTTCACACTTAAATTATTACTAAGAGTAAATAATTTAAAATACTGCAGCAGACACAGACAAGCATTCTTCACCTCCTGATATTATGGCTCAATCCTAATGTCATGGTGCACGTAAGACTCTAATGAAACTTCCATTCAAATCTGACATAAGAAAACTGAAAGAACAAAATCATAGAAAGATTTAGGTTGGAAAAGACCTTTAAGATCATCGAGTACAACCTCAAACCTAACACTGCCAAGTCCCACTAAACCATGTCCCTAAGCACCACACCTACACATCTTTTAAATACCTCCGGGGTGGTGACTCAACCACTTCCCTGGGCAGCCTGTTCCAGTGCTTGATAACCCTTTCAGTGAAGAAATTTTTCATAATATCCAATCTAAACCTCCCCTGGCGCAACTTGAGGCCATTTCCTCTCATCCTATCACTTGTTACCTGGGAAAAGAGACCAACACCCACCTTTCTACCACCTCCTTTCAGGTAGTTGTAAAGCTACATTTCAAATTTTATTTCCTACTAGGTTTAGACTCATTAGTGGGGTTTTTTTGTTCTTGTAGATTTCCATAAATTAGTAACAGGACTTACATTCAACTGTGTCCCATTGACACTTGGCCATTTCATATGCCTATACGGACTGCATACACATATATGCACCCTGATCTACTGCTGTCTGTATACCAAGTACTAACTCTTCTTTGCCTAGAGAATCCCTGGTTACTTGGACTTGGACAATCCTCCTTAAACGTCTTCACTGATGTCTTGAGTTGCATCCTTAGCAGGGCATGTAGATAACTACACAGTAAATGCAGACGTCCTCCTCCATATCAGCTGAAACAAAAGGAAGACACTCAGCACTAAAGGCTAGAAATACAAATACGCCAAGCCCACACGATTTTCAGAATACCACACACAATGGAGAATCTCAAAGGCCTTGCCTCCCTGAGCAACACCCATTTAAGTCCAAAAGGGATCTGAAAAAAAATCCCCAACATCCCAACACAGCAGTGAACAAACACTATTACCAGCCATCTTCACGAACTGAAACATGCAGGATCCAAAAGCAGGCCTTCCAGTACCACGATTTCTACCACACCAACCCCCGTATCTCCCAGGGGTACCTCTAGTCCCAGACTGCTGAGCCCTTACCATAGCAGTCCACTCGTTTCCTAGCCATCTGTGGCTACGGGTTTCCTTCCCCCCCACAGCTGTCACCAGAGAGTCCTTTCTTCTGCAGATTTCATTTTACAGAATAATATACTTTGTAAAGCATAAATTATTTCTAATACACATCCTCAGACAGGACCCCAACAAGGCACTGTAAGGAACACTAGCCTATGCCAAGAACCAGCAGCCTAAAAAAAGACACTTAACAGAGTGAAGACTCACACATGGGTAACACACAGGTCCTTAATTTCTTTGGGGGTTGGGAGGGAAGTAATGGGGGATCTGGGGAGAAGGAATAAGCCAAGAGTAGTAAATTTAACAACAGACTATATGAAGGGAAAAAAAAGAAAGTAAAAAACCAGGAATACTGAAAGGTAGATGAAGTGGAAAAGAGTACAGGTGAAAGGACCAAAGTGCTTTTCAAAAACAGAGGAAGGAGTTTGAGGCGTGAAGCCAATCAGGAAGGGGAGACAGTGCCCCATACAGTTTTTAAATAACGTTTTATGAGCTTCTTTCTACCACGTCAACTTTGTACTTCGCTTTTGAGTTTCTACTGACATCTACCTTTGTTTACCTCATTCTTCTCTGTGTGTGTACGTGTCTGTACCCCTGTGTGTGTGTACACAAGCTACAGGCTAACTTACAGCCTTCTGGAGGACACAATAGTAAATAGCAATACTCACATCACTGGCAGAAAACCATCATACTGCAGTACTTGAAAGCAGTCTTTCTGGGGTTATTTGTAATCAGTTTTTTAAAAAAATGCTTTATATTCTTCTGTTATTAACATTCTATACTCATGAGCATCAATTTGTTAACTGAAAATAACATAGCACATTTCAAAATAGCACCTTTCGTTTTTAGAAAATAAGATGATGCAACATTATCAAAATCCATCTCTCAAGCACCTTATTTACAAAAGATTAAAAAAGCATTGCTCAATAGATAGCTACCACAAGAACCTCAAGCACTACAAGTGTTACTGGTTATTCTATTTTCTAGATTTTTACAATATTCTCCAATATTCTTCAGGACGAGAGGAAATGGCCTCAAGCTGCACCAGGGGAGGTTCAGGCTGGATATTAGGAAAAATGTCTTTACTGAGAGAGTGGTGAAGCATTGGAACAGGCTGCCCAGGGAGGTGGTGGAGTCACCATCCCTGGAGGTGTTCAAGGAACGTGTGGACAGGGCATTGTGGGACATGGTTTAGTGGGCATGGTGGCGTTGGGTTGATGGTTGAACTTGATGATCTTACAGGTCTTTTCCAACCATAGTAATTCTGTGATACTCTTGATTTTTAAACTGCTTCTAATACTCTGTAGCTGCATACAAGCACAAGTCTTCCACATTAAATCTGTCACAAAACCACTTGACAGCAGGACTGTGAGCCTCTTGCAATGTCAGGTCGATCCTACAGAAGGCCAGCTATTGCACATTCCACACAAAAGCTTTCATTAACAACTGATTAATCTTATGCTTATTTTTTAAATATTTCATTGCTTTGTTAAAGATACCTTCTGTGCATTCAGACAACAAACGACTTTCAGAAACACTGAAAATTAGCAAATGCTTCAAAACAATAGATTCATATTCTTATTAACTCGACTTTCAGAAACACTGAAAATTAGCAAATGCTTCAAAACAATAGATTCATATTCTTATTAACTGACAACACAAACCACAAACACTCCCATGACTTCCACAAAACTATTTCTCCACCTCTACTATCCAAATAAGCTATTGCACACACACTGCCAGTTGATGCAAACCCAAATTTTACATCATCTAACTCATCTTTGAATCCCCTCATAGTTTTTTCTTAATCCAGTGGCTATATGGTGCCTGGGAGCAAGGGGAGGACAGGAATGACCCAAAGCAAGAGCAAACAGTGCAAGCTCCTAGTGGACTCCACATCACTTAAAAATGTTCATCAGTTCCAAGTTAACACATGAACACAAACCTCTGCATTCTGCTCTGGATACAAGAAATCTGGGAACAAAAGCCTCAGAAAAATACTCTGAAAAGAAGTTTAGACTATTCAGTCTTAACCTTTGGTAGTGCCCAAGAGTGAACTTCAAAATATAGTAATGAGAATACACTGATTATTTGCGTCTCATAAAAAGAAATTAGAAATCAGTGTCGTCACCTCCTCCCCTCTTACAAGTAAACTCATGCAAAGAAGAAAGATACCATCCCATACAAGCACAAAAATTAAACTCACAACACAATTTTTTTTCCATTACAGGGCATATCTTTCCCATTGAATCATCACCGTTTCTGAAAAAAAAAAAAAATTATTTATACAGCTATTTTATGTGCAATATTCACAATTCTTCACGATCTTTTGTAAGTACTTTATTTTCAGAGGAAGATCTATCCCATCAGGTCAACTCATTCCACCCCTGCCCCAAGGAACTATACCTCATTTCTTCAAATTTTCTGTTTTTTAAAAAAAGTGAAGTACTAAAACATCTGGGGATCATTTATCAACTTAACATGGGAAGCAAAACTGTTCATCACAGCAAAACGTAGAGTAAGTTACACAAGCATAAAACTAGACACTGATATCTCTGATGAAGTTCCTTTAGAATAGCTTTATTAATTCTGCACCAAAATATCTTAAAAATCAGAATAACTATTGCAAATAACAGCAAGATATTCTGGAAACAGAAGAGCACCCTTTGTAATTCAGTTTCATAGTGAAAATTTAATGCAACACTACTTATCAAAAATATGCAAGTTTGACAATTTTGAAAGATACAGAAGTAAGCTATGAGTAGCAAATTTACATTAAGTATATTTTGCATCAAAAGAAAAATTATAGTACTCATTATTCTTATGCTCTTTTTAAAGCAAACAGAAAAAATATTTCTATATATGTAGCTTTAGTTCCAAAGACACAAAATTACTCCTGAGTTCAATTAAATCACAATTTTAAGTCAAGAGCTTCTAAGATAAGAAACTGAATAGTCAAAGTTCTCACAGCTGCCCTCCTCCCCTCCCTTTTTTTTTCCCCCTTTCTAATGCAACTGAAAAATATTTGGGGCATTTTTCCCCCATGGCCAACAGCCAAAGCCGTGAAGAGAAAACAGCAAAGACCATACCCGAGAGGACAGTCTGGGTCCTGTACTTGCATACAACCAAATTTACGAAAGGCCATATTCTGTAGCACGCCAGCAATTAAACTTTGGCTACCTAAAACTGCCAAACCCAAAACAAATAAACAATGTGCACGCCCCCCCAAAAAAAGAATTATCAGTGGGAGACAGTATAATTGCTTGAATCCTACTTCTCAAAGGAAGCTTTTTTCGACACATCAGCATCACTATTTGCTTCTTTAATCTTCTGAAGCCAGTACGTAGACTCAATTACTGCGGCAGCCACATATCCACAAACATTTGCACATAAGGGCCTCACACTGCAACTTTAATATATGTAAATGGAACCACATTCCTGAATTTATTTCCACCAAACGTTGAGATACAAAGATTTACCCATGTAAATCTGACAGATTGTAAAACAGATTGGTCAATGTTATACATAAACCAACTGGTACTTCAGGCATTACACAAATACCTGTAACCTTAACCCTGCAGAATCTCCAATTTGTGATAGTTGACAGAACCACCACTTTGTTACCTGCTGTAAATTCTGGACCATAAGTATATACCTTACCAGCCCAAAGCAAAACCGCCTGCTTACAAGTTACTACTCCAATTTCTGAAAGTTAATTTTAAAAAACTGTTAAATTTCTAATGCAAGATTATTTTTGCCACCAGATCTGATTTAGTTATCAAAACAGAACACACTGAAACTTTCATTTGGTGAGTAACTCTAAGGACTAACAGCACTGCCACAAAATAAATTGTTTAATGCACTTGGACACTAATACTGAAATTTTTTCAGCCCTCTGCGATTCGAAGTCCTCCTATTCTGATGCAAGAATTGAGATTTGATATGTAGTACGTAACACCATGTGTGTCAATACTCCAAGTGCATCAGTTTAAGTACAAACACACATTTACCAAAAAAAAAAACAAACAAGCAAACAAAAAACCCCCATACCCACAAGGAAGCTTTTCTATGTAAGTGTGTAAATTATGCTTATTTCGGATTTTTCTCTCCCGGACTGCTTTTGCAGAAACTGCCAGTTGTGAAAAAGGGTTAACTTCTTAACTTCACGGTCTGCTGCTACCAAGTGTGGCAAGTCAGAAAGTCCACCTCAAACCGAAGCAGCCCCATGGACTTTGCATAAAATACAATGCCACATTCCACAGCCCAACAACTCAGTATTTATTTTCAGATAAGTTAACTAGTTGCAAATTTTAGAGAACCAAGGGCAAAGCTTCCATGTGTATCTCTAGATCTATGAAAAAGCACTTAAGCTACTTGAACTCTGTGCCTCTGGTCACTAAAACACAATACCAGCTTTCTAGCTAAACAGTCAAAACACCAGCATGCATTTCCACCCAACTTCCAAATAACAGTATTTCTCCTCCACCCTCCTCGTATACATAGCATTCTGACAGCTTGTATTTTTACTGGATTTTGGTTTTAAGTTTCACATTTGTGAAATAGATCATATTGCAGACATACACAGACTTTAAAAAATGTGCAACATTTCAGAAGCCTGGTGACTGTACGTTCAACTTCCAAGAAAGGGAAGGGAGTAGTGGAGCAGTGGAATCAGGGAGAAGAGGCAGGATACATTCTCGCCTTACTACACCACAAGAATCAAAGAAAGATTTATTTTTTTTTTAAAGAAGGCTTTCCTACACTAGGATTTGGAGTTCTGCCAAAACTCTACAGACAATTGGAGAACTAGCGAATTTATGACATCAGATATTCCAAGGAAGTGAAACCTAACTTAACGGAACTGATTTTTATTCAAGAAAAACAGATATTTAAATAGATATTAACAAAAATATTTTAAGACCACATACGGAGGGAGTTCCTTTTAAAAAAAATTTTTAAAAACGTTTAATTACAGGCTGGAACCCCACCCAAACATGTTTCCAAGTCAATCCACAACAAAACATTCTTGGTATTACCTGAAATTCTTTTAAAATGGCCAAAAAACACCAGTTACCAAAGAATTTTTGTTCAATAATCCTTTTCTTTCTCTCACTCTTCTGAAAAGCACTGCTTGCTGGCATGAAACTTCCAAAGCCTGGAAAACCATCATCAGTCTGAACTGAAGCTTCTACATCGAAGTTTCCAAGTGACCTGGTGATTGATTCCCCAGCCACCTTAACGCATTCCGCTAGACTTTGCAACCCTTCGACAAGTGTATGGATATTCAGTATTTCTTCATATGCAATTTTCCTAAAAGCAAATGTATTATAAAGTTTTATTTCACCTTTTAATGAATCTTTGGAGAGCTACAGTTGGGGCAGTCTCTAGCTAATACTGCAAACCACAGGCCGATCAAATTTCTATGACATCCTTCATGTATTCACGTAACTTTGAACCCTAAACTACAGTCCCAAAAACACAAATAAGGTGTTACTGGGGTTTCTTGTAATGCCCAGCTTCAAGAACTTCTTAAGCCTGAATAAAGTTCAGTATCAACAGCATAACAGCAGTGTTGACTTAGAGAGTACATAACATTTACTTTGGCTACGACTGTCAATTCCAAATGAACAAAACTCATCAACGTATCTCCTGACAAGAAAAGTCTGTAAATGCAGAAAGTTCTGGCGAAAAAAAACCCCTCAAGCTTTCTTGATTTTGGAAGGTATCCAGCATCAGTCTGTAAGCACACATGCGTTGGAGCTAGACAAACCAGCAATTCTGGCATGAAAGGTTTCCGTTTCTCTTTCAGGAACTCTTTGGGATTAATGAAGATTTATTCCCCCCTTACACAGAAACAGGCCCTCATCTGTGGAAGAGTTTAGTTGTCTGTTAAGAAAGTATATGACGACAGCACCCTGCCAAAGTGATCGTTCTGTGTACTACCCACTCTGGGCTGCATCTGACTGGAGCATCTGACTGGAAATACATTTCATCAACACTGCTTTTCCATACAAATTCCTGTGGTTCAGAAGGAAAACAGCGCTCAGAAACTGAGCTGAAAGCAACCAGGAGTATCGAATAATCTAAATGTCACTTAAAAATCACTAAGGGGTTCTCAGCTGGGAATAAAACATTAAAAAAGAAAATCACCAGGCATAAAGCAAAGACCAAGCTTGTCCGGCGGAACCTCGCAGAGGAGAAGGCGCTGGACACCTCGGGACGGCCAAGCCTCTTCCAAGCGCCGCTGAGAGCCGCCGAGGCTGCGGAAGGGCCACACGGGCTCTGCCGCTCGTCGCCCCGCTGCCCAGCGGCCCCGAGGCACGAGGGGGGCCCGCACCGGAGGAGTCACAAGGGGACGCCGCCCGCGCCCGACGCGCGGGAGGCCGCGCCAGACCCCGAGCAAGTGCGGCGGCGGCGCAGCGCCAAGTGCCGGGCCGGTTGCACAACGGACCGCCGTCCCGGGGCGCAGGATGCGCGCGAGCCACTTGTTGCGGCGGCCGTTACCGCCGCGCGCTCTTGCGCAACGCCGGCTCGCGGCACGGCAGCGCACAAAGGCGCCCGCCCGCTCCGCCGAGGCGGCCAGTGACCGCGGCGGGGCCGCCGCCGCCGCCCGCCCGCCCCAGGCCCCTCACGCCGGCCCCGCGCCCCTCTCCGCCGACAAACGGCCGCAGCCTGCCGAAACCTTCCCCGGCGCCGGGGAGAGGGCAGAGCCTCCCGCTGGGTTGAGCAACTACCGTGTCGCAACGAGCGGCAGCCGAGAAGTGCCCTCTTCCTGCGGAGCTCGGCGCCGCGGGGCGGGGAGGGACCGAAACGAGCCGGCGGTGGCGGCCGAGGGGAAGACCCGCCGCACCCCCTCACCGCCACGCAGACCTGCCCGGCCGCGGGTGCCCCGCCGGCCCGACCCGCCCCCCTCAGAGCGCGGCACGCAGCGCGCAGCACAGGCAGCTCGGGCCGCCCAAGACCCCTCGCCGGCCCGCCCGCCCGCGCACACCCACCTGCTCGGGCAGCGGCCGCCGCCGTCTCCTGCGCCGCCCCCGAGCCAGCGCGGCGGCGCTGGCGCTAGCGGGGAGCCTGCTCCCTCACGCCGGTAACGGCCGCGCCGCGCGCTGCTGCCTCCTCCGCGGGCACGGAAGGGGTGCCGGGCGTTACCTAGGCAATAGCTTTGCCCTCGGGTCCCGTTCCGCCCCGCCCCCTCGGCGCGGGCCGCCAACCCGGGCGCAGCTTTCAGTATCAAACCGCAGGCGGCGGCCAATCGCCCAGCGCGTCCCCGCCCCTTCGGGCGCTCGCGGGCCCATTTTCCCGTGAGGGCCGGAGTTTGCCGCGGGGCGGCGGCGAGGGGCCCCCGCGGCTCAGGCCCGGGCAGTGCTGCGGGACTGGCGGCGAAGGGGAGTCGCCCGCCCGCCCGTCTCGGGGTGCGCCAGACGGAGCGGAGCCCCTCGCGAAAACCCCGGTTGCCAGCTACGGCGGGGCTGGCAGCTACCGCCCCCTCCCAGCCCCGCTTACCGACGAGCAGTTTCATTTCCCCCCGACTTCTTTGGCACTCCCCGACTGCGCTTCGCCTTCGCGAGCATCGCCCTCGCCCCGTAAAGCTGTTGCTGCGCCTCTGCCCGCGGGCAGGCTCGACCAGCCGGCCCTGGTCCGCAGGCGGCAAGAGGCAGCCGTCTGTCTTCACGGTGGAAAGGGCTTAGCAAAGAGCAGCTCTCCCCCCATGGCTTTTGGAAATCAGCGGGGAAGACCTCATTATAGCAGCTTATTGCCTTGCCGCTGATTTCCGGGATACATCCTCTTTTTAAGAGTCTTGGTGCTGAGCTGTTAGGAATAATTGCATTGAAACTAGGAGGTATAAAAAATAGGTGGTTTTCTAAGGCTTAAAAGAGGCAATCAAAGAAAAGCAAGGTGGAATGTAACCAGTAATGAAACAACTTACTTTTGCATGCAGCTAGCGCCGTCCCCACCCACCGAAATCAGCAGTAACATTCCTACTGCCTTTCATGAAAATAGGGCGAGGCATAGCATACCCTTCTCCACATTCAAAAAGAGTATGATCATATTATGCATATTTTGACTTTCCTATGCTAATAATCATGCTGTATTATTAGTCGCGTCTATTTTTCTCTGTTCATTTTTCCAGTTATTCCCGTTTGAAAATAGAAAGATGGATGGAATTACTTCCTCATCAACTTCACTTACCGATTCTCAAGGCACTAAAAATTCATTAAATTTGGATTAGAAAACATCTAGGGGATGTTTAGTAGTTTGTTCCAAACAAACAAACCAACCACAACAAGGATTGACAGGAACTGTATGGGAAGGACAATGATCTCCCCACTTACTTCAGCAAATGGGGTTTTTGCATGAACGGCGAGCATGCAATGCAACATCTAGGCAAATCTCAGCGGAAGGGCAGAAGTTAATGAGAAACCTTGCCTACCGCGTCTCAGTTGCCTTCACTGCTTGTCTGTTGTGAGTATCAATTAATAGTTCCCCTTCCTGCTTTTAACCAGTTCTTTTAAGGCCGCTCAGTACTACAGGCATTGTTTCTGAACCTCATGCTGCTGCTTCATACTGCAGGACTGTGGTAACTTCACTTGGCTTCCCTTCTTCCTGGGGAAAAAAAAAAAAAAAGCCAATAGATTTCAAATGAAAGTAATGGGTTTATCAGGCAAGCATACAGATCATACAAAGACAGTATAATCTCTACTGATCAGGTCCTATATAATGAAGTTTAGTTCAGCATATTGAGCCACTTGTCTCTTTTGTTTAAAGTTTACATTGCTACTGAAATATATTGCTGAAAAATAAGGTGTTAATGAAATCCAGTAGTGGAAAAAGTCCCAGATACTTAACTTTTCAAACCATTCTAATGCTTGTGGTTTTGACATTAAATACTCCAGATAGTCTTGGCCTAGATATTCAAACCTTGGCTTGCTAGTTGGCCTCACTGATGACAAATGGTTTTGTGCCTGGAAAGGCTAGATAATGTTTTTTTAGAAAAGAGCTATTTACTCTGGATCTTGCAACATTAGGTTGTTGCTCTACAGGATCCAGTGCAGTCTTTGTAAAGTCTAAGTCAACTATGATGCGAGTGATTTGATAGACTAAGCAGAGGGCTACAGTCCAGAAACTTCAGTATCTGTTTACTGCACTGCCATCTTTTCAATTGAATAATGATGCCTTGAAGTGCCTGTCATGCGTAAAGTCCCAAGCACTTAAAAATTGTCTTGTATAGACAATTTCTACTGTATCTATGAATAGACTTCAATGAAATCTGCCCACACGGTGTTTTTCTGTAGGGTTGTAATCCCTGACTTCAAATTTCCTTTCCATTTTGTGTTTTAATGCCTCCAAACACAGTATCAGTATTTAGCAGTGGGAATGAAGGTATCCCAATCAGTAGTTAGCAACATATTTCAGGTTATAGTCAATAAACTTTTATGACATTCACGATCCTGTCACACATGGAGTTGTTATGGACAGTGAGAGCAATATGGTTAAGAAACTTGCCTTGAAACATCTTAAAGAAATGTTTTTATACCCTACATGGCAGTGAAAAAAATCAGGCTTTAAATATAATTTTAATTTTCAATTTCCTTATCTTTAGATTGTCTCCCCACCCCCTTCACAAAACAACAAATGTTCTATTATTCTCCCCCCCAGGCTATTGTTACATGTGTTCTCAGTATAACAAAAGGGTTTTGTCTAAAAAGGCTGTATCTGAGTCATGTCTTTGCATGTGAAACAGCTGTACACCTAGGGCACATTCTTGGTCACTTGAAAATGTGTCATTTCCAGCATTGTGGGTTTACACTATTTTAGCCCTGTGTCACTGCAGTGATCAGAAGAAAGGAACTAACACACAAGTTGTCTGCGTATCTGCAGACATCACAGAACTGTGGCAGCAGATGCAGAGGGAGAAAGAAAATGCAAGTGGAAATGCCACATGAAGGATGTTTGGCCTGAAGTAGAAAAAGCTGGTCTGAAAAAAATTCAAGTTAGGAATTCTGAAGGACAATGATCCAGAACACAGCTGAATACCAGGCAGGAGGTGCTTAGAAATCATTTAGTACAAAACTTAAATACTCTCAGCAACTTGCTAGTGTCTGATACTGTGATACAATGACAACACCTACAAACCAAATTGGCTTTGGGTAGTTAATGCCCAGGAACGTTTTGTGGGGAGTACAGAATAACATGAGAACCTCTTCTGAGTATTTCTTTTCTAAAAAAAAAAAAAAAAAAGAGCAACGGTGGAGAGAATAATGGTCACTCTACACCGCATGGTCATTCCTTTGTCGGCATGCTGCCTACTGTCATCCAAATAAAAGGCTTTAGAACATCTTGTGCATGAAAAACAACATGACAGTCTCTGAAGTAGTCACTAGAGGAAAGCCAGTTTGGATTATAACATTCAAAAAATAGCTTATCTGGAATTAACAAAACTTTCATCACCCATTTTAAGTCCCTTCTTCGCTACACTAGAAAAAAAAGGTCCCCTGTTGCCTAAGGTAGTAGGTTGTTACCATTTGGGGGACAGAATCTCTCTTTAGTCACTGAAATTTAAGAGGTGTTAATAAGCAAGCGAATAATTTTGGCATGACTATTTCAAGCCATGTGTTTAGAAAAAATAAATCACAATAATCAGGTTTAACTGTCAAAGTCTAGATTTAATCTCCTAAAAAGGAAATACTAGGAGATTCCCACAGAATTTTGTATGTTAAAAGTACGTTTACTAAGTGTATACATGATTTCATGCCCTAGGTTAAAGTACTACAACACATATAAATGATACGATAGAGAAGATACGGTGTGCAAATAGCATGATCCTGTAACAGTCTCAGCTGATAAATAAAGGCTGGCCTGCTGGCCTGGACCTTCCCCACCTCTGCAGATGTCAGACCAATCTGTGAAATCAAAGCTGGCCACTGCCATTAGGGCCTCTCAGGGTGCACCGATAAAGTGCTAACGGCATGGTGAAAAACTCGGCGTAACACGCTGGCTCAATTTTGTAAGCCCAACATTCCCTCAAAGGTGTTCTGTAGAGTACGTTGGTCTCTTTTCCTGCACTTGCACCACCAGCGTGTGTGTCTATAATAAGCTTCTCTTTGTGTCTCACACTGACTCCGGTGAAGGGGGAGGCAGCAGCAAATAATGGACTGAGTGACATTCAGTACCAGACTGCAAATGCAGATGTCAGACAAAACGGATGCTGAATTTGGCTAATGAAGCTACAGCCTGCAGCAAGAACAAGCAGCTTTTAACAGTGCTTTGCTAAACCAAGTTATTTAATATGTGTAAAATTCAGTGGAAAAGTTCCCTGAGAACTTACAGTCTATGTACAGGAGCCAGAAAGGCAAACCACTCTGTTATCTACACCAGCGCCTCAAATAGCCAGCAGCACCGATTCCCAAATATTCAGTATCCTCGCACTTCACTGTTCTGTTCCCCCTACTGAATTTGGTGTCTGAGGCCTCTCATTTTAAAATGTTAAGCCTAACTTAAATGACGTAAAGCCACTTGAAATAGAGGGCCTCTTCCTCAACCTCCCTGACCTCCCCTGGCTGCTGTAACGCACCAGAAGTACCAGCATGTCAGCTGGTTCACCCCGCAGGACAGACAGAGCCCTGCTGTGAATGAGTGGGCTCAGCTCCTTCCCCTTTTCCCCGCTCAGGAAAGCTGCCTGAGCTGGCAGGCAGCAGCAGGTCCAAGCCAGAGAGAAGCCTTAACCCACCAAAGCTCTCCTTCCGGAGCACCAGCTTTGCTTGTGATCCCACAGAGCACGACTGCTTCTCTCGGGCTCCCTAAATCTGTGCCGTAGACTGGGGGAATTGGAAAGTAGAGTCCCTCCGTACCGAGGCTGCAAATGTGCCAGTAAGAGCTGGGAGCTGAACTCTCCCTACTCTACCTTGTAAATCCACACCTAGAAGGCACATCATCATATTGCTTCCAAATCACAGAAATTCCATGATCGGGAGCTTTTAGGCTTTTAAACCTAAGATACTTTTAAATGGTGGCATTCTTGATCAATCTACATCAATTCTATTGTAATAAAGCAGAAATTTTTTATATCACTTGTCTGCAGAGAAACTGGTTGAAAGTACTTAGTTGTCACTAATTCTATACTATAGCAAATGTATATGTAGTTGCTTATTTTCTGCATCCGCTCATGGCAAACAGAGGTTTCTGGGTATGGGCGCACTTTACAAGACAGTTTGCTTATGAGGTATGTGGACATCCATCTTGTATCAGCCAGTGAAGATCAAAAAAAATTGCTCAGAATTAGGAAGACTAAGGTCTTTACAAAGATCAACAGCACCCTGAAGTGACCGTCTGACTTTGCTGCTACATTTTCTCTTTATACATAAATATCTCTACATAGTGTTTAATTTTTCCAGTTTCCTAACACAGATTTTGCAAAAATGGTTCCATTCATCAATACAAAATAATTTCTTTCATCAAAAGCATCGTGAATAGCTAGCGCCTAATAGAACCAGGACCTCTGTCCACACGTAACCTCACACACCACACAAGCAAGTCTCCCACGAGCTATTATCTCCTCTGCCCGCTTTCTGGGTCTGACCTCATACCCAATATTAACATTTTTTGGTAATAAAAAGCAGCACTGGATTGTTAGAATTGACAGTTTTTAGATGAGGCACTGAGTTCCCTTGTGTTATTTCTGCTGACTTTTCTAATCAAATATAAAGATCCCATGACACATTTTGACAAAAAGTAGGGCACAGCCGGCTTATTTATTCTTTTACTAAAAATAGGCTTCAATGTCCAGCAGGTTGTAATGTGTTAGACAGCATTTCAAGTATAATAGCTGCTGTACCTGCCTCGACACAGCTATATTACCAGTTCATCTTTGCAATATGCTAATTATGAAAATCAAACATCAGGCTTCACAATTACTTTAGTAGTTCCATTTTGCTAAAATGCTTACTAGGATTAGACTGTCCCACAATTGAAAAGGCAATAAAATACCTTCTCATCTTTACAGGAGGAGTTTCTGACACCCTTCCAAGCATAGCGCAGCATGTTTTACATCTCTTGGGTTAATGGTATATTACTATTCTCAGCCAGAGGCAAGGACTGGGAAGAGATTCATTACGGGAACTGGAACACAAACGGTTTAAAGTAACCTGTATCTCTCCCACCTCTTTACATATTTATTTCCTAGCTGGCCTTTTTGTTAAGGCTATTCTGATAACAGAACGGATGTAACAACTGTGAAAATGAATAATGATCACAAATACTATTGAGCCTATCACACTTTTTAATGACTATGGATATGAAATATGCTGTATTATTTCTGAATTTGGCCTCGCAGAAGACTTTCAACTGATGTTTTGTCAAGTTTGCTTAGAGAAGCTCGTTGTCCAGTCACACTGGTGTAAGTCGGAGTCAGCAAGACTTAATTTTGCATAGAACTGCCGTTAAGAAAGAAAACACAGAGTCTTTAGCCGCTAAATTACACCAATGTAGTTACCCTTTGAGTCAAATACATTTACTGACCTGCAGTACACAGCGAACATCACTTCTGAATTTGGTCATGTGCCATTTGCAAACCATGAAAGACTTGCTCAAAACCAAATCCTTATCTTGCACAAGTTCTATGTCATGTGCAAACCAAAGAAAGAGAAAAGCAAATGTGATAAATTACTGCTACCATAAAACACAGGTACTGCATTAACATTTCACTAGCCCATGGAAAAACATGATCACTTTAATCTTACTGATTATTACACACTTCTAGAAAGCTAGTACATCTGTATCTATCTATACCTACATATCAGGGCAAACGGAAAAAGTTCATGTGAGATTGTAAAAATCAGTAAGCACAAGAAAAATAACAAATACTACATGAAACATCATTCCTCTAAAAATATCAAATCTTAGCTACGAATGGACTATTATTTTGAGTCCCTATTTAAAGTCTCAGTTTTGAACTTCTTCCCTCTGGTGGATATGTTACAATTTTAATACTACTTATGAGTTTCTATTTTTAAAAGGACTATCAAAAATACATATATCTAGCAGATAGGGATTCAAAAGGCATTTATAGATTTCTTATTAAGGATGTTTCAAGTGTCTAGAAACCTCTCTAACACTAATTCATGAGCATCTAATCATATCAATGTTTCTTCTGCTATAAAACTGATCTTCTACACTAAGATCAGTGCAAACGGAGTCACTAAGACACACTGAAATCAGTGAGAACCAGGAACGTTCATTACTCTGCCAGAACAAGCAGCAACACTTTAATCTCACAGTTCTATTAGTTTAACTTCCCATGATGAGGAGCCGTGAGTGGCACCCTCACAAAAACCAGCACTCTGACATGTTTCAGAACATCGCCCACAAAGTGTTATTAACGGGCACAGCACAAACAATGCAGGAGAGATTCTGGGAATACTCCTAAAATGCCAGTACATGGTTTGAATCAATACTCCGCACAACCATTTGTTGCTAGACCATCCAGTCATCCTGAGTCAGGAAGACTAATTTTATTTCTAGGAATTACATTTTAGACAGTTTCTTCAAGCTACATATGCACCATCTTCATTTTTAGTCCTCAATAGCTAACGTTACTACATCTGGCTAGATGCCATAAAAAAAAAACGTTGCAGCTTAAGAGGAAAAGTGTATTATTATTATTTTCAAAACTAACAAATTAAGCTTGCCTTACTATTTTAGAACTCCAGACCTCGTGCTAAATCGCTTTTTACAACAATGTTTCCAGGTATTGATTAAGCAAATCAAAATACGTGTGTGTGTTTCACCCACTCTGTCTGGCAATCTACCACAAGAAGTCTGAAAGCTTCACTTCTATGACTCATGCGCCTTTAGATTAAACAACGATGCAAATGATGCCAAGTCTCTATTTATCACAGCTTTGTCAGCAAAACAAATCATTCAGCAGGTGAATCATGAAATTACTGTCTGTGTGGATGCTAAGTAAACACAGAGGGAAGCAGAGAGATGCCAGCTTAACTTCACGCTTCCCCATCTATTTCTCCTTCTCATCTCCTTCAGTGTATCACTGTGACATTGCTAATATGAGCAGACAAACTCTTCTTGCCTTTTTCTCAACACACAGCCTATTTGGCTGCAGTTCAGAAGGTCCTTTAGACACATCAGGGAAACTGAAGCACATGCTTAAGTGGTTTGCTCAGGAGAGAGCACTTGCTGCATACGCCTCTGAGAGGGAAAGTGGGCTTTCATTTCCAGTATGAGAAGTGCATCCATTTAAATGGCTCCACCATTTAGTGTGTAGCTCTCCTGCTTGGAGGGGGCTTATAGGGGGCTTTTGTTGCACTTCTGCTCTACGATGAAGAACGACTGACAGGATATCACTGCTCAGAGAAGGGCTAACCATCTGGACAAGGTTAGGTCACCTTTGCAAGAGGACACATTCCAGCAGTTCATAAAAATGTGGCTGAAGAGCATTTTTTTTTTTTTATTCCTGGAATGTACCTCATTGCCAAAGAAGGTAGCTATACTCAGGAAAATGTTCCATGGGGAGAAAACAAATTCTTCTGCAAAGCCATTCCTCCCTGCTCCACCCTGGTTGACATTACACAAGTTGAATAATGCATGTTAAGGTATTAAGTAACATGTAAACATTTCCAGCAAATGTTTCTGCTGCAGGCCTTGGCTTAACTGGTATTGCTTCCCTCTGTGATAATGGAAAAACAACTTCCTCAGTTCTTCTGCACCTAAAGCTTAATATTAATGAAGCATTTCCTACCAATCACTGACTGGAATCTTCCTCCTCCCCTATCTCCCAATATAGATTTTAAAACGCTTGAAAACTTACCTAATGAAGCCTTACTCAGAGATGTACTTCTCTGAAAGTCTCTTACTGGCCTTATAGCCTATGCAATGGGGTAACTTTATGTCCCAAAAATATTACAGTTCTGGTAATACATTTAAGGAAAAATGGCAAATTCCAATCAGAAACAAGTTGGGCTCTTCTGATACCACCAAGGACATTTTATGTGAACCCCTGGCTTCCCATCATGAATTGTCCAACAATATTACCTGTCCCCCCTCTCCCCCCACAATTTTGAGGTTATGTATTTTCACATATTTTTTCCCAAGGGTGTGAGAGCACAGTGTTGGGAAGCTACGGTCCTTTTCAATCTGCTAGAGGAAATCCCCTTGGAATTTAGTGTCGCTTTAGGCATGCACACTGTTTGCACAGCATACGCCAGTAATTCCTTTTCCTTTACTGTCTATGACACTCCACAATAGGGACAAATGCAGTTCTGAGCCAACTAACGAAAAGGGAACATGCTTAAAAGCTAAAATATCACTGGGATGAAGATGGGCTCTCAAACCACCTCCATGAGACCAAGAACCATTAGTCCCAAAGGAGAATTGCCCAGGGAAATTTCTGGGATTTTCCACCGGAATTTGTACTTTCCCCAAAGAGTTTTCTGTAGGAGAGACTGACCTAGGGTCAAGTATCTGAAGAACTCCCAGGAAACAACACCAAATTCCACTCTGAAAAGTGCTTGGGCAAAAACTTTGAACGGAGCTGTTAAGTAGGAAGGTAAAGCCATGCATTTTCTGTAACTTTTTCCAAGTATAAATGATTTCTTTCAGTGTCTGTTAGCTGCACAGGGCTGAGAGTTATGGGGCGAGTTGGATTGCTCTCCTTTGCATAAGTGAATCATTTTCCTGGCAATCAAACTTGCAGCCCAGCTGAGGACATGACACCAGCAGCGCTGAACATTCCTTAGAACCAAGGGTCTCACTGATCCGGGGTGGGGGGGAATCTTTCTCCGTAGACAAAGGTGCTTGAAAAGGAAAAAGCTCAAATGATCTTCCAAGCTGAAAGTATAGTAAACTAACACTGGGTTTTAATGTAGTTTTGATAAGGGTTCATAAGCAATGCCACACATGGAGGTTTGTGGCATAACAAGACACAAGAACATCCAAAGAACAGGAGATTAATAACCTGTTTTTATGTTTACTGATCATTTGGCTCCAATATGACTTTTTGGAAGACTGTCTTAAAGTGAAGTTAGTTTCCCTGGGCTTCATTATTGAGTTGCAACAAGACTGCTCCCAGAGCCAAACTGCAACTAGTAAGAAACGTGCTCCTCTTTGGGCAATACATGGAAAGCAGAAATACCAGAGAACAACCGCCTCCAAGCCCTCTCTTTCCCCCTGCTTACAGTAGCAGCCTTTTTTGCCTGATCTCCCACATCTGTATGAGAAGTAATGGGTTAGCGGTACTGAACAGCACAGCTCCCAACCGCAAGGCCATCAGCTCGTAGTAGACTTCCCACCTCTGTATGATAACTGGAGCAGTGGTATCACTGACTGTGCCAAGAAAATAAAGCATAGGGAAAGAGAAATTATGGCCACCATGGCAAAATCAGATCACAATAATGTGAAAACTATTGTGCACACCTCAGTAACTGACGTGGGCCTATTTTTATGTCTGGGCTGATCAGGACAGGCACAAAGCAAAAACCATGCCAGAACGAGCCTGTCCTGCTCAGAAAATTGTTGCCAGCAATTCAGCAATGAGTTAATGATTGCATTACAGCTATCACAGGAATGCCAGTGCTCAGTAAGGAGTATTTTGAAGAAAGGTTTTTGAATGCTACTTCCCTGCTGCTTTTAGTTCCCCCACAGAAGAGGAACTATTGGAAAGACCAAACCATCCGCAAACACCTTTGGAGAAAGCTTTGGCTAGCCACTGCTGCTTTCCTAAGAAAGAGTAACTCACTGTGTTCTTAAATCTTCTTTGTACTGTGAAATAACCTGTTTTGGCAAAAGACTAATAAAACTACTGATTTCCAGACTTCTAAGAACGTTACTGCCAGGGGTAAGCAGACTCTCAGAAAGACCAGCAGCTTCTAGACTTTTAAAGAAATTATATTCAACTGAAACACTGTTTATTTTTCAGTCAGGGCACTGAGGGCACCAAAGCTCAGGTATAAACTCCCTATACATGGAGGAATGTGATAACAGCACAATAAATGCATTTGCACTCTTCTTTTTCCCCTCCACCCACCTGCAAACAAGGAGCGTGTCCCCCAGCTCTTGCCTGGAGATGCCTCTACAAGGCCCAGGGGAAGAGGCAGGTGTCTGCCGCAGCCTCCGCACCAGCAGCGCATGGGACAAAGCAGGACGGCGGTAGGGCAGCCAGAGAGAAGACGGGCTTTCCTGAGGGGGCTTACTGGTGTGCACATTGCACACACGTATAGATGTATGTAGTCCAAACCTCCCTGCAACTTCACAGCAATTTGGCCTTGTATCTTTTAATATGTGCAAGAAACAGACCTCAGCCTGACATCCACCCTAACGCTGTTGTTATAAAGCAGTGCCTGGCAGGACTGCAGCAGCCCCTGCGCAGCCTCCTAGCCCTCTTTACACGAGTCCTGTATCCCACATCCCGGCAGGGAGCTCGGAGCAGACTCATGACCCGGCAGATAATGATGACTACAGATGGCCAAGACTGGATGGTAGTGAGAGCCGATACACATTTGGCATATGAAAATGTTTACATACCTGTCCACCCATAGATCTGTATCCTTACTACTGTACGTGAACTCACAGAGCTTCGAGGAGAGGACTTTGGAAAGCCTATTTCAGCTGCAGTGATCCATATCTACAGTGAGCTGCTAAAGCAAAGCAGTGATGTAATACCATTAAACGAGAGCACACTGCCTTTAATTATTCCATGCAAATCCTACAGCATTTCTAATGCCACCATACAACTGGTACAAACACAGAATCATTTAAACTAAAACTTCAAACACATCCTTACCTCATCATTAAACTATATTTAAAACTTCTTTTGCCAAGTACAACTTCCAGTTAGGGTCAATCAATTATAGTGTGGACTAGAGGGGTGTTTCACAACAGCAAAAAGTATCAAGTATCAGCTCTCGTGCACCTTAAATATGCCATCTTTATTCTCAAGCACGATTAACAACAAATGGATCCAATACCTAGAACGGCCACAATACAGAAAAAGAAATCTTCCCTACGCTGTAGTGAAAAAAAAGTCTCTATTCGTGAAACACTGCCCATAAACTTAAAAACCATCCTATGCCAATTTCTTCGTATAACATATCCAAAATAACCTCTTAAAACACTATAATTTAACATCAGTGCTTTTCTTTAATAATTTAACTTTAAAATATATACTTAACCTTTAAATCTTGACTCTAACGCTAAATAGTCCTTTGAGAAAAAGTCTTGAGTAAAGTATTAGAGATGCGTACCTCATCTCTTCTAATCTTAGTCACATCTCAAACTACCATTTTTCACAGATATATTTTAAAAAGAAATACATAGAGATATGGAAAATGAGGTCCTGTTACAGGATGTCAGGTTTTCTATCAGAGAATATGCCATTACACTTTGCGGCTTAATCATTTTACACAAACCTAAGAATTGGTGATGCTCAGCTAAACATACCTTGAAAAACTGAGTATGATTTTCTTTTGTTATTTTCTTTCCTTCCCCCATGACGACAGCTGAGGGAATAGACATGCAGTTCTATAGTGGCTTGGCCATATGAACTCTATTAAAAAGCTGATTATTTCAAGTTGTTAAAGATCAGGTGATAACCTCCCTCAAAAGATGAAAAAATATGAACAGACCCTAATTAGTATCTGATAAAGAAGCAGAGCTGTTGCACTGTGTAAACCCTGAATTAGAATAATAATGTAGGGAGACTCAACAAAAGATGCTTTGTGTTTCTCATTACAGGCGGTAATAACTCCTCCTCCTCCTGTAAGCATGCTGAATACTATAAGAGGGTAATACTGGTTTTCCACGCCCTGCTAAGGTACACCTGAAAGGTGCTTTTGTAGCGTAGCTTTGAAGGACAAACCGGTGTCCCATGCTACATGTCTTGCCTGAAACAAAACATTTTGAAGTAAGTCCTTCTGGGCAAACTCTGAATAAAGAACACCCCCAGTAAGGTAACTCTTAACATTCAAGCACACCTATTTGGAGAGCACATGCAAGTTTTACCGCATACTGGGTGCGCCAGTGGCCTTGCCTGCAGACTATTAGAAACCTCAGCTATAACATTGCTCCTCCCAGTCTTTACCCTAAAAATGAGTTCTCTCTTCTACCTGCATTTCATACTGATAGGAATACGCTGTTGCAGCTGAAACACATGACCGATTCACTCAGTAGCAAACAACTAATCTGCATATTAGCAAAGGGCTTTGTGCTTAGCAAATAATGGCACACAAATGCGTTAGGATTAGATTTAAGGCAACTGAAGTCAGAAGACTACAAATGAATGCCTGTAGAGCAAGTTTATTGCCAGTTCTGCATTATTACTGCAGTTGCTTCATTCAAGTTCTTTGACAGATACTGAGACACTGAGTATCTTAATTAGCAATCTGCCTTTCTAATGCACAGACGATCACAATTTGTTTCGCACTGTGGGTCTGTAGTGATCGATTCCACACACCCACACATGTAACTTAGACAGGTGAGCAATCCTGTTGAGTTCAACCGTCTTTCCAAACCAGTTTGTGCTCAGCGCATGTCAGGTTCTGTACATTTTGCTCTTTTCCAATTCATCCCATCTGTTTATAGCCTTTCCATCTAGTTGACTATGATTTTTCCAAGGTTTCAAATTCACCTTTTTCCTTTCAGTTTTTCCTATCTGATGTACATTGTAATGATATTAAGGGGAAATTTATTAAAGATTATTAAAGAACTAGCTTAACTCAATTTCTTTCCACAGTGTTTCTCCAAACAGGCTGGCTGAGTATGACCTTTTCAAAGGTATTTGGCAGAGACCTGTCATTTGTCAAGTTATTTTTCCAATTTTTGTCAGTGTGAATTTTTAAAATCGGTATCAAATGATCTTTGTTACATCAGATCAAAAAAAATGTTCTCTAGCTGAGCTAACATCTTTTAGTCTAACTCCTTAAAACTCATGAGACAATTGAAGTACACGGTGGAAAAAAACACACTGAAGTCTGGTTTGTGGCCAAAATTCCACCTTGATGTAGAGGCAGGAAGGGGGGGAAAATTACATCTCTTGAACAGTATTTCCAAGTGTTTGTTAAGAATTATTTTCTTTCTTAATCTCAAATCAACAATGCTAGATCTGGGCTTGATGAGATCTGTTGAAAATATAATGGGACAACATCTCATTCTGCTGCCCTGCCATCGCCAATAATTTATGTGTCCTTGGCACATGCAGACCGAGTTGCTTGTTTCTTACAGCTTTTATTAATCACTGATTGGTGTGTTGGTTCCGGATGTCAGGGTGGAATCAGGAGACCAGTTCAAATCTCTTCTTGCAGTTGCTGCTAAATTGTAACTATTTTAAAAGATTGGAGTATGACAGGTCAAAGAGAGGAACAAAGAGTTTTTTTCATGGAAAATCTTACTAGCCTTCAAAGCAAGTCATATGAGAGATATATGAATACATATATTTTTATAGCTTGTGCCTAAATTAGAAACAAGATTAAAAATCTCAACGTCCCTCATGAACTCCTTCCCTTCTCTCCACATTCTCCTATTCACTTTAGATTATACACTGTCCCCTTTATTTTTTTTTCCTCCTCTTATCCCTTCTTGTTCCTTGTCTCTCCACTCTTCCCATCCTGCTGCATCTGGGCTTCATGTTCGCTTGTAACCACATGTTGGATTCAGAGATGCGACACACCAAGTTCTGGCATTCTGGAAACCTGGCAATTCCCAGCTATGAAAAGACCTTCCCATCTTGCCCCCCCCAAACAAGCCATTAATAAAAAGCACAGGAAGAAAAGAAAAACCCAAACCACAAAACCTAAGACTGCTTAAAATTATGGTGTTATCTGTCTCGAGTGTTCCCAGTTTAAAGCAAAGTGATCAAACTACACTGGCAGAAGCCAGTAACTGATGCAGCTTAAGCTGTCTAGGATTCTATTTAATATTTTAGTTCTAGGAAGTATGCAGAAACCATAACTACGCGACTGTGCCAGAAATCCCGAGGGACGAGGCTGCCTTCTCAGGGCACATCTGAACTCATCAGCCTTGCTCTAAGTTCTGGGTCAGTTATTTTATCTTAACCAACCTGCCTGTGCCTCCTCGTTAACTGTCTCAGAATAACTGTAGTAACAGAATATTCAGTCATGGGACTTATTCTTGCTTGAACTTTAGAGGTAAAGAAAATAAGAACATCCCATGTGCCATGCACTTCTATTACTACAGTGTGATTTCACAAATCTATAGAGCTTCAGAGAGAGAAAGTACATTTGGTCTGTAGCCTGAGCACCGGCTGTCCGCAGCACCTCCGCCACCGACCGCTGCCTGGCAAGCTGGGCTTCTCCGTGAAGCTTAGGCTGGCAAAGGCAGACAACAGAGCTTTGGGCAGAACCGTGTGGAAAGAGCCTTCTTTCTGGTTCACTTATCACCGTGACATGTTTCAGAAAGCAAGCCCAGCATATGTGCCTGCTGCTTCACTTTGCAGGTGTCTCATCTGTCTGCTAGATCCTGTTTCGGATCAGGCGGCTTTGGCACTGCCTTCTTTATACGTTATGTCCTCACCCCGCTATGAAAGGTGGACAGTCTTACACAGTCACTACCAGCCCCTTCAGCTTCCTCAGACACTGGTACAGCAAGGCTAACTGTATTGCAGTTCTGACAGTGCATCTCTAGGGGACGAGGACAAGTGGTGCATGTGCACCCAAATGTCAATATTCAAACCAAATGGTATCACAGATCCAATGACAGCCCAACAAAATGAGCACAAAGCCAGAATCTAGCTCTCCTAAGCAAGCTCTGTTCAAATACTTCATAACAAGGTAAGAAATACACCAATTGAATGCGGTAGACATGAATAAGAAAAATTGTCAGAGGCAAAATTCACTATGAAAAGGCCATTTCCTCAACTTCTGACTTTTGGGACTAGACCAGGCCAAGCTAAATGGGCAAGGCAGATCTGCGAGCCATTCCGCCAGCTGAGTGGGGGGAAAGAAAAAAGAAAAGAAAAAAAAAAAAAGAAAGAAAATGAGTGAAAACTGTTTCCACATGAATACTTAGGGCCATCCAAACCGGGCAGCTATGTTAGAAACCACTTTAGCGCACTTGCTGAATTAAATGTTTAAGTCAACCAGGGCAGTCGGTTTCTGAGATGTACTAAAATACAGAAGGCAGCTTTTGACTTGGAAAGAAGAGATAACAAGAGCAAGAGGCAAACTTCTAACTGGATGAAAAACTCTGACTACAGGGACAACAACCTCTAAAAGAGGTAAAGGAAGCCACAGCAGCTACTTGGATTTACATCTGTGGAACAGAACAGAATTGAAACCAGACAGTTAGGTATCTCTAAATGGTACCACTGCTTTATTGGTAGGTATAAACAAGTTTACAGCCTCAGAAGATTGCAATCTCCCTCGCCATACAGGAAAGGAAAATCGTTTCTTTTAGAGGAACTCAGAGTTACTCAACCCTAATTAATCTTCTAAAAGAGGAAATCCCTGCCAACACAGGTGGAACTATAACATGCTGGCTGTGCAGCTGGGGAACATGAAAAATGGGATTTCCGCGTTCCCATCTCGCTCACCAAAACCAGAGCGCAAATACTGCAAGTAAAACATGCAGCTAAAAGATCTGGAAAAAAAAGCAAGTAAAAAAATTGAAAGGAGGACTATAAAAGTCACTTAGGTCGTTCATAAGAAAGTTGCCTACAGTATTAACTAAGGTTTGAGCCCTTCTGAGGAAGCTACCATCGCTTTGAGAGCTTAGTTACAGGGCAAAGGAAATTAATCTGAATCTGTGTTTTAGGAAACAAAGTTGAGAGGACACTTTGCTGACTTCTGACATCACCTGTACTCCTGAAGGAGCCCTGTAACGTGTCCTGACTATACCAGCTTCTCCCAGCCATCTCTTTGTTCTCTATAATTGGTATTTTTAAATACAGTTTACACTGTTATTCGCTGGACCACGTCACAAAAGATGAATGGCAGGATAGAAATTTCTTTGCCATTGAAATGTTACTTGAGTTAAAAGTCAAGACAAGAAATAGCTGTTCCTTTTTAATATTTACTTGTTTGCAGCATTTTAATCGTATAGGCATGTAGAAAAGAGGGATATAAGCAATTATTTACATTGCTACACACTTCTGTCTGTCTAATTGCAAGCAAGAAGACTTAAGGACATGTGGAGATGACACATCATCACTGCTTGTAGGGTATGCCCTGCACTCTCTGCTCTGAGCTCTAAGGCTCTGTTTAAGTTCAGCTTAGGATAAACAGTATTTTTCATGACAGCTTATTTCAAGCTCCACAAAGCCGTCTGTATCAAAAGAACAACACAGAGCAGATTTCAGTGGAACTAAAAAAACAAAAATTGTGTCTACAATGAAAACAACTAACACAAATAGCAGCACCAAAGCTTTGTTTAGACTAGGGAAAGTTCAGTAAGTCACTGATAAAAGAGCTGTAAGGGTGGGATACTGAAAGATATGTTTTCATCAGAAGAGCAGTGCTGTCATTATAAAACAACTTGAGTACTTCTAACCACATGAAGTGACTGTCACTCATCTGATGCCCCAAAACAAGCGAGTAACTAAACCAAGAACAGATTAATTTCCTTTAACTACAGATATATCATCACCATACCTGCTCACTGAGGGAAAAGATAAAGATATTTACTATCAATAAAAATAATGCTGGGGGGGCCATGACTTTTTTTTCCTTTCCTACAGATATACACAAGTAGCTCTCTATTTAGACTATTAGAAGGCTGATTTTTCCCACACATACATTTCAGTTCATATAATAGATATGTATTCACATTATTATGTTACTTTCTCATGAATTTATGTTTTATTGCTCCATTTTCAAAAGCCATTGAACCCACGGGACACTTCACTAGTCAATATAGTGTGGTACCACACAGCAAACACATGCTTGGAAGTGACCTGAATACATGCCATGGAGGCAGTAAAATGAGTAAGACTACATAGCTGGTCTTTCAATTCAGCCTGGATACTAGTTCCAGCAAGAAACTAATATATATTCACCAAAACAAATGTCCATCAAAGCCACAAAAGCAATTTAATGCTTACACGTATGCTGACAATACTATATCAGAGCTATGAGTAACCCGACAAAAGAGGCTATAGGTAGATCAGAAGTGCAAGCTGGTCCAAAATGTGCACATCCTCTTCACCAACATTAAGTCCATTCTCAGTCTGGCCTCAGTGATTCAGGCTGCTACACTCAATATTGAAAGTACATATATAGGAACAACGGAAAACAATTTTCCTCCTGGCCATATTGGTGAGGGAAGGTGTTTAATTGAAGGAGAAGACAAAAATTACCCTGTGATTTAACAGACATGTTTTTCCTCTTAAGATGGATTGGCAAGACACAGATTTTAATGTAAGGTAACTTTGCAACGTTAAGATAATGTCATGACGTTTTGCTTTCTACAAGACAGAATGAAAGACATTGTTTTGGTCACTATGTTAAGTAAGGGGGGAAATTGTATTTTAAACAAAAAGTTGTCCTAAATTCCTGGCAAATTATAAGGTTTAGATCAGATCTAAAAGGTATTTGTGTCAGCTGCACGAGGACATAATATGAGAAAGATTAATAATAAGGAAAACCAACCTCTTTTAAAGTAGAAGTAATGCTTGTTGAATTTATCATCACCTGCAAGACTGGTTATGTTAATAACCCTTCACATTATGCCAAGTAGACTGAAAATAATTAATAGTTCACCAACAACCTTCCCACAGAAGCTTCAAGTGCCAATGTTGTTTTCACTGATTACGATTAATAAAAAAATATAATCCCAAATATTCAGGCCTTGAACACAAATTCCTTATATCTGAGATACTCCATGAAAAATAATAATAAATCTATCTCTCACAGCATTACCCCATCAAGGGCAATTGAGTTCCTGGATCACAGTGTCACTGGGGAATTCTGGTCTCACTGTTCACAAGTCTTTATTAAAATCCATTCTGTCCATGAAATGGAGAAGCTGATTCAATGTATATACAGAGGGGTTCCACCACTGAGCTCTTCTGAGCCACCACAAATGCTCAGGAGTCAGGGGGCGAGAACCAGGGTACTATGACGCCTTAAAAAAAAAAACCACAAAAACCCAACCATCAGTGCTTAGCTGACTGTGGTATTCAGGGGGTGCTCCTTAAATCCTGAAGGCTATCCGTCTCACCATGCAATCTCTTTCCTCCTCTTGTCTGCAGTAGCTGTGAAACAATGGTCAATTGGTAACATGTCTCAAGCCAGCAATAAGGAGTGTTTGCAAGGACACAGGACTGTGAGAGAGGATGAAGAGGAAGAGAAGGAAATGGAGAATAAAGCAAAAGATGGAAGTGAGGAAGGTCAGAAGGTTGTTTATACATTTACAATATCTCTAAAATAAAGTCACACCCTAGAGAGATGCAGGTGGCAAACTGATCTCATTAGAAAAACCACAATGGTTCAGAGACAGAGTTCGTTTTTGCCAAGGATCCTGTTTCCAGCACTGCTCATACCCAGATGTTGCAGAGGAAGGTTCCCAACCACACTGTTTGACAGACTTAAATGTGATTCCTGCAGGACAGGCCAGGTGGTGTTGCTAAAATTCACCACCAAGTTAGAGAAATATTAGGCAAGGCAGAAAATAAAATCTGCTATTTGGAACATGGCATCCACGGTCATAAAGTTTAGAACTTGCTCATGACATTTTTCCCTGACAACAGCACTTGGTACAGCACACAGGATCCCAGCAGAACTCCCAGGTTCTAAAAACTTTCGTATATCCCTCAAAAGTGTGGAAAATAAACTGGGCTACTCACTGCTCTGTTAGCCTAGGAACTAGGCAACTAGTGTACAAACAGTGCAAAAATCCACCAAGGCATGAAAGGGACTGGCATTACCACATACACCACACAGGCTTTTGGAGAGAAGCACAAAGATTTATACAGGCCACCTACTCTTAGGGAAGAAAGTGCCACACCAGGATGACGTGGCAGGCAGTGTTTCACTCATGGATGCTGTCGAGGCGAGAAACGGACAAGATCGACTGCATTCACTTCTCATCCCTCCATTAATATTGGATCTTAATAACTGCTTCCCAGGGCTGCTCAAAAAACTCCCTTCATGACGTTTTTCTACTGAAAATTTTGGCTTTCTCCAGGGAAAAAAAGCTTTCCACTAAAAGCACTCACCCTCTCTAGTATTTTATTTCTAAAAACACAAGATCTGCTCTCTGTTGTTTTTCAACAAAAACTTGGTTTTGAAGCAGTGCCTCACTGGAGCTGTGGTTCAGTCACCCTGGACGCACCCACCAGAGCACAACTCCCCCGAGGCGGTGTGAGATCACCCAAAGGGGAGATGATGACACAACTGGGGAGATACAGCCCAGCCGGGGAAGCTAGTCTGCAGTTGAGTCAAAGCTGTATTCAAGTATTCAAAACTTCAAAAAAAAAAATATACTGCAAGTGTTGGCAAAAGTAATATGCTTCGCTTTAAAATTTTCTGCAAAATAATGTATTTGGTGATCAGGTCCGCTCCTCACCATTTCTGGGGACCCTTGAGGCTGCCACTGCTAAAGCTGGAGCCAATTACACTAGGAGGCAGGAAGGCCCAGTAATAGGAGCCATAGCCCAGTACTGCCAGACTCTTCCCGTGCTTGGGAATTGCAAGTACTTAGCTATTCCTTCCCCATTTCTTCCCCTCCTCAAGCATCTCAGCTCCAGCACCTGTCCACCCTTATTACCAAAAGGGACTAAGCTCACCAGGGAATGTTGTGCATCACCCTGACAACGTCAAAGATTAACTCACTGATCTTTGCGTTTAATGTACAGAAACTATTATTGGAACATTGCATTCAAAGGTTTAATGCAGATTCTGATCTGGGGGCAACGGATAGCCCATAGTGGCTCAGTAGCTCTCTGATTTCCTTTATGGGATGCAATGTCTGCAAGAAGTAAACCCAAATGCACATATGCATATGCAATCAAGGCTCTGCTCTCACCAGATCCCTCCCAGTCTGCTCATGGTTTAACAGGTCATTGACTCAGGTAACCTCCCACATGTTACAACTGCCGGTAAAATACGATAGCCCGAAACTGGAGATACATCTGGTCTACCAAAAATTCAATCTGAGGAGCAAACTTGCTGATAATTCTGACCAGCTTATACAATGAGACACTGATTGTGTCGGTGCTCCAAGTGAGCAGCTTCATTGGAATAGAAAAACAGGGTGATTAGTCACAGCTAAGGAAAACACCTTGCTACAGAAGACAGACAACATTAATGCTTTACATCATTAAAAAAAACTGAGGTTACCATTCAGGACAGCACAGGTGGAAAACATTTAAGGAAAAAAAGATGACATGTTGTTTAGTTGGTGAATTCTTCCCATTGACACCCCAAGCGGTTGGACACCCGCTGGCAGGCAGGAGGCGGTAGCCTCAGCCGGGCTGGCAGCCACCCTTCCCCACTCCCAGCAGCTGCCAGACCTTCCGGGGGGTTGACCGGTTCCCTGCTGGAGGCCCCGGTCCCATTGCTTGCTGGTAAATTAGCCTCACTACTCACATCTCCTTGGCGGTTTTGAGTCTTTTTTTTTCCTTTTTTCCTGGTTTCTTTTTGATGCAGCAGCATCTGATCTTTTTCAGTCTCGACTCCTGTTCTCATCCCGCCCCCCCCGAAAATGGGAAGAGACCCCACGAGCACCTCCAGGGATTCACCTGGGGATGCACCAGCGCGAAGGGCTGGGAAGCGGCTCAACCAGCATCCGCTGAAGCGGGACAGAGGAGCTTCTCACAAAACGGAAAAGCCCCAGGCGCCAGCGAGAGGGAGGGGACCACCCCAGAGCCAGGAGGGAGCCGGCTGTGGGGGAGCTAGAGCAGGGAGGAGCTCAGCTCCCCCCGCAGAAGCCGATGCCCGGCCGGGCGCTGCCACGGCGGAGGACCCGGCTGTCCTGGTCCCTCAGCCCGGGCTCCTCCTCGGCGTCTCAGCGCAGAGCAGCGCCGTCCCGGCGATCCTCTGCCGAGGAGTGCCCCGTGGCAAAGTTCAACCCCCTTCCCTCCCTGCCAGGGGACAGAGCCCAGCGGGAAGGAGAGCCGCCCGCCGCGCCCCGGCACTCACAGCCCGGCGGGTTCCGGGACGGGCGAGCGGCCGTCCCGGGGCTCTCAGTCCTGGGAAGAGGTCGGGGGGAAGGGGAAAAGTGAAATAGAGAAGCAGCAAGACCCGCTGTCCTACCCGTCTCCGCTGGCGGGGACCCGTCTCCCGCAGGCTCGCACCGGCAGGGCGTCCCCGGCACAGGCTGCCCGGCAGCCCGCCCCCCCCGGGGCCGGCCTTCTCCGCCGCCTCCTCCTCCTCCTCGGCCCGGCCCCGGAGCAAAGGCACATGTAAATCTAAAGATTATTTGACACTGGGTATCCCGGGCTGCAGCGGGGCTCCCGGCACCCTGCTCCCCCCAGGGGCCTCGGGCCAGTTCCCCTTTTTCCCCCCGGGCACTACCAGTTTCCCGCAGCACCGCTGCCTGCCTGCAGCGCCTCCGGTCGAAAGGGAGCCCGGCGGAGGCTCTGCCTGCGGGCCACCGCCGAACACAGCCCTCCCGGTGCCCCAGAAGGGCAACTTACCGTCACCCTGGGCAGGAGAGCAGGCCAGCCCCCAAAGTTTACAAGCATGATTTTTCCAGCTATGACTTTGCACATAGTAGTGAAATATTGCATCATGCTAAATGCTACCCAGCTATTCCTCACTCTCTCTCTCCCCCTTTGTCTCCTTCCCTCAGGGAAGGTTAAGTATTGCAATAAAACCTGCTAGCTCGTTGCATGCCAGTCTCCAATTCCCCCAGAGGAACTGGCTGGAAAGGACCAGGCGGAGGTGACACCGACGGGGGATGCGGGGCCCAGGTCTGCCACGGCCAACCAAGGGCACTGCATCCTTGCCATCGCACATCTCCTCCTCCCAGCCAGCTCTCACGCTGGTGCATCTAGCCACCCATCCATGATGGGTGCCTACCTTCCCTACAAATGTCACACGTGCCACAGGCCTCTGCCCACCACAAAATTCATGCAGGAGCCCCTTGTCAGACCCTCAGGCTGACACACACCCTCCCACAGGCACCCACCTGCAAGGCCAGGGAAATCTCTTGGCCTGCCTGAGCCAGCACAGTACTGCTGCACGATTTTCAGGCACCAGCAGAAACCAGCTACCCACAGCCAATACGGACATCTTGCTAACCTCCAGCCAGTCATCAAAACACCTTCACTCAAAGCAATCCCCTCTCCACTTCAGTAGCATCTTGTGCCAACCTTCACCAGCAACACAGTCACCAGAATTTGGGCCGCCACCTGACAGATGATGTTTTAATAAGTCAAAACCTGTCACTTCAGGTGTAGGGTTCACAGATGTGCAAAGCCAGTTATGACATTTGGCAACATGTCAGGTGGCAGCGAACAAAGCTCTGCCACTGCGGGCTGCAGGCTGTATTTGGTGGGAAGACCAGGGGGTGTCTGCTAGGAGACATGGGGCAACTGTTAGAGCTGAGAGGAGGACAGTAAGCAGTCCCCACAGAAGGGGTGGCCTCAGTCATGGGGACCAAAGGCAAACATGGCTTTTAAGAAAAGCCTCTATCTAAAAAAATGCCCTTGCAGTAGGATTGGGACATCCCACAGAGCATGTTGAACCTCGTATTCCTGTTTTATTTGCTGTCATAAGCAGCAAGAATGGTGTTCGTCAGCAGAAGAACTTGGGTTAATGGTCTTTTGTAGATTTTAGGACTTGGAGGAAGGTTTAATGAGACTTTTCAAACATACAAAGTTGAAAAATACACTAAAAATGCAGCAACATTCTATTTTTGAAGCCTGACATTCTTTTCATGCTTGGTATGGGCAATAGCTTGCAATGAACAATAGCAATTCCAAAACCTCTCTTATAGCCGTGCTGGTCACAAACAGGGGTCTGAGCAGGGCAGGAAAGCCAATGTCACAGAACAAAGGAACCCAAAGCTGCCTCCACCTGGAGTTTCCTTTTCCAGGCTCCTCTGGAGCCTATGCTCATGCTCTTGCCTTGCAGATCCGCAGTGCCAGAGCTCTTCCCTCTCCCCCATCCCCTGGAATGAGCAAAGCCCTGCCTCCCCACCCCCAGAGAACAAAATCCAGCTAGCAGTGGCTTCCTTGCCATTTCTTGCAGGGTGCTGGTCCCCCTCCCCTTGAACAAACGTCTCTGCCTACCAGTTACGTTACCATACTGCAACATCACCCTTCCACAGGGGAAGGGCTTCCGGGCACTCTGTACATGCAGCTTCCACCTGGAGCCATAGAAAGAATAAAGCCAGAGTTCAGTCAAAATTTTATCTGGCATAAAGCCACACCACAAGAAAACACCACCTTCCCTTTCCCACTTGTTGTACTCTCTGCATTGCTCCCTCCCACTGTTCCAAGCTTCTTTCCCACCAGACAAATGGATGAGTGAACTAATCCAGGCTAAACCAGAGCTTTTTTACTTCTTTTCCCAAAGTACTTGTGACTTCTCCTTAACAACTGCCTTCTTAAAGGGAAAAGAATATATCCTGTTGGTTTCCCTCAGCACCGAAGAGCCAGTACTCACTTCTGTATCCGGCACTGGTCATTTAATAATCTAAATTCAGGCACCTATCCTAACACCTATATAAATCAACAGCAGATGCAATGAAAACCCTATAAGCAGCTGAGCAGGAGCAACTAGGACAAACAATTTCAGTCAGGACCTTATGAAGTGTTTTCCATCAGTAAGTCTGAGACTGCTGGTGCTTTTCAGTTCATATCTGCATCAGAATTGATAGAAATTGAGTGAGGTATCACTCTCCATCGCTGACTTTGACAGCACTTTACCAGCAGCTTTTATGGCATCTGTAGGTTAGTTAAACCATGCTTTGAAAGGCTTTACTTCCTTTTGACACCCTGGTATGAACCGGAACAATTCCACCTACTCCAAGGGAGCTAATGTGTCAACTTAAAAAATCCCAGAGAACAACCAGACACTGCTGGCTCTAATTCTCCATTGAGTGTCCCTAAGACCATTCCTTAACCCAAACTTCCAATTTCCTCCCACAGAGCATGGCTAATACTTCACTTCCTCCACCCTCCATCAGCCATCCCTACGCTGATGATGCTCTCCAAGTAAGGCTGTTCCCCATGCACTGAACACAGCTGCGGCAGCTAAGCATCGCCTGAAAGGTTAAAAACAAGCACTGAAGTACTGCAGAGACAAGTCTGACTTGCTCAGTTTCTTGCCCTTGCTGTGAAGAAATCCTTTTTTGAATGTTCACTAGCCTAGTTGGATTTTTCAGCCTGCAGACAGCCCGTCTGCCTGGCCTAACTTACATAGTCCTGACCACAGTTGCATCTCACCTAGTTGTCACTTATCAGCATATTTAGCATTCTTCAGATCCTGACAATCCATGCCTCTCCCTCACCACTTCCCAGGATCTTTTGTATTCTTGTCACTACCTAGTGCCGCCTTTTATTCTTCTTGCTTGTACTTTTTACTGTCCTCTCTCATTACACACCTTGAGGAGGGAGAGTTTCCTGGAAGAAGACTTACAGAAAAATATCTTGCCTCACTCTCTGAGTAAGTAATGGAGCCAGGAGCTATTTACATGTTTTCTGATAAGCAGTGAGAATGTCCTGATGGTCCTGTAAAGTCCGCAAGGAATTGGCTTTGTGTTGTTGCATATTCCTTGCTTGTCTAAGCTTGCCCAATTCTAATCAAGTAACAGTATTAAATGTACTTTTACGTAGTGTTAGAACATTATTTGGAGGAAAAAGCAGTATCATAGTCTTGAATTTAGCCATGAAAGAGATTATATTGCCAATACTTAACATTTAAAAATCAGGCAAATGACTTTAAAAGTATTACTTTTTCACATTAATTATCAGTTAATTTCTGCCTGAACTATTAGGTTACAGCTGCATCTCATGTCTAAGTTTTTTTTCATGCAATCATTAAGGCAAAAATTATATTTTATAATTTTTTTTTTTTTTTAAAATAAGGACTACAATTGGGTTTTTGGTGGTTTTTTAAGGTTGACATTTTCTTTTATTAACATAACTTCAGAGATCTGGAATCTTACAAGAAAACCCAAAACCAGAAAACACCCCCCTCACATGCACACACACACAGCAGAAGATGTGCTAAGAGTAGTGTCTGGCAATACCACCGAGCACGCTTACTCCCCTGGCACAGAGTGACTGCGTGAATGGGGAGTAGGAGCGCCCAGCATTTTGCTTTCACTGTGGGAAGAGGAAAAGGCAGCCAAAACCGACTGTTCACATACAGCAGCAGCACAGGAGCGATCCCCAGGTAGTAAGCAGCCCTGTAGGAAGTGTTAAGAGTAAACTGTGAGCCCATCTAGGCCAAGCAGAGGGAAGGAGGCGGCAGGCTGAGAGGCAGAGCTGCCCGCTGCTCCCCAGGGCCCGCTCGGTTTGCACTGCCTTCTGGTAGTCACAAGTCCTGGGCAGGCAAGGGCGGGGGGAAAACTGGCACGTTACTCCCAAACCTTTCCCTTTCAGAAAGTCATCTTTCCATATTACGAAGGCAGCAGATTTCTTGACTGTAGAGCAAGGAACACTCAGAAGTATGAAAGTAAAAGTAGGCTATGAGATGACTGACTACTAGTGGAGAACCATTTGCTGTTGGTAACATGCATGACCACTTCTGAAAACACAGCTGAAACTCTCTGAGAGGCAGATTCTGAGATTTTAACTGTTTTTACTCGGACCATATTCAAATCAGCCTGTGCTGACAACAAACAAACCCAAAACTAAGCCAAGCCACAGTCTTGGGAGAAGACGTGAGCAGCTGTGAGAAGAGAGCATGCTAACTGCCTCCGTGGAGGCTGCCGGCTGCTCTCAGGGACTGGGTTATTGCTCTGGTGGGAACTCTCTTGTTCCCACTAATTTCATTCTTTAATTTTTCATTAGATACTCAACCTATTATGACTTTCCAAGTGCCTCATTCCAAGTTTCATCATACTAACAGCACTTCCTGAGCCCTAGCACTTAGTAAATACCTCTAACATACCTGCTTTGAAATTCAGTTTAAATTACAATACAAAAACTACCAATTTGGTTATCTAAAGTTGGTTGGTCACCCGTCAGTCCTTGACAGTCCCACTCATCCTGTCTCTGACATTTACCTGGTGCAGTGCCAGTGCAAGCAGATTAAAGGGGTAACTATTAATTTTTGGTTCTTCTAATTGTTAAAAATAAATCCTGCTATGGACACATTTTCTGAATTTTGAAAAGGCTTATCAGGTGCAGTTTGGGCACAACACTGACTTTAAAGCACTACAAGATACACCATTTGCACAAGAAAACACCCACACAGGGAGCAATCACATGGCAAGGTTCCTGCCAAGGAGGCCCGAAACACACGACTCCACATGTTCATCTGCCGTCATATCAAGTCTCAGTCCAAATGCTTACATGTGAAAATCCTTCTTAACTCAGCTTTTGAACAATCGTACTCATTTGTATTCTGGTAAGCTGCTGACGGAAACTGTGCGAGTTCCGTGCAGTCCTACGTGTGATACTTTATTCAGCTAAACATTACTGAGCTGCTCCTTCATCTTGCTGTGCCTGACTGGAGTAGTGCTGGAAAGGGAATACACAACTCCATTGAACAGGGCAAGGCGAGGCTGAGGAAGTGGTAGGGCATCCTCTGCTACAGGGGCAGGAGACGAAGGAATAAACGAGGAAGAAAGAGGTGCTGAGAGAAAGACCTCAGGGATGGGTAAGGGTGCCGGTACTGCTGGAAGGTGGGTGCTCGCTTGCTGCCTATATGAAAGGAAAGAGCTGGCTGAAGGAAGCTACAGAAGCTGGTTTTAATCCTCAGCATCAATCCCTGCAGCTGCTCCCTGCAAACAGTATCTGGGGTGAGAGCCCCAAGGCTAGGGCAGCCCAGCTGCCCACTCAGAGACCCTGGGGGACAGGCAGCAGGGCTGACAGATGCACAAGAGGCACATGAACTGTGTGGCTCCTAGGCAGGTTGCAACTGCTGAGGAAAGAAACATTTCAGTGCACTATGTACTGCGCAAGTGTATCGTAAATAATCACCCCTGTACCACGAACCTCGCAGCCTGAGAGGAAGCATTGCACTCACAGCCCCCTTGACAGCCTTGACCTTGAAATGGTCCTGAAAGCAGGGCTGCAGAGGAACGAAGCAGCAGAACATTTCAAGTAGCTGCATTCAAGCGGAAAGACAACCCTCCGGCACATCCGACATGGGATCGCCTACCGCTGCACAATTCTGCCGCACCGCGCAGCCAAGCGCGGTACCTCTGGGAGGGCAGCTCACACAGGGCTGTCTAGTGCGGCAGCTCACCTCTCCACGACCCTGAGGCTCAGCCAAGCAGCACTGTGAACTTGAAAACACACTACACTTGCACCTCAGTAAGAGCCAGCCAGCTTACTCACCTGTGAGCTTTCTGTGCGCAGTGCCCAGACGGTTCCATGATCAGCATTTTCTTGATGCAAAATGGCATTCATACCGACGGATGCTAACAAGATGTTTCCCTGTGAAAAAGCAAGGATGCTTGTGGGGTTTACTTTAAGACAGTCATTGTCTGCAAAGTCACTGTAATGCTTTCTAGAGTTCCTGGGATATTTTTATACTTGTTCATTACAAGGTCTACCAACTGCTACAAAATAGCAAGGGCTGTAATAACAGCATTACACATTAAGGATGGCTTTAATTACATGTACAATATCTATGCAAATGCCAGATAGCATCTTCTGCATGAAAGGCAGGGTTGGTTTGTTTGCTTCTTATCCTCTCAGTATGGAATCTTATTGCTTCTTATGATGCAATATTCATTTAGTTAGACTTAATTTAATTACTTTGGTTGGTAATTAAATTAACTGTGCTTAAATTAAAAAAAAAACAGTATCATCACAAAGTATTTCTATCATGGTGGCTCCTAAAATATCTCCATCAGGACTAGATCACTATTGTTCAAGAGGCTTTAAAAAGTATGCAAGAAAAACAGGGCCAGACAACCTCATCTGCCTTATAATGCAAGGAAGCCACTGATGAATGGCAGGTGCCTGGCATCTCCGGAAATGAAGTACAGGTGGCTGTTTGGCACCAAAATCAAAATAGTTCTCAATCAGATATTAGTTTGAAAACCTTGGCTTGAGTGTCATGTCCAGCATTACACCATAACTCACTAAAGCAGCTTTCTTCTCACAGCTTTTCTTTAGCTATTTCAGCCTGTTTGGTTAAATCCTCAAGCACTGGAGAGTAAGTTCATAGTGATGATACTCTCACGTGACCCAAGTCACCAAGAGGTAAAGTAGTTTGACCAAGGTAGTGGCTAACTCAGTGGTTTACCCTTAACTGTACTGCTGTCGTAACGTGCTAAGTAGTTGGGCTCCTGTTTGAGTAAACAGATCAGGCCCTTGCTGAGTCACCAGCACAGTCAGAACTCCAACATCCCACCACTGACAGGGATGCCTAAGGCATAGCATACAAGGGAATGGGGGTCTTCAACTTTTCTGCAGGAGCAGCTTCCCCTAACATGGTCTGGCCAACCAGGCTTGCCTGTGGTTTGAGGCAAAAAGCAAGCATTAACTCCACATTAACACAGCAGTGATGGAATAAAACTGTTTGTTTGATTATGACTGTTCCAGAATATCATGTGTAAGGTACAACATTACATGCACGCTGAAGAAACAGAACCAACCCCACAGATTGCCAGGACAAAGGTTACCTACAAAAGTTCAGTTTAGTCCTCTACTTTACATGCCGCATGGCACAGTCTTAATTCGTTTTTTTCTCCTGCATGAATTTATCAGTGACGCTTGAGCCCGGACTCTCCCTTGCAGCTCTTGGGAAGAGATTGCTCCCAGACTCTCTTTTCCAGCTGGATGACAAGAGAAACATTCAGTGTGGGCCAGGAGAACACATACCCATCAGTGAGTTACACAAGGATTTGAGAGACAGCACTGGAATGTCAGCAAACAGGATCTTTGGGTCTAGCCCCAGCTCTGGAGGCAGAGAGCAGCCTAAGTCATCGTAAACAGAAGGCCCAATCACACCAGCAGGTAGATTTGTTTTGAAAGGTGGTATGGCAAAGCAGATGAACCTCGCTGCTTTAGAAGCCACAGCTCTATTCCCAGCTCTGTACGCAGCCCACTTGCTGGCAGTTTATCTGCAAAAAAAGTGAGTGACCATTGCCTCCCTACAGGAAGGATAACTGGCTTTTAGGAGTGCGTATGTGAACAGCAGCAGCAGAGCATGTGGGATTAGACATCGTGGACTTCTGGGCAGCAGTAAACAGCACTGAGTTAATCTTACTTCTGCCCCCACACTCACTCTTTCCTTGTCATTCTGTGGGCTGGCAGAAGACCTGCCAAATGTGTCAGAGCCACATGAAATGCATGACACTTGTGAGCCCTGACCTTGTGGCCCCTAGGCTGACGGTCAAGTCTAAGACACAGACCAACCCAAAAGGAAATGATGAAGGTCCTACCCAGACCATAAAGGTCTGGCCTGCAGGACTGGTCCCAGTGTGTTTGTTTATTCTGTGATTTTTAAGTTGGAAAAAACCCTCCTGTAATAAAAACAAAGCTTTTGAATTCTCTGCTATGTATAGCAATTCTCTTATATCTGCGTGCTGCATGTGCTTGTTGATGTCAACGCCCTGTAACCGAGAGCCACTGCCGTCTATCACACACAAGTCCTCATTATGTTGCATAACAAATTACCTTTGTTGCCTAACAGAATGGCACAGTAGATTTTGTTGTTGCCTCGTGTAAACTTTAGTCTTGCGAATTCCATTTTGCACTGACGCATTGCTTCTGCCTGACAAGTGCTTTATTTCTGTTGTTAAGCAGCGAGCTTCATGATACGCAGGCAGCCACAGATCCTGAAAAACAAGTTTAGAGATACATAAATACGCCACCATTATGTCTGCAAAACAATCGGCCACGTGGATCCTGACTGCTGCCGTAACACTGGGCTTAGAGGCTGCAGCTACACATCCTGGGAGGCAGCACCGCTGCATATTCATTGCTAGTGGTCATCTGATGTTTTCAGTTACAAGAAAAAACAGCAGCATAAAGAAACAAAGAAAGTGGCAGAATAGCAAAGGAATTTTACACCAACAAAGATTTTGTGGGGTTGGCATTTTGATGTTATACTATTGCCTTTTTGATGGATTTATCCCACTGCATTACATTATCTATTGTTTTCAGTGTTTAATTACTGTTTTTAACTGAATAGCATTAATTACAATGCTCATCTATTAAAGAACAAAGTGTGAAAAATGCTAACAAATCCATCCATATGATTACAAAATGTTAAACCTCACCAGACACCACTTCTGAGTCTTCTTTATATATGTTCAGCACACATTTCAGGGGAAGGAAAACATTTATTGCCAGGCTTCAAACAGTGTTTCCTTTCTTAAAAGGTTTTAGTTGGCAGCTTTTTCTCTTGGCGTACAACCAATACTCTGTATAAGTGGAAAAATAGCGGTGATATCTACAGGCCAGATTTTGCCACGTCTTACAATGAGTAATGCTATCTTTTTTTCAGATGTGCTGGCTATACCCTCTACTCAGAGCACCACTGGAAGCTCACTGATAGCTGCTCCCTACTTTCGCTGGACAAAATCCGAAGAGGAAACAAACCCAGCCATTACATAAGCAAACTTCAGTAAAGTCTGGGAGTTGGCCTGTTGGGATAACATTAAATAAGGGTAACAAAATCTGGATGCCAGCTTATTTCAAGATGCACGGATTTTGACGTCCCCTCCTCCTCCTTCAAGAAACCTACATTTCAATCTCCAATACACAGTTGTCTCTGACGCACTCTCCCAATCATTCAGCAATAGGAGCACTGATGAAAAAGCAGGTTCAACTACCTGTCCTAATGAGTACCATTTCCACTGCTCACCCCATCTCGTACATGGCCAAGCAACAGTCATCAAATAAATCATTGGAGACATTGTTGGACAATGGGTGAATGAGTTACTGCTGAGGGATTGGGTTTTGTCTCTATTTACTGGATGTTGTTAGAAACACTTCAAGCCAAATTTCAATTACAGGGGATAAAATAAAGGCTAGCCCAGTCTGGGCTTTTTAAGAAATAATTGTACTTCAGTAAATAAGGCATGGTTATTTTCAGACATTGGTGCTCAGAGGTAATGGTTCTAATACAAAATATACCTGGGTATTACTTCAAACAGCCTAGGAAAGCCATCATGGGAACACATAGCTATGGTCAAAGGCGGCAACGAGGTGTCTGGATGCTTGAAGTACGGGACAGTGAAAAAATAAAATATCTTTGTAGGAACCTGAGCTATGTGGGCACCATACAGCTGTGATTATGTACATCTACTCTTTCAGCTTACGGAAAAAAATCATGAGCCATGCTAAGTGGTACTAGGAAGGAAGGGAGGGAGATTACAGCCCTGCCTGCTTCAGGGTAAAGCACCAAGCCTCAAGCTGTTGGCTACTTCATCTTCAAAGATGCTGATGATACAGGGTCTGGGAAAATTCACATGAAGATTGAAAGACCAGGACTTTTCAGGACATAGAAGTGAATAGGAGAAGACCTGATACAAGCACACCCTGCAATTAATAGGATCAATACAGGAGATAGGAGCTTGGCTTTTTCCTGTCTTGATGTTTGAACATAGGGATATGCAAGGAAATGGAAAGGGTGGAAAACTCCAATATGAGGAAAGGAAATACTTCTTCACACAGGAATTTAAAGTGAGTCAGAGAGAGTCTGGACATTAATGGGAGTGGATAGTAACCTGTTTATGCTTAACATGTTTTGACACTAACACATACTGTTTAAGTCCCTGTTGTCAGCTCTGGGCTGACTGGTTACCCCCTTTTAATAATACAAGAACAAAACAACTTCAATATAATTTGAAAGGCAACATTTTAAATTATAAAATCCCTTTCCATACAGCACGTAATTAACCTATGGAACTCATTCCCACAAGATTTAAATTGAGCTGAAACTCCTCTTATCCAAAAAGGATCGGATGTGTATTTATAAACTGGCCCGATTCCACTTGGGGCAAGGGTAGTAAACATTCCATTAGGTATTTGTACATGATCCTTTTAAATCCTTTTGGAGAACATGCCAGAAGGCCTAAGGACCTCAGCAATGGGCAAATGCAGCATCATACACCCAAGAGGCAGTAATGCCCGCGTGCTGTATGTTAACACTTGGTTTCCCGTCAGGAAAAGACCTAGCTGAAATTTCAGCTCCGTTGAAGCTGGCAGCAACGCCCTCAGGGCCTCCCCTGCAGCTGTGAGCCGGGTGTGCGCACAAAGCGCGGTACGGTAACGCACGGTAACGCGGTACTTGCCGGTTACTCTCACACCTGCTGACCTCCTGCAATGGTACGATTCAGGGTATTTTTATCCTCCAGCAGCTCCAAGTAGAGTCAGGACCCCGCTATACCAGACACTTTACAAATACACATCAGGTTAAGTCCAAAATCCCGGGGGTGCGTGTGTTTATTTTTACCGGGGACATCAGCAAAGCCGTCATTTCACCCGGCTCCCGCAGCGGGAGGAGGCGGGGGAGGGACGGGTGCGGGACACGGACGCGCGGCGCGGGCGGCTCCCTGCCGGCCCCGCCTTCGCCGGGACGCCCGAAGAGCGGCTGCCGCGGCCGATGCGAACGTGCCGCGCCTCTCCGGGGTGCTCCCCGCCGGGTGCTCCCCGCCGGGTGCCGGCCGCGCGGCGCGGCGGGGGCGGCCGGAGCTGGCGGCCCGGGCCCGCCCTCGGGGAGGCTCCGCCGCGCCCCGTGGCGCCACCTGGCGGACGGGAGCGGCAGCGCGGCGCGCCCTCGGGCCGGTGGCATGCAGCGGCGCGGCGGGCAGCGCGGGGGCACCTGGGGCGAGGGTCGCCCTGCCAGGCAAGGCTGCCAGCGCCGCCCCAGCAGCGCCTGCGGCTGCGCAGGACCGGTGGGTGCTGGTTTCGGGGGAAATGCCCCCTCTGACACAAAGCGGCACTATTCCGTAGGCAGGACGGAGAACAGCGTGGATGACCGAGGGCGTGGAGCTTTCTGTTCCTCCGCTCGGCCAACACACAGAAGTCTCGACACAGAATCGCTCAGCGAAACAAAATACGCCAAACCAGCCCAAATGGCCAAACAACAGTAGAGCACCACGGAAAGCATGCTTAGCCCCAGGCGGATACTCAACGTGGAAGCAGAATGATGTCTCAGAGGAGGGTTAGGTAGATGTTCATTAGCACAGAGCAGATGACCGTGGAAGATTCTCCTTTGTCAATAGGAACACGGACATGGCAAAGCACGGCCCGAGAGGGTCACGGCTTTGCGCTGTGTCCAACAGCTCAACACCCTGGGACACAGGCTCCCGCTCGGCTGACTGCGGCAGAGGTAAAGACTAGTAGTTTCATTCTTTCACCAGGGCCCGCTATCACAGCCCACTGCCTCCGTGCCTCCAAATGAACAGCCGTAAAACCCGAACGGTCCAAAGGCAGAGGCCCTGCAGGGTGCAGCAGCCGGGCGAGCGCTCTCTGGGGGGCAGTCAATACAGCCCAAGCCTCGGTTCTCCAGCTAGCTGGCCCTTTCCTCAGTATTCAAGCTGGAATCCAGTGCTCAGTGCTAGATCTCCAAGTCTACCAAAAACAGAATTCCTCATGTCTAGGGTAGCAAACAAGTTTCTGTTACCATAAAACAAGGTGTATCTACCCAATTGCTCCTTAAAAGAGACACGTTAAATGTTCTTACAACATCCAGGCTCCAGCAGCATCCAAAGACTTTCCCCTCTGTGTCTACGTTTTCACCTACATGTGCTACAGCCTTTCCTGGCCCTATCTCCTTTCAACTGCCTCTAAGCTAACACTCCAGGTGGGGAGGCCAGGCTGGCTGCAGTCCCTCTGCACCACTGCCCCAGTTTGTCCCTGTAGCTCAGTGGGAGGAGAAGGTGAAGGGGATGGGACTGGACCTCAGGAGGGAAGGGACACATCCTCCTGCAGCTTGGCCATGGGGCAGGGTAGCCTGGGAAGTGGCTGAATTGCAATGGAAAGCCCCTAGGAGCTGTGGGCTTGTCCAAGACCCTCAATTCAGCTTCTCCCATCAAAGGGAAAAGTCTGAGGGCCTTTTGGAAGGAGAGAAAGCGGTATGCCCTTGTACCTCCTTGGAGCCCTGTCACCTGTAAAGGCAGCCGTAGCAGCCTCTGCTGGCAACAGAGAACATTACCAGCGGAGCACAGGTGGCTGAAAAAGCAAGGGAGACCTGAAAGCTGATGTTGCTCCTAAAAAAGACAAAGCAGAGCTCAGGCAGGAGCAGAGCAGGGAACCTAGAAAGGAAAGGCGACATTCAAACAAGGTAATTGAGGAGAAGTACTGGAGAACAGGAGAAGACAGACAGGAAATCTACCATTTTTGCCTCTGCAATTCATCTCCACCTTCTAGGATACACTGACCCTCTCTGCACAAATCTACCAGGAAGGAGTTTCTGCACCTTATGCAGAAGGGTCCCTCCACCCCCAGACAAAACTCACTTTCTCTTCACAAGGATGGGGGAGTTAAACATTAGGCCCATCTCCCAAGGCCTGTCTTCCGCATCAAAACGCAGCCAAGGCTGCTGGTTCCTCACCACTCTGTCAGCATGCCCGTCCCCGTCAGGTCTCCAAGGCAGGTCCGTGGTGACAAGGCAGGTCTGAGGTCAGGCTGCAGCGTCAGGCTGTGGCTTGGGGTCCAGATCAAGAGCATTCATGGCCAGCCACGGCTGTGGCCAAGCTGGAGACCGGCACTCCCTCCACGTAGCTCAGGTGGGGACTGAAGGCTGAGCTGAAAGGGGCTCCTGGGCCATGGGCAGGGCTGTGGGTGGAGGCCCCAGGTGAGGCTGTTCAGGCTAATTAGAGCCTATTAGTGCCCTCAGGCCCTGACGCAATGAGAGAGGAGCTTTGCTGACTGTGGGCTTGCGGTGACTCCAGAGACCTCACTAACAGCAAGAAGGGGTCTAACAGGAAACGGTTGATAGAGGCATGGGGAGAGATGGTGCTGATGCACACCACCACGGCTGCAGCAAGACAGTGCTGTATCGTGACCCCACCACGTCACAGCAGTAAGAGCCCAGGTTCCCTAAAAATAGCACTTGCAATGGCAATGGCTCCCTTCTGAAGTGACTAGACAGAGGGCCATCACTGATATCCTTGGGGAAAAGACGAAGGAAGGACATATTTTGAGAATAACTAACTGCAAAAATCAAACACATTATTTCAGTACTTTACAATGGTATCTGTGATCACACAATTAAGCAGGGTTTGGAGAAGCAGCTACAAATTTCAACAGTTTTCAGTCCCATTTCAAAGCCGATAAACGCCTTGTCTCCCTGCATTTGCAGCGTGAAGTTTCAAGACAGCTCAGGCTTCACTGCACTGGATTTCCTCAGCCTCAGCCCCTCTGGAAAACATTCCATGTCCACATTGCATGTCTCCAGATTTTATTCTCATTCCAAATCTGCAAGTACAAATATAGCAACATTCCACTCCCTGAATGCACACTTACAAGATGTGCTGAAATGTCAGACACTAAACGGTACAAAAAAGCACTTTACCACGTTCCTGCTGATGTGCCATGTACCAGAGAAAGCAGAAACTGCTTTAACTTCTGTTGATTTATTAGATCTGAATACTCTCCTTCGTTCATCTGGCAGCAGTAGAGCTATTAACGCTGCAACAGCTTCTTCAGAGCTTGCAACAGTGCACTGGTAAATACATACCTCAGGAACAATCTCATTTCTGCAGGATTTTGAACGTGACTCCCTCTATCCAAATCAGAGCTGCCAGAGCACAGGGATTATAGGAAGGTGAACCCAGCAGAGGAGCGGACAAGCAGGTAATACCCCTGCTCCCGGGAGGAAGCAGGGGTGAGGCTAGAAAGCTTCCTACCACTGTAGCTATTGTCTCACCGCTTCCTCTGCCGCACAGCTAGGGAAACCATCGATGACGCAGCCAGTGGGATTGAACTAACTCGGCAGCAGTTGCAAGGCTCTGCCAACCTGATCGGAATTGGTTCTTGACAATTAGTGTTGCTGAGTCATTCATATGAAAGCGATGCAGGGTCATTCCCCATGGTTGGTATTGTTTCTCATGTTGCTAAAAACAGCCCTTTGGCAATAATCCTTCTGAGCATTTGTATTACCCAGAAAACCCAACTCAGCCAAAATTTTTGAGATAACAAGATTCCCTCCTTCTGGATGGGAAACAGAATATTTTGACATATTAAGAGTCTTCAATATTAAAAAATCAAGTTTTTGTTCTGATAAATTTGCATTTTCTTAGGGAATGGAGGGCCACAGAATCACTTTGTTGAAATTTCCCAGTTGGCTTGAATAATAAGGATATGACCTCGAAGAAGTCGACTGTGACATGAACATTTTCTTATAACAGAAGATACAATCACTACCTTACTATGGGTCTTCAGCAAAATGACTGATATGTTGAACACGGTCCAAAGGGGAAAAATGTGTGTTCAAATGGCAGCATCTTGTCCAAAACCAAAACTCAATGCAAAGGCACTCAGGTGGGAGCTCAAATGTCCTGGCACCACCTCTGGTCCTGCCCTGTTGCAAGGTTTCTAAGACGACAGTTGGAGCAGTTGGAGCTTTCTGCCAGTTAGGGACGCAGACCCACCTCCTCTCAGAGGAGATTTAAGAAGGGGAATAGCTGTCATGGGCCGTTGTGATGTTAGCACGGGTTGCTGGCATGTTGGCTTTTGCAAGGGTGTCCGTAACATCCTCCAGATTGGCCCACTGCTCCCTTCCGTCCCAAGGGCATGGGCACGAATCCGCTCTGACCATTGATCGGTCAGCTACAGCAGCTGTCAAAACCCTTAGGCTGACAAAACTGTGAGGACAAATTTGTTTGGAATCAAATTAGAACTTCACCATGGGATAAGCACCAGGTTAAGCTGAACCACCTCAGAAGCATCCTTTAAACAAGCAGTCCTCAGTTCTCCTTCTCGGCTGGCAGGAAGCCTCTTGACTTCAGCATATCACTTTACTCAAATACTCTCACATTTTCCTAATGTTGAAACTATAAACTGCCAGAGCAGCTAAATATAGGAACAAAATAAACTAACTGTACGAGAAAGAAAAGCTTATTTTGTGTCTCTTCTGATTTTATTAGTAATATTTCTTTCCTTTTTCTAGAGTTCCTTGCTGAGCTGGAAAAAAATTCCTTGTTGCCAAATCTGTACTTAATCTGATGTTTCTTTCTGTGTATTTGCTATATATTCTTTCCTTTTTTTTAGTCAAGGTTCCTCTGTAAATGCAAGTTCTCCACTCTGTCCTAGCCAAAATATATGCTATATTAGTGGGAACTAACCTCTTTGGTACCCAAGGAGTGAGTCTCAAGGGATTTTTCTTCAGCAGAAGCTATGAGCACTATGCGCACTAACAAACACTGCAATTCATGTCTCTCATATTTTGTGTACAAAATTTAAACTCCTCACACCTGCACGTCTGGCTGTGATCTCCATGGAGATGTCACTGACAATTTCCCTTCTGACAAAGGGAAATGTGCAACCTAAGCTGGGACTTGCATGGCTCCTAGAGCACACTCACTCATGCTGCAGCCGAGCAGCCCCTTCTGCTGCCTGGAGAGCGGCACCTCACCCGGCACACTGCAGTGCTGCCAAGGCGGAGGCGCGGTGGCTGATTGCTCCAAACAACTGCTTATCTCAGTGGGTTTGGGATCAACCCTTCCATCTGGAGCATTGAACAAGTGGTGACCTGAAATTGGAGTAGAGCACAAACAGTCCTGCAACATTTTTCTCCATCTATCTGTGTTAAGTCCAGCTAACTTTTGCCATCTTCTGGAGGAAGGGAATAAAATTAGGATGCTCAATTATATTTGTGTTTTATCAAACTCGAGGCATTAAATAATCTATTACAACCCCTTTCTCTAGTCATGCTGAGACAGATATTGCAGGTATCCCCAAGAAAGCTCCTGCTGTGATGATGTTACACCCACTTCTGTTACTCACTTGAGGCTCTAAACTGAGGATAAGACTCATTTTCTGTGCTATGCAGTAGTACCCATAATGGTGTACTTAATTTAGCTGGTTGCTGTTTATTTGCTATTCAGACGAAGATCACTAAGTTTGTAGACTTTGGGGGGCGCTTTTTAGCCATTTCATTCCCAATCCTTTAATGATGTTTCAGTTCCACCTCAGACTCTAGAAGCAGCTTTTATCTGGTTGGTTTGTTTCATTCTGTCTCCTTTTTTCTCTTCTTTTATTAAAACATAGGGAAATTTTTTCCATCATCCATCCCTTTAACCACCTCAGAAGTTCCAACTTCCACTTTTTTATTGTATTTAATGATGACAACCCTGATCTCCAGTGGCTTGAGGTTGCCTAGCCCTTGACCCAGCTGGGTTTCTAGGTCATTATAATGCACAGAGGCAGGTCAGGGATGAGGACAAGGTAAAGGAATACCCAAGGCGTGGACAAGGCAGGGGACTCTGAAGAGGCCAAGAGTTGGAAAGCAACAACTAGGGGGGTACTATGGGCTAGAAGAGGTCCGACTCAAGTGGACACTAAAAATGACACCTCTGGAAAAGGCAGGATATGGTATTTCTTTCTCTCTAGCAAGCCCAAGTGTGCAATGCTGAACTCAATATGAGTTTGCCATTGACTTCACACTGGTAGACTATGAGCCATTTTCATCACCATCTTCATCAGAAATGCTCCCAAGGTACACAGAGGATGCAAAGGGCACATCTGGGGTTTCCTGACAAGTTTTTCAGCATTGCAGCCTGCTGAAAAGAACTGCTCAGTACCAGAGCAGTGGTGCATCTCCCCTCAACTGATAAAAATCTCCTTCGTGGGAGAGCTCTGCTTTCCCGTGGATAGTGAACTCAGTTCCTTCTGGTTTGTTTATAGCCGTATGGGAGGTTTTTCCTCTTCCATTCCCTTTTCCAAAAGCAATGAGACAATAAGACATTCTTAAGTGTTAAACATCCATGTTTCTGTTTCTTGTCTTTGTAACAGGACTATTAGAATGATGAGAACTGAAACAGGGAAATGATGAGGGAGCACGGCAAAATTTAACTCAGATTTTTATCTGAAACAGCAGAAAAGACATTCAGAAATGGTCCAGCAATGGTTGGAAGCCTTTTTTTTTTAAAAAAAAAAATACAAATTAACCATGTAATGTTTAATGAACATGTGAACCATGCTTAAACTAGAAAACTTTGTACCCTGGAAAAGGTGTTTTGAACAATGCCAAATGCACCAGGGCATAGGAACGAAGCATACAGGTCACTAACAAAATGCAGAGATGCCATTTCTAACAGCACCAGGAAATAAAGTATCTGTCACTGAACTACAAACATATAGATCCCTTGGACTCCTCAAAAAGGTGCCCTCCCTGGAGGGACAAGGGTCCAGTACAATCATGGGAGGACCTGATGATACCTTTGGAGAAGAGGAAGCTCCCCACCGTATGGGTGGGTATGGAAAAAAACTGAAGCAGTCTGACCCTCCTCACACCCTGGGAAGAACCTCTAAGGCAAGAGGAGCTGGAATGGCTCACACAAAACTAGGAATCAGTGCAAGAGAAGGAGCCAGCTGTACGGGTACACTTACCCATGCAGACATCCAGGAACAAATCAATCGCTGGGCAAGATGAGGAACTTTTCCACTATCCTCAACATCCTGGGTATGGTGGGTGTGACAGTTTGACCTCAAGCAAGAGAAGAACGCACACAGGGACCATGGGCAGCTTTGAAATGAATCTTGTGATCGGCTAAGAAGATCTGGAAAACTTGTATTTGGTTTAATGAGAAGAGTCAGCCCAGCACATGGACAGGTAGATGGCAAGAAGGTTTGGCAGCACGCCTGCTCCAGCCAGCATCAGAAATTCCTTGGAATGCTCAGCTCTCTAGAGAAATGTGTGTCACACCAATCTGCCCAAGCCAGAAACCTTATCTATTTTTCCCATCTCCCTGAGGCAGCCTTCATAAAGCCAGATGGATGATCATGTCCAATCCATTTTTGCTTGCCAAGTGTTATTTCTCATATAATAACAGAGTGCAGTTTACTGGGCATGAGTATAAATAGTCTTAGTCAAAGACATGTAACTGGTGGTCCAAGTAGTCCCCGAGCCAAAGGTGGAAGATGATGTTAAAGTAAGAGAGGGCCTGTTTTAAAGGAGGCAGATAGATTCTGATAAATATTTAGGATTGGTAAACTGTCAAGCGGCATTGTCTTAGATTAAAATATCATTCAATGTGTTTTTAGTCAAAAAAGTGTGAAAAGTTATGCCATTTTACTAGTAGCTGGCACATAGAAGGACAGACAAGGCAAAACCAATAAAAAAACACCAACTAATTCAACAATAAAACATTTGATGTGATTGGGATCAGCCAGTGCAAAATGAAAATGTCGCCATGAATATCAACATAAAGAAACAGCGATTACAAACAACAGTGATATCCCAGCAGACAGCTGCAAGATTATATCACCGGGGGCCGCATAATAAGGGAGCTGGAAACGCCATTTACAGCTCTGAGAAGGCCGGACAGAAACAAACAGCAAACCAAAACAGAAAACCCTGGCTCACAGCATGGCATGTAGGAAGGGCATTGCTGCTGCCGGACACACGGCAGCGTGGGGAAAACTGTGATTCCAGGGAACAGTGCCAGATCCCCCAAAAGACTGCAATTTCTATGTAATTGTGCTTATATCATTATATGCCTACATATCTATATATAAACGAACATTGGAACAAGCTGCCAAACATCGGTCAAGCATTGGAACAGGCTTCCCCGGGGAGGTGGTGGAGTCACCATCACTGGAGGCGCAGACGTGGCACTTCGGGACATGGTTTAGTGGGCATGGTGGTGTTATGTTGATGGTTGGATTTGGTGATCTTACAAGTCTTTTCCAACCATAGTGATTCTGTGATAACCATCAAAGACAGACCCTCCCACATACTTTCAATACGTAAGTGGTAGCTTTTACGTCTGCTCCAGGCTTTGTTCTCCTAAAGTGAAAGCTGCCAGATTACACAATAAAATGTCATTATTTTTCCTGCTGCTCTCCTTCTCTTTGCTATCTCATATCCTTCCTTCACTTTTTTCTCTCTCCTTTTTTTCCACTCCTTTCTTTCCCCCTCTTCTATTCCTGGCTCTCCCTAACCGCCCTCATTAGCATTTTGTCTCTCCTGTCATTCTTGCTCCTTTCCTGCTGCTTCTGCTCCCCTCTCTCATTCCCAGTCACTCATTTCTTTCATACTGAATTAACGCTACCCCCGGTCTATGCATCCTGACAATCTATCTGTTTTTAATTGTTGCGCTAAACTTGGCTGGACATTTCAGAGAGCCGTATACATTTAAACTGAGGACCTTTTCAAAGTCTTCATAATTCAACTTGATTCCATCTATTTGATACAAGAGCCATATGTTTTTGTGGATCACGTATTGTTTCGCACATGTGAATACTTACAGAACAGACATGTATTTGGGTATTGGTTGCTTTTGCTTTCTAAGCTGTCAATTAACTTTGCGCTATGTAATAGCACTGATATCTTGAAACATCCAGAGTTTTTCTCCATACTTCTAAAAATACTCTGTAACTGTAACGAATGAGGGCTCACAATGCTGAGTGGGCTTTGCTTGGTGTCCTTTCACAGGTGAAAAAGAAGCACTCACAGGCAACTCCCCGTCAGGGCTAACAGTGTGGTAGAATTTGAGCAGCATTGAGACCACATTCATTCTCCATCACCATCGGCCTTGCTAACGGCTCTTCACAGACACCACCATTATTTCTAAGGTTTATTGAGTCATTCCCAATAAATTCACTAGAAATGATCAATTAATCTATTGATGACTCAGTGCCAATCTAGTAGTCTTTACTTAGGCAAAACTTTCCTGTATTGCACCCTGCTGCTAAGTCTATGAAGAAGGGGAGAAGAGAAGAGGAAAATCGTGATGGAACCTGGCAAAGGCATGTAAGAATTGACATTTCCTTTTCAGCAGTTAAAGTATTACTCTGAATGTTAAATCCTACCCTAGGTGTGGGTGTCCCCGGCACATCTTTGTATCAAATGTGTGCATCTCCAGGGAAAAGTGGACAGAGACTAGCACTGATCCAAAGGAGGGGAAAAGTTCTCACACTGATTCAATTAGAGTAGTATATGTTGTAATATAGCTTCAAGGGATAACTGAAACTTTTGGAGAGTGCTTCTTTTTTTTTTTCTTTCCCTTTTTCTTTCCTTTGGCTGCTGCCACATGGAGCTCATTTCACATTTCAACTGTAATGTAAGTGATACAGAAAAACAGTTCTCACATTGTGTCAGATCCACTGGTGCCGAATCCACAGGCACCCTCCTCCAAGTAGTCTGAGAATACAGCCATGCATAGAGCTCTATCTTTTCTACCCTGCTCCTGCCCCACCTGGGTTTCGATTGGATAAGCTTTCTTTCCAATTGCTAGCCAGAAATAGTAAGTGACCAGAAAACAATCCATCTCATTCAGCTCTCTGGGAAAAAAACAAAAAAGTGAAATCGTGACAGTTGTTCTGTACTACGGTGATGTGAAGCACAGGATAAAGAAAAAAGGAGAAATCCACAGCTAACACGATGAAGCTGCACTGGCTTTGTTACTACTGTGCTGGTTTGCACCAGTGAAGCGTCAGTCCTGGCAAGTTCTCTGTGAGCAAGACACCCATCCATCTGAGGTGGCCAATAGTCTGAAAACATCACAGAAATATTTTGATAGGGGGCTCTCAGGAGCCGGGGCTCCTTCGTATACGGGGGTATTGCAGCAACGCCCCAATCTTGCTGGAACAGTAAACAAATATAACAATAGCTATAAACCGCAAAAAAAGTTCCTGCTCCTGGAATTCCTGATGCGAGGTGAGCGCCTTCCTCTCAGAAACAGCCAGCACCCTGTCTTCCCACTGCGCTGGCTCAAGCTGTGGGTGCTCAGTGAGTCTGCAATTTGGCTCTGCTCTGCTCTTTATTTGTCACTCAAAAGGTGAAAGATCTAAAGAAAAAACAACCCTGGAGAATTAGGCATATGTGTTTGCTCACTGTGGAGAGCTCCCCTAGCTCAGTCCTTCCCATTGCAAAATGACATCCTACCATCAGAGCTGTGTCGTTGACATTGCAACGCTGAAAGGGAAGGTGGCTTCACCCGTGTCCAGTCTGGGCAGACGAAGACTCAGGGGATTCAGTCACAGTCTACTTTGCTGTGTTGGCAATGGAGGCAACAATACCGCAGTCTGTCCTCCAGCTGGAGTGACTGCTGAGGCGCAAGGATCAGACTCATCTTTGTGGTCTTCCTTGGCTAGTTCAGACAAGAGGAACGTGGGGAATCCCTGGCAGTCACGCTGCCAGCCTGCAAATCCCCTCGCCCAGCCCCAGCGTGGAACCGAAACAGGGAAGGTCCACTCCCAGACCTCAGCGAGGGAGCTCACGCCGGTGCAGATAAAACCAGGGCTTCCGTCTTACTTCAGTATAAACGGTCTCACTGTGCCCTGCATTGCTCTAGAATTCACTGCGTTTGATTTTTTTTTTAGCAAATCCTGTTTCTCCTAATACTTTACAAACATTCAGTTCTTTTTCAAATGAATGGCAATATGATCACAGAAAGAATATTAGAATTCATGTAGGATCTAATAAACTCTGAGCACCTTAAACTCTGCTACACTAGGAACTACAGCACTTTTGTTGCATAAATTGCAAACTGCTGCTATAAGCTAGCAGCTACCCTGTGTCTGCGTATTAATGAATGGGAGTAATGTATGGAAAGGGATGTTTCCTTAACCCACACTTTTTTTTCTGTCTCATTTCACATTTTACAATCACAAATGTGTTCATTTGCTCAAGATCTATGGACCACACAGTGATTTTTTTGGGTCTAAGGAATATAAAATGAAGGCTTACCACCAAAAATGTCAGCTCATGCGTACAAAGCTATTTTCTACAGTTTTAAGGAGTCACTTGCCAAAGGAGGGTTTTTTATAAGTATCTATTGTATCCTGCATGTATTTACAAGAAAATTTGGCTATGAAGATTACTTGACACCTCCTAACTCTCCTACCAAGCGCTGCTCTGCACGCTGCATTGCTGGTATTTGTACAGGGCTACACTCCAAAACACACGGATTCAGAATGTCTTGTTACATAAAGGGGATTTTCCTTAAAGGAGAGATTAGTGGTCAAAAATATGGAACAACAGAGCAATGGCAAAAGCCTGCTGTCAGGATGGAATGCTACAGCCCCTGTAATACCACTTACAGAGAGAGCAGCAACAGCGCTAAGAGCAGCAGCAAAGAGAAAAGGAGAATCAGCGAGGGAAATGGAGAGGGCAAAAGGAGAAACGTGCAACTGCGTATTTACATCCCAGGAATTCCCCACATTTCAAGACCGGTGAAGAACGTCCTGCAGGCTGGGGAACACCTCCCGCCCACCCTGACTCTCCTCGGTATCTTCTGGCAATCGGACCATCCTGAGAGCAGCTGGGCCGGCGGCAGGCGGCAAACCGCACTTGGGCAGTCGGCAGCCTGGAGCCCCCTCGGCAGCGCGGGCTGCCGGCGAGGCGGGTCCCGCCGGGCCGGGCCGGGGCGAGGGCGGCGGTGCGGTGCGGTGCGGTGCGGTGCGGTGCGGGTCCGGCAGGGGGCAGAGGCGGGCCGGGCCGCCGGAGTCCCTGCGAGCGCTCGGGCAGGGAGATGAAGACATCAGGGCTTCCCGCGTCGGGCCAACTGCAACTACTTAGGATGTATTCCTGCTTTAAACTCCAAAACGTGTAATGTGGAACATCAGAAAGGCACGTTGGTGAACTCTCCGCCTCTAATGGGAAACAGTTGAGAGCTCTACCAAATCTGTCACTTTTTAAATGAAAACATGAAAAAGGGCTAAGATAAAACAAAACAACAAAAAAAACCCCCCTTGGAATAATGCACTTTGATTCAGATACTGAAAAATTTTCCCCAAGGACTGGAAAAACTGATGGGAAAAAACAAAAAGGCAAACCGAAATCTTATGGTGCTTGTAGCAGCCTGGGCAGACATTCCTCCCTATAATCCCCTTGCTCCCTTCCCGCTCCGGGAAGGGAAAAAAACCCTTCTGTGATGGCTCGTCGAGATTTTGGGACCTTAGGATGTTTAAACAAGTGGTTCCTATTTCTATTCCGGGGTAACTGGTGTCTGTCCCAGATGACGCTTGGCTGCTCTGGGCTGAACTGAACGGTAGTTTATCAGAGAAGGCGAACCAAGAGGTTTCCAAAGCAAGCTCACTGATTTGGGGGAAGAGTGGAAAAAGAGAAAGGCTGTTCCGTGGGACTGCAAGTACAGCAGCCAGGGCAGGAGGCTGCTCTGCCGGGGACGTGACCTATGATGTGTATTTTCAAAGACCTTACACATTGTCCTGCTAACTTTAAAAACCTCCTGTTTCTTTTTTTTAAATGTCCCCGCATCTCGGAGGCATCACAGGAACCAGAAGGGCGACCTGTAAGGCCAGGGGAGAGAGAAGCCGCCCCTGCCCCTGCCCGCCCGCCCGCCTCCCCGCCGCCAGCCCGGCCGGGCGGCCGCTGCCCCCGCGCCCCTCCCGCCGCGCTCTGGGGACATCAGATCGTTGCCATGGCGATCCGTGAGGACACGAATTAAAGTGCCTCGGGGATCTATCTCCCACTGGTATTAGCGGGGATCCCAGTGGCCGTTCCCAGCCGGTGTGTACCCCTCCTGCCTCGTTTGGGGGAGATTCCGCAGGCAGAAGGGGCTGGCCGCCCGCTGCGCGCCCACCTCGCCGCGGGTACGGGCTGAAAACGAATCCAGGGAGAATCCCGGCTGCCGAAGCCTCAGCCTCCTGGAACCTGCCTCTCCCCGAAACCCTTGCCAGCCTCACCCCGCGCCCGGGGGGTGTCTTTCACCAGCCAGGCAGCCAGCGGCGGGGAACTGCTGCCGGGGCGCTGCCGCTTCACAAGCGCTTCCCTGCCCGGGCTGGGCGAGCCCTCGTTACCGGCGCCGCTGCTTGTCCTCTGCCGGGGCTGCCCGCCCTCCCCAGCGACGGGCGCGGCGGGCCGCAGCGGGGCTGGCTGCCGGCTGCCTTTGCACGGCAGTGGTTCCCGGTACCCGGGCGCGGGGGGCGTTAGGAGACACGTCCAGATGCCACAGACGCAGCCGCCGATAAGCAGCAGGCGATATCGCCTCCTAAAGCAAGGAGCAGAGGAAACTCGGCACATCGTCAACAACATGTGCCTGATACTTTTTTCCCGAACATCTTGTTAAAAGCAACACCTGAAAAAAGATGAGTAGCGAGTGACTCCTTTTTGTTTCTTCCCCCTTTTGATAACTTAGGACACTACGCCTCGTGTTGTGCTCAGCTTCGCCCGGTCCTTTTTTGATTGTTTGGGTTTTCACAGAACAGAACGATAGTAATAAAAAGAACCACAGTTATCGTTGGGAAAAAACGGGGAAACAGGCGCCGTATCTTAAACAACAGGTCCGTAACTCTTCCGTGCGGCGCAGCCGGCAGCCTGCCTCTAACGCCCGGCTCCGGGCACGCACCGCGTGCCCGAAGAAGTGGAAGCTGCCCCGCCAGCCTAGAAATCACGGGCCGCTTCCCCACCCCCGTCCAGAGCCCATTTACCGGAGCCTGACCCTTTTTGCAGACACCCCCGCCCCGGCCAAGTGCCGGAGCTCCCACCGCTTGTCAGCTAAATGCCCTCCCGGGGCCGACGGCGGGTTGGCGCGGTTTGCGCCGCGCCGCTCCCGTGCCGCACTCACAGCGTGCTGCCCAATTTAATCGCGAACAGTCAGTGTAAACGGGAAATGTGATATTCCGTCCCCTTACTTCGTAATCGCTCCGGATTAGCTATTCCTGTGGTGGTGGGGGGAAATCCCGTCGGAGAGAGAGAAAGAAACTGAACGAAGGTAGGCGACCAATTCATCTGCCAGCAAAACTAGCGTTTACAGGGACCTGCTGGGAAGTCGGGAGCCTCGGCCGCTGGGCAGGCTGCGGAGCCGGCTGGGTGCCCGCGCCCGCCTGCGCCCGCCGGGGACACCGAGCTCGGGACCGCCGGGACTTCAGGGCAGGGTGCACCCCCTCCCAAAGGCAGAGCCGGGGGAGCCAGTGTTTCGCTTTCAGATCCCATCTGATGAGATTTCTCACAGTATTTGCCCGCTGTGCAGCTTGAGGGAGAGCCAGGCTCCCCTCCCCTGCGCAAGGCGTTCGTGCTCTGTGTTCCTCGACTCCCTCTCCCCGGGAGACCGGGCAGGTCCCCGCAGCGGCGAGCGGGCTCCCGCGGGGCGCAGCCCAGCCTCGGCGCCCGCCGCCCGGCTCCGTGTGCTGGGGCGGGAGCAAGCACGAGGTTTCGTCGAAAGCCGAGTTCTGCTTCAGGCAACGTGCGGCTGGTTTTGAACGAATGCCCACCAGCCCACCGAATCCTGCAGCTGCTTGTTTGGCTAATAAAACCCCATGTGGTTTCTAAACTTATAGAAGGAAAAAGGAAAAAGATGTCCATCCAAGTAAACTGTAAGTGAAAACTTCATTGATTACCTCCGCCTTCCTGTCTCTGATTTGATTAATCATTTGCCATCATGCTTTCCGAGTCACTTCTGTGTTGGTTTCCCTCTGCTCCCTCTGCCTGAATCCTGTAAGACTTTTCCAGAAGGGCGGCTGTGATGTTGAGACCAACATACTGTAAACAACCACAAGAAGCAGAGCTAATGTTTTCAATACAGCTCAAGGACTAAAATAAACTCATTGGAATAGGGCAGCCCGAGCGATTGTTTTGGTGAGCGCTTCCCAGGCCCGCTGCTGAGCACATCCCCGAGGGCTACCTGGGGCGGGCGGCGGTGCCGCGGCGGCCCCGCGGCGGAGCGGGCGGGCGCCGAGCCCCGCCGGGAGGAGCCCCCCCGCCGCCGCCTGCCCTGCGCGGGGCCGAGCCCTGCTGCGGGGCAGATGTTACACCGCCGCGGAGCGGAGCCCTGCCAGCCGCGGAGCTGCCCCGCAGCCCCAGGGATGGGCTTCTGGGAGGCTGCGCATAGGTGGACGGAGAAGGCGCAGGGGAGCCGCAGACCCCGGAGCCCCCCCTGAGGCCCGGCTCCCTCCCCAGCCCCCGGCCGCCGAGGGGTGCCCAGGGCTGCAGGCGCCGCTGGCGGGGCTCAGCGCGGCGCCCAGGGCTCCGCAGCGCGTCCCGGGGCTCTCGAGTCTGGTTATCCCGGCCCCGGCCCACAACAGTGCCGGGCTTTTCAGTCCTCGCAGTACTGTTTTCCACCGCCTTCTATGGCCTAAAGCCCCACGCCGGCGGCCCGTGCCCCCTGCACGGAGCTGGCTCCCTCCGTTTGAGGCTTCCCGGCCTCTCCTGCGAGCGGGCGGGACCGGACCCCGCATGGCGGGCCGAGCCCCAGCGGGGGGGACGGAGGGGTCCCCGGACCCTGCCCGCCACCCACCCCGTCGGGCCGCCCTCCGGCAGCGCAGGGCCCGCGGGCGGGCTGGGACGGGCCCCGGGGCGCGGGGCAGGCGGCGAGCCGGGGCACCGGAGCTCGCAGCGCTCCCGACCGCCGGGGCACGGCGGCCGGGCAGCGGTGAGAGCGACCGGCAGCCGCGTCCGTCACACACGCAGAGCGGAGATTTTTTAAGTAACAAATGTACTTTTTTATTTTTGAAACAAAAATATCGTTTTCGGCTTAACAATAGCCGGATCTCGCTGAATGAAGCCTTTGCATATTTTCCTGTTTTAATTGGTTGTATAATAAACAGTCCTGACCCCGCACTCTCTTTTCAATGAGTTCAGGGTGAAACGCGGACCATGGGACTGGAAATGACTTTTTCACCACTTAAAACACGGACAAGAATACCAGGAATCAGGCGGTATTAAACAGCCGCACCGGCCGGGGCGGGAGGGGGGCGCAAGGTGAGAGCTGTGCCTGTGTCTCCTCCCGGAGCACGGCTCTGCCCTGCCCGCAGCCACCGGCACCGTCGCGCACCCGCCTCGGGCACGACGAGAGGAACCGGGGCGCCCCGGGCCGCGACCGTTCCCCTGGGGTCCCTCAGCACCCCGCTGTCGGGCGGCTGCCCCCGCGCTCCTGCCGGGCCGCAGGCAGAGGGCAGCTGTGCCGTGCCGTGCCGTGCCGGCGGGGAGCGCTCCCGGGGCTGAGGGCTCTGCCACCCTCCGAGCCCGGCGAGGGCTCGAGGGCTGCACAAAGGACCGGAGAGGAAGAAAAACCTGCGGCCGCAAAATGGCCCCTCCGGGCCTGGCACTGCCCCAGGGGCTGGAGCAGCCGGGGGGGGGGGGGGGGCGGTGGGAGCCCGCTCAGCCCCGGGGAGCAAACCCTTCCCCCGAGGGGCACGGGCAGCGCGCTCCCGCTCCGGCAGCGGCCAAGGCAGGCTGCTTCCCCGCCCGCTCCGCGCAGGGAGAAAACAGCCCTCGCTCTTCTGCTTTCATCTCTCGCCAGCGTTGCATAAACCTGGGGCCGCTCCGGCAGGGCAGCGACGGCAGCTCAGCCAGGACAGCGGCCCCGAGCCCCCCCTGCCCCGGCTCCGGCCCCCGGAGCAGCCCCGCAGCGGGCGGCGGCCCCGAGGCCGGAGGAGGCTCCGCGCCGCGATGCCGGCCCGGGGAGCGCGTCCCGCTCCGCGGAGCGTTCCTCCTGCCGTCATTTATATAACGGGGAAAGGCCTTACGCAACGCGCAAACGCAGCTCTCGCCAAGAGACCGGCGCTCGGCCGCTTGCTTTCGTAAGGGGCCGACGGGGCTGGGTGGCGGCGCAGCCCGGGGGCAGGTGGGAGCCGCAGGAGGAGCTGGCGCGGTGGCCCACGGCGCAGGAACGCTGAGCCGCCGTGGGCATCCCAGGGCCCGCGCCGTTCGTGCCCACGGGGCTGCCTGCACGTGGGGTCGGTACAGCTCCCTTCTCACGCCCAGCCGCTGCCGTCCCAAGTGCCGTTCTGCCGGGATGCGGGGCCGATGCTGCACGGCAGCAAGGCTGCCCAGTGACCTGGGCTTGGGGACGCGGAGGGACATGTCTCTCCCGGGAGGCTCAATCCCTGCGTGCCCACGCCTGGGTGTTCGTTAGCGCACAGCGAGGCCCCCTGGCTCCCCACCGGCCCGGCGCTTGCTGCCCGGCGAGCAGGGATGTGATGGCCGCCCAGGCCGGCGGGACCTGAACGGGAGGCCCGGCCGCTCCCAACAGCGGCAGAGGCCGCGCTGCTGCCGGCAGGACGGGCTCAGCCCCACGCCGCCGCCCGACGGCGCCCGGCGAGCGCGGGGAGGCCGGCCCGGGACGCCTGCGGGGCTCTGGCTCTGATTTCCCGACCCCTCTGCGGAGGGCCGAGGGCAAAGCGAGGCGGCGCCGCCGGCGGCACGGCCGGGCTGGAGGCAGCCCGGGGCCTCGCCAGCCCCGTCCCGCCGGTCCCGGGCCGGGGAGCGGTCCGCACCGGGGCTGCCAGGGCGGTCCTGAGGGCAGGGTGGAGGGCGGGGGTAGCAGCCGTGCCCAGGACACGGTGGCTGTTTAATAAACCCCACGAGTTTACATTCAGTGCAGCCGCTGTTTATAAAATACAGAAAACGATCGTGAAAACATCCTACAGGCGCGACGGCGGCACCGGCTGACCTGGGGACGCGCTGCTGCCGGGGAGCGGGGGGCTCGGGGCGAAGGCAAGCAGAGCCCGGGCCGGGCACAGGGAGTCCGGCAGACGGACAGGCCCCTGGCCGGCAGGACGAGCGGACTCTCCCGGCTCTGCCCGCCCGCACGACGGACCCCGCGGCCGCGTCTCTCCCCTGTCGGGCCCAGGCCCCCGGCAGCCGCAGCAGAAAGCCCACGGTGGGTGAAGGCTGGCCGGGGACCCCGAGGGCACCTTTGCCTGCTTCGAGCTGCCCCATACTGCCGCACCGCGCCCTCTGGGGAAGGGAGGCCCTCGTCCAGATGCAGCACTTGCCCACCACCGAACGGCAGGCAAACTCGCTGCTCCCTGCCTCTCCGTATTGACACAGCCGGGGGCTGGTCACCCGTCGCGGGCCCAGGCTCTCCCCCGGCGGCGCCACCGCCTGGAGACCCCGCGGGAATCGGAGCAACCCCGGGGGCCGCAAGGCCCGGCCCGGTCCCGGGCTGCCGCCGCCTCCCCCTGTACCTAGGCACCGCCAAGTATCGCTTCACCCAAAGCCGGCGAGGCCCTAGCCCGCTCCCGGGCGTTTGCCAAGGCGCCGCAGCCCGGCCGAGCGACGGCACAGCCCGGGAAGGGGCCCGGGGCGGCACTCCCGCCCTCCCTTCGCCCCGTGCCCACAGCCGGCGGCGGCAGGGGTTTCCCTTGCGAGCTCGCCGTGGCCCCCATGTACCCCGCAGGAGACAAGCGGGACTAGCAGTACCTATCGAATAAGCAACAAGCAGCCAGGGCCCTGAGCCCTCCGGCGCAAGGCTGCAACCCAGGGGCGGGCAGCGGCCGGGCTGTCAGGGCCGGTCGCCGCGCTCGCGTTGCGCTCCTCGGGGCGTGTGAGCGGTGCCGCCTCTCCCCTCCGCCGCCAGCTCCCACCTGAGCGCCCCGGGCAGGCCTGGGACCCCGAGGGAGTGACCCGCTCCAGGCAGCGGCCGGCAGAGCCACGGGTGGCAAAGGCGTGAGTCGAGGCCGTGTCCCATGTGCGCTGGCAGCCCCGGGGCTGTCCGCCGCCCGATCCGGCCTTTTGCCTCCCGTTGCATCGGTGTTTGTGTAGGGGCTGGGCTCGCTCCTTCCCTCCCGGCCCCGGGGCAGCAGCTCGGCCCCGCAGCCCGCTGCGCACAGCAGGGAGCGGCCGCGGAACCGGTGCCGCGCAGCGACCCCGTTTGCCGCAGCCCCGCGTCTCCGCCCGCCCGGGAGCGGAGCCCCTCGGCCGCACCACCGCTCCCAGCGCTCTCCCGCTCGGGCCAGGCCCTGGGGACCGGGGGCAGGGGGCACAGCAGGGCCTCCAGCCCGCAGCGAGGCCGGGCTGGCCCGGCGGGTGGCCCCGCAGCCCTCCTCCCCTGGCCGTGCCCGCCGAGCTGCGCCGCGGTAGAGAGGCGACCGGTCCCCGCATCCCCCCACCACTGATTTCTGCGACCGAGCTGGAGGCTGCCGCTTCCTTCCGTGCAGGGAGTCTGCAGAAGGCCCTGGCGGAGAGGAGAGCGTCAGGCGGCCGGGTAAGGCCCTGTCTGCACCCGGCGCCCGCGGGTCACGTCTCCCGTGGGCCCCGGCATAGGCCTCCGGCAGCGGTAGGGGAGTGCTCACCCCCGGTATCGCGTTTTGCCCCTGGAACCCCGTCTCAGGGGCGTGAGCTGCCCGCGCAACCCGGAACAAGCGGAACACCCGCATCCCCGCTCCCGCCCGCGGGACAGCAGGCCTGGCCCAGGTCGGCATCCAAGGGGACCCGCTGCGCCCCGGGCCGGCACCGGGCGGGGGCCACCCCACCTGCCCCGCCGCCCCGTCCCCTCCTGAGCCCCCAGGCGCCCCCGCAGGGGCCGCTGCCTGCGAGCGCGGGCAGGCTTTGAAGCGAGGACCAGGCCTCGGGAGAGCGGCTGCCGGAGCCACCGGCCCCGCGAGGAAAGCGACACCCGCCAGCCGCTCCCAGCACCGGCACCGGCCGGGGCCCAGATGGGGCGCGGGCCCCGCCGCAGAGCAGCGCAGCCAGGCCGGGCCCGGGGCGACGCGGGGCTGCGTTGTGCCGCCCGGCGCCGCGACCCCGAGCAGGCGGGGAAGAAACGAAAGCGGAGCCGGGGTTTGTGGCGGGCACAGCCCCCGGCACTGCCCGGAGGGCTCTGCCTTCCGGCGCCCCGGGAGGGCCGGGCACACGGGCGAGGTGCTGGCGGCTGCCCGCGGCCCGGAGCGGAGGCGCTCCCAGGCCCGCCCGCCCGCCCCCGGTGCCACCGAAACGGTCCCCGCACCTCCTCGGCGGCCGTCAAGACAGCACCGGGGCGCCGGTCGGAGCGGCTCCGCCGGACCTCTCCCTCCCGTGCGCAGCCCGCCACGGCGCTCAACGGAGCCGATACACCGCCCAAGCGCAGCCCGCGTATCTACCTCAGCGGAGCAGGCGTGCGCGGCTGCGGAGAGCGCTGCAAGCCCGCTGCCGGGGCACGGGGCCGGGAGCCGCGCCCGCCGCCGGGAGCCGGCCGGGCAGCGCGGAGCGGCCCCGGCACGGGGCGCCCGCCCTGTCCTCCGCTGCCGCTTCTCGATCCCGAGCGCGGGGGAGCGGAGTGAAATAAAACGATATGGAAAGAAGGAAAGGCATTTTATTGGAGACTTTACAATGCTAGAAGTACAATAAAAGTGCTAGTTCACGCTAGAAAAGTTGGTCCCAAAATGGTACTATGCCACAGCATCTATCAGCTTACACAAACATTTATAAAATCGCTATGAACTGGCCCCTGTATTATAAACGCTATTTTTTTTTCACATTAATCTGTGTAAAATCGAAGGATCAAAACGTTTTTAGAAAAAGGGCAAGCATTCAAAAGCAGAACCTACCGGAAAATCCATTTTGGGCCAGGTTTGGGGTCAAAAAATACGAAGATAGTTTAAACTTTCATTATTAATAATAATATGCACACGGAAAAATATTCCAATTTATAGGAAACCGTCTTTTTTTTTATAACATCAAAATATTTTTTTAGACCTGTATAAAATTACTTTTAAGACCTCAGAGGACATTGTCTCCTTTAAAAAATATATTTACCGCTGCCGAAACGTTTCACGAGTGACCCTGGCGGGTTTTGTTTGTTGGTTTCTAATAACCAGCAATATCGCACATCTCCTGCTGTTACAGCAGTCCCCACGTAAGTACTATTTTGACGAGAAGCCACAGCTCGGAAGAAGCGCAGTGCTTTGCAGACCGAAGAAGAAGAAGAAAGATAAGACGAAGAGGAGGACGAGCACCGCGGGCACACGGCAGTGTCTAGGCCCTGCCAGCCCCGCACCGCCACGCGTGGAAATGCCTCTGCTATTTACAAGCTCCGCTTTACTCTCCCCAAGGCTGAGCCCAAAAAGATTAGGGCACGAGCAGAATTTTAGGGCTAAACAGCCTAATTTTAATTACATGCTTCCCCCCCCCCAGCCCCTCACAAACAAACAAAGACACGAGCAGAGAAGCGACCGCTAAATCCGAGCTCGCCTAAGGCAGCCGGCGCGGCCCCGCGGGGGAAGCTCCCACACTTACACTGCCTTCTCCTCACCGTAGGACGGCTCCTACACTTACACTACACGCGGAGCAGGGCTACTATTTTCCCACCGCACCAGTTTGGGCACAGAGAGAGAAAAGTCCGCAGCTAGAGAGGAGGAGGAGGAGGAGGAGGAGAGGCACGGGAGCACAGGAGAAGGCGGCGGGATCGGAGAGGGGCAGCGGGGCCGGGGCAAGGGCATTTCTGTGGCGGCGGCCGGCCGGAGCCTCCCTAGATGTCTATGCGGGAGTGCAGGGCGCTGTGTTTGCTGTCGTGCTCCCAGTAGGAACAGTGCATCATGGACAGCTCGGCGGGCTGGCGGGCGCAGGCAAACTGGAGGCCGGCTCCGTTCGCGGCCGGGGCCGCGGGCGGCGCGGGGCTGGCCGGGCTGAGCTGCTGGGGGTGGTGGGCGTGCGGGTGGTGGTGGTGGCCCATGCCGTTGTAGGAGTTCACCATGCTGGGCAGCGCCATGCTCTGCACCCGCGAGTAGGGGCTGTAGGACGCCGGGCCCGAGAGTCCTTTCACATTGACGGGGCTGACGTTCCCGCCAGACATCTGGCAGGAGGTGTAGGGCATGGGCGCGGGGGGCTGCGCCAGCGGCCACGAGTTGTTCATGAAGGTGGACTGCAAGTACTTGGGCGGGGAGAGGTAGCCGTAGCTGTCGGGGCTGAAGAGGGTCTTGCCGGGCTGGAAGTGGGTCGGGGGCGGCCGGAAGGGCCGCTTCATCCTTCGTCTCCTGCGGTAGTTGCCCTTCTCGAACATGTCCTCGCAGGCCGGGTCCAGGGTCCAGTAGTTGCCCTTGCGCTCGCCGCCGCCCTCCCGGGGCACCTTGATGAAGCACTCGTTGAGGCTGAGGTTGTGGCGGATGCTGTTCTGCCAGCCCTTCTTGTTCTTCTCGTAGAAAGGGAACTTGCTGATAATGTACTGGTAGATCCCGGACAGCGTGAGCCTCTTCTCCGCGCTCTCGCGGATGGCCATGGCGATCAGGGCCACGTAGGAGTAGGGGGGCTTCTGCGAGGGGTCCGGCTTCTCGGGGCCCTTGTCGGCGCTCAGCTCCTCCTTGCCCCGCTCCGGCTCCTTGCTGCCGCTGGTGTCATGAGCCAGCAGCGCCACCGTGTCCTCGCCGTCCGGGTAGCTGCTCATCATGGTGCCCCGCGTCCGCCGCCCCGCCGCCCGGGGCGCGCAGCGCAGCGCCGCGCGGTGCGGCGCGCTGACCGGTGCGCGGTGCACGGAGCCCGGTGCTGGCGGCCGTCCCGCCCCGCACTCGCCGGGACCGGGGCCGGGACCGGGGCCGAAGCCGGGACGGAGATCGGGAGGCGCCTCTCGCGGCGCCGCTGGTCCGTGCAGCGCGGCGGCGCCGGCGTCCCTGCCCCCGCGGGCTCCGCTCCCCTCTGCCGCGGCGGCCGGGCTCTTTTCTGATTTGTATGGGCCCGGCCGAGTTCCGCTTTCGTCAGGAGCCCGCTCCCCTATCGCCGCCGAGCCGCTGGGCACGGCCGAGTTCACCCCGCAGTCACGGCGCCGCGCTCAGCCCCGCGCACACGCGGCCCGACGTGGCCCCGCGGAGCGGCGCGGAACCGCCCCGGCGCGGCCGCGCCGCCGGGGGCGGGGGAGGGGGGGCGCGTCCGGGGGTGCGCTGAGCGAGCCTCCGCCGCCCGCCCGGCGAGCCCGCCGGGGCCCGCGGCGCTGCGCTCCCCTCCCGCCCGGCGAGGGGCCGCGCTGGAGGCGGCGGGTGCGAGAGGGGGTGTGCCCGCAGCCGCGGCGCTCGCCCCTGCCCCGGCGGCTGTCACACGTCCAGCCGCACACGCGGTCGCGTTTATATGTCTTGGCCCCGGGCCCCGCCAACCGGTCGCGCCCGGGGAGCAGAAGGAGGCTGTTGCCGCTCCCTGCAAGTCGGTTCTTGCAGCCCTTATTTGCAGGAGGCACAGAGCAAGAGGTGTCGGGTCGCGCCTTCTCCCTCCCCGCGAAGTACGCGCAGGCAGCCAGCGCGGCTGCGGGGCTGAAAGACGCCCCGAGGGCCGGGGCGGGCTGGCGAGGAGGGGGATGACACGCCGGGCAGCTCTCCTGCTCGTTCCCCTGGAGGGCTCCGGCTTATTCCACACGGTTCCTGGAGCAGCGTCTGTGGCACCGACATTGCCCGTCTCCTTCCCCTTTTCTGCCTTCAGGTAGAGCCTCCCCGAGCAGCAGAGAGGAAGGCTCAGCTGGCCCGAGCACAAGAGGTGTCGTGTAATAATAAACCACTAACACGGGGCTGCTCCAGCCGCGCGTACAGAAGCGGGCAGGCGGACAGAGGATGCTTTGCACTGATTTCTAACGGAGCCTTCAGCCCGAGCCCCGGCACCGGAGCGGCCTGGCCCCCTTTGTCCCCCTGAACCCCCCTGCCAGACAACGCGGCCGCCGGCTGCCGCAGGAGCCGGGCCGAGCTCCGCGGTTCCGGGACCACCTGCGCTCCCCAACCGCGGCCCCCGCTCCGTCCTCGGGGCCCGGCGCTGCAGCGAGCCCGCTGCTGCCGGTACGGCTCCGCTCCGGGGATTTGCCCGCACGGACCCGACCTCCCCGCCCGTACTCAAGCACAACTCGGTGTTTCCCCTCTCGGGCTGCCCAGAAGCGACCCTCAGAGGAGCTACATGCACAGCTCGGCGCCCGCAATCCGCGGGCCGGCCGGTCACGGTCCTCAGACTCGCTTCTGCCTTTCTTGAGCGCGAACCGCCGCGCAGCGCTATTCCCCGCCCCGCGGATTTTGCGTGCTACATCAGCTCGCGTAGCCAAACGCCAGCCCGGAGGGCTGGCAGCTCTCGAGCGGCGTGCCCGGTGCAGCCGGCCTCTCCCGCCGGGGTGCCCTGGGGCTTCGGCGTCCCGGGCACGGATCTCTAGTTCCTCTGCCCGGCCAAGGGCCACGGGTCCCTGCTCCCCTCCCCGGGAGAGGCGATTTGTGGGTGAAGGCAGTCGAAGATGTAGAAACGTCTTCTAAGCGAGAAATAAAACAGCCCTTCGGCGAGGTATTGTATTTCCATATACTACCATATTTCTCGGTTAAAATACGTTTCTGCATCTTCGCCTATAGCCATATAACAAACCCCTTGTCTCCCATCGGCGGAGAAACGCATACCCTAAAACCTGGACTGCATCAATCTGGTCACAGAAACGAGGGCCCTAGATTTCCGCACACAGCCGCGGAACAGCGCACGCCGCCCCCTAAGCACCCCCCTAAAGCACACAAACGAAACTGCGGAGGGCTCAGGCCCGCAGGAGAGACGCTTTCCAGGGTTCTCCTCCCCGGCCGGGCCCCGGCGGCTCGCTCCGCGCAGAGCGGCGGGGCAGCCGGAGCCAGCTGTGCCCCGACGGCGCGCCCGGGGCCGGGGCTGCCGGGCTCCCCAGGGCCGGGGCTAGCTTCTTTCTGCCGGCCACCCACGCTGCTCTCGGCGCTCCCCCTCGCCGGCATTTCCGCGCCGAGGGCCGGGGCAGGTGTAACAGCGCGGCTGCCTGTGTCATCACCTCCGCCAAATGGCAGATTCCTGCCTTTCCACTCCTAAGCCGGGCGCGCAGCTCCTTACCAGGGCTCGCTCGCTCGCAGAGGACATTTGACATCCGAGGGGCTTGTCTGGGCTTTTTTGACAGCCCCACCAAGGGGGATTTCGGATGAGCACCAGGGCAGAGGCTCAGCCCAGCGCTGGGAGCGGCGATCGGGCCGGGCAGCGGCAAAGGTGAGCGCGCAGCCCCGTGTGCGGCTACTGGAACGTTTGACACAAGGGCAGGCAGGCGCTGTCGGGCTCTCCCCTCTCCCCGGTGCTAATTAAGCCCTTCTTGGGACGTTAAAGAACCACCTGAACACGTAGGAGCACACCACTAAAGCTGAGCCTGGACTGTAGCTGCAGTTAAGCGGGGAGCTGAGGTCTTACCGGCACTCACAGGAACGTCGCAGCGAGGGGAATGCAAGTAACAGGGACGGGCAGCGAGCAGAGGGGCGCGGCGAGCCCTTCCCCGGTGAAGGAGCGGGGGATCCCGCCACGACCCCGGGGAGCGGCCCGATCTGTCGGTGCCGGTGCGCCCGGGCGAGCCCGAGCCCGCGCCCCGCCGGCCGCCGCTCCCGGGGCCGGGCAGGAGTCTAACAAACCCGGACAAAGGGAGTGCAGAAGGAGCCAGCGGAGCTGCTCCTGGACCGGGCCTGCAGCCGCCCTCGGGGGTAGGGAAGCAGGAGGGGAGCTAGGAGTGGAGCGGGGCTCACGGCGCCGGTGCCCGGACCCTGGCCCGCTGCGGCGAGGGGCAGATCCCACCGCGGGACGCTGAGGGGCGGCGGGAAAAGGGCTCTCGCTTTCTTCACAGGGGGGCAGAACAGCCCCGGCCCCAGCCCGTTCCCGGTGCAGGGAAGCCGGGAAGGAGGCGGGCAGAGCGGGGCTCAGCCCCGGCGGCGCAACCCCGCTAAGAAGCTCCCCGAGAGGGGCTGCAAATCGGGGCTTCGCCGTGCTTCTCCGGTACCGAGCCGGGCCGGGTTCCCCTTCCCGAACAGAGCACGGGACCCTCCGCTGCGGCCCCAGGTCCAGTATTCCGGCTGGGAAGCGGCTGAGTCCGTACCCGCGGGTGGAACCGCCGTGCGGAGCGGGGCACGGCAAGCGACGGGGGTCTCCGCCGAGGGCACCGGGGAGCGCCGCGGGGACACGGGGCAGGGCGCCGCCCCCCCGCCTTGCCCCGGCAGCCCGGACAAGGCTTCCCGTGAAAGCCGTGCCTTCAGCTGCAGCGCTGATAAGACTCGAGTAGACCAAGTGGGTTTTTTTCCTACTCACCCCCGTGCAGGCAGCAGAGCCGATTTCTACCTGGAAGCTTTGGGGTCGGTTTGTTTGAAACTGTGGCAGGCTTCCTCTCCCGAACATTTTTTGTTTTTCTCTTGGAGAGAAAACGTGTCTCTGGCGGGGAGCGACGGGACGCCCCTGGCTCGGAGCGCCCCGCTCCCGTTCGGCCGGCGCAGCCAAGCCGCCGCCCGCAGCCTCCGGGGCCGAGCTCCCTCCTCCCGCACCGAGACCCGGACGGGGGCAGGCGATACAGCCCCTTTGTCTGTCCTCCGGCTCCGGAGTAGGACTCCGCTCCGGGTGCCACGCCGCGCCTCAGCTCCCGGGGACGGACACGCGGCTAGTGCCGCCGTGCAGCCGTAAGGAAGCACCTTTCGGGACCGCTCTAGCCCGCAGCACGCCGCGGCGGCAACTACATTAACCCGCGTTAATTTGGCTCGCGTAGGGGCGGCACGGACACGGATCTAAAAGCGGACCCAGGCGCGCCTTGTCCCCAGCCCCGTTTCCCCGACGAGCGGGACCCGCCGCGGCGGCGAGCGCCGGGAGCCGGGCAGGGCCGGGGCGCGCTCCGTCCCCGCGGCGCCGGCAGCGCCGTTCCCTTCCTCGGCACAGCTACCAAAGCAGGGCAGTCACCGGGCTACCGTTTCAAGTATTTCTAGTTTCCTCCCTTTTTTTCCTCCTCTTTCCCCCAATACTACCAGTCTTTAAGATGGTGGAGTGTTTATGCCCATAACAAACACGGGAGAATAAGGTTCCATGCAAACCCGGCGCGTGGGGAGGGTCTGTCCTGCACCCCGGCGCTCGGGAGAATTAGCAAAATGTACTGCGGGAAATAAAATCTTGTGGCCTCGATGAAAACTCATCAGATTTTATCTGTTAAAGGGCTGGAAAACGGAGGCGTCTTCCTGTGTTACCTACGCGCGGGAGCTCCGTGCGCCGGTGGGCAGAGCAGCGCGGAGGTGCCCGCGGGAGCCCGCGCCTCCAGCCCCGCGGGCAGCCCGGGCCGGGCCGGCCGCCGCCCGCTTCCTCCCCAGTGCCCGTTTCGCTCCCTTTTTAAATGACACCTGAAGGCAGGGCTCGATCCTGGAGGTGCTGATTAGCGGCACAGCACCGGCTACCAGGAATAACAACCTTTGCAACCGCAACGCAACCATTATGTGAGACAAAATCGCAGGCGTGTCGCTCCCTTTAGACCCTAAACTCTGGCTTGAAAAAGCTTTCGTTTTCAGAACCTCACCTCTCACTTGGCCTGCAGATCACCTCGCTCATCTGGGGACACCACAAACACACACAATCCTACTTTCCCGTATATTCAGGATTCCCAGCAGCACAGTCCCGAACGTTTCACAAACGCTCTTTAATGACATTACTTGGCGTGTGATGCCAGAACAAGGAAATATTCACCTGGAAAGTGTCGTCTTCTGCATGAATGAGTCCCATTGTCAAAACCTTGAGCATATATAGGTGCGTATATGTTTTGCAGTGGAGAATTTAGTTTCTCGTTTGTACTGTAAAGCTAAAAATGCTGGTAGCTTCAGGCTTGTTTTTACAAGCTCCCAGCCGTACAAGGATTTCTGTTTTTACAGGGAAGACTAAGCAGTCCATAGACCATGATGGCTCTACATCCATAATGTGAGCTTCATGAGGAACAGAGCAACTTTATTATGATCTGGACTGAAATCACATTGAATAAAAGCCCATCTAACAGGGCCTGAGGGAAAAGTCACAAATGGGCTCAATTCTATACCCACTCCAATGGGAATTTTAGAGGGAAAGGTTTTAGGATGAGGAGAGTAGATTTCCCCCTTCAGCTGACAGTGTGAAGATACTTTTCACTGTCCCATTTCATTTTGAGCCTGTTCCTACTGTCTCAATATCAAAGAAATCTATCTCATGAGGAAAGGCAGCCCCAACCTTTTTCCCTCTTATACTCCTGCTTCCGATCTCTACTCAGTTTCTTTTCTGTAGCCTGAGCCAGAGTCTTCACTACAGTATATTTGTTTATGCTTAGAGGACAGGCCTACAGGAAAACAAACTATATATTTCACTCTACCATTTGGTAGTTCCTTTCTTTCATCTGAAAACACAGCCTGATCCAGGGAAGGTTCTTGAATTCACACAACCGGTTACATGATGAAATGCAAACAGTTTCTTGTGGTATTAAATGGCAGCCCGCAGCAGAGTTCAGGTTGGCTGTTATGGATTCACTAGTTACAGCTCTGCAGGATAATCCTGTGTTACTGCCATCCTGCAGTTAGTGGCCTACAGCAATGCTGCCGAATGCTGCAAACAAAAACAAACAAGCCAGCCTCCTCTTTTTAGACGGGGTAGAAATTATGTCTCTTTAGGAAGCTCGAAGCAAAGATCATTTGTATCAGAGTCTGACAACTTCCAAAGCAAGCTGCTCTTTCTAGCACTTCAAAATTGATGCTTATTTTTCTACAAAGCATGGGTGGGAAAAAAAAAAGGAACAAAAAACCACGAACCATACAAGTCCACTCATGTCCAGATCACCCTGAAGTTGCAAATTAATAGCACTGTACAACAAAATTAGAGCCAAAGCAGGCTTCTCCCGTTGTTGCTACAGAGATACACCATTTAACAGATCATTTTTAGGTAATAAAAAATCTGCATGCTTGTTTAGACTGTTTCAAAAATTGCACTGTTAAAGATCCAAGCAGGGAAAATGGTACAAATTTCAGATTTTTTGAAAAAAAGAGGCTTCAAGAAAAATTCTTTCAACCAACCTAAGGGACACCAAAGAGAATTTATGCCTTCATTACTTCTCTGAGAACACGGGTTCCAAACTATAGCCGTGATTCTCTCTGAACTCATATAATCTACTCAAATCTGTTTTCATCCAGGGTCTAGGACGTTACTGCTTTGAGGAAACAATATTTGAAATGGTTATTCAGGTTACAAGTTGAAACTCCTAAATTTAGGAGACATAGATCCGCCAACATAATATAGCAACATAACTGAAGTGTTAGTGATTGGGAGAAGAGCAATTCCTCACCTGATAAAACTTTGCTTACAAAAGCCCTTTAGAGAGATAGTCATACTGGCAAAACTGTTTTAATCTGGCAAGCCCGCACAACAGGCTTGAGGCTGAAGTAAGATCTAGCAGTTGACACTGTTAGTTAGCTGTGTCCATAACGGGAGTGCTTTGCTGTGGCAGTATATGGGGATACTCACACTCAATCTCGTGCCGGGGGCTCCCACTCCTGCAACAAACCTGGCCGGATGGGGACATGCTTGCACATGTTTGCAGCTGCGCCAATTTTAGTTTGAGTGAGTAGCTTGTGGTGACTCACTCAGGCCACTGAATTTGGGCAGCACATCTGTGTACCGTGAATTCAAGTTGTGTCTTTAGCAGCTTCTCGAGAATTTGTGCGGGGCATGTTCAGTGCTCTCTGTCCACTTTCTGCAGGCTCCTGCAGGGGAGGTGCTGCCCTGGGAGCAAAGCTGTACAGATATAGCAACATACTGTAAAATCTACATATATACTCAGTTTTTGCTATCTGCATTATGATGATATAAGTCGTGCTCCTTTTCCATCTCTGAGCAACTATAAGCAGTTGGACTTGGTTAAAGCTAAGTATTCGTGTCCCAGGGTCTTCCAGACCTTGTAGAAGGGGCTAGGTTAGCCAGGAACAGGGTGCTTTTGTTTTAGACTGTCCACATCTGGAGTTTATGTACATGTTACCTATAACTCCATATACACACAAAATTCTCCCCCATCTGCTTATTGAACAGAAGCCCTGGCTGAAACACTCAAGAGAATACCCTGCCAGATCCAGAGGGCAGAGTTAAGGTGAGGGAGGACTACCATGCCCCTACAAACTGCATCCACCTCCTCTTAAAAACTAGAAGTGTTAGATGCAGCCCACGTTCAGGAGGAATACGTGGCATCACCACACTGATGTATGTGCAGCCTGCATGAACTGGAACAGTAAAGCCATTTCTATTTTCTAAGCTCCCCAGTTGGAAGTGGTGCAGTTGACAATCTATCCCCTCCCAACTCTAGCTGTGCCTCTACTGAGTACATGCTGCACTTTAAAACAATTAGAAGCACAAGTTTGTTTCCTTTTAAATGTAACTACTATGCTTCTAAAAAGATTTTAAGATTGCAAATTATATAACTAGGTTTGATCTGAGAACAAATCTGTTTTGTTGGATCAAACCACATACAATCTCTAGGGAATCAGGTTAAAAGTGATGTGATGGAAGTAATTTTCTTCCTTCTGGAGGAAAGGAGCTAAGCTTTAGCCAAAGTCAACTTCAGATTACATACAGTCCCCCAAAAACTTCAATGCATAACTTGAACGCATGCAGTCATTGGAGATATAGATTGTGGTGCTAGTGGAAGGTGGACCTGACCCTCTGACACCTGTTAAGTCCCTGCATTGTCCCAACCAACCAGTGGGCTTGGAAGCACAATGCAATCCCAAAACATTAAATTTCCCTTCACAGCAAGAACAGAAACCTTGACAAAACTGAAGATTTAATTTTAAGCTCAGCCACCTAAATTCTGGAAGCTGATTTTTGTCTGTACAATCACCCCGAGGTCTTTTTGTTTATCTCAGTCTTATTCCAACCTTCTGAGTATGTGAACCTGAATTGGAAATCTACCAAACATGGGATTTTGCATGACATTTCCAGTTTGTCCTACTTTTGACCTGACCAGCAACATCAGCATATCAGACTCGCTCACAGTTTTCCAGTATTTCTGTGCTTGGTCGCAATGAGAGCAAGGAAATGCAGAGCAGACCAAACAAAAAAATAATTAACCAAACTTTCTTAGACTCTCAGAAGGGGCTTGGTTCAAATCCAGTTGAGATGTAGATGAAAGTTCAGCCCGTTCATTTTATTACAGTTTGTTTACTTACATATCATTTCATTTTGACTTGTTTTCCTTTTTTCATCCATTTTGTAGCTATCCCTTGCAACAAATAAAAGAGATACACCATTATAAGAATAGCTGTCAGAAGAAATTAAGCCCCAAAGGCGAGTCCAGCCTATGCTAGGCACAAATAATTCCACCCCATGACCCAAGGGTTCGAGTCAAAGGTTCTGTCAGAGCCAGCCAGCACAACCTGGGCAGACAGCAACAACTCCGCGTGGAGGTCAGGACACACTAACATCTTCCCGATGGTGTGATTCAGGGGCTGGCCGGCACAGCCCACAGAGACGGTGCTGATTGGAAAGGGGAAGGGTGAGGATGGCCACAAGTTTCAAAGATTCAGCCCATCTCCCAGAGACCTTTGCCAGAGCAGCTCCTGCGGAACTCTGGCCAAAGGCTTTATAAGAATCGCCATGATGCCCACAGTGGGGCTTGGAATACAAACATCACTCATGTAATTTAACAACAAAATGCAATTATTTGCAAAATAAATCTCTCTCCCACTTCTTCCTTGTCCCGTTAGGTACCTAGTTAGCTCCATATCATCCATCTTCACCTTCCTGGGGCCATAGATGCCTCATATTAAGCATGAAATAATATAATTGCATAGGCCAGTGTGCCACATGACTGAATCCTGTATGGAGCCAGTTCTGTTCAATGGCTTCATGTTTGGCTTAGCTCTCGCAATGCCCCCTAAATATGGAAGCAGGTATTGCACTGAATGTATGCTAAAATCTTCAGCAAATATTTGGAATAATAGTTCAAAAAAATTAAAACTTGTTCTTTTCCTGTGGTTCATTTTTAATGGGAAGGGTGAAAGGCTGGATTTTTTTAACCTTGATTTTATCTGACTTAAATAAATAGCAGAGGAAATGAAGGGGTTTGGCTGTTTCTTTTTTTTTTGAAAGATTTTTGCCTTGCGTGATTTGTTAGCTTTTAGTGTTTTGTGTATCCTAGCATCCTTACAGCTCTGAAAATGTGCAGTACATATCAAGGAAAAAATGGAGCCCTATACATGGCTTACACTCCATTGAGGAGAAATAGGCTCAGCCTCACCTGGGAAGTTAGTTCATCAACAATTACAACTCTCCTTAAAGCATGAGTCTCTTACTAGTTATGATTGGAATAACATACGGCATTTAAGCAGCATGTCACATTTGGGCACTTCAAGTATTTTACAAACAGCATCATCGCTGGAAGGCATAAAGCAGAGTTTTACTTGCTATTGGATCCTCCACGAGTCATTTAATGTCACATTTTTGTACATGCGGTTTCTCAGAATTAGGTAATACACAATATCTTTCAATGCACCTGGGAACTCGTGTCTAAATACTGATCATGATTGCTAATGTCAGACATTTCAGTTTGAAAATGTGGTATTTAGAGCTTGACCATAAGAGGCATTAAAAATAACGAATGAAGGGCACTTCAGCACAGACTTTCAAGGAAGACATCCCTCCCATTGAAACCAAAAAAAGAAAGAGAGAAAGTCAGCAATCATTTAATGCCACATGCCCTTGAAAAAATGTTTCTGAGTATCATCCCAGAAGCAAACCCTCTACTGACCTGTAAAACTGATGTAAGGATGTAAAGAGCTGTATCTCTTTTCCCAGCTTGCGGGAAGACTGCAGAGTGATAGAAACACCAGGGCTTTTAAACAGGCTTTCAGAATAATAAAAAGCTGAATTTTCGTTCTTTTGAAGCTAAAAAGGAATTTCCCTCTTGATCTCAAGGGGAGCAGGATTTCCCCTACTGTTTAAGATTCTTCATAATGAAAAGGTACTTTTCTGTTTCAGTTCTTTCTGTTGGGTGAGGTGTTAATCCAGCGCTGTCACGGCTTTGCAGCCATTTTGCACATTTGCTGGCAAATAACAAAAGGAGAAACTACATTTTATGACACATTTGAAGCCTAGTTTTTCTAGTAAACTATAAATTTACAAAACAAGTTTTTACAGCCAGCTTTGGGATAGAAAAAAAAAAAAAAGAAGTAAGGCCATCTATCCTTTCTTGCTCGAGAGTCTATGCATAGATTCTTGCCTGCATCAGAGACTTAGCACCTTAACGTTACCTAGAGAAGGACTAATGTGAGGGACAAGCCCATAACTCATTGATTCATGGAGTTGGTGGAAGTCTGTATTTTAAGAAACCATTTGCCAGGAGGCTCTCACCTTTCCAGAGAGACTGTTAGATTTTCAATCTTTGTTGTAGAAGAGGTCCTTCCCTGAAGTTAGTAAAACACTTTGTTTCTTAAAAAAAAGTGTGTTTTTATAAACAATTATTTTCAGCTGAACAACGTAATCAAAAATCCCAGCTTGGCTTCAGTTTTTCATTAGAAATACCATCAATTTTTGACAAAAAGCAAAACTGCCTAAGTATTCCTTTGGGCAAAGGTCAGTTTCTCATTTAAAACTGTTTTGATAAAAGATTTCTGATTAGTACTGCCCTGGGTCTCCGAAATGTCCAGCTGAAATGTATCCTGGGCGGGAGCACAGGCTGGGATCAGGGTTTGAGCGATGCACAGGCCATCTGTGGCTTTACCTTCAGCCCACAGACAGCGGTGATATGATTGTCCCACGCTGTCGTGGAGCACCTCTGCTGCCTCACGCCCCAGCCGGAAATCAATCACCAGATAAAATGTTTCAGGGAAGCTTTAGACCAGCAGTAAGTTTTGCAGCTATCTAACTGGGAGAGTCTTTTCACAGTTTGGTCTAGTATTTTAAAAGTGATGTTACTGTGCAGCAGCTCCTGCTATAGCACCTACAATTATTTGCTGGTGGTTTAGAGGCTGCTCCCATCTCGCAAAAGAGTTATGAATGACACTGCTTATTGTGCGGGTAGCGGGGTTATTCAGCTACACTGTTTCCTCCCAGTTTCAGTGTTTCTGAAAATTGGTAGAAAAGCTCTTTATCAGGATCATATGCCCATCACATCAGGGACATCACATCACCACAACCCTGATTAGACCAAAAAAAAAAAAAAAAGGAAAAATTGGGCTAATGGAGCTTTTTCTAAATGGTGGCAACTATGGTCAATCAATAGAACTGCTCTTTGCGTGACTGAAATCAGCTTACTTTGTGCCATTTCTTCCAATAAAACAATTATAATATAAGATCCTTAAGAGCAGGGTGGCTTGCTCCCTCTTATCTTCTTGTATCAATAATAAGCTACCAGGTTCTGCCACTTTCCTTCCCCCTCCTCTTGAATTTTATTTCTTGAGTCCCATTATGCTTAGGCTGCAAGGCTTATTTCAGTTCCTTAGTGGCTGCATTAGTCAAACACACAGCAGATGTCAGTGCATTACAAAACTTGGTTTGAGAATTATAAAAGAAGTTACAAACGAGAAAGTTAAACAAGAAAGCAAAAATGCAGGGAACTGCAAAGCTCTGAAGCTATTGAGGAGGTCACTCCTCTGTGTTTGACACTATCTCGTTAGCCACTAATGCTGGGAGCATTACTGCAATTTTACAGCTTCTCCTGTTCAACCCTTCTAAAGCTTTTAAACCTCTTACCCACCCAGGCTTTTTGGCAACTGCAGCACATGCCTCCCAGCTGGTATGGGAAAGTGGTGCCTGGGTATTTTTTCCCCTTTTGCACAATTTAGACTGCAGAAGTGCAGTAGAAAGTGGAGCAAACGGAAAGCATCGCTGCTGCTCGCTTGATTCTGTAATTAGAGATTCTCTCCCTGCTTTAGGAAAGCCAGTCTAAGCAAAATATTTCCCTGGCCCGAGTGTCACGGCTGAAACAGAGGTGGGTCATTTAGAGTCAAGCTACACATACCCTAAACCAGACCTCAGTCCTGCTCCTGCTCCTCCTGATTCGTTGAAGTCGCAGCAATCCAGGAACAAAAGAGAGATCCAATTAAAGGCCTCCCTTGTTTCCCCCAGAACAGAGCGCCCTGGAAAAATAAACAGCCGCTCTGCCCCTCCGGGAGCTGCGCCGATAAAGCCGCGTGAGTGCGTAGGGACCCTTGGGCGATAAGGCACATTCTCAGGAAGCCGAGGACACACACCTCAGTCCAGGGGGCTTCCTTACTTTGTACACCCAGTTTCCCCGCATGACACACATCATTGTCTGGCAGTGGAAAGCCTCAGCTCCAGAAAGCAGCTCACATCCAACTGCCTCGCAGGAAACTGCAGAGGTTTGTGTTGTTTTTTTTTTGTCCTTCTTGGAGAAGTAAAGCAGAATGTTTATCTTTCTTATCTCAGAAAGGAAACCTATGGGAAATGCTATGCCATATTCTCCACTGTTCTCCTGTCATATAATTATAATGCATTACACAGAGCAAAATCTTTTGGAAAATCGGTAGGGCTAATGAGAAGACAATCCCTTATTAGAAGGTGCTTTCCTTTTCTGTCCAAATTCTACAAGTCTCATCTGAGTAGCCATTGGTATAAAAACAAAAGATGAGCTAAATGTTTGTGTCAGGAAAACACAACGCACCCTGAGTGTCCCGTGGCATTAGAAGAATAGTTGTTACACAAGGCAAATCTCTTTTCCCCAAATAACGAACCTAGGCCAGATTTTTTTCGGACTTCAAAGAAAGAACACAGTAGGGCCTTTCCACTGCCAAATTGCTAAGTGGAATAAAAAATTGTGATTTTGCCATTAAATACTTGGTATAAATTCAAGAGTTTTTTGGGTTTTTTTTAAACATTGATGCTATTACATTCTATACTGGAAAAGGATAAATTAGAGTTTCAAAGGCTCTAAGCAGTCACTGGAGAAGAAACTGTGCACACAACATTTCTGCACCACGATGTACAGCTTACAGTGTTTATGATCACAAACCCTGCTAAGCTATGTTCTATATATTATTAGGGTCAGCACAGATTATACCAAAGAAGCATCTAACGCTGATGATCAGTATGTGCCTTACATTCTGCCAACAGAATTTTCCCTTGAAGATTTACTACAAAGCTCACAGTATTTCTCTAAATTCCTCTGCATTAGATTAAAAAAAGACTCAGAAATAGTTCATAGACATGAACAACATCTCTAATTAACTTATTTGCTTAGTGAAATGCATAATGAAAATCTGATGAAGAGGATACTGAGACTATATAAGAGGACAGTAACAAACCCAGCTCTTCAGCAGCGCCGTCACTGCAGAAACTTTAAAGGGCTCGGGACTAGATTTTAAAGAGTTGAGCACACCCAGATAGGCACAAATACATATTTTAAGGAGTGCTCAGCACTCAGTTGGTACCACTGTGACTCTAAGAAACAGATCTTTAAAAAAAAAAAAAAAAAATCTAAACTGCTGAGCTCTTCTCAAATTTAGCTACTTGTTACCAGACCTAGATGGGAACCCAAGTCCTTCAAAAGAAAGTACGATCCATATTAGTTTCCGTTTCTGCAGCCTGTACTCCTCAGGATTACCTACAGACACACTCAGGAAATTATACTGAATTAATGCTTAAAGTGGATTAATTAATTGACCTCAGTTCCCAAGTTATTCACAATCAGGAGGCTTTCAAGTTAACTAACTTAAAGGTAGTTTAAAGCACTTAAATTCTAAAAAGAATTCCTACACATCATTTTAATGCCATTAAAGTAATTTGTTTTAAATTCACATCTTCACTTAATTTGTTGTGGGGTTTTTTTAAGCCTTCCTTTGTAAATGGCTGTGAAGGCAACATTGAAAAGGAGTTTGGATAAGTAAACTTGTCATTTTTAAAGTAAACAAAGAAAATGTTTAATATCAGCAAGTGTTCCCAGATCATTTCATGAGGGCTCTACAAGCAAGCTTTGAAAATGTGCTGGTTTTTTAAGCAAATGTCAGTACGACAGCAAGAAACTTGTCAAATCGGAATGCTCCCCCGCAGGTATTTGGCCCCCAGTGTAATACATACAAGCTCCTGAAAGTGCTTGCAGGTATTCCAGGCTTCTCAGGAGTTTAAGCGAAACTGAATGTTGTTGCCCAAAGAATCAGATAAAAATAATGAGAATAAAGTAAGGTGTCCGAGCCCTGCCAAGCCACCCCTGGAGCCCAGGAGAGCAGGGGGTGTGCTGAAGGGAGCTCCCAGCCCTCGCAGCAGCGGAGTGGGGGGCGGAGGGGAGCAGAGCCGCTTGGCCCTGGTGCTCAGCAGGACGGGGGGCTCACTCGCTCCCACGGAGAGCTGAGGCAGAGGACGACCGGGGTCCCGCTGCCCCATCCCTGAGCTCGCTGCTGCCTGGCTGTGCTGCCCGTGCCTAAGGCAGGTCTGACTGCCAGAGTCCGGATGAAAGCAGGTGCAAGTGTGTGTGTTTCTACCTGCTGAATGCTGCGGCACGGACATCCTCCTCCTGTCTGTCTGGCAGCAGTTTTGTAGGAAAACAGGCCTACCGGTACGGATCCTTCGACGGTTACTGAAGTGTACTAAATTCACCACTATCGGCTTTTTTTGTTGTGGTTGGAATTTTTATCTACTGTGAAAAACCATCTCCCATTGCTTCTCTTTTCTCAGCTGTTGCTTAAAAATAAACGGTTTGTGTTGATTAAGGCCTATTACTTGTCAACTAGCTTCAAGTTTAGGTGCCTTGTAACACCTCATGTTAACAGGAAACACCTCAGCTCTTATTGTGAAATATTGCAAGCCTAAAAGCTTAAATAAGGTATACAGGAGATAAGTTATTTATTCAGACTTCAGTATTTGTCATACTTGCTTGCATTAACAATAGTAAACTGCAAAAGCAGACCGCAACAGCCGGTGTGACAGGCAGCGAGACAGCTTTGCAGAACACACTCTGCAGAAGGCTTTTCTGAAACGTGACTGCAATACTGCTGCAGTCCTCTCGGCCCTCTTCAGATTGAAACGTAATCAAAATAAACACGGATCACACCTCTAGATGAGGCCTCAAAAGCAGCTGATTTTAACTTTATATTCCTTTATGCGGAACTGTTACCCGTATCTGAATATACGAATGACACCTAGAGAACACCACAATCTAGATGCTGCTCCCTAACCCAGCTTGTTTCCCACTTTCCACTTACAGAATGAAGACGCGATGCCCTTCATTTGCTGCTACAGCTGCCCTAAGTGCTGTGTGAACACTCTTAACTGTCCTTCCTCTGGCAGACCTGGCCGGAGTTTGACCAATAATATCAGCCCTCCACTCACACAGAAAAACAACTCCAAACCAAGATGCGCATTTTGTCTGTGAGATTCTAACTTCATTGCTTATTGCTTTACAATAGCTAAAAAAATAATAATCCAGATTTACATACTCTTTAGAAACAACGGTAAAAAAAAGCAGCCAACCTATTACTGATACTCTGTTGCCATTGCATTCCCCTGCTTTCATAGGACAACTTAACTACGTAAAGCCCATGCACAGCGTAATTCAGTGAACTGAAAAAGAAGAACCTCCACACTATTATTAGATTTCATCTACATATTAGGTTTCACCTGCCTATTCCTCATTTGAGAACAGGGCTACACACAGACACCACAGCTCCAGAGTAAATAATTACAATAGAAAATGTTTGTCCCAGAGCCTGCACTTAACAGTCACAAGAATAACAGTTACTACACAATTTAGTATGTGAAGGAAGAACTTGATACACAGAAAGACACTCTTTAACTGGCCGTGTTTTCTAGCTAGACAAGCTTTTTTTAAAAGAACATAACTAGAACTGGAAGCCAGAAGAGAAGGCGTACTGCATTTCCTGGATATTCCGTAGTCTACAGAAAGAGTTCACTGGAACCTTTAAAGCAGTATTAAGACAAACTAAAACAAAACAAGAGCATCTGTAGGTTAAGCACCAATATAACATTTATTTTATCTCAAATAAATTTAACCTGATCAAAAAGCTATTTAAAATGCAAGAGAAATTATTATGGAAACGTTCTTTGTTGCTTATATTATAATGAAAATAGTATTTGTTGTCTTTCAGTGCTTTGTATACATCCTGGGAACATAACACAGCTAACAGATTATGGAAAACAGAAGCACTGAGTTTCTTTGCTGTCAAAACTGTACTCCTATTCAAAGCAGGGACTTCATTACAAAGCTATTTTCAGTGGGCGTTAAACTGCTTGAATGGAAACAAGTAAATACTCCTATTTGTGTTGCACTCACGTAGTAGCACAAAACAGTGCAAGAGGAAAAAAGGCTGGAGGCACACTTATAACTCCAAAGCCCTCGCATCAATCTAAGTTTGAGGTTAAATGTGCTCTGCTGCAAAATCCACTTTTGAAAGTGGATTTTGAGCTTTTTGAAAGCCCACGTCTCTTGCCTAGACACGCATGCAGGCAGTGCTGGCACCAGAATCAGGCAGCAGTGACTACTTTGGAAATGTCACCCCTCATGTGAACCGCAAATGCTTTTTCAGGATAAAATAATTCAGGATGCGAGTAGTTCCTGATCACATGGATTTTCTGATACGGATAGAAATTAAAGAACGAGCTTCTTTTCATCACACACAGTTTTCTCCAGGTCCCTCACACACAGATGAATCAAGCTGGGACTGCAGTTCACTTGCTCTTGCTTTAAATTTGTCTGACAGATTGCTTGCTACCTCTGGCTTTTGTAAGGCTGAAAGAGAAATTTCTCTTTCCACCGAGAAAGAGAAATCTCAGCGTCACTAAAGCAAATGGAAATTTACTGTTGACTTTACAAGGTCCAGGTTTACATAAGTCTTAACAGCAACTAAAATGACAAGAAATTACTATTTCTACAAAAATCAAAGCTCAGAATAATTCACTGAAGGGCAGTAGTTTCATGTAGGTAAGAGCCTAATCAGATGCTTACAAGGATGTATGACAACTGCTGTAAAAAGGCTGGGTTTTTTTTAAATAAGTATCAATGCCACAAAACTGTTCCCTTCTCAAGAAAATATTTTAAAAAAATATAAGTTATTTTGGAGCAAAATACTATTTGAAGTAATTAAATGTATACATGGTATATCAGTAAGACATTTAAACCCCACAATTATCAGATATTTCCCATTGAAAAATATAACAGTAGATGAAGAAGCATCTAACATTTCATACACGTATAACAAAGGTATTCAACATCAGTTTCCCTGAGTATGTTATTGTTAGAGGCAGAAAAACATCACTTCATTCTCCACTTTTGAAGTAAAAAGTTTATTCTCTATATAGGTTTCAAAAAGCCACACAAAAGGGGCTGTCAAAGTAAACAGAGAGGAACTGCCTGTTGGTAATACTCACTGAAGTGAGACAGTGTATTGGTGTAGCTTCATAAAATTTTAAATCTGTGCATGGTTTTGGATTTCCTCACACACTGTCTCCAGCTGCCTTCTCCTGCTCTGGTGTTTCCTAAAGTGACCCAATTATCATCACCCAATTAGTGCTGGAGGAAAAAAAGGGCTTCTGTCAGACAGAACTCCTTAAACAAGTTAGTACAGGTCCTTAAAGACATGAATCGGGGTTTACAACCGATTGTAAAGACTCATGCGTCAAATACATTCAAATTTGTGAGACAAAAGGAGTGGAAAATGAATTAAAATTATTTACCACTGAATATAGTGAGGTTTGTGAAAATATTGGCAGTAGAAGTATATAGTAGAGATCCTTATCGCAGCAGTTCAATCACAGGTGTTTCCCCATATTACTAGATTATCCTTATCCAGAATAAATATTTAATGTTAGTATTAACAAAGAAAATCCATAGCTCTAACAACAATCTCTGTGTATTTAAAGCTCAGTGATGATTATCCACTTTAAAATCAATTGAATAGTAAGTATTAAACTATTTTACACATACAGGTTCTCAAATTGTAAAGAAAAATCTTTCAGTCCCCAGAGGCGCCTCTTCACGAGCCAAGACTCAAGCCAGTTTTCCCTGCTGGGATGCAACCTGTTCAGAGCAATGTTCTTTAGCTGCCTTGACCAATATTTTTCCCCACAGATGTCTTCACTACACACACATGATGTACTAATGTAACGCATCCAGCCACTGCAATGGAGGACAGGGTTCCTGACAGCAATTTGTTGCTTGCCCCTCTCAGGAGGTTGCACTTCAACTCGCAGACTTTTCTCCTACTTTGCAAATCCTCTCCGCTTAGCGGCTCAGCACAAATTTACCCCCAGTGTAAATAGCAGCGCTGAACCAAGGTGGGATGATTTTAGAGGAATGATTTGAGTGTACTAGTAGTGATTAATACTTGATAACTTCTGAGTTAAGGTCTGATCTTGCCAGAGCAGGAGCTGGCAAGGCTCAGAAGAAGATCCCCAAGCCCAACACCCACACAAAGCCTGTGGCACCCTTTCTGCCGGTGACAGAGCTTTGGATTTTTGGAGTGGGGCGTCCAAGAATCCTCCTCGCTATGTTAAAACTCCCCAGAGTATTAGAAAGATGCAGGAGTTGGATGGGGCTATGCTCCTACCAAGAAAAGTCTGAAGCCCAACTCTGTGATAGAGAAAATACTAGGAAAGGATTCTCAGGGTATTTTGGATGTCCAGAGAACGCAGACCCCAGCACGGGCAGTAGGATTTGTAGCTCAGGAGATGCTGAAAACATCACATAAGATTCACTGGATGAAATGAGAAAATGGGTTTCCTGCTATAACCTTCTCTGAGATGGCATACAAGTGCAAAATAGATTATTTTCATGCAGCTTAGGTGCTAGGTATTTCTTCCCAGCTTTAATACTTGGATACCCTCAATACATGCCTAAACCTAAATTCAGCTCACATACAAAGCTCCCATCTTTTTTCCTAATTCTTGGGAGAAAAGTAGCAAAGAAAGAAAGGGTAGCAGAGACAGAGGCTTCTACCACAAAACTTCTCTACTTTTCTTCATTTTCTAACTTTCAAAGCTCTTCATGGCCTTCTCATTTTCCTAATTTTAACCTCTTTCTTATGAGTTTCTTCTGACAGGTCTTTCATCACCAGTATATTCAGGCTTGACATTCCACCCCTTCTCTCCCCTTTCTATATCCTGTGCCTTGCACATCCCACCACCCTTGCAGCAAACCAACTTTGTGTAAATGCCTTTCCCTCCATCACTGAGCACAGACACATATCTCTCCTCTCCTGGGGGATTTTGCCCCTCTCTCAACCTTTTCTACCTTCTTTTCTTATGAATTACTAAGTCTGCACGTTCTACTGACCTCTTACCCTTTTTTCCCCTCTTCTTTTTGCATTATTCTTTCTCAAAATCTTATGAGTGGTTTGGGGAAGATGGAAATCATCCCTCCCATTGGAATAACTTTGTTAGGGAACTTTGGGAGGTAGAAGATGACAGACCATCAACTCATAAGCCACATGTGGTACCCTGGGGCCCCCCTGTGTGCATTTGCTCCACCCTGCTATATCTCTACAATCACTCATGTTCTTCCAACCTTACTTTTCCCAGTTTCTTCTCTAGCTGTTTCTTCTCTCCTAATAATTCCCATCCTTCTTTCTTTCTAACCAACCAACTCTTCTCTCTCCAAATAGTTCATTTCTGGAAAAACATATCACAAGTGGTTTTCTTTTTGCCTTTCTTTTTTCAAAGCTAAAGTACATCTGCCTGGATTTGGTTATTTCTCACAGCATTTTCTTCCTTCTTTTTCTGTGTTGGGAGAAAAAAGATAAAAATTTCTCACCTCTTTCCATCTATTTTGACATGAAATTTTAGAAAATCAAAGTAAAAATTAAAGACTAAAGAAAATAAAGTATGTTTAACAGAACACCATTCTTTATCAGTGCTTTCTTTGGGCTGCATTAATTTACCGGGGGAGAAAAGAGTGGCCAAGAGTCTGATGAGGTGGTATGGGGAGGAGGATGGAGATGGAGGGGTGGGGAACCCTCGTGAGCAAACCCTGCACCCTTGTGTCCTCCTGCTGAGTACAGCTCAAGAGTCGGGTCCCCTCTAGATGAGTATGATCAGCAACATAGGGCATGAAACAAGAGCAGAATACTGCATCAGATCTTCCATAGGCTCTTTCAGTAGCAACAGCTTCTTTTGAATATAATCACTTTATCTTGTGGTTTTAAATCCAGGCCTGCCTCCAAATAGCAGAAATCTTTATCAGAGATAATTGCTTTTGGCTAGAAGCAATTGGTAAAGATGACTGATAATGGTTGTGCAATTATTGTTTAAATGATTATTTCTACTTAACGACCACCAGTACACCCTCCATATCACTTCATACCTACACATTTGCACTGTTTCTAGGCATTACTTTTCATAATGCTCCTGTGTGTATGCACAGAGGGTGCAGCTCACCCACTGCTACAACACAGCCTACACAGAAGAGGCAAAGCCCAAGGGGGCCCCGTTGGGGCCACCGACCCTCGCTCTGCGTGAGGGTACCGCTGTGCTGTGTGGCTTAGGCTGCTGACCCATTTTCTCCAGTCGCTACCCCCTGATCTTTCCTTCGCACATCTGCATCCACCTACAGCCTCTCAGGTTAAGCTCAGGGGCTTGGGGACTACCTTGGGTGTGTGGGCAACCAGCACACGAGATCCCTGCTGCAGGTGTGAGGCTCCCCTTGTTATCACAAAGCAAACAGGGCTGGAACCTGCCTGCAGCACAGACCCAACGGCCCACACTCTGAAGGGGCTGCGGTGGCCCTTGGGGTTCCCAAGGCAAGGGAAGCAGGCTGTGCTCTACATGATGGACACCTAACACCAAGGGTCCCAAGGGAGACCAGGCTATCCGCTCTCCTCGCTGCCCTGCAGGGACCTTGGGAACCAGCCTGCACTCGGCTGGGTCAGACAAGAGTGGACGGAGCCAGGCGAATTGCTTCCATACGCAGCCCAGGCATCCTCAGCCAGCCAAATCTGCTATTCTTAATTGGAATTATTTACAAATGCATTGGATTTCTTTTTCTCTTGTTTTAGTTAGTTCCAGGAGCTATGGACTAGATTCAAAAAAATAAAAAGCTGGGGGCTTTTTGGTTGGTTGGATCTTTTTTCTTTGGATAAGACAAACAGGGGGATTAAAGGCATCTCCAAGGTTTCTATATACTTGTGGGAAGAGTAATCTCTATTAACACAATCAATGAAATCGCCTGATGAAATCAAAACTGTTTATACAAGCAACAGTTAGAGGACTGGTACAATACTATATAGGTAGAACAAATAATGCTAAATTCAGCCTCCTTTTCAGCAAGTACAGCATTGTATCATTTTCTCATGCTACTTAAGATCAAAGTCCACTTTGTCTTCATGTATGGCATAATCCTGTTGTATTAAAAAAATAGAAGTACAAGGGGAAAAGTACTTGTCCCTACTGCCTCACTTTACCTATGTTGTAGGGTACAGTAAGAGTCTCTTTTCAAAGTCTTGCACAAGTAAAAACGTAAAGCTGTGCTTTATTTGTGCTAAGGAATGCAGCATTAAAACCAGGCTTCTCTGTGGGACATCTCTGGGGGACCCAGAGGAAGCCTTGCGCAAAGTGCTTCCTGCATTTTGCTGCTTCTCCTGGGAGGGGATTAAGATTAGGGACCTAATTCCACTGAACATCCTCAGTTTTTTTAGCTGTCCACAGAACTGGCTTCCTGCAAAGAACCTCATCTAATTAACTTAAACTCATGACTGACTTATGTGTGCTATGTTATGAAATATAGATATGATGGCATGTTTTCATACTGCATAGCTGAACTGTCCTTCCCCACAGTGCCATCAGGATGGCACTGTGAGCAATATGTTTAATACAGGCATGCTGCCAGCAAATATAGATGTTTCCTGTCCTTTCATGGGTCCCTCATACTATCTTGCTTAAAAGATTGAACATATTCCACAGTTCTAATAACAAACATTGTAACCTTGCAAATAGTGGCACTTGGAGTTTTCTTTAATATTTATATTTTTTGACCCCAAAAGGGAAAAGAATTTACCATACATAGACTGGAAAAACAGCGTGCTAATTTCACTTATCAAAGGCGTTCAAACCAAAGAGCCTGCCACTAATACTAGTGTGTTAAAAAATATTCTTGAACGCAACATGCGTTACTGTATTTTAGTACATGCTGGTACCTAGCTCTAAATGTCAGTATTTTCACAGCATAATTCATGTCAGGTCCCAGCTTTTATGACATCAGAGGATGAGTTCAAAGGAACGCAGTTTTCTGCTTTATAAAAACACTTTAAAGATAAAAGCCAGTTTCAACTAAAAAAAAAAAAGGAAATGAAACTATTAAGCACTGCATTAGCCAAACAATTCTATGAAAGGCCAACGCCAATCAAAAGAAGATGACAGCATTTTATAGTGAAACCATATTAGTACAAGTGATCAACTGCTGTTGCTTAATGCCTTACACAACGCTCAGTGTCTTGCCTACTAAATCATGCAGCTGAGGAAACGGTAAAAATTGTATCAGCTATTGAACAGAGAAAATTGAAACAGAACTATCCTCCTTTACATCACTGGACAACGTTTAATACAGTAATTAATCTATCAATAAAACAACTTTTCTATCTGCATGAATTTGCAGAAAAGAGAAAGTGTCAGAGTATTATTTTCTATATTTGTAATTAAAACAAATAAATATCAATCACTTGGCTTCAAGCATTTAGTTTTCTGTAGATCTTTCAAAACTTTTTGGACCCAGCACTTGGTGCTCTGGAGCTTATCAATGACACCAGGGGTCAAAAGTGTTAGTGCGACTAAAATTACTTGGACAAAGCCAGAACCAGGTCAGATCGCCATGGGATAGTCCCATAAGGCCTCCTGTAGGCTGCTGCCACCAAGGAGTTCTAAGGAAAAGAAAGGAAAGACCATGAATCAAACATCCCAGAAAATTCACAAGCAAATGTGTTATTAATCAAGGAAAATAAAAACAAAGTTTATTAAAATGCCTTGTAATAGTACATTTCAAAACAACACAAAGACATCTTATGTGATGACCATTTTATCACTGAGGCTCATTCCAATTGAGTTACATTCTTCAAACCCAAAGAGCCACAAGTGTGCCAGAAAAGAAAATAAACACTGGAACGATGTGTGCAGTCACACATTTAATTTGATGATTGATCTCACAATTTAAATAGACACTTTCCATCCAAAATAAATGCAGAAGTCTGTATCAATGACACTTCTGCAAACTGAAGCTAATGGCAGGACTGGTACAATTTACACATTTATTTCCATATTTAGCTGTGAAGTTCAAATTAGGTCCTGAATGAAGTCAGAGGATAAGAAAACAAAGCAGAAGGAATCTACTATGTTCTGTACAATTTGAAACACCATATTAGAGTATTTTTTAAATTACTATAACTTTCTCATTTAGTGCACAAATATTTATGAAGGGGACAGATCCTCATACGGTGTAAACTGCCTTTAATTCATTGGCTTCAGTGAGTCAAAGTCAAGGAAGTTACAACAATTTACACCAACCAGGAGTCGGCCCCAGCATGTTTACACAGGCATTTTGAATCGAATTCTCTGCTGCTCCAACTCCGGAGAACTGATGGAACTGCGACAGCACACGATTTAGTCTTTTATGCCCTAAACTGACATCAAAAGATGGATCCTGTTTCTCCCCTCCCACAAGCTCTTGTTTACATGAATATTGTCTGAAGTGACTCATGGGAGTGGGGATTGAACTATCAGGCCCGCTTTTGCGCTAACGAGGCTAATACAGAGTGATATTTGAACTGCATCGAGTTTTTAAGCTAAAGATGGGGGTCAAAGTTACAGTTTTATCAGTTACATTTTGGAGCCCTTCACTTGATCATGACAATACCGTGTTCATAATACAATTATTGTAATCATATTTCCAGTATTGCTTGCCTTCAGTGGAAACAGATTGCATTAAACTCAAAAGCCGCCTGAAATGGTATGCACGTTTCAAAGTCAAATAAAGGTTATAGAACAGGACCTTTGAATTCATGTGCGGTGTATAATCAGTACTTGATCACTAAAGGTATTTTTGAGGCTTTTGTGAACTTAGCAATTAGTGCTAAAAATAGGCATTATATAAGGACAGACAGAATAGTTAATAGGTAATAAGCAGCTCACTGATTGTACAGACTTTAGCAAGGCTCGGGATAGAGCTGAGCGCTCTGCGTGATACCTGCGCTGTTATGATTTATTCATGCATACAATTTACTTGCTTGGAATTTATACTGGAGAGTGGCTTATGTCCCTGCTGCTGCAGTAAAGATCTTTCAAAATCTCCACAGCCTGTCAAGGGGTGTAAGTCAGTATATCTTCACTGCAGTCCGTGCCCATTCCTGCCAGGATAGAGCTTATTTTGACTGGTACTTTCTGGTCAAATCTCTATTTTATTAATATTTATTAATGAAAGCACAATTGGAAAGAAAATTTTAGTCTATTCTTTCTGTCCTTGCTTTCTGAAGAACTTTACCTGTTAGTCTGTGCAGTTATTTATGATCTCCAGTCACTAACAAATAATTATATTAGAATTAATTGCCTCCAGTCTTATAAATCCTGAAGTAGCATTATGTAAAAATGAAGCTATCATATTACTAGGAAACGTAATATACAGAAAATGTGTCTTAATTATTTGAACAGAAGCTGGATGAAGATTTATCACCTCACTAGCTCCCAAGATCGATGACTGGAACAAAAGAAGTTTTGTTCACTGACTAAAGCAAAAGTTTATAAATAGATTTTTCACTTTTTTCCAGCGCTCAGGGAAAAGAATTTCTGTTTTCAGATGGTTTGGTGTTGGTTTTTTTTAACTGGGTTAAATAAATTCTTTTGTCTGACCCAAAGGGAAATTTTGATTAAATTTTGTAGTTTTTGCCAGTCTATAGAATTATCTAAATAAAATTTTTGGATTTAAAAATAAAAATGTCTTTTCAAATAAGAAATGTAAAGTTTATTTAAATATTGCAAGAAATGTTTTTTGAAAAATCCCTTCCCTTATTCAGTAGAAGCTTTAAATTTAGTACAGGATTTTGGAACTTGCATTTTTGGTGAATAATAATAGCAAGTTGAAAAGAATCACCCAACTCTAGTTATAACACTGCCCATAATCAGGGAAGAAATCACAAACATCTCTAGAGCTGCAGAAAAAGCATTGAAGATGAAGCAAGACAGAATATTGAGCTTACATGGGGAACAATTTTGTTTATTAGAAGTTTTTTTGTTGTTGTTGATTTGGTTTATCAGGTTTTCACTCGTAAGAGCGAAAAACTAGCCAGCTGCAGGGGCGACTCAGGGTCTGAAAATAGAGGCAAAATCCTTCTCTCCCCAGCTGCAGCCGAGCTCAGCACTACACCACAGGCTCATTTACAGACGTTCTCCTCCATGCCTCACTCCATGGTATCGCTGTGTCTCCTCCCTGCCATATGTCTTACATCCACACATCGCAGCGCTCCAAACGGCTCCAGAGCCAGTTGCTCCGGGCGCCTGCCAGCGCTTACACAAAAGCTGAACTTGACACTCGCAGGCAGTTCCAGGGAAGTTCCTCAGACTCCGCACATGTAATTAACAGGGAGAATGAGGACATTAGAAAGACTTGAGCCTAGTCAGAGGAGCAGTAAAATGGGAGACTCGAGCAACAGGGAGGATAACAGTTCTCTACAAGTGGCATACATGTAGTCAGGCTAGTCATACACACACTTTTATAGTCCCAAGAGATGTGTGACCCAGAGTAAGCCCCACTAGCCCTAGTACTTTATTTAATTTTTATAGATTGTAAGGTGATCACGTAACATGTAGTCTGACTTCCTACATAACACAGGCCAAAATAACCTCACCCGCTATTTTCCCTCTCCATTAGTACAGACTGTCTTCACCTTGGAAAATATCACTAATGCGAATACGCAGAAGAATGAGCAGAATGCTGTTTCCAGCACGGTGTCTGCCAGAGCGTGCTGGCTCCTGCTGAAGCCAATCCAGCCCTTGTGCGTGCAGAGGGCAGATCCGAGCTCTCACTGGCTAAAAGGAAACTTTGCAGAGAGTCATGTTACTTTTGAATCAGGAGTTTGGGGGTTATTTTCAGAAAATCCCAGCTAGGGGCTAGAGGCATTCAGCCTCCCCAGCCTGTGGCAGTTCAGCACCAACTACCTTAAGAAACCTGGCTCCGATATTCTGCGGTCCCAGTCTCAGAAATGAGAGTGTGCTCCGAGTGCAGTACTAGCACAGAGCCCTTGGAGGGCTCGTGGCAGTTTGCAACAGCCTCATCACAGGACTGGAGTCTTGGATTGCAGCTGCTTCAGGGTAATAATCATGGCTTTGTCATTTGCTTGTGAGATATAAAGCGCCACAGCTCTCAATCTCGGGGAGGACTGAAAACACCAGGCAAGCTATTTGGAAGCAGGTCTAGCTAGTTTAAAAGAATTCCGGTACTTCTTTCATGTCTCCCGAGTTTGCCAGCTCACACCATCAAATCCTACGCCAGCAGGCAGAATTGATCAGAAAGATAAAATGCCGAGGACCTCCAGGAACCAAACCTTGCCATGTACCTTTCCGAAATCTTGCCTGGGACAGCCTGGGTGCAGCCTTTGTCCTAGGACAAGCCCTAGGAGGGAGTCACTGTGAACAATCCCACTTCAGGTTCCCCCTGAAAAGAAATGCTGTGAACTGCAGGCTATGTAGTGCGGGATGGTATTGCAGGTAGCTGCTGCACATGTCAGCCATGCCTGGAATCCAATAATACACTGGGAATTTTCCCAGCCCACAGAGATCATGTCCAAGCTATCAAAATAGGAAGTGATGCGTTCCTAGATATTCTGAAATACTAATATTAACACAGTTTTGGTTTATATCAGATGTGAACAGGACTTTCTTTCAAAGTTTGCTTTTTTATTGCTGGTTTTAAGACAAAAGACTTGAAAGAAAGATTAAATAGTGTCTAAACTTAGTAAACGTTTTCCACAAGTGCAAAGATTAAAGCAGAAATGAGTGGTGGTCTGTACTGCAACCTGAACCCCACTAAATAAACCAAAATATTCACTTACTTGAACATTTAATGAAGGTTAAATATAACCCTTAAAGCATGAAAACAATGATTTCAAAAGTTTCCAAGAGCCTCTTAACCCCCCTCACTCCTTTTAGATTTTGGAGCAGTGATGAGTGATACTTCTTAGCTGCTTCAGCTATTGCCGAGTCTCTTATTAGAGATTTAGGAGGGAAGTTTTCTGTAATTCTCCTACTTCACTAATGACTCTCAAGCTGGGGTTTCTAACACAGACTGGGAAGAACATTCTCCCTGGAGCTTATACAGGTGTCATTTGTATGAGCCTTTGGTGGTTTTATACAAATGATCGCCCCAGGATTCTTAACAAAACAAGCCAAATGGCCTCCTTCCTTTAATACATTATTTAAGCAATAACCTCACTCTAGCCTCAGGCTTGCAGTGCAGTAATTGCAACCAAACTAGCACTTACCCAAAGAGACACAAATGATGTATTTAAATATAATGGCAGTATGTAAGCTAATCCTAATTCAGAGAATAAGTAATTGAGGTATCTGAAGAAAACATTAAAGACATGTTAAGGACTTGTATCCACATTAAGGTTAATCAGGAAGTTAGATTGGCATATATTATGGCAAATAACATAAATGCTATAATGGTAGAGGAACAACTGTTCGCATCAACGGTTGCAATACTCACAGTAATAAAAGAGAACAGGAAGAGTACCATACTTTGAAGGACAGTTACTGAAATAAATTAAACTATCTGGATAGAGCTGGCTAGCCTGTTAGAGAAAAAAATTGATTACTATGGGCAAAACAGATACCTCATTTTACCACTCAGATCTACTTGATGACATCTTTCTGCTCTCCCCTTGCAGTTGCACAATTTTTCCTCCTCAAGTAAAACTTTAGTGAGATACAGTTTCCATTTAAAAATTACATTCCTGCTTGTATGAGAAATTCAGTAATAAAATAATCCATGCTATCAAACAACAAACATTAGCAATGAGATCAAATTTTGCAATGGAGGCCTGAGCTCGGATCATAGAATAGTTTGGGTTGGAAGGGACCTTTAAAGGTCATCTAGTCCAGTGCCATATTTCAGGTCTCCTGCCAGGATGACGGGGGTACACTGATGAAGTGCCACACCCAGGCTTGGTACGGGAACCCTTTCCCAGGAGGAAGTGCATGGGAGAACAATGGCAGAAAGGGGTGCCCAGCTAGCAGGGCTGTGTGTCTGCATCAGTGCTGCCACGTGGCCCAAGGGGAAAGTTGTGGCTACGTCAACATTCGTGAAAGAATTTCCTATCCATTGTGCACTCATACAGGGTAAACAGCAGCAAAGAATTAGCCTTGGAGAAATAAGGAACTTACTCAAAGTTACAAGTCCTATTTTACTAATTTGCTCTATCTTATGCAATGTTTACCAGGTGAGGTAAGCTCACCTCTGCGTGCTCACACAAAGCAGTTCTGCATGCATGGAAAGTAAATCTTAACTGGCCTCAGTAACAGAAATAAGAGCCTACATGACTTGCCTACAGAGTCAGTCTAGCAGTTTCTGGCTGAGCCACATAACAATTATTTCCTGATTTTAACCATTGCTACAGTCTTACCAAAGACAGCAGCTGTTTTAATCTCTTTTAGCTATTCAAAGTTAACAAACCCCGTTAGAAAAACAGCAACTGATTTGTATTAAGCTCAAGTCTTTTGGAACACTTTAGTGAGACATCTAAACCATCTTTTTCCTAATGAAGACAAGATCTGTATATCTAGCTCCAAGCACAGCAATCTCTTCAGCTTGACTGGGGACAGTAGGCACCAAATACAAATAATAAGCATCAGAGGTGTTTCTAGTTAGAAAGAGGCTTCTGCAGCCAACTTGCATTGCTAATTGGAAGCAGGGTGTTGCCTTCCCCAAGCACACAGAAAGAAGGTGCTTTGAGGCTGGTTAGGATGAGTATTCACAAGCAAAGCCACAAGCAGCACTAGGAAAAATATATGAAGTTAAAGGGAAAATGGGCCCTTAAGAACTTAAGGAAAACAGTAAGCAGTCAGTAAAAATGATGCTGGACACAAGCACTGGGGATGACTTCGTGATCGCCAGGGCATGTTTCTCTCTCTCTCCCCCTTGTCTCTGGTCCTGCTACATCCACTGCCAGAGAGTACTGTAGGGAAAACACTTCATCTAAGAACTAAACCACAAAGTGCGTCCATGCCCTGCGGTGATGCACTGTGGAGAACTTCACTGCCATGGGGCAGTGGGTTTAAAGCAATGATAGTGTTACATTTCAGCAGTACAGAATTGTGAACTTGCATTAAGTCAGTCCTTCCAGTCATCCTATTCTTGGTGGGTATTTAACTTTATTTCTACTTGAAGAGTTCTCTCTGTCCTTCCCACCCCTTAACACACACCTATTCTTGAGTAATTCTTAAGAAACAGGAGTTGATGGGAACATTAGAGGAAAAACAGAGAAATCAATGTACAAATCTGTTTTATTTGTATGGACACTCTTTGTATTTTTTGTACTGTGCTATTTGCCAGGCAGCAAAGGTAATTTGTTAAAGTCTTATTTTATTCTTGTTACCTCTCAGATAAAAAAACAGCCAATAGGGATAATATGTGTGGGGTCCTCCTCCTATTTGTTTTTGGTGGCCAACCTTTTTACTTTAGAAGGGTTAGAGAAATAATTATTGAACCCTCTTTGGGTAACAGCCAGAGGTTGTTTTCCTTAAGCTGCTCCAGATTGTTACAAGGCAAGGTTGAAACTATAGGCTTTCACATGGCATTTGAAAAGTAGGTGGTGAGTCACAAAGGCAGCAAGACACAGGAAGGCTGCTCCAGGTGGCAGAAGCAATAGGGTCAGAGAGAAGGTTGCTTCTAGCTTAACAGAGGAGAGCAAAGAGGGGAGGTTATTCAGCAAGGCTGGAGTTAGCTCAAGAAATCCTGGGGAGAGGCCTACAAACAAGAAGGGCAGTTTTGAATTGCATCAGGGAATAATGGAGCTATTTGAAGTTGGGGGGTTTGAGTCTGTGCTTCTTTATCTAGGAGACCCTGGGTGGGAAAATTGCACTGGGACTGTAGAGGAAGCAGCAGCACGGCGCTGAAACATGCGACAAGCCATCAGCAAAACCGCAGATATCAGCTATGTGAGGGACCAACAAGCTTTAGGCATCTGATCTTGAACACCAATTGCCTTGGCTCTCAGAACAGTCAGCTAAAAAAAAAAAAAAAGCAGCTCTTCCAGAGAGTTAGTATAGCCAAACAGAAATTAAGTCTGAACTCCAGACGCTTAGGTAGGTGGCAGGACTGTCCTGCTCTGAAAAGTGAGATGAATGAGAGGAGGCCAGAGAGCAGTAAGGGCAATAGAACAACAGAAGATGCTCTCATTTGTTGATAAAAATCATTCCTTCTTTCAGATATTTCTGCTCAACTCCTATGCTGACATCAGATGTTCACTTTGCTAAGAATAGCAGAGAAGGTGGGAAGGAGGGATTTCAATCAGTATTTCACAGCTCAATATCAGCCTAAAGAGATCTAATGAAATGACACAAATTATTAGTCTATTAGCATAGAGAAGGACTAACCCAAAAAAGAGAATCAGCATCTAGGTGTGGAAAAGGAGCAAACCAGGCAAATTCTACAGGCAGGGGTACAACTCAGCACAGATTTGGATGGAGGGTACAAAACCTGCACTGACATCAAAAAGAATGACAATAAGGGGAAACCATGGAGAAGAGAAAATGGAAGGAAGACACCTAGCCAAGAGCAGGTGGCATCTGATGTGGCCAGACAGAAGCCCATCTGATGTGGCCAGACAAAAGCCCAACTATATGTACAGTGTATTATATGCCTTAGACTTCTGAATGGCCACAATGCAGACATTGCTGTAAACAATGCATTTTTATATGTTGAAGTACTTCTGTGGTCTCAAAAAACCTGACATATGTTAAATAAAAGCAATGAGAAGAGACCTAAGGACTTTGAGGTTTTTTTTTTTTAAATACATGATGCTAAAATCCATGTAATAATATCAAGAAACCCAACTGTTTATAAGGATGGAATAACCAAAAGCATTTTTTAGTTTGAGTACTATAGCAGGGACATTCTGAGAGTGTTTCTTTGGACATCACCAGAAATACCATACAAAACAGAAGTAGGTACCTGAGGAATTTCAGATATTCCACTAGCCTACACGACTGACACTCTAGCAGAGTTAATTTACATTTTAGAAATTTAAAAAAAAAATTAGATTTTCTTCCCTTGACTGACATTCAAGGCATGCTTTACTAGCAAACATCTTTCTGAGTGTACAACCAGGGAGGGAGATTCAGTGTTTTTGTTATTCAACAGGATTAGCAGCCTAAATTCAGGTTAAAGTGATACAGAAGGGCATTAACTAGTTTTAAATGACTTAATTCCCTGAAAACAGTATTTTTTAATGTGCTGCTAATTAAAATATTTAAGAATTCACTGTAACAACATTTTGACAACAAACCAGAAGAACCAATGTAAACAAAATATCATTTTACAAACCAAACAGAATCACTTAAAATCCAATGTAATTCTATGTTCCAATAAAAATAAATGTATATACAGGTGTCAAGTTAAGATTGCCAAGCACACTCCCAAGACACCACCTAAGAATGAACCAAGAAGTTAAATTAACCCCTCTTGTACTCGTTCTTACTTTTTGGGACAGGCAATATAATTTCCTGCGTAGCACCTACCTCTGAATCCCTTGATGCTGCCCAGGAACACACTAAATGGAGGAATAGGGGAGTCACCAAGAAATGCTTTGGTGGAAGTTCACCAGAAGTATCTCTGCAGGACTGCAGTGCACTACTACCAATATATTATGGTTTTAGGTTTTTACTCAACATTTCTAAAAGCTAGGAGGTTTTCTTTGCAGTATTTTTCTTATATTTTAATAGAAATCTCGGTATGGCAGATATAGATTTAAGGAATGTGTGCTGCGTGCAATGACAGGGCTCAGCAGCCTTGGTCCTCTTAACAACTAGCTTTTTTGGCAAAAGATTATTCTTGCTCTTCCCCAATACATTGTTTTGACGCAAAATTACATGAAGATTATATGCTTTATAGGCTACAAATTTTTGCCCCTTAAGTTCAAATCTATTTTTCCACATTCATTAGTTTCTTAGTCCTGAGAACGTTTTATGTACTGCTTAACTGTGGTGTGGGCAGAATAACAGCAAAACATTGAGAAATAATCATTCAAGGTCAGCTGCGTGAAACAAACCTTATGCCTCTGAACAGACCGATTCCTCCACCTGGAAATAGTTTCTTTATAGAATCTGGTATTTGGACATTTCAGATCTGTGTCTCTTCTTGCATTCAGCTCCTTCAACATGGCTAACTAGCTAACTTCAGGAGAAAGGGAGAGGGTAACAGCTCTTTTCCTTTTAATTTACTGGTATTTCCCTACCATTTCTGAGTCTTCATTTTTTAAGGTTGGGACATATGTCCTTGGCCACAATTTTGTGGAGCATAATTCTGTGACTCCATGCATCAGTTAGAATATCCCTCTTTGTGTTCAGTTCAGGCTTAATCTTTCCCTGGTATTCTCTGTACTGTATTAGCAGTCCTGATATGCTGTTCAGGAAATACTTTCCTCTATATAAAAACGTTTACTAGACTGCATGGCGTTATCTCTTAAGATAACATCTTACAACCATCCAGTGCAAAGAGATGCTCAGCATCTAGGTGACAGACAAGTGGGGACCACCAAATTGTAGAGGTAGTGCTTCACTCTAGCTGCTTTAGAAAACCACTGTTTTCTGTGCACAAGCCAACATCAGGTTACTCGCAGTGTAGCTAAGTAAGTTCTTCCCCCAGGATTTATTTTAGTTCCAAATCAAAAAACCCAGCATGGGATAGGTGCTATTTCACAGTTGCATCAGAAGTCTATTTTGTCCATTATTAGAACACAGGTGGTAGCTTCAGGACAGAAAATGTTGTCTTTCCCAAATAATGAGGTCAGCAGGTTCCCCACCTTCAGCATGTTGGCAGGGACCAGTGCTAGTACAGAAGACAGGGATGTTTCCTAGGTGATCTAATATAGCTAGAAAAAAAACCCTCACTCATATCAATCAGCAATATGGGGATATTGCTGATAAGTTGTTGCCATAAGCTCTGAACTCTTTCGAATGTCTCATCTTCCAGATGTTGATTTTTCATCTGTCAGTTCTTAAAAACCAAAAGATGTTGGCCATGTCACCCATATTATGGTTAAACTCAGTACTGTATTTTGAAATGCCTTAAATGCTGGACAAATTTAAGGTGACAAAGGAGATGACACTGTACTTTCAGTTACTTGCCTCTTCTCCTGTACATCCAGTTCATAACTTATCTTTGTGGATGGAAAGGCCCAGAGAGCCATTAGCTCTTAAGATGTTCTGTCTTTTCCTGAAGACTGAAGTAAGCATCTCGCAGAGTGCTGTGAGAGAGAGAGTCAACACAGACCACTTCCTCTCTGGAGTTTGAGAGACACCAAGGTGAAAGAACAAGAAAGAAGGCATAGTCTGGATTCCTTCTTCAGTTTTTTTCCCCCTCTACTGACAAGTGGCTACAAAAAGCAGAGATAGCAGGGATGCTGCCAGAGCAAGATTGTGCAGTCATCTTGACTGTCATAGTGTTGAAGGGAAAGGACAAAACTGTCTATTCCACCACTTTCCCCAACCAAACCAACTCACTATGGTTTTTACAGCAGGAAATTTGCCATAAGTTTCTTTGCAGTCCTTACAGTCATTGACAATTCTCACACGGGTACAAGATTCTCTGCAGATCAAAGATCAAACTGAAGGGTCAGCATAAAAAAATAATATATTACCTTCATGAAAGGATCTTGAAGAGCTCCTCAAAAGAAAATTAAACCCAAATATTATTTTATGTTCCTACTGCAGAAATGAGCACTGCAGTCAACTGAATGCCAGCTCTTAACCAGCTGGGCAGAAAGCCAGAGGGGCAAGAGGGTGTCAGATGGAATTTAGGCCAGGCAGGCAGGAAACACCAAGAGGAAACACCAGCAGCAGCTGTAGAAGCAAAAGAATGAGCAGAGGCTCTAAGACAAATAATAACAGGCAAAGCAGCAGCAGTAGCACATGTCAAACTAATGCTTTCTGGAGGGGGATGGGATGGCACTTGTGAAGAAAGGGGATTTTTTTTTTTTTAACCACTTTGCATTAATTATCTGAAAAGGGATTCTTCCCCCAAACCCTTTGAAACATCGTTATTTTGGATTAGGTTGTGAGGAAAGAGACTCAACATGAGCACCCACTCAACATGTGCAATGCCCAGGACAGGCACTGCTGCTGATCCTAGTTTCATGTATGGGTTTGAATTCTTCCAGTGGCTTGTGGAGATGTTAAAAATAATTCTGGAAATCAGTTTGGTAGAGGGATCTCTGATTTCTAGAATGGTTTTACTGAACGGTTCTCTGGACTTTCTTTAAGGATCTATAAAGTGGAACTATCAGGGCGATGGAGGAAGTTCTGCTCTTCCAAAAGATGCTGCAATGCTGCTTTTGTCAGGACTGTAATTTATAGGCTACTTGGTATATTTTCAATCTATTAATCACATCCATCAGTTGATTGATTCACTAAGTAGTGAGAAGCAGCACTGCATCACAACAGATTCTGTGTCATGGTGATGTCTATCGTCGAGTTCTGTCATTCCTGAGAAACTTGTCCTCTTCCACACAATATAAGAGGCACTTTGCAGAGAGGATACTACACTCACTCAGCCACATTTATCTAATGCTATATTCAAGATGTGGTATATGAAAGAGCAGCTAAATCAAGCATTCTTCTTAAACACCATCAAAAGAGGAAGAGCTACCTGCACAACTTCAAACAACTAGAGCACCAATTCAATCAGGAACCAGAGACTGGAGAGCCTTATGAAATAAAAAAAATGTGAAGAGAAAAATCTAAAAAAGTGATCTACACTAATTATATTATCTTTGTTTCACTTGGAAAAAGCAGTGTCATTGTACAAATAAAGGAAGCATAGGTTATAGCTCAAACAGCTTAATGAATTTAAAGAAGGGGAACTGGCTTTGGAAAGCAAGTCACCACAAACGGTATGTACCGAAGCCACACGTTAATAGCACTAACCCAGTGGCTACTTGCTCACATATGCACGTTATAATCAATGGTTGGACCACCAGCTCCCCAGACAATTAATGAGGTGAACCACCTCATCCTCCCCGTTGGTCGTGGCATGCTGTGCAGCAACCTTGCTCACTGCAGAGGCCTCCGAGGTGGTCTCTGGGGTAACAAGACATGGTTTGGCACAGCTCCTGTGAAGTGCACTTGCCAATAGCCGACAGCCGCCTTCACCCCATATGAGGATGGCAATCCACTGCATGCCAGCCCTTCAGCAGACACCTGGTATTTATATGAAGTGGAGCTTACAGTGACATTCAGATTTCTTAATCCCTGCCAGAACCTAAGAAAGGCATGAAGTAAGTAATTTCAATTAGATATGGATTATGTTGGGGTGAGGAAAAAAGGAAGAAAAAAGGCAAAATTACAAACTCAGTGGTATCAAAAAGAATGCTTATGAATTTGTCAGAATTTCACTTAATTGTTCATGCCAAAAAAGCAAAAAGATTCTAAACAAATTATTTAATTTCAAAAACTGTTTTAATGAAAGGTTTGTAATCAAATTGTCTTTTCATCTCAAGATCACCTTCAATTTTATCAAGGAAAATTGCTTGGAATGAAAGCTAATAATTTAGTTTCACATGAGATCATTTGTTAGGGCTTTTGAGAAATCTATTTCAAGATTTTATTTTCCCAATAAATAAAAAAATTAAAAAAAAAAATCAAGGCCTAACCAAGATGATTTTCTCACCCAATTTCTCAGGATCCTTGTTGAACTTCACCTTATATTTCCAGTCACATTTCCAAGTTTTCCTGTAACTAGCATTATATTAAAAAGAAATAAAACATCCCTCCAAAAATGTTTCATGGAGCAGTTTGTCAGAAAATACACAAGAACAGAAACAATTCTTTACTTGTTCCTGAGCCATGAACAGCACCTGGTTCAAAATGTTCTTAACAAGAACATTAACACCCATAGCACATTGCTGCTTGTAGGAGCAGAACATCCATTACAGCAGTGCTTTAATTATCAAGTATGAAGCTTGTTAAAAGAAAATTAAAATCAGAAGGTAAACCAGAAATTCTTGTACATGATTTGAAGACTACAGGAATATTTAAATACATCGTGTCAATGGGACAGAAAATGCACATCTACCAAAAAAGCCTTGAGGAAGACCAGAGAGATTGGAATGGCTAATGGGCTGCTAGAATATTAGAAATAGAGACTTTCTGTGAAAAGAAAGTTGGGTACAAACAAAGAAAATAAAAAGAATTCAGGCAAGCCAAAGGTAAAAGTATATTAATGCAGGTCTAAAAGACTTTAAAGAACAACATATTACAGGCATAATGACTAAAATCACTCCCCCTTCAAATGCATCAAGAACAGAAAGCCTGCAGAAGACCAAACTATGATGAAAGTGTGAAAGGCTCACTTGAAGAGGTTAATAACACAGCAGAAAGACTAAATGAATTCTTACAACAACATTTACAGTGCAAAGGATGTCAGTGTGACACAACTTTCCTTAACAGGGTACATCATGAATGATATATTTACTTGCTAGTGTAAGTAGAACAGTAGAAAGTGTAAGGCAAGTATGAGCTCTAACCAAAGTCAAGGTGAAACTGCAGTGGTTAACTTACCTCACAAGGACTGGAATTTGGCAAAGGTGATACCCAGTTTAAAGGATTCTGGAGAGTGAAGAAATAACCAACAAACTGCAAACCTGACATAGATTCCGTTAGCAATACTACTAAAGAATAACTAAAGAATGGAACCACGAGACACATGGGCAATGAGATGTACAGATAAAGATTTCCCCTCTGAGAAGGGGTTATATCTCCAAAATCTGTTTTCAGGAGTCAGTAAACACAGATGTAAATAATCTTACTCATATACCCTACTTGCATACCCAAAAGAGCTCATAACAAGTTTTTCTCCCTCTGAGCTTTAAGTTAGTGAGGGATCAAAAAAAACAGTAGGTCTTCACATTCATAAAGAACTTCTTAAAAAACAGAGTAGGAGTCCTTTTCCACAGGAAGCTATGGAGTTCCACAACAATCTGCACTAGAGCTTGTGGGGTCTGATGTATTCATAAGTGACTTAGAAAAGAGGGTGCAGAGTGAGATGAGGTTTCCTGATGATACGTGTTTTTCAATATAGTAAAACATAAAGCCAGCCATAGATAATCACATGACAATATTATAATCTGTCATAAAAAGGCATACGAAATTCAAGTTTTTGTGCATCACTTCACACTTATAAAGTAAAAATAGTCCTAATTTTATACATGCAGTGATGGACTCTGGCTATTACTATGCAAGAGGTCTTTTGAAATAGGTGGTTCTACAAAAATACCAGCTCAGGGACCAGTAGCAGACAAAATAGCAGGTAGAATATTATGAATCATTAGGAAAAGAGTAAGGAGCAGAACAGAAAACATTCCTATGTCACTACATACACCCATGGTTCACTCATATACTGAAAAGAACATGTTGCTTGGCCCCGTCTCAGAAAGGACAAACTAGATCAAGAATGATCAAAGATACAGAGCATCTTTCACAAACAAAATCACAAAATAGACCAAGACTTTTCAGGCAGGAAAAAGACACCACTGAGCAGGACACAACACGAAGCAAATAAAACTGAGCAGCATGGAGATGATGAACAAGGTATGTCTTAGATCCTTGTACCAATGTCTGTCTTCCTCTCGTCAGTCTATTTGTCCAGCTACTCCATAGCCAGGATGGCTAAGACTTCAGCAACTTCTAAATTCAGTTTTCTCCTTCCTTATTCCCTTCTTTGATCTTGGTATTTCTGTACATGTTACTGGGTGTAGCATAACTCTCCTGGCACAGCCAGCCTAAGCCGCCTCCTCACAGTTCTCTCTGATCTCCTTATCCACCTTCCTCAGGAATCACGCACTGACCTATGCTTTGCCTTCAAGCACAGCTCACAATCTTTCTGAATTTAACTCTAGTGAACAACTTCTCTGTGCCGCCTGGGTGTGAGAAAAGAGCCTTCTCCTCTGCCCCGAAGCTCTCACAATGGAAAGAATGTCTCTAAGGGTGAAAGTGGCCCAAAGGGTTGGTTATAACGCTGCACCTACATCTCTAGAAAGCGTGTACAATGTAACCAGTCTTTTCCCAGGAACATACTGAAACTGTGAGGGGTGAAGACACTCTGAAATCTGGCGACATCCACCGAAGTCTGGCACATACCATCACAACCAGCTCCAGTCACAGTTCTGCATGCCTTGGCCCAACAGAGGAAACATTCATGTTGTCCCTTCATGAAGTGCTGTGTAGGGCTGTGGACTTCCTGCAAGGCAGTGAACTTGGTCACTGCTCTTCCTCTGCTTGCAACACCCTCTGTCTTGTAAATCATCTGTCAGCAAGAGCATCCTGTATGAATGTGAGGGACAAGGGAATATCTAAGGGCCATGATCTAAAGGTCATGGTCTACACAGCCTGTAATCTTCCGCTGGCTTTGGAGGAAGAAAAGGACTCCTCCTCACACAGCTTGGTCCTTTTCCAGATCCATCTCTCAGAACAAACCATAAGCTCACATTAGCTTTTCTGAAAGGGTAAGCAGCCTCAGATGGAAAAGACAGTGAGCAGACCACTATAGGCAACTTTTTCACTGATGTCAACCATTTCCTCTCCTCCACACATGCCAAAGTGATACATTCAGTCTAAATAGACAGGGCCAGCAAACATCTGGTTGACACGAGAATCAGAAGGTCCCAGCCCACAATGTTTTGTGTTTTTACTTTTGTTACATGCTTTTAAGTACACCAAAGATATCAGTGCAACAAATGATCTTAATCCGTTCCCCCACAACCTTGTTTCTCTCCTTCAGATATGATTCATTATATAGATGCAGAAGGTCTGTCTCCCTTGCTGAATTTGTCAGATATGTGACTGAATGCTCTGTCCTGGTAGTGTTCTGCGAGTTGATCTCAACTTAATATTTTATTAGCCATTTCCAGCACTCACAGAGGACAGAAGAGCCAGGGTGAAGTCCTTTGGAATTTGGTTATTGGCTGCATGTCAAAGGAGCATAAAAACTCCAAGTACTTAAATGAGCCAGTTGATACTACTGATAGAAAGCCTTCACTGAAGCAATGATACAAATTTAATACTCCTTTAACATTTACACCTAAAACAGAAGCAAGAAAGGAATGAATTCTGAGAAACTAAGTAAAATTGCAGGCTACATTTTTTTCTAACAACTACCTATAATTTAAAATTGAATTTATTAAAAGATGGAAATATAGCGCATAGTGTATGTAGGATTTTTATTTCTTAAGCATCTTGCTTCAAATGTAAAGATAGAGGTGCAAAATAGTTATTTTCTTGAAGCATAAAATTTCAAATCTGAGCATTTTTATCACCTTTATATTACTTTATTTTACACTTTCACAATCTCTTCAGATTCAACAATGTCAACCAAGTCAATCTAGTGCCTTTCAAACACTTTTTTTACTTTCAGCATGCATGAACTTGCATTTATTAGCACTGGGCCTGTTTATTTCTGTATTGCCCGTTTATGTAGCTTAGATAGTTATGTGTATTAGAGATGGTTATCTGTTCTATTTCCTGATTTGACATGTTTTATCATGCAGCCAACCTCCAAATGTCATTTTTGACTAAAACTTAACTCAATGAATACAGATTTGCTCACTACTTGTGTTACCACATTTATAGAATCAAATTCTCCTCCAGATTAAGTCAGTGACACTACTGTTAACTATACACACATTTTCAGGAAGAAAGAAGTAGAGTAAGTGTTGATAATTGTTCTCATAATTATTGACGCACATTAATATTACTGACAGAGTGCTAAATCAGAAATTCATGTCAATTTTAAGACATTCCAGGATGTTAATCTCAAATCTTCATTATTAATTACATACTTAAGATACCTTAAGTCCTGTATGAATTAAGTTTTCCTGAACATCCTACTAGTCACCAATCTTACAAGAGTTAACATAGGTGTACTTTTTATAATAATGTAATCCCACCCATACTCTATGTTGCTTAATTTATGTGTTATGCATTGTATGGTTTTCACAAGAGTGACTATCATGGACCAGTTTTGGCTGGCATACTACAAAGGCAGACCTACAGAAAGTATTTTGCATAGCATTGCAATTCATAACGTAACTGATTTACTATCCTAATGGAGCCTCAAAAGGAAGTACAATTAGGTTAATGTCACAATTTACAGCTTCCTCCCCCCCAAGATTTTTGCATTTGTAATGATTTAAACTCAGATATGGGTATTTTAATGGATTATAGTGCATCTTGTGTTTATTTTGTAAAATAGACCAAATAAAATACATTAGTATCCAGAACACCCTTTTTCACTGACGGATCGCGAAGTACCTGACACACATAAAGAAGTCCAGGTAACCCTGCTACATAAAGAGTTCAATTTCCTACAGAAGCATCAAGAAATTTCAGTATAATCCAGTGGGCAAAAACTGTGTATCAGACCTTGGGAGTCTTGGCTTTATAAATTTGGACAGGCTAAATGAAACCTATGTTTAAAGTATCTCATCTATAAATGGCAAGAAATTATTTCCTTCCTTTTGAGAATTTACGCAATGCCTCGTTTAATGCACATGAAGCTAACAGTCAATTTGAAGTAGAGTGTAGGCAGCTAGAAGAAATAAGAACATGGTACAGGACCTTCTCATCCTCAACTATACACCTGTTAATGACTCAGACACTGAAGAAAAAAAAAAAAAGAAGTGTCCAGCTTCCCAGATAATCCTCTCTCTCTCTCCACTCAAGAGAGGACACCAATCATTCTGGCACTAATATGGATGAAACACTCCCAGTACTTTAAGTTTTTTTTGAGAATTACCTCACAAAGCAGGAACTGAGGATAAAGCATCCCTTTTATAGTGACTGTCATGATCTGCAACTGCCAAAACAACCTTATTCTCAAGAGCCAACAGCATAGACTTACTATTGAGGGTTTTGTTTTTTTTTTTTTTTTTTAAAAACAGTTGTTGTGAGGGGGACAGAGAGGAAGGAGGAGGAAAAAGGTTCCTCTCCCTTTAAGATCTAGTTTGAGTCCAGGTGGCTGGACTGAAACGTCTAGCACAGCTGTACTCCCAGAGCAAGAAAGATTTGGTGTGTTCAAGAGCAACCCAAATCTCTAGTTTCAGGCGAGTGCCGAGTTTTTATCTTACATCACTCTAGTGAGATGAAAGCAGTACATTGATAATGCTCTTGTCTGTTTGTATGTAGGATTAACAATATGAAATACTTTCAATTCTACTTTGTAGGAATAGTGAATATTGCACTTTTTAAAAGATAGTGTCTATGGGGGAAAGCAGTTGTTTTAAGAGAAGAAAGCAATACATCTGCACAGGGATTTGAGCAGGCGGAGGCTTAGAGAGTTTAGTTTTAAATAGAGACGTGCAGTGCAGTATCCTGCACAGGGCTAGGAGGCTAACAGAGACAGCACTAGAGCTCAGAACTAGCTACCTTCCTCCACTCTTGTTTATTGACAAATACCAAGAACTGCCAAAAGGTTTCCCCGATTCTTTCATTTCAGAGGATTTCTGAGATGAGAACTTATTTCAAGGCAATGACTCTATTAGAGATACCCTGAATGACTTTTTGTAATTTTTTTTTAACCTCCATTTCCTGTACAGTATGCAATTACTAGAAGGGTGGAAACTTCTGAACTCCCTAGGAGAGTTTGCTATGTCTCTCATTTCAGCTTAATAAAATATAATCTGAATCACAGCATCTGTAAGACAGGGTTGTTCCCTATCCAGCTGTTCTAACTCAGGTTATTCACAGGATGAAGAAGAAAAGATATTTGCAAGAGGGATGCTGAATTTGTTTGATAAGAATAGCATTGCTATGTCTTCAGTATTTTAGGGTGTTTCCCCTTGTCAAAGTAGTTGAATTAAAAGAAATTGCCACTATTGTGCTGACCTAATTTAATTTTTTTAGACTGTCTGCATTTTTACGTGCATTTTGACTTTTGATACATTCTCTGTGTTCATTATCTCTCTAGGCTACCTCAGGACTGTCTTGACAGTAAATTAATTTCTTGATTTGAAAAGCAGCTCGCTCAGAATTCAGATTCTGTGGAATGTTCCTCTGGTAAGTTTGCTGCTACGTATCAGCCTTTGCACATGAACCTGAGTCAGCTGGAATTCACCAGAGTGGTGCCACACACCATCACTGGCCACACAGGAGCTGAAGACACCGGCAGGCGTAACAAGGGTGCCCTCAGAAGGGGTGTACGGAGCAGTGGTCAAAGCAGACTGACCTGTGTCTGTCAATGAAGGGTGTGAAAAGTGCAGAAGTCAATGTAATCAATTTGGAAATGTTGCACATTAAGTTGTATCTCATTTTTGCCATTGTACCAACTGGTAATAAACCCTGCAGCTATTTTGCAAAATCTGGTACTTCTAAAGCATTTATTTCAGTTCCTGGAAAAAGGACAGCTTTCTGGAGCAGAAGTACTACCAGTCAGGGAGTTATGAGAGTTTATTATCAGAAAGGAAAGGGGGACAGTACACTCTTGCCTACACTGAGCTCCTATTTACCTCTTAAAAAGAGAGAAGTTTTGTGTAGTCAGCACAAAAATCATGAAACAGTCCAGCCAATTAACAGGTTCACTTAACTACAGACCCTTCAACTTGAAAGAAAGGGCAAAACCAGGGACATAAAAGTGGGGAAACTAGAGAAAGTTTGAGCAAAGTGATTGCTAGTCCCAGAGCTTGTCTTTTGCTAGTTAACTCCCCCAAATTATTTGCTGTTGATTACTGACATCAAGGAAGCTGATCTAGCCCTGGATAGAGACACTCCAAGATTAGTCCATTGTGAAGAACTGAAGTTCAACTGGAAGATTTTTTTAATGATAAATTATGTCTCTCTGACAGGTAGTTTAAAACAGAGTTGAACAGACACTTATTTTAAAGAGTAAAACACTAGAGGAGTCTTCCTTTTTGGCTTACAGCTCCAGCAAAAGGAGAGTGAAATCTTGTTGATTCCCTCTCAATGTAGAGGTGTATAGTGAAATTTCTCTGCTAATTCTCACCCCTAAAACAAAAATCCATTTAAGGTCCTAAAAAGAAAAAAGCTAAGGAACCAAATCCAGCATGATGGATTTCCACAGGGATCTGTTTGACCGCATGAGATTTTCATGGAAGTTATTAGAAGAAGTGCATAACCAAACTTGGAGTAATCAAAGAGTGCAAATGACTAATCAACCTTTGCTTCAGCAAAAATTTCCTTCTGTTCAACTTTTGCTTTTAAAGTGATTTTCAGTAAACCATATAGATTTACATTGCTTACAACAAATAAAAAAAGAGAGGTTCATCTAGCACACAGTGTATTTTCAGGTAAAGATATGTGATGGGATAGGAGGGAGTTACATATTTGTATGTCTGGAATGACATTAAAATCAGCTACTAGGAAATAGCTTCTCCATTGCTGATCATTCCACTTTTGTCTAATCCAGATTTAAGACTGGAATGATATATTTATGAAATATATAGTATTTATAGATTTTATTTATATTTATTTACTTAAATTTTTAGCCTTCACAACTCCCTGAATTTCACAGCTATAGATACAACTTGTACATTAAATATGTTCCTGCAACATGCCACAGCAGCGAGGTGTATTTTCCTGCTCTTACAGAATGACACAAGTGCGTAAGTCCCAAAGCAGCATTTGTGCTCAGGAAATGTCTCTCAACTGCTCAGGGTAAAAGAAAGGTCTTCAGGCAATATAGAAATGGCTGTGGATTACGAGACAGGGACTCCTTTCTTTACTTCCTGCTGTACACTTCCTAAAGGCATTTGCTGACAAGGAATTTGCAAATCTTGTCTTGTTAACGACTGTAATGCTCCTTGGTATTACTCAGATACAATCACCTGTGTACCTGTCCAAATACAGCTTAGCAACTGCCAGTTCATGGCGCTGAGAGTTTCCCTCTCTGTCTTTTCACCAGTGATCAAATAACAAAGTTTGCCTGCAGTAACCTTCTCCCCAGTATCCTTGCAGATGTTGCCCGCCCCCTCCTCCCGAAGGTTGTCCTGGAGAGAACATGTAGTTCCAGGGTGACTCATACCCACACACTATCCCTTACTCATTCAAATAGTTTCATTAAAGGCACTGGCCCACAATAGATAATCCCTCATTTTGTTGTGAGCCTGTTTCAGTATGTACATCCTAGAGAAGAGAATAAAGACCAGGACAGGGCACCGCCATGGATACAGGACCAAACTGAGCTGGGACAGTTCTGAGGAAGGAAGAGCATGTTTGATCACAGTACCCCTTATTGAAGCATTTATTAGTGTTCATTAATTTCTACATCACAGAAGTAGTGCAAATATCTACAGACCCTCCTCCCCAGCAATGTTGACGTTTACTATTTTGCTTATTTAACATTTCAATTCTTTAAGAAAAAAAGGAAACTGCACATACCTCCCCCAGTTCACGTCCTTCTTTGAGAAAGCAGGTAAGTGCACAGAATGCTGTGAGCTCTCCAGCTGACTCTATGGGACTCTGAAGCCCATGAAGCATGGAGGGGATTTATCACCAAAACAATACTCTATATTTTAACTCACCTTTAAATTATTTTGAAATTAGAGGCTTTACTTTGCATGCTTCAGTTACCTGAGAAGTGCAATATGGTCCTACTTGTAAAAGGATAAACTGCAAAACCACAGAATATAAAGGCCACTGAGTGTGTAAAAACAGCTGAGGAAACAAGTCAGCAACGACTGAACCTCCTGTGGGCCAAAAGCTGGTTAAGAAGTATCACAGAAGAGAGAAAAATGACAGGAGCAAAGAAAGAAGAAAACTAGATAGTATGGTAGCAAGGCTAATAAAGGAAAGATTAGGCAACTACTCAAGAGCTGTTCTGGGCAGAGAACACCACCATCACGCTGGGAAGAGAGGTACAGTGTCTCCAATGCAAAGTCCCCAAAGCTAATAGTGATTCTCAAATGAACTGTTTCACAGTTCCAGAACTAAAGTCAACACATCAAGCAGATTCATGCTTTTTTTTTGGTTAATACTCTGCAAAAATGAGCTAGAAAATGCAAGAGCACATTTTAATCAAATATTGAAAAATACACCTGAGTTTTCCAGGAGGCTCTTTGCATCAGGGATCCTGTAAGAGTCACACTGATCTAGTCAGGAAAGGAAAGTACAGGATGCCCAACCCTGCAAGTAGGCAGTTCTTACACTGATCTTCTTATACAAGTCATGAACATACAGTTAATATTTGTGGAAGTTAACCCCAAAACAAAGCAGAAAAATTAATGGAAAAGGTGATTTGCTGAGATTTTTGCTCTTGCCAACATCCAGAGAGCTGCAAGATCCACAGCCACCCACAACAAGTCAGACCTTAAAATACTCATTTCTCAAAATAAACCTGCCATACCACTGCTGACGATGCAGGCTTTGTCCCCCCATCTTTGTATTTACAGCCAGAGCTGCAAGAACTTACTTTTCCGTTCCGTTGTTTTTCAGACAGCTGGATACAGCCTTTGAAGGCGTATGAAAACTAAAACAGCATGACAATTCTTTTCTAACCCTAGAAGTGTTAATTTCTTAATAAGCTTATTTGATTAACCAAGGAAACCTGGAGGACATGCTGACTGTGTCTTGTTTCCCCTCCCCCAATCGCACTGTTACAAAACTCCAGTAGAGTCTTAACCAAAACAATGTGCTGATAGGAGAAGCTGTCTGCATTCCTCTTTTGCAATTCACCTTACACTCTACATGTTACTTGAAGATAAGCTCTTCTAGATGCCAAAAAACTCCAGCAAGAGGTGAAGGCTTCTTTGCAATGGGTAGAGCCCTGCACAATTTTTTCAAGTTATTCACTGCATTCTTGTTTGTGGATCCCCACCCTTAGTGTAATCCCTGCAGTCGCTCTTCTTCCAAATGATCCCAGCAATACTTCGGGGTGGGAATAGCCCATTTCAAACTTGACTATTAGATAATCAACATTAGATACTGATTTAACTTCCTTCTTTTTACACTCATCCATCTTTAAGGAAAGCAGCAGCCCATTAATTTGACACCTGCAACAAGCCTGCTCCTTTTCCCCTACCAGAGGCAATATCCAGGTGGCTTTATTCATTTCCAGGGAAGTAGCCTCACACTGTGGGTTCTTTTGAGTAGGAAAGGGGGGGGGGAGGAATACTACTTTTATTTGTATTGTTTCAGCTTTTCTCTAGAGAGGTGGTCTCCGTAAATAGCAGATAAAAACATTTTAAGAATAGTAGAAGAAAAAAAGCTTTCTCCTGAACACATTTATATGCATGCACGCACAACAAATAGAGAATAACTGCAAAAGAAACATGCAGAGGTGTTGAAATCTGCACTACCAAATAGGTGCTAAGCAGCAACAAATGCTGTAAAAAGCTAAGGTATGTACAGAGGAGCTGGCAATGGAGTAAACCGGTGTTTTCTGACACAATTCAATCTTCCCTTTTAGCACACACATTTTATGACTTTCTTCCACAGAAGGCAGTCCCATCATCCCCCTGATCTCACAGCTGGTGGTATAGCGAAACAAAGTTCAGCTTCCAGAAATGGTGTCAGTTAGAATCCTTAAACCCAGGACAAGCAAAAAAGAAGAAATCCATCAATCTCAGAAGAAAATCTGAAAAGGCATTAGGAGAAGGAATTACATTTAGTCCTAAAGCAACTCTTTGGTATCTCCAAAAGAAGGTCCCCTGGAGCCGGTATGAAGACAAAACGAAAAATTACTTAGGCCCTTTTGAAATTCCCTGCTCAGGCATTACTGCAAACTTTTTCAGGGGAAGGATGACAATATGTACATACAGTGACTTGGACGGTAGGATCCTGATCCTATTTTCTGGAGCTTATTGCAATGTTATTAATAAATATTGCTAGGGGAATTAACTGTCCATCTCTCCAGCGTTCCTCTGACCTGAGAAACAGAGGTCTCGTGCTTTGTATTTAGAAACAGCAATTAGAAAAAAACAAACCAGTTTTGTGGGAGAAGATAAAGATGAGGTGAAAACATCAGTGGATGAACACATAGTAAAGAAATTATATGGATAAGACTGCCTTGTGGAATGCAAGTCCTTTAAACACTAATATAAAATAGAATAAAATTCCACTATTTCTACCTGTTTTCAATGAATGCATGAAACTGACATGTCATGCAGATCACAACACTTCCAAAGGAGCCATCTGATTCTGAATTATAACATAAATAACTGTAGTAGGTTATATGAGAAAAATATTAGTTAATGACCCTGATCTAAGTTGTGCAAATCTTCAGACGTGTGGAAATGAATTTAGTTTGAGGACATTTTTCAATGAAATGTTAATGCTCTTTAAGTCTATAGCAATATTTCTTCTACCCACTTCAAACCAACATTAATTCATAAAATCAGAGGCAGGTAAAGGCTGGAAAGAGTCCCGTCACTGAAACACAACCACTTCTGCAGTGGAATCCAAAAGCTGCTAGAAAAACAAAACACTGCAAATCAATTATTTTTTTTTAATAGCGCTGATTTTTTAACTACCTTTAATCTAATTATTCAGTTGTTTTCTCTAGGAAAAGTTTAAAATTTCTCCAAACCACATTAAGATCAGGAAACAACTGTAAGTCAAATAATTTTTTGGGCAGGTTCAAGAGCTGCTTCAGGAGAGCTGGGTGGCAGAGTCTGAAGCTGAATTTGCTCATTTCCTCCTTTATTAACTCATGAAGTCAGCTTAAAAGTATTACAAGTTCTGGGTTAGCAGAGTTTAATTGCCTCCTCCTTTTCACATGGGTGCATGTTCTGTGAGTGTACAGAACTTCTCCTTAAAAAACATTTAAAAATATATACTACACAAGAGAAATCTATCTGTATGTCTTTAAGTTGTGTTGGACAAGCTAACATTTTCCCCTATATTACTTGGGAACGTAGAGCTGTTGAAAGTAGTATAACGAAAGTCACAAGGATAAAAAAGAACAAATATTTACTAGATAAAGAGACTGAATGTCACACTTTTTTAATGCAAGAAGCAATGTGACATTGCTCATTTAATCTGGGCTCTGCTAATTGGTCAATTGCACAAGGAAAAGTCTTTGGGAGTCCTTCTGGGAATGTCTCACATCATTCCCTATCAGCTGTTGACATACAAATACTCTGGTAATGAAAATATTTTCATTCCTTCATAACAGCATTCCCTGTCCTGTTTAATCTTATTTTCTCTCTTTCTAAAAACAAGCTTCTGTGTGGGATTTCTGAACTAACGGACCTGATGCCATATATCAAAAGTGTCCTGTGCTCCTGTCAAACTTACTAGGAGTCCACCCAAAACAGAGCAAAAGGGAAAAAACCCAAGGATTTATAGCAATAACATAGGATTTTAAACACCATTTGAAATTAATCTCTGGTCTGCATCATTTCAAAGGACTGTGAATGCAACTGGACTAGAACTAAGCAGTACCCGTGCTGCCTTAAGAGTTGCCTTCACTAGCAATAGAGTACCTGCTGCAGGATCCAGCTGCATGCTGGAAAGGGACAGGTTTGGCAGTTTCCAGAAATGTTGCAAAGGCAGAATATTTTAGCCAATTTTTACAACTCTGTCACTGTAATGAAAAAGAACACTGAGGAACAAATAGCTGGAAATCCAGGGTGCCTTCCTGGCCTCCAACCAGGGTCTTCTAAAGCATGGGTTCAAGCTCACTATCCATGAGGACATCATGTACTGCTGGAGATGAGTAAAGTGGTGTTGAAAACACCTCTAGCAACTCCTCCCGTGCACGCTCCCCTGCCTCCAAGAGGGTATCAGCATCTCCATGGCAGACCCCTCTGCAAAGGCTGCACTATCCTCCAATCTAACAGCAAATCCTGCTTAGGACAATTTTTATTTTCAACACGCTACTTCTAACCATTTAAAGCCCCACTTCGTGCTCAGGTGATAAGATCACATTCTGCTGTGCATAAAATCCATGCAGTAGAGTTGTTACTATGGTCTCAGAGCAATTGCTTTTGGAAATTAAATTATTTCAAAAGTTGCTGCATTCTCATTGTGCTGGTAAATACCTCTCTTCCCCTGGTAAACTCCATACCTAAACACTGCTGTTAACTTATTTGACTTTTTTATATATTTGTCTTCAATACCACAGTTCTTCCAAATTCAAGGTCTGAAATACGATGCAAGCTCCTGCTCCTCCCTCCCCCATCCCTCTCCCCCCTGGGACTTGTGCCTCCACCCACATCCTGCTGCCCAGGTTGTAACATTCCTTTCTGCACCCTATCACTGTCACACTCCCTCCTGGAAACAGGTGCAAGAAGATTAAAAACCCACTCATTCAGCTGGGATTTTCATCTGTTTGCACCTTCCTCTTTGCCACTCCTATATGTCAACATCTCTTGAGCAGAAGGTGGTGGGAAGGCGCTCTCTCTGTCAGTTCATGTTGTTTGCTGTTTACAGTGAGAAGCAGGAGTTTTATTCTGAGGGACAGCTATATCGGGAGATAGGAGAAAACTCAAGATACAAAGGCTTTACTTAAATGTGGTTGGGTTTTTTTCTTTAGAAAGCACATGTGTTTTGTTAAAACTAAAGTTTAATTTGAAATGTCAGTGTTAACAGATCCCTAAGAGGATTATTTTAATGAATTTTTGAAAAATACATTAATTCTATGTTACACTTTTTAATTCCTAGATTGTTTGTGGTATGAGTATTGAAATATTGTTCCATTTTAGTCATGAAGTCATTTTATGTCAAGCTGTCATTGCAACACAAATGGAAGACTTTGACCCAAAAGAGATCATTCCATGCTAAGTGGTAACTGCACTTAATACTGCAGACACAAAGATAGTGCAGTGACCAAAACCTTCTTGTAGTACTGCATCACTGCAACTGGTGTCAGGGAACAGTGTTACAATCTTTGCATTGCATTTGAAAAAAATCCAGAAACATTTCTGCAGGTATCTTTTTGCTAAAAACTCCTAAAATTGAGGAAATGTTTTGCATCCTGTCCCCTCCACCCCCACCCCCCTTTTCATGCTGAATCAAAGCAGCCTTTATCCTCTCACCCTTATTTTGAATTGACAAAGTCTTCTGCAAACAGAGTTTCTGAGTTTTTTGATTACCCAAGCACCTGCACTCTTCAGACTTGTGGTCTGTGTTACAGAAGTATCCACCTTCACGGGAACGCTCAGTTTTCTATACAGAAGGAGCTCTCTGGAAATCCCTGGGGAGGACAGGCCTCGCAGGATAAGGACTTGTCTTAATGTAGATGTTTCCCTGAATGGCTGTTGCCCACGACTTCCAGAAGAGTCCCTGGTGTGCGACATGCAATTAGCATCCCTACAAGGACTCCTAGCAGAAGAGCCATTCCTGAACAGGTTTTTGAGGGCAGGCAGACCTTCAGATTTGAAGTTGTTCAGTGCCAAGGTCACATCCAAAAACAATTAAAAAACACTTGTGAATACTGATGGTTTCACTCTCTTTCCTAGCTAAGTGCGGGCTGCATAAATGCAACCAACTGGAACTGAACCCTCAGGGGCAGCACAAGCAAAGAACATGGATCTAGGTCATTTTCTCATCTCTGTAACTGGATCTCTCTGGCAAGACTGGAGACATGCATCCTGGAGCTGGGACACTTTCCCTTTTGCTGCCTGCTGGAGAAGTGTGGCACGGAGACTGGTCAGTGAACAGAAGCTCCTAGAGTGAAAAGGGTATATGCACTCTTGTATCGCATTAAAGGGTCTGTTGGAGAGGGAACAACTATGTGAGCAACAACAGCCATAGAAGTTGGTCCCAATTTTTCAAAGATAGCCTCTTAATTTTTTTTTCAGATGTGATACTTCCACTAAAAATGCACAGGTGAGCACACAACTAAAAACTGAGTGTAGCCAAATGTGCTTTTTAGAGCTTTTTGGTCACGCATTTACACAAAGTTTTCTAATAGATGAATCATTCATACCTCCTTCCTTCAGTGTATTTCTCATGCGTTCCCAGAGTTCCTACTTGCAGAAAATGCAAATGGCTAACGAAGGACTCACCAACACAAAAGCACTCACGATGGACCTGTCCCCAGAACATACCCAGCAGTACTCAAACCCAGACTGAATGTCCTATGCTATATCGTTTCAGGGTAGTCTTTATGATTTTTCCCTGATATGAGGCACGGAGGGCAGAAGGGGGCATCAGTGAAACAGTGAGCAATGGCAGAGGGCGGGAGGAGAGGCAGGAGATAACTGCAGCCGAGCAACAGGGCGAAGTGCCTAGCGAGATGTGTCTGTAGGAGCCTGAGCTTTTGCTGGGCCTTCCCAAGGGACTTACACTCTACAAAGTGAAAGCACTAAGAAAATGCCAAGCACAGATATGGTAGTTTCTCTTCTGAATAGGAAAAGAATCTATACAGCCAGAAAAATCTACTAGCATGCAACAAAAGGAAATAATATACTCATGTTTAGAAAGATTTTGCATGGCTGTCTGAACGTAGCCAATGATTAGGGAAAAAGCGTGTATTATTTTCCCTGTCTAATCTTATATGCCAGGAAAAAAAAATTAAATTTCTATTTAAAAGGAAATTATTATTTCAAGATTTAGTCTTTCAAAGGTAAGCCAAGAAATTTGGTGAGTGTAAAACATTGTTCCTAGCAGATATCAATTCACAAGAACTTCTGGCTTTGTTAGATAGGAGAGAGTGAGAAAACGTAACTGATGGGTTTCCAATTGCACATGCATGTATTAAAAATACCACTATTATAAGCAATCTAGTGGTGCTTTCAAATGCGTTCCTACAAAGTCTCCAAAGCCACTTTCAACATTTCTTAAAAATAGCAGGGAAAACATCAAGTCAAGGAAAACCTGCAGTACTGTTGCATTTCCAGCTCTTGGTAGGGACCACAGTAGTATGTGAATGTTTTAATACATGTGTTTGCAAACATTTGTTGTCATCCTTGCCTCAGGTGCTGCTGAGCACCATGACCTGGCTGTGAAATGCTGTGTGTGTACTCCTTGCCCATGCTTTTCCAAGTCCCTTGCAGAATTTCTGCCTTGAAATTTCAGAGTCCACCAGATCAGGGTCTAAGGAAATATTCTGCCACTTGCCCTCTCCTCATCCACACGCTTCAGGTGCTTCCTTCAAAATCCCTTCGGCTTCAATGCGAAAATTGTGCAAGGTAACTCTGAGCAGGACAGCACAAAATTACACCCAGCCTCCTGCTGTCTCCTGGCTGGATGGCAATGATGCCTCAGCATGCTGCTGGTACTGGGAGGGGAGCAAACCACAGAGCTGTTGCTTAGCTCCCTCTCTATTTTAGCCAATTCCTGCCTACATCCCACCTCCTCTTCAGCTTTTTTCTCTTATCTCCTAATTTGGCCCCTGCTTTATGCTCTCCCACATTGAAAAGCCACACGATAGCCACAGCTTGTCACTGGGTCTTCCCTGGAGGCACATATTCTCTGGTCTAAAGAAGTTTTCCAGCTGCAGCCTGATGTTGCATCTCCTCACCTCCCCCGGCTTTAACATGATTAAAATACAGCCCTCACCCCATCCCAGGAGCCAGCACAGGGGTGTGTGCCTCACTAAGAAAAAAAAAGTAGGAGAGTTTGCTCTTTTTCTCTTTAGTCTGACTCATGCACAGGACCCTTTATATTTAATCTATATGTTAACTTGGTATTACAGAAGAGCTACATGTATCCGCAGAGTGGAAGCTTTTAAGAAGTTGGGTAGTTCTTCAGGATATGTAATAGTACTAATTTTAATAAGAGTGTGTCATTCAGGCTTCCACAGTCTGAAAATCTAACTCCTGCTTGAAAAGTTACATTTTCCCCTTTAGAGGGAAAAGGAAAAAAAAAATGTTTGTCCTTCAGAATCCTTAGATGTTTTTACTGATCTTTTGTTGACCATTTTGTGAACTCAGAAGTCTGATGTCAGTTACTCTATAGAAAGGATACAGTCTGTTCTACCATAACTGGAATTATTTTTAAACACTTCCCCCTCACGGACTAAATCCTTGGAGGTTAAGGGGGAAGAGAGACCAAGTGGGTTTATATCGAGAACAGAACGACTTACAAGAATTTAGTTCAGGAAAAAATAAGGAAAGTGTGGTGAAAAAACCACAGGTTATACATACTCGTAGTGTGGGTATTTTGACAGTGTCATGGGAGACAATCAACAACTTACTTCTGGATACAAAAGCTCAGGTCAGACATTTCAATCAATGCACATGCATGCATATTTGCATCCCAGACAAACTATTGACAGATTGATACATCCTCATGATTATTAATAATTATGTCTTTACTGGAATTATCACAGCTATTTGAAATATCCACTCAAACCCTTGCTGTCAGAAGTTTCTCCCCTTTACATATATACAGAAATTTTCCTTTGCTTTGAAATTCCAGGCGGATCATCTCAGGAAGAAAATGAAATGAAACCACGCAAACAAGCCTCCCCCTGCTTGAGTAGCTCAGCCACAAAGAACAGGGGGAGAAAATCTACTGGAATGACTTTTGGACAAATCACAAAGGACACAAAATCTGTAACTTCTGAACAGGATATTCATGGCAGTATATATAAAAACAAAGTAACAGAAACAGGCTTGGTAAGATTTAATTTTAATTGAAAAACATTGATTTTTCAGCTGCTCAACTTGCAGATTTTAATTTCAGATTGATTTCAGCCTCTTGAACTGAGATGAGAGGTGACTATAGGCCTATCTATGGGAGTTACAGGGAGAAGCAGCTGAAGCTAAGCAGAACTTACACTCAGTGGTAAAAATACCAGAAACAAGAAAAGAATAATGCTTTCCTTCAACTCACTTTCAAAACAATCATAAGCAAAACATAATACCAAACAAAGCTGTCCAGCATTTGTAACCAGCTGTATTCTCAATGTTAGACTGCAGATAATTGTTTTTAAAAAGATAATCTCTCACTTGTCTCTCCTGCAGTTCTCCTGAGGACAGTCAGAACAGTGAAACTGGAATTGGCTTTTAATGTACTGATGATCAAGTAGCACTCATGTCCTCTGTCTCACGGATCTGTACCCTATACCCTCTTTTCAAACTGAACACTCCTACTGCCAGCTTAACAGCACGGCAAGAATTGCCTAATAGTTTCAGTCTTACTAAAGAATACCAGTTTGAACTCTGCTAAACTTAGTTTTTCTTTGTTTTTTTTCAATTTCTAGTACTTTTGAGAAAAGCTCTTGCAGCCACGGAAGACTGCAACTTCTACATTGCAAACCATCAACTATTTCACTTAATTCATCATCTAGTCTCATCGACGATTTTCACTTAAGAGTGAGGGGTTTTAGCTCTTGTGGCTGCAGATAAAAGTTGGAAGTAGAAAATGATAAAAAAATAAATGCAGTGAAATATGCTGCATTGAGATACACTTTCGATAAATCTTACGATTTTTGGGACTTTTTTAAAAACTTGTGGCTAACTCTACAGAATAGAAATGCAGGTATATGACTACAACAACAAACACACTCATTTTAAATTCACAGCTGGAAAGTACAGCTGGAAAGGATGAGACTGTGTTGATGGCACCTATCCTGGAAAGCAGAAAGAGAGCATAATTTAAGTATATATGCTACACCTCTGGCCTACTAAATTTCTCTTACAGGTTTTGAAGAAAACAAATTTGTAATCCTTCAGCATTGTCAAGTGACAATTAGGAAAATTAAAATAGAACTTAAGTTTTCTGTGCTGCCCACTGCAGCACAGCAAAGTTAACTCCCAGTAGGGACAAAGCTGCACGTTCATGATTTTAATCAAGTCACCTGAAATTTGCTACAGACCTCAGTAAAACTGAACTCGACACTGTACCTGACAGGGTCCCTGGGTCACTGGAAGCAGGCCATCTACCAGATGTCACATCTTGCAGAACCTTGTCATATCCTTCCTCAGGACCCTTCCGAAGTGGTGTGCTTTCCGAGAGGCTTCTCAGCTATGCTGAGGATGTCTGCTCAAGAAAAATACACACTTCTTTCAGAAAACAAGTGCTATGTCTTTAGTAAATAATTTGTCTTCAGGTATTGAATAATGCTATTTATATACTTGGAAGCATGGCAGAGTTTATATTTTTTCCCATTAATAGCACAGATTTAGTCAGAACCACTTTTAATATGGAATACTATCTAGAAAGTATTCCTTACTGAAGCTGACAGAATTTCAGACATGTTACAGAACTGTTGTAGTTGTCAATTTTATGTTTTTTTAAAATATACACTACACTTGCTGTGCAACTCTTAAGTAGGATTGTTGAAGTATTAAATCTCTGAATTTACCGTGGGCTTTTGACAAAATTTATGTTTACCATTCATACACTCAAATGACTAGAATAATATTTTAACACAACTTTAAACAAGTTCACACATTCTTTAGTGAATGCATAAGTGTATTTCAAGTTTACTGGCATTGAGAATAAGACAAGAAAAATTCAGGAGATAAACACATCAAAAGCATTAGTAAGATTTATGTAACTGCCTTATACGTTTTAGCCATCTGATAGCATTAGATCTTTAGAGCAGAATCCGGACTATCTGCATTTGCTCCCACTACCCTGGGGTGTCTGGATGCAGAAACTTCGCTACAGTCTTCCAGCGCTGAAGTAAAGCGCAGAGCTGGTAAGTGAAGAGTGGCTGCCCAGCTGCCATGCAGTGAGCAGAAAGAGGTTATGTAGATTTTCACTGCCTTAAACTTTTTTCAGGCATGCACTGGCACTCATACACAGAGTGCATTTTTTTGCATTAGTCTTAGTGTCTTGAGGATTAAAAGTAATAAAGCCCATTTATTCACAGACCACAGTAGTAAAGTATTAATACTATATGGTGTGAGACAAGACAAAGATACAATCGATCCCAGTTACGCTTTTTATATGTATTGCAAAACAGGCTTCACTTCAACTTAAACCGATTCATCATTAAATGTTTGTGAGGTTCCAACAATGGTCTTGAGGTCACAGACCAGCCCATCTGCATAGATGCCACAGTCGTGGCCTTGAAAGCACTTCCATTGTATTAACATGCAACTTAAAACACTCGACTTATTCATTCTTTAAAATGCATTTAGAGCTTTTAGGGGTCCTGCTGAGATGAAGGTGAAATCCACAGGGATGCCATCAGCTTGGTTAGGCCTTCGCTGTCAGAGGAACACATGTGAGGACACTGGGGCTGGTGGCCTGGCCCGCTGAACTGTCTTCTCTTTTTAGCTTAGAAATTATATAGGGAGTAACTAGAACAGGAAACTTCTCCCTCCCCCCAGCTTATTAAATGATTTCCTGTCAGTCCTTAGAAAAAGCAACTCATTGCTCAAAGCCTTAAGAAGTTGTGAGTGGCTCACGCCCGGGCTGGGAACAACAGGAAGGGAAGGACAAGCAGAGCTAATTGGCCTTTTTACACTTTGCTGGGGTAGCCAGCATGTCGCAGATAAGCTTTCCTCACTAGTGATACCCAGTTGGTCCCTTCCTCTCTTTCATTCTGCCTTGCCTTTAAACATGATCCAGTCAGATGTGATCCTGGCCAACGCCCAAGGGTGACTTAATGACCTTCCCCGCATACCAGCAATCGGGGAAGCTACATTGAAATCTGGTCACTCCACCATTTCCCATGCACAATACAAATAAGCCATTTTTCCAGTGGCCTCATTCACATAATTAAAAAACCAAACCAGCACTAGTAAGATCACCTAATACATGACTATTTGACTCAGCCAATAAGTGACACATATTTCCTTGTTAGAATTTATAGTTTTAATTTGTCAAAGTGATCTTTCAAAAACTATATCAAACGTTGTTTATATTTTTTTCTGAAACAAGTACATTTCCAACAGCAGCCTGGTAAGATAATCCCATAAACAAAGAGTTTGGCATCTAGACAACTGACTAGCTGGTACTATACACTAGGTTCCAGCAGTCCCAGTCACAATACAGTATCATGCTATGTCCATACAGCCATGACGCATAGGCACATTTTTTCTGATGTAGGTCCTAAATGAGCCTTAAAGAACTAAGTATTCACACTCCTTTAAATGCAACTGCATAGCAGCTATTCCTTTATATTTTTATGTTCTGCTGCCAAGATGCAAGCATAAAAAATGCACAAATTATATTAGTACATACCTGATTTACTGACAAATCTGCATGTTTAAAATGCTAGACAAAGCCCATTAAAAAAACCCTCGCTTTTATCAAATCCTAGGAATTATTCTTAACAAGTCAATTAGCATTATCACAGTGACTTAGGTCCTGAGTGACATTTCCAGACCGCAAAACATCCTTAGTGCTCAACACTGAATCGCCCCCCTTGGTACTCATCTATTCTGAAACACAGAGTCCAGGATAGGACACACCATGCTTGATCCTTTCCAACACTACCTAAATTAAGTGGTTATTTCCCAAGTCTCATCAATAACACTCCAATACTCCAGTGTAGCATGGGCCTTTCTTCTCTGCAGTATAATAGTGTCAAGGCACATTCAATGTGACATAAGGATGAAGGAGTTGCAGTACCTGATACTAGATTAGTCACTGACCATTGCTTGTTTATGCAATAGGTTACTTCTGTCCAGGGGTGTTACCTTACACTCACCCTTCTTGACTAGAATCCCATCATCTGGAGATTTAATACATACTCTCTGATCTTTCAACGATGTTTTTGATGGATGTGCCATACCCAGGATCTCCGTGAAATCCCACCCAATATATCCTTCCATTTGACAACAAATTGCTGATAACTGTTTGAATACAGGTTTCCACTATGCTTCTCACACACATGCTATAGTACTTCCATAAAGATCTGAATTTTCTAGCCTTTCTAGGTTATGAAAACACCATGAGAACATTACAAAAAAAAAAAATCTTTCTTCTTTATTAACTAGGCCTATTACTTTTCCTTGTGGAAGAAACAAGGCCAGGCGGGGCAGCAAAATTCAAGATCAAGGTGCAACTCATACTCTTCCCACAACTTTTACTTGGGTTCAGATGTTTGCAGCATTTATACTTCCTGTTCTGCGCTGTATTTAGAGCAAAAGTTGATGGCACATCCTGGAAACAGGTACTCTTGGAGTTGACAACAACTTTGCCATCATTTAAGGCATCATTTATAGCAAATAAAAATATCTCAGTGGAATTTAAAAAACCCCACCATTATTGTAGATGCATAGTGTAAAAATAAAGTAAGATGAACACACCAATTTTTTTTACCTTTGACACATCACACTTCTGTCTCTAGTTATTTTATAAACATGTTTGTTCTGAACTATCACAAAGTGTGGCCATCCTGAAGAAACAATTTGTGCAGTGTGTACAAAGTGGAACAGGGAGGGGGAAACAAAAGCACATCGCAGAAAAACCACATTTCTCTACTGATAATCAAACTTTTCAAGTAAAATGTTCCAATGGTTATACTTCATCTAACAGTTAAAGATGTTTCATTCTGCACTGAAGACAGGCACGTTTTTTGTCTCCTAAAATATGTTTCTAATTTAAGTTTGAAAAAATATTTCCATTGTGCCATATATGCAGTAACTCAAAACCAAAATGAAAGGATTAAAATCAGGGCTGCACAGAATGGTTTAAATTAAATTCAGGTAGTGGGGAAGACTGCCGTATCTGGCAAGCTCCCACTTACTGAGCTTTCTGGCCAAGAGGCAAGATGAAGCATAACAATCCTTACCTGCCAAGTCTAGAGCAATTTTGAAGCTTTTATTCATCTCTTAAAATAAAATGTTAATGCTCTTGGAAGCTTGCCTACCCATACAGTAGATCTCACCTGTCTTTTCTTTATTCTCACACAAATGTACTATAGTACGCTCCAGTAATGACTGAATATGTTTTCAATCTTTTTGTTTTCCGTTGTAAATACAAGGTATTTAAACTTATCGCCCATTACACTTCAATGGAAGACGTGACTAAATCCTACAGGTATTTTGAAAATCTTACCTAATAGGTTACAAATTATTTCTAGCAACATAGTGTATGAAGAGCTGAAATTTGGACTGTGGAATGCTCTTTTCCCATCTGTCACTCTTCTCACACCTATAAAACCTCTGCTGTCCCCACATAGTCTTCCTAATTAAATCTGCACCCCTCCGCCCCACGTGGTTCTGTTTATGATAGCGCAAACCGATTTATTTATGATTCATATTATTACTACAGCCAACATGAAATCAGCCCCGAGGCTTCCCTAAATACATAGTTATGTCCCTGAATAGATTGCTCTTGGCTAAGGAAAGAAAGGATAAGCAGAGCTCTGTCTTTTAGAAAAGACATTGGTGTTGAAGAATTAAAGTTTTCATGAGCTTCTTAGGAGATTCCTCAAAACAGTAATATTAAATTATTTTTACAACCATTTGGGAAGAAAAGAAATATGTAAATAATACGTAGATCTCTCTGGAGCTTTCTCCTGGTCTTTTATGAGATTTAAAGATTTTCAGATGTTACCAGTAACAAAACAATTTAGTAACAGCATGGCCTAATGAGGCCACAGTTAATCTGTATAGACCATCTACCTTCAAGGAGTTCTTTATTCCAAGTCAGGGAGTTCCCAAACTTTTTCTGCCACATGTGCAACCATCAGCAACAGCAAATACCTTCATCACTGGCAACATCAGCTCCCATTTGTTTGCCAGCCTGTGTGCCATTTTGAAGTGGTTTGTGCCTGTCCCAGTAGCACGTTCATCACATTATCTAAGCTGTTGCATTCTACAGCAATCTAAAAATTATTTGCTGCAAAACCTGAAAAATCTGCAGCGATAGCCCACCAAGTCACAGGCACAGCTGATTTGAGAAACTGCTACCAAATCTAGTGTTTTAATGCTATTTTCCATCTCCTTGAAGGTGTTTTTTTAGGATACATTGACTAGGAAATTTTGACAACTTGGTTAAAAAACAAGTTTCACATCTTTCTGGTTGGGACTAGGGGCATTGTAACAGATCAAAGCCAGAAGAATTCTTTTGTTTTGCTTTATTATATATCAAGATCATGTCTGACAAAGTGCCGTGAGTTCTGAGCACTTTCGGGTAGACGGACAACACGTAATGGAACTACTCCTAGTACTATGCATTCTGCAAAACAGTATTTTAAGAAAAAAAAAATCATAGAATCATTTATGTTGGAAACGACCTTTAAGATCATCAA